>NW_027072045.1:19657188-22057188 GCF_038088225.1 Cyrtonyx montezumae | reverse complement strand
AACAAGCAAGTTAGTGTTGTTACTGATCCAGAGCTTCCATTTCCATTTGTATTCTGCATCATCTCTCTTGTAGCTTGGCTTTAAGCAATTGTAACTTGAAATTCAATCAGGACACAGCTTATTACACAAGCTGTCAGGTTGGTTTTGTGTTTTACACAATCTAGCATCTTTTAAAAAGGCATTACCAAGAGCAGCTGCAGTGAGACCTAGATCTAAATTGTATTTCTTTTAAACCACACTCATGACAGAAGTAGCATTATTGTTTTGGGAATACAGTTTTGTAAGTGGTAAGTCCTCCTGATATTCTGGAAGAAAACAAACAAACAAGCAACATTTCACAAACTGAATGTTGCTAGTTCTTGTTTGTTTGTTTATCCTATAAAGTATTTGATAGCAGTCATTTTTCATGATATCTTGAGGCAGAAACTTTGCTCTCTTTTCTCCCCATCCTTTCATTTTGTGGACTACTATGATGTGAAGATCTCATGGACCTCTGCATATAAGAGAAAGATCTTTGCACAGACAAAATTTGCCACTTGTGCTATGTTGGTAACACACTGAAGGCAGCTTGTGAGTATCTGCACTGATGGGGGTTGAGTGATCCAGCTGCATCGTGTGTGTGGGGTGCTGCAAATTGCATGTGCTCTCACTGTGCATGGGACAGCAGGGGAAGCTCTTGCCCACCAGCTGCTGCTACTTCTACTGCTGGTTCTGGTGCCCCAGATGCATATCTTTCCTCTGGCCCTGAGGGAAATCAAACAAATTATTTTAGTTTTTCAGAGTATGCTCTTCTGGAAAGCCATGTCCTCTGAGAAGCTGAAGGGCATCAAGCTGAGAGTGGTTCAGTTGCTGTCATATTGAGCAGGCAGTTTGTTGACCTTACGTGCCTTCTGTGGACTGATACAGTTTAGCATAATAGCCACGTAGGTCCTAATTCAGTTAAATGTGTATATATGGAGTTCAGCATACGCTCGAAAAAATAGTTCTTAATTAGGGCCCAGTGCTGGCAGTCTGGTCTCATTAAGTTTAATCACTCTTGTGCTCTGGCTCTTGAAAAGCAAGAGGGAAGCTTCTCTTTTTCATACAGTGAGAAATTAACGTGAGGAATTTTTTAGTCTTCTGTAAGCTTATTTTGGAATAGAAAGAGTTCACTCTCAGAAACAGAACAAAGTTGTAAAAAGAGTACTAAAATTATAATGTCAAAAGCTTTCGTTTTAGAATGTACTAGATAGAGCATGGAATGTTAACACTTTTAATAGTAACAGCTAGTCTTTAGTGATGCAATCATTAAGTGTTTTTCTGTCTGTAATCTGTCAAGACATTTATGAATTTAGATCTTTGGAAGATTTATAAATTGGCCAAACATTAAGCTGATTTCCACAGAAAGAGCAAAAAATACATCTCTGATACAATGGCTGCCTTTCAACTAGAATTCAGGCTGATATTCAAGAGGAATTTCTCAAACAAAAGGTCAACAGGATTTTCTAAGGTGAAAGGGGCAAAACGTTATAATAGCTGAAATATTCCAGAACAATCCAGTTTATCCCAGATTTACACAAGGCGTGTATCAATTAAAATTGTCAAGATTTGTCAAGTACAAAAAATATCTGAAACTGTCTGGTTGAGAATTATACGTATCCGTCAGAAGTAAAATAGCAGCTGGTGCAGTGCAAAGAGCAGCAGTGACTGATGCACACACTATACATATTTTGTAGGGATAAGAAAGCTGCACTATGTAATGGCTTCTGCTGCACATACCATCAGGAAAAAAAAAACACAAAAGAAAACAAAACAAACAAACAACAAAAAAAAAACAACTCTAAAATAACCTATAAATGAGATATTTTTATTCCTTTATTTTTATATTTTTTTTCCTGTGGTCCTCCATGACCATAATGCTGTCTTAGCAAATATTTCCTGCTTCACTGAAAATGCAAGAGCTGTATAAATGCTGGAGTTTTGTCTTGGGAATGGATGCAGGAGCAAGACTAGATGGAGGACCTGTGACAGGGTGGCTACTGCAAGTATGACAGTAGGTGAGGACTTGCCCCTAATCTGCCTGAGCTGACAGCTGCAATTGGAGCAAATGGAAGTTTGCTAAGCTTCCCAACGTGATATAACAACATAGATTTCTCTGAATGTTAAGGATTAGATACAAACTCTCTGCAGCCCTGCTTTTTGTAATTGAATGCTGCTGTGAAATCCCCACTGATTTTGTTCTTTACTTTTGTAATATTGAGAAAAGCACTGACAAATACTTCAGACTTTCCTTTCCCCTTAATTCTTAAATGCTAGTGTGAAATCATCAAGACGTTTTGATTTCCTTTTAGAACTGCAACTATTTGTAGTGGTTACAAAAGGAAAAGTACTGCCTGGGGCCCTTCCCCTTCTCCAGCCAGCTGACAGCAGTTGCTGCCCCCCACAACAAGAAGCTGTTAGACTGCAGTGCTTCACCAAAGGCATCTCTGTAGCAGGTCGTCTGTGTTCATAAATACCATAAATCTGCACCACTTTTTTTTTATCCTCTCAACCTCTCTGAGAAAGTAGCAACTTATCATTTTCTACTAGCAAATAGTTGGCTCAGACAGTAGCTTGGAAAAAGATTGGTCATACTTTCAGGCTATTTGTCATAGACCAGTGTTACTGCTCTTCTGGTTCTGAATATATTTCAGTGTAAGATTATTAAATGGAATTACATCATATTTTTAGCTGTTTTTACTCATGCACTGTTTGAACATTTCTTAATGTTACAGAAATTTAATATTTTAATTTAAATTATCTATTTTAAACCAAAGCCATTTTTAAAGGATGAAAAGACAGCTGCTCAACATTGTTGCTTAGGAGGAAAAAAAGGAGAGAGTACAATGCCTTCAAGCTCTAACTTCTCAACCATATGTGCTGATCATTCTATTTTCCTTATCTTAATAAATAGCAACCTCTTTTTTTGATGAGTGAGTGGGCAGCTGTCAGTACGTGTCAAAGCCTAGCACTTCAACACTGAGGATTGTATCAACTTCCAAGTTAAAAAACTGGGTTAATTTTCTGGATATTTATGAGTGCACTTGTGTTATTACCATCCAGAATGGATGGAAAGTCTGTTTTTTTTTTTTTTTTTTTTTAAATCTTCTCCTCATCATAACCTCTTGTGCTCTCATCAATACATTCTTCCTCAAAAATATTGGTTCTCGATAATTGAGTGTTTGGTTGGGGAATGCTGTAATAGAGGTGTTCTTGGAAACTCTCAGAACATAAAAACACCAGGGATGGTGTAAGTGAATCTGGGAAGAATGTTAGTTCCCAAGATGGAGATAAAAGGTTGATAGCTTTGTTTTTTAGCCACAGGTGCTTTATACCTTCTGTACAGGTATGCAATTCACACGGGTGTCAACAGGGGTTTAATATATGGATTAAGAACACAGCATAGCCTGTAGGCTTGGTACATCAGATCTATGAAACATGACTTAATCATTCTCACACTCAGCATGTGACAGATGAAACTGGCTGTTTTTACTGGAACAGCTGAAGAGCATGAGCTTTTAAGAACACCTGTTCCCTTTTTGCTTTTTTGGTTCAAAATGTTCAGTAGTAGCAGCTATGTTTGGTCATCAGTACATAACTACTTGAGTAAAGTGAAGAAGTTTTTGCCCTTAGGATATATCTGTCTGTGCTCTTAATGTACAGTGCTCTTGGCTGGAGAAGTACTCAACACTAAAGCATTGAAGTCAGTGTTGCAGAGAGTAAAATATTTTCCCAAAGACATGCTTATTTTTCAGGCTTGCTCTCTTACAGTATACAGATGCTACTCTTCTCGCTCCAAATGCATTTTATTGTTGAATGGGTATTGGTATGGATGTAGCTTGCAGCCTGCATTGTTTGGGGTCTTTGTCTGGATATGAAAAAAAGCCATTTTATTGCCTGAGCCGAATTCTTGACAAAAGTTGTAGAACAAAAATTTGGCAACCTTTCTGCCTCCAATCATATCATCAAGTAAATCATGTTCACTGTGTGCTCTGGGTTTGTTTGAATGCTCTCTGCTCTAATCATATAGAGGCCGTGCCTGAACGGCTGTGAGAATGCTAAAGGTCGTATTGAAGTACTCAGCAGACTCTTCCCTGGCCAGCTTTTAAACTTTGATTTAGGACATTTTTTATGAAGTGATCTGGGCGTCCTGTGCTTTAGCACAAGGAAAGGAGGGCTGCCATTGTCTATTGACGCTGCCTATCAACATAATATTTTTGGGAATGGGGTGCTCATGTGTGGGTATTCCAGGCTCCTCGTTCCTCTGGAAAGCACACAGCTGCAGCAGGAGAGGTGGAAGCTGCAGGCCTGCATGGAGGCTTTCTGTCATTTCTCTCAGCTGGCAGAGCTACCATTACACCACTGGAGTGGCCAAATAGAAGGGTCTCGGGTGTTCCTGGCATCACGGAATTCTAGGATCTGCTTTCAGAATAAGTTTGTGTTTCATGTCATGCCTCTTTCCCTTATCTGAATGAAAACGTTGCACACCCTCTTTTAGTTTCTGCTTTGTCTTACTAACTTCTGAAACACTAACAGCTTAAATCTAAATAAGAGAGTGGACACTGGCAGATACAAAGTTGGTGTCTGGGGGAGGTGAGGCCCCTGGAGCAGCCATCACAAGTCTATCTTACTAGACAAACAATCTATGAGTGCCTTATATATAGGAAAACAATATTTGCTGGTGCTAGCGCTCACAAGATTGCTCTGGTTTGCTTTACTGCAGATGATAACACACCTACTCGTGTTTCCTGACTTCCATGTTAAGAACATATGCTCATTTCCCTGTTCTCCCTAACTGCAGTCATGGCTGGAGCACAGCTGATGTGCCTGCACAGATCAAATGGTCTCTGTGGGCACCTAACCCATCTCAGCATCGTAATTCAGCAGAAATTTTTCCCTTGTTTTATGTGAAAGCACAGATCCAGTACCACCAATGTCTGGGAGATAGTTCTGTGACTAAAGACAGTGCCTGTCTCTTTAAATCCATATATTTGACGTTCTTGTAAGGCCCTATTTTTCATCTAAATCAAAATAATGATTTCGTAAGTCCACAAAAAAGGCAAATTTATTTTCTTGTGTCAGCATCCCTGTATAATATTAGATTTTCATTAACTCCAGCTCAAGAGTGTCAGAGCTAGTTACCAACTACATTGTTAAGAAGAACAAAAAACATCCTTCACTAAGAGAAGGAAAATAACATTCTTCCTGAAAATAGTTCTGCTGCTTTTACCTAAATTTGAAGATAATTTATTCTTTGCTTTGCAACAGATGTACTGTGTTTCAGCCTTTGTAAGGGGGTCTGGAACGCATCACAAACCCACAAGTGGCTCATGCCCCATAGTTCCTGTGTATTGTGCGGTTGGGTTGCTGTGCTCTGTCTGCCCCATTGTGCCTTTGCAAAAAGGCTTTGCTGTGGGGCTCTGTGCCAGCTGCTGTCCTTTCAGAGCCTGCTCTGTAGCTACACCAACTTTCTCTAATTAGAAAACTCTGCATGGGCAAGCTCTGTTTTGTACAAAGCAAGGTGATGGATGGAAGCCCAAGGTGTATAGACTTCTCTTTGAGGTATTGGATTTTTTTGGACTCTGATTATTAGTTAAGGAGAAGGTGAAAGCATGGCAAGAGAGTTGGTATTTAGATGTGATCTGGAAGAGCAAATAACTTCTGAAAGTGGTTGGTTAGCAGTTGGAAAGGTATCCCTTGGAGAGAGAGTTCATTTATTTGTTCATTTAAGATGCACAGAAAAGTAAATATGTGCTTGCTTGGTTTCTCTGAAATCTAAACAGTTTTTTAACATGATACATGAAAAACTGGTGGGTGAATTATAGCCTTACTTGTACAGTAGTGGTGATACCGGTCCCAGGCAACTGCTGCACTGGAGCTAATGCTAGCTAGTGCTGTCAAGAATCCCTGGAATCCATGAATCTGACAGCCCTCAGAGCCGTAGGGCCAGTACCTGTCAGCAAACAAGCAGGGTGGTAAGGAAATGATAGAAACAAGTGAAGACATGTTTAGAAATTGCATTAATGGAGAAAAGAAGATGATAGCATTTGCACATGTTTTCAAATCTGAGAAACATTGTGAAGGAGTCAACCGCCAGTCTCTTGTAGTTGTTTACCTGAATTTACCTTGCTGTGGTGTCTGGTGTACTGCAGCAGTTGTTTTTATTTTGAACACAGAGAAGGAAATATAACCCTGCATTAATGTGTTGGAAAGGCATTTGTTTTAGTTTGAAATCTATGTTTAATCCAATTGTTCCATAAGCGCAAAATGTGCACTCAGCAGGAGTAAAAAAAATTTGTCAACTCAAGGGGGTTAGCTCACTGCTCAACAGAGAGCAAAAGCTCACAATAACTATAAACACTCTGGTTAGGAAGGCTGAGGCCTCCAAATATATTTTTGCAGATATAAAATAAGAAGAAACATGAAACAGTCTCATGTAAGTGTCAACTGCTGGCATGTACCTTCAGTGTTCCAGTCACTCATGGCTTATTATTCCCTCTACCTTCATCTAACCTGACTCTTAGTCTTATAGAGATGTCTGTCAGGTGGAAATCTTCAGCACTCTCTTTTCTCACAAGATTTGTAAAACACCAGTGTAACTCAGTGGAAGGTGCCTGCAAGTTCTTTTGGAAAGAGACAGCCACGCTCTTCAGAGACTAGGAAACTTTTGCTCTCATTTAAAATTCTGCAAGGGTTAAAACCAAGCATGTTTACATATATTGACCTTAGCTTTTCAGTTTCAGTTCAGAAAAAGCATCTTTATTGACTTCAGTGCAACTTAATCGTCTGAAACAAGAATAAGCTATACACAAGGCAAAACAGCTCCTTGCTGGAGCTTATTGTTGACTTGTTGATTTGAAAAAGTGTTTTTATTTCCATTAAAAGAAAATCAGATTGTCACACTCCAGTTTGAAATGCTTTTGTGTTCTCTACTATTTCCACAGTTTAAAAGCACACTTGTTAAGTGGAATTATTAATCAGCTGTTTCATAGGGTCTGTTTATTAGTATGGTGCATTTTTGATTTGGTGGTTGCAGTTACTGATGAAAATGCTTGACATAGTTTTTGTCATGATTGAACGATTGGCATGAGAATGTGGAAAATGAAATTCCATAACCGATTTGAACTCTTGGCAAACATCTGTGTTTTTGTCCTCCACAAAATCCTAGAATAAGAAATTTAGTCAAAAACTTCATTAGAAACAATGGAAAGGCTTGAAGATAAATTTGAGGTCAGTCTAGAGGTTTAGTCGAAAGTATGACTGTTTCATTGTTCAGTAAGTCTCTGTTATATCTACCAGTAAGGTTCCCCAGTTAAATGATGTCTTTAATGAGTTGGTGGTAAAGTCTGCTTTTTTACTTGCCTGGTAGAAGTACAGAGATTCATTCTGCTATTTTGGATTTAGAGAATGATAAAGTTGTCTATGTGATGTGCTAGAGGGTTATTTGTTAGTTTGGCCTTCCAGAACCAATATTGCTAACTTTCATATGGTTCTTCTGAGCATCCTTTAGGAAAACGGCACGTACCTGAGGAAGCTGGAAAAGGCAGCAATGAATGCATTGATGCATATCCCGCAGTCAGCCAGGGCAATGCTGAGAACCAGCAGATTGCTGGGTGTTCGGAGTTCTTTGATTTTTCGGAAAGAGATAATTGTCAGGCCGTTCAGACAGAAACCAAGCAGGGCTGAAAACCAAAAGAGTTTGACGTGACTCAACTGGAAATGGAAAATATCTATAAGGACAGGAAATATATCTACAGGGTTTCCAATTTGCTTGCAAGTTACAGACTTTCAGGCACAGGTGACAGCTGAAGCTACTGCCTCAACCCTTGTCAGAGATGTGGCCACTCATGCAGAGCAGAAATGCTTCAGTTTTATTTGCTATTCTATGTTTTGTTTTAATGAAGAAACTTGATTGCCAGGCTCCATCCAGGGACACATGAGGCAGAGTGAGGGAGCTGCAGAGGAGGCAGCTGCATGGGGGCCCTCAGCCAGCACACACTGACTGCGCGCATCTCCAGGTCCATCTGTGGATGTATTTAATGTCAATTGTTACGTGTTTTTGTGTTTCAGCATAGAAGTCCCTTGGTCATGTTTCAGTCAGCCTGCCTCCCTTTGGAATTCGGCTTAGGGTTAACCTAGGCAGTGCTTGAATTGCACCAGCTCAATCTTATTACTGCCCTTCGTCAATAGACTATACATGGAAAGGAATAATCTAATTATAAAAAGCAGTCGCTGATAGATTTAAAAAAATAAGTTAATGTTTGTTGTCAGAGAGGAGTGCTTAAGCAACCCCAGCTATTCACTTGGCCCCATCCTTCACTGCTTTAACCTGAAACTTTGTCCTTTAATGTCCTTTTCAAGATGACCTGATTTATTTTAGCTCTGATGAGTCTCTGACTCAACATCTCATCTCTAAGTTTCAGTTAGACAAGAGGCAGTATGTCTTTTTTTTTGTGTTCTTCTTGGAAGGAGAAATGCTGTAGTGCAGAAAAAATCCATATCCCTTAATTCTCTAAAGTAGCATTATTACTTGTGCTTGTTGTCTTAATTCTGCAGTTACATAAGATGGATAATTTTGTATAGTCAGAAATCCCGCTCCTACTTTAATTACATTAATGGCTGATGGCATAACCATAGTAACAGCTGATGTGCATCTTTCATTGCACAACAGATAACACAATATTTCCAGGAGGAATATTTGGAGCCATGTAAGGTCTACTGTTCTTATTCCTTCCCTGCCAGCTTACCTCCATCTGCAGGATAACACTCCTGCCAATCCTCCCAACTGCATTCAAGTCTTTATGGGAGATTTACTGGGACAATGTTTACGTTAGAGTTGAAGAGTTATTGTTATATCAACTTTGACTTTTTCCTCCCTTTTTTTTTTTTTGTGAACGTTCCAGGATTTACCTCATACTGCTTTCTTAAAAACCAGCACCAAATAGATTAGATTTTTCATTTTTAAAACAGATAATGTGTCCAGTTAGTAAAAGTGAATGCCAAGTTTTCCTCTTCCCTAGCACTATTTTGCAAACAGCACATACAAGCTGCAGCAAAAAGTAAATAAATACATAAATAAACAAATTAAAAAAACAGTCTGTCAGCCTGTGTCAGCACATGCCAGGGTCCTTGTTCTCCTGCTGCTTCTCATTCGTCAAGAATGAAGGGCAAATTCATGCATGGAACTGCCAGGCCCTGATTGCTGTTGGATAGGTATGGCTGTTAATTCTGTGTGAAAGCAGCAGCTGACTCCTAGGCCAGTAGTAGAGGCCATCTCTCTTCTTCCAAGGAAGAATTTCTGGCACAGCTCTTCCAGATTTCTCTTGTGGGCATGTGATGCTGCATTATGGTAAGCTCACCTGCAAGTAGAAGGGGAGCATCCTTCCCTCTGCCATTCTACACAGGCATGAGGAGAGCTGATGAGCATTTGTCCTGTTCTGCTAGTGCATATGGTTTCTCCTCTGTTGCTTGGCCCCAGGATCCCTGCATCCCTGGCTGGGCAGCACAGTGCAGGAGTGGAGCCCAGGCCTTGACTAGATACAGCTACGAACAGAAGCCAGTAACTGACATTGATGGGTTCTCAGCTGCAAGCTTGTCCTTCTCTAGCTGCCAGGTATGTGAAAACTGACAATTTTGTTCAACTCTCAACGAGATGGAACACCTTAAGAAAAGCCCATACTGGCTTCATTAAATGAAGGCAATCTCTCCTACCTCAAATTTTACTTCTTAATGCTGTGAAAGTTTTTGAATCTCATGCACGTGTGTTTCTATTTGTTACTTTTACCCAGCAGCCATTCATTTCAAAGCTCCTAGCGCAATTTGGATATATGCAGCCATTAACAGGCTATTTTGAATCTATCATTTTTGTTTATAAAATAGCTATCAGCCAACAAAAGAAGCAGCCAGATTTTGTTGAGGAATCATTAGTCATTTCAACATCCTTCCCTCAAGGAGGATGAAATTGCCTTTAAAAGCCAATAACATATTCTAATGTCCCTTGATAAGAAATCTAATTGGCAAGAACTCAGCCACAGGAAAGCTGTGCATACAGAGCAAATCTTCACTGCAAACAGCAAGGTAGCCCACCAGAATCACTGATAATGCAAACACAGTAACCAGCACAGGTCTGGGTCAACAGCATATTGCAAGTGGTGCTATTTCGTTTATTTCTCATCCATCACATGAGGAACAATCCGGCAAAAATCTTTTGTTGCTGAGGTCCCAAACAGAACTTACCTTCTACCAGTAGGGCAGTGCCGATGGCAAACACCTCTATTTCAGTGAAGCCTTCAGGGATAGGATGTGAAGCGACCATTCTTGTGATAAAAATGCCAACAGATTTAACCTCTGCCCTCTGTTATAGCTGTGGAGCTGTCTTTTCCCTGAGTCCCCCTTTCATCCACCAGACCAAGGCTTCTTAAAGGAGTAGCCCACGTGCAGACACATGCTCATTATTATATAAAAGCTTTGGGGTTTTTACTCCCACCACTACAATCCCTGCAAGAATGTCATTAATGATGGAACTAACATCAACCCTCACCCCTCCTTCCCTTGCAAATCGTATTTCAGATGCCAGCAAAATGAAAGCATTCATTGCAATTACAACAAGTTCTTTGTAGAGACAAGATTAAGAACCCTGTCTAGTTAATTCTGCAACACTGAAAAAGAATTAAAGGTTGTGGAACGAAAGAAACATGTAATATATAATTGGAAAGTGACCTGAAAAACAAAGGGGCACTCATTGAGTTGGTAATCAACAGAAAAGTGGGAATTGAGAATATTTGCAGCATATAGATCTTCCTCTTGCACCCTTTTTTTAGAAAATGGGTAGTGTGTTTTTCTGGTGATGACCGTTCTGTACATTAATATCTCTCTCCTCAGTAAATGAGGCTTACATTAAGGTGCACACTAGCACAGCCTGACTAAGGGCAAACATGCTGTTTACTGCATTGGGGTCCCAGGCATACAAGGATGTATGCGAGTTGGAGATGCTAGAGGCTTAGGGTCGTGGTGTAGTCAGGCTCTGGAGAATGTTCAGTGTGCACCTTATCCTGATTCTTAGCTGCCAGCCCTTAGGAGTAAATCATGCATTTTTTCTGAGATGAGCACGAGCCTTTACCACATACAAACAGAGTCAACTATTTTCCTTCAGTTTCTTGTTGTTACTGATTGAGTAACTCTGGGTATTTTCTTGGATCCTGGAGAATGGAAGCCAAAAGCTTTCAGAGTCTAAATGACAAGAAACTTTTTCCTATACAACTATTGTTTAATTTTCAATGCTTGTTCATTAAAAGCAAGCAACTTGTTCATACTTCTCAATTTTTAATCTACACTTAGAGCAGCAGTAACTAAGATAATTTTTAAATGTGGTGTTTTCTTCTTTTAGGGGCACTTAACTCCATCTTCCTCTGGGCTCTTCCTTAATTTTTCTTCACTCTTTCCTCACTCAGACTAGCTGTTGTTTTTTTTTTGTACTGACCATTCCATCACCTCGATTAACAAGGCATCACTACCATGATAGTTTCCATATTGATGCATAACATTCTTCATTTGCAAAATCCATTTCTGAAGTGGGAATGAAAAGGGAGCTGAAGCACAAGGGATGTTGACATACCCCAGCTTCGGTCCTGTACTGTGCTGACCTGGCTCCTGGTTGATTGAGATGTCAGGCACAGAGATTTTGCCCCATGTATGGCTAGGGCTTATTCATGTCTCCTGATTACACTGTGGAGGTGCACTCACAGCCAAGGGTATTGGCTGAAGCCAGTGGCAAAGTGATTTTTTTACAGTTTTCCTGAAAACCATGCTTACATACAAGTGGTGATGTCCAGGCACACTAATCAGGGCTTCAAGACTTGTGAAAACATTTTGTTGTCTTTTGTTACCTCTGTTATTCATCTTACATCTGTTTTTCACGTAGGTGATTGTTTTGATGGATATGCTCTTCAATTTTTATGTAGGAATCGGGAGGGCAAGATATTGTCTAAGCTATTTGATTTAAACATAACAAAGTTGTGCTGTGCCTTGAAAATCCACTGTTATGTTTTTCATTCATCTATGTGTCCTGCTGGAAAATAAGGTGATAGTCCTACTCCCTAGCATGGCAAATGACTGATCTAAGCCTCTGTTTTTAACAGTCATCCATTGTGCATTCTTGCAAAACATTAGTGCTAGATCTTGTGAATGTGCTGTAAATCTTTTTGGTGTGATGGTCTGGAAAATAGTTCACTCATTGTAATGCTTGTCAACATAAGGCTGTGCAGCTCTTCTAGACTAGGGGTGAAGGACATGGATATTCTGTGAACTGCCTTCATGAGGGTATTAAGGTACTTCACCTTCACTGCCAAGTAAACCTCTCAAGTGTACTATGCTACTGGTATTTTTTGTGCTGTGTACTAAAGTCTGTGTTACAGGCTTTGCTCATGCTGAATATTTTTTTTCCAGCAAAGTAGGTTACTGCATCAACTCCTTTTGCAATTAGCAGATCTTTATTAGAGTGAATACTGGGAAGCTGTCAGCTGCTTTTCTTCAAGTATCTTAAATATTTTCTATATCGAAACGTTGCTCTTTTCATCAGTGCTGAGTCAAATTATGCAAGTCAGTCACTGGCAAATTTTCCAGTGGTGGGCAGCTCAACTTCTGATCCAAGTGCAGTTGGTATCAACAGAAACTGTATGGATCGGAATCTTGATAGCTGTTTTGTTGCTGAGTTAAGCTCACATTCTAATAGTTCACTAGGATAGAATGGTATGTTTTATGGTCCAGTATGGCTTCTAAGTTGAATTAGTTCAAGGAAAGAGGAGGGGTAAATGGGAAATAAAATAATGAGTTTTCTAGAATCAAATAAAGCTGTATTAATTACCTTTCCATCTTTTTTTTTTTTTTTTTTTTTTTGTAAGACACAGCCTCACAACAATATGCCTCTTAGGTCAGTGAAATATTGCAAAGGATATCAGGTTTATTAAAGGTACTTATTAGCTCCTTAAACTATGAAGTTGTTTAGCAGTCCCTTTCTGCTTTATGCATTTTTTTGATAGCTACTTGCTGTTTCAGAAGTCAGGGGACAAGATATTTCACTCAATCTGAAGTTATCTTACAACCTCACATTTTGAATTCCCAGCAGACTCCTCGCTCCATCAATAAAACATCCATTTTACTTTTACCCTCTCATTTAAGAGTAGTTCACTGGTTGCTAATCTCTTTGCTAGGAACACACAGGAAAAAGATCTGATATGTTCTTGCCAGATGTCTCCGTGAGTTTCTTAAGACTGTATGGATTCAGTGGGAGCTTACTCATCTTTGTAAAATATGCATTGGTACAAGCACAACAAAAAAAGGTGCAGAGTAAAGATAATGCAGCACTCACACACTAAATTTTCTCCAAGCAGACAATGCAAATTACTGACATACTTCTTTTTATATTCACAGCAAGAACTTCACTGAATTGATGTATTATTATTCCTTTGCCATCCTAATCCTTTCTTCTGATTCCTATTCCTAGCTACATCATCTCTGAGTTCTTTTACATTGAAGAATATCTTTAGAAGACAAACTGCAGTGTTTTGGCAGAAGCAGGCCAGGAGTTTTACCACACAGGACTCCAATTCACCATCAGAGAAGTGTGTGGGAATTTGTTCTTTTTGGAAATGCTTCTCACCAAGGGAAGGACACTAAAAGGCGTGTTGTGTGGGGGCCTCCTAGTTAAAGACATTTGTTTTGGCCAGAAAGCAGTGAACAGGAAAATGACAAAACTGTAAAGGGGTCACTGGGGGAACAATGCAGGGGACCAGCCTGTGTGGCAGCCCTTTGGACAAACCTGCTGCAAGCATAGCAACCTTCCTCCTGGATGCAGCCCAGCAATCAGTCACGGTCTACAATCTAAAATCCCTGCCTGAGGATAAGTAAGGAAGTTGTAGAGGAACAGGAGCCAGTTGCCACACACACTGGAGATGGGCACCTTGCTATGGCCTGGTCTCTGCACCATGCTGTTGCCAGGAGCCAGGCAATGGCTAGAGCCTGCTGTCCTGCATATCTCTGCATATGAGGTGTTAGAGGGATGACACTCACAGAAGGTTGAGAAACATCACTTTTCTTTCCCGCTGTTTGTGTTGCTTCTCTAGAGACAGGTAGCTTTATTCATAGTGAATTAAATATGTATTTGCTGAATGTAGATACGTTCACAAAGACTAGAAAATAATTAATGTTACTAGAATATTAATCATTATCTTTGTCACTGTCATTATCACTATCTTTATTAATCATTGGATACAACAATCATGATTGCTATCAAATATGTGTAATTGTTGCCTTGCCCCTTTTACCCAGCTTTCAAAATACACTTTAGACGTAGATAAATAATGCTTTACTTCCAGTCTGGGCACCAATTGTAGGATCGTATACATATCAAAAAAGTAATGAAATATGCTATTGCTCCCTACTGAATGGCGGCAAGTTTCAGGATTTTGGAGGAGAAAGCAGTCTTGCAGAATATAGGATCTACCTAATATTGCTCGTTTAGCTTGCCCTGCAGAGCTCAGGCCTCCTTGCAGCATGTAGAATAATAACTCTTTCAGGAATTATAGTTCAAAGACCAGTACCCAGTTCTCTCAGAAGAAATTCAGCTTTCAGGAGAGGCTTTAATTGAATTAAGAGAGGATTTAGTGCACCAGCTCTCCTTTTGTTTACATTTGGTTGTGCCAACAAAAAAAACGGTGTCTGTCTGGACTGCTCCTCAATGAGTTTATGCTACTGACCAGGTATGGCAGTATGGCCATTAGTGACAAAACTATCTCATTTTTCCTGTCACGGTAACCTTGTCTATCTTGCTTGTCTTAGTCTTCTACCAGGAGGAATGCATCTAGATGTTCTGCTGATAACACCCTCATAAATTAAACCTGAATTCTGAATCGCTTTCCTTGACATAAGGAAATACCCCATCTACATCATGGGATTCATCATCACTTGCTCTCCCGTTACCAGGTGTCACCAGACTTAGGGCAGGACAAAATGTGCTCAGGAGACTTCTTCCTCTACTGTGATCTTTGAGGGAGCCCAGACACTAGTTCAGATTGGTACCTACCTTGCAGGTGGCTATATTAAAGAGCAGTCCAATCATTTCTAGGAGACCATAAAAATGTTGAGGCTTTCCACTTCTTTTGAAGCATGGGATTAACTTCAGCCATTGCCAGCTCCTCTCTTCTTTAGGCCTCTTTTTTCTCCTGAAGGCTCGTATAGAAACCTGTCCAAATATGCATTGTTTATAATGCAGGTATCAAGGCCTTTTGTGTTATCTGAGAGCACTTTTTAGTGTACATTAGAAACAATCAATAGAACTATTTATAAATCATACGTGTTACCCAAATCTTATTCCATAAAACAAATGTTGTAAAAAAAAATTACCCTTATTTTTTTTTAGTTTCTGTTACCAAGTTCTTTAAGGTCAGCGTAATAAGCAATTTCTTGAAGCTCTTGCCTTTTATAATATGGTGAGATGAGACTTGTAAAAACTCTACTTCAGTTCTGTGAGACAGCAATAATCATGATGAAAGCAAAGTCTTTGCAGGATCAATTGTGCTCTTCTCATCTCTAATGCAAAAGCATTGCTGAATTATTATTATTGTTTTTGGCTAGCTAGTGTAAAAGAAGAGGTATTTCAAAAGCATGTCATTTGTAAATGATTGTTCCAGGCTCTCTCATTCAGATTTTCTTTAGTTTACTCTTGATAATTGTTCTTTTTGCTGAAAAAGACAATACTTGAACAGAATTTTTGGTAGGCAGAATCTTTCCATGAAGGGGAAATCTTGACTGTGGAACTGCTTTTCAGAGAGAAAAGAATATGAACCATATGTTACATGGATTTTTTACAGGCAATCTATCAAGTTGGAGCAAGAGAGAAAAAGAACAAATTATTTTTCTCATATGCCTCCATCATAATCAGTAACCTGCCAACCACTTCTATATTTGTTTTAATGCTTTGGATTTAATTTAATGGATGTGTTTACTTAGTAGCATAGAATTGCTTGGGATCATTGAGGTTAAAATACAGGCACTGAAAAGTAAACAATCAAGAAGGCAATAAATGATTATTTGTATCCTTTTCTCAACATACTGGTAAAAAAAGCTTGTTGTCCATTGTTACAGATGATTGAGCTCTCTCCAGAGGATAAGCATCTCCCAAAGTCCACACCTTCACTCTTGTGGGAACTCCTCAGAGAAAGTGCTAAACTTCATACATTTCATCATACATTTTTCTGCAGGCTGGCACACTTAGTGCTACTTCCTGTTGCTGCCCTTGGAGCATAAGTCTTCCACATTTGTCCTGGTCTGAGTGGGACTGTAGGGCCATATTTGCCCAAGTGAAGATGCTTGAGAGTGAATTGATTTCTTCAAAAGGTGAGTCTGCATAGATTTAGTGTTACTGCACCTAGGGGTGACGTCAGGGTGAGAAAGTCAAAGCTTAGAGGAAGCTCCCCATCCAGGTAGGCTTCCCCCATCTTCTCACCTCTCTTCCTTACTCTTACTTTGATAAGGATGGATAATCAAAATAGGGCCAGTCACATACCTTAAGAGGGCTGAAAAAATGTAGGATGAGTTGTAATACAAATAAGAAGTGAAACATGGCACATTCCCTTCTGGGATGGTATCTCCCTTTGTGGGTCAGCAGAACAGCTGTGGTGAAGAGGGGCTTCCCGAGGCATGCCCTCCTGATTTTTGGTTGTTACCACTGAAGACTCCCCCGCTCATTTCACGCTACTATTGTAAGCTGTAAAATCAACATCTCTGGGTAAAAAAAAAAAAAGTATATATAATGAAGCATTTAATCCAAGAATAATCAGAATAGTTTAATTACAAGAGCAATTTAATTTTCATGTTATGACCCCAACAAATGCATACATATACATATGTATAAGTACCCTGCATCTCTGAGTAGATTGAGAGAAGCTTTTTGAGAAAAATAATGTTAAGAAAATAGATACATCAGGGCAGCAGAAGCTTTCCTTTTCCTCCTACCTTTTTTCCCCTCCTTCTCTTTTCTTCCTTCTATTTTTCTTGATCCCTGTTTGTAAGACTTGCAGCTTCAAGAAGTTTACTGCAGCTGCCACAAGGGCATGTAATCAGCCTGTGAATTCTTGAGGCTGAAGGCAGGCAAATCAAAGTAGGAAAATGGGGTATTATCAGCCTGGAAAGAGGTCAGAAAGCTGCTGTGAAAAACATAATGCTCCATCTACTTTTAGGAGCCACATAAACAGTGCAGGAAGTTTAATTCTTTTTGCATGCCTGAAGAATCAAAATAAAACAGGCACTGTTTCCTACGCAGAGGTGACTCTGCAGAGCTTAGACTAATGCTATTAAGATCCAAATTAGAAAAGGTTGTTGCAGTCAGCAACATTATTGCATGGCCTACTCTGTCATACAGCTAAGGCTACTAAGCCCAAAGTTAGAGGATTCTGTTACACTGCAGAAACAGAAACCTTACCATTTTCTAGGGAATGAAGATACAAGCTAGGGAAGGGGGGCCTGGAGTATAAAACTAACACAATTTTAGTCATTTTAAATAGGTGTGTCAGATATGATTATAGTATGTCCAGTCATCAGAGTAGACAAATCACTGTGGAGTGATATACATTGCAGTACTTTGAGGGAGAAGAGTTAATTTTAATGAGTGAGAGGTTGATACAGTTAGACATCAAATTTATGGAGTGTTTTGGTAACTCTGTAGGTGTCTGTGTGTATGCACAGGTGCTGAAATATCTCTTCAGTCTTAATTAGTTAGTTTTCCTCTTTCAAGGACTTGTAATAACTCCAGTTTTGCTACTGTATGTTGTGAAATTTGCCAATAGAAGATAGCCATCAGAGCATATCTATTGTTTTTTCTCTTGTAATAACTAGAAAGAAGATTTAAGACTGGATATTTATGCATGTGTGTGTGTGTGTGTATATATATCTACATGTACAGGGATACACTTAATTTGTATCTCAATTTGTTTTCTTTGATTGTGTTTCAGCAGAGGTACAGGCATAGATCTTCAAAAAATACTTTTTGAGTGCATGCGCCTTAATGGAGCTCCTGGGCATTGTTTCATAAATGTGAAATACTAAGTGCTTTGTAAGCCATGCATTCCAGCAGTGAGTGTTTGCTGCAATGTTTCTCCTTTCCTGTTTTTCTTTGTCCCCTTCTTCCAGTGTAATGTCAAGAAAGTCAGCATTGAATAAAGCTGATAGATGACTTTAGCGTGTGTGGATGATACTTATTTTGAACTTAATGTCTTTGCATAAGTGTAACAAATGAATCAGAAATATCAATACCCTTAGAGAGATTCACCCTGTTGATCTCAATTGTTTTTTTCACATATATGGCAATCTGATTGCTTTTCGGTAGCTTTATGGAGGCTTTTATGGTGGTTATAGCTTTTGCTGTTATGGAATTATACATAGTTTCTGGATGTTTATTTCTTGTTTGCAAAACCATCTTCCTGCTCCTATCTAGTGGGCAATGCAACGTGTTTACTCTCTCATCAGTTCTCAAGACTAATAGCTTTGAAGACACCCTTAGCGAGGGCTTTTAAGAAAGAAATGCTTGGTTCATCTGGAGGTTTTCCTCAGTGGAGGAGCTCAGAGAGTCTGTCTCAGAGTGGTTTGCTCCAGAGTCCTGACACCAGAAGCATCTGCCTGTTGCTGTGGGGCCTTTGGAGAAGTAAGAAAACCATGTCTGTGGTGACTGGCCCTCTTCTCCCTTCAGGTCATAGGGCAGGAGTTGCTGGCACCAATTCCACACTGGGTCCAGGCATGAGGGCTTGAAGGAACATTTTCCTGTTCCCAGAGGTCCTGTGTGTGATAATACCAGGGACATGCAGCATTGTAAATCTACATCAGTCATGGTGAGACCTGCCTGGGTGCGTGAGCCCAAGGTGAAGAGAGGCAAAGTGGCTTTGTGTGCACCTCCATCTTCTGCTGGAATTCATTTTAAGCGCTGCTGGTTGTCACATGGCATTGTGAATTGGCTTCTGCTGTGCAGAAAGAAATGGGTCAAGTGCTGCATTTGTGAGGAAGGTGTATGCATTTATGATCCCCCCTCAGGTCTGTGCTCTTCTCTACTATTCTATGCTAGCTATAACAATCAAGATGAATGTACATAAAAGAAATACCACTGGTAGAGTTGTATTGCCTGATGCCAAAAATTGTTTAGGTTTCTTTTATTTCTTTAGAAGGCCTAGAGGTCTATTAATGACTTCAGTCCTGTGGGTCTGGAGGAGCTGCCTTCATTGGCATTAAGTGCAAGATCCAATTTAGAATGACGTAATGCATTAATGTGCTCTGACTTACATCAGTGGGAAGGATTTTCCACTTTACGAGATATGCCTTGCCAGAAGCTTCTTGGAGGTGCATTTACTTAATGAAATTGATGTAGTGTCTGGTCCGTATTGCCCGCTACTAAAACCTTTCAGTCAAAATCATTGCAATAATATATCTTATAGCCTTCTTTTATTATAAAGTATTCTGTTTTATTTGCTTTATGCCATCTTTCTCTAAGCATATGGGGAAAAGAAATAAAAATAAATTCTGTCCAGGGACGATATTGAAAAAGAATGAGTCAGAAGTGCATGGTCACTTGAGTGAGACTGTAATATCAAGTAATTAATCTTATTAGGAACAAAACAAAAAATATTTTCTAAATTAAATCTTGTACGTTTGAAAGCAGTGAAGAATCTTTTTAGGTAGCAGCAAGGAGAATGACTTTTGTCATTTGGAGTGCAGAATTGCGTTCTTGGAAGTGAGGGGCCTAACATTCATTGTCTTCATTATGGGCAGCAATTGTCCATTGTGGAAAAAAATGTTATTACTTTACATTTATACCCTTGGAATTGGAAAAATTTCATACTGATTTAGAAAAAATTCATATAAATATCATCTGCAACCACAAGTTTATTAGCTAAAGAACATTAATCTTAAATTTTCTAGCATAATTTGTGAATGTCTCTGCAGTAGTCAGGAGGAGGCATTGCAATTAAGCCTTAAAAATGCCATGAATATCTTGAAAGCTGCTGCACTGTACTCGAGTCATTTAAGCAAACCAGAACTGAGTGGAGACATGCATATACATTAGCATGATTAGTTGAACACCACTGCGAGATTTTACTTCCATTTTTATCTCTGCCATCTTTTTGAGAGGGAGCATGGATGTTATCAGGAACAACTTTTTGTTTTAGTGGGCACGGTGGGGATGGGCTGATGGTTAGGTAATATGATCTTAGTGGTCTTTTCCAATCTTCATGATTATGATTCTATGTTTTCTGCAGTCAACTTGCTGCTTCTGCCTCATGTCATGCTGTTGCTAACGTGCAAGTTCTGGCATGTGAAACTGCACTTCTAGGCATCTCATTTAGTTCCTTTTTTCCTCTACCACCTCTCACCTTTCTGCTCCTTTCTATTGCAGCTATGAAGCCTGTTCACCAGGGAAAAGCTTCTGCTCTCTTGGCACCAACATCTTACCCAGATCTTTGTGTCTAGAGCTTGCCCAGGTTAGTTTCTTCAATTTCTGATGAATTCCTCGAGACTTTACTCATGGTAGTGCCCACTGTACTCTCTTTACCACTCAGATCAAACCTAACATGGTTGTATTCATGAGTTGAAGCTTAACCCACCATTTTCACTGGAGGTGTATGTATGAAGTCCTTCTCTCGTTTAGAAGCAAGTCAGTTGTGTCAACGAAATTGGCGAAGTGTATAGCATTAGAATCTGCTAAAATGTATGCTTTATTTCTTTCCCTTTTTTATTACGCATTTATTTTATTTCTACCACTCCTGGTATTTAGTTGTAATTTAAGATGTTTCACTAGTGAGGCAAAACTGAGGCTCTTGAAAGCAAATCTTACCATACAGTCACTGGCTACTATTTACAAGGTTATTATTCCAGAGCTCCAGTGGAGGGAAACCACTTTGTCCAATGCACTGAAGACATTAGAGACAGAAGGTTAATTATATTGGATTGCCTTTTCAAGTAGAATTTAACTTCAGTGAGTAGAGAGGAGTTTTAGTCAGTGTTGCCAATATTGACCTGAGGCAGTGCCTGGGAAGCAAGGCCTGTTGACCAATGAGTGCACTAAAAAAGCAAATGAGCTTGATCTTGGCTATTAAGAGAACTGATAAATCATTAAATCTTAAAATGGGACATAATGGAAGTTGATGAGAAAACAACTATGGATATTTAATGTGCACTGTATCATGTTTTCATCTCTTCAGAAATAGATAATTAAGTACTTGAATTTCTTTTCAAAGAGCAGGAAACAGTATGTGGAAATAGCATGGGGAAAAATAATCCCTGCGGCCATCCTCTCAGTAAGTGATTTCTACAAGCCTTAATTAATTATCAGAGTTACTTGTGGAACAAGTTTATGCAAAACTATGGCACCATAAAATGTCTGTTTAATAGCCCCAAAACACATCTAGATCAACTTGAAACCGAGATTTATTGAAAAATTGTCAGCATATTTTCATTCTGCTGAAGAGGAAGCGTATAGAATTATACACTTCACTCTTAAGAGAGAAATGGCAATATATTTATTGATGTAATATGGTGATCTAACAAAACTTAATTATAAACAAGACAAACTTAAAAAGATTTGAGATAGCAGGGTGCACTTGATTATTTATTAAAGCATCAAGGAACATTTAATTGTAAATTACATAAAGGGCATTGCATGAAAGAGATTACATATTACAAAAAACTGCTAAGAAAACCCATTCATACAGCATTACACCAAGGATACACTTTAGAACTGATGACATTTTATTGAGAATAGCCTCCTGTTGAGTCTGAGAGATTTGAAATGGAGTTCCTTTTGTCTTCTGGACTCTGAAGAGTCTAAAAGTCATTGGATCCTATTCCATTCCTGGACTTGAGAGCAAACACTCTGCTTTTTTCAGACCCTTCCACGAAGGAGTCTGTGTGCAGCCAAATCCACTCAGTCTCCAATTTACCCCAGTCTTGATCAGTGAGTGGCTTACCTAGGTTTTCCCACTAAAACATCCTTAACAAATTACTTGCAAATTTTCAAGAATCTAGGTATTAATCATTTTTCAAAGGTCTTTCACAGCAAAAGGTTTCTTTCCTGGTAGACCCACTTTTATGGGCATCCCTGAAGAGGAGGTCCTATTGTGCATCCCACTGCCATGCAGGAGAGTTCACAATAGTCTTGGGCTGTTTATGATTCCTGGAGTAAGGTAATTGACACATACCCATATTGTATATGGACTGCAGTTTCAAGCTAGATGTTAGCTCCTCCAAAGTCTGCTTTAGACCAGGAGGTCCAGCAATGTGCTTAGGCTGAAGTTGGGCTGGCTCAGTTAGCCATCAGCTTTTGAGTAAGGTGCCAGTTTCTCCACTCTCTAGCCTAGGCTGGAAAGCAACAAATAATATTGTGTTCACCACCCACTCAAGCAATGTTGATGGTGAATAATCATGCTGGAGAGAGGAGGTTGGAGGGGAACACTATCACAAGAACGCGGGATGAATTCTGCATGAAAATAACTATATACCAAAAACTACTAGGCAATCTTATTTAAGAATGATGTCTTGCTCTGCTGCTGTAACATACTCATCAACTTTCAGGTAGTTTCACATAGGAATAAGTATGCTATTGCTTCACTTTTGACTAGTAACTGCTATCTTTATACCTGAAAGAAAAACCAGAATCAATATGTCCATGACAACTAGAAGAGCAAGGTGACAGTGGGGAAGCAGTGGAGACATGAAGGCAGTAACACCATGTAGCCTTTTGCTCCAAGCTTAGCTGAGGAGCTATGCTTCCTACATTTCCTGTTTCCAATGGGAGCTGAGATCAGCTTCAGAAACTGGCTATCCATGTTGCACTTGCTCTGGAAGATCCAGGTCATCTTGACAACTACCTACGTTTAGTCTAGTTAGGGATCCAAGCTAGTTGCACAAAGTTAGATTGCTTTCCTTCCATGAGATTGCAAAGGTTTGAAGACTAGAAAAGATCTATAGAAATCTGTCTGGCTGTGGTCTTTCATGCTTTTTCTACCTGCAGGAAAGCGTGGAAGAGATTAGAGTTTTTAAAAATAACATCCACAGCAGCTCTTCAAAATACATCTGTATCTCATAGCACTCCCAGGCAGAAGCATTACATGTTGAAACACCTGTGCTATCTGTATTTTTTGTTTGTTTGTGTTTTTTTTTTTAATTTATTTTAAATTTATGTACTTATTTATTTATTTTCCTTCTAAACTCCAAAATGTCTTTTGGGTGAGATTGTTTCTATTTCCTCCTTGGTGTGATGGTAGTTCATATGATTTGACACTCGTATACTCTGCAGAAGGGCAGTTGTAGGTAGAACTGTGCTTTTCAAAAGGTTTAAAGCTGTAGTTCTCTCCCTGGGATATACAAATTTAGGTATTAACCTATAAGAAGAGAACAGAAAAGTTGGTCTCGGGCATTTTTTCTGAACAATGTGACCATAATTAAGGTCCAACAAAACCCAGTTTTTATAGAAATCTTGATGATTTTAATTTCTTTCTCTTTCTCCTCTGATCTCAGCTAAAGAACAGTGAAGATGAAGTGACTGGTGCTGAAAAGTCAATAGGATGCCAGTTCATTTCTGCCTCAGCCAGATACATGAAATTCTCTCCATTTCATTGTGAGAATCTGACTTCAGAGTTCCTATTGATTTAATAAGGTCTGGGATTTTGGTAGAATTCCATTTGTTTTGTGCTGAAGTGAGGCATTTGGGACTCTCCTCTGTATAAAAATATCGGATGATGAACTCCGGAAATATGAGAAATATTTTCCTAAAGCATTGAAGAAGAAATTGTGCCTGGTAAGTGCTCTATTGCTAGCTTTTCAGCTCTGTTCAATCACTCCTCGCTTATGTTAACATTTTTAACCTGTACTTTATGTTTCGTGTTTGACACAGGCGAGCCACAACTATTATGCAGCATGCAGCTGTACTGGTTAAGTGTGAGAGTAGCAATCAGATCAGGCTGAATGTAATCACCTACTAGTTCTGACAAATATTTTTTACTTTTGAAAGTGTTTCACATTTGTGGTGTAATTGATTTGCATACTTTCACTCTCACCAGAAAATAGTTGCCCTTATAAGAGTGAGATATCCTGGCTCACATGAATTAAATTTTGCTTCCATCTCTAAGAGTAACTGCTTAAGCTTAATTTGCGCATATATGGTCTCCACTTTTCTCTCATCATCAGTTCTTTGGAGGGCTGAAAACATGAGTTATCTCCATCAGCTTTGCAATACGGCTGCCCTTGAGAATAGATGGGAAACTACTGTCTTCAGGGGGAGTGGATAAAAGTAGTTTTTCTTAGTGATACTGAAGCTCTGCCATAGCTCTGCTTCAGGTGATGCTTTCCTCAGACGGCCCCTTATCCAGACTGTGCTGTGTCAGCAAGTGAGAGCACAATGCTCAGTGCTGCAGTCCTGCTAGAAACTTCTGTGCATTTTCTGGGTTATTCAGTGCTTGTTAATATCGGGCATGATTCCAAAAGCTCAATAATTGTTGAGGGGAAAAAAAAACCAGTAAACAAGTCAGAGTATTTTCAAGAAACTAAAAATTTTAACAGTACTGCTATGTATTTTTAACATTCTTCTAAAGGAGGCTTACATTCCAATAGCACAAGAAACTGTTTTTTGATTATTCCCAAAGTCACTCTGAGGAAGCACTCTATTACTAATTCCTTGTCAGATAATAGTTATCTTCTTTCTGATGTATATCCCTGTAAAATATGTTTACTTTTTCCTCATGTTAGAATCACAGATTTCCTGAGGAGCAGAGTTTGGGGCTCCCCAAGGGAAGCGACGCTGTCCATACAGTTCCAGGAAGCAATAAGCACCTACATGAAAATAACTCAAGTCCCCATCCTTAATCCCTGCCTATCCTTTTTTATCTGATGGACTCAGCGAGGGCTGGAAGATCACAGTGCGGCTGAAAACGAAAGGGAGTTAACAAGATGTGACCAGTCAATGGCTAAAACAATAGGCAAGACCCTGCACATTGCCTACTGCCAAGGTGTCCTTCCCATGCACAGGTAGCCATGTGGATCGTGGTGAGTTTGCTCTGCTGCTTGCTGCTCGGGGGGCTGCCATGGGCAGACACCTCATGCCCATCGCAGTGCAGCTGTGCCTTCCACAGCCTCAACGAAGGGACGAAAGCCAGGTATGCTGGTACCCTCCGGGGGGTTGGGGGGTTTATTTCTTCTCTCTAAGGATGCTCACAGAAGAAAATATTGTGTCCAGGCTTCATGTTTGTTATTTTTTCCAGTCACTTTGCACTCCAGCTTTATTTGCAGAGGATTAGCTTCTGAAAACACAGTAAGCTGATTTCAGAGAAAGCGTTTGGGCATCTCCTCTGTGCAAACAGAAGCAACATAATTACTGCTGGGGCAATGGCAAAAAGGAATACAATTAAAACAATGTTTTCCTTTTTTTGTCTTCATGCTGAATATACTGGTTTTATTCTGTTCTGTTGGTCTGATTTTAAAGTGTAAGCAGGTTTATTTTGTGGTACCAAAGCCTTCAATCTATTCCTTTTACTTAAAAAATCCTTGGGTTGGAGATGTTAGGTGAAATAATCAACTCTGGATAACAATGAACAAAAAAGAAGGTAATAAAAATAAAATTCTCAGACTGGAAACTTTCAGTTGAAAAGGTATGTAAGGCCAGAAGGGTATCTGCTGTGGAAAACAGCACTATTATACAGAGGCTTCACTGGAGGACTACAGTAAGAAAAGAAATTTTTCTGAAGGATAATCAGAAATTAATGATATGACCTAATGGAATACTTGCTACTTTTTTGCTAGGTGTAGTTCACAGTAGAGGAGGTTTGTGACACAGTACCTTTGATAACTCCTTTATAAGAAAAGGTTTTTTTCTAGACAAGATGTCAATACAGCAGTGAAAGGCTGTCATCTATACTTGGATCTCTATCAAGTGCATCTTCTTCGTCTCTCTTATGGCGGCATACTTTTAAACCCAGAAACTGTCCCAGTGGGAAGCACAGTAGAGTCACAAATAGTTTAGAATTTTTAAAAGGGAGCAAGATAGCAGGAGAACCTATTATTGCTTTGTAAGTGTCGTGGTTCCTGGTAGAACTTCCTTTCAGTGACTGGAAAAAGCTGCAGTGTGTTATGGGATGATGCATAGTAAAGCTAGTTTCCTAAAGAGCATGTTATGTTTCACTGCACTAGGATTTGTATTTCTCACTAGTAGAAGATTACCCTGTAGATTGTTTATTGCTTAGCAACATAGTTTAGGGATGCTGTGAGAAGCATCAGAGCACAGTCTTACTGTGATAATATCTCTACTATTGAATGCTTTGTGTCATGTTTACACAAAACCAAATGTTGTATTGAGAGATGATCTCTGATTTTTTCTTATTTGACATCTTTCTTTTCTTCCACAATATCTCAACCCTCAGCTGAGAGTGGGCAGGACTTAATGCCACGATAGAAGCGCTGGATGACAGAAATACATTTTTTTTGTTGCTGTTATAAATAAACTGGAGGTTCAAATAACATTTAACTCCAGGAAAACAACTTGAGCAGTTTAGCCATGTTATTTATTGTTGCAGACAGTAGAGGAATAATTGCTTTCAGCCAACATCAATCTGATTTTGGCAGCTTTGTAATATTCTATTTATCAGTCAAGCAGAGTGATAAGAAAATGGTACTTGACTGTTCACATTCATTTCTTGATGTATTTGGTTTAATGTGTGAAGTGGGACATGTCAATCTAACCTGTTATGTTTTTTGAGGTGGCTTTGCAATTTAAGAACTTGCCTTTTATTTTCATCTTGTCAAAGACAGAGATACAGCTTTTTTTATACAACGTCTGCAAAATGCAGCATGGGATTTTCAGGATTTGAGCCTCAGAAATAAGAAATAGAAAAGAATGATTAGGACACATGAATCTACCTTTCTTTTGGTAAAGCATTTTCCAAAGGGTTAGTTTTCTACCCTTTTGCTCTCATAAATGGTACATCCCTGTGGTGAAGTGTTCAGTGCATCCCTATAAGCCTTCCAGTTTCACAATAAATCAGAGGTTGTTGTAGAGTACTACCAGTTGACCTTCTTCTCCTCACTTCCTGAGCAAAGAACCTGTGCTGTATTTGGTCTGTATTACTTTCACCCACACTAAACTTTATCAGACAGTTAAGGCCTCTTTTTATATGTCCTTTAATGTTATGTTTGTTGATCCTTTTATTCTAACATGCATTAGCATCTTCTGTAGTGTGTCGGCACTGCTGTCTGCCATAAGGACCCTGAAAACCTGAAAGAGAAAAAAAGCAGGAATGCAATATGAGCCAGACTCAGATTCATGCCGCTTCGGGAGAGTGCAATCACTGCAGCCAAAATCTGTGTGTACATATAAATTATTGCCAACTGATGTTCTTACAGTGATGGTGTAGGATTCAGCAGCAAGTAAGAAATGACAAGAATAAAGCTTTTGAATAAAGTAAGGCAGATGAAATACTGCACTGAAATTTTCAAAATGATTTAGTGGTGGGTGGTTAGAATTATGGTTTAGTTGCATTTGGACTTGATGATCTTGAAGGTCTTTTCCAACCTGAGCAATTCTATGATTCTAAAATGTCTCAAAATGCAAGAAAGTTGCATCTGTGTTTCTTTCCCTCCAGGACAGTGCTGTGTAATGACCCAGAGATGACCCTCACCCCCGTAAACATCCCTGTAGATACATTCAAGCTTCGAATAGAAAAGACAGCCATCCGCAGAGTGCCGG
Organism: Cyrtonyx montezumae; assembly: GCF_038088225.1. Taxonomy (NCBI): domain Eukaryota; kingdom Metazoa; phylum Chordata; class Aves; order Galliformes; family Odontophoridae; genus Cyrtonyx; species Cyrtonyx montezumae. The sequence goes on along the minus strand of NW_027072045.1, from coordinate 22,029,401 downwards.
GGGAGGCTTTCCATGCACTTCATAACCTGGAGTACCTCTGGATGCCCTATAACTCCCTGGCCAGCCTCAGTGGGATCACCTTCAAGGGCCTTCGTCGCTTGCTGGAGCTGAGGCTAGATGGAAATGACTTAATATCATTTCCCTGGGAAACCTTGTCTGATATGCCACAGCTAAGGCTTCTGGATTTACACAACAATGAACTTACCTCAATCCCACCAGATGCTGCTCGATACATCAAGAATATCACCTACCTGGACCTGTCTAGCAACAAACTGATGACTCTTCCTCAGGCTCTTATTTCTACCTGGGCCAACCTGCAGGCAGTCCCTTACTTTCCCAATGATAACTCCAAGATCATTTTAGGTAAGAAAGACTGTGATTTTGCGGTAGGTGAAAGATGAACCTTTCGTCTTTCCACATCTAGCTTATTGCACCCTAACCATTATCACAGACTCAAGTTTTCTTATACAAAACCAGTTACTCCTCTTCAAGAGCTTTCTGTTTATGAATACTGTCACTTTTAACAAACATACAAAGGTGATAAGAGCTCTATTTTCAAGTGCTTTTTTCTACTAAAAGCTAACATGGAATTGATCAGCTTTAAGCAGCATTAGATAAGAAGATGGATACTTATGTCCAAGCTAAAAAGGAATAAACCTGCTGCTGAGCATAAAGTCTGTGTCAGAACAGTCAGTTTATCCTAGTGTGTGTGTCTTAAGAGTCTCATTTATCTCTCCACATAGAATTAAAACTTCAGATTCCCCAGAGCTGTTAATATAATGTTGCCTCAAAGGTTGAGAATCTATTTTTGGTGGCATTTCTAGTCTCCTCAGAAGTATGGTCCAGATCAGCAGTACACTTTGTGTCAGCAAATATTTTACAGACAACTGTCTTAATTCCTCCAAATTGTGTATACTCAAATGAGGTTTTGAGTACATTTACTCAAAATGTACTTTACTAGTTCGAGGGATTACTGCTTAGCCTTTTATCTGTAGTACGCTGGTTCAAATCCTCAGGAGGTTGATGATGTTTCGGAGCTGTTGCCATCTGCTGTCTTCATTAGTTATGAGCTGATGTAGCTCCACTGACTGTTTAATCCATGGGATGTGTGCATCTGCAGGAATTGCCTCTAAAACCGTGAGTGTGAGTTCAGGTACTTGCTGATAATCTCATCAGAAACTTTTCCTCTCACTCTGGGAAGTGTTTGGCAAAAATCTGCTCTTGTTCTCTCAATAGATTTAGGAGAGATACAATTTTTAAAACCAGGTTGCAGCAGAAAGCTACACTGAACTTTAAAAATAATCTAACCTTCTACCTAAAAACTTCTCTAGGGTCCTTAGCAGATGTTAAGGTTTGATTAGCATCCGGAATAGAGCAGGTGTTTCTCCATCATGTTTTGACATCAAGTGTGACATCAAGTTCTTGAAGCCCAATGTTTGGGATTGCCCATTTTGTTTGTGTCTTGACACAAACAAGACAAGACACAGCTGAGATCGTTTTCTTTCCTTTATTTACTTTTTTCAGAGTAAAGTTGCCTGTAAAAGCATCCTTCCACTCGATATGTAAGAGAGTGTTTTGTCAGGAAGAACAGATCATGTTGCTGCTCGTGGCCAACCTGAGTGTTTGCAGAAGCAGCTGCACACAGGTTGCCTGTCCTAGGATGGTAAAAAATTCATGTGAGCAAATGAGTATGTTGCTAGCATTCATACAGTAATGTGTAGACATGCCACCTCCTAGGTCCTATTCTACTGACACCCATGGAGAAACATGTGTCCCTTTGCAGAAGCAAAATGAGAGTACACAGCTGCACATCTCTATTTTCCTCTGCTCATGACTGTTTTATAAGGAGGCGTAGAAAAATCCACGAACAGCAAAGAATTTGCTCAGTCCCTTCCCTTGTCTACACTGTATCATTGTGAATCCTCTTCAGGCCCCTTTGCTTCAAGAAAAAGAGGTTTCCGTGTTAGCTTGCTGTCTGATACTCTTTGCCAAGGCTGCAAGGTTCTGTGTGTGAGGATTGCCCGTGTGAACTGCCTGTGAAAGAGGAAAAGCAGATCTCAGAGTTTATAATGTGAAATGTCACAAAGGATGACTCTATTGATTATTTATGCTACGATGAGTCTGCACAGGAACCAAAGTGCCAGTACAGAAAGTTAAAGCTGTAATTTTGCCAGAATATCTGGAATAAAATCTTAATTCTCATTCTTTCTTTGGTCTGCTTTTAAATATATTAATTGATTAGTGGTGCACTCCTGCCACCAATTGCAGACTCTAGTTCAGGTCATGGAGGATGGTGTGCAATGTTCTCAGCACAACATTTTTCAGCAGAATCATTAAAACAGTTTGTTTAGGCATCAGGGTCTTTTGATGTACCCTGTGTTTCTGCTGACTCTAGCAAATTTGAACATCCCCTTGATGCTCATGGAGCCTTGTGCTGCACACACTGTGCTTGTGCCAAGTGTTGCTTCTTGCTGAAAAGCCACAGCTTGTGTGACTGCTGCTGCCATGCCCCAAGGGCCAACAATAGCAGCACTGCTGTGTGGGCAGATGTTTCTGCTTGCTGGGAATTGTGGGGATAGTAGTGCTCCTTACTTTCAGGCTGCTGCTGGCCGTGAGCCTGTCCTTGGGCTGACTGCTGAAAAGAGAGCATGAAGCTTACTTGGAGAGAGGCCTGGGATGCTGAGCTCCTGTCTTAGGCATCAAATGCATGCCTGGATTTGGACTAAAATCCCCAATGCCAGCGCTGCTAGCTAAAGGTGTTAAAGATCAAACGTTGTCCATAGGACAGGGAAATGTGAACATATTAAAAAATGTTGATGTACAGATTTAATTCGAATCCAGTGGCTTCTGTATATGGCTGTCGTGCATTGCTCCAGATCTGATTTTGCTCTTTCAGTACCATCTTCACAAATCTATTTTTAATGAGGTAATATCTCTTTCCTTTTTTTTTTAGAATTTGAGTTCAATATGCACATACTGAAAGAGCAGAAAAACAGAAAAAAATCAACATTCTGGGGCAGTGAAGCAGGAGTGTTTTATTTAATATATTCCTTCAATGTGTAATATCTTAATGTAGATTCTTTTTAATATATGCATATAAGCCTGTTGTAGGCCTGATAGTTAGCCTGACTATAGCTGGATAATATTTTAAAGATCACTGGTAAGAAGAATTTCATAGCATGTGTCTTATTAGGAAAATGAAAACAAATAACCTACTCACTCCCATGACTATTTTTTCCAAAGTTTTTGTAACAAAATACTTGTTTTGCTTTATTTCATGCATAAATTTTTACATATTCATAGTACAATTTACCTTGCTTTGAGCTTCACGAGTGTGATTTAATCTCCAGGTTTTGGGATACCTTAGCAAACCCTATTTGCTCCCATCTACTGTGAGATCCTTCAGCCTCAACGAACAGCAGCAGAGGCCTGTTATGATGATGATCCCCATAAATATTCTTTTCTACGGACAGCCTGGGAATCATCAGTTTGTTCTGCTGAAAAACAGAATCAAAATTGGCAGAAGCTAAAAGTACTTTTGAAGTGACTTAGTCCTGTGTTTGTTTGTTTGTTTGTTTTGGCAGGGTTGCAAGACAATCCTTGGGTGTGTGACTGCAGCCTGTACGAAATGGTCCATTTCCTGAATTTCCAGTCTCCTAACATAGCATTCATTGAGCCCAGGCTGAAATGTTTCACCCCTCGCAGCCTTGCAGGAGTCTTCTTCAGCCAAGTTGAGCTAAGGAAGTGTCAAAGCCCTGTCGTACATACGTCTGTAGCCAAAGTAAAGACCATCTTGGGCAGCACCGTGCTACTGCGATGTGGGACAACGGGGGTGCCCATTCCTGAGCTCAGCTGGAGAAGGGCTGATGGTGCTCCACTAAATGGCACAGGTACATTTAAGCTTAAGCTTTTTTTCCTCAGTGTGGACTGAGCGAGCGAGTCCTACACCTTTATTTTCTGTGGGCTGCAAAGCATATAGAAACTTACAATAGCAACTTCCCACTGACAAAAGACCCAGAAAAAAAAAAAAAAAAAGGAAGAAAGGAATGGGTGCAACCAACTCACTATAACTCACTCTAGAATCATAGAATGGCTTGGGTTAGAAAGAGACCTCAGAGATCATCTAGTTCCAGCTCCTCTGCCATGGTAGAGTTGCCAGTCACTAAATTGGGCACTAGATCAGCTCACCCAGATCTGCATTGTCCAGCTTAGCCTTGAACACCTCCAGGGATGGAGCATCCACTACCTCTTGGCAGCAGGTGCCAGTGCCTCACCTTCCTCTGAATGAAAAATTTCTCACTAACATCTAATCTAGATCTCCCCTCTTATAGTTTAAAACCATTTCCCTTTGTCCTTTCACTATTTTCCCACATACCAAATTGATTTGTCTACTGTCTATAAGCTCACTACTCCATCTAGTAAAAAGTTGGCTGAAAACAGGTTATTTCTCAGCAATGGCATCTCCTGTGCCAGTGTTGCTATATCAGTGGAACAGTGGCGTCCTGAGTACAAAGGAGTGAGAAATACTCAGTATCTACATGAATGGGGAAGAGCCATAGAAAGACCAGTACCTTTGTTTTCTAGTATTCCCATTCAGAAAAAAATGAAATGGAAAAGGTAAATTTTGCTGCTATTCTATTTCATTGCCATTGGAACATGCCTTGGTTGCTAAGGCTGGATCCTGAACCATGTGGACTTGAGAGATTTTCATCCTGTCTTACCTTTTCCTTTCAAATATCTCTTTTGTTTATCTTTTGATGGGGAAGGAGAGAGACTGTATTCTCATCCTAAGGAGGCTGGTTAAATAATAGTGAAACTGCTTTATCCCCCCTTTTTTTTCTGTATAAATAGAAAATGGCTAAAAATGCTAGTTTTTAGCCTCTTGGTAAAAGAAATGAGAAAATCAACATTCAGCTGCTTACATACTGCTTAGTGGAGCTGTCTGCTTTGATCAGACTTCCCTGTGTTAAAAAAAACAGCCCTAATTTCACAATAAAATGAAAATTGTTTTTCAGCTGCTTTGCTCTATATATTCTAGATTAATCTATGTGTTATTCTTGAAGAAAATCTCCAATGTTTTTGTTTTCTGTGTCTCAAAGAAGTGCATTTAATATTCAACTAGGTTATGTTACAGCCCACTCCCTCTACTGCTTTAAATATTATACTTGCATATGTGAAATTTCAGTGTTTGTTTTTTTTTTAAATGGAGGAAACTTTTCTGTTTAGGTTTCATGATGTATGTCAAATGGAAATAGCATGCAATGCTTGGCATCCGTTTGTTCTGAAGCAGACTAAATCCTAACAAAATTTTAGTGTTCATGACATTTTCTTGGAATTGTAACATACTTGGTGGCCAAAATAAATGATGATTTTGCTGTATCAGGCAGATATTCTGTTGACTGAATCCTAATAGTTCACAAACCATTATTAATTCTGGTGGCCACTGACTGTTTTACATTTTTCCTTCTCCGCAGTGCACCAAGAGATCTCTAGTGATGGGATGAGCTGGTCTATCCTGGGCCTACCTGTAGTTTCTTACCTTGACTCTGGAGAGTACATTTGTAAAGCAAAGAATTTCCTGGGGGCAACAGAAGCATTCATATCCCTCATCATCATGGATTCAGAAAGCACGGACGACCCCAACTCCAATGCCAAAGGCACGTGGAGTGGGAAGGCGAGTGGGATGGAGGCAGCTGCCTACAATGACAAGCTAGTGGCAAGGTATGTTATCACTACCTCCACCGTGCCCACCCTAGGGGCTGGAGAAGGCACCGGAGAGGATCTCCTCATCCCAGCTGGAGCACAAGATAGCAACCCCCAAAACCTCCTGGTGAGCCCACCTACTGGTCAGCAGGAGCCAGAACGAATTGTGAGATCTGTCAGGGTGATAGGAGACACTGATCAGAGTGTCACCCTGGTGTGGAAGGCGCCTCTGGCGAAGAACACAACAGTGTTCAGTGTCCTCTACGCTGTCTTTGGAGAGAGAGATATGCGTCGTATAAATGTGGAACCGGGGAAGACTAAGGTCAACATTTATGGGCTGCTACCAAAGACCAAATACATTGTGTGCGTCTGTGTGAAAGGGCTAATTCCTAGGAAGGAGCAGTGCATCATATTTTCCACAGATGAAGTTGCTAGTGCAGGAGGGACCCAGAAACTCATCAACGTGGTTGTCATCAGTGTAGCTTGTGTCATTGCCGTTCCTCTGACACTAGTGGTCTGCTGTGGAGCACTCAAAAGACGCTGCAAAAAATTCTTCGTGAGGAAACCCAAGGAAATTCAGGAGTCCTACGTCACCTTTGAAAGTCTTTCTCCTGGGGCCAAGGTGAAAGGAGTGGAAGGAGAATACTTGACTAGGCATACCCCTGATGAGTCTAACAGGCTCCTCTCTGCCCGATCCAGTGTGGACTCAGAAGCAATACCAAAGATAGAGGGGCAACCTAATGAATACTTTTGCTGATAGTTAATAGGCTGGTCTTTGGCTTGCTAGGTGGAAAACGTGTGGCTGTATATATGACTGTGCTCTAACACTGCATGCCATTATGTCAGTGTGCGTGTCTTGGACATACTCTGGAGGAGGATGCAAGAAGGTAGAAGTTGTTCAGACTATATAGAAATGTGTTGTTTGACCTGCTGGGGTTTGATGTTTTGTACTCATTCAAAAGCTTCTGAGCTAATGGTCTCATTCTCTTGGACCATTCTTATTTTCATAAAATGATGCATGCACACTGAGTGTGAGGACATTAAGCAACACTTTTGAGCATGCTCTGCTCAGTGCTGTTTAGTACCTGCTCTGCAATATGCTAAGTATTTTATTTTCAACTCTTTTATGGTTCTTTGGTTTACAAATTGGGGAGTACTTGTTAATTTTAATACAAATATTTATGAATGGGAAGATAGTCTTACCTTTTCTGCACTGCATACTTGCATGAAACAGCCAAATTCATGCTTAATACATAGCTAAATACAGATGTACAGCAACTGTTTATAGTACATCTAACAACAGCTTTATATTCTCAGTTCAAAGAAATGTGCAAAGAGATATGACTCAAGAGACAAGCAATCGACTCCTAAGAACATGTAAGAACAGTATCACGCAGATCTTCCAGTACCAGACCTAGCTGACATTTTCTAGAGGTGTTGTAATTAGTACAGTATGCTTTATATCAGCTATGCTACTTAAAAATCACACAGTAACCTATTCTTCAGATGATGCATGGCATTATAACATTTTGTAACCATTATGCAAAACCTCTATTAGTTAGTTCTGCAAAAATCTGTGAGATTTTTTCTGTCATTGCTGCTGGCTGCGTTGGTAAAACTGGCAGTGAAAATCACAGGGCTTAGCTGGGCACTTGCATTTTGGCTGTGAAAATCTCTTGCTCTCTGTAGAGCAGAGGTGTGTGCTGCAATGGTAGCACTGCTGACCAGGTATGCTTCAGTTGTACTTTTGCCGTGGCAGCAGTGGTGACAAAAGCTCCATGCTGATATTTGGGTTTCAAACATTTTGCAAGTTTGAGAACTCTGGAAAAAAAGAAGAAAAAAAGACTAATATTCATCTAAATGTGCTTTTCTTACCAGTTTTCTGATGAGTTATTTGTTATTTCAGGCCTGCAATTCTTTGGGAATTTGAATCTAAGTTCTTATCACAAAGCACTTCCCAGCTGTGTAATTTTCCACTCTTGTCCCATCAGTTGTAATACTGAATATAATGGCTTTCTGTATGTAATAAATATTCTTAGTGAAGAAAATGCTGTATGACCTGTCAAATGTTGAATGGGAGGAATCCAGCCAAGCTGAAGTGATAATTGATGAAGCCTCGGTCTTTTGGAATTGTTTTGAAATGTATGTTTGTAAATGTCTTGGAAAGATCTCCACTCACATTCTGGATGTGTACGTACAATGTGGATCTACAATACTCAGTACTTGGAATGCCACTCTGTATTTTGCAAGTCCTTGTCCTGCAGGATTTATGAAATGTCAGACTACTTGACCTGCTGGAAAAAAAATATCCAAATCATTTGATCCCAGCATAAATGCTAGCAATAGCAAGTGCACTACTATCATTTCTGATAGGACTCCCTGTCCTCCTGACATTCATGATAAGGAACTTCTCTTGTATTGGGAAAACTTTTCAGTCCCTCTATAAAGCAATTCATGGTACTGCATAGATTTTTAGGTTTACAAATAACATTTTTCAAAATGTATTTTAACATGATAGATTTATTGATGAAATAGGTAGTATGTAATAGAGCTATTGTTTATTTGTACATTTGTTTCCCAGGATTGATTTTAAGTCTCCCTCTTCAAGGTGGAATAAAAACAGTGCTCCAGTAGCAGGTTTTGGTACGGGTTGAAAGGACTGTTATTTTCTTGAACCCAATTCCTGCCCTCATCTGTCGCGGTGTTGCTTTGGGTTGTGCAGAAATCAGCAACAGAAGTCCAACCTAGCATGGGTGGCTATTTTTAATAATAAAGAATCAAGGCTGTCCTGAAGCTCTCCTGCAGTGAATGGTGTGACCCTGCTGCCCAAGGACTTTCCCACAAGTGAGGTTTGCAGCTGTCTGGGAGTAAGATGTGTTTACCTTTCAGCTGCCTGGAGGCAGGAGCAGGATAAGTTGCCACACCTAGTCCTGGCAAGGAACAGCACTCATCCTCTCCAACACACGGTCCGCAACCACAGAGTGGGAAGGGCACTGGCTGAATTGGCCCTATAACTCCTTACCTGTGGGGAGGGGAAGGACAGGTCATCTCATAGCCTTCCTTGTGGGTGTGTTCAGCTTTAGACTATTGGATATTTTTGCACTTGAATAAATAACACTCACAAGTGGAATAAATGTGATTATCCGTTTCTATTTCCTATGGTGATTCTCACTGTCCTGCAGGTTAGGCAAAATGTTTTAGCAGCTCAGCTACTACTCCAAAACCAGAATATATGTACCAGACTGGTGTTTCGCATAAGGTAGGCAACAGATTGAAACATCTGTAGGCTCTGTTTTTATCTGTGGATAAAAACCTCATTGCACTTTTCTGTTTCCTTAACCTATGGATGTTAGGAAACCTCCTTTCAGCAGGGTCAGCACAGGGAAGTGATGCCCTCTGGTCACAGCACACACAAGCAGAGCTGGCTCAGAGCTCATCCCTGGGAAGAGTTTCTCACTTTGTTAAGTTCAGTCCATGGACAGAAGTGCTGTAAGGATAGTTTCTCCTGCCCCTCACTTTGGTTTTCTTTTTCCTTAGAAAATGTTTCATTTGTTTATAATCTCTTTGTGTCAAATTGACCAGTTTGTTGCATCTTGGAGGTCAGTATTTCCCTACTGTTACCGTTAAACCTTCTTACAATTTCTTCTCCAATTAGCTTTGGACCACTTTACTGCTACTTAGGAAAGCAGTTACTGTCACCTGCATTAAACTGGAGACTGTGCTGGCTGCAGTATAAGGCCCTCCTCGAGGGGCATTCCATGGGTTACGTAGCCCAGACAAGCTTTTCTTCCTACAGGATCTTTCAATACTTATTCTGCAAATTCTACTGGTGCAAAAGAGAAATATTAAAGATAAGGTGTAGAAAAGAAGGTAATAGCGCTCTAAAAATGGATCCCAATAGTTCTGAATTGTACAGAAACTGTTTATCAAAAGAACCTTGAGAAAAACGGCTATCAAAATAATTGAGCAAAATATAAAGGAAATAGTATGAAAAAAGTGATTAAAAAGAAGTACTGTAAGTAGTTAAAGTCCAAGAAGAAAGGTAAAAAAGTAGGTTAAGGCTTTGAAAAATGATTTTGCAAACATGTTCAGAAGTGCCCAGGATGTCTGATGTACAGATCCAAAGAATAGTATGGGCTCTGAACTATGAAGTCTCTGGAAATATTTTTAATGGAACATATGTATAAAAATTCCACAGATGCAAGATAATGTCCTGGCCAAAACCCACATCATTTTCATTAAGCAATCTAAAGGTTTTGGAAAGTCTAGAACTGTGATAAATGTGGTCACCTACACGCCTATTTCTGTGTGCCCAGAAGAACTAGACAGGAAGGTTTCTGAATGATTAAAACCCATAGATCATACCTGGAAGTGTGCATCTGTATATGTACAGACTTGTGGGGAAAAAAAAAAAAAAAAAAGAGGAACCCAAAAATGTGAGAATGTGAGGAAGGACAAAAAAGCATATTTCAAGATATTAAAAAAAAAAATTGCTCTCGAAGAATGATTGTGAAAGTATTCTTGCACTAAAGCAGAATCTAAAGGCTAAAATGTTCCTGAGGAATGTGGCATCAGAATCCCACAGTTTCAGCAGTGTTTTGGAGATGTTTTTGGGATGTACTGAATCAACATTCAGGGCGACAGTAAGGTGGCTTAGCAGCTTCACTAGTTTCTGAGTTCCTGAGTAGAAAATGCAAGTCATTTCCAAAAGCAGAGCAAAACAATTGCATCTAGCTTACTTCCCTGTTATTCTAAACTAAAAAGAAAGAAGTTAGAAACTGTTGATCAAGATTCAAACTGTGAAATAAATGTGTACAGCCCAGAGAGCCAGACCAGGTGAGCATGGAGCAGTATCTGCATTTCCCCAAGGAGATGGAGCCCTGCCTCCCCCTGGGGTGGTAAGGGCCAGTGGCCACCTTGTCCTCTCTCTGTGCTAAGGTCAGCTCTGTGCCAGGAATCCCAGAGGGATGCTGCCAGGGGTGTTGAGTTACTGATAAATTTGGGAAAGCTTTGCATGTTTGTATAGCTATTGTAGAAGGTTTGCAAAAGAATTTACCTCTTCCCTTTCACATCATTGTCCTCTTTTCGACACCTGCTTTTTCAGTCCTGTGCTGTTTGGTGTTAGATGCACTGTGTCTGAAATACCCAACTGCAGCCTTTACCTCATCTGCCTTATCTAGCAGGGATTTCTAGCTGTGATAACCTTGGCAGAGGGACTTTAATTGTAAAGGATTGGCCTTGATTTCTTACAGATGCATATGCCCATCATTTAAAGAAAGAGTTCGGATCCCTTGCCATTGCTTGTAGGCATGCAAGGGACTTCCCTTTGACGTTTGCTTTGGCAATGAGTGTGATCTCTTAAACTCCACTTCCCATGGATTGGCATACAATATCACTATGGAAATTTATTTTGACAGCTTGGGTTTTAGACAGCTTGTTCTGCAGTTTGGCTTCAATCATGGTGCTGCATGACAGTAAAGAGCAGCTAAACTGAGTGGACATCTGCTGTCACAAAAGCAACCATTAAATTTACAGGCAGACATAAACTCAGCTGAATTGAAGAGGCAAAAAAATCCTACTCCAGTACGGAGCAGAAACATATAGGCTGTGGCTAAAACTGTTTGGAAGATGTATACACTTTCCTACCTTCCAAATTTCAACCCTATAAAAGGAGTACTTCCTACCCATCAGTTCATTTTATTTTGATATATAATTACTCAGTAGTTCCTCAGGTTAATACTGAATCTTATGAGTACACTTGGGAATTCTGGGAATTATTTGGGAATTATTTAAATAGCCTCTCAAGTAGCAAATAAATACCAACTTGAAAACAGCCTGTGTATTGGCTCATGGTATTAACAGACAGCTCTCTGAAGGTCATTTTTCAGCCTTGTAGAAGATCAGTGGGACTGGGAGAAGTGGAACCAAGAAAACAACCACAATTGTTACCTGTTAATTATTGCTAACCATTATGTTTAAATTATGTATTTGTTGTGACCATAGAAGCCTGTGTGAAATTTCACTTGTTGCATTCCAGGACACCAGGCAATGGGATGTACTTTTCCAGTTAAGCTACATTAATAGGGGATAAGGAACACCTATACTGATTTATGGGATCTGTGCTGGTTCCACACTGCAAGAATATCTCAGTGACGTCCCTGCAGCCACCAGGTAGGGGCTAGTAGCTGCTGTCCCTGCTGCACTACAGACCAGTAACCTTTCTCTTTCGTGTAATGGCTTGCTAATGACCTATAAGAGTGCAGGGCACTCTCTGAAATATCAAGTACAGCATCGTGGTAAGCATTCGTGGTGAAAATGTGTCCATATGGCTGTGGTTAGCTGCTAGGCATAGACAGCAATGGCAGCCCAATGGGCTCATTAATCGCAACCTGCTCCTTGGGCGCTGGAAGCAGTAACAAAACCCAGCAGCAACCTTCTCCACTGGTTTGTTTTTCTGATTAGCCTTGGAATCAAAGTGCCTGCTCTTTTAAAATCTATAGAATCAGCCCTACATCTTCTGGAGACTTACAGCAGCTACACTAGTGCGCGTGCCCCAACAGATATGTATGGATCTAAGCTTTTGTGCTATAAATATTTTTCTATCCTGGTCCGCAGGTTAGAGGTTAAGTAGGTTCAGGCTAATCTTGATTTGTGACCCAGCTTCACATGTATTGGTACCGAGGTTAAGCCCTTTCCTGGCGGCTGCTGCATTCAGCGGGCTGTAATGATGCCCAAGCACACTAGATGGCCCCAAGAGAACACGGTACTGCTTGGAAATTAGCACTGAAAACTGCTGGGTTTGGATTAAAAACAAAAACAAAGCTCTTATCATGAAATTATTTAGACAGAATTTTGCAAGGGGACCAAAGAGCAATTGGCGCACGTCTTGCATTGCCCAAGAACTTAAAATAGTGCAACAGCAGTGAAATTTAATATTTATACAATCTTGATGGATGTTAAAATCAGTCTTTTTCTCAGAGAAGTCCATGGACTGACTGTACTTGTGTTGCTGTTTTCATTACAGATCTGTAAGAATGAAGATAACGAGGGGGAAAAACATTTATTTATTTATTTAAAAGTAGTTGTTTCACTGAAGAACCAGCGCCCAGTTTCAGTAATATTTTAGTAGCTTTCTTGTCCACAGCGTGTAATGGTGCACCCTGCAATGAGCTCTGAGCAGGTTTTGGAGCCTGATGCTTTGTGCAGTTTGCACTATGTGCTTCCAAACCACAACCTGGAGGTCTGGCCCTTACTGTGGTTTTCTGCCTTGATGAATGCCATTAGAACATAGGAGACGGAAGCAGAGTGGTTTGAAAACAAACAAGCAAACAAGCAAATAAATAATAGAAAGGTAAACAGGCCTAGTTAACTACTTGGAATCAGAAGAGTTTTGGGCTTTAGAAATCTATTGAGCTTTATCTTACCATCCAAATAAATCTATCATCTCCATGGCTAAATTAGGGGTGGCCAGGAGTGAGCCCAGGGGTGATTTTTAACCCTTTGACATAGGCTGTGAACCATACTACATGTCTTCTTTAGGCTTGGGTCCCCAGCAGGATTTATTTCTGCGTCAAGGAAGATTACAGGTAATAGGATTTGCTTCTTGGAGGCTGTTGGCATGCTTGGTGAACACCCTGCACAGTGCTGTCTTAAAGGAGAACATGGACCCTACTATTCATCACATTTTTCTTCTTCTTCTGGCCTTCCACAAGATAAATCCTTCTTTTTCAACCTGTGTCACAGGATGCTCTTGTTCTCAAGACAGTTTTGGAAGGTAAGAAAGCTGGTTACCTTAGCTGTAGCATCAGTGAAGCAGCTCAGAGAATCCTATTTATGTATTCCGATATATATTTGCTGTTGTGATGAGGATCAAAAACAAGTGGCCTAATGGTATGCCTTTGCAAAAACTGATGTTGCACATTACTAGCTTGAAGATATAATGATGAGATATCTTTTATTTCCTTGAGATGCGTAGTTGCATGTGTAGCATCTTTTTAATGCTTTTTAAAATCATTTTGATAGTATTCCTTATGGGAAAAATGGGTGCAAAACCAAACCTAAGGATGGATGTGCTGCTTCTGCATGCCATGAAAGCAACACTATAATTCTTTGGGTGCTTGTAGACCTATGTAGGGAATTGATTTGTTAGCCATGAAAGCAGTACGTAACTTAGAGAATTTTCTTGTTTCCTCCTCAGGAGTTTACTCTGCATGTCTGCACTGCTGAGGAAGATTCCCGAAAGCATCCCTCAAGACATTAGAAAAATTAGAATAGAAAACTCTCACCTAACAGAACTGCCTCGTGGGTCATTTGCGAACATTAGTGCCTTGGAGTATCTCTGGCTCAATTTCAACAACATCACGGTGATGCACATCAAGAGCCTGGAGTACCTGCCGGCCCTGAAGGAGCTGCGCTTGCAAGGGAACAAATTAAGTTCAGTGCCATGGACAGCATTTCAAGACACCCCAGCTCTGAAAATTCTGGATCTGAAGCACAACCGGCTGGATGTCCTTCCAGAACATGCGCTCCGCTATCTATCCAACCTGACCTATTTAGATCTATCCTCAAATCAGCTTACTGTCATATCCAGGGATGTCTTCTACAGCTGGCCTATCTACCAGAGAAGCCAGAGGGCGGCAGGGCAGGGAGAAGCTATTTCCAACGTCGTCCTGGCCCTCCATGACAACCCGTGGATCTGTGACTGCCGCCTGAGGGGATTTGTCCAGTTTATCAAGTCGGTTGGCCCTCCTATTATTCTGATGAATTCCTATTTAACTTGCTCAAGCCCAAAATTCAGGTCAGGGAAGTTTTTTCATGAAGTGGAGCTCAACAGCTGCATGAAGCCACAAACCTCAGCCCTTGACACCAACCTGACAGTCCCAGTGGGGCTGAACATCACCCTGACCTGCTTTGTGCAAGCTAGCCCTGCCCCAGCCATCTGGTGGACCTATGCACTCAAACTTCTAAGGGCATTTAATGGTAAGCAAAGCAAAGCTGTTTTCTTTTTTTTTCTTTATTATTATTATATTTTTTTGTATTTATTTATGTTTTGCTACATCTGCCGATGCGGATCTTTAGGCCATCTAATCACCATATCAGTTCTCTGCCCCTTTGGTTCATCATCGTCATTGTGGTTGCAAAAGAATCCACATGATCTTAATTATTGCACTTTGTGTAGGAAATTGGTCAAAGATAAAAGGAACAGGTCTTAATTTTTCCACAGTTACTTTATGATGTGTGGATTTTTATTAGTAGTTCTTCCATCATGACAAATGATATAAGAACTATAAATAATACCTCAGCCATGCATATATATTAAATATGCAGTTATCTAGATACATATGTAATCTATACTACGTAATATATAATTATATAAGTACATAGGTGTGTATGACTAGATATGGCTCTCATATATAGCCTCTATGTACACATTCTGTATACATATATCATTCTGTATATAATCATATATTTATATATTTGTTAAGGAGCACATGTGAACACATATACACCTGTAGGTTGTTCCCATATGTTTTCTCAAGAAATATCCATGCAATCCACAAACCCTTGAAGCCACATCACTAGACACTAACCACTTGCACTCTGTAACCAAAATGAATGCTGTTGTTCTGCATAAGCCCCACTAATTTATGTTTTGCTGAGGACCTCATGCTGTGAGGCCTTTTCCCTTCCTCTCTGTCCAGCTTGCCTCTTAGCTTCCTACAAGCCCTCTCTCACAGCTATTTTTGCTGTCAGCCTTCAACAGGGTAAGTTGCTATTTTAATACATTCCAAGCTAAAAAGAGACACAGCCACTGTGCAGGTTATGTGTAGCCCTAGTGATCCTGCTACATAAGAAAGGCAGCATTAGCCCTTAATCTTGGTCTGATGTTTGATTTACTTCTGTTTTAGCAGCACTTGTGCATTTCTGGGAGCACCTGCTGGATTAATTTTGCAGGTTTTCCTTACCCACATGCCCATGTTCGTGTAGATGGTGGGTTATTTCACAGAGTTACTAAGATTGCCATTTTTGTCCAGCTCAACCCTTCATTGGTCTCATGTGCCTCTTTTTTTTTTTTTTTTGGTCCAGAGCCACCTGGTAGTGGAATTTTTCAGTTTCCAGTCTAGTGGAGGATGCAGCACATGTCCAAACTGGAGATCCTTCCCTGCTTTCTTACAGCCTGGAGACATGGAGGGCAAATAGCATATTGGTGACTTAGCCCTTCCTGTCTCCAGTGTTTGAGTGTTCTCAGGCACTTAGGATCTGCTCAGTGAAAAGTCCTTCTCAGGTTAGGTTAACTGAATATTTTGAGCTGGAAGGCTCCCACAAATATCATCTTCTGACTCTACACAGGGCAAGCTAAGAGTTCAACCACATAACTTAGAGTGTTGTCCCAGCAGTTGCTGAGTTCCAGCATACTTGGTGCTCTGACCACTGCCTCAAGAGACTGCTTCAGTGCTTGACCAGTCCCAATGGAGAACCTTACCTTGCATCTTGTTGTCACCAAAGTGCTGAGATGAGAGCTGGCCTCTCTGTTTCCCTTGTGAGGCCAGTGGGGGCACCCATAGGGCTCCTCCTCTTTACACTGAGCAACCCACGGGACCTCAGCTGCTCCACAGAAGTCATGCCCTTCAGTTCTTTGAGTGTCTTTGTTGCCTTACTTTGGACACAACATAACAGTATTATATCTTTCTTGTATTGTAGAGCCCTAAGCTGCAGGTAGTACTTGAGGTGAGGTTGCATCAGTGCTGAGTACAGTGGGCCAGTCAGTTCTTGTGTCCGGTTAGCTGTGCTGTGACCGATGGCCCCAGGACAGAGTTGGCTCTTTCGGCTGCAAAGGCCGCACTCCTGTACCCTTTTCTCCAGGATGGGCAGGAACTGCTTGGCCCTCTAACCCTCACCCTGTGCTGAGATGGTCTCAGGGTTACAATATGGCCACCCAAGCCACTGACATGTCTTCCTTCTGTCCCGCAGTTTCCACCCAGCCTGTCAGTGAGGAGACCGTCCGCTCAGACCTGCTGATCCCGGCTGTGCGGCCGGCAGATGCAGGCAACTACACCTGCACCGCCACCAACTTCTTGGGCAATGCCTCGGTGGCCATCACGCTCCATGTGGGTATCCCGCCAGCCTTTGCCACACAGCCGGGCTGGGCTGCCGCTGCCCCTGTCGAGCCAGGTGCCCACGTGGAGGTGCGCATAGCCAAGCAGACTGTCTACGGCATCACCCTGGAGTGGTTTGCAGCGGCAGCAGTAGCAGAGCCGGGGGAGATCTGGTACACGCTGCTAGTGGGCCGCTATGACACTGCGCAGAAGGATGCCATCTATATTGGCCCTGGTGTCAACACCTATTCGGTGACTGACCTGCTGCCCGCCACCAAGTATGAAGTCTGCGTGGCTGTCCGCAACCAAGCGCCCCGCAAGGGCCAGTGCGTTGTCTTTGTCACAGGCAGTGATGTCAGCCAGCTGGAGCAACGTGAGAAGCTCATCCATATAGTTGTCATTGTCTGCGCCATGGTGCTGGCTGTGCCCGCTGGTATGTACGCCTGCACTGCCGAGGCCCGTCCTGGCTGCCTGGCCCGCTGTCCTGCCGCCTGGCCCCGCCGCCGCCGTGGGGACAAGCTGCCGGGTCCTGGCAGCAAGGAGAGCACGCTGGACAGCCTGCCCGGTGGCAGCCAGGATGGACTCTGCCGCCCTGATGGTGGCCGTGGTGCCCGGCGGCCCCCAGCCCGCGAAGAGCCCGAGCGCCCCGGTAAGGCCCGGCTGCCCCACAGGAACAGTGCTGACCTCTATTAGCACAGCCCCCGCCCCATGCCTGGTGAATGGTCTCCAACTTGCTGGCTTTCTTGAAAAGGAGCAGTGAAAATCCCCACACGGCACAGATGTGGGGTGTGGTGGGGTGTACAGCCAGGATCTCCAGCGGACTCAGTGCCCCAGGACTGTGGAGCACTCACCATAGCACCTCAGGCTGACCAGCACTGCCACAGAGCAACATCCATTGGCACACACACACATTGAGATGCACTCCATCAACCTAACAAACAATATAGGAAAAATATTTTGCAGTCATTCCTTAAGGAGAGTTTTAAAGCCTTGGTGTGACTGCTTCGATCTGGCATGCAAAGAAACAAACATTAATGAAACCACAGATCCAGCAGCTCAGTAAAATCATGCGCAGTGACAGGCCAGAGCTGCCTGCTCATCTCCACATAAACATGTTTGGGGTTTTTTTAAGTATTATTATTATTATTTCTTTATTTTTCCCACCCAGAAGGGTGATAGGCATGGAGGCTGGTTTCAGCTCTGCCCTGCGCCAGGTGTGGACTTCTCCTGTTGGATGCTAAGTGGAAAAATAAGAAGGTGCGGTTGTGTTTTGGGGGTGCTTTTTTGTTTGTTTTTAATTTTCCTTTGTTTATTTTCTTACTTCTGAGAATCGACATAATGTGGTGGCAGTGCAGTGTTTTGTTTGTTTTCTGATGGGAATGCTGTATGTAATACAGAGGGAAGGAACATTTACTTGTGTCTGAAACGTGTCTTAGATGTGCAGTTTATTTTCCTGCGTAGCCATGCTTTTGTGTAACAAAAAGCTGCACATCTAATACCTTTTGTTACACAATTTTTTTGTTAATTAGTTTATATCTTAATGCTAAGAATGAGAGCTGGTGAATGAACATCTTGGCTTTTGTGGACAACTACTCAACCACTGTTTTCCTTTGTATTCTCCCAACCACTTCTCTCACCTTCCCCAGGAAGTCTTGTGGCAGTGGCTGTGGGGGTAATGTGGGAAGGTGATGGGGACATTGGCTGCCAACACTGTGTGGGCACGGCCTTGGCTGTGAGGCTTTGGTTGCTGTGAATGTTGTGAGTATGGGCAGCAGCAAGTCCCCCACCCCAGACAAGGAGGCACCACCAGCTTTTCCTGATGCTTCACAGACAATACTTGCCTTCTTGCAAAAAAAAAACCAACCAAACAAAAAAACACCCAAATATTCATGTGGGAGCAACTGGCCCAAACTTGCAGTGCAGTTGCATTTTTTTGGGGAGGGTTTGAGGACACAGAACTCATCTTTCTTTCTTTCTTTATTGTTTTGTCTTTAGGATTTCCAGCCCAATCAAATCATGTGGCAGACAGACCCATACCCCTCATTCTATGTATTATTTGTAGAAGGAAAAAAAAAAACAACAAAAAAAACCCCACACAAAACAGTTTAACAAATCAGAATAGAGACCTTGGCTATAGCCAGAGCTAAAAAAAAAAAAAAAAAAAAAAAAAAAGGTGAGCTTTAGAATGTAGTGATTTGGCTTCTAGTTGTGCTTGGGTGACCAAAGCTAAGCTTTCCTGTGAAAGTTCTGTGCTGTCTAAACTTGGGCCCTACCTGCACCCCCACCTGCATGGCTTCTGAACACAGACATGCTTTGTCAATGCTGCCTTTTACTGTCATACCTGAAAGGGCTTCGTAGTCTTGTCTTAGTGTTAATGTAATAAACATAACTGGTTTTCAGAATGTGCAGTGTTCTCTGCTTCATATCTGTTCTTTTGTCATTACAAATCACAAAGAAACACACCACGAGAAGTTTTCTATATATATATTTTTTGTATTTATAAAAAAACTATCCGAAGTTGAAATACAGAGTAACTGGAAAATTCTCACAACATAGTAATAAAATATCTTTATTCCCTCTTAAATATAACCTCTAAGACTATAAGCCTATAATTCCTGCTAAATCTCACTTAATTAAATCTCACTTAATTGAATGGTCTTTATAGGCTTTCCTCATGGAGAATGAACATTGAATAATGGCTTCAACACAACACTGGGAAAAAGTGGAAAGTGGGATACATCACAAGGTTTTGATGCCCCATGAAGCATATGAAGCAGAGCCTGGAAGAGACACAAGCCAAAGAAAGGAGCACGTGTGGAGCCGTGGATGTGGGACCAGGGCTGAGCAGTGGTGATGAGGCTATATTGCCCCTCTCAACTGGCTGTGGCCAGAGGATGAAGATGTAATGCATGATGCAAGGGCCTGATGCCAGGAGGAAGGGTGAGCAGTGGGTCCTGAGGGAAGGACAGAAAATGGTAGAGTGATGAAGGGCACAGTGGGAAAGGTGGTGTGGTACCAGCAAGGGCTGTTGCGATGCCACTCCTCCCTGCTGAGCATTCATCGCTCCACTGAAGGTCTGTGGCTTTTTCTGGCTTCAGGCTTTGCACTCAGATTAAACTGTTCTTAGAGAACTCCTGATAGAGATTTGCAGCCACATGGCTCCTCACACAGCTCCTTGTGCAGTCCTAAACCTGGGAACTGCCTCAGAGAAGTGCGTTCATGAGTGAATGTATATTATTTTGTGATCCCCCACAAAACCAGGCAGACTGTTGCTCCTTGCTGCTCTGCAGCTTTCAGTCCCTTGATCTACATGGGGCCTGAGCCACTGTGCCTCCCCAGCACAATCTGGGAGCTAGGCCCACTGTGTTGTGCTCCTGGTGCTGCCGGAGCCTGGTGCAGAGAAGCAGCCCAGACCCCTGCACTCTCCACGTGAGCTTGGGCCCACTGGCAGAACAGCACTGGGCATCACAACTCCACTGCTCCTAGATCAGCCCAATGAGGGGAAGTAAATGGTACGGTGAACTGGACTGAATAGAAGTTAAAAAACATGGGACTGTTTCCTCTAAGTGAGTAACTTCCCATTCAACACATTAGCTCCTCAGGTGATGAAGTCCTGGTGCAAACGGAAGGAATAGATCAGCTAATGGAGTGAGGGAAGAGGAACCCCTGAGGGGCCAGGCTGCTGGTCCAGCTGAAAGGACTCAACGCAGTTGTTTGAGAAGTCTCACAGCCCCTTTGGATTAACACAGGTTTCTGTCATTTAGGGTTTGCTCCCCATCTTGAAGTTCATGGTGTCCATTTATGACAGCAGACCTAAGGCTTAAGACAGGTTGCTTCTCCCAGGTGAGACCAGCACACTCTGGCTTCTCCCTTGGCCCAGCTTAAAAAAACCTCTTCAGAGACAAGTGTGACCTAGAAACTAGGGTAGATCCAGTAAAAATCTGCTCTGCCTTCAGTGCCTTTTTTACTGTCACATAACAGGAAAAAACCGTATTCCAGTTAACTGATGCATAATTCAGGCAATGTGCTGCTATTACAAGCAATAATATTTATGGAAACCTCCTTTTGCACTCACCAGTCCCTAGAGCAAGCCAGTAGAGGTAATGAAATCTGTTTTCTGAACCCCCCTGCTAGCATTGTACAGAGCCAAATAATCTTTCCAGACACATCCCTGACCAAAATACATAACTTTCCAGCCCTTAGTTTCTATTTTTCACTTATCATTTTTATCTTGGTTTTGCCTTATCTTCCCCACTACTTGAATCACATCCTTTTGCTGGCTTGCCTCTCATTAGGGGATGTGGTGTCAGAAGGAGGCAGTATCAGGTGAGCATTGCTACTGAATTCCTGTGCTTGCATCCTGTTCCAGCTGTCCTCCTGTCCCCAGGTTAGCTGGCAAGCTCAGGGCAGAAGGGAAGCACAGCATCGTGCCGATGTGCTCTGGCAAAATCCAGCATAAGCTGCTGGAAAATGAATAACTTTTCCAAGCCTGCATGCTTACCTGCAGGGTGAAAGGTACTATTGCCATCAGCACATCATTCCACCAGCTGTGCATCTGCACTGCACATCATGCCTGAGGACAGGTCTCACCCACACACAACTTGTTCTTGGTGTTCTGTGAGCTGCTGCAGAAGGAGACCTGCACACTACCCCTCGTGCTGCAGCCAGAACAACACCTTCTGAACTGGTTATGGGGTTTGAAGTGATGGGTTTTTGGATGCTTGTTTTCCACCTGCCTGACCAGATCAGAAGTGGCATCTGCAGAGCTCCTACTTTGAAAACCCGAGCACTGGCTAGGGGCAGCCCAAAGCCCTGCTCACTTAGGGAGGCTCTGGTTGATACGAGGGCATATGGAGCACCCTGGTCAGACAGCTGCAGGGTAGAACCAGCACTGGGACATGGGATGAAGGAACTGCAGACCTAACTGGGCACAGACCACGGCATTTTATACAAGCGGGGCAACTCCACAGCACGTAATTCTTCTGGAAGTTAAGGGACGGCTATCACAGTGAGAAGCTGCTCTCAGTTCACGGATATTGAGAGACACGGGGAAGACCACGGCATGTAACGTGCCCATGCAGTCACAGTCTGCAGTCTCTGGGGCTGCCAGGAGCACGTAGACGTGGCCTAGATGTGTGGCTCACCCATAGCTGCGTTCCTCTTCTCAAACTTCATTTTGAGCTCCGACACCAGGGCGTTGTGGGCACTGCTATGACCTCTCTTCTTCAGCTGCTTGTTGATGAACTTGGGAGTGAGGGAGCCGGACACAGTTGGCACCCGCCACACTGCGGGGTTCCCACTGGCGGCCAGGGTTGGGGGCGGTGGGGGCAAGGGTGCAGCTGGGGGCACAGGGGCTGCCTGGACATTGTTGTTGCTGTTCTCATTCTGCAGGCTTTTAGCATCATCCTCGACGACAAACTTCTCTGCGGCGTTACTAGGCCTCTTGAACTTCAGCCACTCCATCCTCACCGTGCGGGACTGCTGGGTCTGTCTCTTTTTTATGATCCTTCTTACCGGCATGATTTTGTTGGACCGCTTATTGCGCCAGAACATGGCAGTAGAGATCATGATAGTTATCAGCACCATTATGCCCATGACACCAGCTAGCACTCCTAAGGCTTTCATGGGATTATCTTTAGTTTGCATCAAAAAGGCGGCCATAGGCCCTTTGTGAAGAGTCTGTAAAAGAGTACAAAGAAAACACATGACTTACACTGTGGGACAGACAGTGACCTAGAAATTTCATTTGTCCAAAATATGTATTGAGCAGGGATTACTATTGCAAGATGTCTCTAAAGAAAAGATGGAGTCAAAGGGCAATTTAGAGGCTGGGCAAGCCCTGCAGTACTGCGAGAAGGATGGCCACCGAATGTGTGTACAGGAGTAGTACCGCCAGATTAGGGTGGGCTCATGTGTATCACTCAGCATTTGCTTAACTCGCAAGAACTGAGCAAGAAAACTATTGGCTCTGGGAACTACAGCAGTATTGTTGCACTACATTGCAGAATTAATTTCCTAGGAATAATAGTGCTAAACCAGATACAGGTTTATGATTAGAAAATGATCTTTCAAAAACAGCCACAGGTGATACAGTGATTTACTTTACAGGAGTATTAAGGAATATGGCATAAAAAAGAGTATGAGAAAGCTTTGCTTTATAAAGTTTTAGTATGCAAATGAGTAATCAGCAGATATGTGTTGTATTCTGTTTTCAAGTACTCTTTTACAGACATAACAAAACTCTTTGAGGTAGGGGACATGAGTAGTACTAAAGAGCTTTGTTTTTAGAAGTAAAAGAAATGAGCAAAAACATAAGCTACATATGGCATATTAAGGACAAATGAATGACCAGTTCACTTTGCAGCTTAGCACAATGTGCGTCTTGGAGGTCCCCGTATAATTTTGCGGATTTTGCCCTGTGGGTGCAGCTTGGATCTTTTCACACTTTTCCAGTACATGATGGTGGAGATCACCATTGTTACAGAAATGGTGGAAAGGACGCCACTCATGCAAATTCCAAATATCGTCCATGGACGCTTCTTGAGGCCTAAAATATAGGTTTTTACCCTGGACTTGATCTGGAAATGTCAAAAATAAGAAAAACGGTCAACCCAAGCACAGTTATATTTGAAAGGTGAGCACCTTTTATAAATAGAACTATGGAAGTATGGTAAAACATGTATAGAACATGGAAAATAAAGAAAGCTAAGTGTCTTCACTTTACTTCTGTATTTTCACAAACTACCTCTGAGACCACTGTTGCCATACACTAAATATTTTCAATTCCTTAAGAAATGAGCAAATAAATGCTATCGAAAGTCATGGACCATCTTATATTAACTGTAGGGAGAAATTTTCATTGTTTTGCTGTGCAAAGAGGTT
Source organism: Cyrtonyx montezumae (assembly GCF_038088225.1). Lineage (NCBI taxonomy): Eukaryota > Metazoa > Chordata > Aves > Galliformes > Odontophoridae > Cyrtonyx > Cyrtonyx montezumae. The sequence continues at coordinate 22,005,720 of NW_027072045.1, read as the reverse complement.
TTCCATTATTTAATCAGCAACAAATCCTAGCTAGAAAACAAAAGCAGAGCAGCCCATGGCTGTCAGAGCTTTGCCATTCTGTATTACATGGATATTGTGTACATAAATTCCATCAGATGGCTATAATGAGAACTGGCCCAGAGAAAAGGTGAGAATGGCTGGACAGCTACTAAATTGTGACAGAAGTCTGGAATTAGCTGTATATCGGTTTTGAGAGATCAGAATTCTGCTCTTTTACAATTTGAATTATTGTGAATTACAGTTCAAAACCTGAAATAACCAAAGAGGATGCCTATGTCTCTTTTTGTTACTGAACTTGTGACTTATTTCCTTTGTTTTTCACTCTTCTGCCACAAAAGTCTGCAGCGTGCAGACATCACAATGTGTACATGCCTGGCAGCATCTCAAAAGCCTGTCATATTGCATGGGTTGCTGTGAGCAGAGTGAGTGGGCAGCACATCCAGAAGCAGGACCCAGCAGGAGAAGCATGTGGTTAAGTTTTCAGCCAAGAGAGCTGTTACGGCTCATTGGATATATTTAGAAGCTTACGTAAGCAGTCAAAGCTGTTAAGAACCCAAGTCAGGTTGTGTCAACTTGAGCAAGTGGGAATGCAAAACCAGCCACCTGGTTCTGAGGACTCCACTCCCACCTTTTCGACATCCCTTGAGTTTTCCCTCAGATTAGACCTACCCTTGTGTCAGGGACTGTCACAGAGTATGGGAGAGGAGGAAATACATTAATTCAAAGTCGATATTTTGTTGAAACTTTCAATTAGAGGCCTCTAAAACTAAGACTCACTAGCTATGTTTAGAAGTCTAAACCAGTGGCCATATCTATTAAGGTCCAAAGGTATCACAGATTATGCTGTCTAAATGTGGACTTAAGCTTCAGTCCCCAGATAGCTGTAAACAAATACCCCCATATCCTTGCAGGACTGCAAGAAAGAGGCAATGGGATCCCCCATCAGGCCAACCTTCAGGATCAGCTGCTACCAGTGAAAATCTTGGGCAGCAGGAATATATTTTGGTGTGATGTAAGGGTGAAAAAAGCATAGCTTTTTCAGCATATGATTCTTATTCTGTTGAGAAAGGATAGGTTAACAGATGCTATTCAATACCAATTTCCATAATATGAAACTCAGTTAAATTAAAAGACCTTTGGAATTTTTTTATTGCTGTATTGTTTCAAGAGCAAAAACTCCTCTTGATGTGTAATATCGTTGAACTTAGCCACAAGGCACCTATCTTGAAGGGCACAGCCTTGCATTAATTGCAATGGTAAATGTTAATCAGAAAATGTGCCTGTTTAATTGCTTGATGTGATTAACACTGCAAGAAACCCCTTAGAGAATGCACTCAAAATATCTTCCTTATCCAAAATCATTAATACATAAATGCCCACCAAACAGCTAACTAAAAGAACCTTTTTTCAGCTGGAGCATAGAAAGTACCTGCTTTCTTCACCAAGTGCTAGCAGTAACCATGAAATCTCTGGGGCATAGGGAGTGAGCAGGAGCCTTCTACACTGCCACCATACATCGCTGATATGGAAGTTGAAATTTGTAAGTGCTTTGTCAAATTACTACAAGCAATGAAAGAAGCAGTGGAGAAACGTACAGAAGCTTGCAGAGGACAGATGTTACATCAAATTAGTACTGCAGATCCTGCTGAAGAGACAACTCAAGTGAAGAAAGAGAATGCTGTTACTATTTCAGCTTACGCATTAGGACTTGGGAGGAAGAAGAGCATGGGCAGAAGTAGTAGCTGTGTTTGAGAAGAGTCCATGTCTTCAGAGCCCTCTCTGCTTCTCCTTTACACTACTGGGACAGAGTCTCCCTCACTTTGTGCCAGATTTGTATTCCTGGGATGAAAGGAAGCAGAGAGGGGCTGTTGTAGGAGGCCCCTTCTTTACATCAGATGCTTATGTTGCTTCACACCTTAAAAAGAAATCCAAGAAACTCTTCATCCCAAAGCACTAGATACTCTTTTTTATCCTTCCAGATATATCCATCATGAGCCAGTGTAGATAGAGAGTGAAAACCTCAACTCAGGTACATATCATCTCCTCCCAGCAGAGGAAACGTGGGGCTCTCTCACTCCCCTTGACACCCCTTCGCCCCCAAGGAGCCCCAGTGCCGCAGACTTGGTGGGTTGGTGCCAAGAGCAGGGATGGGGAGCTCCTCCTGTGCACTTGGTACTTAGTTTACCTTGTTGATGAGCACAAGTGCTGCCTGCTGAAACTTTTTTAACTTCCAGCACATTCTATAGTATAAATAAGGACTCTAAATCCACCTGTTAAGGAATATCAGTGGAAAAAAGGAGGCAGAGAAAACAGAAAAATTTATCTGGTTGCATTTTGACCGAAGAAAAAAGAGAAGGCACTGTGTGTAGGAAAAAACTTGTATGTTTACCCAGCGTCTGCCTGATCAGTGGCTAATGGTGTGGTTCTCATCTACATAAAAGCCCATTTCCTCCCTGCTGGTGCCTACTTAAAGACATGGCAAGGCAGTAATAGGAATCACATACTGCTCACCATAAATCACTGCCTGTTCTTGGATAGACAGTAACATTGGACTAATGAGAAAGTCAACCTGCGTGTGTTATCTTTTAGAATCATCTTCTTTTGTCTGCAAATAATACTGCAATTATAAAACTCATATTCAAATTTCTATATATTTAAATAAATTCTATACAATTCCCTCACTTCTCTTGCAGCACTAATTTTGATTAAAAATTGTTCTGACATATCTCACTCTGGCCCCAGCCACTTTCCACTCACTTTGTGTAGGAGAAAAATATTTTTGCAAGAAACTCATCTTTGAAAGGCTGGAAGGCATGTCCCATAACAAGAGCTGACGACACTAGATTGTTAAACTTGAAGAAGGGGAAGCTGAGAGGTGAACCTAAAGCTCTCTACAACTTTCTGAGGAGGGGAAGTGGAAAGGGAGGTGTTCTTTCCTCCCAGCTATCTAGCAGTGGGATGCATGTGAATGGCTCAAAGCTGCATCAGGGGAGGCTCAGATTGGACATTAGGAAAAACTTACTTACCAAGAGAGTAGTTAGACACTGAAACAGGCTTCCTAGAAGACTGTTGATGCCCCATATGCCTGAGTGTGTTTAGGAGGTATTTCAATAATGCCCTCAAGGATCTGCTTTAACTTTGGGTCAGTCTCAAAGTACTGTGACAGACAGTTAGACTCAGTGATCTTTGTGGTCCTTTCCAACTGAAACTATTCTGTTCTAGCTCCCAATCCCATTATACTCGTACCTTTGTAACTTTGACATTTTCCTGACCAAAATACCTTCTACATTTGTGGTTGTAGAATGTCCTGTGCTACAGAGCTACCAAGAAAGGAGAAGTAGTGGCAGGCAACATTTTTCCTGTTGATTTCAATTCCTGAAATGATTTTGAAGTTATCTTGGAAATGGAACAAGCAATAGCTACACTTTGGTACCTGTCAAGAATCTGCCCATCTAAGAATTTTTCTAAAATATTTTCTTACCTCCTCCGTGATATCAATCTTCAAAACTGCTGTGGTACTGAAGGATGGGGAGCCTCTATCTTTGGCCTGCACCACCAATGACCATATGCAGTCTTTGTTCTTTGTAATGTTGTGTATGATGTCCAGGGAACGGATGTAGGACTTCAGCTTGATTTCCCCTGTGCTTTGGTCTATATCAAACACATTGGCTGGATCTGCTTGCATGATGGAATAATCCACAATGTTGTTTGGTTCTTCTGCATCTTGATCAATAGCCTGATAGGGAAAGTGTGGACAACAAACATGTCGTCGCTTATGTCTTTGCCCAAGGACAGAACTTCAGAAGTTTCAAAGCATTCACTTTTGGTAATATCTATGCAGTAAAATTACTGGTCTGTTTAAGGTTGGCTCTGGAAACAAATTACCCTTTCCTGATATCAGCTATGCTTTATTTTTTCTAGTGAAAAACATCAGCACTAGTATTGTAGCACTCTGTAAATAATATCTATCTGAGATTAGAGGAAAGAAGAAGGGAAACTAGAATGCAGGCGGTCCATTGCTAGGGATTATCTCATGCAGTGTTGTGGGCAAAAGTTGAAATGAATAGAGAACTTCAATTACAGGTGCTTTAAGTTTTGTGCCGTAGTATTTATTCTACTCATGCTAGGTGTTGCATACTCAGGTTTGACCATATGAGTTCAAAGATTAGTAACACTGTATGTTCTCCTCCTTTGCCTGTGAATTGCTACTGGAATTATTTTTAACTCTGTTCCACACTGCATCACGATGTGCAATGCTGCAAAACCAAGGGAAAGAGTGCAATGGCATCACAGGAATGTTAAGTATTCACTCATTGTGTATGGGTTTCTTATGATCACTGTGTAATCCAAGATTCTCTACCACCTAATGATTCAAATGCTGTAACAGAACTGTATCTTTTGCCTATATAATGTTATTTCTCCTTCTCAGAAGTCTGTCAATACTATTATTCCATGCTGTAATGCATTTGTTACATACAAATGGATGTGAAGAATAAAGCCTCAGGAAAAGGCAGCTTTAAGGCATTCATCATGAAGATCCCTGAGCAATAAACTGCATAGCTGGGGCTTTGCCAAAGCACTCTGCTTTGTGACACACTGTGTTGTTTCTCACCTCTATCCTCACTGGTGACCCAATGATCATCGTCTTTTCCTGGATGTTTTCATTGAACTCTGGAGAATGGTCATTGACATCTAGCACAGTGATAAACACTTCAGCCAAGCTGTATTTTCCATCTGTGTCCTCCGCTTTCACGTAGAAATTATACTTTGAGTTCACTTCAGCGTCTAGTAGAGCCCAGGGCTGGGTGTAAATTATACCTGTTGATGGGTGGATTAGGAACCTGGAAAAGAAGCACTGAGAGATTTATGGGTGCTTTTTTCTTTTTCCTTTTTGGTTGCTTAGTATGTGTTTGTAGTCTAGAGTAAAGGTGGGTTCTAAACACTGAAATGCTTTTCTCCAAAGATTGCTTTTGTTCACCAACCTCACACCAGGCTGATGTTTCCAAATCATTCATTCTGCCTATTTTCAGGTCTGTAAATCACAAATCAACCAGTGTCTGGTATTTTTCTATTCACTGTTCATGTCATTTCAGCTGCATTTTCCTTTATAGGCTTTGTTCTGAATAAACACTTACCATGTTGGCTTTCTCCCAGAATTTATTTTTTTTGCAATGAAACATAAAGGAACCACCTATTCCTTCAGTTTATAAGAAGTGTAAAGTATTAGATCATGTTCTGAATAAATTAATTGATATATCCTTGATAGCTAAGGGAAGTTTTCTGCATATCATTTTTAAGCTCTTTTCTTCTTAGAGTGCATAAGAAAAATAGTTGTTCTCAAGCACCCAAAACTGCAGGCTATATTATTTCTTCCAAAAATAATCACTTTTCCACAGGCTGGCCCTGGGATGGAGTGGGTGCTCAGATTTATCTGAAGCAAGTTCAACTCTATACAATTGTAATTACTGAGGCACTGTCAACAGTGACAGGCAAAAGCTTGTATTTATAGAGAAGATACTAATACGCTGTCTTCAGTAAATGGGCTGCCAATGTAGGCTGAAAAAAAACCAGCAGGGTTTTTAACAAATAGAAGGTTTTATACACCCTTTAATTAACGTAAGGAATGACAAAATGTTTTCTGTACTGCAAATGTGAGCACAATTTACAGTGATTATCAAACAAGTACTTAATAACAGATTCATCAATTGTTTCCATTTCTTGCCTTCTTAATGCCCAACCCAATGAAACGTGTAGAAAGGACTCTCACCACCCACATTTTACTGGAAGAACAGAAGCACAGAGAGTGAAGATATTGCAGCAACATACCCCACTCCCAGAGTCAGTTTGGAGGGAATACTACAGCCACCAGCATTCCTCTTACTAAAGTAAAATTCATTTTTCTGCAAACATAACTGCATATCTGCTGCTGTAACACTGAGACAGAAAGAAACATGTTCCTAATTGAAAATTTCAAATCTGGAATGGGAGCAATTTATGAGGATGTTCTTACCCCCATACTTCCTAAAAGCAGAGAGAGGGAACCAGAGTTCATTACAGTATCAATAAGCCTCAAATTCAATTCTTCCCTGATGTAGAGCATCAAGATGATGTAGAGTATTTAAGGTTTAAATACACAAGGTGCTTAAACACTCAGTACAGTTGGCCTTCAAAGTTAAGGTTTACATCTTTGAAAGTCTTGACTTTGATTTATTTGGACAGAAGTTGAAACTCAACTATTTGTATTTGCTACATGCGAAGGGAAGCTAGAGAACAAGCAGTATTTCTTCCACCCCTCCAAAAAAAAAAGACTTTTCACAGCTAGACCAGCATCTCTCATTTCTGTTCCATGTTTCAGTTCAAATGGAGATTGAAATTCAAATGGAGAGAGATCCTCAGTATTCATACTTGATTATCTGCATGTCTCTTTGGGGGTTTGTGGGTAAAATTCCATGGGCTAATGAAGCAGATGTTTAATGACCACCACAGTATTTATGTTGATTTTTTTTTTCACAGAACTCATAAAGAACATGGCATGAATGTCCTTGGAAATTATCAGATCAAAAATGAGCCTGCTCTCACTGCCTCATTTTATTTTTATTTTTAATATAATTATTGCAATAGTCTGCTTGTATGTTATTTAGTTTTTGTTTTCTTACTTACAGATCTGCTCCTGTTCCATAGATAGAGTACTTGACTTCTCCCCAAAGGCCCGAATCTGGATCTGTAGCCTTAAAAATAGAAGAGACAGCTTTTTTTTTTTTTTTAATTGCAAAAAGAAACGTTCCTTTTCCCTTTGAATGAAATCACTTAATGAAAAGATTTTTCCCTCCTTACGCCAAAACATTTTCAGGGGGAATCCGCATTAACAGTCGTGCACCTAGAAAACTGCCGTGATTTATTTATGTATTTATTTTAATGCAGGGAAATGTTCTCCGTTAGCACGAAGAAATGCCCCTGGACGTTCCCAGGGAGACTGCGAAGACGTCAGCGGTCTGCCGGCCAGGCTGGTGCCGGAGGCTCCGGCAGGTAGAAAGCCACTAGATGGCCCTGCGTACTGACATTTAACCCGTCCTCCCTTCCAAAGCGACGAAGCCGCTCTCAATGACACGAACAAGCTGCCCGCTCTCAAGCCTTCCCAATTATCGCTTATATCAATGCACATTCTCTGGTGAAAATTATTTACCCTACCAAAATATTTTTTTAAGCCTGTTTGTTTAAATGAATCAGTGTAAAGCAATGCTTAACAAACATTTCAAGCTATACTTAGTGTTTTTGCTTTATTTGTACATTAATCACTTTTAATAAGGCAGATACTACGCATCAGATGATGTCTGTTCGGGACACTTGTTGCTCTCCCTTCTCAAGATTAGGGAAGCTACCCATTTTGTGACAGTGATTTCCGTAAGCTCCTTTTCTTTGACAGCTCTGAAGAGGTGTTAAACCACTGTTCCCAGCCATCAGGATTCCTGGGGCAGCTCATTCCTGTTTTTAATCTTTGTTACTTCTTTTGAACAAAGTATTTGATTCCCACCTAACAGTCTTGCTGGTAAATGTCTTAAGCTTCTCTCACCTCACAGTCTATTTCGGCACGTCCTACCTTTTCCTGAAACATTCTGCATAAGCAGGATTTCTGCAGGAATTGTCATCCTGGGCACCCAGAGAGTCTCACTTTGTGAACTATATTGATGAATACAGGTCAAGCACTAAGTTTCTGCCACTGGAAAATAAGCTTCACGTGGATTCTTCAGCCACGCTGTCCTGCTCACTTTGCCTCAGTTAGTTCTGCTTTTTTTACAAACTTACCATATTTTTTTGTTTTATTTTATTTTGTTATGCACCCTGTGGAACTGCTTACTCTTCTTGCTGCAAATACAGTGGTGTTTGGAGGTGAGGTGACTCGTATCGCCTGCCGTTCCCTGTGCGGCCAGGAGTGCTGGGACACGAGATGTGTTTCCCAGCAGCTGCGTTAAAGAGGTACACCTGAGGTACACCTTGCATCTAATGGCTGGAAGAGCTTCTCCAGCACAGCGCCCTTGTAAGACCTTGATTACCTTTCTATGAAAATGCGAGATGCAAGACAATTTATGAGAATATTCTTCCCTCTGGAAGGAAGTACTTTCAGGAATCTTTCTTTCCCAGCTCTAAGCATTTCAGTGTTGGATTCTTGCCTTCAGTAACTGCCTAATTAGGCACGGAGCAGTCAGGTTCTTCCCAGGAGGAGGAGACTAATGCACACTAACCAGCCACCTTGTTTTCTTTTTACTTGTACTTAAGCAAAAAAAAATCCAATAAATCCAATTCCACTCAGTCATAACTGAAAAGTCTCTGCCGGACACGGATTTGACTGGAGCTTTCTTAGTAGTCACAGATCATGTGTTTTGTCCTAAAAGCAGATGGACTTTAATGTAAAAAACAAAAAAAAAAAATCTAAAAAAGTATATTTGTTGTTCTTAAAAAGAGTTGCCCACAACATAATAAATATATATATTTTTAATTATTTCTTATCTTGATTTTGGAAAGGAACTGAAGCTAAATCCAGAAGTTAAATGGCAAGATGGCCCTTTAGGGTCCCTTCCAACTCAAACAATTCCATGATTCGATGATGTTTCAGGCATTTGAGCTGTCTGCACAAATAGCTAGAGAAGAGAACATTTATTTACAAGCAAATAAAACTTACAGTTACAGCAACTACGTTTGAGCCACCTGGAGAGTTCTCAGGTATCCTGGCAATGTAGTAGTCAGAGGAGAACTTTGGGACGTTGTCATTAGTATCCAGCAGGCGTATCGCTACGTCAGCTGTCGAGCTGAATTTCTCTGGTGTGTTCACCTCGATTGCAAGAAGCTACAGAAAAAGAAACAGAAAATGACTCTGAAGTACATATTATTACTTTTTAAAGGAACGTCCTAGTGGAAAGTTTGAGCTTCAGATGGTGCAGTGGCACTCCTGCCTGCTCGGTGCAGCACTGGAGCTGAGGGCTGCGAGTGCTCCTCTTCCCCATGTGCCGCTAGGTCAGAGGAAGGCTGCATCACCCACAGGTGATGAGGCTGGGAGCGAGCAGTTTAAAATAGGCAGGGAATAAAGAGCAACAGGATTCCAGAAGACATACAACCTGAAGGAGTGCTCTAATTACCACAGTGCACGTGTGTTCTAAGAGGGAAGTTTGTTGCTGTGCCTGTGCTAACTCATGTGTTCGGGAGACTCAGAGGGTGCTTTTGCAAAATAAATTTTTGGAGGTACAGTGAGACATCACCAAACCTGCTTGTGAGCATTCGGTTCCCTGAACAGCACACAGATAAAATCTCACCGCTTAAGATGCACGTGGTGCTGTAACATAGCATCTGCAGGGAAATCATCTTCGGTGCTAGAACCCGCCCATCCTAAAACACCCTGTGACAGCTTAATGTTTTCAGTTTGTTTTCACGTTCAGTTTTGTTCCCTCTTTCCGCAGCCACGGTCCAGCTACGTCAGCATGCCGGCAACATCTTCCCGCGGGGCGAGATTTTTGTCAGATTTCTGATCTGCAATGCATTATGCAGTGCTATATTGTTCATTAGAAGCAGGGAGAGAAAAAAATAGCTGAGAGTGTTACTCCACAGGACTGCACAGCAGCAATTAATACAAGTGCCAGAAAGGCAGACAGATGGAATCTTAAAGCTGGCAGGAGATTCTTTAAAAAAGACTTTGATTTTGGCAACTGCGTGTGGTCCCAGTCTGCAGGAGATGTGTCTGCAGATGGCGTGGGGCAGCTTCAGGCTCCTGATGAGGAGAGGTGTGCTCTGAAAATGAGGGAGGTCCCAAAAACCAATGGCATTTAAAAGCCATCCCTGAACAGAAGATGTATTTTCTCAAGCAGCCTTTGTCTCGGGTAGTACGTCGGTGCACCTCCCCATCAAGTCAGCTGTCATACCTCTCTGGCATTTGGCTGTTTAACAACAAACCAGAGAAACGGGAAAAAAAAAGAAGATAATAGCTTCTCAAAGCTGCTGAGGGATACATGTGGAATACAAATAAGAACCGATTTCACCCTACAGTCTATCGAGAATGACTAGACTACATTAGCAACTATAACTGGGTAGAAAGCAATTTTAACTTCTCAGGGAAACGGAGAAAGTAAGGAAGTCTTTATGAAGTATTCACTCAAATACAATGTTACCAGATCGTCCAACTGCACCTTCACATTGGGAATTAAGACAAAGGCTCTGAGCTTTTGGCAAAATCATACAATATTTCTTCTGTAGAAAAAAAAATAAAACAAAGCAAACCTCAAACCTAGTAACTGCTCATGTTAAATATATACGTATATACATACACATACACGTATATCATTTTTCCAAGTAATTAGTTCTTCCAGTGTTCAAGGCAACCACATTAAGTACTTTGATTTCTATTAGTATTCATGAGGTGACTTTGTAATGTCTTTACTGGTCTGTTGGTAGTTTAACCTGAATAAATGTATGCTTATTGTAATTAGATTTGGTAGCACTTCAGAGCCTTTTCTGAACCTTCCATTTTAATACAATAACGATGCACCATACTTTTGTAGTATCTACAACCCATGTAGCTCAAAATGGCTAAGGAGCATTACAAGAAGAAACATGAATCATTTTGCAGTGCAATGACTCGCTAAAGATGCTATACAAATCGTGTGGCAAGGAGGAGAATAAAACCCAGGAAGACTGGCTTCTGGAGTAACAATGCCAGTTTGTATACGTAGCAGAAATGCTGTCACTGCCTCAAACAGTGATGGAACACGTGGTGGGAAGGCAGGGACGGCCCACGGGAGCTCAGGTGCACACAATGTACCTGAGAAACAGCAAGGGGTGGAGCCAGGATCCACCCCTTCCCAGACCTCATTTAAGGGTCAGCAGTGGCAAGAAGGGGGCTTTTTGCTGGAGCTCTCTGCCTGTGTGAGACTTTCTAAAGGTAAGCAGCTTTTTTCTTTCATATTATCATGGTATAAAAAATGGAAGTTAGCATGTGTTTGTACTCAGCTGTTTAGTTTTGACAGGTTTTTTTTTTTTACTTCAAAAGTCATTCAAAGTATTATAGCCAACTAAATTGTTTCTGACTAAGCAGGTGAATTTCTGGCTCCAGTGAAATTAGAATGTCTCCCTATGAACTAAGCACTGTGAGAACAGAAGTAACACCCTTAGATTTCATTCTAGAATGACTCAGACCGTATACAGTTTCCACTGAGATGTAATACTGCACAGTTTGTACTGTCCAGAGTAAATTATCCCACTGATGGCTCCATTAAACCTTTTGGAAGTTGATGAAACATTGGAGGAAATGAACTTCCTTTCTATGGAATATCAAGTCAGTGACAAGTCATCAGATAGCTCCAGGTGGACTGAGGAGATAAAACCCATCAGATATGTAAGCGGTCATACAGGTATCAGACATGTGGGCAGAGAGGATCCAGAAAGCAGAAGTACCTTGAAGGTTAACACCTTGAGTTTTTCGTAGTCAATAGCAGCAGAGCTTTCCACTATTACTGTAACCTGAGCCTCATTCAGGACTGTCTGGGGAACAACTCGGAAGATGCCGCCGGGTCCGACAAGGCGGAGGTTGAATTTAGCGTTGGCACCCTGTGAAGAAAAGCAGACACTGTGTTGTCTTTGGTGGGTGATGCGTTTCTTACAGCTTACATTGGCTCTGTTTCTTCAAGCTGTATAAAATTAGAATCAGTCTTACTGCTTAGAGCCCTTTGTTCCCCGCCCCCAAGGGAGGAGACTGCTAAGAAGCTTAGCTACATAATCTGTCCAGGCCTGGTCACAAGACAGACATAGCCCTTCTGTAAATAGACTGACAAGCTTGGTTATTCTTCCAGTCATAATGGAAGGACCCTGCAGCAGGACTGGCTAGCAGAAGCACTCTTTTGGCAAGAAATTTTTAGCTGCGTGCCTCGCACTGACAGCCAGTGTGGGTGAGAGGGATGGCATCGCTTGCACATGGGCAGGGAAGTTCTGCCTTCTCCTGTTTCCTGCTAAGGGGAGGCAACAGACCTGCCCAAGCCAGAATAACTGCCCATGTTTTCTGCTTATTTTATAACCTAACTTGCAGCCCTGAATATTTTGTAAATCTAGGTGATACATATATTTGGTTTCCAAATAGATAAGATGGGTTTTGTTTTCTTTCTTCTGCAGCAACATCCTCTGTGACGATAGCAGGATAGACATAGTGCTGCTTTGAAGGCAGTCATTTATCCAGATGCTGTGGAGCAGTGGGAGGGAGGGGGAAGAAGCTAGTGGGTTTGATAGAGTACAATACAGTCAAAAAAGCACGATACTGAGCAGTTATATAAGGGTGCTCTTTCTGATAGCAGTACAGTTCTCAGATGCATTAATCTTTCTCTTGTCACTACCTAACCTGAGGCAACTCAGATGGATGCCATTCAAGCACTAGGGATCCCTATAGCAACCACTGCTACAGTATTTGTGGGTATCAGAGGTCAGCTAGATGTCAGGCCGAGATGGATGGAGTCGTCTTTTCTTTTGCTCTATTTGGTTACAGTTAGTTTGGGTCCAGTGAAATTTTTAGGATAACCTAAAAATAGCACTAAATACATCAATGGGAATGATATATCAAAGCAAGAGTTACAGACTTGGGTCGTAACATAAGCTCTAGAGGGATAATATGCAGTTTTAAAAGCAACATGAGGGTATGGACTGTATGGTTTCTGGAGGGCTTTGAGAAGATAGAGACAAAAACTGAAAGCTCTTGAAGCTACTAAAGCCACTGGGATCTCTTAGTAGATATGTAAAGGGAATATGTTCCCAGACATGAGGCTGACAGCAATTGAACATAATCCATAGACAGAAAGAATACATGAGGGCTCTTCAATTTCAGTTGCTTCAAGAGTTGGGCTGCAGAATCAGGGCCACCGCTCTTCTCTTTGACATAATGCTCAGAATAAATGACATCTGACAGACTAAATATGCCTTAGAATCCAAACTGTCTGTGGTAATGGACCCCATGGATATTCTGCCTGCCCTAAGCTTTCTGGGAACGTGTGTGAAACAATGGAGTTCCAAAAAAAGCCAAGGTTTATGTTTGCCACTCTGATATCCCTTTCTATCTTTGGAAAAATAGGGCAGGGAAACTCATGCAGTTTCCATGTACCTGATCTGAATCGTTGACTGTAATCTTCAGTCCTCTCAAGATTTCTCCCTCTGGGGGATGCTCATACATGGTCAGTTCAAATCTGTTCTGGGGACCGCTTTCTCCGTAGAATGTCGGCGGATGGTTGTTGAGATCCACCACCCTTATAGTCACCGTGGCAAAGGCATGTGCTGAGACATTGCCTCCTGGGCTGACTTCGGATGCCTGCGGAAAGTAGAAGAGTGAGAACAATGATGAGGGAGTATTCCCTTCTTAGCTGCAGCTGGCTCATTCCTCAGTTCCATGTTTGGGTATTGTTCTGCATGCACAAGTCACCCTGACACAGCAGTTTTGGACAAGCATTCACAGCCTTGCATTTCTGTAGCGGTCTCGGTCCACTTTGCGCTGGAGTTTATGATGATGAGGAAGTTTGGTAATAATCCAGCCCCAACAAAGCTTTAATGGAAGAGTTCTCATTTTGTGAGCTTTGTATTTTACCCTAGGTAAAACCAATTCTCTAAAGACAGAAAACTCAGTAGAGATGAGATAATTGCTCATCCAAAGCGTTGACAAAATAGGAAAGGAAGATGAACTTGAAATGCGCTGGGTACCACAGGTATTTGATTGTCACGGTCCTGGAAGGGCAACAGCTTTGGAACTCTGTGAGGGAAAACTGTACTTGCTGTACTTAGGTTGCTTGAAGTTTCAAAGTGCCAAATGACAGATTTATTCTCTGATTTACAATTCCTCTTTGCTGTCCAGATTAGCATAATTTAAACTGGGTATGGGTTGTACAGATGAGCAAATCTAGCTGGCATTTTTATGAACTGAAAGATGGAATCTAAGTTAAATGATTCCAACATGAGGACTAATTCACCTCCTTGATGCTAAGACGTTTATTCTGTCAGAACAGAAAGTCTGCTGTGACAAAACACATCTGTCAAGTGTGCTCAAAAACAGCAGTGCTAGTCTGCTGTGCCTTTCTGAAGAATTATCATTCAATTAAGTTGGTAAAATAGCCTAAATTAATTTAGCAGTGCAAAATCAAATTACTTACAACTCTTGTTGTTTCACTTAAGAACAATCGGGGTGATCACTGATTTGGTACTACAGCTCTGCAATGTGATTGATTTCCCTGAAAAAAATGGTCTTCTTGAAGTAGGTGCAGTTACAACTGATAGCAAAAGGCAAGGTGCAATACTAATTTGACTAGATCACAGGGGAACCTTGTAGATTATTTCTAAACTCCCATATGTATCACTGAATGCATTGCAATGCATCTGGCCTCAATAAGCTAAGGAACCACATCAACAACAGCGACTATTGGGCGATTTCCCCTTAAGGAGTCTGCCAGGAAAGGGTGGTAGCAGGGTAAACCAAGCACAGCTGGTTCCATCAGTACATACCTGAACTCTTAGTTCATACACTTCTTTCCTGAGCTGATTTGGACTTTTTATAACGGAAATGGCTCCAGTTGTGTTGCTGATTTCAAATGACCTTTCGCTTCCTGCAATAAACCGAGACACTCTAGTTATATGCCACTCTTTCTGCTTCTTGTACAAGCGCGATATACTAACCATACACTTCATTAAGTATATCTTAGTCTGTATGTCCATCCACTCCTATCAGTAGATCTGTCACTCCTTTTAAGAAAAGAATTATTTCTATGCCTGGTCATAGTGGGTGAAAGCACAGACAAGGGGCGACAAGAATTTGCTCCCCTAGGGAGCAGCTCGGTGGAGTTCTGCCCCTGCAGGCAGTTGCCCTCACTGTCCTCTCTCCCACCTTGGTAAGGTTCCCTTTGAGCCTGAGCAATCAGGCATGCACAATTGGTATTCATTTCCACTATACTGCCTTTTTTGAATGCTGGTTTAGACAAAAACAAAAAAAGCAGTTCTCATCTGAATTAGCCAATGTCTATGTAGTTGCGTCTGAACAACAGGAACATCTCTCTCACTAATATCAGCTAAGGTGAGATGTTTGACAACTTATCCTAAAGAAGCACAGTCACTCTTTCTGGAAACAGCATCTTGGGAGAAGCGTCTTCTGGCTTTAGGCACCCAGTTGGTTAAGAAAACTCTTGGCCTCTCACAAGGCTGGCCTGCGTGAAAAGGGATTTTGGAGAATCTAGAGTAAAGCCCAGGCTTTTTTCATAGAGGTTGAGGCTGCCCTACAGGTAGGACAGGGCTGCAGGCTGACTTTGGTCCATGCAGTGTGACTTCCATCTTTCTGAATGGAACAGTTAAGGGGCTTTGATCCCTTTAAAATTGGTGAACTTGTGCTGCTCAGGGAAGGGACAGCCAGCAGCTGAGGCACCTGTCCCACACTATGCATCCCTGCATCCTGTCCCACATATAGAATTGGCCAGAGGATTGGTTCTGTTCTCTGTTTTGTGACAGAGCCTGCCATTGAAAGGGGATGAGGGAAGAACTCTTAAAATGAAGGCTCTTGAGGATTTTAGAAAAAAGCCCAGTCATTTTTAATTCTCTCTCAGTTCCAGTGCTAATTTTTAAACCATTTGATAGTGTCCCATTTTGCTAATGCCTGCAACTTCTATAAAGTACATTAGACACAACCTTGAACAGATATTGACTCCGACCGTGGTCGGTTATTAAGATACCTTGTGCTTTCTACGCCGTCCTGCCTGAGAAGGAGCTGAAGTCAGTGGAAGAGCTGAAGAAGGAGCAGTTTCAATCCACACTACCTCATGTTATTGTTTGTGTACCACAGGGAAACTGGTAACTCAGGGTACGTAGCACTGCACATGTTCCTCCATTTGGAGTTTCTAGAGGATTAGTTACTTTCTAAAGTAGTCCTACACAAGCTGGATACAAAAGCCTTATGAAGAATTAAAAATTTCCTGTTTTCTGATCCCACCTCAGTCTTTTCTTCTCCAGGTTGAACAGTCCCAAGTCTCTCAGCCTTTCCTCGTAAGGGATGCGTTCTAGGCCCCTGATTGTCTGATTGCTCTGATTCCATTGCCCCTGATTTGTGGCCCACCGATGGACTCTCACTAGAAGCATTCTGTCTTAAACTGAGGACCCCAGAACTCAACGTGGTACTCCAGATGTGGCCTCATCATGGCAGAGTAGAGGGGGAGGATCACCTCCCTTGACCTGGTGGCTGTGCTCCTTTTAATGCACCACATGCTTGTTCCCTGCTTCCTCTGACTTCATTTACTCTCCTTCAACAGTTTTCTCCCTGATTTAGCTTCTTTCTGTCCCATTTCTTTGTTTTTCTTTCTCATTCTCCACCTTTCTTTTTGACTTCTCTCATTTTTCACCTGTTTTTCTCTTCTGCAACCCCTATTCAACCCGTTCCCTTGCATCTGGGGAGAAGGGACATCAGCGTGGGTCCCATTCTACGCCAGGGCAAAATCTTGACTGCAACCCTCTCCCATCCACTCTAGATTTTGCTTTCTAGATGACATAACCAACTGAAGAATTTCCTGAACAGCTCTGCAACTCAACTTCACTTTTCTTGTATGAAATTTTTGGGTCCTGGGAGTTGGGGTGCCTAGTTATCGTGGAAGAGAGAGCCGAACGAAACCCAAAGGTTTACCTTGGAGCTAAGTGATTGACTTCACCAGCTGATGAGACATCAGTTCAGGTAAGTTTTGTATTTATGCTATTAAAAGACAGGCTACAAACACCCTCGGGAGAGCTAATGAAAAGCGTTACTTTCTTACAGTACGGCAGACAGATTTTCTTCACCAGTAAGTATCATTTCTTCCAAGAAGCCAGAGATGTAGCCATTTACCCACTTCAACGACAGTATTAATAGAAATAGTCCTCATAATGTCATGCCTGGGTCTCCCAGTGCATTTTCCCATTTCCTAGGTTAAATGATAGAGATGTTCAGTGGCACTGAATGCATCTCCCTTTATGTTTTCTGAAGCAACTCGTAGGCTACCACTGCCTAACGAATCAGCTATGTTAACAACTCCAAGCACGGTTTTGTGGAGTGGATACTAAAGCAAAGTGAAATGTATCTTATTTACGGGCAGACAGGGCCCTGGAGTTGTTTGAGATCTGTGATGCTGCATTGGTCACAGCTTTATTTAACTCTGGGCTACTCCCTCTCTAATTTAATGCCACATCTAGAATTGACTTCCCTTCAGATTTAATATAAGCCAAGTCTACTCACCATTCACGATGCAGTAGTGAATACTGTTTGGCTTTCCTCTGTCTCCATCGAGTGCAACAACAGTGAGTACCTCAGAGCCCTGGGGAGAGGTATTACCATTTGTGTTTTGAGATAAAAAAGCAATGTCATGGCAATGGCGTATTAATAAACTGAAGTTCAGTAAGTCTTTCTGCAGTTAGGTGTTGAGGGAATAGCGGTTCATTTTGCCCCTGCTGCATGGAGAACCCCCTAAAGTCCATTGACTTCCAATGAGAAGAATGCTCCTGCCAAGAGACGACGCCTGCTTGCCCTGTTCCCAGCCTCTTGTCCTTTCCTTCAGATTTTGAGCGACAAATCTGAGACCTAAGGATTGCCTTAGTTTGCTACCAAGATGCCCTCTGGTAGCTGCTGGAACTCTTGCTGTTGCTGTGTGCCCCGTGGCATGTGGAGACCCACACAGCTGCTAAGAATCAGATCTCAGCACCATTGAATTAGGTGCAGACAGGCAGCAGAAACAAGCCAAGGATCACAAAGCAACTTGCCTCACTGAACTTTCAGGACATAAAACTGTGATGATTTAACTGTCCATGAATCCTTCACAGTCTTTCCATGTAAATGAAATGGTCTTGGGCTCTATGTACATGGATACATGCTGGAGACCATTTGTTCCAATGGCTGTT
Source organism: Cyrtonyx montezumae (assembly GCF_038088225.1). Classification (NCBI taxonomy): domain Eukaryota; kingdom Metazoa; phylum Chordata; class Aves; order Galliformes; family Odontophoridae; genus Cyrtonyx; species Cyrtonyx montezumae. Next base: position 21,987,792 of record NW_027072045.1, on the reverse strand, counting down.
TCTATTGACTGAAAAGGATGATGCCTATTGGCATTGAAGTGCTCACCAAGTTGCCACATGTTGCACGGTGTAGGTAACTGAAGTGCTACTGTTTTGGACTGCAAAAATAGAAAACACTGAAGAAACTGTCAGACAATCTCAAGTGACAACAGGGAACATTTTTGTGACAACCCTTGAGCGAATTTTTCAAATAAGAGGAAGGTTCTGTTAGAGCAGTTGGAACTGTTTTTACTACCCTTCACACTGGAAGCTGCAATAAAGTCTGCCTATGGGGCAAAATGCAGTGCAGTCTGCTTTAATGCTGACAACTCCACCAAGAAGAAAAGCGAGTTTAGAAAACTAACATCGAGCATGTAATCAACACTGAAGTCTTTTATTCCACTTCTCTCTGTTGAGTTCCTTTTAATAGCAAAGCTCACGCTGGGAAGGACCTGTTTGTGCTTCCATCATTAGAACATCATAATGGCATTAAGCTATGAGCTCAGGATGGATTATAATTAACATTTAATGATTCTTATTTCCATGGTAAGTACTAACTTATGTACGCACCTAATAGTTATTTCAAGATCTATGTAGAATTTACTCAGAATAAGTCAACGTACCATACATTCTGAACATCCGCAAAGAACATGAGCATTACTCTACCCTGCTGAAATGTAACAGCCTGTGAACTGAACTGCAGCACTCTGTCACACATTTCCTTGCAGTTTTGGACAGAAAGTAAAGCCGTGAACTTTACTGTTTCAGGAGAAGAACAAGACGAAGGGTGCTAACGCACTGATAGTAGTCTAAGGGTGGGTAGTTTCATAAGTAGATAACATTTCTTATCCTACGTATGAAGAAAGTTTTAATTCAAACATATACCAGGGTGAAAGTTGATCATATTCAGTATTGTGCCACTGCTTAGATAGAGAGAAAATTGTTTTGTTTGCAGCTTCAGGAATAATATGCAGCTGGAAGCATCATCAACATCAAGACTACTGTATGGCTAAAAGCACCAAAATAGATAAAAGACACTGACTGGCTAAACTCTATGCTCTCTTTTAGGCAAATCTGACATGAGGAGCTTCTGAGATGACGGCGCAGCCCAGAGATCACTGTACTCCTTGGATTGTTCATGATACGTAAGTAGGCATTCCAACGAACTTTTAGCTTAAGTGGCTCTCCTAAGTATGCCTCTGTTTGCTTCATGTTCTGTTGGATTTAGGCCTGGGGGGATTTCCTGGGCCCTTCTGCCTGTCTAGCTGAGCAGAAAGCATCCTGCGCTACACAGATGTCAGGTTCACCTCGGCCAAGAGGATAGCACAACAGCCTAGAGCATGTGTTTACCTTGGCTGAGACATGAAAGACTGCCCTTCTAAGGGGTGCTTACCGCAAGTGTATCCTCATAGACGTATCCATAGTAGGGAGTCCCGATGAACATGGGAGGAGTGTCCTGAACATCCTCCACGTTGACAGTAACAGTTGTTGTGGCTGAGAACACTTTGTTGTCTCCTCTGAGCTTCCCACCACCATCCTAGAAAAGAAGTCACTGTCAGGTCTCTCAGCTGGAGCAGGCAGGCAAGTTCATTTATGGCACTGTACGTACCACACAAGCCTTCACAAACACAGTTCCAGGAATCTCTTATTTCTCTCAACACGCTCTCAACTCTACTGCCCTATTCCCTTCTCTTTTCCATCTGTTCCATTTTCTTTCTGATTAGGGAGACACCTTGTGAAGTCTTAAAAGTAATTTCTTCTAAGAATCTATTTTGATGAAATATGCAGTCATGCATTGCTGCTTACCAACAACGCAGAAGATGGAGAATTTAAGTTTGTTGTTGTTTGGTTATTTGAATTTTGGGATAGGAGAAAGCTAGAAACAGATGCAAAAAGTTAGCTTGCCATAATATCAAGACAACAGTCTTTGCTGTAGCAAAGTAGTGCATATTTACTGGGAAATTAAGCATGGTGCATGTGACCAAAGTCTCCCAGGGGTTTTGCATGGGTTAAGCAACAACGTGGAGGAGCACAAACCCAGGAGCTGTGTGATGGCCACAGCATACAGTCTGCAGGGACCCATGTGACCACCTGTCTGACAGTTCTCTGCAGGATCCTGGGAGACTTTACTTCAGGATCTGTAAACTCTTAATGCCTCCTATGAATCCTCAACCGTGCCACAGGCACCGTACTGCTGAGAAAGGATGTGCAGCAGTGTCTGTAGGATTTGTATAAGATCCTGCCACAGCGCAGCAGAGATGTGAGAAAAAAAGAAACGTCCACAGACTCTTCCAGAGCTCTTTCCCCATTGTGACAGGTGAGTACCGGGCAGCACGAGATAGTCCCAGGGGCCCGACACATCCCAAAGCTGGGGCTGCGTAAACCACTTGCTTCTGAGCAACTCCCAAAGCAGACGTGTGATTTTCTGCAGAGCAGCTTGCTGCCCTGGCACTGGAGACTCAGCTCAGTGTGGGAAATCCACCCCTGGCTGCTCCAGATGTTGCTCAGCAGCAGGCACTGGCCACCTTTCCACCTCACCTCTCTGTGGTACCCATTGTTCCTTCAGACGTGGCGGAGGGAGCGACTCTGCTGTCTTAGTGTCATGCTACTTATTTCAACAGCCTCTTAAGTCACACTTCTGTTTGATCTAAGCTGCCCCACTCAAATGCGATCCTTCACCTCCTGCAGTTTCAGAGGAAAGCTTCTTACCTTGGCTACCACAACAACAAAATGTGTTCTTGATTTCTCATAGTCCAGGGTGACCCCCGTTTTGATGCGCAGGACCCCACTGTGACGGTCTATTGTAAACTTATTAGCATGGATGTTCTAGAGGAAGAGGAAAGGAGAAACAGCAGAAGATGACAGGTATGAAAATAAGTTTGCCATAGGGATTGATCTTTTTTTCATCTGCTAAGGGAAAAGATCAGAATAATGATACAGTTTGGGAGCATAACGTATTTTATGAATTTCACCTCTGTGTGTTTATGATCATTTCATGAACCAGCCACGAGTCTCTCATTTTTCAGAATAAATCAGTTGGCTTCAATGTAGATTTTACAGATGTTTTTCATTGTGAAATCTTAAGCTTTGGCTAACAGTTCATTGCTTGGAATGAGGGAGAGAGGCTTAACAGGAGAGGAAAAAAAAAGCAAGGGGGGAGAAAGGAAGAAGAAAAACAATGGCATGCTGCATGCACAGAATATTGTCAAGGACTTCTAGAGTGACAGTTTATCAATTTTTGGGATATCCAAGAGACAGCTAAAAGACACCTGATTTTCAAAAGGGCCTAAAAATGTCTCCCTCCCCTTATGGAGAGGATCCACAAACGCATAACTTTGGGTTTCCATACACAGTGGTCACTGGCAGACGATATTGTCCTTTTGGTGGACATCACCACCTGCCCACAGCAGAGTTACCAAGACTGTTCTTTCTGAGCAACTGAAGAATTGTGCCAAAGGATGTGGCAACGTGTTTTCAATAAACATATTTAGTAATCTTTTAGTTACTTTAGCTGATATAACTAAAGTTACTAGACACAGAAGCTTGAAATAGCTGTTTCTGGCTTCAGAGTCTATTGGCTTACTGGAAGAAGCCCCGTGCAAAACTGAATCCTGCACATAGTGCATTTTGATTGGCTCATAATTGGTGAAATCAAAACTAAATCTCAACAAGGTGTTCTGTTGCTTGTCGTTCTCAATGCCGCCGACAAATGAGGCAATGGTGTTCTTTCTCAGTATGCCCGAGCTCTTAACCAGATTACCTTCCATGCTACGTAAATATATTCCAACTTTTCTCTGTATTGTTTCTAAGGTAAACATTGCAATAAATCAGTTTGGGGTTTTTATTCCACTGCCTTTTGAATAAGGGCAACTACAGCTCATCTGGAGGAAAATGCTTACGGAAAGAACAACTTTAAAGGGCATCACGTAAAAAGTTTCCCTTCTGGCACGCAAACGTCTGCCCAGCTTTAAATATGAAACCCTTTCAGTTCTTCCCCAGCGGGCAACACCTGAAAGGCTGGTTGCACGTGGGCACTGGTTGTGTCAGAGAGAAAGCATAGTACTCTGTACTGCGATACAGGTTTCCATTTTGCTCCAGCCTGCTGCATCCAAGTACAGATCGGGTTTCCATGCGCTTTCCCTTCTGAAGAAAGCTATATCATGCATTTGAAATTCTACATGAACACAGGGTTACAAGTTAGACTTGCTCTCCTGTTAACCCAAGGAAGGGGCCCCCAGGAGCTGTGATAGGAGGCACAGAAATGACAGTGGCAACTCCAGCTCCAATCCTCGGCTGCCATGCTGCACTTGGCTGCTCAGCAGCAGACTATCCATTTTGCCAAAGCTTGTTTTCTTGTGCAGACTGCAAAATTGGCTCTGTAGATGCTACTGCTCAATCCTCTGAATCTTAAATGAGAGACGATTCTTGAAGGTACAGATAATACTTTACCTGCAAGAAGTAGGTGATGCTTCCTCCAGAACCAGTGTCTCTGTCCACTGCCTCAATCTTAAAGATACTGCTGCCAGAGGGAGAGTTCTGTGACCAGAAAGTTGTACCAGAGTCAGACAGAAGTGAAAAATGAGCGCGCAAGGAGGCAGAGAAAGGGCGTGCTGGTAGGAAGAGTGTAAATGAATGAGGGAACCAAACAGCAGAAAAAAAAGAGGGTATGGAGGGAAGCAGAATATGGAAGTAAAGCTTTCTGGAATAAACAGGACAGGAAACCTACTGAAACAGAGTATACCCTATTTCCACTGAAACAAATTCTAAAATCACACTGTAGAACTTGCCCACTAAATAGCATGCCTTAAGTCCATATGGACTTAACTCCCTGTGTTTGACTAAACCTCATAACCAAAGAAAGTGAGTTAGTCCTACATGTCTTGTTACTTTACTGAAAACACACAGCTTCTCTTCACATTCTGCTGAAATAGAGTATGCAAAGAAACTTTACCAACCTCTGAGACTTGGACTATATATGGTGTATTGATGAACTCCGGGCTCTCATCATTAGCATCTGTTACAAGGATCCTAACTTTCTCTGAAACCTGGAGTGGAATATGAAGAACACATTACGACTTGAGCTGATTTACAATGTGAACCTGTTCATTTGCCTACTGATGTTCAGACAAAGGTAATGAAAATATGCATTGTAATACAATGTATTCACACTAATAAAACTGAGCATATAAAAACAAAACCAGAAAGCCACAGAAGCCAGAAGAATTATCTGTGTGGACAACACCCAGATATCTCTGGACTAAAAAAGGAGACTTATAACTTATGAAGTGCTTTTTTACACTGGGGCCAATTTTCAAAAGTCATTTTTCTTCTGTATAGCATTCAAGCTACCGGTATACATTTTATGGGAATACATAAAAGACTGTAAAAGTTAGTAGCTGACAGCCAAGAGCATTAATTAATATCTCACTTGATATCATCTCAGTAGGTCAATAGCCTGCATAATTTGGATGGATGAATGCATGCTTTTAATATTTAACCATCTACTATCTGAACCATCTACCTTTCTAAAAGTATGAAACCAAAATATATTTGATCAACAGAGCTGCCCAGATTTCTGCAAAGTGGACACATGGATGTGATCCCATTAATAGATATTTGCAGAAATTGTGAGAACAGTTGTGCCTGAAGGGCATCATAGATGCCTCCCAAACATAGAATAATCTCACTCCGTTTGTTTGAGATCAGGAAGAGTTCGAGTTATCCAGTTTTGCGGGTAGTTAGAAGGTCACACTTTTGTGGCACTGCTAGTGACAGAACCTAAGTCCTCTTACTGGCAGACTAATATCCTGACCACGATAACATCTATCTGTAAAGTGAAAATGACAAGGAAATTTGTACAACTAGGACTGGCTGCTTGTGCCTCATATACACTCTTAATGATTAGACATAGTCAAAGCTGTGTTCAACAGCAGACAAGAAAACCACCTTAGCCTTGGCAAATCTTCTTAATGCTGCACTAGAGAAATATTGTGGGGGTGGAGGGCCAGTCAGCTTTTGCATGTCTGGCTCTGGTTCCAGTTGTGTTACACTTCTTTTGCCAACTCTTTCTTAGTTATGAGTGCCACTGAGCTGACAGTGGAACTTCATAGGAAGCTGCTGTTATTCGGCAGGCTACTGTCAAGCTTTCAGCTCACGCTACGCTTTAATTATCCTCTAATAGCTGGAGCGAGACCTGAGGTACTGGCAGTCTGGTGGCTCTTGAATCAGGAGCTAAGACTCTAATGAGATTATGTTTTCTGATAAAATGAGATAGTCCCTGTAGGGTAAATTAATGAAAGGATGTACAACGGCAGGGTGAACAGTTTGACAAGTTAGTGTAGAATTAAACACTTACTGTACTCAGGCCGTCTGAAATACTGACAATAACTTCAATCTCATCTTCTTTCTGTAAAACAGTAACAGATATTTGTTAGGTGGTTTTGCTCTTATTGGAGGAGGAACTGCAGACTTAAACATGTCTCAGCAGGTACACGTAAATAGCAACTGATATGACAGAACCACCACAGCAGAGGCCGAGGAGGCCTCTCAGAGGCTTCAGCTGAAGTGTTTCAAGGGCTTTCTGGAGATACGGACAAGAAGTGGATGCTCTGGGAATTTGTATTGTATTATAAAGCTCCAGTGAAAATAAAAGTAGTCTTTTTGAAGAAATACTTCATAGAATAATTTTGAACTAATATTGTTCTGTTAGTATGCAGTATTTTGAAAGGTTTACTAAATATTGTTGTCTTCACTGCATGGGCTACATGATGGGTGATAACTGTGCTTCCAGAGTAAAGTTTCCTTTAGTACACTATTGCTGGGAACATCTTTAACCCACATGGTTATGGGGTAAAGGACCGTGACATAACTAGTGAAGTGTACTCGGACACCGCTTACGTATATTTCTACTTCGCCCTATGACAGGAGAGTTCTAAAGAAATTCAATTGCATCTGAGGATTAAAGGACTGTTCTTGATTGTGCATGTGTGGGGGTAGATAGGAATAAAAGATAAACTCTTCTGGCAAATGCTGGAAAAAAAAAGCCCACAGCTGCCAAGACAGTAGCGTCAGTGGTTCAAGTCAACCGGAAAACAACCTGATGGATGAATTATAGCATCTAAGAATTACAAATTACATGTCTCAGGAGCAAACAAGTTGGCATTGTCCCTCCAAGACACAGATCAACTGAAAGTCAAGGAAATTGCACTAAAGTAGAGTGATGACATTTTGCTGTACGCTACCTCTCTGTCAAGTTCCTCGATCAGCGTCACATTTCCAAGGTTCCCATCAACAGAAAAGTATCGCCTTGATCCAGCCTCGTAGGTCAGGCCGTACGTCACGGGATCTCCTTCCGGATCAGTTCCGTTCAGAGTATACACATGGGCACCTGAAAAAGTGGCTGCTGAGCCTTTCCCAGTGGTTATGTCAGCCAGTGAATATTTCACCAGCCTGCTTCATAGGGTCTTAGCCATCCTGCAGGAGGCAAAGCTTCTGTGAATCAAACCTACTGTGAAATACAGACATGTAGTAGTTCAGTGGTTTAACTGAATTCCCCAGTGCTGTTTTCCCTTGGTGAGGGGCCTTTCCTGTATAGCTGTACTGTTTGCATCGCAGCATTCACACAGATAACGTGTTCCTGACTATCAACCGAGGTGTGTCTGAAGTGATGATGCTGTAGAACTGGGAGATAATCCTGGCAGCACCAAAAGGCCCTCACATAAACCAGAGGATGCAGGAGCCTGGGCTCAAGGCAGCATTCTCACCGGACAAGGCCCAGGCTCTGGAGACATAGGGACATTTGTAGACTTCTTCATTTTCAGAGTTAGTTAGAAGCAAAAGCCTTCCTGCTTAGCTACAATCATTACCTCCGTCTCATTAAACTCTCTGCTTAACACATCCACTCGTGCTCATACCAATGAATAAATTCTCTAAATTCATCAATCTATTTCCTTCACACATTGGGGAAAGAAAGATTGTCATTTCTATTTTTACACACCTGAGAATTAAGCGCCAGTTTTCACAGTAAACTGACTTTATCAGAAGCAACAAACTCTAGGGGAGTTACAATCCCCAAACTTTAAGATGGTGAGTGTTTATTGGTATCATTTTGATTAAACTTGGGTGTCATTCTACTGTGCATTAACATCTTCATCCAAATAACTGCAAACACTTCATGACTATCAGTAACTGAGCCTGATATATACAACACCATTGCGTAGTTTTCTTCTACCTCATAGCAGTCTGCTGTGATTTGGGAGCCTTATCCAAAATAGACAGGTTACAGAAGTACAGAATGCAAAGTGTTTTGTATCTACTAAAAGAGAGGAATAAGCTGAGATTGCTCTACATAGTGTCTGAAAAGGACACCCACCTCCTGATAGAGCTGCTTGCTAAAAAGGCAAATTTCAAGGCAGCTGAAGGTCTTACAGCACCAGCATCGACTGCACTGCTCTTGTTTTCCAAAAGCTTTTGCTAAATATCACAGCTGGTGCCAAATGAGGAATTCAGGTATCACAATTGTCACAATTCCACTGACATCACTGTAAATACAGTGCTTTATCACATCCTTTTTCTGTCTTTAGAAGCTTCCACTGCTTCTGGTTCCCTTCTCCACTTTCTTTCCTTCCATGTTTCATACTACTGTCTGTCCTACCTGCATATTCTACAAACTTTTCTATACAGAAAACAGGATTTTCTTGTTGTAGGTACAAGTGACAAGAAACACTGATATTGTAACAGACAGAGACTGCTGAGCTTTCTGAGCAAATAATGAAAGACATCGTCAATCTTTACATCGAACTTGCTTTGCAGCTAAAGCTGAAACTTCTCATTTTTCACAACAGAAGATACTTGTGCGCCTTTCAGGTAGGACTGTGTGTCAGATTTTCTCTTCTACTTCATTACAGTTCCTAATTTAGCCTGAATTGTAATTTCTTTGCACAATCCCCTCCATATCATTAACACTCTGGGAGCACTTCTCAGCACAGTGTTAATACCAATTAAAAATCTCTGCTCAGCATGCTGTCTCCACTTGCTGAAAAGAAAATAAATGAAACACCTATCTGAAACACCTATTCAAAATATTATCTGTGAATCCCAAGTAAACAGCACCTCCCGGTCAGAAAGATGTAGGACTGGAAGGGACTTTGACTGAGGACACAGTAGGTGGATATGAGGGCCTCAATGACACACTGGTGCTTGGGGGACAGAGCAGCAGGTGGGGACAGGATGTCCTGGGAGCTGCATGCTGCTTCCCAGGAGACATGTCAGGATTTGTCTCAAATATATTATTTTCTCTGAAAAGCCATTTGCTCTTCGCTCCTGCTGCTCAGGCTGGATTGCTGTCCTCTGGTGCTACTGTTCAATTCTACTTCATTTCTGAAAAATTTATTCATGGGGAGCCTCTGTCCACATGCTCTGGGGCTGCTTTTTACCCTCTCGCTGCAGACTCGATCTCCCTGCTTCATATGCAATGCTCTGTAAACAGATACGCTGCCTGCCATGTTACACAGGCCAGGAACACTTTGGACTCGCATCCACTCTCCATCTTCCTTTGCCACCACAGCTGACAACTGTTAGCAAGGCATCAAGAGGGACATGCATGGACATGCCACCTCACTGAGGTTATTCACTCTCTCTCCACCAGGAAAGGAAACAAGCTATCGACAACAAGTCCACAGGTGGCTATGGACTGTAAGCTCACCCTAGAGCAAGAGGGACTGCTGGGGAACATGGACCACAAACCACGACCCCAGACCTGCTCTTTATCAACTGCTGCTGCTTCCCACCTGCACCCTGGCTGACTCAGGAGGGAAGGTGGCCACGCCAGAAAACAGCTAAAGAGCTGCAGGAGCCATGGGGGAGGTTGAAGGATGGAGAGATCTGAAGCAGTCGGGCAGATGGAGGCAGGCAGTGGGGAGTTGGAGCTGTGAGCACAAAGAAGTGCCACTGCAAACTGCTTTCAGCCAAAGGGAGCTTATATGTTGGGACATAGGGAAAAAAAAGAAAGAAAAGCAAGCACAAGAGGCATTCAGAAATCTCCAAAGCACTGAGGATGCCTGGACGTTGAGAAGAGAGCCCTTATAAGGGTACTTCAATCCCTTGTTTTGCATCTCTTCTCAGCGTTCCACTACAAGAGCTTACAGGATTAATGAGGTAAGATGAAGCAAACAACCTGAAATAGTATCTCATGCGTGCCGTAAGACCTTGATTAGGGTCACATACATCTGGTATGTGCAGAGGCAACTCTTTTGCAAAGAGCTCCTCACCAAATATCCCTATCTGCCCCACTGAGTGGTCACACAAACCACAGCTGCCACTTTGGCTCATTACTTTTCCCATAGTTCTTATATCTGCCACTGGAACGACTGATGTTCTGGCCACTCTGACCCTAAGGAGCCTCAAGATCCACAGCTTTAAGTGGGATCTGAAGATACATAGGCAAATCCATGCTGTCACATAGAAATAGCAGTTGCTTTCTTCGTGGTAATTTATGCTATAGGGTATATAACTGACAGACTATAACTACCTATAAGCAGACAAAATACCAGAAGGGAAAAGAAGGTCAGGTAAAAGATGACACGAGCAGGATAATGTGCTTTTCTTGAGCTTGGTGTGTTCTCGCAGCTGAAGCGCTTCTTCCTACAGCAGGGTGGATAAACCATCAGCTCCTTTCAGTGCCCTGACATACCACATGTGCCTCACCTACAAGTGCTGGGGATTGTAACTAATGCACAACACGTAACCTCAGCAGAGCCAAAGCCTGTAGCATTTCTTTGGCTGCCTGCAGCCCCTGACAGACACAAGAGGGACTGTGTGCAGCCCCCTCCCTCCTCTGTGCACGAGGGCAATAGTAAGTGGGTGTTCTGGTGCTGCACTGGCAATAACTGAATGCTTTTCTTTACAGACAGATGAGCAAAGCCTAACTAGAACCTCAGTGCTACATCTGGAGGTTTTCATCGTGGCGTTTTATTACACATAACCTTTCTAGATGTTAGGAAGTTTTCCTTTTCCCATGGGAAATGTTGATTAGTAATCATCTATTAGTTGTATTCTATTTTTTAAAATGCAATTAGTTTAAAAAAGAAATTTCTAAATCCACCTGCCTCGAGAAGTTCAAAGAATATATCAGTTTTTGAATTTTCAGTAAAACAAAACTGTATTTGTTTAAAAAAGAAACAGTTGTTGTTACCAAGCAGTTTTCCTCTAAGAAAATAAACGTTCTACCATTTGTGCTGTACACGTGAGGAATGTGGTACCTCTTCACAGAAAACCACGCCTCCTACTTCTCAATGCACACCTTGCTTTCATCAGGGCTGACAAAATTATCAGCGACTGTGCTTTCTGCTCATAAACATAGCACCAATAAGAAAATCCCAAAGGTCTGCTCTCTGATGCTGGGAACAGATTCGTGCACCAAGGAAAGGGGACAGAATATCATGCTTTAAATTACAGCTACGAATCAAACGCGCCGTTGTAAATCAAGAGCTTGAGAAGAAAACCCGTGTGAGACCACACTGCTTAACACCACCTATGACAGAATGCACGTTGCCAATCAAAAGAGCGACCGGCTCCAGCTCTGTACTTTAACCACACGAGTTTGCATACTGACCGACAGGTGTGTCCTCGGAAAGGCTGAGAAGTGCCATGTTCCCGTTTGTGCTCCTGGCTCCGTTATCGAAGAAGTAGGGGGCATAATTTGCCTGAACTGTAATTAAAACAGAAGCCAGAGACAAATGTGTCATCAGTGGCAGTTACCTAGCTGCTACCTGACTTGGTAAACAGGAGCTCCGTGGGGAATACTACGAGGGCACAACGTACCCATTGCTGCAGGCACTTTCAGGGTTCTATCTGTACAGGCACTTTCAGTACAATCACTTCTACGTGCTACTGTGCATTCACACAGCAGCGAACAGAGAAGAAGGGCATATAAAAAAACGTGGACAGAACCGAACCAAGCAGCAGGATCTCTCTAGGATGTCTCAGTCAGATCTGGGCATTGTCACTGCAAAACGTTAACTGAACGGGGACTGAAGCGCTCCCGGTGCCTCGGCAGCTCACCCAGTACTCCGAACACATTCTGCCTTAACGCTATGCCTACTGCATGAGCAATTAGCCAGAATTAAATTGTTACTTACTTCCTGCCAGACAACAGCAAAGTTTAAAAAAACAAAAAAACAAAAAACAGGTTAGTGGTCTGTCTACTGACTGGCTGTCAGCTTCAAAACAGCCCATTTGAGACAAATCTATGTAAGCACAGAGGGGAACAATCACGCGGGGGTCAGCAGTTGCCGCAGAAAATATTTCAGGACAACGTTACCACACCAGTAAAGATTACCATGGGATTTAAGGTGATGCCCGTACCCTCCTACATTTTTATTTAAAGGGATCATCATACTCACCCAGGCAAACGTGCACCAAACTGAGAAATAAGGAGGGGATGCAATGCCTTACATGCTTCATCCCACTGGAGAAAGGGATAGTTTCTTCTGTTTTGAGGATTTTTGTTTTTCTCTGCAAGGTCCAGGAAAGTGTCCTTCAGGCTGACGCAGTGGAGAAATGTGCAAGAGGCAGTAACAGATGCTAAGATGTTAAGCGGATGACACGGCTTAATTTCTGAGGAATTTAAAGAAGCTCCTTCCTACCGCCTAATTAGACCAATTACTTTGCAGGGAGCAGTGGGACTCATTTCTCAGACGAGATTTGGAGGAAGCAGTGTACCTCTCACAGGTTTGGCTGCTGTATTTTTGATGTCCAAACATGAAATTCAGAGAAAACGTGAATTTGAAGGTTGCTTTCTTTCTGATGTCTCTAATTCCCTAAGCCATCAAAGCCCTCCGCTTCTAAAAGTTGTAAGAGGTTTCTCTTTGTTTCAGATTTGGAAATGAAGATAAACCATAAAGGAAGAAAATCTAAGACAAGCAACAAACAGTAAATCCCATTGTTATTGGGGTAAAGGAGACAGTCACATGGTGATGGCAGAAAATGCACAAAATTGCACACTAAAAACACATAAATAAAAAGGTTTTTTGTTCTTTTTTGTTTTAGTTGGCATGGTTATTTAATTGTTAAATGGATGCCATTCTGGAAACATCTTACATTCAGCAAGCAATTTCTAAATGACACTGAAAACATGGAAAAACTTCAAAAACATGGTTTTATTTATTGCTTTGGTTCTCTGAGCATAAAACTTGTCTGTGCTAATCTAAGATATATTTATCATCCAGTAAATTATAGAGCTAAAAATATAGCCAGTCTGAGAAGCGGATCACAAAGTTTTTGGCAACTGGAAAGAACTCCCCTATTGGTGATGCCTCCAGCCAGTGATGCTTACAAAGAGGGTTAGCTGTTTGGACGTGACTGAGGCAAAGCACTTGTCCTTTTATCATGCATTCATGGAGTTTTGGTTCTGCTTTTTCATTGGTGTAAAAGAAATGTTGGAGGAATTAACCAGTTTCCCCTTGCACTCCTTTTAATGGGTGGGAATACCTTTGCCCATGAAAGAAATCAGCTCTAGTGCTCCCAGGAAAGAGCATTGTGAAAAACATCAGGAAAACTCACCATCCCTAGGGGAACATGTGAGAGAGTGGCAAAGAGAGAAAAAGCCTGGAAAGGCTTCAGAACAGATAGGACAGACTCGTGAAGGTCAGGCTTCGGCAGCCAAGACAATACAGAAGCAAAACCTGTCTCAGTGAGGCCCTATATTATCACCTGCCAGAGGCTCTGTAGGTATACCAGGGGAAGCCTTATGTCAAACTGCTCCTTTTCCAGCTCCCTCTTATGAGATGAGACCCATAGCGTGACCCATTGTGACACTTCTTACACAGCAGTGCTGGGAAAAGCACTACACTGAACCAATGTTTGCTTGCAGCAGCACCCTGCAAGGCTCAGGGGAACCTGCAGCAGGCAGCTAAGGAGAACACATACATTGACAAGGCATTTCAATTCACAATATGGGGATCCAATGCTGAAAACTGTGTGGGAGAGGATGCACATACAGAAAGCAGGTATAAATGTGAGCCCTGTTAGAGATTTAACCACGCCATCATTGTTAACAATAATACTAAACCACAGATCAAATAACAAAATGCGCTTGCCCTGTGCCCAGGAAGAAACACAAATAGCATAAGAACCATAACACACCTAAACTTTTACTCGCTGCCTCTTCAGCCCACAGTTTTTAGCACACTTCTTACTGCGTTTTCCTAGGAAAAGGGAGGGTGAGCTCTGGCAAAGGTGATAGCTGCCAGCTCTCTTGGCTGCACCCCAGGGTTCTCAATCCCCAGGGCCTGCGTCTCCAGAAAGCAAAATGTCTCACTCTGAATTTCAATGAGGCTAAGCTCTTAATCCCTGCAGAGTTTGAAAACACAGCTAACACGTTTCTGTGCACACCCAGGTAATACAGTTGGGCAGCAGCATTCAGACACAACATTATTTCCTGTCAGAAAACATTCTTGCATTAAAGCTAATACAGTTCATGGAAACAGACTGATGTTGATGGGAAGAAAAATGGCAGGAAGGGGTTTCAGGAGGGTGATGTTTGTAGGAATGGCAGAATCCCACTCCCTATGGAATAAACCTGGTAGAATTAACTTTCCATCTCATATATTTTTAGTACTGAGCAGCAAGAAACAAAATAGAAGTGTCCCTCTTGGCCAGAAGCACCCAGCTGCACCCACCCCCCCTTGAGCTGAGAACAGAGCACCTGGGGATAAACGCTACTTTCACACGGAGGTGTCTCTTCTGCCTGGGACCACTGATGCCTCCCTGGCAGCAACTACTCAGCGCGTTCACATGAAGTTCTCACCGAGCTGCACTTCAACCAGGTTTTAGATGACTGCATGTGGAGTGGAGAAGTGAGGAGAAAATAAAATTAAAGAAAAAAGTGACTAGGTTCCACCGCCCTGCTTTGCTTTATATTAACTCTGCAGAGTCTTTGTATGTTATGCCTGCCTCCATTTGAATTAAAACCTGTTTTAGTCTCCAGACAGTTTTGCTAAGTAATGAAATCCTCATTTGTGTCTTCCTTGCTTGTCCTCCTATGCTGGCTGCATACAACATTAAGTGCTACCTCAGGGGCGGAACATTCTGCAATTGTTATAAGTGTGTGTAAATAAATTCAACACGAACAGTGCTACTCACTTTATATAAACCTCAGCACATGCAGAAAGACCCCAAATTACACTCTAGCTTTCCCTCTCTAAATCAGCTATCAAGAGGAGCTGTGGGAGCAATCAGCCAATGCCTCTGCAGAGAACAATTCACTCAGAATTTCTTGGTGCAACATCAATGAAGGAGAGAAATGGAGCCTAAATCATTTTTAAGACTCTTCTTGAAATTCTCCCTACTATCAAGTCTATGGGTGCAATAGAGGAGTGCTTATTTAACACTGAAGGCAAAGGAAGGAGAGGATGGTCCACTGACACATAGCAGTAAGGTGGACACCCCAATAACCCTGAGCCTGACACAGCTGCAACCACAGCCACACTGTTTCTACCCTTCAAAAGACAAGGAAATGACCCAGGTCGGGGCAAATCACCACTCTCCACCAACATCCATAACATGAAGCTAAAAATGACGGTGATGAAAATCTAGGAACAAGGAGCAGTGATTATTTTGGACGACTGTTTTCAGTGGTGAAGTTTCCGTGACCCATCTTCCTACAACAGCACCAAAGCTCTTGGTTGCTGAGAGAATCTATGGGGAAGTGCACAGTGTCCTTAAGTGTCCTTAGCACTGGATCCTGAGCAGACTGATGGCAGCTGAGCAAAGCCTGAATCTCTACATCCCTCCACCATCCATCACCATCTCTGTTTTCTTCCCAGCTGTAAGATATACATGCTTGATGCTGTGGCAACTTGATACTTCCTTGTTACGAGAACAAATAAGTCACTCGCTCTATAAAGTTTACATACCTCTCCGTAGCCTGTTCCCATCACTGGAAATATGTAAAATCATTATAGCAATATGGATTTTTTTATAGTCTTGTAAGATTTAAGCTAATAAACATATCTTTCTTCCTCTCACTGTGTTATTATTTCAGTATTAATTGAATAAGTTTACTGCTTTTACATTTGAAAGAAATACTTCCGCTGTTACTCATGGGGTCTAAGTTCAGTTTTCACCTCTGCCACAGTCTGTGAATAATCTGCCCAAGCTCATTAAATTCAAATTGAAGTTATCAAAAGATAGCAGCTATGATCTAGGCCAAACTTACAAATCTTTGTCAGCTCACAAATGGATGAATAAAAGAGGAAAAAAAATTACTAGTGGGTTCCACAGAAAGCATTACTGAACTGTTTGGTTTGAGTTTAAAGAACAGCATGAGTCAGTACTCAGCTGTCTACATACCTTTCTATATTATAATTTCACCAAGCAGTTATGCTAAACACCAGTAGTAAACAGAGTGGGAAAACCCCAGGTAACTCAACTGATGTGGAAAGATACTGATTTCCCCCCAAAAGACAGAAGAATAGCGTCCCTTATCCTTGAGAACAAAAGTATATACATACTTAGAGAGACGACTACAAGCATCTGACAACAATTTGATCCTTCTTGAAATGTCCTAATTTGGATAACAAAAGGAAAGTATTCAGAATGGCTGATCGCTTTAGAAGTTCTTGCACTAAGTAAAACTAAGTCAACTCGCAGACAAATTGCAGTTTCTTTGGGAAAGGAGCAGGAATTCTTCCTGCAGCACATTTAGCTACTTAGGAGAGAGATTGAACTAGATCACAAGTGTCCAACATTTTTGATTGCCTGAGCCACATCAAGTGAAGAGAAATTAAGAGAAATTGCCTTAGGACACATTTAAAATATGTGATATAGTTACACAAATATATATAAGTACATATACATATATACAAGTAAGATATAATATATTATATACATATTATATATAAATATAAATAACATAAAAATGTTTAAAACAAAAAAAGAGGGCAACAAAACCATAAAACGAGAGAGATATTTTACCTTGTTTTTTTGAAGATAATACATCACTGTCTAGTTCAATGACAGCAGTTGCCATTCTCAATGAGCTCTCAAGGTGTATGTCAGATTTTTGATGAAATTTTACTCTTCCTTATTTCATCCCTAAAAATAATTGTTCACAAACATTTGGATCACTGAACCCCTGCGACGTGAACAAGATGTTCTAACGCGATGGAATGTGCAGCAACAACAGCAGAGCACCAAGACCCCAGGCTGCAGCAAGGACTTGCTCAAACGCAATGGCCATGGGCACAGAAATAAGGAAAGAAACTGCTTACCTTTGGAAGGCCTCAGGTAAGTAAGGATCTCCAGTGAGATACCCTTGCCCCCCTCCCTCCAACCCTTAAATGAGGTCTGGGACGGAGTGAATTCTGGCTCCACACCTTCTGGTCATTCAATTTCATTGCATGGACCTGAGCTCCCCTGGGTTGGCCCTGCCTTCCCACCAGGTGCTCCAGCACTGCTTCAGGCAGTGACAGCATTTTCATCACAGGTGTGATTGTGAAGAAGGGGCTATTTCTCCCCAGTAAGAGAAAGCTTACTGAAGTCTGGTAGAGGGACATGATCAGGCTTGTTTTTTGAGTTGAGTACCTGATTGCAACTCTGTACATTCCATTTGAAAATTCGCAGGTAATGTATTTATGTCAACCAAAACCAGAATTGGAAATATATCCAAAAACTGACATTTTTTTCATCAGTCTTAAAACCTGTTCTCAAATTTCTTTATCAAAACAGAAAGCACGGCTGTATATTTTTTGTTGATTACAGGACTATGTTTAGTGAATATATCAAAATGCATACAAGTATTTGTTACCACTTGCGCTGGCACTGCACTGCTCCCTGGCTGTGGCCTGGTTACAGCCCAGACAGTGCTCATCTCACACTGATGAATGGTTGTTGTGAGCAGTGGTTTTGTGCCCAGGAATGGGTCAGGCTGCTAGGGGGGAAGAGGGGAGGGCCACAGTGAGATCTGTACCAGGCTGCGTGTGGCCTGTGGGCCACTGTTGGACATGGCTGGACTGGGTGACCTCCAGAGGTCCATTCTAACTGCTAGGTGATTTCTTTCTGATTTCTGTGATTTCTCAGCACAGGAAAATCATGGCAAAAGCCATGGTAGCAGAAGGCTTTATTTCTTCTCAAGAGCTAGGTTTGCAGGTAGTTAGTTACTTTGCAGTGTCAGATAGCAATTAGTAGAATAAATAAGTTAACAGAAAGAAAATTCATCTAATATGTCTAATTAAGAAAAAAACAAAAAAACAAAAAAACCAGCCAAGCAACAGCAACAACAACAACAAAGAAACAAAAACACAACCCACAACTGGAGGTCTACCTACAATAAAGCCTTTTACTTGTGTTCTGTTCCACCAAGAAGACAGAAGGATGTTAGAAGTCTTGTTTCAGTAACTGCCAGCAACATATTCTTCTGAGGTTACATGCCAGAACCTGGAGGAGGAAATACTTTTTTGTTCTAGCATACACAAACTGAAACCAGGGTGTGGAACTAAGTATGGTCAGTATTTCAAAAGGCACAAAATAATAACAGATTTGTTTGTCCCTAACTCCTCAAATTGCCCGATACAGTTGAGTTAGAACAGAGTCTTTTCTTGATGGGGACTACTTAAAATACCAGACTCTATAGAAACTTCTAAGTAAAATGAATTTTCATTCTCTGTGAGTCCCAACTTGCTAGACATCTGATATTTCTGCATGGCATTGTGTGTGAAATGACTTACTGTTGTGTTCCCCAGGTAGCAACGCAAACACAGGTAATGTCCTAGAGACAGAATGTACCCAGGGCTCCCGAGGACAAAGAAGGCAGTCTTAAAAAGAGAGTAACACTGTTCCGTGTGATCAGACAGCCTGAAGAGTTACATGCCACAGTACAGTTAATGTCATGCTACAGTTTTATACGATGCTGTCACAAGGCAACCACAGCAGTGAGACCTGTACCTCCAAAGAAACTGAGAAATGACAACAGTAGAAAAACAGAGGGGAGAGCAGATACAAACATTACTGGTTCGATTGTTTCCAGGGCAACTTTCAAACAGATGTCAAAATGCTTCCCAACAAACTTTTTTTTCCTGGATAGGTAAATTCAGGTGTAATGAGACCATCACCTAGGAAAAAAATGCCAGTCTGCAACACAAAAATCCCAGAGCACTTGCGTGCATGACTCATCACAAATTGCAGTCATTCACTGTGGGTGGTCGCAGAGTAGGTTTGGGAAATTCCTGAAATGAAGCAGCAACTCCCACTGCTTCACCTCAGACGCAGCTCTTCCTCATTACAGCCTGGCAAAGGTTGTTTATGATATTTGCAGAAAAGGTGCTGCAGGTAACCAGGGCACGGAGAGTTCTTAATGTAGCTAGTAAGTAATTAAAGTTCCTTTTAAGCCATTTTATTAGCTCAGAGGCTCTTTAAGACCACTGAGATTTACAATTCAGTAATCGCAGATGGTTGGAAGCTATGTGTTGCTCTCCTCATTTTGTTTTGACAGGGACAGACAAACAGTCACTAAAATATTTGGGTATATTTGGATAGCCTGTATTCACTTCAGCAGCGTGACCACTAATGGATGTGGTGCCATGGAGCATGACACAGATTTGTGTGAAAGATGCCACTTAGCAGCAGACAGACAGTCCAAGATATTTATGAAAGAATAACAATTGTTAATTTTCCCTGCAAAAATTGTAGTACATATATCTCAGAGTTTGTGCAGTTGGGGTGTGAATAATGAATGAGTCAAGATTTTATTGTTTACTCAGTGTGCCCTGGAAAATGAAACAAAAAATAACAGAACTTGTCAAGGCTGAATAAGGAAATGCTCATATTTGCCCCGTAAATTTTATGGCTGGCTTGCATGCCATGAGCTGCATAGATGGCGTGTTTACAAGGCAATAGTATGACTTGTTGAATCAGAGGATGTATGAAAATTATATATATTTCTGTCATTACCATGTATAACCAAAGTCAGCTTTTCGTAGAAGGAAAGAACTGATAGAAAGACCACAGGGAAACTACAGCTCTGACTAGTGATCTGCTCTAGACAACAGGAGCAATGCAGCCACGACAGCTGGTGCAGTCATACTCGGGTAAATGCATGGCATTGTGGTTGCTGATAGGTCTTCCCATGACTTCTGTAGCTGAGAATGCAGACACATGCCTTCACTACTTTCAGTGGATCCCACAGCTCAACTACAATCAACACTATGTACCAAGGTACCTACCTTGTTAGGATTTTGGAGATCTAACTGTCCATGGCAGACCTCAGTCTTCACCTTGGATTGCTGTAACGAGAGACAGTCTGAGCAACCAGAGACCCTTACACCAAAGTTTATCCTTAACCTGGAAATTTTGAAAACAAGATATATTTCAACAATTTTTCTATCCATAACACGAGACCTAAAAACTTGACTTTGAAGTAGTTTACCTTACCTCAAAAACACGTGGGACCGTCACTCTTTTCCCACATAAACTTTCTGGTAACTATCATTGGATAAATTTCTACAAAGAATTTTATTTTTTTATTATTATTTTGTTACAACCTGTTCGTAAATTAAATTGATAGGACTATACAATGAAAATCTCAATAGTATATGCCAATTTGAGGAATGAATAAATTTAACTTCTCAGACTTATGGATCTATTCTCCAACCTAATCAGTCTTGACTTAACTCAGTAGCGATTTAGGGTATTTCAAACACAAAAAATTTGAACTTAAAAGGCTAAGATTGACCACGCATACAGTCCTTTTCCAGACATAACTTCAGTTCAGGAATTTTTTTCTCTCATCTCATCATCCCCTCATCTGAAGACTTTTACAGAAGCAAGTATAAGACAAAGGAAAATTCTTATTTGTTTAACCTTAGTACAATCAAACAACTTCAAGATAAGAACCCAGTGACAGCAGCCATCATTCTTTGTTTCCCACGTAATCGTAAGTTAATAACTGAAAGGTTATTAAGTTAAATGGAATGCTTTAAAGAGAGATTTCTGGATGCTGCTGCACTATTCATCTCCTCTTATTCAGAATCTTGTTTCAAAACATCTCACTGTTTTTCTGATAGCATCTGTAATCAGATGGACTTCTTCACACTCTTCTTGCATGATACCATCTTTCTTGACAGGGGCATTTATCTCATGGGCAAAATTCTGGGATACAAACAGGTTTTAGTTTGGCTCAGTGAACACACCACGCAGCCAGCACCAACTATCCCACATGGCTCTTCAGTGAGACATACTGGAAGTTTTGACTTGAAAACCCACCTAGCAAAGACAGTATTATCCAGTGCACTGCGGCTTTAAGACCCCATCGTAAGACCACACTGCAGACCTTTGATTTTCAGAAACCAAGGCAAGTTGTATTGGCTACAAACTAACCACATGGCACCCCCAAAAGAGTGCCTTTTTTTCCCCTCAGGTTGAGATCAGTGCTGATGACCAAACAGCATCAAAGAATAAAGGAGAAAAGCTCTCTTCTGCCACTGTCAGACCTCGCCTGTCAGGTGAGGAAAACCCTACTGCTGTTTAACTTTTGGACACTGAGATCCTATTAACCATCACAAATATATAGGCACACTAGCACTGTTCAGAGGTTGCACATGTAGCCTAGCTGTAGTCACTTGATCACAGACATTCGCTGAACAGGCACTTTGTGCACAAATACTTTCAATTGTTTGGTCTTGTTTGTCTCCTGCACAAGTCTTAACTCCTCTCCTGTGAGCATCCGTGCTGCACTGCACTGCCAGCTGTAACGCACCTGCTCTCTAGCAAACATGCCACATGTGGTTTGAGTCTCTGACTTGGGCTTGGTTTGACAGCTTCTCGCTATTACAGAGGTTTTTGTGAGCATGCAAGATCGCAGAGACAAACAAGTCATGTCCAGTTTCGGATCTCTCAAGGTGTGAAGTAACCTGATTTCTCTGATTATGCTCTCAGAGGCTGACTAGGCAGCACTGAGACTGTAAGGTGCCCATCCTACGGCAAATCTCTGGTCTCAGTCATTCCCTTGTTGAGCAGCAGCCTGAAAATATGAAATTAAATCCTCCACACCTGGAGACACTCATAGCAGGGCCTCTGAGACACAGCAGCAGCTGAAAGCCTGAATGATGACTTTGGACAAAGCCACATAACTTTTCCTGCAGATTTCACCAGTGAGAAGCTGAAAACAGAAGTAATTCGGTAGTATTTTTCCTGTGCCTATCAATATGCTCCAAGATGAAAATATTATGTAGGATGTAACAGTTGCGTGCTGAAAAGCAACTTAGCCATCCAGTGCCCACCAGAAACCTTATAATGCTGAACAGCTACTGGGAACCTCATGTCACACGAGTCAGAACCAACACGCTTGCACACGACTTAATGTAGGGCTAAGGAGCTTTTTTTCTCCCCACCAGCATCTAAAAAAATACTTAATGAATCCTGCAGAGAAAGTAACAGTGATAGAGACAACTATTCTGATCTAATGGGACAAAATTAGTCCATCTGATGTAAAAAAAAAAATTGATATGTAAAGGGATTCTGCTCTCAGCTTCAACTAAGGAGAGAAGGAAGTCACAGCTGAATTTTAGCCAGATTCTTCTCATAACAAACTTTGGTCGAATATCGACAGAATCCAATCTGCATTCATCAGCTCTACTAAATCTGTCTGGAAGGTCAGTTAGCAGCAACACTGGACAGAAGAGAATCAGGCAACAGATCTCCAGACCCGATCCTCTGAACACTCAAATCACCAGGAGTCTCCCATTCAGCTTTAGTAAGAGCAAGATTTCATCCTTCTGCTTTCATACTTTATCTGACTAATCATTTGTAATAACATTATCAATGCAGCATTTTGGTTTTCCTTAGAAGACACAATCATAGGAAGCTGCCATAGTTGCCCATACTTTGGATTAACAAAACTTCTCCAGAGCTAAAATGCTGATGTCAGCTACACTCAGAGCCTTGCATCAACTGTAAGCCAGAGTCAAAAGGGCTGAGGAGACAACAGCAAGAGCCCTCATTACACATCTGGGGTTATAATTTGTACAAAGAATATTTAATTTTGAGTCTCTGGGTATATAGTTCAAAGAAAAAAATCCCAACATACTGCTTGTGCTCTAACAGCTCCTCTCAGCAGCAACCATTTCTCTGTGCTTCTGACAGTTCACAGCTGTAGGAGCATATAAAACAGACTGATTTGGTGTTAGCTGATGTTATTAATCTCAAAACAAGTGACAAGCACCTGGACCACTTAGTGGACAAGGTCAGACTAGGATCCAACATATATTCTAGGAGGCATAGAGGTACATCAAAAATATCTTTATTGGAACTTGAAAGCTGTGCAGTCTTCATGCTTGACAGCCAGATGCACACAAAAACACAGGATACAAACAAATGCACATGCTAGCTTGGGCATGCTGAATTTATTACTTCATGTAAAGATACAGACTGCATACTTTGCAAAGCCACTAAGTAAATACATTTCTCCTCAGGTAAAGCAAAATGAAACCAAACCAAACCAACCAAACAAACAAAAAACCCACAAAAAACCAAACATGGAAATACAGGAAATATATACAGTCAGTGCTAAAATAGCTTGAGGAATCTCACTTTAGTTTGTTCAGTAAGGATAAGACCTCACAGACAAGACACTTTTTATATATCTGAATAGCCCTTAACACTAGGTTGAGGCTAGCCTGAGAAGCTAGGTGAGTAAAACATATCCAAGTGATGTCTAAATACCCCAAGCATTTCTGTAATTATGCTGATGGTCTTGGGTGCATGCTTATGCTATCAGAGACAACGTTGCCTGAAAAAGAACCAGAGCGTGGAGCATACTGTTAGGAGGGCAAATTAAAAATCTTACAGCATTTTTCAAACATAAAACAAATGGCCTTAACTCATATTAGAGAGCAGAACCCCTCATACCTGTTACTAATGCTTTGTATGGAGCTGTAAACACATTGACACACCTTACAGAGTAAATGATGGCTGAAAACATTTAATATAAAGAACACTTTCCACATCACTGCTATGGCTGACACCTTCTGTGAGGCACAAAAAGAAAATAAAGCTAAACATGTTCACCCCGTTGCCAGCAGCAAAGCTATAGAACACAGCTCTTTCACCAACCTTGACTCAGATTCTGTGAGGACCGGAGGATCCTTTTTATCCTTGATATGAAAACACTATCTGTGGTCAGCTCACATCTAGGAAGCTGAGGGTCAGATCTATCTAAACTCAAAAAGTAATAAATGAAGTAATAACAATTGCTCAGCACAGTAGAAACATTGACAATAAGAGAGCATGGCCACATCTGAGTGCCCGTTAACTTGTCTCCAGGGAAACACTTTTGCCTGAGTGGGTTACAACAGGCATCTAACCATCGCCATTCAGCTCTCCCATATTAACGAAGAGCACTGAGACCATTTTACCAGAAATTACCTTAGGGAAACAGCAGTATTCCTTCTGCTGAATGTAGAATTACTATTTGCAAAGTGCAATTTGACCAAGAGCGGAAAATCTTTCCACTGCACCTCATTTTCACTAAGGGGAAAGCCAAGTTCATAAACCTCCAAGCAATTCAGGTTTGAGGACTCACCCCGGGCACAGAAATAACAGCACAGTCAGGGGATAGGTTGAAAAGGACAGGGGGTACCTGAGTGAAAACGTCAGTGGTGATGACTGCAGAGAGCTTCTGTTTTTCTCTTTAGCAATCAGGTATTATTCATAGCATATGGTTAATGTCATGCTTCAGTGAGTTTTGTTTCTTGAAATGATCACACAGCTCAGGTGCTTGAACAGAACCACTGTGTACTGGCTTGAGAAGGAGATTTAATCTGATTAACCTCAACATCCTTTTAGTATATTTAATAACTACCTGTTGATATTCTTCTGGGAAGATAAAGAACAGCCCTCGTGGTGCTCTTAAAGCCCATTTTGTCCCCCAGAGAAGATACTGAGATTCCTAGCACTGTATTTGAATATAGCCCTTCATGACTATTTTAACAGCCTGCTTATCTAGCATCGCAGCCCCATCTAAATCCTGAGCTCATTTTCACTTGCTAGAAATCCACTTACAACTGCAGGAATAAATTCGTCATGTGCCTAGCAACAAAGAGAATCCTTTTGTCCATAAGAAATTATTCACGTAAAATGTTAAATACACACATACATACGTATATATATATATACACACACCAATAACCAGAAACAAAAACAGCATCAGCCTTTTCCCATCCAGAAATGCAAATCAAAATGTTTCAGCCAGCCCTCCCCTTTCACGTTTTTGCAGAGCTAAATACGTTTGTTTAAGAGGAACATGCAACAGATAAAATCCAGTAGCAGTCAGGCAGGTCTGCCTGGCTCTTCAGCTGCCAGGTTAACGTTAGCAAGATGTAGGAACCTGAGGGAATGCATAAATATTGACCAAAGTAGCAAACATTCGTGTACTATTAGTGAAAAGAGGACCCTCAACCAAGTAAAGCACTGGGACATGCGGACAAACAGATGCTCCATCTGCTCATTTCAGTTGCGGAAGGGGTCCGGGAACGAAGAGAGGGCCTGGTGCAGCACAAGGCTTGCACTTCCTTATTTGCATCGGTGTCATTTTGGAGTGTGAACCTGTTAAACAAAGAAAGAAGAGAAAATGGAAAGAGACGTTTAATCAGAAGTGCTTGCGATGGCACAAAGTATACATACCTGAAACTGAAATGTTAACATGACTAGTTATCAGTTATCTGAAAACAAAAAGGATGAGATGGCAATATTTTTTCTTCATTACGTTGCTGGAGATTACTCATTCCTTACAACCTTTTTCCCCGTATGGGGAAGCACACTCCCTTCGTGCTGCTGCAGGAAGCTTCCACAAACACAGGACGGCCCTTCCTCCAGAGTTCAAGTCCTGCAGCTAGCACGTTACACAACTGATTGTATTACAGCACCTTCCTCGTACTATCATCACATCCACCAGTTTTTCTGGAAGGAAGCCACAAGCTGACATCAGCTTGAAATATTTGAAATATTCCCCTAACATTTAATAGATAATAATAAAACAAAACCAAGTCAACCTTGCACAGCTCCAGTCAGGAGCTGAATATAAAACACTGCTGCGTTTAGATTTGGGCAGGAAAACTGCAGAAAAATACAAGGATTTCCACTTAGGTCACCTAATGGCAAAGAAAAATGAAGGATTCAAAGTATTTTATCAGCAGAAACAAATTTGCAGGAAACTTCAAGATCATTAGTTTCACAATGAAAAAATTGGAAGAAATGGAAAATTCTATAGATCATATTCTGCCTCTTTAAAGTTCACTGAAAGATATTAGCTAGCTATTTAATATATTATAAACATACAATTTCAAATAGGTTTGCTCTCTAAAGTAACAATAATTACTTTTTTTTTTTTTTAATCCCAGACCTATTCATGGTTTAGCTCCCTGACTCATGTCTTACTGAAACTAGTGATATTATGGATATATAGAAAGAACAAGTGTGGTCTGGGACTAGTAAAGGTGCTCAATGACCATAGCAGGGAAAAATGAAAATGTACAAGGCAGTTAAGCTGTTATACAGTGAAAGACTTGTACGATTGTAGAAAAATAAAGTAACTGCTTTACAAAACTCTGATTTATTTCTAGAGGAAATGAAACCGTTCTTTTGCTATCCAAAATAACCCAACTAGAACTAGGAAATGATACATGATTCTTCCTTCATTCACCTGAACCAGAAGACAACCTTCAGCTTACTTATTACTGCCTTTCATTTGCTTGTTTCTGAGCCAAGTGAGTGGAGCCACTTTGCAGGCTTGTTCAGCTAAGTAGTGTTTTCAGTCAATAAAAAGGTACACAGACAGGAAATACCATGTCCATAGATACAAGTATCTGTGGTGTCTGATCACCATTTCACAGCAAGGCACGAGTCAGTCAGAAAATGAGGCAAAAATAGCCCACCCCAAACACAGTTATCGTCAAGGTTTTCTGAAAGGGTACATACGCCATCCAGAATACTTTAAAAAGCAACAAAATATTTTGTCTTTGCTCTGAAAGCTGATTTTTTGCATTTCCCCATAGAAAAAGTGAAAAGACTACGGGGTTGCCCTCCTCTTCTACCCATGCTTACAGGGAACATATTTGGCTAGAGAAGGCCTTGAAATTCTCAAATGCAAGTATACTTGTACTTGTGAAGCCCAAAGACATTCTTACTTAGGGCAAATCTAACTTCAGGCAATTCTTCCAAATAGCAATGCAAGTTCAAAATTTTAGGATTTTGTTTTGTTTTGTTTGTAATTAACAGAATTATTGTTCAGGGTTGATCTCTCAAGACAGGGAGATGTATTCAACCACAGATAGTGACAGAATGGAAACAGGCAAAGACACCATAAAATTGGACATCTGTAGACCTTGTTCCTCTCAATGAGGAATCATGCTATGATACTATACTTCCTGCCCTCAAAACAGCAGTATGACCTTCTACAAAGCATGAAATGATAACACACTTAATGCTTTAATCAGACTATCAGGTTTTTCCCGATTGTTTCACACTGTGAGCATTAAACAGAATCTTTTCTAGTCTAAGAATGTCTCACTTGTACAACAAAGGTAATATTTGCACAGTAAAATCACACCGGTCAACAGAATTTATCTATAAGCATTATTTAATTGCTACAATGAAAATGCAGATAGTATTACCTTTATGCACTTTCCTGTTGATTTTGGCTAGTTTTAAACAGCAGCCTTTTTTAACATTCCGTCCTAATAGTGAAAAAATACGTTATCAATGGAGACGAAAGATGCAGATTACACATACAGAAAATGCATTAGAGTTCACACATTTTGATTACATTTTTTACCAGTAAAATCCTTGAAGAAGAGAGAAATCTGAAACAAAGGATCATCATGGCTGATTTTTACATTTGTTCACACCTTGTTCCTAGCACAGAACAGGAATTATCTCATTCTCTTCTATCATTACTAGTAGACGCAATATGCCAGATACATTGTGAAGATTTTTACCCTTTTAAGGGTCACACATTAGCAGGCAATATGACCAGCAAATTCCAGCTGCCTTCATATAAAACAAATAAACTCAGCTCTGTTTTCACAGCTACACTGCTTAAAGAAAGTATAAAAGATTATCAAGGTGACAAATAGAGCATCTCTGGGTCCATATGCACAGTAGTGCAGAATAAACTGCTGTGGACAGGCAAAGCCATTTAGTCTCTCCCTGCCTACTAGACCTAAGTGAGATGCTGACTGTGCTTGAATGCTTGGTGCAGAGCTGGATACGTTATAAGGAGAAGAAAGGTTGACACAGCAGCAAGTACATAGCAGAGGCGGAATGCAAAGGACAGAGGTGGTTGAGTTCCCAACAGCAAAATCTCACATACACTCTGTGGTCCCAGAAATCTCTATGCCATGCTTCTACAGTCAAGGAAAGTGATGGTGGCTGTTCTAGCCTCCAAGAGTCTTGAGACGTTGCACCACCATCATTTCATTCTGACCTAAGAGGTTTTACATAAAATGTACCTTCAGTTTGTACACCCAGGCACTTCTACTGCAGCTGGTGGAATGAGTAACACTGCACTGGAACTAGTCAGAAGTGAGCAGGTAGCTGCAGGTCAGTCTAGACTGCTCCTCAATACTTCTGTACCAGCTGCCCTTAAACACGCTCACAAGCTTACACGATCTGGCAAGCTCACACACGTGGCTTAGGAGGAGTCTTGCTGGTCTGTGTGCTTTTGGATCACTACGGATAAGGAACAGAGTCCTACAAAAATTATTCTGCCTCTTCTGATCCTGTGAAGTATCAACTCCCCAGGACGCACACTATCAAAAAACCCCATTATTATAGGGCAGAGCTCTACTTAGATCTCACTGGGTGCTGCTGCCTCCCTGGACACGCTTCTGCTGTGCTCCTGAAGACAAATCTAGACACATTCCAGCTTCCTTTGACTTAAGGCACACATAACAACACACCCCAGCATTCGCTCACCCTCACCACAGCTCTGGCAGACAGAACCGCTGTTCACAATGGCCCCGGTAAAGGAGAAAATCGGGCAACTCACTCAACTACTTGTAAAAAATAGCTTCTACATGTTTCTCCATGCTCATATGAGCACATAAAATGATTTATATGAGCTTGACAAATCTGCTGCTTCTGATCACTGGACACTTAATTGGTTTTCCTTATCTCTTATTCATTCACTACATCTTGTGTAAAAAATAAACCTGGCACAATACGGTAGGTCTTGGACCTCTACAACATTAAAGATCAAATCTGCACAGGTAACAAAGAGCTCTAGGAGTTACATCCTTTGGTTTAAAAATTCTATTAAACCCTTACCCTCGCAAAGCAGAATGGCATCTACAAATATTTTCTGTGGACATCAAAATCCATTTTCAGGTTTGAACCACTTTGACAATGTATACTTTGCAATACTGCAGAATGGTAAATGAGCATCATAAGGTAATCCAGTAATTAAATTATGCAATATAAGTGCTAAGGAGAAAAAAATCAAGACTGACTGATGGTCAGGAGTGCTACTGTCACCTGTCTCACACTCTGTGCAGAACTTCCCATTTACTCCATTTCTGCTCCATACTTCCCCCGTTCCACAAGTGTAAAGACTTTTTTTCCACTAATATTTTCTTCACTACTCAGAAAAGGTGAAACTTTTACAACATTAGATAATTCTCTACTGGAAAAAAATGTAACAAGGACTTTTTTTTTTCAGGGCTGCAGATGGGGAGTGGGTTTCAGAACACAGGCAAAGCTGAAAACTCTTCATACTGTACAACAGACAGCAAAGAAAAAAGTACTGCACAAAAGAAGCAAAGACACATTCTGCAGCTTTAAACTACTTCCTAAATTTATCTTCTTTCCCTCCCCAATTGCCAAGCTCTGTTGGTTTCCTTTAATTAAAATTAACAATTAGAGAATAAGCACTAGTTTTTTTCTTTTAAGTTACAAGAGGGAAGCACAGGAGAAGAAAAGAGACAGCTGTGTTAGAAAAACATACTGTACCTTCTGCAGTAAAGGCACTGAGGCACAGAAGAAAGATAAACAGAAAGCCACAAAGGGCCAGGAGCTTCATCCTTCCAACAAGTCAGGAGGTGTCTTCTAGGAGGCTGAGGAGCGCTCTGGTCTGCCTCCAGCAGAACTCCACGTTTTTATAAGGTTGGCCAGATCTGTCTTCAGAATGGGTGGAGATTTGGCCTTTGTATTGCACTTTAGGGTATGGAAACAAACAACCCTTCCTCCTATGAGAAACAATTTACTCATAAATCAGACAGCAGTTAGCTGCTTTAGCGAAAGCCTACCAGTTAAAAGAGAGCACGTGGCTTTGAGTATCAGAGTACAGAACGATGCTCCGATGCAGAGCGCCTGTCCTGTGGCTCACAGTAGCTCCCCCGGTGAAAGTCTCAGCTCCTTCAGATGCCTGGAAGGACAGAGCACCGCTGAAATGAAGGGAACAGAAACTGAAAAGCCAAGCCAAACCTGGAGGGCCTAAATCAAAGCAATTCCAACGTGGTGTCAACATAATTAACAAGACGGCTGGCTATGCAGCATATTTCTGAGTTTATCATTAACTTTTCGGTATCTATTACACTTGGATAATTAAGTCTCTTACTGAGATTCCAGTTAACAATCAAGATTAGGAAGTCCATCAAATTTAACAAGGTATCAAGGTTCAGGGAACTCACATTTAAAAAGCCTTTTGAGAAATGATCTGCAGTTGAGTCTCTTAAGTAAGGCAGAAGTTGAGGTCTGACAGCACCTTGTTCTCACAGCTTATTCTGAAATGACTTGGGGCCGCAGCACTGCAATATGACACGAGCTGTGCAGCCTTCTGGGCTACACCTACAAGCTGCCTGGAATTGGCATTGCAGCAGGACAGAAGGGTGCATTCTGGTGCACCTGCAAATTTATCCCTCTTCCTTCAACCCTGAACTTCAAATGGTTCCAGATACTGAATTTAGGTTTCTTCTTGCGTTGGACCAATAGCCTTCCAAATCAGGGTCTTTTGACTACCACCTTTAGCCCCCAAAGCTTTTCTCTACCTTCATACCTTACAATATCCAAGTATTGTGAGGGTTACTAACTTGTCCATCTTTTCTGCTAAGGCTGACACCACCAGGACTTTAAGATAAAAATCACAAGCAACATTTGCTACTCAAGGCATTCTCTTCAAAGTGCTTCACAAACAGCCCTTCCTTACCACTGGCACATCTCAATCACTCCTATCAGTAAGACTCAAATTACTTTCATAGTACAGTCAACGACACAGAAATATGAATGGGACAACAGAACTTTGGTCATTTTTATGATTTTTGGCTTATAAATAGATACATAAACATATAGATGTAAGCCATGACCTTGCACTTTAAAAGTCAACAACACTTTTGTATGTTAGCACAGAACCAGTCCTTTAATTTGCATCACTACGTATGCTTCTATTTGAATTCAGAAGAACAAACAAAAGTTGTACACTGAACATAAATGTGAGATTTTTTTTTCCAGAAGATTGTAACACGAACAGTTACTTTATTGGTAAAAAGTCAATTCTGTGGCTCAGCATAACTATTTATTGTTAGCAAACATGAACAGGATATCTCAATGGAAGACCAGAAAACATCTACTGTCTGTAATCAGAATACGTAACCCCTCTAACGACAAATGATAGAAATTCCTAGGTCAAAACTGTTACCTCTTCTGAACATTCTAAAGCTTTTTACTCCCCAAAAGAATTTTAATTTTGCCAGCAATGTGGTTATTTCTGAAACACACACTGAAGATGTTCTTATGCTTCTCTGTTAACAAAAAACTCTCATCTTTCTTCCCCATATAGATGACAGCATTCCAGCTCTGCTTTTTAAAATTGCCTCACCCAACTGGTTTTCTTCCTTCAACATAAAGGTGAAGTATAAATAAAAACACCTCATAAAAGACACATATTAACTCAAACCTAACGAGACTTTATGTCCCAAGAATATTTCATGTCTATAGCATTGAATAACACCATCACCGTCTCTTTCAGTGCGCACAACAAGAAATAAAAGTTGAATACAGAAGGGGAAAGTAACTAGGTAATAAGGGATATGTATTGTGTATGAGAACCTGTCACACTACAGGTATTGACATTCCCAGCTATGTTCATATAAGTGGACTGGAAGGGCACTGGAACGTTAAGTGCAATAAGGCTGCTGCCAACATCCACCACAAGAAAAAGATAAATATTTACAAAACAACACTGGCAACAGGGTGCTTAGAAATAATTATTCTCCTAAATAAAGATGACTACATTGCAATTTAACCACCCACTGCAAGCAAGATAAATATGCATTACTTGGACACCTCGCTCGTTCTCTGCTTGGAAGAAGTAGGCTGCTGCTAGTTCTCCTCTATTAAGCAATTCAAGTTTTCCAGCTGCTGCGATGGGAAATAAGGATACGCAGGTTTGCCTCATTTCTGAATGCTCAGATACACCACCATGAGGAAACAGTGCAGATGGCAGCAAGTTGTGATGTCTTTTTCCAGTCTGCTCTTCTCATTCTGAGTTTGGAGAAACCACCAAACAAACCACTTGCTTAAATGCCAATGAGTCAAGATAGAAGAGGAGTCTGAAGTATTGCCCACAAACAAACACTCAGCTCTGCTTGCTACCAAGGGAGGCTGCCACTGTCTCTGCAACTTTGGTCCTCCCCTCAAACACAGAGGATCTCTGCTGCAGAGCACGGCAGAACAGTTTACTACTGTATTTTCTCCAACATCTCTCTTTTCTCTCATCCATTCAGCTGAAAACACTGTTTTCTGCAAGACAAACTACACTTAGCCTTATATTTTTTGATTTATATTCTTAACTTCACACCTGGCTGCCTGTGTCCCCTATTCAGAGAGCACGTCTGTACCAGCAATTATGCTCATTTAAATTAGCTTTCAAAGCATCTCCTCACTTGGACACTGGAACAAAATGTTCAATTTCTGCCCTTCGGACGGTCCTCTATTTGTATTACTTTCTCTCCTTCTGACATCTGCCTTTTTGCTTGCTCTGACATCCAGTTTGGCTCCAGTCTTCATCTTCCTTTCTTATTTAACTGATCATTTTTCCAATTAAGCTACCTTTTCAAAGGCATGACTCTGCTTTTTAGCAGAAATATTTCAATTTTTCAATAAAATAAAAATGCATGAAGACCTAAGCATTCACCAAAAACAAACAAACAAAACAAAACAAAAAAAGCCTCCAGATGTTGTAACATGCTGAGACTCCACCACAATTTGTTGTGAGAAAGTTCAGGTATTAAACTTCATATTCATCATGTGGGCCACACTGACCAGTGAGGGTGATCTCCTGGAGTACGCTGTGTACAGAAACCTACTCTTAAGACCTGTAAGAAGCCAGAGCTCTCTATTTATTGGCAGAGATAAATACTTCATGTCCTCAACAAGCTGAATCTGCTCCTCCTGGAGCCACATTCTGTGGCTGGTGGAAGCCAGCTGGCTGCAGCCCAGCTGCTCCCTTCTTCCAGCAGAGCCCTGCAGCCCGGCCTAGTGATCACAAAACTCACTGTGCTACAGCATCACCAAGTCACAGCTGCCTTCCCAAAAACTGTACATGCCAAGACTGCCTTCCTGCCTCTTTGCATGGTTCCAGTCATTCTTCCCTTACCTTTCTGGTACTAACAGGCCCCATGTTTGTTTCGCATACGTGAAAGATGTCCATATACTTCAGAGTGACAAGACCAGAAAGTCAGAAACGGTTCAAAAAAGGTTTTTTTTTTTTTTTTTTTTTTTTTTTAAGTTGACCTAATTTTTTAGAATTTGTTAATCCCTCGCTTTTTAAAGGAGCCTCTATAGTATGACACTTATATTAACAGGCACTCCAGCTATGGCAAGAATTGAGCCTGTAATTAAAGTAGCAACCCATCATAAACTGAGACTACGATGGACAGTACTGCATCCCCATGTACTACAGAAGACATTCATTTCAAGGACTTCTAGTAATTTTAATTAATAATTTAATGCAGCATATTTTAATACTTTAATCTTCTCTCATACTCTTACACATGAATTTCCTAAGGAGAGGTTCAGCATAATGGGTTGGTATATCCACAACTGTCATACCAGCTTTAACGAAACAGGGCCTCTGCTACAATCCACTATTTGCACACACTCTTCCAGAACGTACAGAGCTCAGTACATGCTTACTCACCTTTCAGCATCTGCGATGTCTGTATACCAAATTTACCTACTGAAAAAGTAGGAAAATATTTTTTTCCTTTATGATTTTTGCAAGACTTTCCTGCTTTTAATCCCTCCACATACAGCTGACAGTTTCCTCCTGTACCATGGTACTCACAGACGGTTTGCTGTTCCAGTACAATGAGCTATTCTTCGCTGTTATTTGCTCTACTCTTCCTCTCTCTGTTGTCAATACTCTATGTCGGTGTTGGTTATCCATTGCTTCATGAGGATAAACACCTGCTTTTATAAGAAGGGTTTAATTTCCTTCCTTGCAATATTTTTCCCTGCTGCTCCCTCTCAAATGATGGAATAGTAGTAGCAAGGGTGTTCTATAGTCTGTTGGCATTTTAATTCATAGTTTTACGCCCAGGAGCATGCTGCCTTTCCCCACAGTATTTCAGTAGTTTTGCTTTATACCATAACTTAAGTAAGCAGTTGCATCATCTTTGAACTTCAAATTCTTAAATGGACTCATTTTGGAAAGAGAAAAATGCACTTAAATAACCCTTCCAACATAGCATTTAAGAAAGAATCGGATTTTTATTTCAACACTCAGTCGCAGTGGCTTTCAGTCATCACTATAAGGTAGAGATGCGCTCTTACAGCACAGGAAACTGAGTGCATCAGTCTGTAGCAATTCTCACTGAGGATGGCTGTTCAGACCTGCAGCCATACACAGGAGTTCCAGCTGCTAGAAAGCCAAAAAACCCACCAGCAGAAGGTCCCCAGATTAGTCACTAACCCACCACTTACCCGCTTCATTTTACCGAGGAAGAATAGCCAATGGCAGCAGAACTGACACACTCTAGAAACATCTCTCACCCACACATTCATAGGTTCATAGGTTCATTAGGTTGGAAAGGACCTACAAGATCATCTAGTCCAACCATTCTCCTAGCGTCTGATCTTAAGATCTAAGGATGTCTCCTTTGAGATCCTGCTTTCAGAGACAGATGAACAAGAAGAGATTCAGGAACACATGCTATCTCTGCTAATTTCTTCATTCCTCAGTTTTAACGCTGTTCGGTTTGCTTTTGCAAACGCCTGTATTAAGCTTCTGAACAATTACTGACCTCTAATGTAAAGCAGTATTCTTGGGAACTAAGTTCACACTAATAAATGGTGTTTTCACTTGTTCATTTTTGTTTTAAAAAGAAATCAAAACATAAATCCAACCTTTTAATACATTGTATTGCCACTTCTAACTAGCAATCTTACAAAAAATAATTGTTGCTAATTGTTTTTAATTACCAGTCTCTTTGCGAGAAAATAACACTGTCATCTTGGATTTGGTCAACAAGGAATTTGCCAGGGACTGGAGATTCTGAGCACTATCAGGAAAAAACCAAAACAGTATTGAATACTTAACTGGAAATTTTAATTAACTAAATCTTTAAGTGTAATTTTTACAAAACATCCTAGATACACAGTATACAAATTACATGAGGGTCTACGTATCTATAGAGGTACTGTATTTCTTTCAAGACACGAACTCATCACTACTGCACTGGCGAGGTATTGGAGGCATGATGACTTACTTGTATCAAGACAACCACTTTCATGTTGTAGCAGATGTACCATTAATTTCTTAAGCACAAACTTAAAATCACTGTAGCATCCCACCAAGACCAAACAGTACGTTATGAGTCTACCATCACTACCACCTTGTTCTTTTTTGTGGTGATTGTCTGTCCAGAGATGAAGATGTTCACTTTGTCCTCCTAAGCAGTACTATAAATCCCCTTCTAAGGAAGAATTACAACAAAACAAAGTCAGAAACAACACCACCACACACACCTGCAAAACCAAGCAAAAATAACCACATTTCTGAAAGCAACACATCCATTCAGCATTTTTGAAGAACTTGTAAGAGCAAGTAACTTAGCAGATTTTTCTTCCCCCAGGACAAATTTAAGAAAACAAAATTCCAGATACATTGGCAAATTTTACATTTATGCCCCAGGGAAAAGAGGGAAAAGATAGCTCAGGTGCAGCACAAAACGCTCCCCTTCTAATCACTGATGCCGCCTGCGTGTATTGATTCAGACAAAACTTGGGCTTTCAATAAAAGTTTCAGCCAAGCTTACCTGCCCCATCAAATTCCAAACTAAAAGCAAAATCACTGTTTATGAAGTGTATTTGTTTTTCTCCCTTCTCAGTCACAAAAACAATTGAAGTAACTGTAAATATTTGGAGGAATACACTGGGCTCATTACATTAAAATAGCACCCAGCGAACCCATAGTTTTCTATGACCTTTTAGCAAGCTGACACAAGTAACTGAAACTAAATCAAACAATGAAACATACAGCTGTCTGTGTAGGAGATGACAGAAAAAAGCTGAATTTCTTATTGTTACAGATATGCACAAGGCCTTAGCCTGTGCTTCCAAATGTTTTTGTTCAAATTCTGGACTTCACACTGCCAAAACAAAAACAATTGTTTACATGTTTTGTACTAAACGACCAGCATACCCACCTTGTGCAGAAGAACCAGGAATATACCACAACGGTTGAGCAACATCACGTACACCCGTTTAGAAGGACAATCTCTCCCTGCCATCCCTGAAACCAGCTCCAGCAGACAAGTTTTATTTATGTTCGAAACTGATCAATATGCAGATTAATCACATCTTTCTGGAAACCCCAGAGGCTGACAGCTGCACAGTACCTTCTGCTTTGGAGGCCTGCCAGCTGATTAACTGCCCTACCTACTCAGGAGGGGGAACAAGATGTCTGCCCAGACATTTGTCTTTGTATCACTTCATTTCCTCATACTAAGTCTTTGGGAACGAAGCAGCGAGCAATCAAACTAGATATTTGCAAAAGACCTGGTAAATGGTCCTGCATTCATCCATTATCTTTCTGAAAGATGGAAGAAGACAAGAAAAAGTGTTTCCTTCAACAGCAGCAGCTATGAATGAGAGAAGATAGTTTCTTAGTGCTAAGAGAAGGATAGATGGTCCTCCCCACATAGGTGCTTGCGTTTTTCCCTCACTCTGGGGAAGACTTGTGGAGCTCGGTGGGGACAGAACTGCTTCCACAAATAGAAGATTGCACAGCTCCTCTCACTGTCCTGCCACGGAGCTGCGAGCTTTGGCATGTTAGCTGTCAAAAAAGTTTCCTGAATTATATCTTGATTATACTGGATGAGCAGAACACAAGAAAAAAATATGTTTTGCATATAGAACACTTAGAACTACATTCAATGTGGGTCCTTCTGGACAGAATTCACTCCAATCAGCGTTCTGAAAGCAGTCTGTCATCGTAGATCTGAGGATGGGCAGTCTTGAATTTTCTTCCTGCCTCCAAATGTTGTCTCCACACCAAAGGGAGGCTACCCTCCTCATTTAGCAAGGCCTCGTGTAGCAACAGACTGCTCAGGTACCCTGAGCAGAAATACACATACACACATAGCAGAAATACAGACAATAAACTAAAATCGGTTTAGCAATAAAGCCCGTGTTACGTACACATACATTAAGAGTAATGCAACAAGCAAAAATCAGTCATGTAGCTCTTGAAACAATTCTGAAAGCACTGCATACATTCCTATCCATTTTTGGCTGGAGTTACTATCGTGATTGAGAATCTAAGGCTCAATGGCTGCAGCGGGTTCCATTTGGCTGCCTCCAAAAACAAACAGACCAACCCCTTCAGTCTTCTCCTCCCTACCCCACCCTGTTTCCTTCCTTACAATTCAGACACAGATAGAGTCCAAATCAAAGAAGTGTTTGAGAGAACTGCTTCAGTTAAAGAAACAGGCCCTTAAGCATCACTACACAGGACAAGTAAATAGGCTTCCACATTTTTAGCCTGAGAAAAGCTGCAGCTTGACTATCCTATGCAACTTCCTGCATAAGCCATACTAAAACAAGCCAGTTGTTTGCAATATCCATCACAATTCAGTATAGGATCTAAAATTGACTTAAAAGGCTTCAAGAAATAGAGCTAACTAGGATCTCCATTGAACTGAGGTGAGTTTTGAAATGCCTCCCCTCGAACTGAGTTCCAGGGCTCTACTCTGTATTATCATGATTTAAATAAGGCCCATTTCTGGCTAACAAAACCTTCAATTGCTTTCTTGCTGCTATGCTTACACACAAACTCCTATTCCTCTTGTACTTAGTGGCAGTTAAGCTGCTGGTTAAACTTCTTACTAAACTGCACAGTGGTTCTTAAATCTCACTCAAAGGCATGACAATTGTTTTTCCTTAAATTCAAGTTTATTTACTCAAAACAGAGGAAACCATGCAAGTTTTTGATCCTGACTGCTTTTCTAACTCATTTCTCTCGCTCCTCATCAATTTAGAAATAACTATTTTAAAGTGCCCTACAAGATTCTTTCATAAAGGTTTTAGTAAAAGTCAATCATAGAATTCAGTAACGTATAACTCTGAAATCTCACAACAAAAAGAATCGAAGGATGAAGAAAAGAACCTCTGAAACCTTGGAACTGTTAAACACAGTGAACAGAAACAGGCAAAAGAGAAGGATAGAAAACCAGTGTGAGAAAACTCCCCAATTGTTATGCTGCCCTTGGAAAAACAAGCACCGGGTTCTCATGCTTATTAACCCATTGCATTTTAAGTTTTTACCCTTGCCCAAATCAGCACTGCGTTAACTTAAATATTGATTCTGCACTCACACGGAAAACAACTTTCACTTCCCCCATGTTTGGGGGAGCCAGCCCCTGTAGAAGATTTTCCTGCTGGCAGAATTTCATCTACAGGAGTCACATCTTTCCAGCAGACCCAAAACAAATGAGTTTATGCTACCCTAGACACCCTTGGGTTGTTAGGTTTCTTCTTAAAAGGCTACTGGACCTTCCCCATTGCAGTGCTGCCTTCCATACTACCTTTCTATACCTTACTATTTCAAAGCACCCACAGATCCCACTCAAGGTTCAGTCAGTCCCTAAACTTTTACTTCCAGAAAAACAAAACCTGTAGTTTGGTCCAAGTTTCCTTTAGCTACAGGCATGTTCACCAGAATTTTGTCAGGGCACCTCCCCTGTACATTAGAACTTGATGACGACTATACTGCTATGCTCAATTACAACAAGTTATGTGGAAACTGATTTAATGTACGAAGCTGCTTGAAAAAGTAAGACCCTTTAACCTTGTCACTACTCAGAGATTCCTTCCCTCCTCTTTAAGCACCATATATTTTCCTTCACAGTCCATTGTTTCTTCCCTGTGGCTTATGAAAAATAGCGTGGTGTCCAACAAAGCAGCACAGCACTGGCTGCAGTCCACAGCTATGGCATACAGCAGAAGGCCCCCTTACAGCAAGAGTAGATCACTTTCCTTCTGGGAAACATCCTCCAAAAGATGGGAGCCAGCCAAACTGGAAATCACCTCCATGGATTTTTTTTTTTCCTGACAACTATACACTCTCTTACAAAAGAGTTTGTAGGAAAAAAAGTATAGTACTCTTAACCAAGTTATTAGTGCAAAGTTAGTACAAATATTTTAGTAACAAATAAAAAGTGAGAATTTTCAGTAGGTGAGGCTAGAATTTTATTTCTCCATAAACATAGCATATTTTACCAAAGTCTGAGTCATTTGTATGAGCTCCAAACCCTTGTGCCCAAGAACTTGCCCAACACAATGCCACGTACTTCAGCAAGTATACATTTCTTAATGTTAAATTAGTTTCACTGACAGGAACATCTCCTTTCAACTGAGCTAAACAATCTGGAAAAGAATGAGATTACAGCAAGTAACAATGGCATGGTTATGATACTTTGGTTTACAGCAGGCCATTCTCAATTTCCTTTCTTCAGTGCCAACTGTACAATCTTGTACAGGGAAGTAAACACGGGGGGCTCTCACAAAGAACAGTGCTTCGTTTGAAATACCAAAAATTAGTCACTGGAAGGAAGACATACCTCTACCATCATCCAACATTTTGACAGATCTGGTACCAGAAGGGCACAACTGCTATTATATCCATTCAACATTAAAATACTGGGAAACAGACAAGGTGTCTTCATGTGCTCCAGGAGTCTGAGGTTTTCACATAGGGCAGATGTCAGACTCCTCATCTTGTCTCCTCTGTGTTGTTGGTCACGTCACCCATCCCATGCAGTGCATTTCTGACAATTGCTTAGATCTTTCTGAAACTTCTGCACAGGCAGCAGAAGCCATGGCTGTATCAGTGCCATACCCACTTAGCTCAGTTCTTCTAAATGCACCAACTAAAATATTACTTCTACAATCTTAACTGAAAACTGTTGTACATAAACAGCACTTCCTGAAGTAGATTGTGCCACCATCTGCATATAAGGTACCCGTTTATAGAAGTAAACTGCACTTTTTCTGTACAGTTCCAGTAAAAAGGAAAGCAAAAGTCAAAACTGCTTCTAAGCCCATTAAAACCAGACAATTTTACTCAGATTTATTTTAAATAATTTACTTTCCCCAAATACATATGCTTTGAAGTAGTTCACGCTATTGGAAGGTGTTTGACAAAACACTGCTAAGTCTGAATCACATTGCACTTAAACAATAGGCTGAAATGTGTTAAACTTCTGACCTGCAGCAAAACTGCTGGTAATCATGAATTTTTATTTACTGTATGCACTAGGTAGACAACCTAAAGAGGCTGAGATATCATAGAGCCGCAGAGAGTCTTGGTTTACTTTTTCCTTCCACTTCCACCACCAGCAAGCATGGTGGCCACACGAATGAAGATATTCAGCGTGTCTGCGTAGATGCCCATGCATCTAGGAGACAAAAAAAAAAGTTAATCTTGCTGAGCAGAAAGAGTATTACTTAGTATTTCATACCATTATACTTGACTTTTAAAAGCCTCCATTAAAGGCCTGCAATAAAACTCAACTACAGCATGTCTTCTGCTCCTGATGAGTAAAAATACACCCTTACTTCACTTTACCATCTCCATCAGCAGCAGCAATTTGCAAAAAATCTTAACAGACATCATACGTTCTCTCTTGCAGGATTCTTTTACTTCCATGCTCTCACTGCTTAACCTTCAAGAATTTTGGTGATGACTACTATGCTACTTACAGATGATCAGATGCAAAGAAATGAGTGATTAACCTAAAAGCAGACAAACATTTACAGTGAGGAAGTTACCTGTTAGACTTGTCTTTACCAAGGGTCAGTTAATCCCTCTTTCTGTAACGTACTATTGAAGTTTTTTTCACTAATAAGTATTAAATGACTACGTAAGAGTTAGCAGGCTTCATCTCAGCTGATACTGACACTGGCATGTGACACCACATATCAAAACCATTTCTCTCCTTTCAGGTAGATGCTTTCAGTTTCAACTCCACTAGTTATTTTCACATCGCATTTCTAAACCCTACGATTCTCTCCATTTAATAGAAATGCACTTCTCCACAGTAAATAAAAAGCACAGCTCATTTTAATGCATAATTCCACACAGCTCAGAACTGTTACACATGCATTCGTATCAAAGTACTTACGCATTGATGGGGTCATATTTTGTTACTCCATAATATGGAAGAGTCTCTGCACGCTTGATGACATGCTGTGTATCATAGAGCAGAAACATGCCAAAGAGTACCAATCCTCCATAAACAGCTACTGAATACAAGCCAGCCCCAAAAGCAGAAGTAGGTGGCAAGAACATAGATCCTGGAAGGAATACACAATAGCATTAAATAAAACTACAGCACACGTCCTGCAATGCCTCTTTTAAGGGAAATTTTAACGGGACAGTCCAGTTCACTACTAGAAGTAAACTGCACATCCTAGCAGCTTCAGTTTATGGCCTTCTCTGTATAACAGCATTAAAATGGTACTTTACCAATTGAAGATGCAAGAACAAAGCCAAAGCCTATGCCAAGTGGTCCTCCCATGTTCAGAAATTTTTCACTTGGAGCACACATGGCCACAGTTGAGAGCCCTCCAACGATTCCAGCTGTATACCAGGCAGCTCTGATCAGTAAAGGACCACCCAGGAAAGCTAGAGGAGCCAGCATTGCACCCATGACACCTAGCCAAAGAAAAACAAAACACATCAAAGTTTGGAGCAGTCCAGGTAAAAACACCACCTATCAAAACAATGTATTTTGAGTCAGAAAACACAGTTTGAACTATTACACTTACATGACAAAACACCAAAGCACTTCAGTCGTACAAATCACAGGATCAATCATATGATCAAGAAGCTGCAGTTTAAATACTGAAACTGCATCCTTCTGATCAGTTTTCATACACTTACTTATCCTGTACTGCTGAAATATGGTAAGTAAGCTTACAGAAGCTATGGTGTCAGAAAGCAGTCATGAAAACAAAGCAAATAATAAATCAATTCTACCCAGTTTGGCTCAAGTTTTGCTTAAGCATGATTTTTACAAGATGATGGGAAATTAGAGCTGCATTAAGGACACTTGAGGTACCTCACTGGCCTTTGAAATCTACAGCAACACATAAAAATTGACTATGAAGTCAAAGCTTCTTTGAAATAGAAATCTAGTCATACAGAAGCAGACAACTTGATAATGAACACCATAACCATGTACCTGAATGCATCATCCAAGCAAGATGTTTAGCTGCTGGACTATTTTCATAGGAAATGGACCTGACCAACATTCCAGCACCAATCATAGCAGCAAAAGTTGCACCAATTGCCTGTAGGAACAGCATTACAGAGCTCAAGTTGGCATACGGACAAAAGGGTTTTCTGCTCTCCCATATGATCTTTTCCAGCCTTCCAGCAGGTAACTTCCTCTTATCTCCAGGGATTAATCTCCATTAAGTTGTGCTGTGTTTAACCATCACTACTCCACTACACTCAACTCACTAACTACACAGGAAGCAGTCACATTCTGTCAGTATCTTGTCTACCAGTATCATTTTGGCCCCGGCAGAAAGGAGAGAGCTTTCAAAGAGTTCCTTATAAAGAACAGCACACAAAGGAGTACATACACATAAAAAATCTGATTCAATTTTTACAAAGTGACTGAAATAGTGTCACTAGCTTCAGATGGCTATTTCATACCAAGTTATTACTTGCATACATCTGGGTAAGGATGCCACAGCATTTTTTTTTTTTTTTTTTACAGAAAGGGCACACGAGCATATAATTGGATGCATCAAATTTTAAGTCACAAAACATCGTTAGGGTATTTATACGACTGCCTGTGTCCTTAAAGACTACATAAGTGAATATTTGCTTGATTTTTCACAGCACAGTTTCTGCTTTGTATTTTTAATGATGACCATAACACTTGGGATCATTTTACAGACATTATAAATGTAATGTGAGCTTACCAGCCAGGAGCCTTTTGTCATAAGGCCCATGAGTGCAGGAGATCTGCTTACTGCTACAGCAGACAGTGCTGTCAAGCCAACGCTTCCCGCAAAGTACATGTAGGTGGAGCGAATTCTGTCTTTCACATACTGGGGCCAAATACTGAAAAATAAGCATTTGTACATAGCTGTGCAATTATCAACACCAGAACGACGACCAACTATCAACATAGTCAAGCTATGGATACAGCAGGAGCATCCTAAAAACTGGTAGGGTTTAGAAATTGTGTCATGAGTCTTACAACATCAGTTCTGAACCTTTAAATCCTTCCCATTATAGAGTGCCTTTATGTACCAATTCTAGCAGCACTTACAAAGAATACCAAGGATGGTTCCATTGTGTGAAGGAAGCACACATCAGAGAAAATACAAAAGGGAAAGAATAACAAATGCTTTATAACTACGGAACAGCGTATGTACAACAAACTGGTTTAAGGAAGAACGTGCACAGAATGTGCACTGAGCAGTAAGAAGCCTGCTGAGCTGCTCACAAAGTGCTGAGTCACTCTGCCCATGTTTATCTGCTGTAACAAGACACGCGTGTCGTTTGGAGAGCTCTAGTAGTACTAACAGATAAATACATGAATGAGAGTTGCTGCAGTATGCTTTGGCCATGCTACAGATGGAAGCTTAGAAACCTGCACAGAACTAACAGCTTTCTGCCCAGAGCTTAAGAAAAACAAGCTGCATGTATACTGGGAGACAGCAGCTAGAGAAGTGACAAACAAAAGGAACAAGAAGATCTGCTTCAAGTATTTTCTTAAAGCAACAAGGAATCTTACTTACACTGCTCTTTCAATAGCTCCAATCTCACTGGACATGCCCATTCCATAGTAACAGAGTGCCCCCAGGCCAACAGCAGCCCCTCCAGCAACAACGAATTTTCCCAGGCGATCAACTGTATCAAGGGGAAAAAAAAAATAAAT
The DNA here is from genome assembly GCF_038088225.1 of Cyrtonyx montezumae. NCBI lineage: Eukaryota > Metazoa > Chordata > Aves > Galliformes > Odontophoridae > Cyrtonyx > Cyrtonyx montezumae. Next base: position 21,943,366 of record NW_027072045.1, on the reverse strand, counting down.
AATGGCCTCATAAATTCTTTTCCTTAGGTAATAACATTCTTACACCAGTTATCTGTAACAGCTAATCCACATTAAGCATCTTAAAGCTTTTCTTCAGAAGTTGGGTTACCATTTCTCAAAAAGTTATATGAGAAACACTCTAGACTCACTCTACCACAACCACAGAGCTTCATAAAACAGAATGAGAATTAAGAAACTAACTAGTAACACGCTAGCTTTACTGGTCATTACTGCATTAACCAACAGGAACTGCCATTCAGCAAAACCAGCTGAAGAGTTCTCCCACAGAAATGTTATGGATACCGTGTCCTCTCCCATCATCCACCCTTAATGCCTGCCTGATCAAAAGCTCTTCAGCATTAGATTAGAACAAAATCAGTTTGTTTTTATTTTTTCCAATCCTTATACGATGTAGAACAGAAATTCCTTTCAACAGCATATAAAAGTCATAGCAAAGTGTAAGCTCTTTTTTTTTAAACATCTGCTATCGACAAAGTATTAGTCTACATCAACAGGAAAAAAAACACTGACTTAAACAGAAATAACAAGACATTTTTTGACATTTGCAGCAAGAATGCAGGAAAGAGAAGCAGAAAAGCAGTCACCAGGCACTTAAGATAGGTCAAAGGGAAATTTAACACACTAAACAATGTTTTCAAACTCTTTAGTAGTTTGAAAAGTTTCCTTCAAAAAAGTTTTAAGTTCAGCTTTAAAAGAACTGCAGTTTTTAAAGCAGAGATATCCAACCTTTAAGAGCAGTTTCTGCAGATGGCTCAAACGGTGCCTCTTTAATTTCCTGGCCAATTTTGCCACGCCTTATGTCCGTTCTTACTCTGGTGGCATAGCACTGTTAAGATTCAAAAGTAAAATCAGAAAGATCCATTGAAATAGAAATAAATTCTTTTTAAGAAACTGTGTGTACAGACTAGTAACAATCAATTTCTGAAGAAAAGCAATTAACTTTTTACATGCTGAAACACTGGCATTTACTTGCCACACTTGGAATTGCTAGTTTGTAAATTATTTTACCTGTGCTTCCCATACAAATATGTGAAACAGCTGCTCTCAGAGAGAACTGAACGTTGTACTTCAGGAAACCTCTTAAAAAAACCATTTACACACGATAGAAGCATAGAATCAATGCAGAACTTCTCAGTTTTTGCAAAAAAAAAAAAAAAAAATTGAAACAAAACAAGGTTAAATGTCAGCATTTCTTCTGCTCCACTCCTATAGTATTAAAGACCATAAGGATTTTTTACTTTACTTTTCATGTTAGTAACTCACATTTTACTTAATTTTGTGCAAGAATAGTACTCCTGCCCAGTAAATGAGGAATAGTGGTGTGAATTTTTCATTTTCAAATCTAACCTTGATTTAGAGAACAAACCTTGAATGAAGGCCTGTAAAATGAAGATTTCTATTGCTAACATGAGCCAAACAAATACAGCATGCTGCCAGACTGAAGCCTCAATAATCTGCAAGAGCAGCAAAGAAATGCATATTTAAATTCAGAAACAACTTTTCAAGTCTCTTGAAGTCACTGCTGAGGTGATGGAGGAACATTCCTTACGAAGGGAAAAGAAAAACCATGAAAAAGACAACCTGCAATCTTAAGTTATTTAAAACTGTTTTCTATACTTACAATGAAAACCATTGAAAGAAGACTATTCAGTGTAAGACTCAAGATAACAACAGTCCAGTTTTTAGAACTGCTAGACTCCAGATTGTCCTTCCAGAGTTCAAATTTCATGCAGATCTATGCTACAATTCTAAAAATATTCTAAGAATAAAATCTTTAAAAGTAGTTTGTACTTTAACGTAGTATTTAAACCTCATACTAGGAAACGAGACATAGGAACAGGTTGGACAAGAATTCCGGCTCCTCTTGACATGTGGAGTAAGGCCTTTCCAATGCGAATTACTGCCTGAAAATTCTTTTCCCAAGAATTTTAATGAAAGATACTCCTTCAAGTCTTTTAAAAAATATTCCAGGTTTTGATTACCACTCTTCCCTTAGTAGGTTACAGCACATATCTCAAAGAGGCAGCTCAGTAGAATTTAAAACAAGTACTCCAAGCACAACTCTCAACTCCCTCAGCAAAACACTCAACCTTTCAAAGCTTACTGTACCTGGTTAGGCTGCCACAGACGGAATGCTTTTATACCAGAGTTCCTCAGAGCTGGGGAAGCCTGAGCAATGCTGGGGCGGATGGCCTGGCATGGCAGCGTCCTCAGGCACACGAGCCTTGCAGCCAGCATGTTTGTTCTGTAACAATTTTATGTGTTCTGTTCCTGTAACTGCATGAGAAAGCATCTTTTATCATTTTGTTACACAGTTTTCAGACAAAAAGGTAGACTTGCTACTTTTTCTCAAATACGATGTGCCCTTTAACTGCAACAGTAGTAATTCTTCAGTAACATGACAAGTTTCATAGACACAGCTTTTAGTCATGGACACCGCCCAGAACACAAGGTCAGGACACCGTGGAGCAGTTTTAGTCAGAGAACAGTCACACAACTTGGATGTGAAACAGAAACATAGGTAAAGAATACCCTCTCTACTCCACTGACACCATAGTATTTAAACTGTTCCCTTAGATCCGCATGCATTGTGAGCACAGAAATCAATATTATGCATACTTTAACACTGATCTGCACAACTGCTGATGTCACAAGCAACCAAAACAATGACCACCAGCACATTTTTTCCAAGCGACCATTTGTAACAAAAGCGCACAAGGTGAAATGTAATTAGCATATCCTAAATTACAGCACTTTAAACACACATGGGAAACAAGCAGCTGCAGCACTGGACTTTTATAACTAAGTATAGAGAAATGAAAGCAAAAGAAAATTTAACTGTTTCAGAGCACAGTAACAAAACTCTACTTTAAAGTGGAAATACTCAGAGAGACGCATCCTGCATCTCCAGCTACACGCTGCTCTTTCCGTAGAAGCAGAAAGAAGTTACAGCGACGGCATCGCGAATGCGATTTTTTTTTTTTCACCAAGAAACTGGAATTTGAAGCAAACCGCTTCCGACATCAATGACAACGCGCAAGTACAGGCAAAACAGAACACCAACGCCCCAGCGCGTTCACGGGGAAGCGAGGCAGCAGGAAGGCACTGCAAAGATGCTGCTGCCCCCAGGGACGAGGACGGCTATGCTTGCCAAGTAGAGGCGAAGAGGGAACCCAGCGCCCACCTCACGGCCAGGCCGCGCCAGCAAGGCCTAACCTGAGTCACGGACCCCTGCTCGCTGCCAGCCCGACACTCCGCGCCCCGACCCAGCCCGGCCCCTCTCCCGCCAGCGGCCAGACAATGGACGCAGCCTACTGCCCCGGTCTGGTCCGGCCCAGCCCACCTCGGACCTGCAAAGCCCCAGCACCCACTCGGCCCCACGAACGCCCCTCCGTAGCGGCCGCTCGGCAGCGGAAGTGATGCAACACTGACCAGGAAGCCACCGCGATTGGCTCGCATCTCCCAAGTGCTTCCGGGAGCAAGCGCCCCTGGCTCGCGGAGGCGGGGCCCGAAGCGACGTCCGGCGGCCGCAGTGACGCGCGCCGCGCCATCTTTACTGCGGGCAGAGAAACTTCTGGAAGCCGTCCTGAGCCGCGCGCTGCCTCGCGTAGTTCTACGTGTCACCACTGAGACCGCAACGCCGCCTTCTGTAGGGCCGGCTCCGAGCACCCTCGCGGCGGCACGGGGCTGCAGCGTTCGCTAGGGAAGCGAGCCGCGCGTATCGGCCGCCATTTCACCCCCGGCCGGCGCCATTTTGAGTGCGGGCGCCGCCCTGCGGCTGTCGCAACCCGGCACCGCCCCGCCCGCACAGGCGCTGGAGCGTTTGTCACCGCCGTGCGCGACAGCAGCTCCGCGCGCCAGCAGATGGCATCAGATTGGTGACACTAGCCCTAACAGGACCGAGCCCTCCGTTTGGCAGCTTCTGTTCGGCCTCAGTTCAACTGGAGCTTTTAGCTTTTCCTGGCTTAGCCCTATCCCTAAAACTGTCCCCGTCACTAGCCCTTAAAAAGCCACTGAAACGTTTGCCTGGAGTATGGATCTTCCCACAGATTTTCCATTCACAAGCCTTTGTTTCCCTTAGCAGCACTATGCCAGCTGAAGCTCTGTCTCCTTAAATTATTCTTTTTTCTTCTCTCCATCTCTAACCGTAAGCTCTATGCTGAACCAAAGGTCAGAGATACAGTATGGTCCAGAGCCTGCATATTGTTGGGAGCAATTTTCTTTTGGCAGCCCTATTTCTCTTTGCCAGGCCTTTTCCAGCTCAATCCCTGCTGCATTTCAGGCTTTCTGTGGTATTCCTAACCCTAGTTTGAGCTATAAGCCAGGCACTATTGAGAAACACAGTGCTCTTCAGAAGAGAAGTCTTCTGGCAGCCTTAAGTTTGCTTTGGCAGATCTTCTGCATCCTCCCTCCAGCTACTACTCTGTAGTTTCTTCCAGCCTCAGCACTACATATGGGCATGGTTCTTCACAGCCAAGTAAAACAGACTGTGAGAGCCTTGAGCCAGGATCAAAGACAAATATAACGAGAAAAAAAAAAAAAAAAGGGTGTTGAATGTAGAATGAAGTACAGAAACAGAATGAGAGTTCAAGATAAACTTTTGAGGGTTCTGATACAAGCCTTTCTATACCTTGGAGGTTCCTAGTTTGAACTGTAAGAAAGGGAAAACAGAGAACTGCTACTTCACAAAATTAAAGTCAGATAAAATAGATCAGGTGTGGGAGAGGTCTAAAAATGCACTGGCACATAGGATCTTGAAGAATTTGAGAAGAAGGAAGTACAGGAACACACTATAGAAGTGTGGAAATTCCATGTGTGAGGAACAGACCTAGAGGGGTTCAAGGTCTGACTCTTACTTACTCTGAAGATTGTTGACTTTCCTTTGGAGTAAATGGAAATTGAGAGCTTTGAAGTCTGTAGCCCCAGGGTCTTCTAAAACAGAATAAAGAAAACCCAGTTTCAGTCCACAAATGATGTTGTTTACTTAGAAGTTTGTAGTATTTATTTCAGAGTTTATAACACTCCATAATTGCTGGGTACTAAAGGATTCATTATAATAATTAATGTTTAAATGTATAATTCAGTTATTAATAGGGAAATAGTAATAATTTATGCGGTGAATCAATTTTCTTTCTCACTACAGCATGCAATCATGTAAAAAAATCTCCGGGGAATTTCAAATAAGATCCTCAATCCTGCTCTGTCCCAAATTGTTTCTTTAATAGACAGTTTTGCCGGAAGCAACTGAAATCCACAAAGGACCCTCACTGCAGCAAATTCAGCTGTTGAGACTGTCTCATAGAACTGATCTGCTAGCAGATACTCTGTCCGCTAGGCGGTCAACAAATTTAAATGCTATAACCAGCAAAATCAGTGATTGCATATGAGTAGGAAAACAGTGGCCTCTTATGTAAGTGCATCTGAAATCATCTCAGAGGTTTTGAGTCAAAACTAGCAGGTTGCATCCTTTCTGTTGGTGCCACTTTAACGTGCCTTTCTCTCAGATAGGAAAACAATAGCTTCAGTCACTGTTCAGCCTTGTATTACTGCAGAGCTTCGAGGCAGCTGGCTGAGCTTTTGCAGTAGTTCAAGCTCACGCTGACAAAAGTGTGGAATAATGGCATGGCAGAGCTCATTGGTGAGCTGGCAGCCAAATGCACGCATAAAAATTGCTTTTTAATTCCGATGCACTGTTCTTCATAGCACTGTGTTTAAAATGCACTGTGTCCCCAACACCTGGAGCAGAATCCAGTGGTTTTTCTTAGCATCTTCATTAATAACCTGTACGATGGGACAGAGTGCACCCTCAGAACGTTTGCAGATGACAGAAATCCATTGGTTGTGCTGCCATTTAGAGGCATCTTGACAGGCTGACGTACTGGGTAAATGGGAATGTCATGAAATTCAAGAAAGCAAAATACAAATTCCTGCCCCTGGAAAGGAATAGCCCCATCCACCAGCACCAACAGGGGCAGAGCATCTGGAGAACAGCTTTGCAGAGAATGCCCTGGGCTGAACATGAACTAGCAATGTGTCCTTGCCACAAAGAAAGCTAAAGATACTGTAGGCTGCAGTAGGCAAGGTGTTGCTTGCAGGTCAAGTGAGGCTCTGCAAGTCTGTGAAATATCAACATTGTGATTCCTGAAACATCCACTTCTGCTTTTTTTCAGAAATCATATGCACCAATAAGACATGTTTGGAAAATATGAAACATTTTCCTCAGGTGTGTATATATGTATATATATATCAAAAGTGACATTTCCAAAGAAACAAAAATACAGAAGAAAAAAGCAGAAAGGTAATGTTCTTTGAAAATAGATGAACAGTCCCTCAGAAATCAAAAGCATAGACAGGAAAAGTTGTATTGACATAAAATTCTCCTCTGATTTTAACTTCAACAGCCCGTGTTTTCACCTACAGCAGGTTTTGCATTTGCTGGATATCTTCTAATTATCTAGGCTGGATCAAGTTTGATCAGCCCTTTTGCTGCTTTCCCAGTCTTGCAAACCCCAGGGTGTGATGCGTCCAGTCAAGGGCTGCTGCCAGGGAATAAGGGGTAGTGGTGAGCAGCTGCAGTGCTTTTGGGGGAAGGCTAGTCTGACTGCCTGCACTCAAAGGAGACTGATGCTCCCCTCCTCAAGTCTTGTAGGAGAACTGTGTATTTCCAAAGAATAAAGTAGCTTTACTTGCAGATAAATGATTTCTGAGTGGATTTCATGCCTTCCCATAGAAAAGGGGATCACCAGTAGCGTAAGCATCTTTCAGGAAATGCCACGTGAGGTATTTCCAGCTGGGCACTCTGCTTTGCCATCACCTGAAACAAGACAGTAAAACACTTAGGTTTAGCCCAGTACACTTCTGAAAAGCCACGTGACCTGCAACAAGCCCGTTCCTCTGCTAAAAATATGGTCGTTGTGCATTTTGAAACTTAAGCTTTTGAGCTGGCATCCTTCTGCACAGAATGTCATCTCTATCAGTTGTTCACATGACTTTATTCCCTGGCAGAAAATAAATATGTGGCTAGTGCAGTTTCTCCTTAGGGTATAACTTGCCATTGAAGTTTTTCAAATTGGAAGACAAATATTTTGACTTTCTGGCAGCACTGACTCTAACATTCCAGGTAAGTCTCCTAGCAGACTATAGGGGACTTTTGGACTGAATTTGTTCCAGCTATTTATGTGACAAATACACATTTATTAGGCATCTAATGTAAGCATTTAACATTAGATATCATAGTCTGGTGCAGCATGAAGAGAATTTGGAGAGCCAGTTTGATATGAAATCATGTATTTTTCATTAATTATATATTTGACATCTGAAAAGGAAAATGAGGGCAACAGCATTCATCTCTATTTCTGAATTTAATGACTGTTAAAATATGTGAAGGTACAAAAACTTGAATGTCAGCTCCTGAGTTCAGTACATTGCTTGAGCTCATGAGGAGCTACAATACTAGTTGAAACAGCACCCTAATGTTTTGAACTTAAAGCATGCACTCAGACAGTTGCTCGGGAGCAACTTTGAGTAACTTTGGTTACTCAAATGCTCAAAGGAACTTAAGATGACTGCTTGTGTGAACAAGGACCTGACACTCGCTAAACAAGGACCTGCTCTAAATGAATAGAGCCATTGAATATTTTGTTCACTGAAGATTCTGTTTGAATAAATTGTACGTAAAAGGACATTTCTTGGTGCGTGTTTTGGAGTCAGTAGTACAAATTATTTACACCAAATGATAAGAGAGGCTCGAACAGTTGTAATTTTTTTCAGTAGAGAGGTGAAATCTACACTGATGGCACGAGACCACTCAACCTTCAAAAACTGCTATTCATTTTCTTTGAATAGAACAAATAATAATTTTCTCAAATGCTTCTGAGCTCTCTATTGCAGCAAGAAATGACTTTTGTGCTTTCCAATTACTTGTAACATGCAGGGCGCTGTTCTTTGGCAACGTCTTGGAAAAAAAAACAAAACAACAAAAACAACCCCTCTTTGAAATTCTGTAAGCTTTGAGTTTCCACCTGGATGGAGTGAAATTTTCTTCTTGGGAAGTTTATTAGTACATTAAAAGATGCAAATTAATTCATAATTCTTTCAGCTCACTCTCTTGGGAACAATTATACGAGGAAATTATTAATGTACAAGAAAACAACAGTTAAAAATCTCAACGGGCAACATGGGTGTGGAATATATGAAAACATTTAGACCTAGCTAATAGTGGAACTTGGTTATAATAATAACAGTTCATACAGCAATTTACATTTATCTCGGTTTGCAGTCTGATACCAGCCACGTAGTGCACATGAGGAATCAAATACCAGCAAAGGCCCTGATGTCACTGAAGTGCTAAAGAAATGCAGTGTGAGAAGCTGAACACAGCTTCCAGGGTTTCTAGGATCTCAGCCAAACGTAAGGCTCCGATCAATCCACACTTTCAGTGTCTCTGATGTGTACCAACCATTCTATGATGACTGCATTCAAAACTATCAAGTCAATGTAAGCCTCTGCACTCTGATAAATAAGTCAAATATTTTCATCTGGATAATGAACGCCTCTCGGGATGAAGTTAATATTTGATGAAAAACAGCATGCAGATTTGCTTTGGAGGCCTTATTTTTTCCTGCTTTTAGTTAAGGTGTTAGCTCAGCTACTTGCCTTTCTATTTTCTTTCCATAATTTATCCTGTGTGCTTTTAATGTTATGTATCTGGTGAAAATTTCCATTTTTACAATCAGAGTCATAGCACAGGACCTCACCAGGGAGTCGGTAACTGCTTTCCTTTCTGCTGCTAGCACTCCCTGACATCCAGATAGCAGTGTGAAAGACTGAGAAAAATGCATGTTCTCACAACACCGCATCACTGCGAAGGGAAGTTTGTCCTTAACATGGAAATCATCCTGTCTTAAAGAAGTCCATCTTTCAATCTTTAAGCGTAACATACCTCAGTTAAGCCACTGTTGTTATACAATATCAATTTCCTTTCACATGGAAAATGTGGGCATAGCCTGAACAATGGGGCAAGATGATAAACAGGGATGGCACCTGAACTGAGAGCAAGATTATGGATACATAGGTTTAAAATCACTTGTCTTAGACAAAAAAACTCATGCCTTTCTCTACAAACTCTTAAAAGTAATATCTTTTCAGGATAGAGTAAGAATTGAAAAAATAAAAATTAAATACTATGAATTGACAAAGATAAATCCTTGAGTAGAAAAACAGACATACATTAGGACCGTTGTACACACAAGTCATCAGAGACAGTATTTCTTCTGTTATTTTCTAGTGACAGCTGTCCACTTTCAGCACTCTCTCCTGCAAAAACATTCCCAAATCCCAGCCACAGCTTTGATAATGGATATAAAGGTGAAGTTGCTTACATGTGAAAAACTGCTATTAAAAATATTGCTCACACTGCCATTGTCCTGTGCCTGCAGCTGCCTGATGGGACTGCTGTTTCCTTATGCCAAGCTGAGGCAGGTGGCAGCTGCCAGGGGAGCAACCCTGACTCACTGTTCAGTTAAGGCTGCTGAGAGAAACTGTGGATGACTCCCTAGCTAATGCCATCATTCTGTATATTTAAAAGAGCATATGGACTTACTGGAAAAAAAGGAGGGCACACTTCATGCATAATTACGTTATTTAACATTCCTGCATCTACTTCCCCTAGGCTCTTTTAGCTAGCAGATCCCTCCTAGAGACCTACAGCCCCACAGACTGGCAGAAAAATAGATGCCAAGGATTTGGAAGACCATTTCCAAGACAGAATACTGACAAGGGGCCATTACACTTAAATCTTTAAATGTAATTTTAACTAAATGAAAATACAAGAAGGAGGTTTGTTTATCTGTTTTGCAAAGGGCAGGAGAATAACAGTCATTTTTCATGTCCTTATTTTTCCTCTTTCAAAAGAGAAACCAAAACAAGCAACAACAAAAGAACAACAACAAAAAACACCAAAACAAACAACTTCAAAGGAATGATAAGCTATATGGGGAGATCTGTGACATGCTGTGGGCATCAAAGAGGTGAGGTCAAAGCAGTCTTTCTGGAATCCAGATTTCACTCTGACATACACTATCATAAAGGATCAGTGCCTTAGAGAAAATTCAAATAGAGTCTTTGTTCTGGAGAAATGACTATAGTCGCTATTCTAGTTAATTGTGGTCATTTCTGTAAATACAGACAGCAGACAGAGAAAATAAGTGCCATGTAAGGACCGTTCTTCACAAGGAGTTTTCCCCATACAGACAAGCGTGGAGGTTTGGGTTAACATAAGAACTTGGCAAGCTGTAGAGAAGAGATGAGAACTCCTCTGACCAAAGATTGCTCATCTAATGGAGGTGACATACCTCAGCTGGTGCAGTTTTCCTCCCAGTAACCAGAAAGTAAATGAACTGGAATTTTGATTCTCAGCTTGAAAGTAATCTTTGAAATGGATATTGTTTCACCAGTGATCTTAAATGAGAATGAGTGGTGAGCAAGTGCCATGAAAACACACTGGTTTAGTTTTAAAGATATTTATATGAAGTCTCACTTATGGCTAAATGATGGAGAACAGTTATAATCTGTTATACTTAATTCGCTACTACATAAAATGTGCTAAGAGCAGCATACTTGTTAAATTAAAGCTTGCTTAATGATTACACAGCAGTTGGGAATAACATCCAGTTAAAAAGTAAGCAATAAGTAGATTTTTCCTCAGAATTCTTCATAATGGGAAAACAAGATGACAGGAGCCCTTTACATTTCTGCTGTTATGAAAAGAAACAAAATATCAGAAAGGAGGCTAAGAAGGATTTCTTTTAGATGTTAATTTGTGGTGGATATTGGAGTACTTATTCCTGCTGATACAACTACCGTGAGAAAGCTACTGGCTCTCATTCTGCACCCCATCACAGCAGGTTGAGCTGAAATCAGTAATGGTATCATTCAGACCAAACAGGCTGGAAAGATTGAATAAAATACTGGTCTGAAAACTATTCAACTTAATATATTTGTTGTTTCTGTTCTCATCACCACAGTATCTGAAAATGCCACACATCAAATCAATAGTAATGGCAGAAACACCAAACCTCAGATACATGGTGGTGATTTCCTTGTAACAGAGTGAAGATAGTAGCTGAATTAGGGTTATTTTTCAGGTATGGAATAGCCTTGGTGATCCTGGGGTGGTGCTGAGAAATGATGGAGATACTTAAATAACCTTTGGAACTCTAGCAGCCTTTCTGATGTAAACATATTCTCTAAAGATTGGGCTTTGGTGTGCCTCATCAGGAGGCTGGGATTTATCTGTCTAATCTCTTCTGAATGCCCAGCAAGAGAAAATACTAATTCTGGCCATCATTTTCATGTCTCATCCTGGGCTTTTCACTTTTGTTCAAAGTGATCTCAGACCCAAACATATTAAGAAAAGGGAATGCTAATGCTAGGCAGGTAATCTGTAATTTAACTATTACAAGTTTCACAACATTTCCACAGCATAATTGAATACGTTGGGAAAAATATTTTAATTTCAAGATGAATCAAAATTAATTGCTGAAGTTACATTTAGAAGCAAACCAATCTAAGTATGAAAATAATGACTGTACCCTCATTTTTCTTCTTTTCTATCATGTACATATTTCAATGACATAACATTTTTTTAATTCAGTACTTCAGTGAAAGATGATGATTTTCTTTAATCTTAAATGTGAAAAGTCCTCTACTGCAATCCAAGTGTAACGTGAGTAATCTCAAAGATGATACTCAAAAAATAGTACAGACGATGGTATATTTAAATAGGTCGATATATAGATGGTACACAAATAATACAAAAAGGAAGGTGGCTCACCTTTAAGATGACAAAGGTTCGCAGTAGACTCCACGTAGGAAGGATCTCCGAGAAAGAAAAAAAATGCATCAGCAGTTCAGGGCCATGTTGCAGCCACTTTGCGTGCCAGTGAGAGGGGAAACCATAATTCAAAGTTCAGTCACCTCTAGATATCTTTGGTAGAACTTGTGCATGACAGCGCTGCACAAAATCAAGAGCAAGGATCACTGGGGACCTGCAGGGCCTCATGTGCTAATGTGGGATGAAAAAGGCCAGAAGTGTGATCTCACCACATCCTCCTTAAGATTGCCCAGATACCCCTGTACTAGGGAGAACTGTGGAGGTCTGGGATGGGTTCCCACTGCATGACAAGCCAGCTGAGTTATCCTGAAGCAAAGCTACAAACCAATGCTTGCTTTTTGTCTTTGGTAGTCAGCACTCACCCTCCCCCAGCAATGCAATAAAAACATGCAAAAGGGATCTGGACTCATCTTGCACATGCACATCTCCATCTACAGGACCAGATCATTATTTTTCCTTCTATATACACACTCTAATTGCATGATATTGGCAAAGTAGAGTTGCAGATGTATATGTATTCATTGTTTAATGATGCTTGCATAATTGGTGACATATGGGACCTTAATGAAGACTACATGCAGTATGCTGTTTGTCTAATAAGAAATTTAAAAGTGCATCTTTTTGTGGTTTATAGCATGGATCACTATGAAGGCTGGAATTAGTGAAATTCCTGTATGATTGAGAGAAAGGCTTCCTGTCATTTTATATTCATAAATAAAAAAAAAATAACTTAAAAAGCTTATTTCTTTCTACAGAGGTACCATAGTTAAGGACTCTGAAATGTACCTTGCATTGATCTAAACAAGGGTTACTAAAAATTCAGGAATCGTTATCTTGCAGAGAATGAAACCTCTCACCCATGATAAATTATAAATATTGCACTGGCTATACAAAAATGAGTTCTTAATGGTTTCTGCTTATCAAGTCCCATGCAAACCTACATACACAAAGAAAACAACCCACAACCTGCTTTTAATTAAAGGTGTTTTTTCCTCAGACATTGTAGGTAAATGCTGGCTGTATTTGTAATGTTCTGAAGTTATTTTTACTCACTGTAGACTTCTGCATGTAAAGTAAGGCCCAGGAAAGTCAGAAACACTTACTCTTCTTTCCTGAGACAATGCTTAATACCCCAGCCTGTAAAATGCTGCTTGCACCCTTAGAAACAGAAGTATGAAAAAATTCTGTATATTCTCAGCTGTAATCATTAAGTCTTAGCATTCTTCAAAGGAAAGGCAAGTGCACCAGCCTTCCTTTGCTAACAGCACAGAATTCTCTGTCATTTGGTGGCATCACCATTCAGAGCTGCTCTAAAGTAAACCCCTATATTTCAGCCCCATGGAAATTTTTGGAACTGCATTTTAGATTAAGTCATGAGGAAAAAAACCTCTGGGAGAACATTTAACTCTTAAATAGATTTTGGGTTTTGAATCCTGTCTCTGGAACGGGTCTGTTTATTGGGCTTATGATGGAAAGTCAGCCTGAGCCTTAACTGTGGAGCAAATACATACAAGCTCTGCATAGTGACACTGCTATGTAATTTATTCCTCTGCAATATTCTGTCTTACTGCAGATACCCATGAAAGCATATTGGTGAATGCACAGGTTCTGAGGGGCAAAATTACATGTAAGAGCAGTAGAAGTTGCAACCAATGAAGATTTAACAGAACTAGATATGTTTGCAAGAGCATAATAGTATTTGTTTGTAAAAAGGAAGTCATTAAATCTCTACTCTGCAATTTGGATATTACAAATCATTTAGCATGCACTCAGAAAAGCTGTGTTGTCCTACTAAGAAATAAATAAAAAAGATTCAAATGCATAGCGACCATGTTTTCCAAACACGAACTAGATAGCAACGTGCAACACTGAACAAGGAGCCTAAAGAAATTATAAGTTACTAAAATTCAAGGACAACTAGACATTCCATCTTTGGCAGCCATACTTTTCTCTGCCAACTGCAGTAAAAATGGGGATTTAGTAACGCATGAACAGAAATAGTTGGTTGTAAAAACAAACCCAATGAAATATTCAGCAATAAAATGGTAAAGTCACTAAATAATGCATTTATTTGGCTCTAGAGACTGACCTTTGTGAAATTCTTAGGAGGTGAAGTGCTAACTATTATTTTGACTACGGTGTATTCCTGGGGAAACACTGCTAGGAGAACTCCATATTTCACAATGAAAGTGGCTCATTTTTTAGCTTAAATTACGCATATTCTTCAGTAGGTGGCCTTCTTCCTTCTTAGGAGGTACTGAATCAACAGCCTTGCATTGTGCTAATGGCCTCTGTGCTGCTTGAGGTGCCATCCTTCAGAAGACGGACTGAAAGTAAGGTGTCCTTTCTGATTTAGGTAGCTCTTAGAGTGTTTTTCTTCCTTTTTTTTTTTTTTTCCTTTTTCCTCAATATTAAAGGTGTTAGTGTCTTGGCCACAGTTCAATTTGGGTAGTTACATTCTGTCTCCCTAAATTTTGCTTTGTGCAGTTCTAATTTAATACAGTGTTCTTCTCTTCCTTCCTGCCCTAAGTTGTTTTGTGTCATTGCTGAGCACTATTAAATAACCTCCATATTTCCCCCGAGACAGCTGCATTTAAGAGGTGGGTAAGGTGAAGCCTGAAGACACAATTTGTGAACCATTCCCAGAAGAAGGAAACACAAGATCACTCTCAATTGTTACATGCTGATATTTACCTGGATAAACTCCAGCTTTTCTTCTCCCCTCCTGTAGTTTGCTTTCATTTGGAGTTAAATTACCCAGGTGAAAACAGGTAGCTGACGGGAACACTGTCCCTCCTCAAGAGAACACAGGGCTCATGCTTGAGAGGCCTTTTTGGGTAGGCTAGTGGCTTTTATCCTTTGACTGAGAACCTAAGTTGCCACTAGCAACCTTCCTCTATAACAACATGAGTTAATTAGCTGCAGTGCAGGTCAGTTTGTCTTTGGCTGCCTTCTCTCTGTCTCATTCCTCTTTCAGGGTCAGTCTGTCCTACCAGGGGAACTGCACAGGCCTCTGAAAAATTTGCCTCGTTACATCCAGGGTTACCGCTTCACTCCACACATTCTGATGAGCTCTGCAGGAGGCCAGAAAAGAAGACAATATCAGAGAGTTTCTGGTTTTTGCTTATAAAACAACCTTCCTGACAGACTTCATTGTACCTAAACTCGACACCTTGAAGTTTAGTGTTCTGACTGAGGACACACAGAAACAGTACTAAGAGAAATAACTGCTTGTAGGGTCTAGCATGTGGATGGGGCTGGTGTGGTGGGAGTTGGGAGAGGAAGGAGCTGACAGAGCTGCTTGTAGTGAGAAGCACAACACAGCCTCTGCCATGAAGACCAGAGCTGCAGCTTCCCAGTCACTGACAGGGAAACCTTCCCCATGGCCCAGGAGCTGCGGTCCACTGCCACCACGACCCCTGAGCAGAAGAGGCCAGACAGCACTGTGAGCTGCTGAGGGCAGCTTCCTCCAGTATTCCTCCAGAAGCCAACAGCTTCCTCATCTGTTGGCTGAGAGTCTGTAAGAAAGTCATCATGGTCAAACTGCAGGTTCATGCCAGTGGCAAGGAGACAACATACAGCTCTGGGGCAGATGCTCCAGGTAGTACTTGCCCATGCTTCTCAACCATTCCCTATTTACTACATTTTCTAGAATCTGTAACAAAAGGCATATAGGGGACTTACAGACCCTGTTACTCCAGAATAGCCAAGGGCTTCAATCTAACACAATTTCTTTGTTGACATGAAACTCATGTGATCACTGCTGCTCAGCCAGTTGAGTTTTACTGTCCTGGGGTTTTCAACATGTGCATGCTTTTAAGTGCTATAAGGGGCACGGATTTATATTACAACACAGAGCACTAGTGAGCCTATGGCAGATATCCTTCTGAAGGTACAATTCAAGGTAGCCTAGTTTTCATCACCTTGGTTGAAAAAGTCAGCTAAAAGTAAATATTGAACAATTATTATACTGCACTTCAGGTGCGAACTGTATAACAGCAGCCATCCAAAAGAGGCTTACACCTAGACCTTCCTCCTAAATTCATGTATTTGCAATCTTAACATGAAAATAAGGTCAAAAGAGCAAAACTCTACTGCTAAAATCAGCAAGAGTCCACTGATTTTCCACGTTACTGCATTTGAGTAACCTAAAGTACACATTGTCTCACTTTAAAACATTTCCAGAACTTCAGACTTTGAGGCTTTTCATACTGAGAGGATTGTTGCTTTTGATTCCACCATCATTATTTTTGTTAAAATCCAACATGCTTTTAACGTTTAATTTAAATCCATTCTTTCCTCCTGCTATTGAAAGACATTTTGTGTGTGACAATAACATTTTGTACCCCAAATCACCACCATCTGCTTATTTATAGTGAGATCCAACAATAAAGGGAATTTTGACTAAGCCATCAATTTTACTAAGCCCTCAATAGGAGCTGGATAATAACAGCATTAGTCATGTGACTGTTCTTTCTATGAACTCAGTTTTCATTTTCCTGACAAAAATGAGAGTGTTTCTTTATCATTCACTGTAATTATTTTATAGTGTTTTGCAACAAGAATGCTAAAAGAACCTTCACTTCCTGAGACCCATCCCTTTTACCACACACAGCTGCTGTTTTACCAGGTATGTAATGTATATATGGTCCTGATATGCCACTATGTGCCACGATTAAATTGCCTCAGTGTCTGAGGGGAAAGGTGAGATGCTAAGAGTATTGTGGCCAGGATTTGCTGAGTTATATTTAGTGTTACCCTCAGAAAAAAAAAAAAAACCAACCACAAATGGCACAAAACAAGAAACAAAAGCCCACCACAAAAACAAAAACAAAAACTACAACACCAGGATTTTAGTGGAGCACCAAAAATTAAACAGCTTAAGAAAAGAAGTTAGTTGTTGCTGTCAGAAAGCAGAGATTAAATAATTGAAGAAACCAACCTTGCGTAAGCATCAGCAGCAAGAGAAGACTCAAGTTTTAAACTTGCATGAAGTTTCTCATAAACTATGATACTAAGAGACTTTGATAGTAATAATAAAAAAAAACAACACCTTCTCTGTTCAAAGATGAGCATGTGGGAAAGAGGAAAGTTAAGCTGACATCCTACTTCAGACAGATCTCTTTTCCTTCTAATGAGAACATGTTCCAAGTGCAGTACAGCACAAAGAAAGACTTCTGCTGCTCTCAGAGATCACATTTGACCCTTAAAGAAGTTGTGGTGGAAGTTGTTTTTTTTATTTTTTTACTTGAGCATGTTTTTTAAAATCTCACTGTAGCAGTTGAAACTATCCCACTGCACTTTTACAGATATAACTCTTTGTGCTATACAGATATCTTATTTTTCTAACTTAGATCCAAAAGATATTTTATTGGCTTTCACTGTGATGTACACGAGTGCTCCAAGTTCACAGCACTGAATTGATGTATCATGTGAGAACTATGGACAAAGTTCCTGGCAGTTACTCTTCTAGTTAGACGTATACAATTATACCAGTTGATAAATAAAGCTAAACTAGATCTTTAAAATATATAGTACTAACTCCTTCTAATACATTCACATAGATAGTTGGACCGTAGAGTTGTTCCAGTTTGTAAAGTTACGAGGTTTTGCACTACTTACCCAACTAGGCATTAGGGCCCAGTGTTGATACACTGGGACAACCTAGAGGACAATTGTGAACTGGGAAACATTCAAGAGCATTTTCAATGCTAACACTGATTGATAAAAGGAGCTTTATTCCTGCTCTGCTCATATGAGTTTGAATTTGTTGAAATTACAAGTTGACAACACAATTATCCCTATCTGAATTACTTGGTTAGGCTTCCTTTCCAGTCAAGGACAAAAGTGGGCATTTCTGGATTTATCTTCTCTAAAGGTAGAAGTTGAACAAGAACAGATGAGTTAAGCTGTAGAAATAACTACTTTTGTCCATTGTCTGTGTCAAAGTGCAGACCACTAGCCCTGACATAGATACTGAAAATTTACTGAGATGCATATAAAACTCAGTCTCTGGGTTATTTTTCTCTCTTGTACTGAGGACTCCACGTTTGGATGCAGTACTCCAGGTGAAGCCCCCCCCAGTGCAGAATAATAGGGTATGATCATATCCCTTGACATGCTGACCACACTTGTTTTGGTGCGGCCCCAGGATACAGTTGGCTTTCTAGGCTGTGAGGGCACACTGCTGACTCATGTCCAGCTTGCCATCCAACAGGACTTCCAAGTCCTTTCCAGCAGGGCTGCGCTCCATCCTTACATCTTCCAGCTTGTACTAATAGTGGGGGTTGCTAGGCGTAAGACCTTGCACTTGGATTTGTTGAACCTCATGAGGTTCACCTGGGCCCATTACTTGAGCCTGTCTAGGTCTCTCTGAATGGCATGCTGTCCCTTGGGCATGTCAGCTGCACCCAGCAGCTGGGTGTCATTTGCAAACTTGCTGAAGATGCACTTGATTCCACTGTCGATGTCACTGATGAAAATGCTCAAGAGCATTGGTCCTAGTAGTGAGCCCTGACAGACACCACTAGTCACTGATCCCGGTCCAGGCATTAAGCCACTGACCACCACTCTCTCAGTACAATCGCATAACCAGTTTCTTGTCCTCCAAACAGACCACTCATCAAATACATATCTTCCCAATTTAGAGAGAAAAATGTTATGGAGGGGCACTTTAAAGGCATTACCGAAGTCCAGACAGATGACATGAGTGGCTCTTCCCTTTTCCGCTGATGCAGTCACACCATCATAAAAAGTGACAAGGTTGGTCAGGCAGGACGTGCCTTTACTAGCCATACTAGTTATCTCATATCACCTCCCCCTCTTTCGTATTGCCTTAGTATAGCTTCCAGGAGAGTCTGATCCATTGCCTTCCCCAGCACAGAAATTAAGTTAACAGATTGGTAGTTCTCTGGTCATCTTTCCTACCTTTCTTAAAATGGATGCTATATTGCCTTTTTTTCCAGTCATCAGGAATATCACTGAGAGTGGCTTAGTGACTTCATCAGCCAATTCCCTCAGGACTCTGGATGTCATATATAAAACTGCTCAGTATGTGGGCAGATCACTGATTCCACAGTGTTTAAATGGGGTTGAAAATTGAGGAAAGTGGGAGAGAGTTACACCAGGACTGGATGGATGAGTTTGGATGCTCCAGTGAGAAAAGAGGTGCTCTCTCTTCTATCTCCATAATGCATGGAGACAGATCAAACCTCTATTTTTGCACTACCTTCCAAGAAATGAGTAAATGCTATTTTACTTTGACTAGCTTGTCCAAGCTCAAGTGCTTCATGATATTCCTCCTTTGGCCACAAATCTGTCACCAGTTATCAACATTTGGACAATTCTGTCTGAATCTAATAATAGCCAGAGGTGTTGGACAGCACAAAAGAAAAACCAGGTCGTGTGCTTTCAGCTAGCCAGCTAATTCTGAGCTCCGCAGCAATCCGCAGGAAGGACTTTTAAGTGGCATGTGTGAATACAGCCCTTAAAGATATCTGATCTATGTGGAAATTATAGCTTGACACACACAAAAAAACGAAACTCATGACCTTCAACTTTGTGAAATGCCTGCCAGCCAGCTGCGCTAAAGAAGAATCTACATTCAGGGCCTGTAATATGGTGATCCTCTTTCTAGGCTATCCAGGGGTTTTATCTTTTTTTCCCCCAAACATTAGAAAATGAATTGAATACAACCACAGTATTCATGTAAAACCAACACATCTGATATGACTGATACAGATAACAACACCTTTCAACACAAGATCCCAGGGGTCCTATGCATCTTATTCACAATAGTTCCCAGTCCTGTAACAAATTCTTGCTTAAATTTATACACAAACATCTCCACTGAAACCTAATCAGATGCATGAGTTTTTTCAGAATCAAGGACTAGTGCTGCACCAGAATTATGTTTGTCTGCTGATAACAAAGCTTTCTGTAGAACAAACTATGAGAAAAATTGCTGTTAACTGTTTGAATTCCTCACGGAATTGATGATGATTCTTCCTCAAGGAGAGATGTCAGATCTGGATTTTGTTGAGAACTCAAGGACCATCATCCTGCTCTGGCTAATGATACTCCAAGATGCTTAATGACAGAAGATAAGCAGGATTTTCTGCATCTCAGGGGTTGAACACTCTGCTGAAAAGGTGTGAGTTTCTTAAATGAACTTCCTCAACTGGATGATTAGCTCTTTAGCAAACTAAGAAGAAAAAAAGGCCATACAAACAAATGAAACATTAGAGTGAGAGAAAGAGCTCTTGATGCTCAGATAGACACAGTTTTTAAATATAGTGACCTCCCCAGTGACCTCGGAGACAGAAAACTATGTAATAAGCTACCATGAAATCACATGACCCCACTTGGGGACCCCCAGCCTAGCTGGGCCTCAATGTCTGGACTAATACAGGTGAAGTCACAAGCAACACAGAACCTCTTATTTTATTAAAGAACAGTAACTGCTCTTGTAAACATAGAAATAATGAAAAAGCTTTGACTCATGTTCCTACATAGACTGTCAGACTTGCCTCTGGTTGCCAAGTCATCAAAAATCTAAAATGTGCTGCAAATGTTAAGAATAGTACGAACCTAATTGCCAGGCCTGTCTCATCACACTGTCAATTTGAATTTCACCAAAACCTAGAATCTGATATTGGTCAATAACTGCTATCAGAGAGAGAGGACAAATTTCAACGAGTTCCTTTCCAGTGTCAGCGCTGTGTGTGTGCAGATTTGACAGCTGCGTGTGAAGTCAGAGCAGTGGCCCGCCCTGCCTCCCTGCCAACCACTTGACAGTATAGCTCCAATGTGAAAAGTGAGGAGGGATGATAAGCAAATATCAGATCTCTCTCTGTGCTTTGGGAAAATTACAAACCTGTAGTTATACTCCGGCGCAACCCTCTGCCAATATCACACTGAAACAAAATTTAACCTAGGTAGGATTTGCATTCTTACTGCTTTAAGAAATTATGACCAAAATGCAGTTCTGTTCGCAACTTCTTTTGCAACCCTTAATTGAGCTTCTATAGATAATATATATCTTCTATATATATTCTTTTATTTCTAAGTATACAATAAAAGCATGATAAAAACGTTATTTCTAAGTGTCCTTCTCCCCTTTCCATATACCTGCCCCTTACAGCAGTTTGCAAGAAGCAGGGAAATATTCTTGCATTTACTGTAGCGCACTAAACTGAAGGCGAGTCCTTCGCAACATAAATCCCAAACAGAAAACTTCAGAGATGCAGTGTGCCCTTTTGTTCCACTCATATGAAAGGAGCCTTCTCACCCAACTCATAATTCAGTTCAGGTAATGTCTCTTAAATAATACACACTCCCTTCCCAGAAGGCATTAATTTATCAGTGTTATCAGGTAACTGCTTATTTTTAGCTGTTAAAAGAAATGCAGTTGTCTGCTGAGGGCTGTAAAGCTCCTGTCTTCTGTCCAAGTGGAATTTAAGGGATTGAAGTCTGGGGGAAGTGGTCTAACCCCCAGTGATCTTCAGGGGAAACTTTATACTATTTTTCCAGAACCATTGAAAGAGCCTAGACTGTGCTGTTTGACAATATAACCTCAGAGAAAGTGGGAAAAAAAAGGGAAAAATTATTAAAAATTTTTGAAAAAATATTTAAGCTTTCTGAAAGAAATCCAACCCCTACTGTAGTATCAGTAGACTACACAAAATAAATAAATAATAAAATAAATAAATAAAATAAATAAATAAATAAATAAATTTATAAATGATATAATTAAAATATATAATGAAAATAAATGATAAAATAAATAAATATATAAAGGTTTGCATATCGACAGGCTCAGGAAATGGCACAGAATAAAAAAAAATATTGATGTTTTCCCGAAAGTCAAAAACCAGTTCTTTGTCACCTAAAAATATTTTAAAATACTGGGACAGAAAGAATACATGGAAAGTAATTTAATCTCATCTCCACCTATCTAGATACATTTCAGAAAACTAAACTGTCCAGTTGTCATGGCTTTGTGGTTTTTGTTATATTATGATGTGGAATATCAATAACATCATGTAGTGTATTGGGAGTTAAAGAGTTAATGCTTTAGCTGCATGGATCATCAATAGCTCTGGGTGTACCTGTCTCAGAAGAGAAGAACTGCATTCCCCAGAGGGCTGTGCGATGCTTTGTATTTTTACGTGTTTCCACCCAGAGGGAAAGACAAAAACTGTCAGTGGTTACGGGACCGTCCCTCTTCCCTTTGGGATGGAGCTCGGCAGTGGGTGTTTGTTGCAGCCATCCGCCTTCAGCGTTAGCGTAAGGTCTTTGGTTTATCGGACACTCTCACTCATTTTATTTGATTCATTAGCCTCAATTCCTTATTTTGCTTTCTGATATCTTATTTAGTAAATTATCTTTCCTCCTCAGATTGTTGCCACTGTTTTGTTCCTAGGCCCATCTCCTGTTTCCCTTTCCCCCTTTCCCTTCCCCGGGGTGTGGGCCTGTGGGTCCCCTGCCTCAATTGTCACAAACTGTCCTGCAAATTGTTGACACCAGTTTTATTCTGTTGGGGTTTTGAGCCTGTGTTTCCACAAAATAAGTCTCCCATGGTCTTGGAAGAGATAAAAGCAATATTTTCTCTTCATGCATCCAGTGAAGTGAACTTGCTTAACAAGCACTCAGAATGGCTAGTGTGCTGCTACAAGGCTGCTGCCTTCTCTGACCCCCCACAAGCTCCTCAGAGGATTACCAGGCTCCTTCCCCCTTGTCTTGCTAGGGAAGGTGGGAGAATCCAGAGCTGGCAGCTTCCCACCAGAAAGCCCCCAGGGTGGATGGAAGCAATGCCAAACAAGTCTCACAGCCCATGGAAGTAGAGGCAAATCCTTCCACCTCCATCCCAAGGTTGGAAGACGCTTCCCTCAATCTGCTGTCCTCTTGGAGACATGTGCCCCTTGCCTAGCAGAGAGTGTCCTCTCTACTGCACTGGTGTGGCTCTTTACACACAACTGTGAGTGCCTCCTGGATCCAGCTTGCGACAGGGAATCAGGCCTGTCACGTTTTGTTTTTCCATCCCACCAATTCTTCTAAATTGTTCTGCATTTAATAAACCACATCCATGCCTTTGCCCCATTTTCAGATTTGAATCCTTCTGATTCCTTCTATCAAGTTGACAAGATAAAGGGTTCTTTTTCTCAAATTTATCTTCTAAGAAAACCTGTATGGAATATGGCCACTTGTGTCAGTGATCTGGAAAATGTGCTTTGTCTTTCTTCCAGAGAACATGCACATTTCAGATTTCCCTTAAGCTTTCCTAATTATGTCTGATCTCAAAGGTTTTAGTTTGTCAGCCCAGCTGATACCAACCAGATGACAGAAGTGATTTGAGGGTGGATTTTGTCTCGGAAGGAGTAGAATATCAACAAGAAAATTATGGTAATTCCTCATTTCATTGTAAAGACATGTCATGTGTGTTTCCATATTCTGACTGTGAAATAAACAGAGCTATAATCAGATGACATGGCAAGAAAGGCCCGAAACACTAGTCAAGAATTAAAATGTAAATGCTTATTAAACAAGACATCTCTCCTATGAAGAATGCTCAAAAGAAAGCATAATATTAGGCACCTTGCTCAGCGAGTTGAATCTATTCCCACAAATAAAGGCTGAGAAACAGAACATAAACTGTCCATACGTATGGGGTAGTGTGTATACTGTAGGGAATACGTATACAATCTATTAGTTTGGTTGCAATCCATGTAAATAATAATCTAGCTCCTGCAGAGCTCACGGCACACTGAGAACTCCTGTCAGCATTTCACTCAGCCCCATCACTACATCCATCAGCTGGCCTCAGAGTGAAAGGGAGGATGAGGTAGGAGGTATCAAGATACAGCTCATAATGATGGAGCCATAGCACTAAATGTCTCTAACTCAAACTGACTGGGTCATTTAGCAGCTATGACTTGCTGTGACACCCGCTGAAGAAGAGAATAAGCTTTGGGTACTTAACATTTTAGAATAAATCTCCGTTTTCCTTCAGCTATGTTTAGTATCTGAACAAACTCCAAGGCACTAAAACTCCTGTTCCAATTTAATACAGAGTTCTATTTGCAGAGACTCATTAATATTGTGTACAGCTGCTTTAAAAAAAAGGTTAAAGTCTTGGCTGAAAGCAGTAATGACCGTTAATTCAACACTAGAAACTCCAGCACTTACTGTGAGACTCTCCAGATGGGGAAGCACCAAGTTGAGGTTTAGCAGACACCAAAGCACAGAGTGGCTGCTGGCATGGAGGACTGCAGGCACAGGCAAGTCAGCAGTTGGCATGCTGAGGGGCTGTTGGGATCCCAGCTTGCTGCTCTCCCACACATCTGATCTGCTTCCGTACTTCCCTTAACTACACGCTTTGGTCCTTTATGAAGTAAGTCTTAAAAACAAGACCATTATGAAATCCTTACCTTATACTAGAGCACATACTGTGAATTTTCCCTTGTAATTCCTACGGATATGAGGGTGAAATTTAGAATAAAAATAAATGCCAAAAGGTGTTTTGCTCCTCATTCTGGACAGCAGTGGCTTTATAAATGGGGTGAAAAAACTAACAAAAACCCCTCCAATGCTATTAAAAAGCGTCCAGAAACAAACAAAAGCAACAATGTGAATGGGAGAAACACAAGTGTTGTGCAAGCTTAGGTCAGGTGCTGGGCTTGATGGCCCAGGCTCCCGTTAATTATCTTTTCTTGCTTTAGGATTACAGTATATAACATACAGTAGACATCACCAAGTCCTCTAAGATAAAGAGCAGACATGTAGATGCTTAACGAAGCTTGTTAAGAGTGGGATTCAGTGTGAAATGCTTTTCATCACCCAGAGATCTCAAAGCACCTTACTGTTCAAATGCAGTGGTACTGATAGCTCACACACTCCTCAACTGTAGCCAGTTGGAGAGTAGACTGCAAGAAACACATAATAATTCCCTCTATCCCTCAATAAATTACCAGAGAAGAGACTGAAAGATACCTCTCAGCTGAAAAGTTAAGGGGAACACAGGTGGAAAGAATTTAATTATCCAAATATCAGTTTGGCACTGGGAATGTATCACTCTTACAGTACAACATTCATCTACTTGGGGTGGCATCATCCATATGGCCTACGTAAAAACTAGTCTAGAGTGCTAGTACCTGAAGTACTGTACCTGCCTGTCCTGAAGATATTCTGCAGAAAAGTTGACTTGTAAATAACACAACACAGGGGAAGTCACTGGAGGAGATGATTAAAGAGGTGAACATCAGAAGCAACCTGGGCTGCAGCAACCATTCCCTGGTTGAATTTGCGTTCTTGAGAAAGGCAAACCTGGCAAAGAATGGAGTCAGGCATTTAAGAGAGTGAACTT
This sequence comes from Cyrtonyx montezumae, assembly GCF_038088225.1. Classification (NCBI taxonomy): domain Eukaryota; kingdom Metazoa; phylum Chordata; class Aves; order Galliformes; family Odontophoridae; genus Cyrtonyx; species Cyrtonyx montezumae. The sequence goes on along the minus strand of NW_027072045.1, from coordinate 21,918,089 downwards.
CAGACCGATTAAGGAATTATTGGATGAGAGACCCTGGGAAACCATCCTTAGAGACAGCAGAGTTGGCAGCTCTTTGTGGATGCATTTCTGAGAGCACAAGACTTCTCCATCCCCAGCACAAGGAATCAATCAGAGGAGACAGAAAACCAGCCTAGGCTAGGAAAGGGGCTGCTGATCAGATGGAGAAATAAAAAGGAAATGCTTAGACAGTAGAAGCAGAGACACTTGTCTTTGGAAGAATACAGGGATGCTTTCCAGATATGCAGGTACAGGACCAGGAAAGCCATAACGCAGACTGAACTAAACTTCGTGAAGGATGTTGTAAAGGCAAAGAGACTAGCATGAACAAGGAGGTGCTACAAAAAGAAAGAAAATGAATGCTCACTCATCTCCAAATATCTAGGCTTGTGGGGAAGGAACTCCAAAAAGGGGAGATCTCTAACAAAAAATCCTTACTCAATGGCAGTCAGCCCTTAAATGAGATCTAAGACGAGTGGAACCATGCTCTAACCCTTCCACTCACACAAGTGAGTTCCCTTCACCTGTGCTCCCAGGGCTGACCGGATCTTTCCTTCACGTGCTCATTCAGTAGTTCAAGCTGTGACTCAGCAGTTCCCATACAGATGTGAAAAATAAAAGAAAGGTTTCCACAGATACATTCGTCAGAAGAGACAGGCCAAGGGGAGTGTAACCCCTGTGATAAATGAGATCATAGAACTGACATTTTCTCTTCTCTAATCTGAATCCTGTTGTCCTGTCTGCTGCAAAAATGAGTACACACATATAAGTATATTCACTTCAGGCTAATGCTTTCTCGAGAAGCCTGGAAAGAATAGACAGTATCTAGCAGTACAGTTGTGGAGAGAAGCAAGAGAAGGTGAAATTGAGAAAAGAAAGGAAGGCAGCTGAAGTGTCAGGTGAAGAAAAGAGTAACTTAAGAGTGATATTTTGTAGAGTTTAATAAATGTAGATTTGAAGAGAAGCAGAAGTAACATCCTGCAGGGTTAGCAGGTAAATCCTCACTAGGCAGGATGCTCTCTTCAGTATTTATATTAGTTGTGCTCTTGATTGAACAGGAACAATTATTTCTAATACTGCAGGAGTCCAACTGCAGGAGTGCACAACCAGCCTCTTCCTCCCCCTCATACACAGACACATGCCATACAGACCTATGTGACCCTTCATCTGCCTCCTGTACTTTTCTTACAGATACAGTTTGTTGAATGTCCTTGATCAGAAGAAAGCAGAATTAATTAATTACTCATCCTCTTTCAGATGAGTAAAGACTGCATAGTGCACTGCAGTCAGTTGACAAAAGGGGTAAACCAGAATAATAGTGTGTACAAGTTCCTTGGTCATGCCTTTGCATAATACATCTCCCAGAAGAGATCCCAATGACGATTACACAACTGAAGGAAGTGCGTCTGGGGGCACTCAGAGAATGCAGTTTCATCTCACTGCTTCCATCCCATGTCTGTAATGCATAAATAATGTTAACAGCATCTACACAGATGGACAAGGCCTGGAGGTGCCTGTTGAAATAAAGATTTTGCAGTAGGCTTGAGGGTGCTAGTTATATGCAACAAAAACTCATTCCTAGGTAAGAAGAGCTGGGTACTTAAGGACTTTTAAGTGTCCCTTTAGGCAGGTGGCCTTCAGATTGATTCAGGAATGATTATGAATAAGAGGTGGCAGCTGCTTGACGAGTAACTGCTCCATACAGCACACTGACATCTTCAATATGCCAGGAACTTCAGAACCATGACAGATGCAATGAGCAGGAGACTCAGTGTACTGTGGGGTAGTTAACACAGAATCCCTTGTCAGTGGGACCAACATCATTGTAATGATAGATGTTAACATGCTTATGAAAAATAAGCAAGAGATCAAAATTAATTTCCCCTGCATTAGGTTTCTCCTATACTGTTCTACTCACATTCTTCCACCTGCTATTTGTATGAGGTAAGTGAGCTTACCTCATTTTACTGCCCACAGGGAGTAGTTTCTGACTTGTAAGAAAACTCTCCTCTGCATAGGTGCCTTATGAATAGGGACATTCACTTGCACCATAAATGCAGTAAGCATATTGTGCTTTATCATCCAAAAAAAAGTGAGAGAATGAAGAAACGTAAGGATTTTGAGGCAGGTATAGAACAAGAGAAAACGTTTGTGGAGGACCTAAAACACAGCTGGGAAAAAATGAAGTACCCTTGTTTTCCAAGAATAAAAACCCACGTGGAGGGATGGTTGTGATTGTAATTCACCCCAAATATCTTTTCAAAAATGAAACAGTGAAATACTTCTTAAAATACCCTGGCAGCATCCTTTGTGATTCCGCATCCAAAAGCACTCTATTCTCTAGAGCGACAGCGGTCAGTTTAGGGGTCCTAAAATTTAAGATAGACCCACAGTCATTGCTGACACTGAGAGCTGACAGAGGTCATACACCATTCTCAGTATTATTTTTCCCATGTTAAAAACGCTGGATTTTAACGTGAGGCTGAGACAATTCACTACCTTCCAACACTGTTTCTAGATTTTCCCTGGAGAGTTGTTTTGCAATGCAAATTGTGTCATTTTATGTAAAAACACTGAAAATATTACAAATCTGTCTCAGAAAGTCTCAGTCTGATTTGACACTGGAAAAGAGATCTATAAAGTATGAAGTGTTTTACTGACATCTGTCCACAACATTTCCTAAGTAAAGATGTGTCATTTAGCACATCGTCATTTTGTGTAAGTACACAATTAATGCCATGAACTAGAAAAGCAATCCATAACACTTGAGAAAGATCTCCAGGTAAGAATGTACATTCTAAAGTAAATTTTACAAAACAAACAAACAGACAAAAAAAGCAACCATACCAAACCAAACCAAACAGAAAACCAACAACAGAAAAACAACCAGCCTCCAAAAGCACCATCAAAAGCCCCATCAAACTCCTCTAGTTTCCCTTTCACTTGTGTATCTCCAAAACTGATATTTCAACTGCCAATGTCTCATGCATTGGAAATTCTTAACTTTGGTTTCCTTCTTAAAAAAAAAAAAGACTTAAGAAAGCAGCAGAAGTGCCTGCTTTTACTTTACTTTTAAAAACATATTCAGTCCTGTATCCTTAATAACAAATTCCTAAAGGACAGTTGCCATGGGCTTTTTTAAAAATCATTCACATAATTACATGGGGACAAATATCAATATACAGAGCAGCTTAATTCTGTTTGTGATACAAGCATTTTCTAAAGTAACTTTGTAAAAGACGTCCTTCAAGCTTGATATCCATGACCAATACCCAAAGCACTGCTTTAGCACCGCTACCAGGGCTGCAGTGTATCGTGGCTAGCACGTGTGATCCAGTAATTGACTATCCAAAATCATGTTGCCTATGATAAGCATTTAAGGGTGAATTAAACTTGGTGACATTTTATATCCCTTCCAGTTTGAGCTAGGCAGTGCATAGTAGTCTCAGATTTCTGAAATGTAATCAAAGTGGAATGTGGCAAGTCCACAATTCCCCAAAGAATGGCTTAGGTTGGAGGGGACCTTAAAGACAGCCAGTTCCAACCCCTCTGCCATAGGCAGGGCTGCCACCCACCAGATCAGGCATCCAGGGCCAAACCAGCCTGGCCTTGAGCAGCTCTAGATGTGGGGCAACCACAGCCTCTCTGAGCAGCAGTGCCAGTGTCTCACCATCCTCTGAGTAAAGAATTTCTGCCTAACATTTAACCTTAATCTCCCCTCTTTTAGTTTAAATCAACCCCTCTTTGTCTTATCATACTGTGTAAAGAGTCAGTCCCCCCTTGCTTGTAAGCTCCTCTTAAGTACTGAAAGGCCTCAATGAGGCCCCCCCAGAGCCTTTCCTTCTCCAAGCTAAACAAACCTCAGCCTCTCTTCATAGGAGAGGAGCTTCAGCCCTCAGAGCATCCTCGTGGCTCCTCTGGATCTGCTCTAACAGCTTTGCATCTTTCCTGTTCCAGGGCTCCCAGGCTTGGACACAGTGGAAGTTCCATCTACAGAAATCTGAAAGAGGAACAGCACTGCTCAATCTCCACAAGAGCACGGGACTGAGCCGTGCCCTGTGCAGGCAGGATCAGAACTTCCAGGGCTTGCTCCTCGGTGGGCTCTCGGTTCCCACGTGGAGCACTCTGCTGCAGCACAGCTTTTGCATCTCATCTGGCGGTGTGGAAATGGGGCCGTGGAAATAAAGTCATCACCAAGAGTGGGTACCAGCCTGAGTCTGAGCGGTCCTCGCCAAAACATGCTCTCAGAGCAGGCACAGCACATCTATTATTGAAGAGCGTTGTTTCTATATGGTGTGCCAAGTTGGCAGAAATGCAGATTTAAAATGTAGAAGTGACTGCTGGGGAGCTGGCCAAGGAACTAGAGGGAAAGGAATTAATAGCATTATTTCTTAAAAAAAATAAATCTTGGACTAGTTTTCTTTTTTATGGCAATCTTAAATTATTTATCTGTCTTTCTAGGTCAGAAAACAGGAGTAAATTTTATATGTGATGCTTTCTTATAATCCATTGGTACAAAATGGGCTCTCACAGAATACTGCAGTATTTCACCGTGCTGTTCTGGCACAAAGGGATGCCTTTTGGGGTCCTTTGTGGCTCAGGTGCTGCTGTTGTGCCTGGCGAGATGTTTGTGTCTGCTGAGAAAGGGAAAATAACAGCATAAAAATAATATCTGAGTGAAAGTAAGTAACACAGCCTCTATTTCAGGGACATTAGAGACACCTCCCTGGGGAAAACCGGGCTGATTTTTCATCCTGTTTGGAGCCTGTCATCTTTTTCAAAGTCTCCTGTTCATCCACAGAGCTTATTTGGAAGGAGCAGGCACCACGGCTGTCAGGGCGCTCTGCAGAAAAATTCTGACCCACTGCTACGAGGGAAAAAAAATAGAGTTAGCTGTCATTAAAAACATCACCACTATTTTAAAATGGAAACCATTTCATATTACTACTTAGAAGTCGTCTCGGACTAACATGAAAAGAATTTCTAAAAGAAATGTCACCTGCTGCCCTCTGCCCACTTTTTCCTCTCATTATTCCTCCCATCTATACAAAGAGAAATAAAAGCAGGCAGCATTTTCCACAGCACATGGAAGTAACTTGCAGCTCAGCCTCCGAGAGCTGCTACCGCTTTTGTACTTAGGATGACCGTAGCCAGAAATCTTTCTAATTCATGTGCATTATACTGGCCAGATGTGATCTAAATCCAGGACAATGGCCCTGAACATTTAAAGATACTTTCCTGCATGTTTGACCTCTAAGCAGGATGTGAGGGAGGAAAAGTTGCATTGGTGACATGCTGCCAGTAAGTCAGGAATATGAGGAGATTTCTGCAACGTGGCACAAACAACCAGTGGTGCCACTGTGGTTGCAATTTAGGTATGCAAGTATTTTGCCAAAAAAAAACCCAAACAAACAAAAAAAAGAAAAGAACAACCCCCACCTCCAAGCTCAGAAAATTCCTTTTACTGCCTTCGCTAAGGAATATCCTGCTGCAGTGTTTCACCTCAGGACAGCCATATTTTGAGCAAAATACAGAGTGCACTGCAGCTTCCTTCTATCTCTCCACTATGAATCCATGGAAGTAAGATAATTCCTGGCTCATGCATGAAATATCTCTTGGATCCATTAGTGGCTAAGCCTGAAGAGTTTACCAAGAGGTAAATATTAGGCTACAAGCAATAGCAGACGATGGATCTGACATGGGGTTCATCTCACTAAGTGAGTGCTGTGATGGCACTGTAGTGGTACAGGCTTCAGTGAGTATCTTGAGCAGAAATATAACATGAAGAGCAATTTGTCCATGAAAGAAACAGCCACTGTTTGCAAAACTCCTTAAAGAAAGCTGTCACCAAGGCCATCTGTGTTTGCCCTCACCATAGCAGGCATTCATAGTGCTTGAGGTTAAGTAGCAACAGACAGTATCAGATTTTTTTCTTTTAGCAAATGTTACATCCATTTAGTTTCTGGTCAGTAAGTACAAACTCTCCAGGAAATGTACAGCAAACTCCTTCGCTTGTCATTTGGCTTTAAATAACTGTAAAACCCATAAGGTTAACGAGTATGTACAGCACTCCAATTAATAAGTGAAATAGCCATAACACATCATGTTTTCCAGGGCTATGTGAGTTACACGATTCCTACACATCAGTAAATGTGTAGTGTAAAACTAGACCCACAAAATCCCCAGTGAAGTGCTGGCTGAAAACCCAAACATTTATGAATGGTATGGCCTGAGGTTTATTCACCCAGTTACACTTTGGAGTTTTGACACACGAGCAGCAGAGCTGAAGAATACGAGTTAGGAATGTTAGCATTGCTGTGGCAGTTTGCCCTCCCTCCTCAGTTGCTCAAGCTCTGCATGTCTTGATGCAGACTGGGGAGAGCAGCTCTGCCTCACTGTGCACCTGAAGAGATGGACATGTGGTATGTTATGGATTCCCATAAGAAAAGCAACTGCTCAGTAGCTCACAAGGTTTTTTTCTTAAAGCCTTCCTTGTAGGATGAAATTGGTGAAAATGTCTGAAGATCATGAAAGAAAGAAAGAAAGAAAGAAAGAAAGAAGAAAGAAAGAAAGAAAGAAAGAAAGAAGAAAGAAGAAAGAAAGAAAGAAAGAAAGAAGAAGAAAGAAAGAAAGAAAGAAAGAAAGAAAGAAAGAAAGAAAGAAAGAAAGAAGAAAGAAAGAAAGAAAGAAAGAAAGAAAGAAAGAAAGAAAGAAAGAAAGAAAGAAAGAAAGAAAGAAAGAAAGAAAGAAAGAAGAAAGAAAGAAAGAAAGAAAGAAAGAAAGAAAGAAAGAAAGAAAGAAAGAAAGAAAGAAAGAAAGAAAGAAAGAAAGAAAGAAAGAAGAAAGAAAGAAAGAAAGAAAGAAAGAAAGAAAGAAAGAAAGAAAGAAAGAAAGAAAGAAAGAAAGAAAGAAAGAAAGAAAGAAAGAAAGAAAGAAAGAGAAAGAAAGAAGAAAGAAAGAAAGGAAGGAAGGAAGGAAGGAAGGAAGGAAGAAGAAAGAAGAAAGAAAGAAAATATGTCTGATAGATTAAATATTAGCCGTGTTCCTATTTATGTAACAAATCAGAGGCAAACTGCTGTTAATATGCTACAGAGGCAGAGAAATTTCTGCTCATCTATTACCAGGGGACAAGCTGCTATTCTGCTATTCTGGCACAGCGAGGGCTCACATCAAACTCTCTGGCAACCCTTTTTGCTCAGATCTCTCACATCCCTCATTCTTCCCTTCCTAAGACAGGCAGTCATCACTGCTAACTCTCTCAGACGTTTTGTGCACCAGAGAAATGCGTGTCCTATTTTTCTTTCTCAAGCACAGAGCTGCAGCACAGGACTCTGCCCTCACAGTTGATCAGCACACGGGGCTTGGTTTTATGGTGGCCAGAGATGGAGGAAGGGAGAAGCTTTTCCCAGCCAGGCTGCTTGAGAGAGGGCATTCAGAGTTATACTGTTGGCAGGAGCTGGTACATATTGCTAGATTTACCTCAGTGGGCTTCTCAGGCTCTTCTGTTCAATCTTACCATTCACACGGCTGCCTTGGTAGCTGCCTTGCCTTGTCCTTTTCAAGAAGGCAATGCCAACCCAGGTTCACAGCCCAGAACTAACACCCAACTGGGAAAAAGGTAAAACCCTAGAAGTTTCTGCCAGTGAATTAATACCTCTCTATAGAAACAACAGCATTCTTTCCTTGGGGAAGCCAAGCTGAACTTAAAAGCTCCTCCTTTTGAAAACATAACATGGAAAGGCTTTGCGTAAGTTCATAAGGTGCTATGATTCCAGATACAGCACTAGTTTTCACTGTGAGCTAAGCAGTTCTGGAGAACACACAGTTGTACTGTGATTCACAGATACCTATTTACACTTGGGCTGCCCAAGGGCACCAAGCTTCTTCCTTACAACCACTGGGTACTTCTAATCACACTGGCAAAAAGAAGTATCCACACAGCTGTTTAGTTTGGCAAACCCTGGTAGTGTTTCCAGTTTCATGCTCTGCAGTGCTCCAATTACCTCTGCTGCCCCTGCTGAACTGCATTCCTACATTTGATGCAGGCTCCACTTCAACAACACAGTGCCAGAAGAGTACTTGTAAAGAGAAAATGGTCACCAACTTCAAAACAAGTGCCTCTCCACTCTTCTCCTAGGAAGGAGGGAATGGTTTGCTCCCCTTTCGCTCTCCCTTCTCTGCCAGGCCTTCTGCTAAACACAATTACATGCAGCATTTGACAACAGAGCTGATAAATTACATGCTGCTTGAACTGAAAACGTGAAAGATAACAGGGATGAATATCAATGCATTCACAGATGACACAAATCCATTTCATCACTTCCAAGGCTTTCTGGCTGTGCTTGGGCTTGACTTGCATGATGTACTTCCTCAGTGCATTGTCTTAAAACATCTCTAGAGGAAAATGGACTGTGCCTAAGAAGTGGCTGACAAAAAAGAGGGAAAAAGAAAATCAATGAAAACCCTCAAATCCTATAGGGAAACATTATTAGGGGCACGAAAACCTCATTGCTGAGAAGTATAAGCTGAAAAATTTCCACTTTCAGTGAAACTGGAAATTGTGTCTGGCTTTCAGACAACTACAATTTATTCCCATCTGACTGAGATTTGTGTGCTGCTGGAAATACTTTCTTATGACTTATCTCTAATAATTACAGGTGAACACACTTGCACCAAGAGGATTCTTGGCTACCATTTAACGCAGAAGTCAGTCATCTAAAATCTGCAACAGACTGCTATCTCTGTAGATACCATCGTTTCTGAAGGAAATAGCAATTTGGGCAATCCATAGCCCTTGGTTAAAAACTATAATGTAGCTCTATTGTCATTGTTCTGTATTAAATCAGTAATTTTCCTAGAAATCGCTCCGGTGGGGAAGAAAGAAAAAAAAATGAGAGAGATCTCAGTTTAGCTATGGTGTTGCTAATGAAAAACTTCCACGAGAAGAGAGATCAATCCTCCTAATTCAAACTGAGGGATGCAGAAGGTCTCATCACTGCTTTGAGATTGAATGCTTCAGAGTTTCACACTTTTCTTCCTCTGTTTGTGTGAAGAGCTCTGGCCAGTGCTCTGCAGGACCCCAAAAACATGTTGTGTGGTTCACAGGAATTGTACTAACCTTTGAAATTCGAGGGCATCAAACGGCAGCTTTCAGCTGCTGGCACTAGGCATCTCCTGCATTGCTAGGAAGAGCAACAACAAGCCGCCTAAGGCACAATTAGCAAATCACTATGCTGAAGCCTTTTAGCACAGTCCCTTACACAGTGCAGCAGGACACGCAGTCAGAGTTGCTTTCAGGCACAGCAACCAGCCCAAGCAGGTGGCAGTGGGATGCTGCCACTGGAATAAGGAGAAGACTGCATGGTTGAAGGCAATGCAGTCATGTCCAAATGGTATAAGCTTGTATCTTGGTTTTCTCCCTCAGCAGGAGTTGGAAAGAGGTAGGGAAAGAACACCACAAGGTCCCCCATTAGTCTGCTCCCGCATATGCTGCTCCTAAGGCTTTGCCGCCATAGCTTTAAATCCTAACCTGGGCGCTCTGATCTGGAGTACCTTGGGGTCTTCCCATTTCTTTGGAGGCCTAATGTGAGATCTGATGCTTGTTACTCGCTTTACAGAATGCATATAGTGAACCTGAAAGCCGAAGGGGGAGATATGTAGCAAGATTTTGACATCCAGAAAATTAAGGGAGGTAGGGCAGGCATTGTTCAACCTGTTCTATAAAAGAAAATTGCATGTGGCTATTGGTGATGGTGTGTTTTGGGAGAGGTCATCTCCAAACTGCAAATATCCCTTAAGACAAGGGGATCACGGTGATGTGGTTCTGAACTAGTGCGGGAGTGGACAGGAGACAGATAAAGTGTGCCCTTAAGAAGCTGCTTATCATAGAATCCTGGGCAGCCTGACCTAGCAGTTAGCAAGCCTGCCCATGGCAGGGAGGTTGCAACTAGGTGATCTGTAAGGTCCTCTCCCATCTAAGCCATTCTGTGATTCTCTGGTGATTCTTTCTCTCACCCTTCTCCAGCTCCCCAAAGAGAAACTGCTCTTCCCTATCAGCCATCCACAGGCAGGAAGACAATTGCAACTCCAACCTTTTTCCTCAGAGCTCCTTTTCAACATGAGCAGAGCCAAAGCCATGAAATTTCTAGTGATTCTGTCAACTTATCAGAGTGAAACCAGGAGACAGAGGGGGATTCTCTACACCCTGTTAGAGGGCTCAGAGAAACTGGATCTAAAACAAGAGCCTAGCCAAGTGATTCCCCTCACTGTGACTCATATGACAACTGAATATTGTAAGGTCAGAAAAAGCCAATCTTCTGCTGCCTAGAGGCAACCTGTTGCTTTCTATTAGCGTTTCTTCTGGTATTGAGTCATATGCAAATTGGAAAGAGACAGGAGAAAATTCCAGACATCCTGAAAAAAGAATTGGAAGCACTGAAAAAAATTGATATACCTTTACTAGCTATGCGCTGATCCAAACAAAACCCTATTTACATCTTTAAGAGTGAAAAATGTATTTGTATCATTTATTTATCACATAGAAAGTACCATGAGCTTTATTTATAGCACAAATTCCTTAGTTTTGAATAAGTGACAAATAGTATTAGTATTAGGGTATTCTTAGTATTAGGGATGGAGCTGAGCTGCATAATAAGGCATTAAAGCCCACTTTTTGCCAGATGACATCTCTTTTTAGGGGTAGAAATTAAAATGTTGAAAATAGAAAGCATCAATATTCTTGAAGGTTATATCCTAAGGGCTTGTTAACAGTATGTAAATAGAGAATTAATGTCATTTCGTAGATAAAAAACCTCACATTTTTAGTGAAAAAGTTTGGAAAGCAAATATGGTGTGCATGTGTGTGTTTGTTCATTACAACTTAACACAGCACAATATTAAGGACCAACAGTGATGCTGAATATAAACTGACAACAGTTTGCGGGTGACATCTGTACTTACACACATCAAGAGTAATTGTCAATGTGATAAGTGCTGAAATAAAGACTGCTGAAATATTTGACATATGTCAACAAACAGGGACGGTTTGACCCGGTACAGTGACAATTGAGGCAGAGGACCCACAGGCACACACCCCGGGGAAGGGAAAGGGGGAAAGGGAAAAAGGAGAAGGGAGATGGGCCTAGGAACAAGACAGCAGCAACAATCTGAGGAGGAAAGATAATTTACTAAATAAGATATCAGACAGCAAAATAACACAATATAATACAATATAATTGGAATTGAGACTAATGAATCAAATAAAATGAGTGAGAGAGTGTCCGATAAACCAAAGACCTTACGCTAACGCTGAAGGTGGACGGCTGCAACAAACACCCACTGCTGAGCTCCATCCCAAAGGGAAGAGGGACGGTCCCGTAACCACTGACAGTTTTTGTCTTTCCCTCTGGGTGGAAACACGTAAAAATACAAAGCATCGCACAGTCCTCTGGGGAATGCAGTTCTTCTCTTCTGAGACAGGTACACCCAGAACTATCGATGATCCATGCAGCTAGAGCATTAACTCTTTAACTTCCAATACACTACATGATGTCATGATGTGGAATATCAATAATATAACAAAAATCATAAAACCATGACAACATGTTTTAGTGGGCATGGTGGTGATGGGCTGATGATCTCAGAGATCTTTTATAACCTGAAAATTTCTCTGATTCTGTTCTGTGATCGAAGGATACTGAATTGTTTGAGCATTTGCAGAGGTGACCAACGAAGCTGTTGGAGGGACTAGAAAGCAAGACTTACAAGGAGTGGCTGAGGAAAATGAGGTTATTTTGAATGGAGAAGAGGAAGCTGAGAGTAGATTACACAGCTCTACAACTACCCAAAAAGAGCTTACTGCAAGGTGACCATCTCTTTTCTCAGGTGACAGAGGATAGGACATGGGGAAATAGCCTCAAGTTTTATCCAGAGAAGTTTAGATTAGACATCAGGGTAGGGGAATTTTTGTCCCTGGAGGTATTCAAGAGATGTGTAGATGTGCCACTAAAGGACACAAATCAGTGATGGGACTCAGGAGGACAGGTTGATGGTTGGACTTGGTGATCTTGAAGGTCTTTTCTAACCTAAATTGCTCCATGATTCTTCTGGGATTTAAGTGAACTAGTTATACTACCATTTTAAACCTTGCTTCCAAAAAAACTCCTTTGCAACCTACTTCTGAGGAAAAAAATATTGAAATTTAAGTTTGATTTAAATCTTCCTTCAGATTTCCTGGCTTTTGTTTGCTTGTTTGTTTGTTTGTTTTGTTTTTTACTGAGCTGGGGAAGGGAAAAGAGGAAGGAAGGGTTATTTTCTGTAAGCTTCTACATTTCTCACATTTATTAAGGAGAAAAGACATCTGGGTGTTCTGAAATGCACAATCGCCATGTGCAATAAGAGCTTGTTTAATGCAGCTGATAAGTTTCAGGTTATACTTAATAGCTGACACTAGCAGACCTAAAGGCATACAGTGATCCACATGCCAAGCCAGCTCCAGTGCTCGTGTCCCCAGCCCAGGGCCAGCAGGACAAGCAGTGTCACAGCCAGCACACCCCCAGGAGCTGTACAGCTCCACCACACAGACCCAGCTCTCCAGCTGCCTCTTAGCAGTTACCTCTTTGGGTGGCTGAAAGCAGTGCCAGTTCACAGTGCTGCTGTTGCTGCAGAACATCACACAGCCCACCTGATCGGCAATACCAATTTCTTCCTCCTGCATCATTCACAAAGTACTCTACCTAACCATATGCTACTGTTAAGGATTATTTAACGCTTGCTTAGTAATGACACTGGGCAATGCACATTCAATATTTGCCTGATAAGATGTTAAAGGGAAATGATGTGACAAGAATCCATCCCCCACCCTGTTGTTTTGCACTGGCATTTGTCACTGTGAACCAGCCAATGCTGAACTAACCACAATGGGTTGAAAACAACCAACCACAAACAAACAGCAAACCAAGCCACGTGCTTCTCAAACATCCCAGCAGACACTTATTTTCCAGTTCTGCCATGCAATCAGTTACTAGATTCACCTTGCTGGTCTGCTGCTGGATGTTTACATGCTGTTTCAACATTTCACGTGCTTCTGATGCAAACGACCCCAGAGGTAGTTATGGGCAAAATGTGAAACACTAAGGAATATTTTTGGTTCTTACAAGTTAAATAATATAGTCAGGCAGGGAGAGGGTGATAGCGCTTCAACAGGAGAGATCAGAACACAATTATACGTGGCCAGAAATGTATTCAGTAATGATCCATCATGCTGTCTCTGGCTGCTTTACATGCAGGAAGATCATCTGCTTTAATCTTCCTAGTCTCTAGATCCACGCAGAGCATCATATATTATGCAAAGCAATGCTCTGGGTGGCAGCATTGAGTTCAACATTGCAGCAGACTCTATTGTGTGCTTCTGATATTTTTCTTCCCCCCCTGAGTCTCAACTAGGTTTCCGCTTTCAAAAAAACGCTTTGAAAGTCTCCATCTCAAAGGAGAGATCCCCTTTTACCCCAGTGCCACGCAGCCTGCACCCACCCCCGTGCTCATGGAGCCCCTCCGCCCAGCACCGCCTTTCTCCCTGTGCCACACAACCAGGAACATCCTTCAGTGCAGGAAAGCAGCAGCGTGATGCAGCCTGGTTCCTTTCCTCCTGGCAGAAGGATTTGATAAATTCACCCTGGGGGGTGCTTGAATTTTTTATTCCTGTGTTCTTTATTCTTCAAATTCAGTCTCTATTTGACACCAGGCGTGTGCTGTTGAGAAAACAGGGTCCTTCTGCAGAATTCAGGGGGATTTCACCATGGAACAAAATATCCTTTTCTAGAAGCCAGTATTCTTGAAAACAATCTATGCTAAAAGGAGGGGCTGCAAAGATGGGGAGGAGAGTCTGGGGCTCATTGCAGGCTAACTCCCACCCAGAGCCCTGTCACTGTTGCTGCAGAGGGCTGGGGAACCAATGCCTGCCTGCTCCCAGCACTCAGGGACAGATCCCTATGTGTCGTAGCAGACACCTAACTGTGGGAGTGAAAGACATCACACCACACTATGCCTGGTGAGGGGCTGGCTCAAATCTTTGCTGTTTTTTCTTCTGAGACGCATAAATTTGGCATATCTTTAGAAGAGAACTGCTTGCAAGAGCAGAGCACAGCTTTATTTGCTTTGAGAGTTGCCCCAGATTTTCAAGGAGAGGAGCCTGGCTCCACTCTGACCTGAGCCATTCTTGTGGTGCAGAATGGCTCTGAACTCACCAGCGTGCACAAGTGAACCATCCTTCCTTCCTTCACACCTACATGGCAACAATGGCAGCAAGGGCTACTGCAGCACGGGCTGGGCTCAGAGCCATGTGGGCTGACAGGCAGCCTGTGCCAGGCCCCACTGCAGCAAGGACAGCCTGATGACTAGCTGATTCCTAGTGTTTTTTTGTTTTTGTTTTTTTAAGTTTTATTTTAGGAGGGAGCTAAAGGCTCCTGAAAGACCGTTTATAGAAAGTGTTTTTGAATGTATGCCTCAGCATAGATACCTCCCATTTAAAACAGAAGATGGCCCCTTTATCAAAAAATGAGACAAGCTATCTTAAGGGTAACTATCAGGGGTGTAGCTATCAAAAGAAAAAAAAATCCTTTCCTCTATTGTTTTGGTCTTCTTGTAATTTTACCAAGCATTTAGAGGGTGAAATAATGTCAGATCCATCTGTCTTTGGTGTTTTTAGGTATGTATCACCTTGGAATCTAAGTGTTCAGGCTGTACGAGATAACACACTGAAATACTTCCAATCTCCCAGCTTCTTTCTCATCTTCCTTTTATTCCATTTGAAAAGGAGTTCAAGTAACTCCTAATTTTGCATTTATCTAAATCTGACATACAGGAAAAGAAGTAGGCTCCTATAATTTAGCAATGGATAAGAATTTACAAGCATAACTCAAAGCTATTCAAGATGAGCACTGAATTAGGAATCAAAAGATATAAATCCTCAACTTGTTTTGAGTTTTTGGAAGTATTTCAAATGACTGTATCTCTGCTACTTCTCTTCTGTATCTTCAGTTCATCAAAGGGAGTACTGGAAGCCTAGCTGCCCTAAATGTACAAAACAATAAGCTCACCTGCAGGCAGCGATAAAGTATTGGCATAGATCACTACCAGAAAGGTCGCTGTGCCCTCATAGGTGAAGCCCACTGCTTCCCATGCAAAAAAGACAATTACCAGTCTCCTGGAATCAATTTGCCCCCACCATGTTTAACTCACCAAAATCCCAGCAATGCTGCTGAGGAAAAAGGCCTCCCAGGAGAGGATTCAGTTTGACAGATGTGAAATCCTTTGCGCTCTACCACTTCCTGAAGGGGGGTTGTGGTGAGGAGGGGGTGGGCCTCTTCTCCCTGATAAATAACGACAGGATGAGAGGGAATGGCCACAAGTTGCACCTGGGAAGATTTAGATTAGACCTGAGGAAACATTTTTTTTCTGAAAGAGTGGTCAGGCACTGGAATGGCCTGCCTAGGGAGGTGGTTGAGGCACCATCCCTAGCGCTGTTCAAGAAGCGTTTAGATGAGGTGCTAAGGGATTTGATTGAGTAGTTGGGTAGGGATAGTGATAGGAGGATGGTTGGACTAGATGATCTTATAGGTCCTTTCCAACCTTATGAACCTATGAACCTATGAAAGCTGATCCCAGAGGCAACACAGCAAGAGAGGCTGTTGCCTGTGTTTTAACAGAGACAGGCAGGTCTCTGAATCTGCAACAGTGACTATCCTTGAGAAAGAGATCCCTTTCAGGTGAACTTACGAGCTCTTCCAACCAGCAGCAGCTGCGTGGAGGCTCAGTTTGACTCATCATTTTAAAAGTGGTATTCTGCTAATACAGCAGCATGGTTGCCAGTTGGCTCAGAGCGTGGGTCAAGGCCATTTGCATCAAACAGAAATTAAATGGCTTAGAGCAGAGAAGAAAAACAGTCCAGATACGTTTCTTTGAAATCTGCAGTGCTGTACTTTTATAATTCAGCTTGGTCTAACAATGCATAGATAACACTTGGCATCTTTGGTTTTGGATCCAAACCACCCTGGAGTCCACAGTTTTTGAGCAGGATTTTGAAATTGAAGTCTGATAAGCGGACAACATTCATGAGCAATCATTGAGGCAAGGACATGGCCAGGAGACTGATGCAAGTGGCAGAACCACTGCCAGACAGATGTACTGTGAGATTTGCTTTGTTAAATTCTACACATCCCATTCTTTCATTCTTTGCTGCTCTTCTACACGGTTTGTTTGGAGTTATCCTCCTCTTGTGTTTGTCAAAATGGTTGACCCACCAAAAGCACATGATAAGACATGTATCTGTGATGCTGATCTCAGCTGTGTTTGAAAATAAACCTCTAGTCAAGGAAGGGCTCGTCTACTAAGTTTTAGCCTCATCTGTCTGCTTCCATCTCAATCCTTAAGCATTTAGCCTGTTTTAATTTAATTTTATTTTTTTGTCTGAAGGATTAAGGCTTAGTTGTCAAAGAAGGTGAAAATCCCCCAGAATGATCTGAATTTGCCCCTGAAGAGCTTTGATTGCTGTCACGCTGTGTGACCCCAGTGCCCTAAGAGGGATGCAGAACCCTGGCAAAGCCTGCGAGTGCAGACAGGGAGCAGGACAGCTTCAGTCCCAAACAACTGATGTGGTTCACTCGCTGCCATTAAACTTAGTACTGATGTACAACAACAAAAGCCAAGTTCACTTTAGTTCAATTATGAATATGGCATGAAACAGAAGTACATTTGTATGTACTGTACAAATGGGAAAGTAAGAGATGCTTAAGTGGGTATGGCTGGTCTCTCCATACATGAATGATACATTGTAAGATCCAAGTTTCAGTGTTCAAAGAGAAAGAGGTAATTCCTTTAAAAGATGTTGGAAGACACTAAACTAGAAGCCTGTCCATCTCAAAATTTCAAGTATATCTTCGCAGATGGGACAAACAAAAAACTCAAGGAGAGTACAGTAAACACCTCATAATGAGCAGAAGGCTAGGTTGTCACTTAGAGAATGAAATGCTTTATTTCATAAATTGCACAAACCTAAAAGTCGTAAGGCAGTTCAGTTGTGGCTGCTGAGGCAGTGGGCTGGTTTGTGGGGATTCCCTCCAGGCGAGGAGATCCTCGCTTCCATTCCTGGAACAGTGGAGAATTGGGGTTTCCCATTGCTGTTCAACATGGACTGACCATGGTCTTGACAGCCCTGACAGGTCCTGTGGAAAAATCCCTGTGGTGGACAACAGGTTTCTTCAGTAACAAGCATACATCACGTGGGACATTTATTTGGAAAAGGAGGAAGGAATGGACTAAAACCCACAAATGTGGTGGTGAAGCACTTTCCTCCCCTTCACAGGGTATACCACATATATCCTCACAGGGTATACCACATATATACATTTCACCAGCAGTTAACACAGAAATATCTTCCATTTCAATGTGGAAGAACTACAAAATGAGCAGTGGCTAACATAAAGCATATGATGCTGTCCAGTATTATGGGAAATGGAAAGTAGGTGATACCTGCCTGCAGCCTGATATGGACAGCAGTTTCACTATTGCATATATTTATGATTTAATGGAGATGCTTCTACTTCAGAGGCCAGAGTAAGTGAGATGATAATGAGCCTTGGCAATCCCAGGAGATCAGTAACCTTTGCATCTGCTTAGACAGTAGTATAGTACCATGAAAAAAGGTACCATGAAAAATAGGTACCATGAAAAAAAAAATCCACAACCAGCAGAACATGTATCATAACAAAACATAAACATAACAGAACTCATAAACCCATGACAGCGAAAAACCAACCCAACCCCAAAAGATCTCTCAAGTTCAACTAACAAAGAACTGGATCCATTATTTCTCTGCTGTTTACCCAGCTAAGCCACAAGTACACAGTTTTACACACTCTCTGGTTCACTTGTTGGAGGCTGTTCTCCTTTAGGAAAAGAAGTCAAGTATCTTCTGTGTTTTACACTATTTGTACTGATGGGGTCAGATGTTAAAACACTCCTGCCAGAGTACTGGCTGCCTGAAGTACATTCATTATGGATACCATCTTGCCAACGGCTTGTGCTCGATAAAGGTCAACTGACCTTCTTGAGAATACTTCAAGTAGCAGAGGTAGCAAAGAGAAACAAACCCACACAAATCCACAATTCTGTTCCTAAAGTTGTCTGTTAGGAGATATAACACTATTTGTTGTAAGGAAATGTTTTCCCTGCAAAATCTCTTTTAGCCAAAGCTGTTGGAAACCACCTCTGTGGTGGAGGAGGATTGTTCATTAAGTGTTACTACCAGGCAAAGACTGCACTGGGATGGAAGGATGCACATAGGAAACCTGCTTCCATTTTGGAGGGGAACAAGAACCTGGGGCAAATGAGTTCATGACCTAAAGTCTGCACGGCCTGGAAGAGGGGTGCAGCTTGTTCAGCATTCCAAACACAAAGCAAACTTCTCTGCTTATGGCTGCCCAGAGCCTGCTGCGGTCACAGCAAAGGCTCCATTCACTGTGGGATCCAAATGAGTACTGTGATCCAAGAGGTGTGTCACAATGTTTTAATGCAATATGAACAGCTAAATAAAAAGCACTAATAGAGTAGGTTATTTCTACTTTTTGAAAGAACTGCTTTCATGCAACTGCAATTGCCCATACCCAAAAGGTTTGAGTGCTACTGATGCCTCTGTATACTGTTCATCTAAATCTCTCAGCACAGCATTTGGATACCTTGCTAAAGTGGCCACTTTTGAAGAGAGAGCTCACTACTTGCTGAAAGCAATGTTTTGCATAAGCCTTTTTTTTTTTTTTTAATAAAAGAATCATTTTGCTTTTTCTGTGGATATTCAGATGTTCATGTGCAGAAAGACCCCATCCTGTTATGGATGGGGAAGGTAAATAGGTGTGCAGCTGTGGGGCACATCTGGATGCACATGCTGTAATAGATATGCAACAGGCAGGAGGAAAACCCTCAAGCTTTCTACAAACCTGCCCTGAATTAACAAGTGGTATCCTCTCCAGAGTTCAGGATTCCATGTGCAAACCTATCTAGGCAACGATACAAGGCATCTTATAACCTATCTGAACACTTACTAGTCATCCATTTGACATCCAGCAAGGAAGTTCCTATCTGAGATCTCTCTCATCATTTTCATGACCTTTCTAGCTTTTCAGGTGAAAAACCTAACTGACACTTTGGTCACCAAAGGATGACAGAAACCCAAACAGTCATAGTGAACAAGCATGCATTAGAACAACAGCAGTGGCAGCAAAATGTCACAATAATTGATATTGATATTATTAGCATAGCAAGTTGAGCATTATGTCAACGTTGCAACAAAACATACATTCTTTGCAGGACATGCTGTATGAAACCCTCACAGTGTTTTCCCCATGTATGCTGATAGAAACTCACTGGTTTCAATTAGCAGTCAACAGCCACTTGAATTGGGAGGGCAGAGCATCAGAAACCTCCTTGTCATTTTGCCTTATACACTGGGACCAGGTTTTCCTCTGTTCCAAACAATAGAGCACAATGGAGCATTTGTAAAAGTACTCTATCTTTTGTAAATAAATCTGACAGCATTAGAGATAAATCCGCAGTCCCTTGAGGGTGAGATCAGCACACAGTTGCATTCTCATACGAGTGTACACCTACCATTAGTCTGAAAAATCGGAACCTGCTGACATAATGAGTACTTGTGACCGAGGCAGAATAAAGCTTTCTGCCCAGTTCCTAAATTTTTCTGTCACTGTTAATCATCTCTGTTTGAAACAATGTTTCTTGTTTACTAGCAAACAACTGCCTGCAGACAGGCTAAATATTTCTCTATCAACACTGGAGTGCACTCATAGCAGGATTCAGGGCAGCGAGAGGAATGCTCATCTCCCCCAGCACCTCAACATGCTTTCTGCAAAGCTGTCTTTCCCTGCCATTAATCAGCAGACACAGTCCAAGAACCCTCTCCAGGGAGTCTTCTCTCCCATTCCTTTATCCAGCATGAATTAAATGAGCAACACCCTGTTCTGGGTGAGTGCAATTAATCAGCTTCCCCAGAGGCTGCTAAAAGGGGCTTGGGGGCACACCAAGGTCCCACCCCACGGCACACCCTGCCACAAGATGGAGAAGCACAGGGCACCGCCTGCTGAGAGCTGGTCTGTGAAACCCTGCTTCTTGCAGGTGTCGTGCTGCAGGTATCCATCTTCTGCTCTTCTCAATAAACAACACACCTCAGAGAGCTGGGGGAGGGCAGAGGAAGGCTGAAGCTGATGTTATAATGGCTCTCTAGCAGCTGCCTTTGGAGGTTAATTGCCTTTCTAAAGAGTAACAATTCATCTTTTCCCCCAAGCCATAATACCCTGCCATGCTAATTCTCATTTTGAAGACAGGAAAACGAATGACAGAGAAAAGGTTTAATATATATATAACTGAAAAGAAGGAATAAATTTGCCATAACTGTGTACCAAGCTCCATCAATAAAAACTCATACTGAAAGATCACAACTCACACTATTCCCAGAACATAAATATTTTCTAGGATACACCATCATTAGCAAAACTCATCAAGCTTTTGTTTCAATAAACAGCATCTGCCATGAGCATCTTCTCTGAACTAGACAGAATTAAACAAAGTTTGGTCTCTCATTTATTAAAGGGGCAGCCTTCTGGGCTGGTGTCTCTGGAGTTTTCCCAAAACCTTTAAATGACATGAAAAGAGCCCATCTAATTTGACCACCTTAAATATTGTAACAGCTGTTGTGTTATGAAAGCACAAATACACTGGACCTGCTGGATATCACTGCAGAAAAAGCAACTTTATTTGCTCCTGTTTGCTTCAGCTGTACTACCTAGCCACACAGCCACCTTCCTGGCTTAGCAGCAGAAAACAGCTCTCATTTTATTGCTGTAAAGACAGTAAGTGAACAGAGGAAAGCAGGTAGGAAGTGACTCAGGTATGCAGGTTTTGATGTCAGAGCAATCAGCAGCAGGAGCAACAGAACCTGTCCTCACTTAGCTTAATGATAAGAACAGTGGCCAGTCCGAGCCAGAGCCCTGGGCACCTGACATAGTCTGCCTCTAGCAGATAGATTCAGAACAGAAAATCTCTTCCTTCCTTTCCTCAAGATGCACAAAAGCCAACAAAGAGCAAGCAGCTAACCCAAAGTTAAATTTGGCAAAAATCACCAAAGCATGATTTTTGTCTCTCAGAAACTATACCATAGGTTACTTAGTTTTGTCCTCCTTCCTGAATAAAACAGTCAAATTCTCTTTTGGTCATCCTGACCCTGACTGTATTATTTTTTTGTTTACTTTTTCTTAATTAGCAGTTAAAACATAACCCTCCTCATGACATGAGGTTTGCTCTAATCAAACAAATAAATGTGTTTGCTGAAACAAATGAAGAACAGCGTCAGGTTTTTCCCCAAGCTTGTGTTCTTTGGGTGGATTTGTCCAGCCTTCTCTGGCAGCCTGACACTGTGCTCAGGGGCAGCACTGCCCGTCTGCTGTATGGCTTCTGCCAAAAGACACTGGGTGCTATGGCTTGCAAAGAGGCAGCAGCAGGACAAAGCCAACCCTAGAGCCCCTTGGAAATACTATTTTCAGCTAACTGTATCTCTGCTGAAATAGCCACTGCAGTATCACAGGCAGACTGCTTTACCATTTCAGATGCAGGAGTGGCAGGAATAAAACGTCCCTTAGTTCATGCAGAAAGTGATAGAAAAATCAATGTAAACTCTGTGAGTATTAAAAAAATAAATAAAGAAGCCAACAACCCCAGTAGGAGAGAGCCATTTTCAGACTGTCCTTGTTACAAGTTTTCAGAAAACAAGATGCAGCTGCATGTAGTGAGTAATGCTCTGCCAGCTGATAAATCTTATGTCAAATATCCCCATTAGAATTTTATTTTAAATTAAACATGATCTATATGGATAGGCTGTAAAGACCAGGTCGTATTCATGCACTTCCCTGGATTTTCTTAAGAAGCAGGCTGAGCCCAGGCTTCTACCCCTGAGACAGCCGTGAGAACAGACACAAGAAAAGCTGCAACCAAACATTTCAGCAGCACCTATTGACTTTCTCAGCCTTAGAATACGCTGGCTCCTGCTAGAGGGGCATGGGCTATGCCAGCCAAAGGCAATGCTGTCCCACCCACCTGCTGAGGTCTCATTTGACCTGTAC
This sequence comes from Cyrtonyx montezumae, assembly GCF_038088225.1. Taxonomy (NCBI): domain Eukaryota; kingdom Metazoa; phylum Chordata; class Aves; order Galliformes; family Odontophoridae; genus Cyrtonyx; species Cyrtonyx montezumae. The sequence goes on along the minus strand of NW_027072045.1, from coordinate 21,895,890 downwards.
TTCTGCACAGCTGGGTGGTCAGATCAGGATGGAGCTGGTGATGCACTGAAGAGTAAAGCCCAAACTTTCTGTTTGTTTGGAAGACATTGAGACACTGGAAGATGTCCAAAGAAGGGCAACACATAGAACTGAGATTGTTCAGTCTGGAGAAAAGACAGCTCAAAGGAGACCTTATCGCTCTCTAAAACTCCATGAAAAGAGTTTGTGGTGAGGTGGGCTTCAGCCTCTGCTCCCAGGTAACAGCAATAGGATGAGAGGTAATGGCCTCAGGTTGCACCAGGGGAGATACAGGTTGGCTATTAGGAACAATTTCTTCTCAGAAGGAGCGGTGATGCAGTGGAACAGACTGCTCAGGGAGGTGGTCACTGTCTCTGTGGGTATTCAAGGAACGTGGAGATGTGGCACTGAGGAACATGGCCAGTGGGCATCGTGGGATGGGTTGGTGGTTGAATTGGAGATAATTTTAGAGGGGTTTTCCAACCTTAATAATTCCATGTTCCAGTAACTACAAAAGCTGATGCACAGTTCACATTCTTTTGCAATATTTTTTTCTCCTCAGTTTTCTTAGCTTTTAAGTACCTGTGCAGCCAGGTGGACATTTCAGCCTCACCTTAACTTGCCTCAGCTGCTATCTCCTTTACATTTCCAGGGGGTCTGACTTCTTTCCTAGAGCCACCTGCCAATGAGTATGCACTGTTATTCTGGAGACTTCTCTAGCATTAGCTGGGTCCAGTTCTGTATACATGCCAAAATAACAAGTCAGAGTTTCCATGCAGCTTTGCCGATGGACCAAGCAGGAAGCAGCTCTTTGAATGTTTTAAATAAAATAAATAAAAAACAAATAACTCAAGTTAAACACACTATTGCAGACAGAGTCAATAATACTTTCCCATCTTGATTTTTTCTTCCTATTTGATTCTACTGGCATGGCTGCTGCAGTGACACTGACTGCAGTTGGCAGTATAACCTTACTTATGATGTGCTCAGGAACAGATGCTGTTCTTTACATCTACCCCTCCTCTCCTACCTTTGGAGCAGAATAATGAGATACGTTGCAGCTCCTGTTCAGAGCATGGTTATTAAACAGCTAGGGAAAATGATGCTGGCGTGGCAAACTGTGTATCGCTGAATTACTACGAAACATGGTGATGAGAAAACAGATCTGCTTTGAAGGGGAAAAATGTCCTGGTTTCAGTCAAGAGCTCTTTCCTGTTAACAGCCCAGCCCATGAGTACACTATTAGTGTACACAGTAATGTGTGAGCTGCACAAAGGGCAGCAATTTGGATCTAGAAAATCCCACATCCTGCCCCTGGTGGGCTGCAGCCAGTGTCTACCTAAGGACCAAACACATGATGAAGAATTTATGAGCTGTGATTACTGGGGATTTGTTGCTTGTTCTTATTTTCTGCAACTCTTTAGAGAAATACAACAAAATAATACAAACACAAAGTCTTCCTGCAGTTTCCCCCATGCAGAACGCTGATTAAAGCACACACAGTGCATGAGAGAGGGTGACAGACATTTTTCTGATGTCCACATCCTACAAATACAAAATCCTTCCTTGTGTACCAGTGTCACAGGACTGAGTGGGGATGAAATCTGCCAATTACTTTCTTACTTTGTTAAAGTTTACATGGTTCTTCAAGCATCCCCTCCTGCCCTGCAATAGTGTTGTTTGGCCTGCAGAAGCTGCAGGCAATCATCACACACAGTCCTAAGCCACAGGCTGCAAGGAGCTGAGTCTGTGGTCATCTCTCATTGGTGGGTGAGAAATAGAGAAGTCCAGAACTTGTGTGCTGTGTCATTGAGCAGCATTCCCTGGCAGCAGGGCCACAGCCAGCATGCCAGGAATAGGAAGGTCAGTAGAGAACCAAAAGCAGAAACACTTCCTAAACACAAACTTCAAATTGAAATGTCCTCATTCCACTCTCCTACATCCCTGAATACCCTTATCTGAAACCACACTGACCATGCATAGACACAAAAAAATCACTGCCATTGTTTCCTAAAAAGGCTGCATTTAAAACGTGTGAGATTAACAGAAATGATATAACACTATTACGATTTTTTCCAGATTGATTCACTACTTTCTCCCAGAATGAAGAGGAGGTCTTAGGTGACACAGCAAAAGATACCTCAGAAATACCCTAAATTCCCATCATCAGTGGCAGCAGAACAGACTCTCTGCTCTTTCCTCACTGTTCAGTTAGACACATTTTTGTTACTAAACACAGCAGAAGGGACCCTGGTACCACTACAGCAGAAATACATTTTCACACAAAGGAACAAGTTCTGTGATGTACAGTGGATATATTAGTATCTATGCTCTGGAGGATCACAACTAGATACTGATGCCACCATTTCCTGGACAGACGTAAACAGTAGAGAAGGCCACAGGCCATTTAAGAGCAAAAGAATGCCATTTAATTTCTGTGAATTTTGGAAGGAAGGGAAGAGGTATTACCTGTGATGTGTGGCAGGAGGGCTACTTGCTTCCACAGGTGTCGCTGGACTTTCAAGAGAGATGCAAATTGCTGCTCCTTGTGGTGCAGTCCAAGGAAGAATTTTCACCTACTACAGCCATCCAGCTTTTGAGAACTGGTGCATTTTCTAAGCAAGGAGGTGAACGGCCCTCCTGTCCACTTTCTGAGGTGTAGATAGTGATGAGCAATTGGATACCGAACTGTAATGAAAAGCTTCACCGAAACTACACCAACACCATATGCATTTTAAATTGATCTCATCACCAGCTCAGGCTGCCCAGGGCTTCATCCAGCCTAGCCTTGATCACCTCCAGGAATGGATCACCCACAGCTTCTCTGGGCAGCCCGTGTCGCTGCCTCACTATTTTCTGAGTAAAGAATTTCTTTATAACATCTAACTTAATTCTCCCCTCTTTTAGTTTAAAGGCATTCTCCCTTGTTCTTTCATAAGTAAATGGTGTAAATAGTCAGTCTCATTCTGCTTGTAAGTTCCCTTCAAGTTTTGAAAGGTCACAGTGTGGTCTCCTTGGAGCCTTCTCTTCTCCAAGTTTAACAAGCTCAGCACCCTTGACCTTTCTTCATCAGAGAGGTGCTCCAGTCCTTTGATCATCTTTGTAGCCTTCCTCTGGACCTGAACCAATAGCTCTGAAGGCACCAGACCACTTAAAGTTACCTAAACAGAAGGACTTTTAGGGTCTTCATGGATTTACTGAAATACATTTAGACAGGAGGAAGCACTACATACAACAGTGAAAACCATAGGATCACCAAAGTAGGGAAATAGCAGCCCCAAGTCCAACGAGGCTGCCTCACTAATGGCCTGCAATGAAGGCACAGCAATAGATCCAAACTTGGTCAAACACACTTCTGTGCCAGAGCCCTCTGCAAAGCTGCATGCAGAATGGGTCAGAACAGGGGCTTCTGGCTTGGTAATTTAGCAACTCTAAGTTGCACCTGCTCTCTGTTCTTCCAAACAACCCAGGTGTAGCAAACTCATCATCCTGCATCTGAAGAGCTGAATCTCAGCTGAGTCCCCCGGTTGATGATGCCTCACCATTTTCTCACTTGCTCTCACCAAGGCAGTACTCAGAGCACCATGCTGTGACAAGCAGTTTTTCATGTTGTACCTAAACACTATAATGCAGTAATGAGGCAGGAGACAGGGAAATATTTGGTTCTAGCACTCAGTTAAGTAAAAAACTGTTTTTAGCTCAGTGTCAAGACCTGAATTCAACACTTGTCCATCCCTATCTGTAGCTGCCACACTCTTATTAAACTTTTGTACAAGTTCTCTGCTATCTTAAATTGAACAATGATCTTAAATCATCAGCTGCCTCCGATGAGCTGTGCATAGATTCAGACACTCTTTGTAAATGGTAGCTTTGTGACAGTGCTTCCTCTCTCAGCTTTCTTTCTGACTGCTCACCTGACAAGATCCACTTAGATAAAAGTGGAAAATAAGGCAACGTTTTCATAAAAGCACATTCGTCTGTCAGGTAAAAGTCCTGCCATGTGGACTAAAGTCAGGTTTCGCTTTTGCTACTCCAGGTGAGCTTGAGTAATCAGCCTCGTTTAGAGAAGATGTGAAAGGTGAAGCTCCTTCAGTGCTGGCCCAGGTCCAGGCCTCCTCCTTGCCCTCACTTAAAGTCACATCACCTACAGGTGCTTTGGGGATGAGGGAGCAGTCACAAAGCACACTGCTGACCACTAAATGCCCACTAAGAACAACCGTCTAGCTGTTATATATATCTATATTCATATACCAAGAGAGTCACAGAGTGGCTTGGGTTGGAAGGGACCTCAAAGATCATCAAATTCCAACTCCTTGTTTTGGGCAGTTACCATCCACAAAATCAGGCGTCAGACCAGGCTGCCCAGGGCCCCATCCAGCCTGGCCTTGAATGCCTCCAGGGATGGGACATCCACAGCTGCTCTGGGCAGCCTGTGGCAGTGCCTCATTGCTCTCTGTGTAAATAACTTCCTCCTAACGTCTAATCTAAACCTCCTCCCTCTTTTGGTTTTGTCAATTTTGTACATTAAATCTGGACAGAACGGTAGGAGCTTGTGGCAGCTGAGAATCACATCACTGTCTGCTGAGCATCGCCTGTCCCTGGGAGTGCAGGATGCTGGGTGTGTTCCGGACAGGAGCAGTACACTGTGCATCACACAGGCGTGACATCTGCATAAGGACTCTCAATCTCTGTTTGCAACCCAACTGTAGTACAGCAAATACTCCCTGAAGCTGAGGGGTTACACTAAGATATTTAATAAGAGAACTCTGCTCCAAAAATCTCCTTCCTTGCTTGATATCAAGGTGTAACTGCTCATGATGGCACTTCTGGAAGATTTAAAACTGGCTGCAGTAAAATACAGCAATCTTCTTTGTAGAGGAGAAACTGGCCGTCTAAAGAATACTTCGTGTGCAACACAATGTGCAATTTTCCTTTCTAATTTCTAGGCATAAGAGAAACAAGGCAAAAAAAGAAAAGATTAAAAGAAAAAAAAAAAGAAAAAATCCCTAGCCATTGTTAGTGTGTTATCTGGTACAAAGGTAAAACAAAGCATAGATTATCAAGGAATGTGAATAAAATGCTCCAAAGAAGGACAGACCCCACTGCCTGCTGTGTCCTCCTAGGCATGGCTCCACTGCAGTGCAGTTTGGTGCCACCAACTCTTCCAAGACCACCAGTCAGCAGCTCTGCTCCTATCTCCACGAGGATCTGCTGCTCCCTGCTGTATCTGTCATCTCCAGCAATGGCTGAGAAGGAGCCTCATGAAAAATCACTCAGGGGCATGGATGCTCAGGATGTAACAGACCTGACAGCAAGCACCTGTGCAGGCTGGATTCATATATTTTAATGACACGTAAAACATTGCTGTATTGTCTGGGATCTCCCATGAGGCACTTTACCAGCCAACATTTCATTGAGCATGAGGAAGAGGGAAAAATAATAACAGTTTAAGAAAAACAACCTAAAACAAAACCTAGCCCAGAGAAACGAGGCTGGAATGAAATCCACTCCACACAGACTTCTAAATGCCTCTGAAATATTGCCTGGTAATTCTACCTTCCCTCCTGCTGTATGGCTTAACCTTATTCCTCACCAGCAGCAGTGGCTGAGTGCTCAGTGAAGGACAAGGCACAGTTGCTATGACCTGGGAGCAGGACAGCACCTCTAGCTAAACAATGTTGGTGGTTTTTTTTTTGTTTCGTTTTTCCTTCTTTTTCTTTTTTCTTTCTTTAATGATACATATTCTTTTATCTTTTGCAAAGAGAAAAGGAGCAGTGATAGGAAAAAGCATGAGCGATGGGAAGTAGAAAATGGAAGAGGGGTTTAAAGAAACTGACCTCCTGTGTGCTTGCCCACACTCTTAAATCTGCAATAAAGAGGAGGGGGAAGGTGGAAGTGGGGAAGGAAGTGAGAGAAAATCTGTTCAAAAGTCATGTTCTTGTAATTCATTCCCTTCGGGCTACTTGGTGATGCTGAAGAAAAGAGAGGACATGCATACAAACAAGGAACTGTAATTTGGAATAATAATGCCCTGTGGCAGAGAAACACTTTCTGCAGTGATGGCACAGGCAGAGCCTGATCCCAAAGGGAGTGAGGTCTGCCCACAGCCCACCCAGGGCAGCTTTAGGTCTGAAGAGAGAACACTGCTCTCTGTTTCCTTCCAAGGAACCGTGGCTCCAATCCTTCAGACCCACTGCCTTGCACCTGCACTGGCAGAGATGCAGAGAAAGCAAGGAATGAATATGCAAGATAGCAGAAGGATAGATTTTCACAATGATTTTGCAGATCTGTGCAGGAAAACAAACAAACAAACAAACAAAACCCAGCTAGTTTTTATTTATTTATTTATTTATTTATATGATCAGGATTCACAGCAACCTTGGAATTATGTTTCCCAAGTGACATTCATTCAGCCATAGCTGTAAAAGAGGCGGACATTGACATTTCAACCTACAAATCTGGGCAGCTAGAAATGTATCCGATACACATTAGTTAAGTAGCACAAATGAAGGCCTAATCCAAAGCTTCAGATATCACTGGGATTCTTTCCATGTTTTTTACTGGTTTGGAAACAGGCACCTGATTAACATAAGCTCCTAATCCTGCAATTATACTTTGGCAAAGGCCTGTCTCCACATTACCAGTGCCAACCCTGCTGCAGTGCTCCTGGGTAGTATTTCAGGACAATTTTGGGTTTGTAATCAAGACAGACCTTCATTGTGTCCAACGGGTTAGTAAAGATTTTGTACAGAAGCAAAAGGGATCCACGTCTCAGGCCTAGCCATGGACAAGCAGGCTGCATTGCTCTGCCAGGGTGCTGGCCACAACTTCAGAATAGAATTCTCCATTCATTAAGCATCTAGCACCCTTACAATTGGCAGCAAAACTGGAAGTTTCCTTTAAATTAAGCCTATTCTGAGATTAATGCTTCTGCTCACTATTTCTGATGCTGACTTCAATTGGCAACATATGAGCATTGTAGAGCAGTAGATTCTACAGTAAATTTTCCCCTTATCATCTTTTTCACACCCACTACTGTTGATCTGAATTAGCTCTGAGGAAGGCACACACCCATTTCAAAACATTCTTTCCTGAAGGGGACTTGTGGTTTGGGAAGAGCCTTTAGTCAACAAATGCTCAATCCACAGAAGAAAAAAAAATATAATCAAGAAGGCTTTGTGAAGATCATCTTAATCCTGGAGATCTTCAAAACTGACTTGTATGTAGATTTCTACTCTCCATTTTGCATATGCACAGCACTGTGGATGGACAGAACAACACCCATAGCATTACTCTTCATTGTCAAATATGCAAAGTATTTATGGAAATATATATGGAAGTATATATGGAAAGTATTTCTCCCCTCTACTTTGACTCAATGTAGAAGCTGTTTTACAGGACTCAGATATGGTATGCCACATGAGATTTATTCTGCAATAGACCCTTGCCATAAACTTTCCATTGGCATTAAGACCTGAACTGACAAGAAAGGAGCAGTTATGAGTTGTGGTCCTTCACTTGGTATCATTTGCTGGCAAATAGCTAATTAATGCCACAAATGTGCAACTTCTAATTTACTTGTAAGTAATACCAGTTATCTCTCAGGCCTCTTTTACAGTTTAGAAATGATACAGTCTTTAATACTATACTTGAAAGTCTTTCCTCTAAAAAGCCTCCCTATGTTTTTGAATCTTTCCCCTTAATTTCTGGTCACGTCTCTCTTCTGACGTAAAGTATTAGCACCAATTGTCAGAAGATAATTCTCCTTCCCTACAAATACAGGCACTGGCTATTTCTGCAGCTTTTCTTTGAGAGAAAACACATTCTGCCTGTCTTTTAGCCAGGCTGACATTCTCAAACTGCCTTTAGACTTGTTTTTATTTGCTTAATTACATGACTTGCTTCCATTTTATGTCATGGCTTTAGGAGAACACAGAGCCAGAGAAAAAATCCCAGAGTGGATTGCAGCTGGAAAAGCTCTCCCATTGACCACCCAGTGTGTCTTACTACCTCCCAGCATATCTTATCCCTCCATCAGCTCTCCTTGGCAGTCACTTTTCCCTCCTGCTCTTTTAGTCCTTCACATGGTGAGCCTGGCAGCAACAATGCCAATTAGTGAAGATTACCACAGTACTTTTTCTCACAGTATTCAGAGAAGAAAAAAAAAAAAAAATATATATATATATATGCATACATACATATATATCAACCAAGGGTTAGCAGCCAGCCTGCACTTCCTTTTTTTCATATCTCATTGTGCACCACAAATAGCAATCTATACTTATGTTGTGCTGCTCAGCAACAATTTATAGCTTTCATCTCTGTCTTACAGTAAAGATGAGTGTCACGTAGTGCCTTTGTCCTATCCTCCAAATGAGACCACCAGATCCCCATTTTAAAAGTTCAAATCACCCTTCTGCCTTGTCTTGACAGCCATCTTGTTGCCCTCACTCTTGTGCATTGTGCACACACCTACCTGTCTTCTTTCTCTTCACAGCTTCTAAGACAAGTCCTTGACAAATTAATCAGTGCCCTGTCCTTTCTGCACTTGTGTCTGTCAGTGAAGCAGATGGTGTTGTCCCTTACAATACCTTCCATCTTTCTCTGAGACCATTCTTTCCAGTTTCCTGACAGGGGCTACTGCATGGCTAATTTTTCCACTTATTTTTTTTCAATATGATATCAGACAGTTACTACAAAACATCACTCATCTGGTCACAGAGACAACTATACATTAAAGTTGAAAGAAGTAAGTGAATGAAGAGAAACTGCCAAGAACTCAGCCCTACAGCAAAGCCTAAAACAATTAACAATCTCTTGGCATAGGAAAATTCTCAGATCATAAGAATTCTGGGAAATAGGATTTGAGAAAACTAGCACACGTCTATGGCCCTGACTCAGGCAGGTTTGAGTTGTACCATGAAGGAACCATCACCCTTCCATTCCCAAACAGAATGAACATAGACTGATGAACACAAAACTTCCACCAACTAAACCTCCCTTCCCCAGTTCTGTGCAGTACCCCAGACTTTGACTTCCCAAGATAACATCTGGAACCAGAATCGGTTACTGACAGATTTGGTCAGAGGAGTAATTTGTGTTGAAAACAACAAATACGAATGGTTTATCTACCACGTTTTTCCCTTCACATTTTGATCTGTTCATTCACAGAATAAAAAGACATAAAGATACATTTGAATGGAAACTACTGGAAAAAATAAAAATCCCTTTGCTGCAGAATACCTATGGTAAATCCACACATCTGGCCTTTGCAGAGCAGAGGAACCTCTGGAACACTGCTCCGCTGAGACCACCTGCCCTGAATCAGACAACCAGCTTATTTATTGCTCTGTTATCAGACATTACAGCCATCAAAAGAGCTGTGTAGAAAAGACTCATTACTAACGCTCCTAGCTTAGGCTGATGAATCGATATCCATGATAAGATCAGTGTCATTCATGAATGAGATTTCTGCTGCAGTGCATCAAGAAGAAGCTGCGAAATGGCACTGCAAACTCAGTGTGTCACTGAAACACCTACCTGAGCAGGCAAGGAAGAATGGAATAAACTTCAATATTTCTTTCATATGACCCTGAACACAAAAGGGCATATAACATAATAATATAAACATGCATTCATTTAACATGCTGATACTGCTGCAACATTGCTGAATACATAAAAAGGGCTTCTGCCATCTTTCTTCCCTCCAGGAACTTGGCTAATTTGACATTTCTAAGCTCTGTGATCCTGAAGGACACTGATATACCCATGCAGGGTGAGCTGAGACTCACTACTGATGTAACAGCCACGGAGTCCTGGCTCATCTCCAGAGATAGAGACAGCCCAAGGCTTTTCAGCAGCATAAGTAAAACTAAACTCTGGGTCAAGAAAGCTGAGACAGAGCCAGAAACAGCCATGGTGAGTTCTGACTACAGAATGAAAGCAATTCTCCCATTTCAATATAGACTAATGATTGCTGCCTCAAATACTCCGGCTCCACTTTCTGTATCTGTGACCGGTCTTAACTAAAAAGGACTCGGTGTTGTGGGCCTTTTTCTTTCTATTAACATCATCCTGTCCAAGATCGTCTTAACCTGTTTGCAAAGCCAACCCCCTGATACTCTGGAAGTGACCTTCTGCTTGAAGTCACCAGATCCAGACAGAAAAATAGCATTTCCCAGGAGCAGTAGCACTTGACATACAAACAGAACATTCCTCCTCTGCTCCCAAGTTCTTCCCATAGATGCACCTTTATGTTATATCCAAGAGTCCTGATGCTCTCTCAGATTTCATTTCATTCCTTCAGCTATTTCCTGCAATTCAAGAGGTCTGGACTCAGTCACAGGGTGAGACAGGGACAAATTCAAATGCCTAGGGCCAGACCCATTTGGATCTGAACATAAATATAAATCACCTCTGATTCTGTTTTTATTTGCTGCCCTAAGCCAGTCATTAACACATTGAAAACAATCTGGGTGCAATGATTTTCTCCTGATTCAGCTCCCTTCCCCTGCAATCAGTGCTCTAGGAGAACATATGGGCTTCTTCTGTCACTTGGTTCCTGATTTACACCGGTGTAAATTTACAGCAGTCAACACAATTCCTCAGGAGCTGCACTGGGTTATACTGCATGTGGGCAGCTGCTGAAATCAAATGAGCCTCAGTGCTGCAAGAGGGGTTCCTGGTGCAAATACTCCAGATGCCTGACCTGGGTAGGACACCAAGGAGGGCACAGATACCTCTGTCCCAGTGCGCAGGCAGCTGAGATCTCCCTTAGGTGTGTGAGGGCTGCAACTCTCAAGTGGCCACTGAGTGCTTGAGAAAACTGAACAGTGCAGCTAACTCAGGAGAAAGCTTTGAGAGGCCCTTTTTCAATTTTTGAGTGGTGTGCGTGTAGATGTGTGTGCCAGTGTTTGGGGTTAGAAGGTTAGGCATTTTTCAGAGTATGTTGTGGAAGGAAGAAATTACCAAGAAAACAACAAAGGGAAAAGGCTATGGAAGACAAGCACCTTGTAGGTTTAGATGCAGGTTAGTCAGTGCTGTCCTGGAGCACAGCTTCTCATCTAGCATTCATTACTAGTGCTAATTCAGGTTTCAGCTGCACAGGCAGTCAGTTCAAACAGTCTCTGGATGGGATGTCTGCCACGCACCTCCTTTGGAGGCAATTCCTACTCTGCTTCCCTGTTTACATCAAGTCTTTTTTATACACGTCTCAAACTGCCAGCAGATCCAAGCCAGTTAAATACGCAAAGAGGGCACAATCCTTACCTACAGTTCTCATTCTACCATCATCACTGTTTAAGAAGTGTTTCATCTCAAGTTTTCTCCTGTCAAACTTTCTGGAGAAAAATCCATATGAGTTTTCTGATATCTCCACCATTTTTTCTTTGTAAACTGTTATGAATGCCATTGATAATTCTTAGCATTTCCAAATCAGTCAGCTTCATTCAGATTTCTTCAAAAATCCAGAGTATTCTCTGCAGTCGATACTTGTGCTTTCTTATTAGTAATCCCCAGTGTTGTAAGCCTTCCTGGATTAAAAAAATAAACCTTTATCTCTTCAGAACTGCTTCTGTCTAATTAGGTGAGGGAAAGTAAACGAGACCTGAAATTCACCTAGAACAATGGGAAAATGGCAGATTTTAGGGAAACACAGCAGTATGATGAGTTTTGTGAAAACTCGAGGGATGGATAAGCCATCAATTGTTTGAATGGAACATGGGAGATCTGCACATCTTCATACCTTCCCACCTCATCAGACCAGTTCTATGCTTGGTGGCACTTTTTATCTTCTGGTGGGTCAGAAAGGAGAGAGAATATAAGCACAGCCTTAGAGGAAGAAAGCTTCATCTACTTGTCTGGGCTTCAAAGTCAGGCAGGCTGTATCTGCTCAGTGCCACCACAGCGAAGAGGCAGCAAAATGGCGTGGGTGCTGCACTTCAGCCAAAGACCAATGGAGCAGGGGGTATGTCCCAAGAGTCACTGGAAACGGTCTCTCCCTTAGAAAAGGACCACAGGGTCTTTGCTAACTGCTCAGGGCTGGAAGGACACTGATTTGTACAGCCCGAGACAAGTGATCTCAAGGGAGACAAGCAGAGAAGGTTACAGTTTGAGGTGTCTCAGAGTGATTTCCCGAGTCAGACTTTTGGCAGGTGAAAATAAGCAAAGCTCCTGAGAAGTCAATCAATGCTTATTGACACAAGCTGCAGAGCCACCTGCCCCTCTCTGAGAGAAGGTCCTGACTATTACATTTCCCTAGAGGGAAGCTGGGTTTATTAATGATTACAAACCTAAGTTATTGTGATTGAAACTTTGTAAACTGTAAACAAAAGCTGATTTACCAATCACCAGCCCCCTGCTGACCTTATTGAGATCTCCTCCTGGTTAAAAATCAATTTTTCATTTTTCTTAAAGCACAATATTTAATTATCATCTGTATTGATTTAAAAGTATCTCAAATCACATTGATGTTACTTAGAGAAGATACAAGATAGGTCTGAGAGTATCTGCAGGATACACTCTCGTACTGTGCATCCATTTCTGACCAGGCAGGTCATCCTGAAGGGCTTCTCATGAAATGCTTGATGCATAGCATGTATGTTATCACATGGGACGTCTTCTTGAGCTGTAATTACAGCTGTGCTAAGACCTTAGTCATCTCCTTTCTGGATGTTACCTTCAGGGACATGGAGACACAGATGGCTGAAAGCTTTGGGCAGTTGCCCTGTCCTACCCTGCATTTTTTTCTCTCCCTTTTGTATGGTCATTACCTTCCCAAATGGATGCATTGATAACAAATGGGGAAAAAAATATCTAAAAAGGAAGAGTTTGTACTTACGTAATGTGATAACTGTAAAATCCACTTGGACCAAGTCAATCACTTTTATTTCCATATATCTACATGTTTATTAGCTTGCCATCTGAAAAACCAGGCAAATGCTCTCAACAAGAAGTCTGTAGATGACTGCCTTTAGAGATATTTTAAATGAAAATGAGACCTGCTTTCCTTATGTATTTCTAGCTAAATAAGCAATTCTGAAAGAGTGGTCAGGCACTGGAATGGCCTGCCTAGGGAGGTGGTTGAGGCACCATCCCTAGCGCTGTTCAAGAAGCGTTTAGATGAGGTGCTAAGGGATTTGATTGTGTAGTTGGGTAGGGATGGTGATAGGAGGATGGTTAGACTAGATGATCTTGTAGGTCCTTTCCAACCTTATGAACCTATGAACCTATAGGTAACCAGGGAAGATTGTCTAGTTTCCTAGGACAAAATGAATCTTCTTTCATATACTACTAAGCAGCCAGGAAAGGAAATGTTTTCTCAGTAAAATGTACAGTTATCTGGATAGAGAAATGCTGGCTGCTAGTCTAAATACAGGGATGTTAAAAGCATGGATCACAGCATAAAATGTTGATGAGAATAAGCAGAACATACCTGAGGTAGGAGCTCATTTATACTCAATTCAAAATACTAGAAAATAAATGATAAAGCTTGTAAATCTGCAGCTTTAGAATCACTGCTTTGGAAATTACCATCTGTAGAAGATCAGGGGAGGGAAAAAGATAACTGTCCACATTGAGATTCGTTGAAGTTGCTCCCTCTGGACTTTGCAGGAGAAGAGTGTACGTGACAGACTGGGTGTCAGGGACACTCCCAACTCTGCAGAGAACAATTGCTAGCTCATGCAGCCCTTCGGAGCTAACAAGGAGTGGGAGCACTCAGGAGAGATCATCTTTGCTAGACAGATAGCTGCGCCTTTTGTTTGCCACCCAAAACATAGCAACCATACTTCCAACTCCTAAGCGTCCCCTCTCCCTCCAGCAATTCCCTCACCTGAAACAAGAAACTGAAGTTCTCACACACACTTGCTAAATCAATTAGAGTCAAGCATTACAGAATTTTTACAAAAGCATTTGAATTCCCCTATAGCTTTTTCAGGCAAAATTGTGTTTTTCTTTATTCCTATGCGAGCTTTCTGTGTATGTATTTAGGAACCCATCAGCAGGGCAGATGAAACAAAAAGATAAGTATTTTGACAGAAGGACCTGTGATAGATACATATACATTCACACAGTCAGCAGATCTCCTTCATGAGCAAAGCCTGACCCTGCACGTTGGGCATGTGCAGGAGACAAGTGCCCTTACTTGTCCTGTTTCCTGCTCTCCTCACACTTTCTGGAGAACTTCCCCTGGGGTCCAAGTCACTCATACCCAATGGCTCTTATGAGCCAGCATAGGCAGCTCTGCCCTTACATGGAGTAGAGCAGGGGAAGGGGAGATGCAGTGTACTCCCCAGGTATACAGCTTGTCAAGCCAGTTCTATTTTATGAGATTAATATGCCTGACACTATTTTTTTTAGCAATCAGTATTGACTTAAGGAGCGACAACAGTTCTTCCAGTGCCTTTTAAGTTTATCATACCACTGTGATACTAATCTCTCTTACTTTCCTAATGAAACTAAATTGCTTCCCTTGAAGGATCAATCTTTTGGGCGTGATTCTGATCTCATTCATGCTGCTTTATTCCACAGCCTCCAGCAGAGCTGCTTTGCACCTGTCATCAGAATAAGCCTCTTTCCATTCACAGCAAGCATGGTGCACGTGGCACCAACTGGTGTCCAAGTGCCTAGGAATACAGCTGGACGTACCCTGAGAGCCTTTCAGTTCTTTGAACTCCTCTATTGTGCAGCTTCTGCTCACATAAGACAGAAAATGAAAGCCCAGCGCACTTGTGCAGAGTAACCAAGCAACAGGGCACAGCAGGGAGACCCAGCTATCTGGTGCTAATCACACCCCAGGGAGGGAAGGCTCATGAATGAAGTCCTGTTTTAACATTTATCATATTTCTTTTCATTTAAAGGTAAAAATAAATTATTGCTGTAAACCGCTTTGATCCCTGGAAAATGCCTTCTGACATGAAATCCACTCCATCTGGCTCTCGGAGATTAGCATACTGCATACCCAGCTGCCACTCAAAACACTCAACCGTGAGCAGTGGATCACCAACACTTCTCAAACCTCATAGTCTACAGCCACCATCTCTCAGAACTGATCTTTGCCATGACATCGCTCCCATGCATTGCCCTGGCAATGAGTCCCATGAAGCTCCAGCAGGTGGCCAAAGAGCAGCTTTCTGCCTCAGTGCAGGGTGTAGGATTGATAAGAACCTGCCTTTATGCCCACGAGAACTCTGAGCTTCAGTGTCCCTAAGCAGTAATTAAAATGACAACGTGTAATTTACAACAGCCTGCTAAGAGCTGCATTTCAGCTCTGTTGGAGATTGGAGCACATCAGAATTTCCATAACAGGATATAAACCTACATCTCCCAAAAGAGGTGCAAGTAAACACACGTGTTAAAGTGCTAAATGCAGCCCATGCAGCTCCACACTCAGCTCACATTGCACTGCCCTGTCCTGTCATCCCAAGTGTCTGGTCTGTGAGGGACTCTGGGAAATGACAACCTTACTCATTTCAATGGCAATCAGCAAAGTAACATCAGGCACACAGCAATGGCAGCTGACAGCATCAGGCCTTGAAACACTTCAATTAGTGCAATTGTTAAGAAATTACATTTAGCATTTCTGTGGACTAACATATTGTACAAATTCATTTATTTATTTCATGTGTCCTGCCCCAAGGCACGGACTAAATGGACTAGTTGGTCTCCTAGTCTACCTGCTGGACTGTTCATGTGAATACTGCAGCTGTTTCTTTAGGCTGTTCCAGCATGGCAGTATGAAAAGGCAAAGCATCAACACTGGTGCTGGGCCTACCATTGTTCAATGGACCTCAGTGACTGGACACTAGCTGCAGCAGACAGCAGCAATATGAAGAGGAGGTATTAATCTCTGAACTCAGTCATAAGACAGGAATGCCTACTGTTGAGCATGTCTATACACGAGCCAAAAGGTTTATTGCATAGGCAATGCCAGAAGACAATTATGACAATTAGGCAGCCTTTTTGACCTGTTTTTAATGGACTAATAGCAGGGATTTTTATCATTTTGTATTTTGTTCCAGTGATGATCTGGTTCTGTCTGCACTGAGGATTCAGCACATGCTAGAACATTTCTGTCTAGCTTGCCATGCTGCTGAGTTACAGGACAGGGATGAGGAACAGCAAGGCCTGCAGACAGCACAGGGACCACTCCAGGCTCACTGTAGCTGATGCTCATGAACAGGAAGCACAGCTATACGGAAAAACTGTTCATTTTCATCAACCTTATAAATAATGCTATACTATTAGCAGTTTGTGGTTTCTGCTTCATCTCTGTGCCTCGTTTCTTGTGGCATGTGGAATAAGGGAACTCAGAAGGAAATGTAATTATCCTTCTCAAATCCAACCCTGCCCAGCTAAGCCAGAGATGAGCCCTAGTGCTGGGAGGCAGGCTTCTTTGTGTTAGCAATGGGTTCCCCAAGAGCACAGAAGCTCAGAATAAGTAGCACTCATCAGAACCAAGAAGGGAACCAGTCACTGCAGTCAGAACCTGTTCAAAGGAGTAAAAGCAGTATTTGCTGCATTATTTAAAGCCAAGAGGAAATAAGATTTCCACTAACTGAGCTTAGTGCTGGGAAAGTGAGTCTAGAAGGTTCACAGAAGACCGCAAAAGCCAAGATGCTCTGGAAGGGAGACAGCTCCTCTCTGATGCACCATGTGACTGAAGGGAGCCCAGAGTGCTCATGCCTGCCAGACTGTAATTCCAGCACTGAGGTCATTAATCACACTGGTGCATACATACTTTTAATTTTGCTTCGTTAATTCTCAGCAGCTCTGTTGCTTAGCTTCCCAGGACACAGGGAGACACGTGGAATTTCAAGAATCTTCTTAGCTCCAGCCCAATGATCTCTTCTTGCTCCTCAGTAAAAAAAAGAAAACAAATTATATATCTAGTTTAATGGACTCTAAAGAGTATGCCATTGAGACATAAGGTCTCATTAGTCAGTTGTTGTTCTAGATATAAAGAATCACTTCCCAAAGAGAGCGGTGGCTGGGACCAGAAAGGCAGGATCCATGAGCCCAGGTCTCACTCTGCTTGTTGATCACCTCTCTAAAGCCCAGTGACAGCCCCTGGGCCCATGAGGGCTCTGGGCAGAAACAAGCCAGGACAAACAATGGAGAACACACGCCAAAACTGCTGATAGTGTTCTGGACTGACCACATGGAAAAATAGATGAAAAAATGAAGGGCAGTAGCAAATCTTTGCCTAGTGAAGCCTCTTTGTAAATTCCTTGCATCCTTCCCAGGAAAATATTTTAACAAACTCAGTTGATTAAAGTGAGTAAAAGCCCTAGAAGTGAACAGTAATCTAGCTCCAGCTGCCTAATGAGATCAGCTAGAGATCAACAGATGAGAATTCTCCTACTCTCCTTCAGGATCAGCCTTAGCAGCATTTCTCTAACAGTTGTACTTTCCATTATCAAAAGAAACGAAGAGAGTAAGCAGGTCTATTGCAGTAAGTATTAACCAGAGATTTGGGAATTCTGATTAACATTGATAAACTGGACAGGGTGTCCTAAACCTTGAGAGGCCACACTAAGTTTCCCAACCCAGAAACAAGGAAATAGTGAGAAAGACCACAGACCACATTAGCAGGAATGTAGTAAGGATAACATTTTTCCAGTGACCTAGGAGAACAAACCAGTAAGAGTTAATGCACTTTGTGCTGCTTCTCAGTGCTGATATACAACATCCATCACAAATGCCAGAGGGCACAAAATGACTCTAAAGGTTTGCCAACACGAACCATTCCTTCATCCTTTCAGACTTCTCCACAGCACACTGCAGCTCTTCTTGATTCACTGCAGAGCTCTCTAGAAAGGGTCAGTACTTTCTGGGGCTTCAAACACAAAGCCTGGCTCACTCCCTACAGGAAACTCCTCTGCCATCACTACTTATGGGGGCTCTCCATTAATCTTGCTTTAGGTTGGTATTACAATGAACCTTGCTTTCTGTATTGCCATTAAATTCAGCTGAGCTGAGTGCCCACCAGTAAATCAAGAGGAAAATCCTGGGAGTGCCTAGGCAGGGTCTTTGATTTTTCAGATTGTCCAGCTCATTTTATGGATACACAAAGTTGCAGAGCATAAATCATTAATATCCAATTTGGGGAAGTCACTGGGATGTAACTGCTGTTTAGGCAAATGAAAATATAAAGCTATCAGTGATATATTAATTTTATAGTGCTCCATATGCAGTGGTAGTTTATAGATGCAAAACTTCCTTGCCTAGGGGGGCAGCCTTTCTTTTATCTAGATTAATTCCTAAGAAATGCCTAATACTATCTGACATTTTTCAGATCAAAGTAATTTGCTTATTTGGAAGATGTAAGACAGCTTTGTAGTATTAGTAAATGAAAAGGCAGCCTGAGGAACTGAGGCACCAAATCCAACTGCTCCTCACGTCACTCGGAGTTTCTCTGGAGAGCACTGTCACTTAAATCCTGCTGTTCACTATCTCAGATATCACTCATGATTTTTGCAGGGAATAGAAAAGACACAACTGAATACACTGAAAATATTTGTCTTCTTGCTTTATAGATAGGCTATTTTCCCTGGCAATCATTGGTCTTTTTTGAGGATGGGGGTAGCAAAGTTTTTGGGCTGAGATTGATCCCGTAAGAACGAATATCTCAGCACAGTCAGAGAACAGCTAGAGATACCAAGAGAAGCCTTGCTTTGTTTACATCACATGAATCTGCACGGGGATGGGTCACTCAATGTCTTTCTGAATGAGAAAATTAAAAGTTGTCCAAGGAAACGTGAAATGAAATGCAATAGGGCTTTTTGCTTTTAATTTCCCACTGTTTGCTGTCAGTTATTTGATGTTCTCAGTGCTTATTTAAACTCTGTTTAACAAACAGAGATCAACAGAAGAAAAATATTTAGTTCAAAATGAACACACAAGCTCCTGTAGAAGTCTCATCTGTACCAATCATATCTATTGGCACAACCTGATGTCATAAAAAATATCTCATGAAGTGTGATATCACAGCTGAAGGAAGATTTTGCTTCCTAGTTTTGCCTGAAATGTCTGGAAAAGAGAATTATTTGTCTTGCTTTCTCACTCAGAAAACATTGCAGAGGGCAGCTGCTGCCTTCCAAATCTTCACCATGTTGCTCTGCAAGAGTATTTCAAGAGTGCTTTGAGCAGATTTAAACATTTCATCCAAATACAGATGCTTTGCTCACAGTCATCAGAGGATAAGTGTGGCCTTAACATCTCTTGGTCATGCTGACAAAGTCATTCAAATCAAAAGTACACGCACAGACAACACAAAATGCCGTGTTTCTTTGGGCCGCATTTACTCTTTTCAGTACCTTTCATTTAATGCTATTTGATTATGACTCTATTGACTATGATTCTATGATTATACATAAGGCGTCCAGAAAGACTGTCCCAGTATTGAAAATGAAGTATGATGCCAATACAAAGTTAGAGTTTAGGGTAATTTGGATGTATTGTGGCAGAGAGGAATGGTAGGGGAAAAAAATAAAACTCAGATCCCAAATAGAACGTAGCTTACTGATTAAAATAAAATAAAAACAATCTTAGTTTCATAACTAGATTTGTAACATACCTGCATGCAAATCTATTTCCAAAATAATCCTAACTATAAAAAGTTTCCATCTGTTTCTGTTCCCTGCAGATCCAATTAGTTCTTCTCTGTTACTAAGATAACCACTTTTCAGTTACACCAAATCAATAAAGGTTTATTACCATTCAGTGCTTCCCTTTTGATTACATGGTATCTACTTCAAGCAGATACTTTCCTCCAGTGAATTCTTTGCCCCTAATGTACATCAAGAGAATAAACCAAAATCTTGGCCTTCCTTACTTGATAAAATAGGCAAAACTTAACATCTTTTGATAAATTCTGGTTTATGCATAAATGCTATCTACATGCAACCAATAGGGCCCATTTAGAAAATATTAGCCAGCATACATATAACAAGAAATTTCTGTTGTGGCTTTCCACACAAAAAAAGTCAGAGAAGCTGGTGTTTAAAAATGTGTTGTTCTGGTCGTTAAATCCCCATACGTCACCAGAAGGCATTATTATGTCTTAAAACAGTACCTATCTTCCTTACTTAAAAGAGACTTAGCAGTCTTGACCATCTTCTACAAAAGAATGGCACTTTCCTTTCTTGCTTTCCAAACAGCTTGGTATCTCCCATGAAATCCACTGTCCGTAATGGAAGAGCACTGTTATCAGCTGCTTTCTCTCCTTCCACATGCCACTTGTTCTTATTTTTCTTCTTACTTCCCTCCCACTACTTTCTCAGGCCACTAGGGAGAAAGAGGACTAGCCTAAGAGAAATCTCATAGGTTCATATGTACATTAGGTTGGAAAGGACCTACAAGATCATCTAGTCCAACCATCCTCCTATCACCATCCCTACCCA
Source organism: Cyrtonyx montezumae (assembly GCF_038088225.1). Lineage (NCBI taxonomy): Eukaryota > Metazoa > Chordata > Aves > Galliformes > Odontophoridae > Cyrtonyx > Cyrtonyx montezumae. The sequence goes on along the minus strand of NW_027072045.1, from coordinate 21,875,491 downwards.
CTAAGCTACACAATCAAATCCCTTAGCACCTCATCTAAACGCTTCTTGAACAGCGCTAGGGATGGTGCCTCAACCACCTCCCTAGGCAGGCCATTCCAGTGCCTGACCACTCTTTCAGAGAAAAAATGTTTCCTCAGGTCTAATCTAAATCTTCCCTGGTGCAACTTGTGGCCATTCCCTCTCATGGCATTAACAGATAATCTTGGCCTCTGATTTGAAGAGTTATATTTCTTATGTTCCTCTTCAAATTTGCTTTTTGGTAGCTTTAAGAGTTCCTCACACCAGTTCTGTAGCCAGCTCCCTCACATCTCAGTGCAGCACTGCCCAGACAAGCCAACCCTGGACTGGGATCAGGAAATGCTTTTTTCAGTCTCAGTCCTCTCACCAACTGCATGTGTTCGTGAGCTCGTCACCCTGAGTTACTGTCAAAAGAGGAAGTGAGGGAATGAGACAGGCAAAAAGGATGAGCATCTCTCCATCTCCCTCTCTGCAGGTATGTGCAGCTCATGGGACTGATAGCAAACAGGAAGCTGTAGACAACACTCCATCCAACTTGGGACAGGAAGAATAGCTCACAGTGGAGCTATGTGAGCTGTTGATGGGCTCTATAAGTCCAGTTTAATGGTGGCTTTTACACAATAACCATCAGGTAGAAAACAGGAATTTCCTAGACTTTTCTCACTAGAATTCAGACAAACAAAACTATCCACACGCATGCTTTTTACACTGCCTAGGTGCCTCTGATAATCTCTTGTTAGCCACTACATCCTAGTAGGAATTTTCTTTTTAGGTAACTACCCCACGCATTTCTATGACAGTGAAATCTTACGGTCTATAGACTTACATAGACTTACTAGTAACATTTAAAAAACTGGAAATATTTTTACAAAAATTCACAAAGTAGGTAAGAACTTATTTTCTTCTGAGTTCTTGTTTCAGGAGAATAAAAGTCAAATTTATTTTACATTAATACTGGGTGCTTCATATTTCATTAAAAGTACCAAGTTCTTCCAGAGAGCTGCCATGTGATGATTTTCCCTTGAGACTGTCACATTTAAGCAGAGCTACTCAGCCATCCCAAAAACTATTTCATGCAGTATTATCATTAACCATCACACAGTAAAGGCATGAAGAAACCTACCCTGGCACACGAAGGGTTTCCATTTTGGAAAAGCCTCTGTAACAGCTATTCAGCAATGGTGTGAATGCCAAAAGAGTACATACCAGTAACTAACTGTGGAGCAATCTTGTATCACTAGATTAATGCTTCCTCTGAAGACAACTGTGCCTTTTCCTCTCTCCTTCCTTACAGCCTGTCATTTATATTAGCTCATAAAATGTCATTAATTTGAGGCAAACTAAAGGTACAATGAAACAAATAAACAAATGAATAATAAACAGATTCCATTTCACTTGCGCAGAAAGTAACTAACCAAAAACATCCATGGGATATGACCTTGTTTGTCTTATTCATTTCTTTAACTTTGTCTCACTTAAGGAGTATGAAAATCAAATTCTTTTTGCCTGGTAATGAATAACCAACACCAGAAACCCTATGAGGGCTGGGAACATCTAGGGAAATTGAGAGTGGATGGTATGAATTTCCCTAGTGGAACAGCAAATCAGCGACTCGTTCAAACTGTCACCTGAGACCCCAAAATTCAGGCCAGTGACAAACTCTCCCCAGATAAGCTTGTTTGTGACAAAATCCTCCTTACCCTTTTGTTGATCTTGAGCTGACAGCACACCAGGTGCAATCTTTGTTTGGACGTGCCCTTCACCTCTTCTTCATGCCCCTAAAAACAAATCCTGGTTGTTGCACAAGCAAATCATATAATTATATCCTGTCAGAATTATCACTAATTCTGGCAGTATTTATGTGATCTTATATGTGGAAAAATGTGAAACTGTAAATAAATAAATAAAGAAAGAACCATTCTCCTCATAAGCAAAAATGAGAGAATGAGTTTTTATATATATATCTCCAGTGCATTCAGCCATGGGATTTCCAAACATAACTGAGCAAACTAGCCCCAGTGTGGACCAGACGGTTTGCAGATTTAAACTCTACTGTGCTCCATGAAACCAGATGCTGATTTTAGCAGTATCCATGTCAGCGAACTTCACAGGTTCAGATGAGAACAGCTGTTTCTCAGAGCCACAGGGGTTTGAGATTGCAAAGAGCGTTCTCTCAGTGATTTACAGCTCACAGCCAACCAGTGGCAGGGCTGTGCTTACAAGAGGCAGAGTCAGTGCTCCAGGCTGTCCTGAGAAGACCCTCCAAGCCCAGCTTTGCCTTGAGAAAGAAACTGAAATCCTGATGTGAGGCCCAGGAACTGATCGAGCTGCATACACTGAGCAGCTAGGCTTTGCTCTGGAGTAGCTGAGCAGTGCTCAGAGGAAGCTCCTCAGTCACATCTCAGGCAACATCCTGAGTTTTTTTTCTCAGCACGAGGATGCTGCTGCCCAGAGCCAGATCTCTAACTCACAAAGCTGTCTCCAGAAATGTCAGACTGGAAAAAAATGCCAATAACCATTGCTCTGATCGTATGTTAATTTTGCTTATCCAAATTAAAGGAGAGGCCAAGCTTGATCGCCTCTCTCATTCCCGCTGGTGACCAGGCTTCCCTCTTCTCCACAGCATGCTATACTCCAAAGATCAGTTTCCTCTCACTGAATGATGAACAAAGACCTTATTTCCTTCTTGCTCTCCAAGAAAGTTAAAGGAAGAGAGGACTGGCCACTGGCACAGCTTTCTCCAAAGCTGTCCCCTGTTCGGGGCTGTACCTCTGCCACACCACTCAGTGAGCGGACAGAACTGGTTGCACTCCTTGGACAATCTTGTGCCTTCACTGATACAAACAGGACCATAACTTTAATAAAAAGCAGCAGAGCTCAGGCCGGTCTTAACTTAAGACTGTTTCCTCTTACGAATAAACTCAATGTTCTGCAGCTGCTCAAAATCCTTGAAGAGCACACCCTACTTGCTTTCATTTCCTGCTTGTTTGCCATCGCCAGGAAAACACACTCCCCACTTTGTCTACTGTTAGCAGTTCAGGATCAAGGACTATATTTTCCACCTACCTCTCATTCATGGCTTTCTATTTTTTCTCTTGTTCCTGCACTCTAGCAAGCTGGGAACACTTTCAATGGAGTTCCCAGCCCATGATAAGCAGCCAGATTACAGAGAGATGTTAGCATGCTTAGAAATTTGGATTATTGATATATACTTAACAAGGGTTTCTGTGCTTCTCAGTTCTCTGTCATGATGAATTTAATATTCCTCTGGTACTGTGATTGAATAGATACTTGCCAGTGTTAGAATCAGGAATGGATACAGCCTCCAGTGTAAAGAGAGAGGAGGTAGAAGAGGCTGTGCAGACACATAGAGTACAAAACACGTCAAACAACACCAGACCAACACAACTACCAGTACCATGCAGAGGTCTAAAACCTCCTCTTTCACAGCCTCACTTCTCTATTGATCTGTCTAGTGTATTAAGATATACTCTTCTCATAAGCTCCACAAGTAACATTAGCAACTTTTGCAGAAGACTACAAAGTAAGATTCTAGGCCATCTCTGCAGTCATCATAATAAAAGAAGGATTAACACGTAGTCAAGGAGGAACCATTGCAAAGGATTCAGTGGCTATATAAGAAAATACCAATGCTTTGTTTTCCTCCTTCCTTCAACCTGTAAAACCAGATGCAAGTAATACTGTGGAAGGCTGCTAGCACACCTTAGATATCTCCTTGATTACTGCAAGATCCCAGCACTGCCCCCCAAGCAAAGCATAATGTAATATGTATGTACTATTCACATGCACAGTATCTAATTATAGTAACACTTCTCGTTAATGCTTTCAGACTCGGTAGGTTATTTTCCTTAGAATACTGCTTACAAATTCCCTTCCCCTTCACCACTGTCCCCTGCTTCTGACAAGAGCTGAGAAAAACTCCTGCTGCGTGCAGAATGCTAATAGTTACTTGAGTTATCAATCAAAACAGATGCAGACAAAAGTAATCAGCATCATCAGAACATCTCTATGATGCAGCAAGGAGGTATTTCAAGCTCTGCTCAAATGAATCAGCCGGGATAAGAGTGAGCTACTGCCTGAGAATTACACTAATGTGATGTGACATTTGCTTAAAGCCAAGTCCTTCCGTTAATGAGTTTCAGAATTCCGACAGCAAAGTCACAGCTACTGTTCAAGATTCAGAGAACCTGTGGATGGCAGGTCAGAATAATAGTAAGACTCAAGAAATAACAGTAAAATGCCAGGGAAAAGGAAATCAGGATGGCGAAGTATAACTCACATTCAGAAGAATACGTAGAGAATGGATCTCTACAGATGTAGCTGACTCAGTCACTCATCTGGACCAGCACTTCACTTCAGATATCTCATCTCTCCCTATGCTTCTTGGCTTTGCTTGAAGCACTTTGCATCTTGCACTGGTTTGTTTCTGTGTGCTGAAAGGGAAGACTGATATTCTCCAATATTAGTCATTTAACCAAGCCATCTTCTAATGGGAGCCCATCTAGACAGTCTGTCATCAATCCTGACACAGCAAATATCTTCAACATACACATCTCTGACACACTGAGCAAGACTAAAATACATTTAGTTAATTATCTTTTGTCTTTCTAAACAGCATATTTTGTTGTCTCAAATTACAGTGCTTGTCTTTGTCAGGGGTGTTTCTGGTCTTGTCATACGGTAACACCCCTGCCTTATCTCAGAACCTGTTGCATTCCTGTTTGTGGATTTAAAATAATTAAATAAATTCAATTTTTTGTTGGTGGCAGCTTGTTTTGTTCAGCAGAATTGGTTGTCAAAATCACAAGCAGCTCCCAGTCTGACTGTTAAAGACTTAGCAGTTGCTGAGCCCCGTTGCTGCCCAGGCCAAGCAGCCACTCTTCCTTGGGCTTAGCCTCCCCTGTGACAGGGTTGAGGAAAGAATGAGCAGAAATATTGTTTGCTGAGCTCAGTCCCCCTGTACCCATCACCACTGCCTCACTATCAGCTCTTTCAAGTTTGACAGCTTTTTTCTAGTTAAACATGGAAAATGTTTTTTAAAACCATTTTAAGGATTTAAACCCCTCCACTACATGAAAACTTATATGACTAACAAAAGGACTGTTAACACATTTGGTTACTGTGGCTTTGGAGAGCTTAAATATTCAGCTAGACATCTTGTACCTGAAATCCCTTTTGCTTTCATCATTGTTCATAATAGCATGTACTTGTAATTTTATTTTACATTTCAAACTGGATTCTTTCAGTATGTAAATAAGACCATAGACATCAGCGGGGTTACTGACTGGGTATACATCTCGTCAGCCAGGCTGTACTATTTCATGGAATCATAAAGTGGCTTGGGTTGGAATGGACCTCAAGGATCGCCAAGTTCCAACACCCCTGCCACAGGCAGGATTTCCAACTGCTGGATCAAGTACTAGATCAGTTTGCCCAGCGCCTCATCCAGCCTGGCCACGAAGATCTGCAGGAATGGGGTATCCACAAGCTCTCCAGGCAGCCTGTGCCAGCACCTCACCACCCTCTCACTGAAAAGCTTCCCGCTGATGTCTAACCTGCATCTTCCTTCCTTTAGTTTAAAATGATTCCTCATCCCATGACTGTCTACCCATGGAAAAGTTTGGTTTCCCTCCTGTTTATAATCTCCCTTTAAATACTGGAAGACCACAACGAGAACTCTCCTTCTTTTCCTTCTGTTTGAACAGCACACTCTTGCCAAACCATGCCAGCTTCCTGCCTCCTCTGCCTGCTTCCTTATCCCAAAGGATGGAGAGCTCTTGCAATCTCAGAGAGGTGTCCTTAAAGAGTAGCCAGCTTTGCTCCATTCCTTTGTCTTTAAGGACAGCTTCCCAGGATATCTCATGCAACAGTTTTTTAAACAGCCTGAACTCTGCTCCACTGATATTGAGGGTCCTGACTTCACTCTTTGCCAGGCTCACATTACTCAAGATCATGAACTCAACCAGGGCTCAGTTGCTGCAGCCCAGGCTGCCTCCGATCCTAATGTCTCTGATGATCTTTGCACCACTAAGCAATGTCTCACCTCTGGTTTATTTGTCTAATACTTGAACCAGAAAGTTTTCATCAATTGGCGCCAGGAGTCTCCTGGAGTGCTTGCAGCTTGTCATGTTGTTATCCCAGCAGATATTTGGATGACTGAATTCCTCTGTCAGGATGAGAGCTTGCAAATGTGACACTTCTAGCAGCTGAAGCAAGAAGGCCTTATCAAAAGGCTCCCCTTGATCAGGTGGCCTGTAGTAGACCTTGACCGTGAGCTGTCCTACATTGATCCTGTTCCTAATCTTAACCTACAGGCTCTCAACTGGTTCCTGACTGCTTCTCAGGGGCAGTTCCTCACCGTCTATCTGCTTTTTGACATAAGGGGCAAACTGCTCACCTCTCCTACCCTGTATATTGCTTCTAAAAAAAGCTTGTAGCTCTTAATGCTGGTGTTCCTGTTGTGTGAATTATCCCACCAAGTTTCCATGATAGCAATAAGATCATGGCTTTCCAAGTACCCCACAGTTTCCAACTTCTGCTTATTTCCCACACTGTGTGCATTGGTATTTCCTTCTTCTCTTCCTTTCTGAATTACTTATTCATCTTTGTTAATCCAGCATCTCTCCCACTGCTATAATGACACCAAAGAAAGAGATTAATGGAATGTGTGCACTTGAAAACATACATATGCACAAAAAAAAAACAAAACCCAAAGAAACTACAGAAAATTGGCATAACATTTAGATATAAATTCATAGAGACAGTGAGGAAAAACCACTAGCCCCATCCATCCTACTTTAGTCATGACTTGTAGGTAACAAGTACCAAGAGAAGAGTGCTTGCTCTGAATATAAGCTGCTACCAAGCTTTCTATATATGGTGCTCCTCCTGACAGCACATTCAGATACTAGCAGCTGAATCTATGGCAATATGAAAGACAGGTAAAAACAGGTCTGGTTCCAGATGACAAATGCATTATATTTGAAAATAAAGCTTCTGTAGAATATATGTTATTGCTGCTTCCCACTCTGCTTACAGTGGCACAAAACTGTAAATATGCATTTTCACATGTAGAGATATCCTCACTTCTGCACTCATTTACTGGATGCAAACTACATGCAATATATCCAGATTGCAACAAGCTTGACTATAGATTTTCCCAGACTTCTGTGAAAACGTGGAACTATGAAGCACAATTAAGCTGGAGCAAAAGTGGCTGAGAAACCAATACAAAGCTAAAGAAGCACCTTAATGTGAGGTTACCAAGCCCGTGCTCTGCCTACTGGAAGGACTCCAGCAGCCATGCTCCCCACCACGTGCTGCAGACTTGGCTGACTTGCAGGAACATGACAGATGACTTTATTTTGCCAGGGAATGCTAAGAAAACATCTTTATAGGCCCTGAGGCACCTTAAGCACCAGGACTTGCCTCCAGCCAAACAGGGGAAGGTCCTTCCAATTATACGCCTCTTCATTTAGTTTTTTCTTCTCCCATGATAAAAGAGTAATAGGGAAATGCCCTATCACTTCAAAGGAACAGTTGCTCTTTATGACAGGTGCATTAACGATGAATTCATTAATTAGTTATTCACACAGTACTCTGAAGACATAAGGCTATAAGAGCTTAAGGAGGTTTGTAATTATAAAGTTTAATATAGAGGCAACACCAGTTGCAGTCAGTTCAGCACTCATCAAATGCTTCTGCCTTAACTTGGTGCTACAAGGATAAGTATTTTGTCCCCTGTTTGTCCAGTCAATTTGGAAGGGGGGTGTACAGTCTCACTACAGCATGTTATGGCATGAATCACCACCATTAAGGCAATTGGACACAACAGGGTCTGAAAGGATCCGTAGTTGTACTTTGTTGTGTCCTGCTGCACTGGAAAGGCCTATGAAAGGTTTCCCCGAACCTTTCACTGACCACAAAGCAGCCTGACATTGCTTCCAAAATGTAGCACCCTCAGTGCCTTGACAATGAGGTCACCAACACCACTTATGGGAAGTGGGCAGAATGATCCTTTTCTGAGCAGTGTTAACTGAGCAAACCCAAATGAGTAAATACCCCAGTGAAAACTCAGCCCTGTATAACACTGTGATCCACCTTTAAGAGCAAAGCTGATTTTAGTTTTGCATAATTCAGAGCGAAATGCTAAAGAAGTAGTATTTCGTGTCTGAGTTCCTCAGGCTCTATTTCAGACACATTTATGCATTTTTTTTTGGCAACATGACCACAAATTTCTGAAAGTCAAAATGGGGGTATCATTTTTTAGATGATTTTAAGTCCAATCTATTAAACTATTTAAACTGTAATCTCAGATCTTGACTACAAAGTACAATCTTCAGACAAAGTGCTATTGACAGATCTCACTCAGTGGATGTCTTAAAAAATAACTTGCATTAGCTTCCAGGAGTTTCAGAATTACTTGGGTAATTTCTGGACCAACAACAACAACAAAAAAGGCTAAATTTGCCAGACAAATGATTCATTGTGAATAATTCCCCTTCTTCTGCCAGAAACACAGTACCAAATCACGTGCAAGATGTGTAAAGCCTGTGTGCCGCTCAGTTTATTCTCTGATATGCAACACTGTTCATCTGACAGCTTTCCTGGACACCAAATATATTTAGAAATGGAGAAGAGAAAAAACACAAAGTTGCAGGAGGTGACTTCTAACAAATAAAAAAAAAACAAAATAATAATAATAAAACAACAACAACAAAAAGAAAAGTAGCTCTCCAGTGTATTTGTATAAAAGACTGTATTACTACAATATTAGCAAAACCAAAAGAGATAATAAAAAATACTTCCCTGTTATATTTTAAATATGGGAAGGAAGAACGCATGATATTTTTGTTTCACACTTTTATCCCAATTTAATTTCACATTTACAGTGAGGAATTAAGTTATGTATAAATAAAACATACGTAGCTAGAAAATATCCCAGGGTAAGGAGGCATAATTTATTGCCAGTGTCAGGCAGGCTGAATATGCAAGCCTCTATAAGTGAGCAAAAACACATGCTCGCTTTATTGTTTCTGTTACTGGAATCACCAGGTTGGGCATTTTCAGGTAGGTGTCAATCCTCTGCCCCCAGTACACCAATTCTTCCTGCTGCACACAGAAACATAACTCTAAGAGCCCTCTGAAGTCAGATGCAGTTAAACAAAGCATGCTGTGATCCTAACTGCTGGTGTAGGCACCGCTACGCCTAAAAATGTTCACCCATTCAACGCATATCTGTCATCTGTGGCAAAAGGCACAGTGAGACCTTCTGTCCCCACCAAGAGCACCCTATGTTCATTTTCTCCTCCTTCAGATATCTTTTTCCTTAGAGCTGCTGCTCCTTCTCCCCAGCAGATGGCTGCTAGAAGGCTATTTTTTCCTGGCTGGTACTTCTTTTACTATTTTGCTGTAGCTCAGTATTTATGAAAGTGGAAGACAAAAACAACAGGACCAAAATTGGCCCTAATGTCAGAGGATGTTTGTATAGGTTATCCTGGAAACAGACAGCCTAAGCAGCTTCTTTACCCAGCTCTCTGCTGTCAAACCATCACAGTGCATTACCTTACTGACGCGACATTAACATTATGCTGAATTTTCACAGGTGCTCTGAAAATCTCAGAGCTGAGGTTTGTCCCACCATCTGCTCCCTGAACTCACCTCTATTCTCCTCCTGCCCCTTAGAAAAGAAAAATGGAAGCACAAATGGCTCATTTCAAAGGAAAGAGGCTCCTTGGAGAGCACAGAGCCCTCCTACCCATGGGAAAGCTTACACACCAGAACTAGATGCAATACCACCTGCCCTCAAGATCAGGAATTACACTTTTGTTCCTGTCGTAAAAAAAACCCACATGCTGAAATTTGAGAAAATACGCTTTTCATCCTATTTTCCTTCATACGCATAATTGCACAAAGAAGTTAGGAAAGCAAGCAGGCCAAATTGAGTGTGGCATGTTTACTGAAGAGTTCTAAAGCACAATCTGCACACTTTGTTCATGCAGATCCTTGTGACTTCATCTTCCAAGGAAGGGATAGTTCCCCATTTACACCAAGTCAGTGTAAGTCCTCAAGTCATATAAAACGTGCTGCAGTGACTGACATTCCTGGAGTGTTAAATCACTATTAACATTCACAGCTCAGCCTAAGACTAAATGGTAAGTGTGATATAGTTATTAAAACAGTACAGAAACTACACAGCATCATTAAACTAGAACAAGCATTAAATTCCCCAATTTTCTGCTTTTTGTCATAAAATATTACTTTCCTTCAAAGTTGAAAAGTTTAATAGTTCTTTGAAGTCCTAACAGTCATTATTCTTAAAAAGTTCTCTGCTCCCTTTTCTAATTACTTTTTATTCATGAAAAGTCAATTAAAAAAGCCCACAGATTGCATTACCAGCATTTCTAGCTTCTTTAGCCAGTATAGTAAAAATGGTCTGGACATCCTGTCATTTGCTTTATTATTTTCCTGTCATCCATTGTTCAGAAATTAAAGTCTGTTAATCACAGCAATTCAGAACAGCAACAACTGTGGTTATCAATCTTTCTGTTCTTATCACCCCCCCCCTCAGCATTTTATGTGGCATCAAATCTGCACCTTCCATGTGCAGGCACACTATTACGGACCAACGCATAAAAGCATAAGAAGTATAAAAGCTGTACCTCTGAAATTAAAGCATTAGCACAGCTATTTCCTTCAAAACTTTTTCTAGCATAAAGCTGAAAAATTTTTTATGACAGCAGAATTTTCACCTCAACGCTTTCTGGTAGTCCAAGTAGTATACATTTGTTAGTGCTTCTGTCTGAAATGTTAATCAGAATCTCCACGAATAAGCAAGAAAAAGATTCTAACCTAGGTGTTTCAGGAATCTTTTTTTAATCTTAAGTTTTGTTTGGGAGGTAAGTACTCATAGAAAAATAGCAACCCAAAGGGGGGGGGGGGAGCATAGATAGAATTACTGACTTCACGACTACAATATTGACAGAGAAACTCTGTAAGGAGAGATTAAAGTGATGTCAGAGAACATTTTAGTGAACTACTTTCAGGTGGCATGTGAGCATGTAAAACTTATCTAAGCATTTTTAAGTTTTCCTCCCATTTCAATATGAACCACCAACTTTTATCTGGCACAACATAAAATGAATCACTGACCAAAGGGATCTGGGACTTAATAAGCCAAGAAATATCACCTACAAAGTATAAAAGGCTTTAAGACACAAGGCTTGATAACATAGCTCCTCTGAACATTACATTGGAAAGAAATTATTTCAGCACCATTAGCAAGTGTAGTGAACACACTAGAGGATATTCTCAAAATGTAAACTACCTATTCTATTATTTTTTCCTCATTTGCTCATTTTTTTTTTGTAAACCTTACTTAAAATAGACCACAGCATATAAAGAAATGCTACATTTCAGGCTGAATAACATTTAGGTTGTTGTTTCAGTGAAAAAACAAACTTTTTTTTGAGTGTGTTAGAAAAAAATTTGAGAATAGTCCTTGGTGTTTTTTGAAAGAACATCTATTATTCAGACAGAAGCACAATGAGCCTTCACAGGTATAGGTAGCCTCAAGTGAACTCAAACGCTCCCACAGCTCAAGTCAGTAAAAGCAGAAAACATGACTGAAGGGAAGAGCTGGACAATTTCTTGCACCAAAACAAACAGCAAGATTTACTCTAAGAAGCTTTTAGGGCACAGGAGACAGAGAAGGACTACCACTCTGTTCAGATACAGTTAAGCAAATTGTTTTCACCAGTGGATGCAGGGAAAGCAGAATTTTCCCAGCACGTATACAATGGGGATCTTCCAGAGGAGGCTCAGAGCGAGTGTGTTGCCAGCGGCCTCGCTGCTGGTGGCTTCAGCCTCTAAGCACCCCGAGGAACCTTCGCAGGGTGCCTCTGGCCAGCTCATTTCATGACAGGTGGGCACTTGCCATTAAAACAAAGCCCGCTTAGGACACAGCTCAACTCCTCCTCCACCCATTGCTGTTGAGGACACATGGGCACCTGCTGACTCTCCACAGTACTCCTGTCAAGAACAAAAGGGTGGTGACTGTGCAGGAGATTAGAGCATGATAACATGAATTACTGCCTAAAGTTGGTCCTTTCTACTCTGAGCTCATACTGATAACCCACACACTCACTCTACACCTCACAAAGAGCCTGTTGCAGATGGTGCACAGAGCCAGCAAGGAGTCTACCACCCTGTGCTCACCACACAAGCAAGCTTCTTTCACACCAGCTCTCCTCAACAAAGCACTCTAAAACATCCAGATAGCACTTGGGCTCTCTTCATCCTCCATTCAAGTCAGGAACTGCTGATAAGCTCTGTCCTCCCGCAGAGGTGTGCACTACAGCCCATCTCTCCCATAGAGCAGCACAGCATGCCTATGGGCCACAGTCTGCAACGACAAGCTGTGCTCACAAACCAGGCTCTGCTCCCCACATTTTATTACCTTTTTGATGCTGTTGTTTTACTGGAGAATAATGGGGGGAATTTCCTCCAGCTTGTGCGCTATTTAGGGCTTATGTGTGTTGGCGACATCAGCTGCTAGCTGAGCCTGCCTAATTTTGTGCTGCATAATGACCTTACAGCAGAGGAATGGGATCCACTCAGAATTCCTTGTAGTGCTCTTACAAATTTCATTTGCTTGTAAATTTAGGCAAGCAGCGGACGCACTGGATGCCAAAGTGTTCTGTGCCTCTGCCGGGCTGCTCTACAATCAACAGCAGAGGTGCCCATTTCTGCCTGCTCAGGCTCAGTTAAAGAGAGAGAAATCAAATCTGCTCCTGCCATTATTTCCCCCAGCTCTCTGCCCAGTCATTAAACAAATGTGACTTTTACCCACAAAACAGATGCAAACCACAGGTGTAGTAATTTCTCAGTTTCTAAAAAAAAAAAAAAAAAAAAAAAACAACAGAAAAAAAACCAGTTTTGCAGCCATCCTCTGGAATAGCCTCTCTTGCTTGTGAGCATGGCAAAGTAAATAAGCCAGCTGTTTGATGATTTTTAGTTCCTTACAAAATGCATTGTGCTGGGTTGGCAAAATCCACGTGTGACTTGTTTCTGAGGTGTTTCTCCTTTCCTTCATGGCTTTTCCATGTATGACTACTTCCCCTAGTTTTCCAGGATGTATATTCACACTACTCTTCCCTTTTTGTGTAATACCCCCTTAGCAGGTGCAAGGACAATCAAATCTCCCTCCTGTTCATATCTGTATTTTCACCAACATGTACGACAACAGCAACCCAGGAGCTGAGATGAAATGGAAAGAGGTAGGAGGAGCTGAGAGCCACACGTTTCCCCCTGTGATAACATTTTTGTTATATCCACTTTCTTGCCTACAGATCCTCAGCCCTCACACTCAGTTATACACAAGGAGGAATGTCAGTTTCACAGGAGTTTTTAGAAACCTCAGCCTGTCACTGTTACCTTGGAAAAGAGGCTGACCCACAACTCTCCACAACATTCTTCCTAAGATTTTCAGACTCTGCCCCAGTCCTACGCCTGAAAAGCTCACAACCTCTGAGTCTCTTTAAAACCTGGCTGTTCTAACCAAACAATGATCTTTCAGTGGCCAAAACAAGTGTGGCTTGAGTGACACAGCTGTTCATCCAAAAGAAGCTGGGTTACATAATTAATTTCAGCCAATGCAACCTTACAAAGTTACATCTACTGTTGAAATGGTATTTATCTGAGCAGGTTTTTGAACTGGTTACCTACAGGTGAAAAGCTCTGCATTTCCCTACTTTGAGATATCCATTTGCTCAGTTTCAATATTTTATGCTCCCTATGGCTTTGTTGTTCATGCAACATTTAACAGATGTGCACTTGGTATCGTGGATCACAGTGTATCACACGTTTCTGCAAAAATAGCGTAAACCATGATCACATGGAAGATCTCCAAAAGCATTTTTATGATGCCATCATTATTCCTTCCTATTCTCGCTTTATTTGTGGTTATGATCGTGGATCTTAACCACAGATATGCTCTGGACAACTGAAACAGAATTTGTTCAGTATCTTCTGTTGGAACTACCCTGGGTGGAAAGACAGGACTATACTTAAATTATTTATTTATTACATTGTTGGCCTGGGGGAAACCAGGGCAGGATGAACTGAGCTGCTTCTTTGGACTGAAGGGATGAAATCCTTTCTTCTAGCAGGGTTTAAAACTCTAAAAGTAACATTTTACTCTCTATGCTCCATGGAGAAAAAATACAAAGCAACAGTAATTCTCCCTTCTGCTTATCTACAGGCAGACTCAATTTTCAAACAGCACGCAAAAAATGTTCATCAAAACTCTTGGAGTTACTACAGAATGTGGTGGCAGACAGAAAGCAAGAAATAATAATAAAAAAAAATCCTTATATCCCACTTTGAACCATTAACACTGATTACTGGACCAAAAGAAAAATTTGGGCTTAATTGACTCAGCATTTATGCATTGCAGAGACATTAACTAACTTGGTAAAAACATATACATTGTATATAGCCACAGTATTTTGTGCTGTACATGGTGGTATACTAATGTACCTCTTGTAACTGTGAATGCTAAACACAAGATTTTGTCACCCTAAGCAACTGCAATAGCTAATAACACAGCAGAAGTATGAACACTGATTCAGACTTTAGCTGTAAAAAGTTATTTGCAGTCTGCATCAAGGAGCAAAGCACAGAAGAACTAACTAGGGTAATTACTGGGATGTTGCAGTAACCTTCCTCTGATCTGCTCACCAACCTTTCCCAGACAGGTTTTCTATTAGAGAGCTGTCTCAGCAGGCAGTCCAGCACAGAGCTCAGCCCCTGCTCAGTCTGGTGAGCTCTGATCCTGGTTTTCTCCATGGAAAGATCTATCTAAGGATCTTCCCAGAACTAGTGAGTGCATAACTCCCAGGAACTTCCCACCATTCTGCTGCCCAATGCTTTGAGCAGGCTCAGGGAGAGGACAGGGCATGCAGAAGGAATCAGAGGGACAATGCTAACTCTTAGAGACATTCAATGGACTTGCTGCAGGGATCCCAGCACCACATGTGTTAGGGACTAGCAACAGAGAAGACAAAAGCATCTTGACAGAGCTCAGGAGTCCATCAGCAGAGACATGGAAACCTATCCTAACACAAAATCATGGAATCCTTAGTTGGAAGGTACCTGTGAGGGCTATCTAGTCCAGCTACCCTGCAATGAACAGGAACACCACAGCTAGATCCAGGGCCTTATCCAACCTTGCCTTGAGAGTCTCCAAAGATGCGAACATCAACCACATTTCCAGGCAATATGTTCCAGTGCCTCACCACCCTCACTGCAGAAGATTTTTTTCCTTATATCTAACCTAGATCTACCCTTTTTGAGCTTGAAGTCATTTTCACTTGTTCTATCACCACAGACCCTACTAGAGAGTCTGTCCCTTTCTTTCCTGTAGCTCCCATTCAGTTACAGGAAAGCCACTATCAGGTCACCCTGCAGCCTTCTTAGGGAAACCATGTCCTGAGACAGCAAGCACCCACAAAAGTACACCCATAGGATTATGGCAATTTGAAGAGCATTAGCAATGATTCTATTCAATGCTAAAATAAAGCTTTAGCCTCTGCGGACAAACCATAGTCATGTAATAGGGGAAACTGAGGTCCCTTTCCACCTGCAGTAAAGAATGATGCAGTTAATTCAAGTACTAATTAAAAATTAAATAAATGATAATATTATTACTAAGGAACTATATATAGCAATGTCAAGAGGCTGAGAAAATCTGTCAGTAATTAAATTAACTGGCTAGGGTGTAGCAGCAAGCAATCTTCTCACATGCACATCCGAAACAAACAATGCCTGTTCCAAATGAAGAAACAGATACTGCAAGAGGGAGAACAACTGTGTTAGGAAAGGAATAGGGCCACGTGGTCTGAAGTTGTTCATCAGAAGAGACACAGACAACTTAGCTGAGAGCAGACAAGAAATGAAGACAGTGCTTGGCACCATGCAAAGCAGTAGAACAGATGACAACTCTAATGAGAGAACAAAGAACATTTTTTTAGCATCTCAAATGAAATGGAAACATTAACTGTGAATTTGAAATGAATCACAGAATGGCTTAGGTCGGAAGGGAGATGAGACTTGAAAATTCATCTAGTTCTAACCCTCTCCCATGCGTAGGCTGCTGAGGGCTCCATCCAGCCTGGCCTTGAACACCTCCAGTGATGGGGAACCCACAGTTTCTCTGGGAAGCCTGTGCTGGCGCATTGCTATCCTCTGAGGAAAAAGGTTCCCCTAACATCTAATCTGCAGCTTCCCTCTTTTAGTTTAAAACCATTCCCCCTTATTCTATCACTAGCAGACCATGTATACACAGTTGGTCTTCCCCCTGTTTATAAGCTACTTTTAAATAGTGAAGGGACGCAATGAGGTCTCTCCACCAAATAAGCCCATCTCTCTCAGCCTTTCTATGTAGAAGAGGTACTCTAGTTCTCTGATCATACTCATAGCCCTCCTCTGGATCTGCTCCAAAAAATCCTCATCTTTCCTATGCTGGGGGTCCCAGACTTGGACCCAGTACTCTAGATGGGGCCTCAAAAAGGGCAGAGCAGAGGGGAACAATCCCCTCCCTCTCCCTCCTGGCTGCCCCTCTTCTGATGCATCGCAGGATACTTCTGTCCTTCTGGGCACATGTCCAGAAATTTGTCCACTGGGACTCCAAAGTCCTTCTCTTACATACTGCTCTCAATGAGCTCTTCTCATTGATCCTCACATACCTGGGATTCCTATGATCCAAGTGTAACACCTTACATTTGGTCTTGTTGAACCTCACCACGTTCACGTGGGCCCACTTCTCAAGCTTGTCCAAGACGCTGGGCACAAAAGCATCCTATCCATCACTGCAGGTTTTATTGTAAGAGTAGTTATACAGTGCTGATAACCAGCCTTACACTTGTTTCTAAGGCAGGGGTTAACAATGTAGTCACCTGGAGGAAGTGTCACAGCAATGGCCTGAAAGAGACAGCCAGGATGGAGGTTGTTGTGTCTCATGATGAGAGACTTCACAGCAGGTGCCAAAGCAGAGAAATTCAATTAAGCCCATTGCAAGTGCACCTAGAATCAAGGAACACTCACTGACACAATGTCCTGTGTGCCCCTGAACATGTCCCTGTGTTCAAGATGGTGGGGAGCTGACTCACAGAAAAGGCACAAATTAGGTACTGCTGCTTATTTCACCTGCTCTGCCTCCAGCAGCTTCTTTCCTGTTTTCTAACATCAGATCTCTGGTGGTTAAATCTGTTTCCCCTGTCTGCAAGGCTTCCAATTTCTTGTATTCATTAGTGATTTTATGAGAAATGAAAGATATTTGGAGAGAGGAGAGGTACAAAAAATTCTGTTATTGGTGATCATCGTGAACAATTTACAGGAGAACTTACATCAGTGCTGCTCAAACTCACTCCTGTCACTATTAAGAATTACTATTTAATGAGCTACTATTTCATTAATGGTGCAAGAATAAGGCTGCTTGCCACCAGGTGAATACTAATAGACAATCTGTGAGCAAATGAGGCTCTCATTCTCCTAATCTTAATATACAATAGAATAAAACATGCTTTCTAATTCTCCGTTTTGTTAAGCAGAAGCTTCACTACAGAATTCTTGCTTCAGCAATGGAAAGCATTTGGTTTTACTTTGTATCCTTTTCCTTCAAGGCTTTATAAGAAAAATGTTTCATGATTGAAAAACACGACGGTGAAGGTGAAATAATTAACTACACATAAAGCTCCCTTCAGTTTAAATATCCCACTACAGTGTGTGAACTGAGGGCAAACAGAGAAATGATCCCAGCTCACAGAAAATGTTGGGCTGGCAGGTGAGGTTTGATGGCACAGCCGCAGGAGCAAAAAAGCTGGCAGGGAGATTCACAGCGCATTAACTGCATCCTGGAAGCTGCCTTAGCACTGCCTCCTCCTTAGCTAAGCACGCAGCTTACCCCCCAGTGAGACTGGAGTTTCCCATTTCCAGTATCAAGAGGGTCACCACACTGGAAGAAGTAAGTCAGCGGATGATTATGCAGTCTGAAGACCTGCTGATGGCAAGAGACATGAACTTATCGTTTGCATCTCATGTAGACTGCATTACTCCAGATTGCTCTAATGAAGGAACTGGACCTAAGCACCCACTGAGCATAGGAGATCTCTGAAAGACACACATGAATAAACGGGTAGGGAAAATGAGCCCAGGATGCAGAGAGGAGCCTGACACGGTCAAGTAACAGATCAGATGGAACATCTTTTCAGCAGCAGTTTGGAGAACCGATTATGCTTGTTGAGAACAAATAAGTGGCAGCAGTTAAAGACACGGAGAGTGAGCAAGAACTCAGGAAATAAAAGTATTTTAGCTGTTAGAATGCACACAGTAGGCCATATCTTACTGATCTTAAAAAAGAAATAATATCAGTTCTTAGAAATATCCTATAAAAACAATGTTTAACTGTAGTTTAAATGAGTGGCAGAGCACCAGTGTTTTTCACAGTAAAATAAAGTAGTAAGGATGGCTTGAAAGAAGATTTAGAGCTCTGTTAGCTACCAACAGCATGAGCTGAAGGATTAGATACCTACAAGGGGTGGTACATTTTAGTTTGGACTGAATTAATCATTTGTATACAGCGGTTAGTCTAAGTCATCTAGACAGGTAATGTATCTGAATTTATGTTTGTAAAGAGAGAAGAGAGTGAATCAAAAACAGAACTAGCTTACGCCTCCGCAAATTGTGTGGTGGGGCTAGCAACATTTATGTGTTGTGCAAAACTCAAAGCAAAACTGCAATCATCTGCTACTTGTCCTGAGGTAAAGCGCCATTTTAGAGGGCTGAATTTGTACAATCACAGCAAAACTAATCGGAATGACAGAAAATTTTTCTCCAATTTTGAATTTAATTATAACCTCCCCTTAACCCATCCCTTCTCCAGAGTTGTATTATTTATGCAATTGCATTATTCCGAAGTCAAAATGTAATGATAAATTACAATCAGTTAAAGCACTCAGTTTCTTTCAAACACACAGCTTCCAGAAACAATTATATTTTGCTTTAAAAGCAACAACGCTCCAATCTCTACTTATTATTGGTGCTCAGAGCACAACGATCATATTTAATTCAGCATTGCTGCTGTCCCAGATAGGTGCCTGGCAAATTGCTTTGGACATTTTTTGTTGCAGTTATGGACAGATTGCTTAAAGGTTGAGTCCAGTAAGTGGAATGGCACTGTGGTATGATTTGTGCTTATGTATAAGAAAATGTAAACAGGTTTAACCCTCCCAAAGCTAATGACGTGCCAAGTCCTTAAACTTTGCAGTGGTTATCGAGCAGTCACAATTTTCCTTTCATAATAATGCTAAAAGGAACAACCCGTGAATCTGTGACCAGAGTACAATGACAATTAATGGTATTTTTAACTGCTCAACACTAGCTGGTAACTTGCAGCCTTTTTGCTTCCAGGCATTGTTTTTCCATGCTTAATTCTACTCACTATCAGTCCTTTAGCCTAGCTGACTGTTAACCTCCATCTGCTACCCAACGGAAGAGAGGCTGTGTGCAATAATGAGGGAACAGAGACAGTTTTTTGGGTAGGACAGTGAGCATAAAACTCTCAAAATAATTCAAGTAAAGTTCAGTAGCTCTGTCTTCTCATAGATTACAGGAAGTCATGAGATCCAACATAGCACAGGGACATGGATTCCGCTAGTTTATTTGACTTTGGAGTGTTTTCTTTCTTGTTCAACATTGTCCTGGGGCAATTACCACAATTGAGAAGAATCAATGCACTGTGCTTTAACTGAGGTCTTTTTGTTTGTTGCTTTCTTAAGTTTCTACTGGGATGATAATTTGGTTTTACAGTAAAGTAACTGAAAACAGTATCCAGTTAATGAACAAGGAGAATGCAGTGAGACCTCAGCCTTATCCCTCAGAAAGCAAACCAAGAGGCCTTAAGCACAAAGTAAGTGTAGCATTTTAATTCTAAAAACCTTTATCCCTCTCCCCTACAGTTTTGCATTTGTCTGAAGCTTCAGAGTTTACCCTCCCAATTTTGTTCTGTTTCAACAGTCCTTCACGATTTCTATAAGCAAAACTTCACAGCACCATTCAGAGCTTCCTTTAATTTCCAGAGCTGATCAGGAGGGAAGCTGGCCCCGCAGACATTAAATGGCAATTTGGATTAAAATGCCTCATCTGAAGAAATTACTCCACAGATGAATGGTTACCTTGCAGGAAGAGAAAAATGCACTGAAGGACTGTTCTGCTGGCATATGTTTATGACCTGCGATAGAAGAGCCCCAGGACTAACTGCAAAAAGAAACCTACTTTGCCGAAGAAGCAGGATGAATATCAGGCATGTCCCTGGTTTAGTTGCAGGGTGGAACTGGCCCAGAGACTTTCCTCCTTGCCAGAGAGAGCTGTGGGAACCTGTGCTTTTATTTCAAATATACAGCAGTAAGAAGGAAAGCTGGAGAGCATTTTAACCTGGAAATTAAAAGTAAAACAAAGAAAACATAGCACTCATGACTTTCCTTATTCTGATGAAGTTTCCTCTTTCCACAACATAACAAAAGCAGAAGGTGAGGGACAGACAAATGCCACACTGTTGTTCAACAGGTTTACTACTCAAATAAACAAGACACACAAAATGGAAATATTTCTGTACCAGATTTAAGAATGTTCAATACAAGATCTGAGAGATTCCATAATCTGTGCTGTAGAGATGGGATACATACCAAAAACTTCTTGTCTGCTCCATTTCTGTGATCACTAAGTCTTTTTCTCTCATAAATTAAATAACTGCTTTAAGGATAGCCACAAAGAATCCTGGCTTTCATCTGCTTTTTAGAAAAAAAGTTGCTCTCACAAAAACAAAACAAAAAAGAAAGCAACAAACAAAAAGCCCTCGTGCCCTGTTTCTACAGCCAAACTATTTTAAACTTCAGTTTCCTGCACCTGCTGGAAAGACACCTGCCAGCTCATTTGGAAGTTCCAATCAGGTGCAGAAAACTGAAAAACGATCCCAGGGTTCCCCACACCAATTAATTCTTAGTGAACTTTCTTGATTAGCTTATTTCTTTCAGGTAATTAAGATCTTTAGCAAACTACTCATATGCTCAGGTTATAAATGTCATTTATTTTATAAACAATTTTTTAAAACTGCCAAATAACACTGAAGAGAAGCCACAAAGGTGAGTGGATGATGGGAAGATAGTGGAATGGAAAAAAGACCGAAAACTTCTGAATGGAGTGGGAAGAGAGTAAAGTGCTACAATCAGGGAGCTGAGCAATAGGAAGGAAAGGAGATCCAGGAAAAAGAAACTGCAGAGCAGGAAGGAGTTACAATCTGGAGAACTAGAGAGGAGAGTGAAGACATGACATGGAAAGGAAGTAAATAAGATGATGGAGTCTGGAGCACCACACCTTTGAAGACAGGATGAGGGATCTGGGCTTGTTGAGCTTGGAGAAGATAAGGCTCTGGGAAGACCCCAGTGCAGCCGTCCAGTATTTGAGGAGAGCTTACAGTCAGGAAGGAACACTTGATAGGACAAGGGGGAATGGCTTTAAACTAAAAGATTTAGGTTAGATATTAGGCAGAAATCCTTTATTCAGAAGGTTGTAAAGGTGCTGGAATAGGCTGCTCAGAGTTCTAGTAGTGAATGCTCTACCCCTGGAAGTGTTCAAGGCCAGACTGGCTGGGACCCTGGGCAGCTTGATCTGGTGGCTAGCAACCCTGCCCATGGCAGAGGGATTGGAACTATGAGATCTTTAAAGTCGCCTCCAACCTAAGCAATTCTCTGATTCTGTGTGTTTCTGGTAGTGCCACCTATACTGAGCCATTGCGATACAAGGGGCTGCTCCAAGCTCTGCAGCCTCACGTTATGCATGCCTGTAACTTTTGAGATCATTTTAAGCCATTTCCCATCTTCCCCCCTTCTCCTAAACTACCCTGCTCCATGTTATACTGCTTCAGACTTCAGCTCTGCAGTACTCAGAGGCCTCAGTCTCAGTCAGTGCCTCTAAATGCTGCTTGGAGACAAATTATAATAACTAGGAGAGAAAGAAAATACAGAGATCCTAGTCCCAGGGCCTTTTACCATCCATGTACATCATTTATCTTTTTAAATAATACATTAAACCATTAAATGGGGATTTAAGAAGAAGAAATGCTCTGGCTCTTTTTAGAGCAGTTTACACAATTGCCATTTTTTCTCTGGCCATTTCATGGCTATGTTTATGGTTCTTTTACCACCTATAAAATTCAAACTTTTTAAATAAAACACTTGAGTTGCAGAGAAAGGCTTTTCATCTCCTTAATGAATATAAATGTCTCTAATCCACTTCACAAAAGTTAAAATGGAGCCTATAAACGTATTGTGGTTGTTTGATGATGTTTGTTTCCTCTATTAGTCACACCATGCTGCAATGTTCTTTCACCTCATGCTTCAAGCCCCTCTCTCTGAACATCAATTGCTCATGGTGGGTTGAAGATTGCAGCCCTTGTCACCTCCCTCTTGTCTCTCAGCAAGGTGGATGCCAGTACACCATTTGAGATCCACGATTTCTGTAGGCTTGTTCTGTACCCCAAAGCATACTGCCTCTGTGCCCTGCAGCAGAACATCAGCACAACACGTGCTTCTGTATCCTGAGGGTCTCAAGGCAGGCACATCCTGATCTGCAGCTGCATGCTCCCAGCCAGCTTGTGAACCTCACCAACTTCTGTACAAAGCACAAAATACATGGCACAGAATCCATGTCCTCTGGTACCCAGCATCCTCTCCACGCTACCACAGGCTGACTGACCTCTCACACTTGGCCCCTGCTGGTGGCAATGAGATGGCCGTGACACCTCCACACTTCCAAACTTGCAGAGTTAACTGGAGTGAATTTTAACTAAAGAAATGTTGCTGCAGGGACAAATTTCAAATTATGAGGTGCCAACCTTTTTAGTCATTTTATTGTCTGCAAGAAGGCAGTTATTCTGTGATAGAAAGCAAGCCAAAGCAACACTTTGCTCAACAAAACAGGAGGAATCTGTCAGCAAACCTAAGGTAAGAGCCATGGAGAAAGAAGTTACACTTCTGCCAGTGCATGTGTGCCACGTGAGGGCAGTGAGATATCTGAAAGTGTAGTTTTAGTCTTAACATGCATTTCATCAATCTGCCAGAGAAATCCGAGCTTTTCATCTCCTCCTTTGATTTACGACCCTCTACAGAACCACTGTGTAAATCTCGTTTTAGCTGCCTGGGAGACAAAGTCACACAATGGACAAATGGTATATTGCCTAAGAAAGGTAGTGCATCATGAAAGCTAACATACCTAATGCCCTGCTGAGTATTTGAGTACAGATTACAAATGTTCAGTGACACTAGGCCAAAGTTTACTGATTGATCCTCCCTCCATGAGTTCTATCCTGCTTCTTGGGGCAGGTTCACTGCATTAGCCCTGCTGTACTACCCAGACCACTCAGAGAGAGCAATGAGCTTTCTCTCCTTCTTTTCCTTAAAATTAAAGATCCCAGATGTCACTATTCTCAAATACATTTTTCATGTTTACTGGTAACAACTTCCTCCTGCAGAAAACAGAGCATCTGACAGCACTTATTCTATCTGCATGTTATTCTACCATTTTTACTACTTCCTTGCTGGTTTGTGAGCTCGCTAAAGCTTCTTCAGCTCAGGATCAACCAAGAGGTTGAAGATGAATTCTGCCTGGTCTGCGAAAGAAGAAAGCACATAATCTGCAAATTGGTGGTAGTTCTCCTCACTTTGCAGAATCACAGAGCATTTCAGCTCCTTCTGCACTGGTTTCCAGCACACACTGAGTGCAGCGAGAAATGTCAGAAAGGGAAACACAAATGTTGACAGACCAAATGGAGCCTTTCCAGAGCATTTTTGTTCAAGTCTGTGGACAACTTGAACAGGTAAACTACAGAGAAATGCATTTGGAGCAGGATTCCTTGTTCATTAGAAGACAGCAATAACACTTCCTCATTTCTTATTACAGAGCTGTGAGCTGTTAGTCGATGACCAAATTAGTGCACTAACAAAATAACTTCTAAGTTTTAACATTAGAATTTTTCATTAAACAAACAAACTAAAAAAAAAGACCTGGAAAAACCTCTTACCACCTACAAAGTAAAACCAAAAGCTATTTCATAGCAATTCAGCTTGCAAATTTTCAAGCAATGCTTGTGGCATTCTTTCATTAAAACATTTTACTACTCTCTGTAGCTGCCAGTTCAGTGTCTTTCAGTAGCATGAAACTCATTTGCGAGAAAAGGTTTTACGAGGTATCTAACTACTTCACAGTAACAGATACATTGAGGAAAAAGATTATGAAAAATCAGACTTAAGTATAAAACAATCAGGAGAAAACATACTGCACAACATGAGATTTTTTCCTCTGAAGCAAAAAGAATTTTTGAGAATAGGTAAAGTACCACAAAAGGGCAGCATTCCTAGGAGGTCATAGAGAACTGAAGCATGTGCGTGAAATTATAAATGATCACAGACACATTTGTGGAAGAGAGGTGAAATTCAGCCTTCAGTCCCATGCTGAGAAAGCCCCAGTCTGCGGACACCTCCTGCTCTGCATCCAGAGGGACAAGGCACCAACAGGACCAATGAGTAAGACAAAGAAAGGGGAAGCACTTCATAAAAAAAAATAAAATAAAAAGACTTGCCTTGTGCCTTAAGAGGCTCTGTATTCATTGGAGCAGCACAATTGCAATCACATCTCATGACAGCAAAAGTAATAAAAGAGAAAAGATTTTGTCAGAGAGTGAAAAAGGAGGTCTCTCCATCACTACTGGCCCAGTGGGAAAAGTCAAATCTTTCAAATTGCACTGAAATTCAACTCAATTAAAGAAAGACCCTAGGCACTGGCATTGTTTGTGTTCTGGAAGTTATCATCAGCAAATTACCAGGTTTTCAGGTACACTTTTGCTCTTTGTGGAGAACTTGGTGATTTGCATGCCCTTCAGTGTACCTATAGTATTTACTAAGCAATTACAACTGTTAATATGATCTAATATGTTGTTGCTCCATAGCTTCAATTGCTTCAGGAGCTGGTAAAGGACTTTCCCCTTGCTTCATGCACTACTACCATTCTCCTCCTTGTGAGCTGCTATCTAGCAGAGCAATATTCCCCAGTGACATAGCAGACCCTTGCCCTGACTGCTGGCTTATGCAAATGTTTTAAGGCTGACTGATTGCTAATCTGTGAATGGGGAAATAACTTCTTACCTATAAATAACCTCTGCATTTATTTTCTTCTTCAGCAGTGTGGGCACTGCTCTGCTGATAATTCCCAGCTGGCAACAATCCTGGGCTTTCAGGACACATCTGCTTCTCCTGTGCACAGGCACTGAGGCAAGGACTGAAACTTGTTAAATATTAAGAAGTAGCAGAGACTTCTAGAATACCACTAGCATTTTCTTAGAAGCCTTGGAGGTGAAGAACTAGTATCATACCAGTAGAAATCTTTCAAAAACAAACAGATATTCCTTAATTAAAAGAAATCCAATGTTTTTTCTTAAAAAGCAGAGAATTGTCAATGGCCTGTGTCTGGAACTCCAAACATTATAACACAGACCTCAACAAAATCTGCTAGATAGGTATAGTGGATCTTTAATTAGGCTGCTTCACAAGTCTTCTGGATATGTTGACCAGGCAACTTTATAACTTGCAAGGAACACTTCTGTTAAATGGTAAATTTGAATAACCCTAGCTAACACTTACCTGCACCTTTAAAAGTACAGTGCAGAAGAAAAGGTGTAACAGCTACAATAAAACAGAAGTTGTGAAGGGTCTGTCAAAAACGATCACGTCAAAACAGAAATGATAAACCTCAAACTACTACCCTCAGTTCTGTTTATCCCACGGACTCAGAGTTTGAATTAAATCCAGAATTGCCTTCTTGGTGGTTGCAGAGTACAGATTTGCTTTGGTATGTGAAGTGCAGCAGCACTACTATTGAGAAAACAAAACGAACCGAACTCCACGTATAGAAACAAATGAGAAAAGCAGGAGGGAACTCCTGTAGTTGTTAAAGGGAGGAATTAAAAGTGTGAACAATTCTACAGTTGCCACAGAGTGTCCTGACCATACACTGAACCAAAAATACCAAGTAACCTCTTCAGAGTGGGGGCAGTTTACCTGCCATCCTCAGTACCACACAGCATGTGTTGCATTACATCAGTTCAACACTGAAAGCACAGGAATATCTCCCACAAGTTTCTACTAGGGAGGATGCTAAGCTAACAATCATATTTTGGCACAATTTTTCATGAAAAAATCTAAAAGATTTACTTTGCAGAGTGGATATTTTATCAGGTCTGGATTTCCTAGGAAGGAAGAGGAAACGAATTCTGCTAATTAGTTCAATATGAGTCACTTGTGATGGTGACAGCCACATCAAGACTGTGTCTACTGCCGAAGAGACTGTGATGCCACTTGTTTCTCCTCTCTTCCTCACCTAGAGGGTAATTTTCAGCGCAGGTAGCGATGCAAATAAGGCCAAGAAATTGACATTTTATTGATGTTTTGGCGTAACTATGATAAATTAAGAAAACATCCAAACGTGGTTAAAGAAAGTTAAGAACTTCAGGAAGAATTTTTAAAACTTCTACCTGTTTGCTGCATGAATTTTATCTTCTCAGAGTGGGATTTAACCAAATCAAATATTCCTAAACTATTTGAAAACTCATTACCTCCAAGCAATGCATTTATCCCTATTACGACTAAAATAAGGAAAATAACAAACAAAGCTTTCAATTTCTCAGAGACAGAACCACATATTGGGAGACAGTAAACATAGCAGTAATGCCACAAATTATTGTAAATTGAGTACCTAGCTGTAATTTTCATTTTATTCCTTCCTGACAGATATTAGCTTGAATTTGATTACATTTTGCTTGTACTAAAGTGGAATTGAAAGAGCCTAAATATGCAGCTCCCTGAAGGAAGTGTGTGGCACTGAGGATAGGGAATCGTTTATTGTGGCTGTGACTGTCTATCAGCTAGGAGCACACCAGGAAAGTAACGAGTCAGGGTTTTTCTCTGTTTCTGATTGTGCCATTGATTTCCTATGTGACTTTTTCAAAGTCATTTACAACATATGTTTTCGCTAAGAATTCTGGCACACTTGAAGCGTGCACACTTGAAGCTCCTCAAAGTTTGGACATCACTGAAAATTAGTTTGTCATTACTAGAAATGACAACTAACATAGGAGATGTGAACAGTGATTATGGGAAGAGAGAAAGATTTCAAGTATAGCACAACTTTGCCATTATAGATCAGGGTTTCTTGGGAGCAGGGCACATTCACTCATTTTAACTTCCAATGTGTGAAGGAACAGAAATATTTTTTCATGTCAGATCCAGTGCTAGGAAAAAAAAAAAAAGAGAGATAAGGCCAAAACTCAGAGACCTCCTGCAGCCTGACTTGACACACCAGGGCCTCACTGGCCCCAGGCAGCCAGAGACCATGCAAGCATAAAACTTTGCAATTAGCCAGGTATTTCGGAATTGCAGAAATTTTATGTTATTACTTAGAATATATCGAGCAGTATCAACTATATAAATAATTCTATGCAACTCAGGTGCCTTTTATTGTTAGAAACATCTGTTAATTCCAGCTGAAAGCTTTCTCCTGCTACAAATACCTTGTGCTTTATAACTATTGAAAAAGCAGTAAAACTACATTTTGATGACTTGAGCATCAGAAAATGCGGCTTGAATTTTGGCCTAAACAACCAACACAGTGCACACTCAAGATGCTACTTCTGATGCTTCTCTTGACCAGGGAGCACATTCTTTGGTGACAGCTAACCTGGCTTTGAGTATCCTACTTGAGGAGAATATCCAGACATCCCAGTTATGTGATTCGGCAGTACAAAAAAGAATATCTGCAGCCCCTGCATGAAATGAGGCATTTAAGGAGAAGATATAACAGAAGGTAAACAAGCAAGGAAAGGAAGTGAAAGTAAATACATATGAGAGAAGCAGCTGGATCTTTTTTTCCAGTGACAGTCTCTGATCTGCTCTTGAACCACACTGCTCCACTTTTACCTTTTGGTTCAGTCATGCTCTCATCTTTAGTGTCTGCTGCTTCTCCTTTGTGTGGGGAAGTGCTATGCAGCACCCAGAAAGAACTGGAGGACTGCACTGGTGTATGAGGGTAAAAAAAGCAGTGATCCAAGTTTTGTGTTTAACCGTGGCCATGTTTATTTGTAGAATGAAGAAGGTGAGCAGGATCCAGATTTGATTTTTCTTTAATTCAGTCTTTAGGTTTGGTTTTAGATTGCACACAACATCCTTGCCTGCATAGAATTTCCCAGTGTTTTAGGAGGCAGCAAGGCTTTTATTTGCACTGCCGGGCTGCACACCACTAGGCTCATGGGGTGAGCATACCTCTGTGCTGGGTAATGCAATTTCCCTGCTCAGGGTAATCTGTAATCAGCTGTTTTCACTTCTTTCACTTATTCACTTTCACTTATTCTGGCAACATGGAAAAACACATTTTCTTACAATACATTTCATCTATGGAACAAGCTCTTTCAAAGACATCTTTTACCTTGCTGCTGACACATTAGCATCTAAAGCAGAAAACACCTCCATTATTAATTTTCAAGTAATGAAAACACTATTTTTCCTCAAACCTGTCACCTACTATAGATCTTAATCATTTTCAGTCCCAGTATGGCAATGCCTGCTGCAGCAAAACAAGGTTTGGAAAGAATCTGTCACCCTGGGAAAAATGATTTCCTTTTCATTGGGAACCACAACATAAAAAAAAATTACAACAGCATATGCCCTCCAATGCATTTTATTGAATACTAAATGCTAGAAATGAACATAAACAAAATTCTGGAATGTTTTCAGCTTCCCATTAAAG
The DNA here is from genome assembly GCF_038088225.1 of Cyrtonyx montezumae. NCBI lineage: Eukaryota > Metazoa > Chordata > Aves > Galliformes > Odontophoridae > Cyrtonyx > Cyrtonyx montezumae. The sequence continues at coordinate 21,846,547 of NW_027072045.1, read as the reverse complement.
TTCTGCTTTGGAAGCATTACTAGGGCAGGCTGCCAGATATGGAGAGAGAAGGCGCATTGTTAGGAGGGACACAATCTTTTATGCTTTTCCCATTTACAGAGTGGTTGCTGTCAAGTGACATGTGGCTACCGGCACACAGACAATGAACAACATTGGGGAGTTTCCTATTTGCTCTAAATCTCATCGCACTCTCCAGTTTGCCATGAAGGCTGTCGTGGCAGACACTTCTGACACACCCCTACCCTCTGCTATTGTCTGTGGATGAATTTTTTTCCCCATTAAATTTCATAATTTCAGAAACACTCTACAGAGGAACACCCTGTAGCTAATTCAAGCATCTGTGTAGATACAGGTTGCTTTGCAGGACGTTTCCTGTGATGTTCATGTGTCCTCTTACAAACTTGAGAACTAGCCACACATTCTCAGTATTGGAGATTTGAAGAAGGAATCTCTTAAACTGCAACAAACACTTGCCATTCCATTGCCTCACTGTGATAACTCACAGTGCAACCCATCTAATTTCACACAAGTCTCCTTTCTTTCTCAGTCCATGAAATGGGGGTCATAATTCTCATACTTACCACAGACAAAGTACCTAAGATGGACAAACTGTCTGGTTCTATCCTGGAATATTCTTGTGTGCTGGACACACAACCATGCATGACATGCATTTGTTAAATTGACATATTTAAATAAAAAAAATAAAGGATCAGAAACTCCACTCTTGTTCTCAGTATCAGTAGGAAGCTCAGTCGACTACTGCAGTGTTGCTCAATTCTCATACATATTATTCTCATCCCATTTGGACCTTCCAAGTACCTCACGTTCAGGGCATGGTCTGTCACCAAAGCATTTACAGTTGAGCCCCTTCCCTGCTGCAAATGCAGTGCTGTGGCCATCTTTTCTGCATTGATCACTGCATATTTCCTTCAGAGAAAAGAATAGCTTAACAGCCTTCAAGTTAAGGGAGATATATGAATTTATATCTGCTGAAAATGTGGCCTATTGTCAGGGTGAGTGAATTATTGCAGGTCCTTCCCCACCTCCAAACATCTCTTCCCATACAATGCAGGTTATAAGCACTGATATAGTACAGGTTTTTCATAATACCTAAAACTACAAAGAACCTGAATTTCTGTTGTTAGTTTCCCTGTCTGTGACTCGTTACTGATCACACTGATTGGGAATATAGTACTCCTTAAAGCTCACATGCAGTAGATAGCCATGCAGAAATTATAAATACACCGTCACTTAAAATATACTTAGAGATCCCAATAATGATACTGATCCCTCTGTAATTTGAACTAATAAATATTGGGTATCTGGTGATTGTATGGCTCTGAACTAATTTCCCAACAATATTCATACTCACAAATGGACTTACATTAAAAATCAAGGTATAAAGGGGGTACCTATAAAGAAAACTGACATCTGCTTACTTTCTATCTCACCAAAAGTTTGATCTGTACAATCTGGTATTACAAAGCCTGCTTCAAAAGTAATGCCTCCTAATTGTTATGTTGGCCCATAATGTCAGAGGTGGATCTTGGTGGTATGGCAGTAGAGATGGAATCTTCCCTGAATGTTCCATTACATTTTATTGCCAGACTCAAGCTCATTGCTGACAAAAATGCATAGCTAGTGGTGGTGACTGTGTTGAGAAATACCTTCTTGTAGCTGAGAATTTGTCCTATCAAACAGTATTATTTTGCTTTTTTATCTGTAGTAATTTTCATGAGATTAAATAGGAGACGTTACTTTTAGAGTAACCTATGTGGTTTAATTACAAAAGGAAAAAAAAAAAAAGGCAAAATCGATCTGGGAGAGATTACCTAGTTCCAGTTTTAAGGCACCTTCAACTTTCCAGCTCCTTTGCTTATTGCTTGTAGCACAGTATACAGTACTGTTCACTGGTTTCATATACCTTATTTGATACACTTCTTATTTATCAGTCATACTGTATACTGGAACAAGTTTCATACTACCTTGCACTCCCTCAATTGCTCAGCAGGGCTCTATTAAAAAAACAAACAACTAGCTACTGGAAAATCTGGCTTTAGATTTAACAATAAGAGATTTTAATTCTGTCTTCCTCTATTCCCCTTAATTTTAGTGATCTTATTGTTTATCTTGGTAAATTCACAGTTCTTTTTTTCCAATTACATGTCATCTCTCCAGCTAATCATTAGCAGGCACTACTTTCATCTTAGACTACAGCTAGCTTTTTTACTTCCCGTTACTAATTACTCCTAAACTCTCTCCTGCTAAATATTTCTTCTCCAACAGGATCCAGCGTAACACTCTGCAGAAGCTACTGGGTGCCATAACTGAGATGAGGCTGCATTTTGTCCCTCAGAGAGGCAGAATGCCTTCCCAAATTTCTGGTCTGACCTTTAAAAGAGAGTTTTCTGGAAGATAAAAGCATGGGCTGTGAATTACACACAAATTTATACATGAGATGAACTGCCTCATCTGTACAATATGGCTTCCCAATTGGTTTGGCAGCAGCCTGAAAATGCAAAATAAGAAGAGCATCTGGACATCTTTTAGCATCATCACTAAAAACACTTATCTGCAGATGGAGAGCTCAGGGGCACTACATCTCAGCAGGGCTGACCTCACTCACTGCAGGCTGGTTCATCCCACAGAACTGATTTTTACTTCCTGTAGTGTGGGGAAGGGTGGCACTGCATGTTCCCCCTCTTCCTAGCCAAGTTCTTTCTCTATCTAAAACCACCATGAACTAGCAAGTACAAAACTCAAAGCATGGGTGTCTAACTTCCTAGTGTGCCTGGGACACAGTGAGTGAAAAGGAATTTTCTTCGGCCATGTAAACATAGGTTGCCCCTGAAAGTAATACCTCCTATTTATTTCCATGGAAATCACAACAAATAGAAGGAGCACAGTAACTGTGCTTGACAAGTCAAACTCTCAGCCACAAAACACTCTTCTTCAACATAGTCAGCACCATTAGCTGTGCATTTTTGACTGGGGCAAACAAGTGCCTGCATGATGTGCTCCCCAAAATCTGTACCAGTGAGGGTGGCCCACTGTCACTATCATCACTGCTGAAACATGCCACCCATAAACTCACTGTTCTCACATCCACTGTTCGGTATCCATCAACATTCACAGGTGTCGATGAATATCAGCGGGTGTCATTTTTTCTGCATGGAGGAATTTAAATGACACACCTTTGCCTCACACACACTTCCATGTCACATGCCATTCTGTCAGACTGCCCCTCTACTTCCATACCAACAACATCTGTCTCTGATGTCGTGGGCCAACTTAATAAAATAGGAGGTATTACTTTCAGAGCAACCCGTGTAAATATATGTAATATAGTCAGTATATATGAATAACAAAGGTTATTTTAATTTTGATGTATTTATTGAAACAGTAAACATAGAAGAGGAAAACACCACCAGAAAAACTAGTAGGAAATATATCTACATATATTCTTTTTGCTTGCTTATTTTTTTGTGAAACTGCCTTGAATAATGAACGACCATTGTCTCTTCTCTTTTTAACAACTTTGAGCTTTCGTCTTCTCTGTGCTAAAACTAAAATTTTCCATAACTTACAACAGGTTGGTAAAGAATAGCATTTTCTCAGCTCAGCTCTTGTGAGATAAAGAAAACATATCAAAGACCCCATCTTCATTATGGACAAGCCTCTCCATGTGCATCTGCTATATGTTACTGACAACCACAGGCATGCCCAGATCTTACTACTGCTGCTCTTTGTTACCTGAACAAACTTCTCAGTCTACTCTTCCTGTCCATACTTTGCTAGACTGGCATATTAGATACACTGCCCTAGCTGATGATAAATATTATATTGAACTCTCAGAATAGCAACGTTTGTGTGTACTTAAAGCAACTGCTGTAGAAAAAAACACCATAAATTTTGCCAGCTTAGAAGGAGACCAAGGGAAATGAGAACAATACACTGTAGTTTCAGGAGAGCTGATTGTCACATATCACTTCGGGAACATGGCAGACAAATCAGTCGAGATCACCTACAGATAAAAGCATTAGAGAGGGCTCACTGCTGGAGTCAGACACAACCACACAGAGGCAACAGCCATTGCTAAGTCAGACTAAGTAGGCAGCAGCAGAAGTAAAAACAGTAGTCAGGGTACTGTGAGCACTCTTCCAGCCGTATGGCCATTACAGATGGAGGTTTAAAATGCAGTCTATGGAAAATCACAATACTGCAGACGCATCCACAGCAGACACAAAAAAAAAAAAACCAAAACAAAAACCAACCATTGCTACCACTGTGTTCCCACAGAGGGTATTGGAATTTTTGCAACATTTCTGGGATATTTTGTGACGCTATGTCCTAGTGCTCCAAATGAGCAACAGATATGAGAAATTGCTTTTGCCAGAGGTTCTGGATAAAATATATCTGTTTTTTAATACAAACAGCCCTAAATTCCCTGAGCACACAGCTACATATACTGTGAGCTCTGGGGTCTCTATGCTACCCCAATTTGCTTATTTGCATAAAGCCTTGGAATTCTGCCACGTATAGACCTGAGGTTATGCTTTTCAAGATTGCTAAACCAGAGTTCTTCTACTTGCTTGTAAATACAACTTTGGATTGTGCAGCTGCTGGTGGATTTAGCAGCAGTGCTAAAGACAAGTGCCTTCTTCATCTGAAGATGTAAATTATTAACATATTAATTACGTCAGCAAATATTTTTTTACCATTTTTTATTTATTATGGGAGAGAGTACTAAGAAAGCGCTGTGCTAAAGTGTTGATTACAGAATCCCTGTTCAAGTGTAACACAGTGCTGCACAACCAACCTGCACCAGCTGTCATTTCCCATGAAAGGCACTGCACTAGGAAAGCTAGGAACAAACATCAAGAATTATGTAATCAAAGAAAGGGAATCTTCTGACTGGTGCTCATTAATTGTGATGACAAAGAAGAGGACTGGATTCATTTTTTGCACAGGCTTGAGAGCTCATCTAAATTATAATGATTGATAATCAGCACCTGAAGCTGTGTATGCTGAGCTCAACGGTATAAAAAAAACTCCTCTATGCTTGATCTACAATATGGATCAAGAGTAACACAGGAAGAGAATGGAGATCTCCCAAGTAGTTAATGTGCAATGGATTTTACCTTCACTTTATACAGGAGCATTAATAGGTTTCTATCTACATCCATTTCTTGTCACAGAGGGATGTCCATGATTCTCAGCTGTCAGCCTCACCTTTGTACTACAGCAGGAGAGCAGAAGCTGAGTTTTTACCAAGATCCCCTAGGTAATTTAGCAAACATCTCCTGGGCACATCGAGTTTCTTCACTGAGACTGAAACTCAACTTGGACAATGCCATTCTCCTCAAGAAAGTCCCATTCTTCAAGCCCCGCATTTCTAGTCCTTGCATCACAGTACGAGGTGCTAAGGGCACTAGTTTACAGAATCTCACTCTTGCTTTGAATATGCATTAGTAGTTCTGAAATAGTTGAAAGCCAGTTTTGAAACAGTAGTGAATGCACTTGTGTTGCTCATAGATCCTGCAGAATTACAGAACTGAGATGTTTTTGCCCTTTTCTCCAAGATAAACACCACTATTTCTGCACTATCTCCTTTTCAAGGAGATGGGATATTGCCTCGCAGCTTTATCTCTGTCCAGACAAAACAGCCTGCAAGGAGCACGCTGCTCAATTCTCAAATCCCCTTTCTCAGGGCTGTTCTGTAGCATCACTACAGATGACATTTTGGTCAGAGGGGTGCAGGAAGGCCCAAAGCTCCTTAAGGACTGAGGTAGGGCTCTTCCTGGGAACAGCAGGAACTACAGACTCTCTCACAGAAGCAGTATTTCTACAGGTGCTGTGGTGTGGCACAAGGTCAGTCATCTGAGTAATCACATGAATCTAAGTGAATTTTTAGTTGTCTGCTCACATGTGTTCGCATCTAGGAAATTTAACAGAGGCACGGAGCAGTACATTTAACTGAGAAAAGAAAATGAGAGCTTAGTTGTATTTAAATAAAACCCCAGTTACATTTCAAAACAATCATGGTTCAGAGCAACGGGCTTACTTCCTCCAGATGTTACTAAGGTTTGGCTCCAGTAGGTGTCCCTGTGAGACAGGGTACCCCCCCAAAGGACTGGCACCTGCTTTCCCAGAGGCAGGCAGCTCCTTGCCCATTACATGGCATTTCCCTGTGTACCTGCCCTACCTGTGACATGGCTGAAGGCATTACCACATATCTGGGAGCAGGCAGAGTGTTTTTCCCCCATATAAAGTCTGCTTTCAGTAACTATCTTCAGGTTTTTAGCAACACATTGCTCTTTTTGTGCAGCATAATAATAATAAGTTTAAGTCACCTGCCTGCAAAATTTGTGCCACAATAACACATTTAATTGGAAAGACAATGCCTGTGAGCTGCTCATGGCTGTTAGAGCACCCCCATGTCAGCCGGGGCACATTCCCATCCCTTGTCTGACAAGGAGAACAGTGGCTCAGTACAGTCCCCCTGCACCTCATACAAAACTCACTGAATTCTCCAAAGATCTCCAATGGTATACAATTTAAATAAGACAAAACTAGAGCCACTCCGTGCATGATTTGTACATGCATGCTGCTGTGCACATACTGCTTCTGGTTTGAAGCAGGTGCCTTCTTTTTGGTTCTGCCAGTCACTAAGTTATTTCATCAGCAAAGCAGCAGAAAGTTGAGCTCATGAAGTTGGGTATCTTTCTGTAGGAATGCTACAGAGGATCAGGCAAGCTAGATAGCTCTTCCTGGGCTCTGTTTCCTGATCCATCAATTAAGAACAGCAAGCCCTGCCTCACTGGAGGATGAAAGGCTTGATGTGGGCAGTCAGCATACAAAGCAGGCTGATGTCAATGCTACCACCCTGGTGCTCACTGCCAGTACTGACTGGGATGCTGCCTCAGCAAGCGTAACCACTGGCATGCAAGCCACAACCTGTCAAGCTGTGGCAATGTTAAACCTGCTGTGAGTTCCTCAGATATAACAAACTACAGTAATAGCAAACAGTGTATTCATATTAGATGTGAGAGGCTTATGTCTTTGGTGTTCAGCAAGACATCTCTCTTACAGGCACAGTGAAAACAATACGGGGAAAAGCAGCCACAAATGCCAGACTAAGTGTAAGGCTACACATAAATGGACCCACCCCTTACCAAGGTCTCAGGCCTCAGCTGCTGTTGCACTCCCACACCTGATGACACTGATTTACACCAGCTGGAGTACTGGCCTCACAGACAAAAAGCTAAGAAAAATAATGAAATGGAGGTTTTTAACCTTGTAGGTTTCTCTCTCTCTTTTTTTTTTTTTAATAAGGAAAAGCATTTCATGAAGTCACCATAGGCTGTTTGCCCAGTTTTGACTTGCAGATTATACACAAGTAGACCATTCTGAAGTAGTGGTTATGCATACCAAGGTTTCCCCCACTTACTTCTTTGTGTCAATAACACAAAGTTTCATTTACTGGTTTGGGAAGAACCACGTTAAGGTTCCAGGCTATTTTTGCTATAGTTGGAAGGCTTCTTGTATCTGCCACAAGTCCTGGTGCCACGTGACCCAATGCCACAAAGAAATTATTTAACTGTCAGGCAACGTTCTCTGTGCACTGCACTAAACACACATGAAAAAAGGAAAAGGGAAGGCTTTGCCATCTATCTTGGGCCCTTCACAGCCACTGGCAAATTGTAGCAATCATCAGCTCCCTCTCAATTGGTATTCAGGGCTTGTCACCACTCCCCTGCCCTCTGATGCTGGGTGCAATCTGCCATTTAGCCACCACAGAGAAGCGTGTTTCTCAGGCCATTACAGCAAGCTCTCAAGGCAAAGGGAGAGCTGGCTCATGAATACCAACATAACTCTCTCATATTGACCTGTCTGCATTCCCATAACCTGAGAAGAAAAAATCCTACCCTCCAGGCATCTATTCACTGTGTCACGTTTTCCTTTTGAAAGTTTTTCAAGGTAAGACATCCAATTTACTGCCATTTCTTTCGCTGCAACCTGATAAGAACTGATAAAATTACAAGGCGCAAAGACTCTCATGAAATATTCCTATTCCTCAGCACACACAGGAGTAGTTATGACAAGGACAAACAATTCTTAGCAAAAGTGTCATATCTTGGGGGGGACACTGGTGTTTTAGAAGGCCAGAAGAGAAGGAAACCTGCATTTGATAGAACAGCCATCCCTCACACAAAAAAAGGGCTCTACAGGAATCCAGTCAAAGCTATCTGCACCTCATTCACAATGCACTGTCATTCTAAATTTAGGCAGACAGTATTTTTTCCTTCAAAGGCGTGAAAGCAATTGGTAAAGCACTAGCTGTCACAATAGTCCTGGGAAAAATGCATTATCTCCATCTTACGCAGGGGGGGACCTGTGATAATAAAAGGTTCAAACAAATAGCGAGTGCTTAAGGCTGGTATCTCAAATCTATATGCTTTTGCCCTCTAAAGTAGTCACTTTTTAACTCATGTATGAACACCCCATCTCCTTCCATGCCTGGGGACTCTGACAAAGGCTGCTCTTAACTGTGTTCACTTTACTTTTGCTGTTTGGAAGCTGGAAACATTGAGCGTTAGGCAGAAAGCATCTCTGAAGGCAGGGCATTTTCCACTCTTATTTGCAGCATGCACAAAAATTTTTACAAACACCTTCAGACAAACCATTGGACTTTGAGTTTCTTGTACAAGCATTGGATCAAATTGTAAATGCTTTCTGCAGCTAAATCATCACATTCAGAGGCCTGTGGCTCTGAAGGCTGGAATATCTGTGTTCCCTTCTCACGTGTCCCCCTGCAGCCCAACTGTGGGGCTTTGTGCAGCAAAGCTGACTGCAGCACACACGCGATTCCTGCACAAAATCAAGCAGGGCACCATTTCAGAGTAACTCCATGAAGGTTTGTGTCCCCAGAGCTCACAGAAGGCCTGAGGTGGAACCCAGCAAAGCCACGCTGGTCAGCTTGGCACTTCTGGGATTGGGAACCACTCCAGATGGAGCTGGCTCTGTATCCACCCTAGGATCACAGTCCCCAAGATAACTGTGATGTTTAAAAAAAATCTTGAGTTTACTACCAACCTGACTTCTTACAGCTTCTGCTCAATTACATCATATTCACTGGCTATTGAATACTTGAATTCCAGAGGTCTTTATTCCAGGGATATGATCTGTGCGTTTTTGCTGCTGCTGAATTTGCATGGAAAATGTGTGAAAATTAAATGAATTGACAATGTTAATGAAGGGGGTAATTTCAGCTCTTCTGCATCAGAACAGGATTTGGTACCAGTTTTGCTACAGACATGAAACAGATCTTATGCAAACTTCTTTCAATCTGCTTTGTTAAAATGAAAGGCAGGTTTTCAGCCCTACTTTGTACATAGCTTCTGGTGGGACCTGCCTGCTACATATCTGAGGTTTGAGCACACCCAAGCCAGCTGTCCAAGTAAAGGAATGGTTACAAATCTGAATGCTGGCTTGTTTCTTCAAAGTTTGCATGTGGGACCTTGATTCTCTAATTAGAGGACAGCACATGATATAACCTCCCACCAAGATCAGTGGTAAAGGCTAAATGAAACTTGGAACTCATTAGAGCCTTTATAAAGAGCAAGGAGGAGAGGAACCCTTCTTAAAAGGATGAGAAGGGCATCAGGCTGCATGAGACCAGCCTGGTGTGGCTTCCCAAAGGCATCCTCCTGTTCCCAGGCAACCTAGGCTGTGTTCCTGCCTCTTAAACTGTAACCTTCACTGCTCTTTGCTTATTAATTCTTCAGTAAATGGAGGAAAGTTTCCTCTCCCTTTGATGGGTAATGTACTTTATGGTTCAGGAAGCAGCCCTAAGTTTGGCAGTCAATTTAGAAGAAGCTCAGACCTAAATGAAAGAGGAGACTGAGACATCCTGTACTTCAAGGTCAGAGGAGGATAAAAAAGTTCTGGCTGCTTCAACCATGTGAACTGGGGAAAATATTTTCAGATTCTCTCCTATGAAGAAAAATACAACATCAGGTATTTGGAGAGATGGAAAAGCTTTGCTGTTGTTATGAACTGATCAGATTGCCTCTGAAAGAAACCCCTGGACATAAACACCTCAAATGCAGATGTTTAGTTTGATGCCTCTAAGATGAGATGTTTCATTTTTTGCTATTTAAAAGCATTTCCTGCTTAGGAGGTAAGAGTAAATTCTGTTCAAATTTGGCAATTTCATATTATGAAAATACTTAAATCATTTGGATGTGATTTTTTAAATACATAATTTAATATAAATTTAAAGTCAGCAAAATGAAAGAGCTAATTCAGCTCTTAAAACAATGCCTACCAAGTAACTGTGTCATCCAACTAAGCTTCTACTTTTCCTTTAAGTAATTGATTTTTGCTTTCTTCTCTTACCACCAAGCATGAGGACTAGGGCTTGCTGAAATCAGTTTTCAACAGGTCCTAAAATCCATGGGAATGGATTAATGAAGAATAAGTGGAAGGCCAATTCATCATATGGAGTAAATCACAGTATTTCTGCTGAAGTAGAAGTACAGACATAGCCTCTGCCTTGCCAGGTTTCTGAAGTGGAAGCAGCCTCACACAGGGTGATACCAGCCCTGAGACACAATGAACATTTGCTATAGAGATTTACAGCAGGAGCAGACATTCTCGTTTTATCTGCTACAGAGATTCAGTTAAGCCATTTTTCAGTGGCAGTTCAGCTTGATAACTATCATGTTCTGCTTTGCACATACCTACATGAAAAATAAAATAAAAGCTAATTTTAAAGTTCTCGATCAAAGGTGCAGTAAGCCCTAAATCCTGATGAACAGCTACAGTTATTATCTTCTATTTTTAAAATACTTTGATTGATTTTACCATTCTAAAGAACAAAACTGTAAATAATTTCTGCTGATTTCAAAGCTCTTGCTTTTAATCAGTATGAAACAAACGATCTCTGAAACAGAGAGAGAGAAAAAACTATCCAGTATAACCAAGCTCCCTCTGTTACTGAAATTTTCTGCCTGGAGAAAGCACTCCCTGTTGTCAGATTTCTTCAAATGAATGTTTTTCTGAAACACTACTTCTCCACTGCTGTTCATTCAAAAGCTTTCTGGGTACCATATATGTCACAGTAGCAGTGAACAGCCCTGGTCAACAAAGCACATAGCATGGGTCCCTGAGCAAGTCTGTATGTGCATGAGGCCTCCCTGGAAGCGCAGAGTGACCCAAGGTTATGGCATGCTGGCACAACTGGGCTTGGCACCAGCAGCAGTTAGGAGACTGTCCTTCAGTGCTGAAAATACCCCATAAGCACCGACCCTGCTCACAGATGGTGAGAAGAGAGGGAAAAAAAACCAAACAACAACACAAAAAACAGGTCCCTACTCATTACTGAAGTCCTCATTTTGTTCTGGTGCTCCCCAGCTCATAGGACCATTCACAGGATTAGATTTCAAATCTACGTCATCTTGGTTTCTGTGCAAGAGTTACAGGAGTAATGTGAAAGGAGGCAAGTGGACAAAGCTTGCAGGGAGAGAAGCTAGGCTTGTCTTCTCTTTCTATGATTCAGCTGAAGAGCTGTGAACTGAAAATGAAGTCCTCAAAAGGAAAGTGTTGGGGACAGGTTCCGGGGCATCCCTTACACCCAGTAGCACACCATCACCCTCTGCAGGAGGCAGATGGAAACCCAGCCAGGCCTTGGGAGGAGATGCAAGGGGAAGAGCTGGCTGGCCCTCATCACCTAGTGGAGAGCAGTCTGAAAGAACAGCTTCTTTACCTTAGAGTTCTGCGTGGCTGTGCAATCTGTTAGCATGCCTGCACGTGCCAAAACACTCTGTTAACATACTCAAACTGGATAAACACTGCCTGAAATATTTAGTCTTATGGAAGATTACTGTCTTAGGCACTTATGCTAGAGCCAGAGAGGAAGAGAACAATGTTCTCCAGGCAGCAGTATCCAAAGAGAGCTCGGCACGCTCACTCTAACAAATAAACACGCCAACTGAGGATTGGCTCCTGCCATTAAAATTGCAGGCATGCTCTGCATTCATCTTTAATTGCTTGTTCCTTCCTGAAGATTCCTTGCATAAGACAAGTTCCAATCTGTGTTGCTGTGTAAATCATAATTCACTGTGCAATTTATCCTCTGTAGCTAGTTTTTCTAATTCCACACACTCTTGCTTTTACCTTCCTCTATAGTGGTGTCAGAGGTTCTTATTCTTTATGGTTAAAAATCAAGGTTTGCACTCCAAATTCACAGCACTCATTAGTAGCATAACAGCAAGAAATGAAATATAGCTAATTTTATGTATTCAGAGACTGAAATTCATTCTGCTTCCTTCACAAGATTAGTTGATCAAAGGACCAAGCATCAGTCTTTGAAAAATATCTTAATTTGCAATAATTTGAAAATAAAATGGAGCTGTAGAAGCTGTATTTTTAAGTTCCCAGGGAATAGGAACATATTATACTATTTTGTCTCTCCCCAAATACTGATGTCTACCCAATGCAGGCTGAGGAGCCATGCTTTTTTCCCCCACGTGTGACAGATCACATCCTTAGTCATTTTGGATCAGGAAGTGACATGAAAAACCAGTGACATGAGAGATCAGTTAACAGTTAACCCTGACCTGGAGCAATGACTAACACAAAGGTGACACCTCAGTGAAACCTCCCTTCGTGATAACACAAGGCCAGCCTGCAAGCATTTGATTTATTTTTCTTCTACGGAATAGGGCAGCAGCCCTTGCCAAAGCTACTAATGTTCATCCATGCTGCAGACTCTCTAAAGATTAGCTTTCTGCTCCCATTGCCTGCACAATCTGTCCTTGTTGCTGCCTCCTCTCTGGCACCAGCTCTGAGCCTCTTGCACATGCATACACGCTCAGCACTGAACACTGTTGCATTCTCCCCAGCCCTCTTCTTGGATCCAGCAGGATGATGTTGAGCCCTGCTGTCCCTGGCTCTGCAGGGAAAGCTGCCCCATTCAGCAGCTGATGATGAGACTTTGACTGTTTGGAAATGGCAGCTGGACTCCCACAAAACCCTCCCTTCAAATCTTTTGCATCTTTCCCATCTCCACTATGTTCTGCATATGAAACCAGAAAAAAGTGTTTTACTTTCACATATAGGCCATCCCATAGTTTTTCTGGGCAAGGCCAAGGACACCACAAGCTTCTTAGAGAAATTCATGAGCTAAATCCTGAGAGCATATATTTTTGGAGATGTGCAGGCTTTCTCTCTTGCTCCTTCACTGTCCCCATATTTTACAACAACCTGAGGAAGTGGACTCTCTAATTCAAAGGTAGCACAGTGCCAGCAGCTGCCCCATCCTTCCTCTGACCCAGCAACAGAGATGCAGCTGTGGCCACTTTGGCTCCTTTGCACAGCAACCCCTTCCCTCTGCCTTTCCAGAAAAGAAAAGTGCATGTTCCTGCGGCCCTGTCCCTCTGTATGCCAGGCAGTGGTGGAGGGAGCAGGGCAGGAGACAAAGGGACCCACTGTCACAGCCATGCACACACCTCGAGTCACAGTGGAGATAAGAAAAGGACAACCACCCATAGATTTCACTCAGACCTGCATGCTGTGCCCCATGATGGTAATTAAAAGCAGCAGGTGACTCCTTCTGTCTGCTCAACTACTAATTGCATCTCACACCAGAAGCACGTGTGGCCACAGCCTCTGCGCAGGGCTTGCAGCCCAGGCCACAGCATTGTCCAAGCTCCAGTTCAACACCAAACCTTTATCTGACTTGGTTCTTAAGATTTACAGTGGACATCTCAAAAAAAAGAATGAAGCCAGAAGAAATAATTAATTGGTCCACTAAACAAGAGAGGACAGAAATAAGTACCAAACATAAGAAGCAGTGGTTGAAGATGATGAAGGGCACGGGCAGCTGGGGCTCAGAGCCAGCCTGCTGGACAGGCAGCTAGTGGGCAGAGACAGAGAGCACTGCTAAGGACAAGCAGCGTGGCCAGGCACCTATGAGCAGTCCAGGAGCTCTCCCGCAGGAAGAGCCCTTTTCTTCCACTGCCGTTCTCCTCTGAACAGAGGGAACTTTGTTGCCTGCACACTGTTTCTGTCACTGTGTGTCCTATCTTACCTGCTGTTTAGCTTCACCTCTGCCAGGCCAAACTCTGTCAGGATAGTAGCTCTTAAATCTCCCTGCAACACAGGAGCCCCATTTGGCTTCACAAATGGACTTAAGAAGTTGGCCTGATGCACGCACATATTCTGACAATCCAAAACTGTGTTTCAGGCTCAAGGTTAGAATTCATGCTGTCAGCATCTGAGACTACTTGTGACATAATGAAAACCACTACCAAGTGCAAGAAATAGAGAGGAAAAGTGTTAAACAACTGTTAAGGGCAGAATGTGCCTGCTACAAATGCCTGCTACCAGAGCAATAGTTACAGAATCATAGAATCTTTTGAGTTAGAAAGGACCCTTTAAGGTCATCTAGTCCAACTCCCCTGCAATGAATAGGGACATCAAGTTGCTCATAGCCTGGTCCAGCCTAACCTTTAACGTCTTCAAGGATGGGGCTTTCCAATACCTTTCTGAGCAACCTATGCCAGTGCCTTGCCTCCCTTATTGTAAAAACCTTTTTCCTTATATCCAGTCTAAATCTACCCTCTTACAGTTTGAAACCACTTCCCAGTGTCCTACCCCAACAGACTGTGCTAAAGAGTCTGTCCTCTTCCCTCTTGAAGCCTCCGTTTAGATACTGAAAGGCTGCTATCACGTGGCCCTGGAGCCTTCTGTTCTCCAAGCTGAACAGCCCCAGTTCTCTCAGCCCGTCCTCACAGGGGAAACATTCCATCTCTTGAATCATTTTTGTCTCTCTCCTCTGGACATGCTCCACATCTTTCCTGCACCGAGGACTCCACGAATCATTTTTGTCTCTCTCCTCTGGACATGCTCCACATCTTTCCTGCACCGAGGACTCCACATCTGGACACAGTATGCCAGGAAAGGTCTCACTAGTGCAGAGTAGAGGGGGAGGATCACCTCCCTCAACCTGCTGGCTATGGTTTTTTTTCATGCAGTCCATGATACAGTTTGCTTTCTGGGCTGCAAAGACACACAGAAGACACTAGTCTCACGCTGTGGACATTTTACTTGATGCTCAGTTAGTGAAAATCTTGTCTATTCTCACACATACCCATTTTTGTACACAGTTCTGTAGCATTTATATGATGATGGCAGCATCTATGGCAATAAAAGCTAAAATTTGTTATCTGGTGTTGCAGTGAATTACATGAAAGGGAGGCAAAAAGCATGATGTACCTACAGGGAAAACAGCTCCTCAGAGTGAAGTTGAAAAAGCTTCCTTGACCCTCTGCCTCCAAGATACTGGGATTTGTCTGGATACTGCTCTGCATCTCAACAAGCTCCACTAAAGTAGATCTCACATAACTTGGCCCATACATTAACTCCTGACCTATAGACAGCTTTTCAGCAAACCACATGGTTCACTAACAAACTTGATAGTGCCAGGGCATTTGCAGACCTATCCACAGCTGTATAACAAATAGCTGCTCTGCTTCCAGAAAGGCCAAACCAGCCTGTGATTGCAATTTTAATGCAATTAGGCTGATTGCAGCTTTGCTGGACATTTTGCTAAAATGCCTCTAATAATCAGTGAGGAGCTGACTTTTCGCAAGTGCCAATGTCATTCACGTAGGATTTACAGTCCGTTTTCGTCAACAAGGCAGGTAACTTTCTGTGCTCAGATTCTGCCACCTGTGGTACTTATTAATTCTCAGAGTGGACCCAAAAGCCAAAGCTGTTTCAATCATTCTGGAGAGATACCACCATGTCTTTAAGTAAGCAATAGCCTGGCTGCGAGCCAGGCTGTTCTAATTAGCCCATACAATGCAACCACTAACTAAAATAAAGCTACCTAATTAGACAAATCACCAAACTACAGCTTGTGCTGCTCAACATCTCTCGCGAACTCCATCTTCTTCATTTTATACTCAGCATATTTGTATAACGTGCAGAATACATTTAGTTTCAAAGTACAAGCAGAATAACTCTGTGAGGGAGAGTAGTCCTTTGAAAGGGGTGTTAAGCAAAAAGAGAGCACGATGGATTTGTCAGGCCCTTGGGAGGCTCTCCTCAGAAGCGGTTTGCAAAATGTCTCTGCATTGCTTGGCTACTGTTGTGCTCAGAAGAAAAAATAAAAATAAAATATGAAAAACGTAAAAAAATAAATAAAAAGAGAGCTTTCCCTGGTGGTGTACATGCTTCCTTTCAGATACTGTTGCCTAGAGATCTGGGCTAGCTAATTACCCTGTATATTCAGAGCCAGTTGTTGCTTGTTTCATGGTTTTCTACTCAGTGCCTGGTGATTTGTACCTGTCAGCCTCATGGCTCCAGCAGGTGCAGCCATGCTGGGTGCCAAACTGGACCTGGAACAGTAGCAGTGATTCCAGCAGCTTGTTTCATGGACTTATAGACTTGTTTCGAGCTTCTGCACAAGCTTTCACTCACTGATTTGAGAACATGTCCTGTTCCCAACATAAACAAATCTCTGCTGAATGAAACTTCTCATGCACTGAGTTTGAGAAATACTTTTCCTTTTTAACCATCAAAGATTCCCGCGATTTCACACTATTTCATGGTCCTCAACAGAGGAGAAAATGCACCTTAACATTAAGTGTTATGTTAGATAAGTCCGTGATAGTTGTCAGAGAAAACTTTGGGATTAAAGATGCTTACTTTCATAAGAAGTTTAAGCCAAGGTTTGAACTAAATTTTCCAGTGCTTATTGAGAAGTGGTCAAATGCTCCCCTGTACTTCTTACCATCACAGCACACAATACTATGCTTAGATAGTTTCACTGCACTGAAGATGTCCACCTGGTCTCAAAACAATGTAGGAGGGGAGAAATATAGTAACACTCATGCGTAGTTCTCAAATATCTTTTATGAAAAGTCCAAAAATTTTGCATAATGAGTTTTCTCATTCTCATAAGAAGCTTGTGACCAGGGTATTATCTTCATTTTCTCTTATTTCATTCTGCTTTTAGTCCCTATAAATTCATAACATTCCCATCATATCACTAAATCCTTGAAAAAACAGCAGAACAAAACTGAAATTCCAAACTACTGACACAACTCCAGGAAGCAGGTTTTTAAGTGAACATGAATTATCTTGTGACTTGCAACAAAATTTATGAAGAATGGGACAACAGCATACTAGTCAGTCTAATTGTTCAGCAGTTTAGAGTTATATATTACAGAGAATCTCTTTGAAAGACTTAACTTTGCCGCCATCTCAGGTTCACTGAGTCAGCACCATAACTCTTCTCCTTTCCCTTCTAGATATCTTTGTGCAATGAGGACAGATTTATCCACTGCACTTGTTTCTATTTTCCATTTTTTATTTTCACCAGTGATGGTTAACACCAGTATCTCTCTTTCTCTACCTGTCAGCTTCCCCTCCTTTGATACTTTTGCAAGAACCATTCCTTTGTACAAAACCCATTCCTTCACAGAATAATTAACAGGTATCTGCTGCTACACAAAACTCATCACATATCAGGAAGGATGTTCTACTTCCTTTCTCCATTCCCCCTGCTACTATTGTTCTCTACATTTAATCTGACGCCCAGGAGTAGCAAAACAAATATCTTTTGCATAGTGATGAATTTATCTCCATAGCTAAGGAGAATTTGCATGCAGTAAATGCTTGGATTGTTACTTTCAGCAGCTTTGAGAGATCAGAGGAGCAATGTAAAGTATGAGCATTGAGCCTGCTCGTACTATAAAACCTTTTGGAAATAGGGACTTCGCCCCTCTCCCCCCCTCCCCCCCCCCCACACACACACACCTTTGCCAATCCACAAGATGGCTGTAAAGAAGTTAATGGTGGAATGGTTTCAAGATCTGATATAGATTTTCCCTTTGAAAGACACCTTCTAGCTAGGAGTGACATCTATGGTGACAAGGTAAGAAATATACCAACAGCAACCTCATTTGTAGGTTAGATTAGAAAGCAAGAATTTTAGAGCATTAAGAGATAACTGCTCCTAGAGAGCGAGACCTCTCCTATCCTCTGCTCTGTTTTAGCTGAGTCCTTCTCACTTGAAATCTTCCAATACAGGGAGTTTTCTAAGGCATGGTCTTTGACATGGGAAATTACTGCTAAAGGTCTCTACTGCAAAAGATGAATGTTTGGACCAAATTGAATTGTAACCATAAGTTTAAAATTAAATGCTGTTTGCGGGTTATACAGTGGACAGTTTACTCTCCAAAACTCTCTGAAGCTGTGTGTTTCAGCTTCAGATTTAGCTGTTAGTAACATCACTGTATCTCCTAGAGAGATTGAGTCACCATGAGCACAGTAGTCACAGACAGCAGCCTGAAGCCTTGGTAAGCCTGCACGTGGCTTTCCTTGGAAGACTTGGAGCCCCATAAGCATTATGATTTCTTTTAGACAACACCAACTGAAATTTCTTGAAACCTTTCCCTCCTTTCTCATTGTTTCCGAAGCATACAGCTTGATACAGAACAAAATATTTACTTACAGCCAGGCTTGGGAGCAGAGCTATTTTCTTAACTAGGATGTAGGCACACAACCACTTTGGAAGAAAATACCTTAAGAATGCAAATGTGATTTCTTTCTATGTAATAATGCATATTCTTAGCTGGTATAAAGCTACAGGGTACCACTGAGATTTGTCATATAACTTCTAGAATATAATTTCATAACTGATTTTTTTTTTTCTCCAAGAGACTCCCTAGGAACACTGCATGAAACCTACAACTACATTTCCTCATTTTCTCTGCTGACTACAGAATCTCTAATCACAATTTTTAAACATCTGTGCCTAAGTTCAGTGTAACTAAAAAAAAAACAAACAATGGTGATGATAATAACCAAAGCCAAAAGAGTATGGTATACAAAATTCTGTTGCACTCAGCCTTATCCAATTTACTCATCACAATTCTCTATTTCTACTGCCTAGTCAGAATTCAATGGCTTGCTTTTCCAAAGCTCTCTAGAGAATTGTACTGTAGATTATCCTTTAGCTGATGGCATCCAACTGCTCCATGTTAACTCTAAGAATATTCTGCTCAAAGTCAGATCATACTTTGGGCTTTAAGTTTTTTTCGCCGCTGATGTTCATTTCCACATTTGACCAACTTTCATCACAAGTATGTTCCTCTGACTGGCTCTCTAAGCTACAAGCCCTGTAATCACTAGATATGACTGGCCTTTAATGTGAACACAGTAAGCCACTCTCATACTGAAGACAAACCCTGAAGCAGAGAAATACAGGGGCCATGCCCCAGGCTCAGTTTAAAGTCAGGAAAACATAAATGCTTTCTAGTCCTATAGCTCATAATTCAAATTTCTGTTCAAGCAAGACATGCTGATTACAACTATTTGTACAAGAGTTTCTTAAATTCAAATAATCTAAATTCAAATGATGTTAATTCAAATGCAATCTCAACCTGCTTGGGTGTCTTATTTAGTTACTCTCTGAGTGAAGTGTTTATTCACATTGAATTACCTGATGTGGAAGGGTTCACTGAGATCAAGCCCTGGTTTCACATAGGACTGCCCAAAATCAAACCCAGTGTCTGAGAGCTCTATCCAAACATTTCTGTAACTCCTGCAGTTTGGGGCCTTGAGCACCGCCCTGGGGAGCTATTCCAGGGCCTGACTTCACTTCAGTGATGAACTTTTTCCTAACACCCAAGTTGACCCTCCCTGACATAGATTCATACCAATCTTTCAAGATAACCTTATTCCCTCTCCCACCTACACTGCAGAAAAACAACAAGTATAAAAACATTGTTATTTATCTCTTCTGGAATTTTCAGATGGATCGTCAGATTCACCACTGTCTTATTTTATAAATTTACATGAAATCATTATAAATGAGTAGCTAATTGGTATGTAAAGTTCTCTGAAGATACTGAATTCTCAAAGTCTATTCATTACATAGGCAAACACGGCATTCTGAGCGCTGGGATGTGATTGGAGACAGCTCTAGAAGGAAATCAGTGTGACAGAAATGATACAACCAGCAGAGACAAATTAAAAGGGAAAAGAATTAATCAATAGTACACCTCAAAATGTGTTACAGCCTACATTTCTGTAATTGCCTTGATCATTCTGCTTATAAATTTGTATTCTCTCGTATACTGTTCTTTTGCAATTCAGGATGGAACAAACAAACAAACAAAAATCCTTATAATAGATCTATTCCACTTGCATATCCGTGAAAACCAAATGTCCATGAAAGTTACTATGGCACTGTAAAATTAATACAACCAAACACAATTGCCTAAGTTTATCCTGCTATGTAACTTTATATACTAATTTATTTTTCTTTAAAAACTTAATCCTTGTGTGATTGATCTGCAAATATTTTAGATGTAGACCTTCAAGTTAAAACTTCAGTAGAAGGCTGATGGGATGTCAAGTGATGCACTTTTACCAAGCTAGAACATTAAGCTGTTAACAGAAAGGACAACCTGAGTTTTAGAAAGATCCTTAGTGGTGCAACTTTCTCTGCAAATGAGATTTCTCAAGGATAGCACAAGAGCCAGTATAGCTCGTGAGGTTTTCTCTACATTACGAGTTGTAAATCATTTACTGTCCCTGAAACGTTGATACAGTTGCTAGGCAGAGGCAGATAATTTATAAAATGTCCATGTCACCAGGAAATCTACATTTAGGCATTTGGGAAAAAATAAAACAAAAACCACCACCCTCCCCACTCTCCTCCAAAAAATAACAGTAATAATAATCAAACAACATTTTGAGCAAACAGGGTGAAATGCAAAGAGAAAGAAGAAAAAGTAACACGTACTTAATACCGTATATTTCTCCACAAAATAATTACACATACTGAATTTTTGTGGATCTTTGCAGTAACAAATACAGTACAAAATTGGAGACAGCCAAATTCATAAAAAACAATATTCCAAATTAACAGGCTATTCAGCTGGGAAAGATACAGAAGGCACAGCAGGTGACCTTCTTTTCCTCAGTTAATAGACAATGCTTTTTTTTCATCTCATACTTTTGCCTTCAGTTAATTCCACTTTTTATTTTTCTGTCCAGCAATGTTCTGGAGCAGGCAAACTAATTTACTTTGCAACATGCTATGTTCTGCAGTACACCCAGCAGTTGATGCTGTACAGCATTCAACTGCCTGCACCTTACAAAATGACAGAACACAGTCCGAAAAAATTGTAGATACCTTTTACTTGTCTGCTGGATTAGAGCTGCATTGCTCATCATACACCACCAGGATACGGATGCTGCTTTCAGGAATAATATCACAAAAACTTAGACTGAGAATTTGAGCAAGAAGCTACCTTACTTCTACATGGAAAAAGCTGGTTTCCCTGGCTTCACACTGCTTACTCTTTGCTTCTGCTCATTTCTGAGTTGTACGTATTTTTGTTCAACAAATTCTGTCTTATTTATCTTTTACTCTCCATTCTTTTTCTATTGTTATGAGCGCCAAGAGCAGCCAAAATTAAACTTCAGGACTCAGAAATCAGATGTCTCCCTCGATACACCATCTTCCTCACTTCCCAGATTTTCACACTGCTCCATTACAATGGCATACTTGACAGCTTTTTCATTTTTATTTCATTTTAATGGACGTGTTCCTAAGAGAAAAATAATTATTTTATGTCAAACATGACTGGGAGGGGGATGGCCTGCAGTAAGACTCTCCGTCCTCCAAAGTATGAAAATAAATTATAAATATGCCCTTATTTACTTTACACAGAGAAAATATTTTTCTTTATTTTTCCAATGACTGATGACAGAACATTTCTTACGTCCTTACCCTATGAGTTTTATCTGACTATGAAATCATGGCTAGATCATTTCTGAACAACAGTGAGGGCATAGACACGTCTTGGCAAATCACACCAGACAATGCTATTTTAACTTTAGGAGTCAGAATCAGACGCAGTTCCCTGAGTTGCAATGCATTCGTGGTGGCATCAGCATTCTGGAGAACTCCTTACACCTCCTGTTGTAGCCAGGGGAACTAAGAAATAAAAATTGCCTGAGGTAATAAAAAATAATTCAAAGATTTTTTTAATTGTATGTATTAAAGCTGATCTCAGTTCACTCAATGTGGATTTATGTGTCAGTACCACTTTAGCCACTTTGACAAAGAGATGACCATAATTCTGCAATAGAATTCAGAATCCAACACACTGGGTTACCTATTCATCACCAGTTTGATGTACAGCAATGCTGATCTGTTTTATATTCACTGTGCTCATTTTCACCTGTAGTCCTCATACTCCTATAATAAGTCTATGGAGGAAAACAAAAAGAGCTTTTTTTCCAATCTTTATTCAGCTGTTTGATTTCTCTTCGTTTGTCCAGAAATTTGAAATATTTGTGTCCAGAATCAAAATATTTTGACTTGGAAAAGTGGCATCTCAAACACTGTACATCTGCCAGAGATATTCTGCCCACCGTGACAGCCAGCCTCCCTCCTTGCATCGTAGATAAGCTAACGGGTTCTTCTTATGTACAAGGTAAGAAAATACATTGTGAAAAACTAGTTCTTTGATAGTCTTTTCCTATGGCCCCTCACCTGCACTCCAGGTTAAACTAGCACGTTCAAAGTAGCACACTTCATATTAGCAGATATTTTCTACAAGCCATTTTATTCCTTTCATCTTCTTCCAACTTCTCCTCAGGTGCAAAGACTGTTGAACTGCCATTAAATGTTATTTCTGGCTGGAAAAATGGGGAAAAAAATTGATTTTTATTCCGGCTGGGATAAATCTTTTGACTTGCAGAACTTCCCAAGCAACTCTAATCATTTAGAGAATAGATTTATATTTTGTTTTGATCATCAGCTAATTTCAATTCTTTCAGTTTGTTGATCAAGCTCTGATTAAATATTTGTCTGTGACAACATCCAGTCCTTGAACGGTGTCATATTGTGAAGAATTCATTCAAAATGCTTAAGATTTCTAACTTTGCATGACACTGACTTTGAAAATACAACAAATACTAGAGGGACAGAGTGACCAGCATGCAGAAAACTTGTCCTGTTCAGAAGCAAAAACTTACTCTACGTGTCCTATGAATACATTTTTTTATAAAGATCAACTTGTGCTACAGTTATTTTTCCATTGTAAATCTAGAGTCCAGTTGAGAGGTTAATGAAAAGAAATGGATAGAACACTAATGGCTAAAAGCTTCATTGAAAATCTCCAAACAATGCTGTTATCTTTTTTGTACTACAAGCTGAAGAACACATTGGTGAAAAAGTTGCAGCTCAGTCAGAGAGGTCTAATTAAGGAGGTAATGTTAGTTTAAAAGAGTTAAATTTTGAAAGAAGACAAATCAGTTTGGTAACTCAAGGAGTGATCTCTAACCGTTTTAATGCAACAGGTGTTATGACAAGAAAATGTTCTGGAACTTTTCTAATTGCTGATTATTTTACTTTAAGTAACAGCTTTATATGTAGCGAAATCAAAATTGAAGTAGATGATGCATTTTTCACATTCACAGAAAACCAGGTTTTCTGATTCTTTTTCACTTACAACATCTCATGGAGATGCAAAAAAAAATTTACATGTGTTCTGTCCCTAGAAATAATTCTGCTAATAGAAAACCATAATTCTCCAGTTCCACAATCTGGAGGAGAGATCTGGTCTATTAAACATGTTATCTTACTTGAAATACTAATGATGATGTATTGATCCAAGTAAACTTAAATAAAAACTGTATGCAAAGAAAATTCACATCTACTTGGGTAGGAAGTGGTCAAAGAAATACATATGCTCTTGGAGATTATGCCTTTCTGGTATCATGACATCAAGATGCATTATTTATTGTATGTTTAGATGGTACCATGATAAATTCAGTCATGCTAATCTAGTTGAGCTTCGCATACGTACATACACACCTATGCTTCTTACTCACATTAACACTGCAGATACTATAAGATGTATAGATGATATGCACTGTACAGCATCATACACAGAAACCCTGTGCCTCGTGGTTCTCATAACCTTCACATCCAAGTTTTCAAATATCTGTTATGAATCTGTATGCATCTTGCCTGCAGCTAGACTAATTTTAAAACAGAAAAGCATTTTTTCCCCACAGCCTCCTACTTGTGACTACCAACATTCCCAACTTTGAATCCATGCTGACAGAATAATGGCAAAAGAACCAAGAGGGGTAGATCATGCAATTACATAATTTTCCCATTTGGAACTGCTGCTTAATTGTAAGCTGCTAATTAGTAATTTGAGAGAGGTGGGATCGCATTTTCTACCTCTACTCAGTTTGCCCAGTCTTTTATAGTCAAATATTTGGCTTTCAGGAAACTGTGCCTTCTGCAACTAACCCATTTTACTCTAAAGAGTGCCTGGAGACTATTTCACAGGCTCAGGTAACAGTGACAGATTTCAGTCTACTCTGGTTAAAATGTTTCACTTCAAACATGTTTTTAGACAGAATGCCAATATCTGTCATAATCTACTTCAAGCTCTTGCTGAGTAGCCTTCTTGCCTTGCCTAGTCCTCCTGAGGCCTAGGTTAGACATCTCTGACTAGAAAGATTTTCCATTTAAATGCATCAACCCTTCCAATCTGGAGCAGTAGCTACCGTATGAGAGAACAGAGACAATAAGCAAGTAAACTCAGTGGATGTAATCACATCACTTGAAGGGAGTCAGTGTTCACTTGCCTATGGGCTTAAAGGTGTGCAATTGCAAAGCAACAAAGCCTAAGTTATCAGTCCAATTATAAGCCTAAGAACACCACATAGTTCAAACAAATACAGCAAGACTGAGTAATTAATTCCTTTTACAAGGCAGGCAAACTTGGTGTCTCCATTAAATTCTTTTCTCATTTTATGCCCTATCATATGTTCTTATTTCACATTATACATCTTTTACAGGCAAGGGAACATTACAAAACCTAGAAGAATTAAAATCTAACTCACTGCAGAAGAGCAGGACCTTTTTCCATCTTCTCAATTATTAGCGTTTTGCCTATAAAAATACGCTATATATTTAACAGGCCACAGCTAAGAAATTTTTCATGTCTTTTCAAGTCAAATAATATAGTTCACAGATTCATATGGAAGTATAGCTTCTTTAATCCAAAGGCCCTTTAGAATAGAAAACAAGTGATGGAAAAATTAGGCAAGTCTTGACTTTCAACACAGAACTGTGAGGAAAACACTGGATCCCAGCAGCATGACTGCTTTAATAACAGTGCTGTCTAGCTGAGCTGAAGTTATACTGTGGATAGTCACCTCTTTTTATAGCTATCCAGGGGAAGACACCATAAAATGCCTCCACAGGCCTAACAATATGATGTAGATTTTGACAGAGATGCTGTTTAGAGCCATGGAAGTAAAAGCTCCATAAAACGTGAAGGAAACTGAATGTAAATTGAATCTAAACAGGCCCCAGCACAGTAAAAGCAAAAGCTTTTCTCAAAAAGCAAACTGTCTTTCCAGTCCCTCCCAATAGTTTGTACTTGCATTTTACTGTATAATTTAGCTGATCAAGCACTCTTAAAATAAGCCAGTTGAATAGAGCAGTTTCCTATCCTCTATAGATGAAAGAATATAAAACGGAGATGACTAAGCATCAGGTAGTAGTCTTTGCTGTAGTTATTGTCACTAGCTTTTATTGGGGTAGGTTAGAATTTATTGCTCATTTGAGCTAAGTAGTTCCTTCATGTAAAGTTTTTGAGGCTGCGTTAGCCATCCCAAAGGAATTAGCAACTTAATACACCCATATCTAAACTAAAGTTTCCTAGATACCCATTTGAAAATACAAAGTTATTGAAAACCAGGCGATTCATTAAACTCTTTATATGAAACTGTTTTTAATCTTAAGATACTCGTCATAACATGGATGGTTTTGAAATGTGTCTGCAATTCTATCACTAAAATGACTTTCAAAGCTGTAATGGAAAAAAGAGCCAAATAGACTAAAGAACAAGAGGTCCAAAATCAGTTACTGTGACATGATAATAAGACAGTATTATTAGTAAAAAGTGATAGTGCCAAGCATTGCAGAAGGAGATCAAACTAAGATTCTCATCCAATTGTGAAAAACAGAAAATCAGTGCCTTAATTTACCAGTATGCTTTGCGTGACCTCAGCAAAAGCATACTTAGCACTTCAATGGAAGATGCTGCTCTGAAGACATAGATACCAATCCTACTTGTTAGAAGACCAGGTTTTCAGAGGTGGGAAGAAAAGCTTATTTGAAGAACTGACAGAATTGCTCGCACCAGACTGTTTTGAGAAGATGCACAAGGAGATATACAAAAGTTACTCTTATGAAATCTCATCACCACATACTGAGTCATATAAAAGCGCTCCAAAGGCTCTCAAAAGCAAACTACTAGAATGAAGAACAAGCAATAAAATTAAGAGCACTCGTAAATGAAGATCTTAGACTGCTGGTGGTGAAGAAATGCTTTTGGGGCTCAATTTAAATCCAGTGCAGCCAGTTTCTTGATTTCATCAGACTGCACAGTCTTCTAAGCACCAGCAAAAGTCTCTCTGTCAGCTCTTACTTTTGTCAGGTTGCCTGCCCCCACTTCTCAGCAGACTTCACTGTGCTGCAGACTCTCTTGCTGCTGGGCTCCTCTGCCTATCTGCCATTGTGCACTGGAAGCTGCTGCTCTCCAATTAAGATCAGAAGGGCTTCCTCCTTACTAACAGCAAACTCATGGAGAGAGATGTGATGGGAGGGAAACGTAACCAAATGGCTAATTACCAGAACTCAAACCCTCCTATTGTATTTGCCACAGTGCTCAACATAAACAGTTATAATCCGAGGTGTTCCTGGAGAGATCAAAACACAGGGATGAACTGCGCATATTGGCAACAGTGCATCATAGCAGTTACTTTCCTGCTCCCTCAGATAATTCTCATGTCCTCAAGAACTGATTAAGCACCTTTACATCTTAATCCAACAGCCATCAGGAAAAAAAAAAGAAAGAAAATGAAAAAAAGAAGAAGAAAAAGGATTATTATTCAAAACCTGTCTGTCTGACCACTGAAACTTTTGATTCACCAGCAGTGGAATTGTTCCAGGTTTCCATCAAACACCATATTGGTGGGGAATAAGGATTTTGTACAGCAACTGCGATCCAGTGCTGACACTGAAGTTTTAGAAGAAAATGCTGTTCTTGAAAACTTCGTACTTGGGCGTCTTCTAGAAACAATGCTTACTCAACCATTCATCTATCATCTCTGTCCAGCCCCTGCTGTCCCTTGGATTTTGTGGAGACCCATAAATGAACAGCTCTGTACCCCAGCTGAGGTTGAAGCAGGAGTGCTTCGGTCCTTGGAGCTTACTTGGCAGACATTAGCTACCAATTAGCATCTGCATACATTAGGAGCAGCTGCAGAACTGCTATCTTTCTGGTAGGACCTGGAGTATTGTTGGGGAGAAGCCTGAGAAAGCAGAGACAAAAATCTGAAAGCAAACTAGCTTCAAGACCGTTTTGAATGAGCAACAATAGTATGTGCTGACTACTGCTACCGAATAAGGCTGCTAACCTTACTCCGTAACCCAAACTTTACCTAGATTTTGCGTTTAAAAACCCTGCCTTTGAGAGAGTAGCGTTGTAATACTGTTGTCCCAAGACACAGGAAATGCATTATTCGTGGGAGGATGTACAGTATTATTAGAGAAATGGGAAAGAATGAATAGTTTATTTTCCGTTTGTTATCTCTTCTCAGGCAGAAGAAGGTCCTTAAAGGCTCTGCCCTTTTCTAATTGATCTTTTGTTAACATTGTTTCCAGTTCTTAGGCTGACAAGACAATTTACATTTTCTCTCTTTCCTAGAAACAGGGCTTCTGGTCTAAAGCTTCCAAAATGTTGTTTTCCAGTTGCCTAACTACTAAATGAGTGCCCAGATTTACAATGCAATTACTTTTACCTGTCATTTTAGAACATCTGTAAGACATATATAGAGATTCCTGATGTCTCTTCCAGCCTCAACTATTTCGTTTCTATGGCTGTAACATATCATATTTCTAATTCAAGAATAGAGATACTGACTACTGAGAAAAGAACAAATGCTGGCAGACAAAGCCATTGGTCTTGCCATTTCTATTTATGGCAATGAACACTGTTGCCGAGGGAATTCCCCAGCACTGCAAGAAAAAAAAATCAGCAATAAGAAAGAAGCTGGTTACTCATTTTTCTTTTACATTCTGTCCTTAGGGTTTTCCAATTTCTCCCTCCTTTTGAAGCCAAAGTGTCTCACAGAAACATACTGTAGAGGTGGTTGGCAGAAAGGATGACTCAGTTGAAATAAGGTGAGAAATTGGACATTGGTTTTCAGTGCAAACAAGTTCATCACTTTATCAATACAAACTTATTCAAAACACTGATGACCCCACCCATCTTATTCCCCACTGATGGGGCTATCCTTGGACCAGATTGCTGCATGACTGCTGTTGAAAACAGCAACATATTAAAAAACAACTCACAGCTTTGGTATGCACACAGGAAGTTCATAACCTCTGGTGCAGGGCAAACAATGAGAATTTGCTATGCACCAGGAATTTTGATGACAAAAAGTGCATTGCCCCTTCTTCTCTGTATTAAAATGGAAAGAAAAAAAAAAGCAACAGAGCTCTTCCATTGTTGTTTGTTTTTCTCTTAGAGGAGTCATTAAAACTGATTGTTCTGGCTGATTTACAGGAACTCAGGTTAAAACAATAAAGATCTAAAATGCTTACTGAGAGGATAATGCAATTTGCTTTGCTAGTTATATCGTTGCAGGTGGGCGCAGCTCTAAGCCTGAACATTCCCACAGAAAATATCCCCAAAGCATCATGTTAATAGACAATAGAAAACAGCCAGAACTGTTTTCAAAGAAAGGATAATTCCTGGAGGCAGAATATTTGCTAGTGAAATGAACTAAATTAACTTTTTAAATTAACACTGTGTGACTTACACAGATTGTACAGAATAACCCCTTCACCTCCTGTTACAATTTGTTTGCTACTCATAAGAACAAACTAGATTAACCCTCTACACTCTCAAGTAATTTTTTTGCTTGAATAATAATAAGAAAAAAAAAGCCACATGATCTGAGATCCTGTAACGTTTCTCAACTGAATATGGATGTGCACCTTTCAGTCCTTTCCAAATTGACAATACTTCATTGTAAGTCAAAGTCACACACACCTCTCCAACAAATACTCTTTAAGAAATCCCCTCCATGATATTTTTAAACCAATGATCTAGCAATCAGCATATATATATTGCAAATGCCTAAGGGGAAAGGGACAGAGAATACGTGACCTTCTTGGCTAGAGCTGTGTAGTGCAGCTGCATTTTCAACACCTGACTACTCCCCTCACATACTCTTTGGGGAATAATACTCCCTGCTTTCAAACACAGCAATTCCATCTTTCCCATTGGGATCAGCTCGTCTAGAGGAAACAGAGACTGTACATCAGCAATCCCTTTTTCCTTAGTATCGTACACCAACCACTTTCCCAAGGTGTTAAGTGTTGACATATACTTTTGATATCTTGTGTTCTGTTTCTCTAGAGTTGAGTCTAGGCTGGCAATGTACGTATTTACCTGCTGTATATTGCTGCCCGCAGCTGGTAGGATGAACACACACTGTTCTGGTCCTTAATATCTTTCTAGGAAGAATGCTTCAATGGCTAAGTTTCTTCTTGTGTGAAGAAAAATACAAATCACTGCCTGAACAAGAAACTAGATGATAAGAACGGGCCTACGTTAGCTTAGGAACACAAGCAGACTGCTTGTAGTTTCTGCACATAGCTAGAAATTACTTGTGTGTGAGTAAAATCTCTGCAGCTGTAACCAGTTTTCCCTGCCTTCTGAGAACGACCTTGCTTATCCTGACACAAAATGTTTTATTGTCTCCCACTGTTACATATCGCCACAGTACTGTTAAGCAGATGTCTTGCTAGCCTGCCACCACCAGGGGGAAGTCCCAGGGCAGAGGCTCAACTGGTCAGCTGTCCCTAGCGAGTATCTCTGTAGTAAACAGATGGATAATATCTTGTCTCCGTGTACTTTCTTCTTGACGGGTAAGCTCATGGAGAAGCACTGGCGCTTTTGCATTTCACTCCTAGATCTGGTTTTGTTCCAATTTAAGCATATTACTTTCTGTATCCTAACTTAGATAAGAAAACAGTTTATTCCCCTTCCTCTTTACAGGAACTTTTAAAATATTTAAAGATCCATCTGTCCTTTCTTTGGGCTAAAACCAATTCCCTCCAAAAGGACAAGACAGAGAACACAAGGTCACACTCTCTTCCACTGCCTCAAACTTAATTCTGAGAAAATTAATGTAGAACTGAAGGAAAATCAAGACACCCTCCTGACAAAATCTGAATTATGCTCACAGCTGAAAGTTTCCTCTCCTTTGGTAACTTTAGGAGTCTTACCAAACAAACAAGTCTGAGGGCAGCTCCTCAGCAAAGCAAAAGAGAGCATTCAGAAAGACTACAGGCAGTTAAGATTATGCCTGAAATAGACTATGGGAGAGAGGAAGGAAAAGATATTTTCAGTCTTCTTCTAATGAATTCCAAAGATTCACATAGTAAAAAAATCTTCCTACCTAAAGAAATCCTCCTTGCAACAGGAAAGCATTTCCCAAGGAGCTAGGGCTGCTGGGCTGAAAATCTCAGCAATCAGTAGTTTCAGCTGAGGTCTCACAGCAGGGGACGATTAAAACTTGCTCCACTGTTTGCTGAGTAAATGCTTCAGGTATGTTGTATCAGCACACCTGGTGATTATAAAGTTATCCTTAATTATTCCTGATTGCTTTAAAAATCATCCTAATTGAGAAAGCATCATAACAGTACTGAGCATTTACAAACACTCACATGAGTATATTTTTAATAATGAAAACTTTATCAACTGTTGTGATGTAGAAGTTAACTTGTCAGATTGCACAGCTAGATTTTTATCCATTTACTTTCTATTTATGATAATCTTTTTTACTGGCAAACTCAGTACTTCCACTTCTATAGTACTTGTCTTAGAAGGGAAAGCACAAATAAAAGATGGGCCATACCTCTGACATTGAAGTAAAGCAGATGTGGTTTGTTTAGCAGTATGGTACATCAGCATGAATTCAGACTACATTTTTGCTCAAGGATAGCAATACAGTATGTAAGGTTTACTAAAGGTAGAAAATCTGATAGCTCAATAAGTTAAGAATGCAATCTCAAAATTGAGTTTGCAGTCAGATGTATGTGGGCAGATCCCATACATTTCTTTTATAAGCATACTGAGGAAGAAGACAGCTAAGGTAATGTGTTCAAAATCATCCAGAGGAAAAGGCACAACACCTCATAGTGACTAAACACGTTTGGCTGTCTCTACAGATAATACAAGCTAGAAACTCCACATGTAGTTGAACAGGCATGGATCAAACAAACCCTACTTTTCCTTCTATAAGTTGGCAATGAGATAACTTGTACAGAGCTTTTAAAAATGTATTGTACTGGACATAAACAGTGAATATTTAGAAAAGCAGATAAACCTCATGAGAACCTCCCTGATAAATGGGCTTTATTTTACCATATATGTAAGAAGTCAGCAAATGGTATTTCACATCTAGTCTTTATGGAAAAATGCACTGTACGATCCTATGTACTAGAATGATAGTATTAAAGGAAACATATTCATCCTTCCAGTCCATGTATGCATACTCTAATTTTTAAGTATATTACTGAAAAAAAAAACCCAAAAACCCCACTGTTTCACAATAGTTGGTGAAACTGGAAAAATCAATAAAACCTAGCTTCTTAACCACAGATCTCCAAATAATGTAGGGGATCTCTACTCCAGCAAAGGAACAATAAGGAAGAGAGTAACACAACACGTATTTAGTGTTACCTGGAGACAGGGACAAAGCCACGATGCCTGAGTTTAAAGCATGTGCTCCTTTGACTACTAATATCGGTAGCATTTATATCACTGCAGCCTGCTGTCATGCCAGGTGACACTTGCTCTAATTGCACATGCAATTTATGTGATCTAGAAAGGGCAAGAAGAATAATTCATTTCACCTGTATATATAATAGACCTTGTAAATATAGTAACCATAAAATTAGTAGGAATAAAAACAGTGGTTAACTTGCATTCCACAGTGATATTAAGTGACTCACTTTATAGCAAGTGTTAATTCCATTTATGAAATTTAAGACAGATTACTTTTAAGCCATAGATGTCAGTCAGAATGAACCTTGATCTGCCCTTGATGGATGACACTGGCAGACAGTTGGCATTTTAGGACAGTCTGTACAGCATTTCCAAGTTGTACAAGGGGAAGAAAAGAGGAAGAAAAGAAAGCAATTATGATCACCAAAGACACAAAGCTTTTTCTGCTATAATCCATATTCTGTGAGCATTCCCCCTGCAACCTTCACCTTCAGCGTTGTTAACCATTTATTTAAGAACAGAGTAAAAACTAACACAGAAGCCACCCATCTAAGGCAGACTGGAAATGTCAGGTTGAAATCATAGGTTGCAACATGGCAAAGTAAAAGAACTCATGGCCCTTACAGTTTTTTGGACTGATTTGTGAATGAAGTGTGCATACCTCTGGGAGACATTCATTTTCCAAATGTTTTTGGGTAGCATATCTCTAAACAAATACGTAAGACAACCCTCTCTCTCTTAAAACTTTGTTAGTGTTCGCATTATAATTGCTAAGTGATATTTGTGTTCAAAACAGAACATTAATCATAAGAGACATGACCTTTAGAAAGATAACATTCTCACTCTGGTTTTTTTTTGTTTTTACCTTGGGACAAGATACTGCGTAAGTTAAGATGGATCACATTTAATAGAAATTGAAGAAATGATAGA
Organism: Cyrtonyx montezumae; assembly: GCF_038088225.1. NCBI lineage: Eukaryota > Metazoa > Chordata > Aves > Galliformes > Odontophoridae > Cyrtonyx > Cyrtonyx montezumae. Next base: position 21,813,683 of record NW_027072045.1, on the reverse strand, counting down.
GTCATTTAAATTGTACCAACTATCATTTTATGTAAGGAAAAAGGCAGTCATATGAAATTGTTTCTACAATGTTCATTGGCATATTGGTTTTTTTTAATCTGTTTTTAATGACTAGATACTATTTTCACACACTGGTTTTGCAGCTAACTGATAGCATCTTTCGGATAAAGAATATTTTGATTTTAGAAAGAAGGTAGAAACTCCAGCTGAAGTCAGAATAGTTGAAATCGGAAAAAAATAATTGTATAAAAATAAAAATTAAAATTAAAAATAAAAATAAAAATTAAAATTAAAATTAAAAATAAAAATAAAAAATAACTTCCAGGCTGGGTTCTTGCATTTCTTCAGTGTTATTTGAAGTACTTTGTCTGAAAAGAGCTTAAGGTAGAAAGACTACATCTTTATATGATTTTTACAGAAAGTTTCTTGTTTTAATGACCTTGAAAATCTTCATTGCAGGGGTCATTTAAATGGAAGTCACAATGAAAATGGCTGAAGAAATTTACACTTCCTTACACTTGTGTACATGCAAGAACAAATCTATAATTTATCAAAACTGATAAAAGCTCAAAAAGGAAAACATCAAAGTTTATCATTAAGAATCATCCTTAGAACGAAGGGGCTTGACTTTGTACCCTGGACTTGCAAATCTCATCCCCTGTTATATAACTGTGACATGTCGGAAATGAAATTGCTTGTCATGAAGTATTGCACAACCCCATAAATAATTAGTGTTTCCATTTTCCAAAACAAATTGATAAAACCAATATTTAGCTTACTTCTTTCAGACCAAGAAACTCTGTCAGACTTGTGATGTTAACTTGATTATCCACAGTTGGAATGTTAAAAACAGAGATTTCAAGCTCAATCCCCTTGCAAGCATGAAGGTCAGGTTGGATTTAGATGAGTTCAGAATAAACACAAACGCCTTTTAAAATCTAACAAACATTGCCAGGGTTTTCTTGTTCGTGTTTTATTTACTATTTTTTTTTTTTTATCATCAATTCAAAGTAGATATTCTTCTATTTCACTTTAAGGGAAAGACACCCTCTGGAATATGGGATAGGATTATCTGCCCATATATTCTGATAATCCTAAATCAAGAGTCATTTGCAAAAAAAAAAAAAAAAAAAAAAAAAATTAAAAAAAAACCAACCCTGTATTTTGGTGATATCAAACAACTTTCCATAGAAGGCACAGCTGAGTAAAAACATCCATGATCAAGTGATTCTGCAAGCAGATCTTGTCCTTGCATTTGAACACAAGTTCAAAGTCAGACATTTCTGCAGAGAAATTGACTTCACATGAATTAAAAATAAAATCAAATCTAAGCAGATGGAGGTAAGGATTCAGGGAGCATTCAGCAAATACTATTTTACAATACACGCAGAAACCTTAAGTGACTCCTGTGAAACCTAAGCCCTGAGATTCTGGCAGGATTGATAGAGAAGTCAAGCAAGCAAGAAAATTTGCCACTTGCTAGAAATACGATAGCTGAAAATTAAGGCAGGTATCAAGTTTGGCCCAACATTTGTTTCTGGAGACTGAAATATAAATTAGGGATAGAACTGCTCAAACAAACAAAAAACATCAAACCAACCAACCAACCAAACAAAAAGCTATGCTGGAGAGAACAGAATTGTTCAAATGGAAGACATAAATCCTGGCATATTTCAGCCCTGTTCGCTAGGAAGGCAATTAAAAAATCACCAAGATTAAACCTATACCTTAATTTGAGCTGTTAACATTTCTATTAATACTCTGAATTGTTTTGGGACACAGGCTAATGAGAAGGAGATGACAACTATAATTCGATTTAGATTTTGCACAGTGGCAAATTTGCAAATTCTTCTAAAGAAGTTTGAAGACAGGTGTACTATGGGATGGAAGACTCATATACCAAGGGACTTGCTGTTTGGTCACAATTGGATGTCTAGGCTGGAATGAGAGACACAACATGGATCCACGAAGCCTCAGCTGCACAAAAGCTGTGATTATAAAGGAACAAAGTGCAGCCTCAAGTGTTATATTATGATTATAAAAATAGATCTGCAGCATCATAAAAAGAAAAAAAAACAGATTATCTTTTCAAAGTTTGCAGTAAACTCCTTTCACATGGCCATGTATAGCTGCTCAGATAGAGATTTCCGTACACTAGCTGGTCAGGCAGATTCATTTAATACCCAAAAAATGCTACACATTCCAACAGAAGAAAGAAAAAGATCAAAGGGAATGTATGATGCAGAATAGAGATGAGAGGACTCTTATTCTTTTGCTCATTTGAGAAGCATCAGTATTAGCTGAGAAAGTGCATAATTCACATAATAAATAAAGGAAGAACTATCTTCAGGTATTTCAACTGTGTTATAGCTGACCTGTTGGCTAATATCTCCAACCTTTTTTCCTCCATCTTGAGTTCACTTAATTAACGGAAAAACAAAGTCTTCTCATTACACAGAAATGATTCCATCTTCTGCAAAGCAAATCTGCTATGTAATTTTCCAATGAAAACACTAGGAGTTTTCATACTTGCAAGGACTCAACATTTTACAAGTCAGTCAGTCCCCAGAACAGAACTGTATGCAAGCCCTTGGCTACAGGCAGTCTAAACTTTTAGATGTTCCAGGCTTTTGTGCATTAAACTCACGTTATAACCCTTTGAATGACACTTTTCTATTATTTAAATAGCTTTTATTATCCGTTAGCTAAAACCATTTGCTCTATTTCAGAACTAAATGAGCACAATTTTCAGAAGTAGTGTTCAAGCCTACTAACTAAGCCCAATTGAAAAATTGCTGTGAGATGGGTCACAAAACCTCCCTTGCTTTGTTGGCAACGTTAATAGTAACTTACAAAAGAGAATTATTCATATTCCTCATAATCATCCATATTAACTTTGTAACGTCTATTTGCTATTTATTAACTCTTAAATTATGCAAATGGCCTCCAAAACAAATTGTTATTTTTTAATTAAGGATTTTATTTGTGGCCTTTTGTTTGAATTATTTGAATGACTAAATAAAGAAACAACCTATTCAGAGATGTGTCTCTCAAAATAAACTGAGTGAAATATATTGCATGTACCTGCTAAAGTAACTGACACTGTGCTCCACCTCATCCTCCTAACAGTATTTCAACAGAGTGCCACATTGCCTCTGGACAGGAGAATGGGACTGTGTCTTGATTGCTTTTCAACAAAAACTGATCCAATGTAATGTCTTCAGTTGCTGATTATTCCTCTTGGCCCAACTGTAAGATAAATGTGAGCATGTGCAGAGCCTGTTTACTTTGACAACATCGAAAGTTGCAGCTCCCCATCTAGGACCTATTTTTCCCCAGGGGTTCTTGGAAAAGGTTTTCTCAATGTCCAACCACTGTGCCAGAAGAATGATATGTGCTCAGAGGGAGTCAGAAAAAGAAATATCTTCAAAAACGATTTCTTGTGCAGGAAAGATCTGCTTGGGTATAACAGAGGATGTAGGGTATTTCAAGTCCAGCATCTGTTGCAAAAAGTTTTCGCTATTCACTAACAGTCTCCTTAGTGTGTCATTGCAGCCAGCCTTGAGGATTAAGGTATCAACAGATCTATGAAGAATTGTTTTTAAACAGTTCCCAAGAGGTCTCTGGCACCACTGGCCTGGTTGTCACATGCTGCTGTGCATAGTGTGGGAACTGGTGGCATTTATCATTTCCCACCTTCATGTGTGAGGCAGTATCAGGGTTATGGGAAGATCTGCAACCCACTTCTAATAACCAGCCTGGAAAGAGAAACATCAGCTCACATGGCTGGCTGCAGTGCCTCTCAGCTTGCCTCTTACCCCAGGACAGGAGGTGCTGGGATGGCTGGTGGGAGGCTGCATTGGATGGTAAAATTCAGTTTGTACTATGGTATATTTGGGAGAATGTTTCTTCTAAGCATTTCAAGTAGAAAATAATTACATAATTTTTAAAGCATTCTAAGCTTTCATTGTGGAAAAAAACCTGAATTTTCCCATAGCTTACATTTCAGAAGAAATATGAAGGAAATTTTTCAGATATTTACACACAAACACATGCACGCATGTTTTCATGACTGCAGTTCTCAATATGCTGGACGAGTTTTTCAGCTGATACAAATAAATTAAGTTCCAATTTTTTCAGTGTAAATAGTGACTGCATGGGGAACAAGACCAGACTAAGCCAACTGAGATTTGTTTCAAACATTTTAAAAGCTCCAAATGAAATGTATTAGATGTAGCAGAACTTGCCTTCCTATTAATTGTCAGGTAAACATTTTGAGTATGCAAGTGCGTATTTCAACTAAGGTCAATTTGAAAAGTGTGCACTCAGACTAAGTATTTTTTCAAATACTCAAACCAGATGTATTTTCAGCCTCAAGCTCCATTGCAAACATTTCACACAGCTTAAATTCAAATCAATTTGCAAATTCGGATGACATTAACCTGTAATTTCAGCAAAGCAAACTCCAGAAATTGTGCCTGGTCTTATCACATAGCTCTCTGAGCATTATTTCTTAAAATATACAAAAAGACAACCCTCAGATTAGCATTTAACACAACACTCAAACACGTTAATTGTGATTAAGAGCCTAATTCCTCATGTGGAAATAAATCAAAGCACTCTTACAAAAAGCACAAAAGAAAAAAAGAAAAAAATCAAAGATTTATCTTGCATCAATTTGCTTTTAGATTGTGTATGATTAGAAAAAACTCGTGGGGGATGTTTGAAAGGAAATGAGAAGTAGCCTGGTAAGTACATCAGAAACTGTTTTGTTTTGTTGGCCCAAAATAGGTACTTCCTTGTTTTTCCTATTCTGAATTATATATATATATATATACATGGCATAGAAATAAACAGAAGAGATTCTTTTTATACAGCAGTGCTATATATTGTAGAGATGCACAGAGAAGGTTTATCAATTTCTAGTCATACATTTTTCAGTGTGACTATTTATTATAACAAACCAGTAAGAATGAAAAAATGAAACAATGTGATTCTGCATTGTTAAACTTAGGTATTATTCGTAAATTCTGGAGTCTTATAGAGTGGGTGACATCATGCTACACAGTTTGAGAAGTTAATGGACTCGCATAAGAAAGTATCAGGATTTCTGAGAAAACACTGATTTAGTCATTCAGAGAAACTGAAAGAAAAAGAAACAGAGGAAAATATCAAAAGAGAACATCTTTATCAGACAAGATAGTAATGTTCTCTAATGGTGCATTTCAGGTTTGAAACTCTAGTAATTCTTTTTATTTATCTTTTCTGCTACAAAGAAAAAAGATAAAAACAAATGTTTCTCCTCTACTGGAAGGAGAACAGAGATTTTTGTTATTTTTAATCAATAATAGGGTGTGATATTCTGGTCAAGTAACAAAGTTGTCTAGTTAATTATGTCACTGTGCTATTATTACTGCACACTGTCAGACACATTTTAATCTTCCATACTGAACATTCACGAGAACATTAAGGAGAAACTCATTTAGCAACAGAAGTAAAAACAAGCAGCCAAAGCTTTGCCCATGCTGTAGTGCAAACCATGGGGGTCAATCCCTTAGGGAACAGTGGCTCTTATAGACTGGCATGGCATGTCCCTTTACCACTTTTAATGCTCAGAGAATAGAATTTTTACCTTACTTTTCCAATAGAATATGCTTAAAGATGAAACTCTAGATCTAAAGGCAAGTAAGGTCAGCTAAGCTGCAAGCAGGTATTTAATATTAATTATGTCTACTTAAGCCTGTGCTCCTTCTGCCTGCTGACAGCATAATCCAGACCAGATTTTCACTCAATTTCTGTGCCTCAGGTGGCTTTGGCTAGCTGACTGCCAGGAATGTCATGCAGGGAGTCTGAAGGATGCTCATGGTGGAGCTCCATCCACCTGGAAGATGTGAACAAAGCAAAGTTGAGCTGAAGCCACACCAAAATCTCTTTCCCAGCTCTTAGAGAACTTGCTGTAAGTTAAAAGAGAATGACAAGAGTGTAGCACTGGGTTCAACAGCAGTTCAGATGCAGCAGCAGTGATCTACATGTACCATGTCACCTAACTCACCCTTTTATTGCTGATATTAGCTTTCAAAAGGAGCAATGAAATACCCCAGGTTCCAAACACTGGAAAGCAGTATAAAACCCAGTGCACTGTGAGAACCAAAGCACCCTCAAGGGGACCAGCAGTTCTAAATGAGATTTTAATGTTAATAAGTGCTGACTGACCTATTCCATTAACTTGCTCATATGTCTCCAACAGATAATGGAGTATCAATTGGGCACTAGCAATAGATTAAGGGGACAAATTCATCCTTTAGAAGTTAACAACCCCCAGTTAAAAATGCAATTGGTTTCCAGAAAGACAATTTTGAACAATTTTTTTTTTTTCAGATCTCTATCAGATCTGAATGATAGCTGAGACTCCAGCCTGTGGCTGAGGTTCTTTCCATTGGAATTATTCAGCGGTCTGTTAAGAGGTTCTGACAGTAATCTGGCACTTTGAAGACATAGGTTGTAAGTCTCCTGCTTTATAACACAACCAGTGAAGTCTGATGAGATGACTTTATGCAACTGTGACTACATTTCCCACACCCATAAAATGGGAGCATCATCCCTTAGTTCTCAGGATGAAATCAAGATAGATACACATTAGACAAGATATGCCAATGCAGTAGGACTGACTAAGCCTATGTGTGTGCATTTTTTCTGCTCTTTCTAACACTTGCTGCAGGAAATCCAGCTTCTTCCTGCATCCTCAAAAAACTGAGAATGTTTTTAGTTGGAGTACAAGATTCCACTCTCATGTCATTGCCTTTTGAAGCTATTATAAGCAAGATATAAACTTTAATACTACCTCAAAATATAATCATTTAATTAATTAAAAATAATTAATTTCATATTTTCTGAGTATGCAGACTGGGTAAGCTAGTTACAAACAGACAGGAAAACAGGGTTACAAACAGAATGAATGAAGTCTGGAATGCTTATGAAGGTCTCTATCATTATAAGCAGCCTCTCCTTCAAACAGTTCTCATAATTTGGTGCAGGGCCACAAATTAAAATGGATTTCACTGAATTAAATCATTAATGAGCCAGAGAAAAACCTATTATTCCTTGAGACAATGAAAAGTATTAGGAATAAGGCTGGCCTGCACTGATTCAGCCAAATGAAGTCCTCTAAGTTCACTGAAAAAAAGCTTATTGGAAGTCAAAGCCAGGTGAGATCTGGACAATAACATCAGGAACAGAAAAGGGAGGGGAGAATTCATTGTGGACTAGACATTCCCCATTTTTTCTTTTAAAAACTATGGAATATCTTCTCCGACCTGTAAAATTAATAAATATGGCTTCTCCCCTTTTGTGAAAGCAGTGCTGGAGAAGATAGATATTTGTCATCTAACGTAAGGATGTACCACATTCAACACAAAATTATGTCTTCAGATAGTATAGCGAGCAACTTTTTAAAGTAAAATGGTATACTGGTATAGCAACAGCTATACTGGTATAGCAAAATATCTAGTTCCTAGAAATGCTTGACTTTTTCACAGAGCTGTTGAGGTTGGCAGAGATGTCCAGAGATCTTCTAGACTAACCTACTCTGGTAGGGGCATGGCCTCCAACAACAGGTTGCCCAGGATTGAATCCAACCAGGTTCTAGCACATGTAAGCACAGGGATCCTGCAACCTCTCTGGACAACCTGTACCAGTACTCAATCATCTTCACAGTAAAAAAATTGTTCTTATGTTTAAACAGAATTTTTTATATTTAATTATCTTTATCCTGAGATTAGAATCACATTACTCTGAATCTTGTCATTGCATATTATAATAAGTCTTCTTTCAAGGATGCAGTAAATATATAAGCTTGTTAAGGCACAAGTAATGTTTGCAAGATAATGAAACAAGACAAGTGAAATCTTGGGATTGCTAGTGTAAGTGTACCAGATATTTGAGAAATTACTTCATGTTCTTAATGGGTCAGCACAGGAGCCAAAGAAGATGAACTTATTTGCTCTGTGGTATAGAGCAGTCCTTAGTATAGGGAGGCTTTTATTTTGAGATAGAAAAGTAAGTTGCTGACGGGCAAATTAAGTTTGGTTAGTGTCTACAAATTTGCTAGTATACAAGGAAAAAACACAAGGTCTTCAAGTTGTGATTGTTCCTGTAAACATCTGTAAAGAATAATGTGACAGAAATGATAAGTTTAGTTCACTAGAAAATAATTACTTTATCTAATACTAAAGAAAATAAGTCACTTTATAAACATGCTTCGGATTCTTCATCTTATGTGATAAATCAACTGTACCCCATAGTGAAAAAAACACCATCAAGAATCAACTTTTCTTTGGAAAACAATAATGAATTTCTCAAGGGTAAGTAAGAAAAGGTAAATCACTGACTATTTATAAGAGACCTTGGATCTGAACGAAGCAGGAAAGGTAGCAGGAAAAGTGTCCTAGAAAAAGACAATTACATCAGTTCTGCCAAACAATTGCGCAAGTATTACACCTTTCTCACACTGAGTCCATGGATAATCACCATTTCCTGACTCCACTGTAAAGGAGTGTTTACAAGCTGTCTCACTACCTACACACCGTCATAACCCATTACAACAATACATCTGCACATTTAGAAGAAAGAGCTGGTGGCTTTTTGTCATCCTAGCATGATGCAAAATCATCATTTAACTAACATGACTGCATATTTCTCATATTTTCCCTCTTAGAACACCATAAAAAAAGAATGTAAAACAACCCAATGCCAGCAGAAGTCTGCCTTCAATAATCCTTCACTTTTCCATAAAATGAATAGAGATGCATCTGGGTATAAAAAAACAACAACAACAAAAACAACAAACCTGAACCACACTGAAATGCCTTGGTAGGAGGCCAGATACTGCACAGTCATTTAAAACCCCAAGACCTCTTCTGACTGCTGTTATCTTGGACTCCCATCATATTTCAGCTAATGTCTGTCTCTGATATCATACTCTGAAAAACCTTTTTAAGAGATTAGAAAATACATAACACCATGAACTTTACTGAAATCTAAGTAATTCATTATTACCATGTCATCATCAAGAGTTTTATCTAAAAGCAGGAACTATTTTTCTTTGCTTAATGTTCTCCCATTTCTTTCTCCTCACTGAGAGTCTCAGAATTTTAAAAGCCATGTCACCCATTCTCCCATGCCCCATCTCCACCTTTCTCTGAGTATGCAATCAAGAATGTTGCATTTAAATTGATCTCTTCATTTTTATGAAAAGGATCTTGGATCTTATGTGCTTGATCTCTCTCATAGCAGTTTGACCCTACTAATGGACCAAATGGTGGAAGTGAGCACAGTGAGGCAGTGCATGGTGTGTTTCACCAGTGGCAACAGTGGGTCACCTCTACTGCTGCAGATTTCGGGTAGTGCAGCACGCAGAAGGGATCATTCTGATCACTGTTGAAAACACACAACTAATAGTGGTCACTATGCTGAAGAATTGTGTTTCATAGCTGGGAATTTGCTCAATCAAATAGTGTTCCTATGCTCATCATATCTGCTTTATTTTCCATGGAAATAAATAGAAAGCATCACTTTCAGAGTGGCCTATGTAATGCCTGCTGGTCTCCAAAAAGATTTGATCGTATTTTTGAAAATTTTGGTACACTCATCTTCTTTTTTAAAGATCAGAAAAAACAACCCTATGCTTTTTCTTAATTAAAAAAGGATGCATCCTTTATATGTATGTTATTAGTAGTAGTATACATGTACTATTGACTAATGTCATATACATAATAAAATATAATTATAAAACAAAATTAGACATTAGAAAAGGATAGAAAAGATGAAATAAAATGAAAGTACCAGTTTAAAAAATGACTTCATTTATTAATGATTCAAACACTGTTTTCTCCTCACACATCAATGGATTGTCAAGAACACACTCCACCTCAGATTGTCAAGAACACACTCCACTGCTCTCACCCTTGTCCTGGTTACATCTCCACTAGTCTCCTGAGAATGGAGAAAACCATCCTCACAGTCTCCTCTGTTTGAAGAATACTAAGAGATTCTGAAAACTGAGACAAAGTCCATTGCTCAATCTAGCCTCATCTACCCGGTAATATTGTGATAGTGCTATTTCTTTCTCTTGTCCATACATTTCCCCTCCTCTATGCAGATGACAAGAGGTATTTCTTTTTCCTCCTTTCATCTCGAGATGCCAAAACTGAAATTTTCTTTTCATAGTCTTAGCATACAATAGCAATGATTACTTATTAATGAAGAAACAATGGTTTAGGTAATCTCTTATAATCTTATTCCCTTCTAATGAGCTCATAATTATTCAAGTTCCAAAATATGAGACCCTTAGCCATATTTGAGCTTTTTTTTTTATTGCAGATCCCATTTCAGTTAGGTTCTTTTTTTTTTTTTTTGGCAGCAATTGTTTCTCTTTATTTTTTAGTCTGCTATAGGCCAAAACTCTTAAAGAAGGATAACTACAGAATCTAACTGGAAACATGATCTACACTGTATCTGAAAATATTATGAAATGCTGTGGTGCAGGTTCTAGAGATGGCACCAATTTAAACATTTTGTTGGATTATAGACTGTATTTCATTTTCAGATTCAAGAATAATTTTGAATGAAATGCTCATGGTTCATTATCAGTATTATAACTGAACTTAAGAGCTAAGTCACTATTGCCTTTTACTTCACCCCTAACTCACCCAATCCTTTGTGTTTGGTAGGAAACACACATTATCGCTACCAAATGCAATTGGATTCTAGGAAGGGGACAGCTACCCTGCTAGGTATATGTAATAAATACCATTGTAGATGTAGATTTCATTTTGGTTTAACTGCTGACCTTTGGCTCTCACAACTGTTAAGGTACAATTAAATTCACATAGGTTTAACTTCTGTACAAAAAACAACCAACCAAACAAAATCCACACATAAAAAAAAACCCAAACAAAAAATATCCCCAAAAAATCAACTAATATGCAGAAGTCTAAGAAAAACAGTCACCCACAAAACAAATAAATAAACAAGAAACCACTAAAATCTACAAACACACAACCAGAAACTACAAGTGCTCTCAATATATCAGTATTAAGTGCATCCAATCTATTTCTGAATTTGTCAGACATTCATACGTTTTTTCTAGGATTTTCAATGTAAAACGGAAAGGAGGCAAAATATATTCACCTGGTCTTCATGTGACTTTCCTTTAATAGATCAAAATCCTTACTCAAGCTATTTATCTTTTTCAGTTTGCCTGCCGTTGCAAATGCCCTCCTGCACTCCAAGTAGACTTCAACTTGTTTTTCTGGGTTAGATAAATACTGCACTTGAAGCTATCCCATAAAGCTATATGCTTTTTTGTGTGTTTCCTTTTTATCTCATAGTGTACTTACAGTACTAAGGAACTAATTCCTGTGGACTCACTGCACAACATACATGCAGAGAAGACCAGAAAATTATATTTGGGGCTACTGTCAGGAAGCAGATGGGCAGGTTTGCTTCTAGGATAGGAGAAGTTTTGTGAAGAACTCTACAGTTCAGCTCAGAGGTGGGTATTACAAATAAACAGTGATGACGATGTCCCCTGTAAAGTTAAAAAGTTGGTAGATTCACTGAATTTCAACCCTTTGTTGAGATCTCTGCAAATCATCATGGAACCATGCAGCTAAAACTCAGTTCCCTTTCACAATCTTGGCAAGCTTCTGTTTTCTAATTAGTGGGTCAAGCGAAGTACGCGTCTTTAACCAGGATATGAAAACAAACCTAGAGCCTATTTTAGCTTGAAAAACTGTAGAAGCATAATGCTAGCACAGATAGATCAAAAAGTCTTTATGAGCATTAATACCTAAATTAGTAAGAGCTCACCAGCTGTGCAGATATAAGGTTGAATTTTCAGGACAGAAACTGCAACAGAGATCTCACCTGATTTTTATTGAGATGAAAAATACAGTGTGCCCCATTGCTGATTTAATGACAGCACTTTCCAGAGCAGCTTCACCATCTAAGCAATAGAGCAGGATAAACATACAAGGACAGAAAAAAAATATCACAGAAGGTTTGTATCACATTTTGACATATGCATTCCGTGCCACCACCACTCTTCAGGCACATTCTAGCAATGTCAGCACCTTATCAACAGCCATCAAAAGCTGTGTTCTATTACTAGCTGTGCTGGCCCCAATACAGCTTAGTGTCTGGCAAGCACACTTTAAGCCTCACCAAAGGTACCTTCCCTGATTGGGTTATCATAAGCAATGATAACATTTCATAGAAAATTCATACCATAATAAAATCTCCAAGTTTCACAGCAACAATTTTTCTCTATTTTTTTAAACATGTTCTGTTTTCTGTGGATTGTCAGATCCATTCTAGACATCAAAAGCTTTTTCTGCTATACCCAAGCCAAGAACAATTCTGTCTATGACTATATAAAGGTGTTTCGTTATACTTGAATATGTTTCTCTAGCCAAAACAAATAATAGTAGCATCCCTGAGATGTTCTGTAACAAAAAGGGTTAACCTGAGCACAGCTTCTCCATCATACCATAAAACATTTCTTCACCTCAAAACTTGAAAGCTGAAGAACTAATTGCAGGATTGTTTTTAAACTTAAGGCATCAAGACATTTACAGTCACAAGCGGTAAACAATTATTCATCTATCGTAGAGAAAGGTGTCTCCATTTATTTTTCTTTCTGTAGGAAGTTCCATAATTATGAGACCTCTGCTTATGATTTAACGTGACATTTCTCAAGTGTTTTACAGATAATTTAATTTGCGTGCTGGAGAAGATTTGTAAAGATCATGGAAGCACAAAATATCAGATCAGTGGGTTATTAAGAAATGATGTGAAGGTCAAAACCCTTAAGTACCCTTTGGATCAAGTAACCATGAGAGCATTTTCCTCACGTGCAAGCAAAAGTATCTTGTGACCAGGATCAGATTTACTCAGAGTGCCATAGCAAAATCCAAAAGCACAACTGTGGAGTCCCACCCCATCCCATCTTACAATCTTGAGAAATAAGCACTACAGTCACTATGAGTGCATGCATAAGACAGTTTTAAGGTAATCTGAGTAATGAGACAGGGAGTACCTAGAATGTGGGTAAGAAACAATGCTACTTCTTTCCAGACAAATCAATGGGAATTTTGCCACTGACTTCAGCAGAGGCAGGATTTCTTAGAAAGCTCCTAACTGCATGTCTATCAGCATGCATCCTCATGGCTGTAGTTGACAGACTGCTGGGCACATAGACACATGCTGGGCATAACTGTTTTGGTGCTGACAATGAGTCTCTGGAATACTGCTCACTGAACACTCCACTGAGTACCTCTAGAGCTGCTGGCTGCGGGCAAGAAATTCCGTGTTCCTTCCACTAACATTTCTTAAAACTAGTTCAACTGACAATAAAGGTATTGAGAAGATTGCTAATAATTTGTAGTCAGTTTCTTTAACACATCTACTAGCAGAACATCACTGTGTGCTTGAGAGTGCAACCCCCAGTATCCGTAGTTCTGCAATAACGAACCCAAAGACAGAGCTGATCATGGACAAACAGCACTGGCAAATCACAAATAGATCTATTTAAATTCATGCATCAGTCTTGATCGTGGTATAAATATTCTGGGCACCATAATTTTCCAGTGATTCTTCATTTTTTTCCAAAATTCTGGCACGGAACAGCCTTGACCTCTGGGATATTAAAAATTCACATAAATATTTTTATAATATGGACACTAAATTTTTTTAAGTCGCAGATTTATGTTTGAGAAATTGGCTATATTCTGAATATCTGCCAATGCCTAATTTCCTTTCTTCCTGTGAATGAACAGATTGTCGTAAGACAACCCTTAGACTCTGGCGTTCTGCTTTGTCATCAGTTTCTAAATGAAAGCTCCTACCTGTGGAGAACAGTGGAGAAAAACATTTCCCATCAGGGCAAATAGGAGCTTTACCAGCAATAAACGTTTGCTTATATGGCTTGTTCTTCGTAAGTCAACAGATATTTTTAGGGCAATGGGCAGAGGTGTGTGGAAGCAAGTTCTGAATGTAAATCAAAATTTCAAATACAAAAAGCATTAGTGAAATAAGTCTACATTCTGAAAGTGAAATTAGTTTGGACATAACTGCCCAAGAATAACTCTTTCCTATTTTCTGTTAAATGTGCTTTTGAGAGGTAATACCTGTTCACCTGCATAAACTAGTAAAACGTAGAATGCTTTTATCACTGTACCCAGGAAGCTGTATGAATGCATATTGTACTAAACTAGAAGATATCAATCCAAATACTTCATCCTTGTCTGAGCTGTGAGTGGGAGTCATCATTGTCTGTGAAACATTTTTAGCATTTGTAGAGTTTTACCTAAACACAAAAAAGCAATTACGTTCTTTTGAAAACAAAGAAAACACCATAATGGGATAAGAACTGAAAGCAAATAAAGGGGTAAAGAAGGGCAATCTCAAATAACAAATCTTCTGGCAGTTCAAAGGAAATTAGGGACATTGCTTCCAGGGAAATTATGCTGTATACACTTTGTGCAAGTGCAGCCATGCATACTTCATTATTATTTTCCTTTTAATTCATTAGACTACAGGAACTAAATCTATCTCCAATTTTCTTGACATGTAAGCGGATATTTATTGCTGTTTTGAAAGTTGTTCCAGCCAGAAAAACATTTTTTTTTGTTAGTTAAGATGTTTTATTAATAACTAAGCTCTCCAATGCTGATTCAAGTAAGGGGTATAGCTAATGTTGAAGTGATGCTCTAAGTATCAGCTCCAGAAGTTTGGAGGTGCTCCAGAAATATGGATTGGCATCTTTCCAAATGTTCCAGTTTTAAGTTTCATATATCATAATCAGGAAGGAAGTGTGATCAGCTAAAAACCTCAAGCTTTCCTGGTAAGGGAAGATTCCAGCCTTTCTTCTATGAGGTGCAAGACAGGGAGAAACTCCCTGGCCCCGTGCTTCATTTCTCAGGCTTACAGAACTCTGTCACAGAAAAACCTCTGTAATTCTCCAGAATATTCATAATGGCCTTTGCACCTGAAATGAACCGTTGCTTTGTGTCCCCAGAATTATTGTGGCATACACATAAATTACTCAGAAATAACAGAAAATTATGAACGAGTTGCCCTTCAAATTGAGCCTAGCTGCTCTAGGTTAGATTCCAAATACATCTGAGGAAAACTGTAGTTTGCTGAATTATGTAAACCATACTGCCAAAATCCTTAGCCTTACTAGACTGCTTAGAAATGACTACTTGCACCCTCCTGGTTTCCATTTGAACTTTGCAGTTAACTTTTTTTTTTTTTAATATTCTTACTAGAGTGAATATTAAAATCTGGATCCTAAAAAAAAACGAATGAATGTCCTGTACAAGGGAAATCTAGTGTTCTGTAGGGATATCGAGGCACTTCAGCATGTCAGACCTACATCTCCCTTCTAATGAATGTTTACATCCTTCTAAATGTCACTCTTGCAGGAATCAGAAAGAAATGTCCCAGAAGATAACGTGCCCTGTGGACATCAGGCAATAAAAAAACCATTAGGTACAGTGGTGAATCAGTATTCGGAACACCATGGAAACACTTCATGTAGTTCTTTTTTAAAACAGTTGCCAAGTATCTCCAAAGAGAGCAACTATTGAGAGTGCAGTGAGAGAATATTTTCTTTAATAGCTTACTTGAAAAGAAAAAGGAAAAAGGGCTGAGCAGCACCAAATTCTGCTTTTTAATCTCTGATTTGAGTGTTATGAAAAAGACAATTTTTTTTTTTGTTCCTGATGCATTACAAAGAAGTGAATTACCACAGAAAGTTAGATTCAGAATTATAATAAAGATTAGAGAGATCAGTATTCACTAGAAAATGTGAAGCAATACCTGAATGCTGAGTAACATCCATAAAATTGTCACAGACAAGAGGTATGCTGGATTTGGTGGCGCTGGTGTTTTTAGAAATAGGACTCCCCTCTCAAGTATGGTTATGACTTGAGGCAGCTTTGACTACGTACTCAGAGAGCAGTCTCTGAATTGAACAGTTCAGCATATCTCTGAACAAGAAACAAAAGTAGATTTTTTGTGCCTGCTTCCAAATCCAGTGACATTCTAATGAGAGGCATGTCAGAATAGCTGATTAGGATAAAGACCCATAAATCATGACTAACCTGGTTGAATCAGCTCTTCCCTGCAGGTTTGTACGAAGACAGAATTTTATCTGCTTCTCAAAGAGCCAGCCCAGGAGGCATATCATATCAACTTTATAAATCCATGCTGAAACATGAGACAGAATAACAACAGTGGGATGATTATCACTGTAACATTAGAAATGCAACCTTCCCTCCCTCCTCACAGTAATAGAAACAGTTGTCTTTCTGTTATGTTTATCAAAGATTTTAAGCCATACACCTGATAGCATACCACTTGGCAAGAACTCAGTGAATGGGTAGATCAAATAACTATGTCTTTAATGAGAAAATTATAGCTATGAAATGGAAATAGTTTGAAATATTTTTGAAATAGTTCTATCGTTGATTAATTGTTGATAGTTGCTGCTTGTGGGTAAGAAAATGCTAGGAGATATTCAAGATCTGATGAGATGAATCCCAAGTTCTAAATGTGCCAGATGATGTCATCACAAGGTCACTTCCAATTGCTTTACAAGGTCTTAATCAGGGGAGGCTCCTGAGGACTGGAAGAAATCTAATGTCATTTCTATCTTCAAGAAGGACAAACAGGAACATCTGGGGAACTGTTGTCAACCTCAAGGTTAAGAGCAAGGTGAATTGTGGTAGTCAGCATGGACTCGTGAAAAGGAAATCATAGTATTTATATGATAACCATCTACAATGAGACAAAGGCAACCAGCAGCATCTGGGGCTGCATTAGGTAGAACGTTGCCATCAGGTCACCTTCCCCTCTGCTCAATTCTGCTGAAGGCGTATCTGTAACGTTACATCTAGTTCTTGTCTCCCCAGAACAAAAAGGACATTGAATTAAAGAATTTGACTCAGTGAAAGGCCATGAAGATGATTAAGGTCTAGAAATACCTGTCATATGAAGAGAAGGCTCAAAGCAGAACTGACCAGTATATATAAATACCTGATGAGAACACATAAAGAAGATAGAGCCAGACAATTGTACAAGAGGCAATGGCATGAATTGCACTACAAGCAATTCCATTTTATTACAAGAAGAATTACTTCATAGGTGGCTAAATAATCTAGCAAGTTTGCCAGAGAGGGTGAGGGGTCTGCATCCATAGAGATGTTTAAAACTGGATGGGACACAGTCTGGATCAACTTGCTGAGGCTGACCCAGTTTTGAGCAGTGGAGTTGGAATAAGAAAGCTCCAAGAAGTGCCTACCAACCTCAGCTAGACTGTGACTATGTGCTTAGCAGACAGTGGGAGATTGATGAAGGAGAGAAATGGGATGATAAAGAACAGACTCTGTAACCCTGACTCTGTGCATAATTCCACTGTAATCAATGAAGATACTTGAAATCAGTGGTGCTGCTCATGATAAATGAGAGTGGCTTTATTTTTTCAGTAATTATACTTAAGCATCCTTAAAATTCATAGAGCCACCAGCAGCAGAAAGTACTTAAAGAAGCAGTGTGTTCAGTTTTTTCTATTTTGTTGTTTGTTTTTTAAATGACTGGTGCTGTTCAGCAAAATGACTCTTCCAAATATTTTATCTCCAAAAGATAGTACGTTGCAAATCATGGAGCTGAATTTGATGTCTGATATTAACTGTTGGGCAAGGATGTTTAGACTCTAACAATCTGTTTCTCTCTCACTTCAGTCATCTTTAGAATGAAAGCAACAGATGATGAACATGTGCTGATAAACTCTCAGAAAGATTTTTTTTTCTCATTTGCTGTGCTTTATATGAAAGGTGTCATCTTCCTCAAAGGCAGGCAACACATAAAACTTCAATAAGGGGCATCAAATAGCCACCCCACTGTGTCCATGCCTGAACTGTTAAATTAAGAAGAAAAGCGAGATATCCTATTTCTTTCTGGATGTCATAGAAATACAAGAATAAAAGAGGAAATACTGTGTCAAACAAACAAGAGAAAGCACGTTTTGTTTAGCACTGATTGTAGCAGAACAGCCAGATCTACAAGAAAATAGAATTGAAACAAAAAAAAAATTACATTAAATGTAGGTGCCTTCAGAGTAATCATAATAATGATACAGCAATGGCAAAAAAAAAAAAAACAAAAAAAAAAAAAACTAGAGAAGAGCTCTTTAGCCATTAGGATGCACTCCAAAGTAAAATTAAATCAATTCTGATTTATGTTTGCTTTAATGATCTCGTTTACCCAGAGACAATCACGAATGATTGTGACATTAAAGCACCAATGATCATAATACTAATGAAAATATCCCAATGTGACAGAATGGATGGGAGATGAATTCCTTCAGTATCTGCCTTTGTCAACAGCGTGAATGGGGCAGATTCCTCAGAGCAGTAGTCTGGTCTGTTACTGTGCACTCCATTCCAACAAAACCATTGCCCTTAACAGCCAGGTAGGCTCTGAGCAAAGCTAAGAGGACTCCATCTACCACTTCCAAAGTCAGTAGCAAAATCTATGTCAATTTCTGAGGAAAGAGGCACCAGTTCACAAGCCACAAAATACAGTGAAATGTAAGTCAGCCAGGATCTCTTAGCAGACCTTTCCACTCCATTTGCACTCACTGAAAAATCAGATAAACATTATAGAACAAGATACTCAAGATGCTATAAAAATAAATAGAACTTTTTGGTAAATTCTGAATCATAAGGTAAAATAAAAAGGTTCCATTCTAAAGGATATATTACCACAACAGCTTCTGAATATATTTAGCATAGAGATGCCGTTGGAAGACAGAAGGTAACTCCAGAAACATTACAGCTTACTAGAAGACAAAGCAGCTAAAGGAGGGATATTTAATCTCAGCGAATTAAAACAGATAATACATTCTCTCCCCAATTTATGAAGAGCTTCCATAGGTGATGTTGTTACTATATAAACCTCTAAACATGAAGAAAAGAAATAAAGAAAAAGGAAACTAACACTGGTCAGATTTTAGTGGAGGGGGGATGTAGGTCTAAATCAAATTGCTGCCCAGTATTACTTTAGGCTTCTTCAGATGTTGGACAAACTCCATCATCCTTCAGCATCTACTTTTCTCAGACTCCTTATCCAAAGTAAACAGTGTGCCCTTCACCTAGCCCTCATGCCTGCTGTACGGAGTAAAGTCTTTGGGCCACAAGCAGTTTCCAACAGCAGACCAGCAGAGTACAAGCACAGCAGCAATCTCATCCCCCCTGCAGCTTCCAGACATCACTGCAGAAATCACTAAGTGTTTGCACAAATCCGCTCAGCTGTGGAACATCAATGCTTGAATGGTCAAGAACTGCAACTGATTTCTCTCTGTCACACTTGCTCTTAAATGTACTGGTTGTTAGCTAGAAAAAGTGAGAGCACAGTAGCATAGCTGAAGGCTACCACATATTAAATTCACGTGGATTAAGTAATATTTGCATTCCACAAGACCATTTTGGAAGCTACAAGAAGTGTTCTCTAAACTAATATCTACACACTAAGAAAGCTCACGAGATATTTGCATATACTGAGTGCAATATATAGCACAGAATAATAAACAAAATAAAGCACAGAACCAACAACCACTCACAGCCATCTGAAGGATGAATATCTCCTTTGCACTAAAACTGACAATTAACTGTATAGGTCATTAAAAGATAGAGAAACTATAGTTCGAAGAGCTCTGTATATCCTAGAAAGAAGACAGCTAATACAATCCATATATCAGCTTTCAGCTGGTGCACAGCATTACTATTAATATTTTTTAAGCACAGCTCATTCCCAGAAATTTCAAAGTTGCAGATACTCATATATGTGATTTTCCAAATACTTATTTTTTCAAGCACTTTTTAGAGAAAGAGGGTCTTTTGGGAAGATAAGCTACTAGAATAGAACAGCTGAGGGAAGCTGGTGGTTTATCCTTTAAGGAGAGGAAATGGAACAATGATAGACAATCACCTTGCGTGTTAGGAAAAAAAGATAAAATGACATAAAGTTGTTTACTTACGCTACAAAATTTAACTGCAGGAGATTAGGGATAATTTCTAACCCTGACAAATGCTTTAGTCCACAACTCCAGTTTGCTGGCATGACATCAGATAGCTTTTATTTTCTTGAGATTCTGAGAAAAATGAATTTTGGGTGGGTATAATACATTCTCATGCTTTGACTTGTGATCTCATTTACTGTAATTAATTAGATTTGTTTATCTGCAATATGCTCTCACCTACTGCAAGAATAACTCCTTATTTCATCTGGAGACAATGTAGAATGTGCAGAGCTAAACATTTTGGACCACTTTATAGGTTTTGACATTAATAATCTGCTATTGCTCTTTCCCAGATAAGATTACTCATCAGCAAATGCATTTAGAAACTAGGTGACATGAAGGGGTCATAAACTGCCTCAGTTTGCTCAGCATATATTTTCCTTAACACAGGAAATTCCTTGAGCATTTCTACATTCATTTCTACATGAAGCCGTTCCCTTATCACCTCTCTGCTCTCCAGTTTCTATGGAACTGCACTGAGAAATCTACCCACAACAGTAAGCCAGTTAAAGCATGGAACCAGTACCAGCACATACAGCCAGCTAGGTCCGCAGTCTTCACACCCCTTCACTGAATAAATATTGCCATTTTTTTTGCCCCTGGTTGCATCGTAGCTTGTTTATATCCGTTTAGATTCAGTATCTACCAAGTACCAAAGGATCGCAGGTACAAATATATATGGGGTTAATCAAGTAACCAGTCAAGAGAAGAGAGCAATATATAAAATAATGAAACCTGAATACACATCTGTAATTATATGAGAAAAGCATTAATGATGGTTACTTGAAAAACTAAGCAGGAAAATATGACCGCTCAAAAGTAAGTATGTATGTGTCATTATTTAAAGCAAGTTAATCAGACTTAGCTTTGGCTATCCAATGGATACAATGGGTATTGCATGTTTTCCTTCTCTCTTCACATTCTGAAAACATCAGATAGGTACCTACTATTAAAGTGGATTTTTGTACCTTTACTCCCAAGACACAGCTTAGTACCTGAAATATACATTAGCTGCACTATACTTCCTAAAAGAAACCTTGTGCTCTATACTAGTGGCTTATTTGTTTTCCTTACAATTTAAACATCACTTGACTCTATCACCTGGTTTCACAGGGGACAGCATTCGGACAGCATGCTCTATCTCAAAGAATTCCATGCTACACTGGCATAGTTCTGGTTGAAGGTGTTAGGTATCCATTTAATAAATATTTTAGAAACCCAGGAAGAGTACCACTACTGTTTTAAAGTCTGGTGTTTTCTTTTCTTAACACACCATTAGGAAATCACAACATCCATTCCTTTCAGCTAGCCTTCTCCAGGCATAGAACAACCCCAATGGCACTGAAATTTCAATTTCAGCAGAGATGAGAAATGTACCTGAGAGACTAAAAAGTGCTGAGGGCAGCAGAGCAGATTTATCATCAAAAGTACTTTTAGCATGTGATATCAGGCAAACATTCTGTTAGCCACATGGCTGCTGAAGCAACACATCTTGCTTTATTAACAGCGTGCAGACGATAATCAGCATATCAGCATTTTTTTGTTTCTTTTTTGCTCCCCAACCTGCAGGGGAGCCATTAAATCGATCTGCAAGCGAGGTTCTCCCAGTGACAAAACTCCAGAAGTATACTGTATCATTTACAGTAGTACAGTAGAGCTTAAGCAAAGAAACAGCAGACATACTTATTCTGACTTAGAATCAAAAGAATCTCACGTTGACCAAAACCTCCTAATTGGTACAAGAGAATAGTAGTGATTTTAGCAAAGTCCATAGAGGTAACCTAAGGCTACAAACAGATGGCATCAAGTCCTTCAAGGCAACGTCTATATTCCAAGCTTGCTCATTTACAGACCATGACAACAATCACACATGATCAGGTTATCTACCAAAATTAGCTTGCCTAAACTGTAGCCATTGGGAATTACTTCTGTAACAAATTATTTATCATTGTCTCTAAAAGAAGCTGTGCAGTCATCATAGTATATAGTAAAGTTAATTGTGAAATTGAGTGAAGTTATGCATTAGGCTACACTTACACATACCTCACATATGGTATGTTATGTATGAAAAAGAAACTTAGGTGAATTTAATCTGTTGCATATTGTTGAAAAAACAAGCTTAATACTCAAATTACTACTGTGAGAACTGCCAGTGTTGTAGTAAGATTGGCTGCTTACACCAATTACTGATTTCCCCCTATGAAAACTAGCACTAGCCCCTACAAGAATTGCTTTACTGGCAGCAAAAATATCCTTGTGCATATGTCTCTGAACAGTTCATGATCTGTAATATTGCTTCCTCAAGATTCAACACAATTTTCATGTGGAATGTAATCAAGTTCTTTCTTCTGAAAAAAAAAAACAAAACAAACCTACAAAAAAAATCTCAGAAATCCACCACTCAATATACAGATGAAATAACACCTCTGTTGCTTGTATCAAGAGAGGGTTTTCCCATGTGAGAGAATGTATTCACAACTTCAATTTCTCTACACAGAAAACATGCACTTTGGCAATAAATCCAGTGTTTGAACTCAGCCCATATATTGTCTCACTGATGGGTCAGCAGGTCAGCACAACAAAAAATGTATGGCTGCTTTGATCCTAGAGAAAACATGTCAGAGCTGAAAAGGAAGCCTTGATAAGCGTGAGCCTAAACAGACCCAGTGATTTAAATTTGAAACAGGAATTGCCAGTCATGCAAAACTGACACAGTGTTAAAATTGGATCTATATTTCATCTGAAGTATGAATATTTGTGTTTGGGATGAGGGCCACCACTCATGAATATGGATGTGGATTATCTTTTCCCCTTATTCTCCTCCCCACAAATTAGTCTTTTTTGCAATGATGCTGCTCTTACAGCAGTATACCAGAATCATATACAGCAGAATGGAACCGTACGCCGACTGCTGCTATTTGTTACACAAACAATACTATTTGAGTTTCACTATCCAAAGATAATAGACAGCCAACTCCAAAGTAGAGCTTTGTGACTGAAATTTAAAGCCATCTCTACAGAATGTGTAGCTGCCACTTATCTGTGGGGCTTCAGTACTACACAGAGAAAATGGCTTTACACAACGAAAGCAAATAATGCACAACGAAGATTTTCA
The DNA here is from genome assembly GCF_038088225.1 of Cyrtonyx montezumae. Taxonomy (NCBI): domain Eukaryota; kingdom Metazoa; phylum Chordata; class Aves; order Galliformes; family Odontophoridae; genus Cyrtonyx; species Cyrtonyx montezumae. The sequence continues at coordinate 21,790,425 of NW_027072045.1, read as the reverse complement.
GCATTTCCTAAAGTGCTGCTAAGCACTACTAACTGGGAACCCATGCAAAAACCTCAGACTGGATCATAATTAATTGTGCACTAATTTAAGTAATCCAGATGGGAGAAATTTGTACAAAGTCCACTCTGATCCATTAGGAATTCAAATCAATGCAAAACAAAACAAGACAAACAAAAAAAAAACAACCCATGTATTTAGAGTACGTACCAAATACATACTCCTTTATTTCAGAAGAACGTCATGTTACTATATAATTTGATTCTTTTTTTGAGATTATGTCATTAGACAAACACATTATACAAAATAATATGTTGTCACAGAGATCTTTCCAAACTGGAAAAAGGCATTGCAAAGCAGGTTTTTCATCATAAAATGATCAACACATTAGGTACTACTGTTTCCTTAGGAATACTCAATCAGAAACCTCACTGTGCTGTCACTTAGGGCTACCAAGGCCACATTCCTACACAGCAAGTCACAGAATGCAGATGCTCCTTCTGTATCAGAATTACACAAGGCTTACAGCCCATTAAGATGGTCTTTTTTCCCTTCCCACAAACAAAACAAGGACATTAGAAATTATAGCTTCCAAGTAAAGCTTATTTGTCAATAAAATTAAGAGGATAATTAGAGAAGCATAATATTTTATTAATGAAAGAAACTACTAAAAAGCAGCAAGTGGACAGGGATGCTGTGTATGGTGGAAAGCCTTCTCTCCTTCCATAAATCCCCCACTGGAACAAGGCTATACTCCAGACTGCTAAAATACTTGAGCAATATGACACGGTTTCCGAGTGTAGATCTAGAGGAACAAGCATTAATCTAATTCACAGCACGTCCTACTGTGGTCACATATGTGATAGCACTTTTAAGCCACATAAATCCCTAGAGAGCTGCATGTTATATCAATTCTGGAAGCGTTCTAATCCTAATTTTGACAAAACCCAAACTCTCATCAGCATTTGCCAGAGACCTATCCAGGGGAGCACAATATACGGTTACAAGCTTCGTTTAAGAAGTGCGAAACAGTATAGACTTGGACTAAATTCAAAACCACTGTTCCACCAGCTGAGACTTTTTTTTTTTTTCCTGCAGCCATTTTGGCCTTGAAAGACATGAGTAAATGCATTGATCAGTAGAATAATGGGCAGTGAAAGGAAGGATGTGGTCACTGAAAAAATGACTGTTTTGTTTACATACAGCACTGGACTATACTATTCCCTCTTATAACTTCAGCCACATAGTCCACCAGCTTGCATACATTTCCTGAACATTTCACTCCGCATTCAACAGCAGAGAATATTTCCGCAGTAATAAAGAAATAGGAGGCTGGAGTCACAGATTGAGCCTGCCTTTTATCAGTGGTCTCTTCCTGACTGAAAAGCACGTGTTGTTAAGAAGATTCATTATGCTCTAATTATTCATTCCCATTGACATATTACCTGCCTCCCTAATCCTAATGAGGACTAACAAGGCAGAATATTTGGCTTTAATGTTTACTTTTCTGTTTATGGAGTCTGTCCTTCCTCTTTGTTTTTCTGCAAGATGCTGACATTAGTTTCGACAATAACAACTCTAAGTCTGTGCAGGTCAGAACAATATAACATTCAGATTTTCATTTCATACACAAAATTTCAGCAAAATCTTGCCTTTTGTCAGTGCCTGAGTTAGTGCTCCTTCCTCAGTATCTCAGCATACCATATCTATCTTAGTCCAGCTGGAAAAAGATGGTCATCCTAACTGATGTACAGGAAGGGAAAACTGGAGGAATTGCACCTTCTGGAGAGGAAGTCAGGATAGCTACTAAAGTGAATGTTCCTTTAAATTCAGCAACTCCTTATGCATTAAATAAAAACCCAGGTGTCACCTCCTGCCACTGATTTCAAAAGACAATTCTGCTTAAAAACTGAGGACACAACACAGATAAGTAAGTAATTCAAAACTGAAGCTACCACTCAGGCTTTTCAATTATGTCTTCTCACAACCTCCCTGGCATAAGAGACTTCCTGTAGGGAGAGCAGAAAACAAAACAAAACAAAATTTACACTGTTACTCTTACCTACTTCCAATTACTTTCCCAAAGAAGACGATGCAGAATTTACAGCTAGATTAGGTGTACATAATAACACTGGTGCAAGGGGTGTGCAGAACAGGTGGTCTTGAATTTGGCTTTACTTTCTGCGATGCTCAGTCTAGGGACTAAAGTGTGCCCACAGGCAGCAGCGTCGTTCTCAGATCTTAATCTAAAGAGTTAAGACAATCAGCAGTTAAGCAACTCCCCCACATAACAGGACATAAGTCTCATTCTGGTACAGACAAAGACTGTTTAAGCCTGATGCATCCCTGTACACAGCAAAGATGTATGGATTCGCATCAGCCACAGGGTCTGTCTGGAGAACAGCTTCTAGAACGATAGCAAAGGCACCATGTCACCATGTAAATTCACTGTACAAAATGGAAAGACAGGTGAAAATAGTATAGGATATCTGGATATGTATAGAATTTGCAATAAGCAAAGACTGCTGCTTTGATTTCTGTCCTCAGGAAAGCCCTGTGGAAAGCTCATTAGATGGCTCAGTCTGAACATCATCAGGATCTGCTTTAGTAGATGTAAAAAAGAGAAAAATTAGGGGCTGAGAATTAATGCTTCCTCTCCTCAAGTGCTTATGATCTTCCCTGCTCCAGTTTCAGACAAGTTATAACACAACAAGTAATCTCTGATCTTATGTTTCAAAGGCTAAAGCCTCCATATACACACTAGACTCCCACCTTTCAAAGGTCTTTTCCAGAACCCCTTTTCTTGTATCAGAGGAAAAAGGTAATGCAGAAAATGTCACTGTTTTCCATAGATCACAGTATTTCACCTATCCAGAAACGCTTTTAAAGAGGCTGAAAGCAGCCAGGAAATTTCAGGAGGGAGGCTGAAGCTTGATGGATTGTAAGCAGATCTTCAGTGACCATGGCAGCAGAGCGAAAGGGGTCCCTTGCTGCTTCGCATTTTAAGCGGAGGGTCACTACACTCCTAGCAATTTCTTGAAGGGGCTAGTGATAAAGAAGCAACACAACAGTGCTGCGTGTGTACATGTCCCTGTTCAAACCAGTTCAGTATGAGCATCATGGCTCCCACAGGTTAATTCATTGCCCCTTCAGCCACAGCTTTGTGTGCTGAAGGAGGCCTGTGGGTTGGAGCTGGGACCTCACTGCTCCGCACAACTGCTCAGCTGCCATGCTGCTAGGGGAGAAAGATCTCTTTGTTATCTCCACCTCCCTTTGAAAATCAACAAATACTAAAAATAAATGTAGTTAAAAGCCTGCCTGTACATGAGAAGAATTTTCACTTGAGAACCGCTGATATATTTGAATCACTTCATCAATCTCAATTATCAAATCTCACTCACAGCTGCTAACAAACCTCTAATGGAATTAATAGTGGTAAATGATGGAACTAGGATGATATCACACTCTTAGTTGTACTGAAAGTGGATGGAAATTATATTTGAGAGAATTAGATTACAGCTCCACAAACAATTAAAATCTTATCATGTAGCAATTCTTACAAGCATTGAACCATTTTCTGATGGGGTTTCTTTTCTAACCTACACATTGTTAAGACCATGCAGTCCACTCCTGTGCTATGTGCACCCAGTCACCCAGAATTCCAACAGATACTAACGACATTTATGAAAATGTACTGAAACAAAGAATGTTGGAACACCCAGAACTGCTCAAAAGCAAGAAACTGACCTGCTTAGTGAGACAGTATGTGTCCACTAGGTTGATACCAGAACTATCTCTAGAAAACCCAAGGCAAGCAATTGCAGATTTACTGGGAAGTTTCTTCCCAATGTCTCTGCTAGAGTTTTTCCTGTCCTATGAGGCACAATTTCAGTGGCCTCATAAAGCAATCTCGCTACAAAGGATCTATCCTAGGTCATTTTGTTAAATTCTGTTTAACTAAATCCTAGGTCATTTTGTTAAATTAAAATCTCTGGTAAGGCCCACTGTTATTTTGTTCCTATTCTTTTTGCATATCATTTTATGATCATATAATGCAGACACAGGGATGAAGTACTTCGAAGAGTTCAGACACAAGCCTGACCCCAAGGAAAAACAATTATCTGAATCGTGGCCTAAATGCTAACAAACACAACCAATTTTTCCTCTTATTTATGCATTCATATAGAAAAACATCTTTCGTGAGGCCACAAAGATTTTCCCCTAGGTGCTCACTCAGCATTCTTTTCCTCCTTGAAACAGCTCATCAAAAAAGTCTAACACAAAATTACCACAATTTTGATTATGAAAAGATAGTGTATGGGAGCAAAAGCACACTTTCTAAATAGAGCTCAGATTGCTTGTTTTGTGCCTAGAGGGGAATAAAAATGAAAGCAAGTAAACAAATAAGAGTTAGAAGAACTACTTTTCATTAGATCCCATTAGCTAAGCTGATGAGGTGAGTCCAGCCAGACTTTCCCCATCCATGTTTCCTGTGGGATTACTGATCTAGCAGGAGATGCTTTGAACTTATGCATGCACCTCTTTCATCTTTGGTTCTAAAGAACAAAACCACACATAATATTAAACAAAACAAAAGGCTTTTGCAACAAGTCTACTTTTCTTCCACCCCCTCGTGGAGCAGAAACTCTCTGTAAGTAAAAAATAAATAATTATTCATGTGAAAAATCTTTTAACTGGCTCTTGAGATGAAAGAAATGAGAAAAGACAAGGAGCATCAAGATGTGAAGAAATTAGAAACAGTAGAAGGAATAAGACTTCATACAGAGTATTTACTCATGTGAGAAAGAAAAAACACACAAGATAAAATCAAAAGGAAGCTTCTAACACAAGTGCAGGAACTGTTGGCCAAGCTTAGGGGATGGCACTCTATTCTTGCATGCTCTGCAAGCTCTTGAGCAAATGGCCACACAGAATGGATTGCATGCCAGTTATACTTGGAATACCACTGTAGCTTGTACTTATAAAATCAAGGAAATTAGAACTAGACTCCTTACACAAACTTCTACATGAAGGAGGACACCATTTAGTCCCTCTGAATATTGAGGCCGTACTGGTTACTCAAGAGGTATACAAGCGCACCACTGATGAGAATGCAGAAACATGACATAACTTGAAGAAGTCTGGTAACTGCAGCTTATTTAAGTTACCACACAGATTATAAAGCTTCATTCCCCTCAGTTATGAACACAGATTAATGTGAGGAAAGCAAACTCCTGTGCCCCTGGAGTACATGAAAGTTGAAGAGAAAAATAAGTAGTAAAATAGATACTATACAACTATCAGACATCTGAGACTAATTCTGATTTAGTGAATGATGGAACTGACAACTTGCTGAATTCTGAAGTCAAACTCAAGACCAGAATTAATAAATGCTCACATTCATAAATGAAAATAAATAGAAATTTGTTACAAAGCCTTCTGTATGCACTAGTATTTGGAGAAAACAATAACCTAAGCAGGAAGTAAAGCTGCAAGAATAGCTTTGCTCTCTGTCAGTAGGATGAACTTTATGTTTTCAAGTGGAATTGGACTGGGCTGTAATACTCATTCATAAACGTCATGACTTTTTTTTTTTTTGTCCTCTTGTGATTAAGAAGCCTTGAACTCTTTTTTATTTTGATTTTTTTTTAATTTCTTGATTTTTCACTCCTTCATTAAAATGGCATACAGTGGATATGTTGAAAAAATAGCAGGAAACAAGGAAAGGCTTAAGTAACAGTAAAACCTATAAATCACTAGTGGAAAGTATCATTTTTTTGAGTGTTTTTTTTTCTTTTTAATTCATGGGCTGCTTGAAACTATAGCATTTCTCCTATAATAGTAAGCTGAGAAATGAAACTGGAAGAGCCTTTATTCTAATTCTGACTTTACTTCCAGAGATTTGAATGACTACAGGCAACAAACTTCCATCTTTTTAGGCCTCAGTTTTCCCCATCTGGAAAAGAAATGAATAGCACCTATTCTCTTTGTTGAGCACCTCTGTATCACAGCTTTTAAGGTGACATTTCATTAAATATTATTACCACTACTCTCAGTTTCCAATATGAGTTTCAAAAATGAGGCTGAGCTGACATTTTAGTAGCAAACTAATTTATAACATTTTTTACTAAAACATTTAATCCGAGAAGCACATGACATTGATGAAAGCATATGGTGGAACAAATTGATAGCAAATATACAGACTGGAAATTATATTTGGACAAATCAGTATCCATTTTGGTATTTATTCTCAGTGAGCAGTTCAGTAACTATTTTATTAGTTCAAATATGTATGAAATGTGAACTCTAAATTCATATGTTCAGTTATTCCACTCTAAGTATTAAATTATATAACAAACTGAAAAATAACCCATTCTAACAAACTGATGTAAGCAAATCAGAGGTAAGAAATTTGGGATTATGAGTTCCGGGCTATTTCATAAGAAAGAGTGGTCAGTACTAGTACATTGATTTTGGAAAGACAGAAGTACATGAATTATTTATAATTTTCTCGTAATTTCAGTAAATGATAATGAGAAATCCTCACACACAAAGACTGACAGAAATTAACCAGAACACTACCCACTCAAAATTGACAGCTAAACTATTATATGACATTTGTTATTTACTAGTCTAAAAGACCACATCTTGATATTCTATGAAGAAACTGTTTACCACAGACTAGTGTTAATTACTCATATGTCCCAATTAATGAGAATTAGATTATATTATTTTGAATATACCATCCTCAAGAAAATAGTTTTGGTCACCTAAGAAGGACGGCTATCTATCTTATTCTACTTGCCATAGAGCTACTATTATTTCATTTCAAATATCTGCAGTTAATTTCCACCTATGCAGGAAAAATAAGGAAATCATATTATGCTTTCCTCTACTTTAACTAGTTTGAGTTAGACATAAGAGCAATTAGATAGTTCATTAACTGTTGAAACATGGGGCAGTGAGAATAGTGGGAAAGAAAGAAACTTTTGTTGGGAACAGATAATCTGTTGGTCATTAAACCACATAAATAATACTGTCTGCACTTTGAGTGTCTCTAGGTTGCTTGGTTTTTGAAAAGTAATTTGCGGATTATGACCAGAAATGATATGCAGACATCCCTGGAATAGAGGTAGTATAGAAGCATCTGAGATTGCACAGAAAATATGAAAAGGAACCCCTGTATTCATGGAGCTCGTGCTCTTGACTCACAGCGTAGAAGTGTGTTGTAAGATGTCTTGTTTTTTATCAGAGACTAGGATCAGGAAATGAAAGGAGGCGTCAGTTAATGTCAGCAGCCTATAGAGAAAGTTTATGGCAAAAACAGCATCCAGTATAACCGATGGTAGGACAGCAAGCAAAATGATCTCACTGCAACCTCCACATGCCATTTCACTCCTCTGACTTTAATTTGCTCTTCATAGGTCACTTGCCCTTTGGACACTCCTTGCTCCCATCTTCTAGTTCCTCACAGCCATAGTCCTAAGATTGTCACTCAGCCCAGAAGCACGAGTGCCATTTCATTAAGAGATAGCACTGCAATAAGCCACACAAGAATCCCAAAGTCACATTACACATTTGTATTTTAATGACTTGCATGCCTATACTGCACTCCTACGGTAGAGCCTTAGGGTAGCTCCAAGCATGCTGAAAAAACCCACCAAACTCCTGTGCTGGACTGTACCCAGACTCATTAACCTTGCCTCTGAGCAGGGTTAATTAGATCAGAGTAAGCCTCTAGCTAACACAGTGACTATTCTGCATTGTGCCATCCACACGTGCCCTTGCGATTCAGTCTCATCAGCAAGTGTGGGAATGCAATTTCATCATGTTCCAAAAGTGATTAATTTTGTCTCATAGGATCATTCTTTCTTCCTGCTGACAGGATAACTAGACAGTATTTCTGGGTCTAGTTTTCTGATCCTGTGTCTGATTCCAGCCTTGCTTGAGTTAAGATTCCTTCTTCCCTATCCTCATTGTAGATAAAGGAGAAAAAAATTACTCCAACATATATACTTATTTGCACATCTCCATTATGCTGACTGAGTCAGGCCAGAAAGACAGCCTCCTGCTCAGTACTAATTTGTGTGAGAGTGCTGGTGATGACGCCATACAATTATCAAGGTTTCCGTACTGTTCAGTACATTTTAAGTCAGAGCTCTGTAAGGTAACTTTTATTGTAATCCAGTTCATGTAATGGAAATGGCTGAATCCCCTCTCTTAGTCATAACATGAATTTGAACAAATGTTCTTGTAAATTTGAACTGGTTGTATGTCTGATACTCCGCTTTACCAGTATTTAGGTTGCTTGCATCTTTACTTCTCTCTAACATACCTAACGGTGCACCACACAGGTACGCATAGCCTTCCTTATTTCATCATCTGTTACTTAAATCAAGATATGAGAATTGTGCACTTGTCTTGGGACAGTATATACACATATCCATCAGATATCAAGTATCAATAAATTGCAGTTGCAGTAAATCATATTTTAACCTCATTTTTGTAATGGAATTATTAACCTTCATGCTCACTGTCGTTTTCTGGGCTTGTAAAAACCACACAAATTGCTTCTTTCCCCAAAAATCTCTCTTATTATTCTATTCGAAATTCAAGAACAACATTCAATTCCTGGTTTAGTGGAATCTCCTTATAACCCTCTAGCATTAAAACAATCAAGCAAGTTGTCAAAGTACAATTAACTACATTGTAGTGTTAAGTTTATACATGGGACTTTCTTGTTGCTATTGTTCCTCTTGGACTTCAATACGCATGTTTACTCTAAACCCATTTAAAACAGTAACAAAGATTTTGGCAGGAAAATATTTGAGAAGTCAATCTTTTAATTTAAGATTTTTTTTCTTTTTAAATAATTTTTCCTCTATGGATTTCAGGTCTCATAGTTCACTTTACACATGCTGCACTTTTTCATTGAACAGCCAGCTCTGGCAGGCTGCTCACAATGGGATGACAGCATCTCAGCTTTATCTCCTGAGAGGAGAGGAGGAGAAGGCTGCATAGCAATTGTGAGATAGATGACTACATGAAATATTACAAGCATCCACATGGCAGCTATGGGGGATACAGGAACACTAGGAATGAGAATAGCACCTCTTCAGATTAGCAATTTTGTTTTGTTTGAGCCAAGAGAATTATTTAACATGAGAGAGTTAATTACATGTAGCAGTATTGATAGGCAATTCCAACCTCAGAGGGTAGAATAAATCCGCTCAGTGCGTCTGAGTATGTACATTCATAGACACTTATTGACTGTTATCTGAGAAAACTACAGTAACATTTGCAGTTTATTTTCTTCACTATAAGGAAAAGACAGATTTGAACAAAAAAAGTCTTTCTCCTTCCCCAACCATCTCACAGGATTGGAAAGAAAATTTAATTGTTGCACTTTGATTGATAACATCCAGAGCTTTTCAATCTTTATTCTGTGAGTAAATTTTCCTGCAGCAAATTTCCTTATAATTACAGTCCTGATTAAAGTGAGCATTTCCAGAGTCCTGATAGCTTTGCAAATCACAGTTACTGGCTGCTTTTTTTATGGTGAACAGGAACTCACTTCGTAATGAAGTTTTACTATGCAAAGTGACTAAACAGTAATGTAATTAACATTTATCTGAAGATCTCTCTCATTCTTTTATGTAATGTATGTATGTTATCCATCCCTTCTTTGTACACTGGTTATTTGAAAAACAAAACAAAACATTGCAAATTCCTGACACAAAAAGAACCTGCTAGTTTTTGCACTGCACTGGGAAAAGACAGCGTTTGAAGATACTTAGAAATAAACAACAAACCAAAAGGTGTGGTGCTCAAAATCCAACACAGCACTTGAGCTGAGATACTCATACAGCTAAGTAACATACCAGGGATTTTTCTTGCATATCTCACACTTGTCTTTAATATGGTACGACGTTTTATATCCTACAATATTTGGGATCAGTGAGTTTTGGTAATGGTAGGAAGCCATTGATTTATGTACAAATCCTGTCTGCAGAGTTCCTGCCTGGCCCATCCCCTGTTTTGTGCCACTGCAGATGGTTCCTCCTAGTGAAGCACCATGGTTTGCATCCTGTCTTTCGCAATCCTGCTTCTTTCAGGTGATACCCCCCACTGCTCAAAATTACTATGCACTCTTTCAGAACACTCAGAGCCTTTCCCTAGAGCTTATTACCATTTCCAGATTTATTAAGTGCACTCTTTATTTCATTATCCAAGTTACTACTGAAAAAACAGAGTAGCACTAGACTCGGGATGCAAAAAAGCAATAAATAACAACATTGCTCTTCTATCTGTATGTGTTGATGCTGTAAGCTAGCATCTGTCACAGAGTTAGTTAGAAGAAATAAGAGAAAAACAATGTATGGCTAATTTCAACTCTAAAAAAGCAAAATGCTGAAACAGAATCCACAAAACACAAATGAATCAATATTCCAGACATAATACTGTTGCTTTAAATAATTATAAATTTTGTCTAAATTACATGGCACGCAATCCAACCTCTGCATTACTATTAACTACACAGGGAAGAGCCTTTCACACATAAAAAGATAGAATTTTGAGTGCTGGATCTTTCCTTCAGCATCACTGGGAACATACTCCCTGACCACTAAGCAACAGATGAAGAACATGGAGAGCAAACTATGCCAATCTTTTCAAGAGAAAAACATGGAAAAATAAAATAAAATAAAATAAAATAAAATAAAATAAAATAAAATAAAATAAAATAAAATAAAATAAAATAAAATAAAATAAAATAAAATAAAATAAAATAAAATAAAATAAAATAAAATAAAATAAAATAAAATAAAATAAAATATAAAATAAAATAAAATAAAATAAAGCAACAGCGAGGAGAGTTAAGTCTTCAGATTTTCTAGGCAATCGAGGACAAAGCCCTCTTTTCTCCCTACGATAATCCTGCTTTGTGTATATTATGTATATATGACAATTCAATATTCATGGCTTAACTGAACCACCCTCAGTCTAGAGGTACATGTAAGAGCGTTAGACTATTAGAGCAGAAACTCATCAAACAAAATGGGGATTAATCTCCTTCCTTGAGATTTGACACTTTTGAAATCCTTTATTACTGACAAATTGGAGAATTTATGATTCATATGGAAAGCTATGATATATGCTACTGCTATCATTCACTTTCTGATAGCATTAAGGAAAGCACTGCATTGTTTGCATGAGGTTCAAGGTTAATGTTACATAACAGATTCTGCCTCTGCAGACTGCAAACTTCTTACTGAAAGATAATTGCTTTGTATATGCAGCTCCTACTTTACTGAGAAGTTCTGGTGATGGACTCCCAGAGCATTAGGTCTGACTCACAGACTGTGAGTCCAGCACAATGCTAAAGTTAAGCCAGACACCTAGAAATATCCGCTAGCTGGCAAGGGTACCTCTCCTGCCAAAAAAGAAAGAAAGAAAGAGAAGAAAAAGGATTTGTATAGCCAGTATCAAAATCAGATTTTGAGATGGCTTCATTCTGATCAGGCCCCTTCTAGCAGTCCTTGCACATTTTTGCAGTGTTCCACTGGAGCTTGAAAGCAGCCTGAGTTATATTAAACTGGGAAAACATCACTAAATCCCAACAGCACTTCATATTCCAGAAATATATTATCGCCTTTATAAGAGCCGTGCCATAATGGAACCACCACTTAAAAAACCCTGGTTTATTTGGGGAGCCTGGAGACTTGTGCACAAACCAAATACATCTGTCAATTGTCAGTGTAGACCCAAGTGACACATTTGCAGATGACCTACTTGTTACTTGTGCCAGAAAAGCAATGGGTCTGCACTGTCGTTCTAGCATTTTTCAACATGCAGAATGATGACTGTCGCTTGCTGCCTGGTGTCCTGTCATCTCAGAGCATTTCCAGTCACCTCTTTTTCTGCTCCTTCATGCACAGAAACACCACATCTGTAGTGTAAGCCAAGATGCACCATAGCTACTATTTGAAGTGACAGAAATATCCACCCTTTTAGTGCTGCTCCACTTCAGATATAGTTAAAAACTCTTGCTTTGTTATTTGCAAGAGTACATCAATGAATCTGTCCCTTTTTAACTTGGTTACTTTCAGATTACATGCTAATTTGGAGGTGCTTCTTTAATACTTCTAAAACAGGTGAGAGAAGACAGGCAGATGTGGGACAAATTGCACAGTTTAGCAGATTAAAAATAGAGAGAGAGAGCCAAGCAGAAATGAAGGCATACGACGAGACAGAAAACCAAAACCAAAATAGACAGCAGCAATTGCTATAGCCTGAAATACTGTCACTAGTACTAGCCAGGAAGTTCTAACAGAAAAAAAAGGACAGATTCAGACAAAAAGAAAAAAAAGAATTAACTGAAAATAGCGACCATTTATATAAATATAACACAACATTTGCATGATAAAAATCACTTAGAAGCTTGCCTTGCTCTTTCTAGGTAGTTACTTGCTAAAAAGGAATAAGTAAGAAGAGGTGTGATATTTCTGGAGAACAGGTCTGGCTCAGCTTGCTCAGGCACCTGATATCACTGAGCCAGTCTCTCAATGTGTACTGCATCTGCCGCAGCCACATTGGGACAGAAGGAACTGCAGGCTGCTGCCCACCAAGAAGCCAACCTTCTAATTCAGACATAACAGAGATAAGTGAAATACCATCAGCAACTGAATTTTAGTATTCAGTGGAAAAACTGAAAAGCTTCTCTTGGTCACTATAGCAATAAACTATATGAAGTCGCTTAAAAAATCCCCAAGTTCTAGCTCAGGGTAAAACCTCAGATAACGAAGTTCTGAACAGATCTCAAACCTCAAGTACTGTGTGCAGTTCTGAGGACCATAACTCAAAAAGGATGTTAGGGCCCTTGAAAGTGTCCAGAAGAGGTGACAGGGCTGGAATGCACGTCCTAATGGAGAGGCTTGGACACAATTAATGCACATTCATTTTTTATTAACCCTGCAGTGGTCAGGCAGTTGGACTTGCCGCTCTTTGAAGGTCCCCTCCCACTAAACTATTGTAGTCAACTTACTGGTCCAAAGCCATTTCAAGTTAAGGGCTCACAGTAATTTCTCCTTTTCCAGGAGGAAATTCTTCCTGTAAGAGAACATTTATCACAGCTTCGTTTTTATCAGGAGGTTTAATAACTTGGCTACAACAGATTATGCTGTAGCAAGACTGAACAGTAGCAAGGAAAGCGATCACAGCCTTAAACACTTCGCCTTTTCCTGACAAGGTCTTTCAAAATGAAAAACTACTTCCTGAGGATTGATCATATGGCGACTTAATTAGATGGGGAGATCTACCAACAGTATTTGAGCGCACTGAGGAAAGAAAAAAAACTGTGCCTGAAGAACGTGAGTAAATTTGAATTCCCTTATTTCTGAGATCCCATATACATTACATCCATGGCAGTAAAAGGTATAAGGGTAGAGTGGAATTATTTGTGATTTTTAGAACAGCTTTTGAGATTAAGATGTTACAGCTGATAATGAAGTTCTCAACTTAGCCTATCTTCTATTTGCACTAATTAAATGAAAAATATCCCCCAAATAAACACAATTTCCTATTCAGCTTATCTTTCAGAGTATCCCATTAATACCATTTAGGTTCACGGAACCTAATGTACTGTGGGAAGCTGTATAGAGTTATTTCATAAATCCATATTCAATATCCTATTGAATATGATGTTTGGAGATTAAGGAATTTAAAATTAAGGTATCTCTTTTAACAATAATAGAAATCCCATGCAATAAATAAATAAATCCATGTTTTAAATTAACATAAAATGAAACAAACAAACAAAAAAACTCCAAAAGCTTCCATGAAAAGAAGATCCATCATTTTTGGTCTTTTTGAGAGAGACTGAAAAAAATTGCAGTTATTGCTCAACTGTTCAAAATTTGCATCATCTCCTGAAAAAAAGTCTAAATTCTCCATGCCATCCTCAATTCCATTTGGTGCAATGGAAGCACAGAAGAAAAGAGATCTCATTAAATGCACCCCTTGGTTTTGGCAGATGGAAGAGTGCTTAATATCATTTCAGTCCTGATCTCACTTGTTCCTGCAGAACAGATGCAATATATAATTTATCATAGATGATGGCATTTGAGATAATTCAAAAATCACTGATAAGATGAAATTATATCAAGCTAGATACAGCCATCTGCTATGATTTCAAGGATTCACCTTACGGTCACTTCTTTCATGATCTGAGCTTCATAAAACACAAGACTTCGTACATACACTATAGACAAAAGTGGCATCTAAAACTTCATTTCTTGGGGATACGCAAATAAGTTTTGTTCTGTTCTTGGAAGAGAGATGTAGCCACTGGTACAAGGCTTTCACAGAGGCTGAATTCTCTTTCATGGAAAAAGAGGTCTACATATATTTAAAACTCATACTAGAAAATTGACCAGAAGAGGTAACAATCAAAACAATAGAAGACCTTCAAACTCTAGTCATCGAGATGGAAAAAATAATAATAGAAAAAAAAAAAAAACCAGCAAGAAATTGTCTTCTGTCCAACAAATGTGTTCTTAAAGGGCAGAAGTCTGCAGTTACCCAATTGTCTCCCTACCATATTATGGAACTGTAAAACAGATGTGCAAAGCAGTAAATCAAACAGTGATTAACAGGAAACAAAGTTGCTATCACCATAATCTTACAATATGTAAAAAGTAAGGCACAGGCACCTGGAGTGACTTGCCCATCATGGCAGAGAAAATCAGTGACTGAACAGAGAATTGAGCCCACCTCCCCAGTTCCAGAAAGCCTCATACTTTTGCAAAGAGTGTATCAGTCCTACATTAGCAAGCTTTTGAACCAGGGCATCTGGCATCTGTCTTCCAGGCTGTGTTGTTATTGTCAATAGAGACAGAGTCCAGGCTACTGCATAGTATCACATACAATTATTCAGAGCTTCTTAATATGCATAATGTATAAAAGTCTATTACATAATTATAAACATGAAATATTTTCCTTCATGGCCACTACAAATGCCTTGGTCAATTTAACAAATAAGAGATAGTCCTAAACGTGAAGGGGCCACTGTCCAGAATACAAAACAGATAGCTACTACTTCATGACACAAAACTATCACACCTGAACTCAGAACGATTCGATGAGAAGAAAATAAACACTAATTACAGAAAGCACAGATCTAACCAGCTATCTACCACCTGAGACAGATGAGACAAAGGTTTTAAGACACCCTCTTTTGCCATCTACATTCTGCTCTGCAGTCAGTAGCTTTCATTGCAGAAGATTCACCCAGTTGCCAGGACCACAGCAAAACCTACTAAGTCCTTTCTGAGTTTAACCAATACAATTTCCAAGAATACAAAAATCTGTAATACAGATAAAAAGTATAAATTATCTGTAGTAGATTGTGACCAGTTTTTTGTATTACATCTCCACAAACTAGTTGAAAAGCTGAAAATTGCTTATAAAGCCTCCTTACAAATCACTTTGTAGAAAACCTCCTTACAAATCACTTTGTAGAAAACCTCCTTACAAATCACTTTGTAGAAAACCTCCTTACAAATCACTTTGTAGCTGTAAAAAGTTTCATTAAAAGTTACACAATGCCGACTTCCCACATTTCCTAGTTACTATCACATGGAAGAGGTCTCTGACTCCAAGGACTGGTAGACAGAAAGGGTGACAAGATCCCGTGGCTGGAACATAGTCAACCACATAAAGAAGATTATTATTATTATTGTCCATGTGGTAAAGGAATTAACAACTGGAATTATTCACCAAGCAGTACAGAGGATTCGCTGTGAAATGAAGGCCTTAGCCTGTGAATCTCACTCTCAAACCCTTTTTCATTTTCCCCACTAGGCTTGGTGTGGAATTGGTTGAAAAAAAAAACAAAACAACTGTTAACCACAGTGCTTGCCGTGCACAGCTGAACAGAAACACTTTCATCTTATCTGCAGAAAGTGTTCAGTGATTACATGATTATGAACTGAAATTAATAAATTGTTAAGGTGATTTACCCGAAGTGTATTTAGATTGTCATCTGAAATGACGGCTGAAACACATCATGTTATCCCTCTGTCAGATTTAGGGGATATAACATCAGTGACACCAAGAGCTGCCAGCAGCAGCACTCCAGTCTATTGGTTTATTTAGGAAAAAATAAACAATGTTTTTAAAGCAGAGCTTTAATTTCATCATAGCTAATAAATATTTACACCATCCATTTTTAATTTTTCATCAGTTCAGCATGTATGAAAGCTGATATATTCACAGACCAAGAACCCTAAGTCATAATTATGTAAAAAGTCCACAGCATATATCTCCTGTCTGAAATGTTCAGTAGTTGATGCATGAAATGAGCTCAGTAGCTTAACCTGTATACCATCACATTCCATATATTCACTAGTACTTTGTTTCTTTCTTTGCATTTGCAATTTGTAGGGAAAAATAAATAAATAAGTAGATTTTTAATTAAACAGCCAATCTAAGGAAACCTTAAAGGTGCTTACCACTGAAAGTACTGACCTAAACATTTTTTGGCTTGATCCACAGGATATGATACACACACACACACACACATAAAATGTGGTACTCTGTGAATTCAATCCTGGTTCACAGTTGTCTTAGTTGCTAATGAGTTTCAGAAGAACAGAATACAACTAGGAATTCTATTTTTTGTTCATCTATTGTGTGTGCAACTGGAAATAAAATTGACTGAAATAGCTACATGAACTCTACGAATGATCTAGAAATTCCAGTCCTGCTGCTATGATTCCTGACACTAGCATTGCTATGCAGCTAAGCTCTTAAAATCACCTTCAACAAGATACTCTGAAGGTTCTCTAATATATATAAAGATAGTCTCTTTCTAAACTGCCAACCCAAACTTGAGGGAGGGAGGAAGAAATAAACTCTAGTCACTGTCAGCACACGTACCTTCTTCTTTGTTGCCTATGGACCTTCATGTTCTTACACAGATCTATGCTTTTAAATGGGATTAGCTCCATCAACTTCAGAAATTATCTTAAATGTTTTTATTAATTTAATATATTTTTTTTATTTGGTAGAGCTTGAATTGCTTCGTACTGTGGAAAATGAGCAAGCACGGAATGACTAGGTAAAGTCACTTGTGCCTTTTTTCTATGAAATTAATCTGGTAAGTGAGGTAGTAAGGTTTCATTGAAATATCAAGAACCTTAAAACGTTAAATTTTGCCATTGAAATTACTTCCATGTAATCTCTATATAGATTAATCAGTCTTTGCTGTTGACAGGTAGTACTAAATAGATGCTATAGTATCAAATGCTTCAGAAACACAATTGAGGAAATACAAAATACTTCTGTTACAGCAGCGGTCTCTCACTATTTTTTAATTATGTAATACTCTGGGAATGCAAAAGTGCATCACCAGCTTATTTTTGAACCACTGTGGCACCATCTGTATAGAGCCACAATTCAAACCATCAGCTCTTCTTCTTGCTGAGTTTCAGCATAGGCATAAGATCCCAATTTCACAGTACTTTCAGAAATAAAGTTTGAATACTTCAGAGCATTCTCAACTACACAACAGAAATGTCTTCTCACCATACACAAGGTCACAGTACTTTCTTCCATAATCTTACACAAAGTATCAAGTACCAGCACTGCTCTATCACTCTTGGAATAAGTCGTTTAAGAACTTATAAATGAGCACTTGAAGAATTCATGTACTCATCTGCCTGTTTAATTATATCTCCAAGCTAGAAAGGCTGCCTGTGCAGACATACATTTTGCAGTACTGATATATAAATGTTTAAATAGCTGCTGCAGTTCAAAGAAGCATGCAACAATTTCAATCCATAGCTTCAGAGGCATACAGTCAGGAACATCACCTTCACACATTTTAGAATATTCCAGATAGTAAATAAGATCTTCCACATATGGTTTGTGTATGTAACCTGAATTTTAGTCTTCCCTGAGCAGGAGAAGCATTTTAAGATGTCAGATCCTAATTAAAAAGTAAAATGCACCTTCCTCTGCATTCATCTACCAGCAGATGTTGCGGGATTAAGTGGACCAAGATAGTACTTCAGTTTTAAACAATTATAACATCTTTATTTATAGCTTTTCCTAAACATCTGCTATCCAGTCTTTGGTAAATGAAAGCATTTATGGACAGGTCACAGCATTAACAAACTCAACACCAAGGTTTGGGTCCAAATAGCAAAATTCAAGCCTTACTTATGCATTTCTGTACTCTAAAGACCTTCTGGAAGAGGTTGCTTACTATGTAACACACCTATAAACCATTTTTCAAAGCCTTTTGCTTTGATGGATTGGGAGTCTAACAGTAAATACAACCACATTTACTTTATCCATTGCACCTTCTTTTAATGCTAAGATTACAAATAAAAATATGTAAAAACTGGCTAGAATCTTCCAAAACAAACTTTTGAAACTCAAGAGAGAGAAAATTAGGTCAAGTGCAGTTTGATTTTACTCTTCTTTGGATTCCTATAACAAGCATATGTAACATACTTATGATACAGGATGCACTGGACTCTACTTTCTCATATTCTCAGGCCCTCTTCATGGGCTCCTTTTACAGTTGGGGCCCATCATGCTCCAATGTACACACTTCACACTGACTTGGAGGCCTGGCTTTCAGCTTGTTTCCTAAATCTTTCATACACTGTTTTTCCTTACCGGTTGTTGCTACTCCTAACAAGTACAATTTTTAAATTATTTCCATCCTTTAAAAAAGTTTAACATCCCACAGACATCTGTACAATCCCATACCCCTCAGGCTTGCTTCGCTCAAAGCAACAAACAAACCTGAACAAAACATGCAGCAGCCCAGGATCTCAGAGCCCATGAAGAGCCAGAACAGCTTGCATTTACCTTCTTGACTTATCCCATTGCTGAGTGATGGAGCAGAGCATTTGGGACTCACTAGAATTGCCTCCAGTGAAATAAACTTCCTCAGAAGAGCAATCTGTTCCCTGCCAGGCCCCAGGTCGGCAGCAGACAAGGCAGCAGCTCTACAAGCCTGGAAGGCCCTAGCTAAGTGGGGCTCAGCTGCAACACCTCAGCTTAATGAGTAGCAGAGCAGCAAGGGCAGCTCTGTGCTTTGGCAAACCCCGGTGAAAGCATGCAACTAGAGGAAAAACGTAACCACTAAAATCAGCTACTGTGATTCTGCCCACGTGCTGGGAACCAACCTAACAGAGAATGCAATGCTTGCACTTGATCACCTCTCAAAGAACTAATGGCTGGCTTCCAGCCCACACATCTGTACCACTGCTGCTTCTCAATTTGCTTGCTTTCCTACAGACATTTACAGAAAAGCACACCAGAATTAGAATGAAACATTGGTGACCTTTCTTCCTATTGCTTTTGCTACCTATCAGTTGATTAGCTTTTGTTTCCAGTCTTCCTACATGTATCTTTCTAGCATCAGGCTCTAAGAGCTGTGGCTGCAGCAATGCTGAGCCCATGGCCAATACTTTTCCTTACTGTCTTGAGGAGTGCAGCATCATACTTAAGTTCAGCACAAGGTGGTGATGAAATAAGTTTCCATGCAAATGATAATGCATTTCTATACTGTAAAGGGCACAGGCAGTCTAAATTAACTTTCTTGCATCTCTAATTCAAATCACTTGACATCTGAATAGTTATCATACAAGGTAGACAACTTCATGCTGCATTGGATAAGACATTTTCATCCTGTTCTGGGAAGCTGGTGTTCCAGCAATTTCTCCATCTAGTAATGTATTTGATGAATGAATCCATAACAAAAGGCCTAATTAGGAATTTCACTGTAGCCTGGCTTATTCTGATTCAAAGACTTCTAGTAGTAACAGAAATTTTCAAACTATTAGTGAAGGTTTATTGTCACTGAAGAGCAAAACTATTACCCTTACTCATTCTCGAGTACAAAAGATACACTTAGTGCAGAACTGTGTCTCCTGCTCGGTGTGGAGGAATAATGGGAACAATAACATCACACCAGGCAGAAGAGACTTGGGAATTTATTTGGCAAGGCCTCCAGTTATTGCATTTCATGGACTATGACTAAGAACTCCAACTCGGATCGCTGTATTTGCAATACATCGCACTAGTGTCACTGCGTTTTCTAATTCCCTCACATCTACAGCTTAGAGTCTATGGCTTTGGAGCCTATAAGGTAACAGCCAAGGAAACTCTCCTCCCTGAACTATTTTCTATGCTCAGACAAATAACTTGTGGGGATTTTTTCCCAACCACAGCATTTCTCAATGTGACAAAGGACCAGAACTCAACTATAATTTTGTGTTGCTGGGCATTCTTCGATTTCTGAGGAACAAGGACAATTAGTCCTGTAGAAACTGCTGGTCCTCCAGATGACAGAGAACATTTTGATTCTCTGGAGGATACCAGTGTAAGCTGCAACACAGGATTTCAACAAAGCACAGTGTTTAACAATCAGCAGAGGAGTAAAGACAGATACCTCTTCTATCAATTTATCTAAGCAAGTGCATTTTCGTTTCACATCAGATGAAACGTGACTATTGAAAAAATTCTGTATCCCATTCATTTTAATGGAGTGTAACAAAATATCACAGCAGATGCATGGTGTTCTGAAAAATATTTTTGTGATTGTTTTTCTTCATTGCATTTCCTCAGCTGAAAACACAGAGAGCCTTGGAAATCACTGACTTGCAGCAATAACATTCTCAGCCATAATTGCAAGGCCTCCTTTTGGACCGAGCATGCAATCCATGCTGCAGGAGAGCAAGCACACGCTGTAATGACTATGCTGGAAGATGCAGTGCTGGCAGGCCCCAGTGAGCAGGGAGGAAAAGATCTATGTTAAAGCCTGATTGTTTCTTGCCCTAAAAGCCAACACCAGAGGGTGTTCAGCTTGGGCTCACAGTGAACAAGTCCTCATAATGACAGAAGGTTGGTACTGCTCTCAGAGAGCTACAGCTCTCAGAGGTACACAGTCATCATATGTGTAGCACTCAACAAGAAAGCTATACATACTGTGTCCACCATTCACATCACACGAGTGGGCCTGACAGCCCAGGCTGTGTTGCACTGGGGCCTCTGAGCCTGTATCCACTATTTCAGAGCCTGATTTCTATTTACAAGCATTTGTACAAGCGTTTCCACATTAATACTTAGTAAGGTTAAACACTGGTGGAGGTAGAAAAGATTGTGAGATTACAAAAAGCATCCATACTTGCTGTTCTGAGATGCACTCCTTCAGATAGAACTGTTTCATCTAGCAGTGAACACAAAAGAGATACATTCGTTTGAGAACAGACTCTCTTACTCCTTCTGGAGAGGCAAAGCTTTAGCTGTGGAGTGGAACTCTGCAGAACTGCTTTTGGGTGAATCTGTCATGCATAGCTACAATGAGTAGGAAAAAACATCAGATCATTCCTTCAGACATTGATGGTTCAGGTCATCAGTTATACCATAATCCATAAGCCTTGATAGACAACTAAGTCTTCGGTCTTAATATAGCTCTTTTTATCCCGTGCTCAATGGACTAATTTTGTAGGGAAATAATCAAAACTTGTTCCAAACTCCATCATTTCCACTGGAGTTCCTTCCCGTGACGTAAGAGCACCTTCAGTAAAAGAGTTTGAACTTAATAAAACAACACTAGCACTATTCTCCAAGGAGTTCCAGATCAGGAAGTTTATGCTGCATAAACTCTTCTTCAGCCTTCACTGGGATTGCTTCACACATAACTGGTGGACAATAATACATTTTCAGTGAAGGTGAAATTCCTGTTGCTTCTAGAATCTTGTAGCTAGCGGCCACACAAAAGGGGAGGAAAGAGCTGAAAGCAGCAGGTTTTATTTTTTTTTAATCGAAGAATCCAATAAAAACAATGTCATAGTTTGTCATATGTAAACACAAAGAAGTCTGCTATCTGTAGACAGAGTGCCAGAAATATCACAGAGGAAGTAAATACCAGGGGATTTTTCTTTATCTTAAGAATTACTTTGTATGACAGTATCAGAACTGTTTCCTATTAACTTTAAAGAAAAAAAAAAGAAAGAAAAAGTAGGAACAAATGTTAGTACTATCTCCATAGAAATTTTGAGACCTTCTCAGGAAAGAGTTTTGAAGCAAGGCACTGACTACTGAGACAAGATGCCCTCTTACTGGATGACAGCATTAACTGTGTTCTAGATTAAAGATACAGTTCTCCCCACGTTAATCAGTAGACAAACTGCAAGGCAGTATCGAACAATCTCCATTCGTTCAACCTTTCTCTGGGACAGCAGTGTTTCTCCCTACAAATACCAGGCAGCTTTTTTCACAAAATGTCTAAACATTTATCACACTTCTGAATTACAAACCCAGATATATTTTGAAAGAACCTACAAAAAAAAAAAAAAAAAAACAAAACAAAAAAAAACCTGTTGCTAACAGACTAGAACTGTGATCTAACAGTTTGTAATTTTGGTTAGACCTTCCCCTAACAGATGAAATGTTCCTTTAAAGGTCCTCCCTAAAGAGAAGTTTTCATTATAAAGAAGTAAAAATACATGCAAGTGTATAAACAGATAGTCTTAAAAAGCAGTGACTGCACCATTTAAACTTGTAAATAAGCAGGTAATAAAGGGATTTTTTTAATTGATATATTGAGTTATTCAGAATAAACTTGAAGAAAATTCCTTACTTGTTTCTAATTTCTACTGATCAGAGTGGACCAATTTCCTTTTCATTATTATTGTTATTATTATTGATTTCTGTTTACCCATGGTCTCTCATTTTTTCCTTCTTTCTATTTTACCTCTCATAAGAGAGAAAGGCTAAGGAAGCCTACCTCCAGTTTTAATACGGCTAATAACTTTGAGAGTAGCTTGGTTTAGGGACTTAAGCACCTTCAGTCTCAGCAAAGACTATATGCCATCATTTCTTCCTACCAATTTCAGAGATTCCAAGTTTTTTTGCCTTTGCCTTTCGTCTGTAGGTATAATCTTCCCCTTGATTTCCTGCTCATTGCACACACACTTGCTTCCAATCGTCTTTTCTTCTCCTTACTCAATCCTGCCTGAAAGTTGCTCAGAAGTCCAAGAATTGTGACTGTGCTAAACAGATGGCTGAGACTTAACACACTGTTATAAAAGTAGACTTACTCTCCATTTCCATGCCAGTTCTAGTCCTCTGATTAAATTTTAGTCAACTCCTGCACTACAGAACAAGTCATTGGAGAAAACACCCATGACAGAGCAAAAATTATTTAGCACCAGACATCAATTATACCGGAGACAGCATGAAAAAAATGCAGGCCCTACAACGTGGCTAAAGAACCAGACTTGTATAGGTTGTATAGACCACACACACATATCCTAATGTCTCCTTTCTATTAATTTCCTTCTTTTTCTTTCTTTCTTTTCAGTTTTCGTTGCAACATCTTCCAGAAACAAAAACCACTGCAATTCTAGAATGAATCAATATTCTGATCCATTTTAATAAGAAAAATGTATTACTGCTTCACAGGGGCTTTTTCTGTTGGTCTTCTGGCCCAGCTGTTAATTCTTCTCAGCAAAGAATCTTTTGCAGTAGAATAGAAATCAGTGAATGTGATAATACTAAGTGCTTCCTCATCCTCATTAGGAGCACTTTGAAATGCTAACACACAGACTGAGCTGTGCCTGAGAAGGGCTAATCCAAATAATGTAATTTTTCCTATTTATATATATGTCTATAGCTTGTATACCTCTTAAGGTAATTAATGTGGCGTTATTTTGTGGTAGATTTGGAGACAGTAAAGCAGGATAAAGCAATGGAAGTACAAGCATACATCTGTCTTTCTCACTGCCTCACCAAGTGTATAATTACGTTGTCTGTACAAAGTGAAATCAAAACACCTACAAAGTGTCTCACTTCACACTATTACTACTGGTTAGAGAGTATGCAGTTCTGCAAAATGTTGAGTATTTGTATATTGTTTTACAAAAAGCCTAAATGAGTATTGGGACTGTTCCTCAAATTTCAAGAACAGAAGAAGACAGGGCATACAGACTGATCAGTGCCAGAGGAGTATCTGGTTACTCAGGGGAATTACAAAGGAAGGTTTTTTTCTAGATGAACAATTATTTAGGAAAGTTACATGAATTATCTCTTACAAGATGGTCAAGCAGTAAATACATAAGCAATACAAAAAAAAAAAAGAGAAAAACAACAACAGAAAAAAAACAGTGAACCTACAAGAGCGTGACTCAAGGAAGGCAAAGATGAAGCCGTAGAAGCTGAGATAAAGGGTGTGCCTTAGGGCATTTATGATCAGTCTTCAATTTCTCTACAGTTCTTTCAACATTTGCACAACTCAGAAGACATGTTTCTACAGACATAACTGAGTCTAAAGTAGCCTGTAGTTTCTGCCCACCTATATTATATCTAAAACAACAGCCTCAAATTATAAAGAAATCAGTTAATAGGAATGATACATGAGAGTTGTCTTATGAGCGTATTTCTCCTGCTTTTCTGATATAATGCACACGTGGACCTGTCTAGCTAATAGCAGAGGTGAACAAAGGTGAAAGCAGTTCCTTAGTGATAATTGGAGTACAAGGGTCACTAATTAAAGAGAACTTGGTGGCACATATAAAGTCACAGAAACACAACGTGGACCTAATGACTTCTTCCATTCAACTGTGAAATACTTAATCCACTACCCAACTGCAGATGTAGACAAGGAACAAATCTCTATTTTAAGATAGAATGGATACTGCAGAGAAGACAATTCTAAAGTAATGTTATCAACAAAACTAGAAAACTCATTTTTTTCTTTGTTTTTTTTTTTTTTTGTTCCTACTTGAGCAGAAAAATGCTGCTTTACTTTTGAAATCAAATCACATTTTCAATGTTGATGAGGAGTTGGTATTTGCAAGTATTTCTATTGCTGCTAGTAGTAAACGCATTAAGTTTTTGTGTCTTATAACAATTCTATTTTTTCCTTACATTTGCAGTTTTTGCTGGCTGTGGCACACCTACATCAAATCCAACGAAAGTACTCAGCTTCAACTCCTCTTCGATGGAGAAGAAAGAAAGAAGATCCAGAAGTAGAGAATGGTGTATTAAAGCAAGACAACCTTAAGAAAACTCTAGATTGGATCTTCAATGATAATGCCTATTATTGGTGTTGCATCTTAGACAGGAACAAAGTCTGAGCATTCTGGTCCTGCTTCTCTGCTGAGCAAGCTAGCAAGGAGTCAGTATACGGAATGATGTAGGATCAGCTTCAGGAGTCTGGCCCATCTGTTCACATAGGCTGTTCTAGGATTTGGAAGCCTCAGAAGAGAAGTTTTGTGATAAGTATTACCGTTCGAATGAAATTCATTGTTACTTTATTCAACAACATCAAAATAAAGGCATGAAAAGATGTGAAGAGTAAGCCTCTGTACTCCTGAATACAGGACGGCTCGCTTTCCCTCCCCAGACCTCAAAGTGGTGGTGTTTACATTTGTGATTTGATATCAATCAGTAGGATTTTGCTTAGACAAGAATCTTTGTTACTAACTGCACTGGAAGAAATGGCACCAAATTGCACCTTTTAATTATTTAATCTAGAAAAATCTGTACAAACATGCTCTGCTACTGATTCAGAAAAGGATATTTTGCTCTATTTAACTTTCCTACATTTTCATCAGTAAAGGGTAAAGGACTTGGATCTTTCTTATAAAAAATACTTTGTGACATGAAAATAGGAGAAATTCATTTATTGGGTGTTCTAAAATTCACAGTGACTTCTTACAAATTCCTTTCCTGATGGTGCATGCAATTAATAATCATTGGAAGCATCACTGAGGCAAATTTGTGACCTGGAACACAAGATTATGAAAACTTACCCTCAATCAATGTTTTTGGTTGTGTGTATGAATGCATCACAGAAACTGTAAACTGAGAACAACAACTACAATGCAGTACAAACAACACACATCATTCAGGAATCTACTTCAGGCTATTATTAGAATGTGAATACCAAGTGTAATACCAGAAGAAACATAGCTTCAGCTATATGTGATAGCTCTTTCAAAAAGAAGGCTTTGAAGATACAGATTTATTCATTGTGATGAAGACACATCAATATATCGGCTTGCGCTGATTTGAGAGAGTGAGATCCCTCAGTATGTATACAGGCATAAATGAAATACTGGTTAATGGTGAAACAGCTTTCTTCTTCCATATGTGGATTATTCATCTTAATGTGAAGAGCCTACCTTTATTATTATCCACTTGTTTTGGTTTTTGACTAGCACACACTAAATATATTAAAGCAACCTTTGGCTTATTTTTAAGTAGAAAATAATTTAAAATAAATCCAATGTGTAAAATGCCTTTCAGAAGACTGTAAGCAAAATTGCTCAGCAAACAATGCTTCCAAATAGGAAACTCAACTGGAGAAAATGACTTTTCCTCTGGAGAATTTGTGTCCAGTTGCTCCCATACAGGCAGATCTAGGCTCCAGAATTCATTCTGTGTTAATCCCCTGTCTGCGTAATGTATTTTTTTTCCCCACTTGTAAGTGACTGGTACCACCTTTATTTCAAAGTAATGGATGCAAAGATGTCAAGGTCATGCTTTTCCAGTTTGTTGAAGCAATCTAATACCATGACTATGTAGGCCAGCTGCCAGCTGAACTGGACTTTAAATATCTTATAAAAGCATCACTGCATATCTGGTTTAATTCTGTCCCACAATTTAAAAGTCTAATGCAGGAAAGTACATGAAAGAATTTCTCATTCAATCAACTTCACCTTGTTCATATACAGAAAAGCATCACATTGCTTTAAAAAGATACAGGAAATAAAGCTGACAACAAAGGGCTTTTATGCCCTTTGAAAAGAGGAAAATGGAGCAATAATGGATCATGAATGGTTTGGTCGATATATTACAGAGCTGAAATAATAAGCAAGAAAGAAAGGCTTCTGGGAAGGAGTCTCCCTGCTTGAAGAATGTGCCCTGACCTGCAAATGGCAAGCAAGCATTTATATATTGTTTGAGTTTGAAGATGAAACAGGATGATACAGGCTAAGAAGCAAAGAACAAACAAAAAGAAAGCAAAATCTGTTTATGTGCTTTACTGCTTTAAACAACACCAGCAGTGACAATATGCCTGTTGATAAATTGACCTTGATATACCTGCTGGCTACTGAAGTAATTTTAGTACATTTCAGATCTCAGTTGAAGAGCTTTTCAAAACTACAGCAAAGTAAGTGGTGGAGAACAAGAATATCCTCATGTAGTCCATTACCATCTTTCAGCTTGATTGCTCTCGCAGCTTATATTAATCACACTGCCTACAGCCATTGTGAAATGAACAATTAGGTTATGAAAATAAATAGTCAAGTGATAGCTTACCTCAATTAGTCTTTAGTTTTCCCAGACTCTACCACTTAGGGTCATGAATTAAATGCCTGTTGCTATTCTTTCAAGAATTCACCTTAGCTAAAGAATTTTATGGCACTAAAATATGTATCAAAGTCTGTAATGATTTTGTGCCCACGTACAACTTAGAGAGAGGAAAAAAGAAAAAAAACAAAAAAACTTGAATGTACCTAAATCCAATTCCCACTGGAATAATACCTATGTCATAATCAATAGAAGATAGACATCATTGGCCTTCATCAAAAAAACCCGAATGTTTGTCTCATAAGCAACAAAGTACAGAAATGACAGCAACAACACTTTCACTGCACATTTTAAATAAAAGCACGTAAGACAAAAAAGCAGCATGTGGTATGGCCATGCTAAGCATTTAGCAGAATAAGAAAGGCTTTTATATGCTGTTTAAAGAACACTACAGTATGAATAAACTGGAAAGTTATTTCACATAGGAAGGATGATGATTTAGAAATGACTGTGAGAAATATCAATGGCAAGAAGAAGAGAGGGGAAAACAACAAATTCAAGCTGAAAATGGTGGATTTTTTTTTCTTTTTAAGAATTGAATTCGATAAACAGAGGGAATAAAGAGAGACTAGGGAATTAAGTCCATAGCAAATGCAAATCACAAATGATGAATAAAAGATTTCTCCAGAACAAATTTGAGATACATTGACAATACTGTATGCAGAAGATCTAGCTCATTGTCAGCTAAGAGCATCAAGTTCTTTCTGCAAATTGCCATGAATGAGTAAGACAGAAATTGCCCAATTCTATGGGCAACTGGAAAAGCATTTAACATTAAGTAACTCTCTCAAGGAACAGACTCTTGCTTTTGCTTAAGTTCAGTAAGGGTACCTACCATAATCAGCAGATGATGGGAATACAGCAACTGTGGATTCCTAGATCCCCATTCACACAAGTGTACAGAGAGGCCATTGCAGAACAGTGTTCTGCAAAACTGCATGAGTGATATTCAGGAAACATAAATGCTACAGGTAGGTGATATATAGTGTAAATTTGCTGGGTCAACAGTGACTGAGAGTTTATAGATCTCAGTTAAACTAACATAAGTTCCTAGAAGGAGAATAAAGTTAATTCATGGGGTTACTACTGACATAAAGACGAGAAATTCCTGGGTGTAATCAGAGCTAGTAGTCTTCTAGCAGCAGAATTCTGCTATTGATCATCTCCCTTCTTAAATGTGTGTTTTAAATAGAACTCTTTTCAAATTAACTTCTAGGCTCCTGGAGAAGGAAGGTCTAAACCAATAATGTCCAAATCTAGGAAAATATAAAAAAAAAATTCTGATCAGTTCAGCAGGGTGAACTCAGTTACAATGGTAGCAAGCATAATACTTGCATGCACTGGCAGCTCCAGTGAAAATGCCTCCAACAATTACAAATGAACACCGGTTCATTTGCATGATATATTGACATCATCCAAAAAAGGTTGTAAAACACTTTATGAGAAATTGCTATTTGCAAAATCTGAAAGCTCCTCTTGGGAGCAAAATACCTACATTTTAACTGCATCTCAAGGTCTAGGAAAGGACATTTCCTTTTGTGTTAAAATAACTTGTTAACGCCCTGCTCTCTGTAACGCTGCTTGTTTGCTATGAATCTTGAGAATACTGAACTCATCACCATCTCTACACCCAACATGCAAAACCTCTGCCATTAAATGATTGCATGAAAATAGTGCTTCCCCATCCCTTTGATCATACAAGCTAAATATCTCAGTATATCTCTCAGTGGCATAAGAGAATGCCATATTGGAAAGACAAAGCTCTTTTGACATTAATTAATGCTAGGAAAGGCATTCCCCCAGATACAGTTTTATGGCAAATCCTGAATTCCATGGTAGCACTATTATCTCCATCTAGAATAATGCCATCAATGTGCATGGGAATTTCCCTGATTATACACATCATTGGAAGTTGTCCCCTAAATAGAACTTGAACCTAGGAGCCATCCTCTTCATTGCCAAGATTTATCTTTAATCTGAAAACTCTAACTTGACTTCAAGCCACTGAGGATCTCATTAGACATACCTTTTGCAATAAACACTTGCCTTCCCAAAGTAGTCCCCGAGTGTTATGCTTCTGAATGTTCTGTGGGGAAATTCTCATCTATAAAGGATGGAAACTCTTATCCATTCACCAAAGAAAATTATATCAAAGGGGTAATTTGAAATTCTTCAATCTCAGACTTTATTAATTAATTGGCAAATTAAATGCAACTTCACTACCTTACTGTGGCAATTTCTCTACAACTTTGTGTCAGTAAAGGAAGTTTCAGCATGTATAGCTTTCAGTACAGTGGTTAAACAATATTTAACTGCACAGTAACTTGCCTAGTCAGATGGAACATTGAATTTCAAGCTTCACATGTATATACCAGCAAGATAATACTTTCTATCTACCTAATTTTCCATGAATCCCAAGTTAACTCTCCCACTCTTCACTCTTCTGCAGGCCATTTTTTCCTCTCCAGGCTAAAGCAAAACAGAAGGAAATTCATCTACACAATCCACAGGACTTGTTATATTGTGAATGTCTTGTTTATCAAACCTTCCGTCGCTCTGAAGTCTCATAGGTGTTCCAGTCATACCAGAACTAGGAATGTAGCATACTCCTTTTTAATTGAATTCTGTCTATTAAAAGAGGCTGCACTCAGAGCTTGAAAAGCCCATCTAGAAAACATAGGTGGCATCAGCAGTGCATACCATCTCCTAATTGCACACCTTCAATTTATTGACCAGGAGCCAAGTTTTTTTGGTTTCAGAAATATAAATTTCACACTGCACTGAGAAAAGGTATTAAAGTTAAAACTGTTTTAGAGAAATACAAAGATTATAGAAAACTAAGATATAGAGGCTTACGAAGGATCAACATTTTTTCACTGGGATCAGTGTTGCTTCTCCTACAGTTTTTTTTGTTTGTTTGTATGTTTTTTCTTCCCCACTGGAAATGTTGCTAAAATACAGAGTAACTGCATAGTCAAAATCCAACCTTGATGCATGATAATTTGAACATGAATATAATTACACAGACATCCTTAGAACTGCAGAAAACAAGTGAGATTTGGGCAAAATTTGACCCAGAAATAAATTCAGAGCATACCATCTACTCTACCTCCACAGAATTTTCTCAAGAATATCTCCAGTATGAGCAGAGTTACCAGAACCCGCCTTTAGAAGATAGTTTTGCCAGAAGAGGGCATACAGCTTTGCCTGCTGCTTTGGTACAAGAGCACTGTTAATGCACATCTACAACAGAGAATAGCCTTACTATTATTTCAGTTACTATAGCCATTGGCACAACCAATCCTAAAGTCTCTCTGGGTTATCCTGAAGACCTTTTAAAAACTTTCATTTAAGATAGCTCAAGTTAGTCTCAAGAACCTTGAGTAATCATAGCTACAGACACAGGTGATATCCAATTGTCAAATATCTACCACCAGGGAGTGTCACTGCTTTGTGCTGATAAAGGATATTTGCCCAAAAGCTTTTCACTCACAACTCCCCCAGCTTTAAGGCTGTAAAAGAGGTAAAAATCAATAAAACCTGTATTTTGATAAAATGGTTCTGCTAGGGTGTTATTTTTAACAAAAACAATTTTTGGAATTTTATGAGATTGTGTTTTTCTCAGATTACATAATTAACTTTTAAGGTTTGTGGAGATGACAAGCTAACAGACATTAAAAAAAACTTGAATAGTAGTTTTGTCTGGCTTTTTTGTTGCTTTGATTGCTGTTTATATTTTAGTACAAATGATGGCATGGCACAACATAAGGATCTGTCAGTTCACGCATCATTTTTAACTCTAGGGTCTGTTTTTTTCTCACAATATTACAAAAAAAAAAAAAAAAAACAGTTCTAAAACAGTTCTGTGGCCTCTGGAAGATTTTACCTTTTTTCTTTCAGATCCACTGTTTTCATGGGGCTGAGTGAGTAAAATAAAGAAGCTCTTAGAGGAAATACTCCAGTTCTTTGTGAGGTGTTAAGCAAGCAGGTTGAAATGTTTGCCACCTTAGGGAACCAGATACAGAAGTCCTAAAGGGTTTTCCCCACAAAGTCAGAAACCTTGTGATAAAGGACTTCCAACCATCAGTTAATCTGGACACTGTCCACAAAACATCCGCACTACTACAGTTACAAAAAGCCTGCTAGTCTGAAAGTTTATCCCAGAAATAGTTACAATAATGAACGACCAAAAATCATTCAGCTGGGTTGGATTAAAGCACGTTTACTGCAAACACACACTACCATTTCAAGAAACTGCTAATTACAGACATAAAGCTAGGTCTGCACAAAGGAGGGGAGTGTAGTGTGATGGCTCATGTTTAAGACAACTTTTATGTACATATCATCAGTCTTATGTTATGTTGGACTGTAGCCAAAAGCAGAAAACTACAGGTTATTTTACTGCAATTTTTTCACCTCTTTCCCATATGCCAGAATAAAAAGGAAAAGCTGCTTCCATTGTTATATCACAGCAGTACTTCTGGGTCACTGCAATGTCACTTCAGAATAAAAAGTAGCAGTTGCATTGGGACAAGTACAGTGTCACGAAAAGATTAGCAGAGATAGCTTCAACTACATAAACTCAAAAGAGGCTAATTTTCCCATGTGTTTTTTTTTTTTCAATTACAGAAAAAAACCCAAAGTCTTCAGGTAGAATTATACTCAAATACACATTGGTTGTGTGTGAGATGGTATTTTTAAATCAAAAGCATGCCTTCAGTTAATGGGGCAGTGTAGAGCCATAAGAGATGTGTATCTTTCATGCAGAACAAATTGAATGAGGAGGACAGAAAGGAACTTCATTCTCTTAAACCCACAGCTTTCTTGGTGCCTCTCTGCTGCCTAACTTTGTTTCATGAAGAATGGAAAATATCAGATATTCACAAGCCACACAATATCTACTAATATATTACAATAAGCTTCAAGAGTCCTTCCCACTTGAAGTGCACCAATTTCTGCTCTCACCCCATGGACACTGTCTGCCATCGAGGCTGAGCTGCCACCTCTGCCCCTTGAACACTCCTTGAACCTGCTGGGATCAGCTCACATAGGGACACTCAGCAAAGTTCCAGCAGCCCTGCCTGCACAGAAGGAAACTCCATCAGAGATTGCAGCCACCAAATTTGAATACGTTTGGCTGAATGTGTGTAAGACACCATTTTTCAGTTTTGTCATTGGGCCAGACGTAGGCATAGCCATGACAGTAGATCCTCCTGCCAAATTTTCAGTCTCTTACAAAACCCAAGGTATTCTCAATCAAGTGGCAGTAAGAACTAAAATAGCAGAACAACATATTTCACCCTGTCTTATTTAAGCAATATAGACAAATCATTTTTATTTAAATAAGTCCAGAAATTTAGGCTGAGGATTATCCCTAACATAGTTGTTCTCAAACCGTATACCAAATGTCAAAACACATCTAAAGCCATCTGACAGTATGTCTTAATTGAGAGTAATGTGTACCAGGAAAAGAATTTACGCACATATATTTTGTGAATCAGGAAGGTTCCTTTTACAAAGAAAGAAAGAATCAGTGTAGGAACGTCAGTCATCAGTCACAACCAGTGATACATATTGTAGAGAACAGCAAGAACACATATTTTGTTCAAGCTGATTCTTCAGTTTTAGGCAACATCATTAGCAAATACAGTAACTATGACACCACAATCCAGTACTCCAGGCCAGAGTAGTTCAGCATATAATCTCTCAGCCACAGAAAATGCCTAGAGGCTGCTTTAAATTTAACTCATATTTTTCTTACAGTTTAGAAAAATTCCATCACAAACCTCAATCTATATTAACAATCTATGGTGACGATTCCCTTTTCTATCAGAAAAAGTGTTTTTCATCGTGAAATAGTATAATGTTCCGTCTTAAAGGAGATCTTTTCTAGAAAAAAAAATGATTATGTTCCAATAAAGTAAACTTAGACTTACGATAACCAGGAACAAAGGGTTATATTTATTTATTGACAACTGTCTGTTGCTGGATAAGGGACCAATAAAAATGTAATTAAGCAGAAATGAATCCTTCACTTACTTCATTCTCAGAAGTTCTGTGCTATAAAAATATCCAATTTATAGTATTTAATTATTTCCCCTCTCAAATTTTAAACTTCTGAATGATTAATTGCTTCCCTTCTCCCCAGTATATCTCCACAGTCACATCAGGAAGAATTAGAAGACATCTGTAGGGAGCCAGGTCCTTCTGCCTATGGCATCCCTTCCCTACTGGTGGGTAATTCTGATTCCTGCACAGTATTGCATGCACCTGAAGCTGCACAGTTCCAAGTTACTGTAAGTGACAGCATATATGATTTGATAAGACACTTGTGAGCTAATAAAACTATTCTGGTTCAGGATATTTTAAAATATGCATATGTTGAATAACTAAGTCCACAGAGTCTCAAGCATGTAAACCTTTATCACCTTAATGATTCTGCTGTGTGAGTAACTCCATTAACTTTGTAATACTCACTGTCAGACATCTGTCTGTCACCCAATTTCAGTCCATCCCTCAGTGGAAAGCATTTCCCCAGCACACGTTGAGCTTTTGGTTAGAAAACTGTTTCAAGGAAATAACTCATTCTGATTACACCAAGCCAACTCCGTAATGTCTTATCTCAGAATGCAGTGTTCATTATTATCAACCGGATGATATTTTGATAATTATGTAAAGCAAAATGAACTCCAAAAAAGTGGCTTTAATATTTTAAATAACAATTTGCAGAGTAACTGATACTCTCGGGCCAGTAAAAATAGGTTTCTGTCATCTACGAGGACCAGAGGCTAGAGTGCTTCACTGAACTACTTTTAAAGACTCGCTTTTAGCGCTCCTTACTATTCCCTGGGTTTGCCCCAACGCAAGTGCCAAGATCACTACTTAGAGGCCTAGAGCTGACACTAGAAATCTGGAAACAGGGAGACCCTTCAAGATGCAGTACAGGCTCAGCACGGCCAGCATCAGGGCTCATTCTACCCACAGGGCTGAGTACGCAGGAAAGAAAGGTGGGTGTCATGGTCTGAACAGCATTATGGAGCTCTTAGCTGATATTGTTGCTGGTGAGTTCTAGAGGATCATGAAGTGAGTTCACAACTCACTTCATGGAGGTCAAACAACATTTGACTGGCAATAACATACAGCCTTCTTGCAAGGCAAATATTCTCTCCTGTCATTCATTGCTTGTGCAAGGAAGTTTTTTCAATGCTAAAACTTGGAAGCAAATCTTTTGAGATGCAAGTCAAAATTAAGTGTTAAACTAAGTTGCTGAAACACTTGACAACTGAGTTGATCAAGGTATCTAAATAAGAACACTAAGAGCTGAAAACTACTGGCCTGCTTTTGACAATTTAGAAGTGTAGGGTGTGAGGCCTTTCAAAAACTAATATAATTCCTTTGTCCAGCTCAGGAGGAAGAAGAGTGGTGGCCTCAAGACAGACCCATAGCCAAGTAGTTACTTAAGACACAATCAACTTGCCAAGTTTAAGATCAGTTTAATCATAAAAAGAACTATCCCATATTCCATGTTGATGTTATTTTAACTACATATATCAAAGTGCAGTTTTTTATAACGTCAAGACTATATTGAGCTGCTGCAGAGTTATGAGGCATCAAAACAAAGTCTCAGAAGAACATCTGTTTTGCACAAGTCATTTGTTCAGCATCTTATTAACACACAGAGGGCTCTTCTCAGCAATATAAAACCCTACTCTTTGGAGACCACATGATACAGTAAGAAAATTCCAAGAGTTATAATAACCAAAGCACTTCTCATATATCCGTAAGTGCAGAGGTCTTTCTGCTTCGTTATGCTCCAGTAATGGGCATAATGGTTTTATTTGCATAAAACCCAGATCCCATTATGCCGTAGCTGCTGCTTTCTTACACTCTTAAAATAACACCAGCATCCTGAACTATCATGTCTGGGGCTGTTTAAAAAAACCTACACAAACATTTGTTACGTTTTTATGAGGTGATATATTTGCATAATACATTTAGACTGGAAACCAAAAAATATTTAGAGTAAAAGCCATTTCTGCCTGCAGATGTGAACTCACTGGACTGTCAACTAAGGAAAGAAATGTGTTTCTGCTGCTGTTAACATACACTACCAACAGGCCCCTAAATGACAGAAAAATTAAAATGAGTCACCCTCAGAAGGTAAAACACAGGAAAGTAACTACAAGAAATTTTTTCCTTTTTACTGAGGGCAAGTTCCATATGGTCTCACTATTAAAAAGAAAATTATTTTGTTCTTATAATCTTATTTCATCTATTCAAAGTGCTCTTCAGCCAAACACTGCTGGGAAATCCAGCAGAGCAATAGCAGAAGCTGGGGCTGATGCATGTTATGTCCTCATAAGACCTATGCTGCTGCGTTTTAAGTCTAGAAGAAATATATTATTTAAAGTTATATCCCTTACATGCATTATGTTAGTCTAGCATAAAGCATTTAGAGGCTATAGATCATACAGCAATTTAAGATTCTTTGAGAAGTTCCTCATCTTATATCAAGACATCAAACTCCTAAAGTACTCCTCATAAGCACCATCATCCTTTTAAACCCATATTTATTTACACTCACACTCATGTAGACTGCTCTGGAATGTTTTTAAAGTTGAAAACACAAATCAGCAATACTATTATATTTGACAACAGCGTTAAATTTGAAGTCATGTAGCACCTCATCTCATAAAACTCAGTAAGGAAATACCTAATGAGAGAGGAAGTCTAATGACAACTCTTGCTCTGCAACCCTTCAGAAAAAAAAGGGCAGGTCTTCAGCGAAAGATAACTTAACTCCCTCATGATCCACTGCTGCAGAAAGGAAGAAACCTCGCTGGAACCACTGAAATCTGGTGCAAGTTCAAAATGGAAACTTCACTATAGCAGTCTAGTAAGAATAAAGTAGAAGACGAAAAGCTGTTTTAAAATAGTATATTGATGAATACACAGACTACTGTTATCAGGTGTCCTCTTCTCATAGCACAGAACATATCACCATCATCTCCAGTTCTTCAGCTGTCTGTGCAAAGATCAAGTCCTACAGCAAACTAATTCTCTGGTTTCCATAAAAATTGGTAGGTAGCAGTAGATACAAGCATGCTTTTTATGTCATGCTGTTGAACTTCATGGACTGAAGTTTTTTTATTACTGCATTGCAAAAGTGGAGCTTTTTCAAGCTTTAGGTATCTAACTCAACTCTGAGTCAAATTATTTTTAGCTAAGAATTCTGCCTGCAACATCTTTACTGTTAAGGATGATGTTAAAAAAAAGAGCAAATAGAGATTATGAGCCTCAGAGGAATGAGAGTGTTCACAGGAGCAAGCTGGACTGAGTAAATAAGAAATTTAGTGTTCACTGTCACAGACATAGCTAAGGCTTTATCTGCCCTGTGAAAGTACTGAAGCAAACCTACAATAAAACTGATCAGCAGCAGAGATACAAGGACGCCACAGCTCTCATTGACTTGAGGTAACAAAATAAAAGGCAGTATCTCAAAGCCAATGTCATTTACTGATAGGTCTTAAAATCTCAAGGCTCTTTTAGAGTCTGTGTTATTTCAGGAAGCCTGGGGCTGTTTCCTAAGATATTCTAACTGCAGAAAGGCTAAGGCCTACTGTTACGGTGGACACTGACATCTTGGCAAGAGTTTTGCCCATGCAGAAGAAAAACAGAGACAGGTTGTCCCGTGGTGAGGGCAGACAGGACAGCAGGAGCTTTTCCCTGTGCATAGGTTGTGGCTGGGGCCACTGCCATGGCTGAAGTGACAGAACTACTACACATAAGAGGAAAACTTGCTCTCTGCAAAGCATCTTGAAGCATAGCCCTACTTTATATATCTGATACCTAAGAATAGGAATGGGTCTTACCTGTACAGTGAGTCTTTCACTTTTAATGCTTGGGAATACTCTACTTGAGCACTGGAAACTTAGTGTTTGCTGGCGAGCTCTTCAGCTTTATGTTTTTCCTTACTAGAATTCCAAAGTGTGTAAGTGAAAGCATGTTACCAAGTCTCTGCTCAATACCATTGAATGTAATCACACAGAAAAAAAGAGTAAATACAAAGTAATTTCCTGCCTCATTTTGAGCAAAAGGCAGAAGTTTTACATAAACTTACTCCTTCACATATCCCCTTTAAGAATGTCACATGTTAACCTTGATTTTCATGTCTGTTGAATTTACATTATGTTTGCAGCTGACTTAAACTTTCTGAGTTTGGTAGCGTTACTGCTTCCCATTCAAGCAGTAATCCTAATACGTCTAATCCCCAAGTCCAGTTCTTCAACCCAGCAACGTCATTATTGTCTGAGATTGGGTTCAAGCCAGCATACAGTCAGTGTTAAGCTTGGAAACAATAACAGGAAGACTCAGGGCAATAAATGTGTGCCTAACTCCTGTAGTGAATTCAAACTAAGAGCTTAGGTATGTTTTTCCCAATTTTATTTCAAAAAACAGTTTATTTGGCTTTTCCCAAGCCACTGAATACAAATCCGGTCCCAAAGAAAGATGGGACTCCTTGGATATGACAACACAGGTCTTCTCTAGCTGCTTCAGCAGCAGAGGCTTGACATACTGAATGTAGCTCACTGACATATACTGGAATTTGTCATAAATAACTTATCAGGGAATTGGTCAGTGACTACTTACAGGAACAGAAGCAAAATAAGAATTTACTGCTATGTTAGAATCACTTGAAGGAACTACTTCTGTTTGAAAACTTGCTCTGATGAGAGAAAAAAAAAAATACAATCATCTTTCAAACCTCAGTGAGTTAAAGTGTATGTGCATATATAATCGAAGTTACCACAATTGTTTTGACAAAGATGACAAAATTCTGACCCTGCAGTCACCCTTTCTTTTAACTAATGTCATTAGTTATTGCTTATATGCATCAAGAAAGATAAAAAAAAATAATTCCTAACATCTTTCAATAACCACCATGTAGCAAAGGTCATATAAACCAGTACATGCTCTTTAAAGTCAAAACCTTGACAGATTCCGAGAGTTTCCCATTATGAATCCTGTTTGACTTGCATTTTTCAAGTATTGCCCTTATACGTGTTTCTTTAGCAGCAGCAACATACACATTAAGGCTTGTGCTGATAGCTTGTACCAGACCATTAGCAGAGAGATCAAAAAGACATTAAATTATTCCCTTTCCTGTACTGCCTAGTCACATTATACTGCAATCATTACAACTGTTTACTTCTTAAAAGAGGAATGAGTAAGAGAAAATCAGATTGGCTCTATTTCTTCCTTTACTCTTTTTTCAGAATTTGTATGATTTATTAGCATTCCATTTTTTTTCTATTTTTTTTTTCCTATAGTGAGAAAACAGGTACTTATTAATGCCCTATTAAACTTCCAGACTTTTCTTAAGTCTAGGAAATAACAATTACAGATCTAAATAGTGTCCCTTGCATTATATGAAATTTAGTCTACCATGCCCTTTTACTTATCAATAATCGCACAACTGTATCAACTAAGCACTCTTCCTAACCCACATGCAAAGAGACTGTCAGTCTCCCATCGCCATGAACATAGATATGTAGTTAAAAAGACTGTAATCATAGAGAACAAAAGATGCATTTTACAGAAATGTACTCATAAATTGTTTGGAAAAATCAGTGTTGTAGTTGAAAGCCACCCTGCCCTATTCTTGACAATATCACCACCAGTTTTATTTTGTTCTTACCCTAATCAAGTCTGAACAAGCCTTAAAATACCCCAGGACAGCTCCTTCTTGAACCAAAAAAAAAAAAAAAAAAAAAAAAGGCAAGTACAGCAACAGAGAACCAGCCCCTTCTCTAACTACACTTATCATATAGTGTTTATTGTTGCACAGCATAAAGGGCTGCATCAGGTTTTGGGACAGCAAAGGAGACCTCCTAGTCTTTATTCTTACATCTGTTTCACACAGGACCTTTCTTCCCCTCCTGCAGCTGATTCTACAATATGTCTCACTAAAGCTGGCACTCTGTCCCCACAAACACAGAGGTCATGATTTCTATTGAGCATGTCATCAGGCAAGCAGTTACGCACATGCAATCTACTCTGGGCAGTCATCAAGAGTGTAAGGTGCAGGTATCCAAACTAAAACATAGACATTTTTCAACCATAATTCTTCCTACACCTTAAATTTCAAGTGCTTTTTTCTCCCTTGCTTACTGCTTATCACTAAGCACATCCACTTACACCACTTATATACAACCTTTTTTTGTTTTTTTCCTCCCATCTGAGACATGCTCTGTTCCTGCTGCTGCCACCTAGCCCTCTCCATTCCTAATGCGGCAATCATTTCCATGGCAACTAATTTGGATGTCATAAATAGAAAGCCATGCAGGTTCAGGAGGTGAAAACGAGCCACATGGAGACAAACCTTGAGGCAGATAAAATCACGTAGCCATGCACCAGCAAAAACAGGAAAAAAAAACCAATTTAGTCAGTTTAACTCAAGTACTTGTTACATCATCAATTATGATTGCCATAATACGAGATAGTATTTTTTCAACAGAGCTGTGCTGTAGGCAGCACAGCTACAATGTGAAACATGCTGCACATGGAGCTTTCTTCCCACTGCAGATTTAAACAGAGAAAATCTCCCCTTAAAAATGAACAGTGCTGAAAGAAACAAACTGAAATACCCAGAAGTCTTAGAAACATTCAAAACTTGATACAGAATAGGCATCTTTTTATTCACTCTACTTGTCAGATATGTGATCTATACTGGTAACTCCCTGCCTTAAGGAAATAATACATTATTTCACTCTGGCTCTATATTTCACTGTGGCTACTGGACTGTGCACTAAACACTCTTGTTCTTGAGAGAACGTCAGGAAGCATGACTGAAAGTAAAACTACATGTGATCACATCTCCAAAGTGATCCCATCTTCCTGGGAAACTCAGGAAGTTCAGCATTTGCATCCTCCATTGCATAAGAATGAATTTACAGAAATAAATCAAGCCTTAACGTTACAGCTAGAAGAGAAGAACTCCACTTTGCTGTTGACCACAAGTACTGCTGATGGAGTGAACATGAATATAATAAGCTCGATGGAAGATCGAGGATTTTCAAATTTAAAGACTTTTACTACAAATTACAGACAACAGCCAGAACTGATATGGTCCATAAGAAAAAAATAATCTGCTTCTTTCATCTGCAGCAGGCAGCTCAGAAATGCCCTCCCAATAGCTTAACATGGCTAAGTCACTCCTAAAGCATTAAGCTGGCATATTCAATTATCCGCAGAACATGCTTTTGGCATACAGCCTAATTAGGCACTTGCGGACCACTTATCATGAGATTATTTTGAATCACAGAATCAGTTGGGAAAAAGTCTAGGTAGATATGAGATTATGATTGACCAGAATCAGTGTGAGAGAACTAAACCCTGAATTAGTCGTATAAACCTAAGATTTGTGGCTTCCTAAATTTATTATGATATCAGCATTCACTTATTGCGATCTACAAGAGACAGACTAAGTAGCATAACGGAGCTGAAGGAGAAGCCAGAAAACATAAGCTATTGCTGTAGTTTTTCTTCTTCTTCCTGCTTGCCCACTGACAGCTGAGGAAGCAGAGCTAAATGCTCAGGCTTTGTGTGCTAAATCTGCACATTTGTTCAGAGTGACAAAGTGCCAAGAGAAAAAGCACTAACCCAGCAATGAAAAAGGGAAGAAGTGGCCAGGAAGGCCAAATGCCTCCAGGTGCACATCTGCTCTGGAGCATACAGACCC
This sequence comes from Cyrtonyx montezumae, assembly GCF_038088225.1. Taxonomy (NCBI): domain Eukaryota; kingdom Metazoa; phylum Chordata; class Aves; order Galliformes; family Odontophoridae; genus Cyrtonyx; species Cyrtonyx montezumae. Next base: position 21,749,288 of record NW_027072045.1, on the reverse strand, counting down.
TATTAGGGCTGGGCTGAGTGAGCAGTATACAGCTAAAAATGAAAAAATAACAACAACAACAACAACAAAGCAACAACAGAAGCAAGCAATCCCCTGAAGAAACTAAAAACAGAAAAACATGCACAATTCAAAGTCCAAGCCAACCAAAACAAATAAAAAAATTCAGCTTGCTTCATTTGACTCAGGTAAGCCATCTCCAGTGTGTAAATGTCAGAAACCAGTATAGTCTGAATCCAAATTCAGTATTAATTTTTTAAGGCCAAGTAGAACTCTGTGTCATGAAGGAACAGAAGGCTGCAATGTGCTCGAGAGAAGCATTTCCCAGCTTTCACTACCGAAGTGTGTTTCGCTCTGCTGCAATTTCCCTCATGAACCTGTCACACAAGAAAGCTGCCGCAGCAGAAGAGCAGCAATGACATCAAGACACAGCATTTGACAGAACACATCACCCAAGTGAATCCATTTAACTCCAAATTTAACAGCTCTCTTAAAAGCACAAAGACAAATCTAATAAAGGGCTGAACAGAGGTTAATTGAGAGTCAGGGAGAGGAGGATTTGGCAACTCATATTTCGAAAGCTTCTAGAGGAATATATTAACTTTTCATTTTGTCTCAGGCTAAGGAGCCTAATTTTCACTGTGGCATGTGAAAGAGTATGACGACACCAACAAAAGAAGTATAAACTCACAGAAACATCATGTCCGTTTAAAGCATAACATCACGTAAATTCCAGAGTAAAGGTACTTGTAATATGGGAATTACAGGCACCACACACATTTAAATGCAGCAGCAATTAATGCCTAGGATTGAAAGGAAAAATAAATCTAGCAGCAAACGGATTCACTCAGTACTGAGAAGGAAGACAGCAAGTCTTTATTCTCTAAGTAGCTATGACTAAAACTCGTTATCTGACTTCCTTAGTAAAGGAATAGAAAAATGTTCTTCCTAGTGAAGGTACTAGATCAGAGAGAATCAAAACAGATGCATTAAAAAGAGAGTGGCCAGCAGGTCAAGGGAAGTGATCCTCCCCCTCTACTCTGCTCTGGTGAGGCCTCATCTGGAGTACTGTGTCCAGTTCTGGGCTCCCCAGTATAAAAAAACCGAACAGGGATATCTTGGAAAGAGTCCAGCCACAAAGATGGTGAAGGGCCTGGAGGATCTCCCCTATGAAGAAAGGCTGAGTGCACTGGGTCTCTTTAGCCATGAGAAAAGAAGACTGAGAGGGGACCTGACCCAGGCTTACAAATATCTTAGGAGTGGGGGACAAAGTGGTGAGGCCAGGCTCTTTTCAGCAGTGTGTGGAGACAGGACAAGGGGGAACGGACAGAAACTGCAGCACAGGAGGTTCCGCGTGAATGTGCACAAGAATTTACAGTGAGGGTGGTGGAGCACTGGCACAGGCTGCACAGGGGGGTTGTGGAATCTCCTTCTCTGGAGATATTCAAGACCTGCCTGGACGCCTACCCGTGTGACCTGGTGTAGGGAACCTGCTTTGGCAGGGGGGTTGGACTCGATCTCTAGAGGTCCCTTCCAACCCCTACGATTCTATGAAAACAACATCTCTGAACAGTTCACTTCCAAACCTTGAGCTGAAATAAATTGGCAAAGTATTTCAGCTAATAGAAAAACCGGTTTCTAAAATCAAATAATATTTTGAAACATTGATTCTGAGCCTTTTTTAAATATAATTAAATGTTAATAGCACATTAAAGAATTTCAACTTAAGTTGCTGAAGTAATGAAGCATCTGGAAGAAAATAACTGCAACTGCTAAAACCTGCTGGTATCAGTGAAAACTTAAACCAAGAAGAAGTAATCACACAAATCTGGCTTTCAGTTTCACCAAAAGCCTAATTTTTGAATTACTGGTTTTCCAATAAGGGTGCTTTTCGGGTTTTGTTTTTAAATTCTGATCGTCTGTAAATTAAAAAATAAATCTGGGGAGAGTCAGAATCCAAAGTAATGGCTTTCTTTCAAATAAAAGGCCTAGTAAAGGCTAATTTGTTTGCATCTGCTGCAAAGGACTACACTATTGACAACATTTTGACACAGTGATATCATGACACTATGGCAGAGAAATCTGCAGAGCTTACCTTAGTTACTGTTATGTCAGCTCTGTAACTGTCATCCTGAACTACATCATTTAAGTAAATAAAAGCATAAATGGTTATGAATTCACAGTTGCTTATGTACAAAATGTATATACAATTAAATTCCAATAATAATTTTAATATTAACTCCTCAGTAAGTTTCAGGAGACCAAAAAAACATTGCTCACAGATTGGATTTCTCCAACACCTTAGAACTTCTGCCACTGATATGCATCATCCTCTTAAGAACATTTCAAAAGCTGATGGTGAAAGCAGAAGTAACTGGGAACAATTTTGCTTTATTTGTCTTCTTACACTCCCTTGTTTTGCAAGAAAAGATTCAAGACTCTTCTGGTGGTTGGAGGCAGTGGATGGTTGCACATAAGGCAGAGTGAAAGGATGAACACAAGATGCATACGGTAATTTGGAGAGTAGCAATTTGGGTAGTTGTACCTTGGTATATTCTACTTAACCATATGCCAGCTTAAAAAAATAATATGAAACAAGCCTTCTCTAATAATGGAAAATAACAGAAGTTTCTGAAAAGACAAAAATAATAAAATTGACAACATTTAAATAAATATCATAAAAGCCATGCATGGATTTAAAATTGTCAGTTTATTGATGATATCTAAATGCAATAAGTTATTTCCTGCCAGCTAGTAGATATGGAAAATGAGACTGGTCATTCAATTACTCTGCCCCTGTCCACAACGCTCAAAGTGCCTCTTTTCTGTCCATTACCTGTAACACATCAATTAAAAAAAAATAAAGTTAATCTAAAACAACTAATTATTTTCAATTCAAGACTTGATGAGCCCATCCCCAGGTAACAAATAAACAAATATAATCCCTGTCCTACCTTTTTTTTTTTTTTTTTTACATCATATATTTGGAAAAAAAGAAAAAAGAAAATACTGAAGAACAGTAACCAAAGTCAGCAGCTTCACCGTAGCCTTCTCTTTCAGCACCTTTCTGAATAGTGGAAGGAAGGCATGTACATTCCATCTCCCATATGCATGCACACATCTTGCAGAAGCCTGGTAAAACCATCCTTTTTCATCTATTTAGGTTGCTCACAAAGTAATGCCTCCTATTTATTTCCATTGAAATTACAACAGGTACAAAGAGCACAATAACACTAATTGATAGGGCAAATTCTCAGCTACAAAACACAATTTTTCAAGATAGTCACCATTATTAACTACGCATTTTTACAAGCAATGAACAAGAGCCCGCATGCCTTGCCCACCAAAACCTTCACCAGAAGAGATGACCCACTGTTACTCATCACTGCTGAAACATATCACCCACTGCTTCACTGTGCTTATATCTACAGCTTTGTTTCCAGGGTTGAATTCCATTTCAGGACACTTGCTCTGGGTGAAACTCCTTGCATTGGAGGCCACATAAATAACGTTCAATTTGTATTTAGAGACAGACTTAGTGCTGTGGCTTTTTCATTTTAATTAATAAATTTGAGTATGGGCAATTGTATGCTTTTTTTTTCCTTCACTTCACAGAATATTTTCCCTGTAGAGAGCACAAGAACTACAGATGGGAAGGCAGCACACTGAGCTGTTCAGAGCACAAGCTTCATTATTATTGCTCTTAATTCTGTGTATTTGCTCTAATGACTATGACATTGTGCAAGGTATGTGGAACATAGCCTAATTGCACATCAATATTCTATTGTTTGGGAGGTTTTTGTTTATTGTTTAGCCCCTTGTTCATCTTCTGTGGGTCATTATAACACATCTTCTGAACCAAGTGCACAGAAGACCTAGAATCATAACCATACTCTACTTTTATTTCTTATTGTGCTCATGACCTCAACAGCAGTGAGAACAACCTCTAGTAGAAACATATACTATTTGTATTCTGTGTGCTTAAAATAGCCTCTTGACCAGTCAATAAATCATTCCAGACAGAGAGGATAAAAAAAAGTTAGAAGAAACCTGTAGGAAATTTCACACCTTCCTCTTTAAAGGCAGACAGTGTGCCAGGTTCAGTTTGATGCTTCTAAGCAGAAAAATTAATATGTAAAACCAGAGTGACTGAGCCAAGCAAAAGGTCAGATGTCCTTGAAAGAAGATGATGAAAGAGAATGAGAAGAAAAAAAACTGGAAGCCAGGTCAAAGCCAGTAAAATATCACTGGAAAAACGGCATGCAATGCGATGTGTAGAAGCCTAAGCCAGACAGCAGGCACAGTGCAGCCTAAGCAGCACAAGGCAGGGGGCCATCCTGGCAGCCGTGTTCTGAGACTTACTGTGGGAAATTTCAGCACAGTAGAAATAGATCTGCTTTGATCTGATTAACAAAAAAAAAACAAAAACCCAACACTAAGAACAACTTTAGAGGCCTTGAGCAATTATAGTCCCACGAGCTAGGAGAGTCTAACAGTATCGTCTTATACTAGATCCCTTAATGAGACTATTATAGCCTCTATTATAAATGAACAGGTGGAACAGAAAATTTCAGCTTTTGAAATAGGCTAAGTTCTTTAACTGATGCCTTAACTATATCACAGAATAAATATTATGCCAGGAGTCAGTGGACAGTCTTAGGAGACCTTTATACAATCCATCTAGAAAGATTCATCACTGATTATTTGGCTGATAATTTCTCTGAAAAAGCTGTTGCAAAGGTGCAGATTTTAGCTACTTTTTACAGTACTGTGGCTGAGCTCTCAGCTACCTGCTGTCCTGCAAACTCCTGAGATATACCACCATTTGGATGTACATAGATATTGGTACATAGATATTGACACAGATATTGACAAAGGGTTGTTTCTCCCAAGAGGTATGTTATAAGCTGACACTCCTGTGGAACAAAATGAAACAAATGAAAAATCTCTAAGCCTCTGAAAAGGCATGAAAATTACAGAATGAGCTAAAACAGGCCAAGGGGGCAAGATTTCCTAGAAAACACTAAAGCAAGGCCTGGAGACTTTGCAGAAAGTTGAGGCATGATCTGTAAACGACAATTAAAGTCATTCAATTGTTAGAAAAATGAGCAAAACACTTGTGGATAAGCAACTACAAACAACACTTATTTGGAAAACAGGTATGAATTTTTCATTGAAAATGAATAAAAAAATCAAACAATCATTCAACCAAAAAACCCACAAGGTACTATCCCCTTCAAATTTGGTCATGAGCCACTAAGCAGATGTGTGGCATTTATAGCGTCATGTATATTTACATGTTATAATACAGCAAAATAAAAATATCTTCCAGTTCAGTTAAAATAGCAGTAACCACGAAATACATGAAAGCATAAAAGTTTTCCACATTCAAGAACATGAATTTCACAACCAAGACATATTTTTTTCTCCTAGATATATGAAAATCTTGCATGTAATTATTTAATATTCTTTCATACATCTTTTTTTCTTTGTTTTCCTTTTATTTGTATGCCTATTAGCATACTTTCTGTTCTGTTACATTGTCTTCCATACTCACGTACATGCTCCCTAATTCAATCTACCTGAAGAGCTGTAGTTAGGATACTTCATCTTCCTTTAATATAAAGGAAAAATATTTATTCTTTACCTAAAAACACTACATTACTAGCTCACTTCAGAACATAAGCATTAAGCAGAGGTCAATTATCACAGAATAGCAAGGAAAGATCATTCTATTAAGAGCATGTTAGCCCTCTTATGCTATAAGCCCAAGCAGAATCCTAGTTTCTTCATGGAAGATCCCTGACCAGCTCATTAGAAAACACCTTAGCTTCTGCTGAAGTTTTCACTCTAGGCATAACAGTGGGAAACTCTGTATCTCTATTTGATTCCACAGACTCCTTAGTGCTACATTCCTGAATTTTTATTTATTTATGGCTTTTTATGTTTTGTTTTGGTGTGGGGAATCCTTTGGTCCCTCCTTTTTACGAGATTTCTCCACGAACTAGATGACACATAAGCCAATAAAGAAACCTAGGCTGTTATTACACTTCAAGTACGGTAATTTGTGTTAATGTGATGTTTCTATCCTAAAAATAGATATTTCCACTGGACTCCAGGTGCCCTTAATGCACTGCATGCAAGTTAGTTTTGGAAAGGAGGAAGAGCTTTTAGCCCAACACATGCATGAGAAGTCTTTCTGTGTCTTGTATGTGATACTCAGGAGCAGTAGCCAGATTGCTGCACGCTCCTAGAGAAAGAGGCAAATTTAAATTAGATCCTGCATGTGAATTGTGGATCCTCCAGTTTATTAGAGTTATGTCTGTTCCTGTTTGGTATCTGAGGCCATTTTTTGTAGTTAACAGCCAGAATGCTTTTGAGTGGCAAAGAAGCAATCAGTTCTAAGTTTATCACTGTCTGAACACTAGTTGTTAGTCATAAAGTCAGCAAATATATCCATCCCAGAAGTCCAACCGCTTCAATGGATTGATAAGCAACAGAAGTAATATTAGGCACTGTTCTGAACCTTACCTACTATTACGGTAATATTTTTTGTCAAATCCCTTATTAGAAAGTGTTTCAGTGTTCTGGAATTATGGAAACTCCTTCCTACATACTGGGGTCACAACATAGCCAAACAAGGTGCTAAGTGTAATTAATCCTGGCAATAAACACTTGCCAAGCACAAGCAGCTACTCAGGGGCACACTCTGTGTATGAGCATTGTTTATCTCTGCACATCTGCTCCTCTGCTAATTCACAACTGCATTATCATGATCCCTTTGTCTTAAAGGATAAGTTTGGAGACAACCTTTCCCAAAACTCATGATCAACAGTAGTCACAAGACACGTGCAATTTTCTTAACGGAATGGGCTGAGTCACAAGTTGTAAAACCGTAAGCTGCAACACTGCCTGTCTTACCTAACTTAATTCTCTAAATGCCTAAAACTTGCTACATACTTCCTTCTTCAGCTATCACATCCCGTATATGCATTCTCTAAAACAAGTAACAAGCTATTTCAGACCTTGCTGAGAAGGCAGGGCAATGACATGGATGATCTCTCAGGGCTGAGCTGCCAAGTGTTCCGGGGCTCCCAGGAGGGAGGCAACAGCCCTCCAGTGAACCTGGGAATGACCTGTGGGGGCTGCAGGCCCCCACGCACCACCAGGGTGTGTGTCCCTCCTGATAAAATTTTCTCCTGGAAGATCTCAATATTCCATAGAAAAATAGAAATACAAGGACATGAGGGCACACCAAGTACTCCTGAAACAGGACCCTAAGAAGACTAGAAATGGAGATGATACATCAAGTACGTACGTAGGGAACAATGAGAACTGGGGGGAAGAAGGATATGTGATGTCAAATAGCACTGCTACTCTTAAGGTGTTTCTCCTTTCTGACTTTTCTCTCTATTTTTATATACATATTTCTATTAGCTAGCGAGCTCACACAGCACAGCTCACATAAAACTTGTGTGACTTGCAAGCAAGGACACAGTGCCTGCTGCTTCACATAAATTGAAGGTCAATTTGCATAGAGGAGAAGCAGTGTGACATTGTTAATAGGTGGTATTTTTTAATTTTATCCCTAAGAGCACAAGTGCACATGCAAAAAGACCCCACAAGCATCAAAACTATAGTACATGAAGGATTTTTAGAGACGTTCATAATCTGCTTCCTTTTTTTCCCTTTAGTCAATAAATTATTGTCTTGAATTCAAGAGACAAAGTGTACTACACCAGAGCAGGCAAGGAAAAATAAGCTGAACAGCAGAATCAACTGAGAGCTTGAGGCCAACAGTAAATAGGAAGTTTCATTCTGAATTTAGCACAAGCAGCTGAATAGGACAACACAGGAGCTGTTGACAGCCACGTAACATCCTACCAATGAATCCTACCAATGAATCCTACCATATGGATGCTTTGCAGAACTCTGTGGTGTGAAACTCACTGATTCAGGACATCCTGACCCCAGTGAGTACGTGGAAGTATGTGGTCCACACCTTAGTAGTAGCTTCTAATGCTTGTTTCTCCAAATGAAAGTAGGCATGTACCAAAACCTCTTTGAAGCAAACCAGTAGGAGGGAACTTGCAGAAAAGCAGGGAGTGATCTGCAAAACTGCACTGCTGCTCAAGAACAAAGTGCAGAAGCAGTGCCTCGGGCTGAACATGCATGCAGTCTGAGCACACCTGAGATACTTGTACAAACCTGGTATAATTCCTGAGCTCTGGCTGCCAGCATATTGTGCATTCTGCAGCCACAGCCTGCTTTCCCTGAAAAGTCACTGTGCAGTGGGATATTCTTGCCAGCCTCTTGTTGTTATCTCTTGAACAACACAACAGGGAGAGAAGCTCCACAGCCTCTCACACTCTCTTTCTCCTCTCTATGTTTTTGTTAATAACACCTGTCTTACAGGAGGAGATATCAGTTCTAAAGATGTTGTTTCTAACTGCAGTAGAGCGTGGTATAACCTCAGCAGCTCTGGCATAGGGCACTGTGCATTGCAAAACGTGCACTGCAGAGCAGCAATGGGGTGGCCTGACTGAGAGAAACAAGGGCTCGGAATTATTTCACAGCAGGTACACAGCTACTCTGTCACTTATGTAACACATACACCCATTCAAGTCATTTTGAGATCCAGCTGATAGCTGAAACCATGGAAGCTTGCTGAGATGGAAAACAGCCGTATAAATCACATCACAGTGTCAACACCAGTCCTATCCAGTCATTTACAGTTACTCTGCTTCCCATTATTTACCTTACACGAGCAGCTGAGCACTTGAGAAGACCTGCAGTGTGACTTCCAAGGCGAAGTTAGAAAGCAGAAGCAGAAAGGGCAGCAACAGCCCCGCTGAGTCCCTCACACCCCAGGGTCACAGTGGTCAATACCATGCTTATTATGGGCTGCTTATTATCAACAGAAGTAACAAATTCACAGTCAGACTTGAAAGACTGGGAAACAGTCTTGCCGAAGGAGCAATGGCCTGTATTCCTGGTTCTGAAAGGGAAATATTTGGATTCAATTCAATAATCAAGTATCAAAAAGACATCTGCCATAGTAAGGTAAAGAGAAACATTTGAAGAAAAGTGACATATTGGTTTCACTTTTAGTTCACTCAACTTTTTTTACCCTCTTATCCATCCATTGACAAAATTTTGATATAAATGATAAAATACATAATGCACTAAGACATCTTTTTCTGCTAGCTATTCCATCAGCAAAATCTGTACGATTTTTATCAAGTTCAGATTTATAACGACACCAAAAAGGGAAAATCATGCTCATTATCTATACCTATCACATCAAATTATTGATGAGTCTATACAGAAAAGTTGGTCAGAAGCACTCTCTTGGGCATTAAAGTAGTAGTAAGTTTCGAATTAGTTATGCCTTCATATTTGTGGTTTCCTTCTGGCACAGGGGCTATCCTCAAAATAAAATGTGCTGTTCAAGAAACAGAAGCAACATACAGTTTCATAATTAATGTGTTTCCCCAAAATCTGGATTAGAATTCAACTATTCTATGTTCCTGTCACCTTTGCTGCCCCAAACCAGCCTAGAGTAACAACACATCCATTTATAGCTGTCTCTGTCAGCTCTCATTATTCAGACTCAGAAGAACCTGCTGGTTTCCTACAGCTTTACCTGAAAGCAAGAATATAACGCCCTTCTAAAGGACAGAACTGAGTTGTCATAACTGCAATGTGAAAGCTTTCTTGCCCCCTAGCATTTTGCTGTAAAAATGAGTCTATGAGAATTCAGAAGCTGAACAGAAAATATTTCTGAGGTCTTCTGATGTGTTTAAGCAAAAAAAAAAAAAAAGACTGTTCCTTGATTATGAATTTGCCAGCAACTCATGCAAGCTTCTGATACAGTAATGCCTATGATTTAGAGCCTATTGCAGCAGTGTTGCACAAAAACCAGCAAGACATGGAAAGGCAGTCTTCATTCTGCAGGCTCTGAAGTCTAAGCTTGAAGAAAACTGACCCTAGGACACAGTGACAGTCAGTGGTGAAAACCAGATTAAAATTCAGTGCTCTCAGTCAGTACCCCAGCTTAGTCTACCACTTTGTCAGAAAAACACATGAGACTGCTCCACCAAATCTATGCAGTGGGACCGGCTGATTCAACACAGAAGCCTTTGCTTTGGGGATAATTGCAGAATTGCTTTGTTTTGTCTCCCTATGTAAATCTGCCATATGGGCCTCTGTTACGGTAATGAGAGAAAAAGTTGAGTTTGATAATTCTTAGTTTTAGAAAGAGATTAAAGTCTGGCAGCTGGCAAGTATGAAGCAAAGAAATTCAATCTAGCATGCCCAGCTGCACTGTGGAAGTTGGATGAGCCAAAACAGACTCTGCAGGCAGGGAAAGCTTGATCAGGAACTGCCAGAAGTGCTCAGGTACAGAATGTCACATAAGATTAAGGAAAAGGAACAGAAAAATTAAAGAGGCCTTTTCAAAAGGTGAAAACAGGCTGAGATACAAAGATAGCGGTAACGACTCACATAAAGAAAATGAGGAGACATAAAAGAAGATTATCTTAGTAACAAATCTATTTGTGTGACTACAGATAGTCATCAGAAATTTGCTAGTGTGAGAAAATAACCCTGTAGTTTTACTGTGTAACCAATCTTCATAACCACATACCATGTGCAGTGCTCAGTGTAACTTTGAGTGGCAATATCTCGAAGTTTCAGAAAGGAAGCAGGACTTCTGCAATAGAAAATCCAACAAACCAGCAAAGAGTAAAGATGGAAGGCCAACTTTAAGGACAAAATTAAAAGTGGAAGACATACAAGACCTGGAATCACCACAATAATAGTATAATATTTTTTTAATACATGCATTTACATGAAGGATAAGTATATACACGTTATGTATTCAATACATTAAACTGTATGTACACACATACAGACATATACTAGACTAAATAGAAACAGCAGTATCAAAGGATTGACTACACAGGAGTCAAGACTATAAAATACAGTACATCAAAATCCAATTAGATTTTTACCCTTGGAATAATTAGCTAAATCCTGCCTTCACTTAAGTTGGGCCACAGAATATGCAAACGTAGAACAAAACCACAGTGCCCCACAGACAACAACGTATTATCAACACACAAAAACAATAGGTGTTAGTCCATTGCCAACCAAATTTGTTATTAATTTACAATTGAAACAGAACAAGAGCCTCTAACCACTGGTGGAACACAGAGTGGAACAACCATCGATATTAATATAAAATAATATAGCCAGATTTAGCGGCTAGACTTTTTTTTTCCATATACTGTAAAGCTATGAAAGAATCCAAATGAAGAAGCATACAAGAAAGAAAACCTTAACTGTTAACAGGTAATTCATATTCTACTCTGTTTTTTACTACAAGGATTAAGACATCACCCAGTGCCACACAGTTTGGACAGTGGGCACCCCTACACTTTCAGAGTCCCAGACAGTAAAAGGTACATAGCTGGGGATCAAGCTACCAGGAAATCAGACTTATAACACCTATTGCTACTTTAAACAACAGAACATGATTTCAAAATAGTTCACATTAAAATTAAATGATTGCTGGAACTGGAAGTGTGGGAATACATCTGTGAAGGTTCATGCTTTCACTCAGGAAGGATTGGTTTTCAAATTTTCAGATGAATTCTGCCACTCAGAAACAGCAGGATAAACAAAGTGTGTGTATGCCAAATGTGTACAAGAACTTACTAATATTTAAGTTATATAATACAGTTATATACAAAGGTATACTACATATACATAGAGAGAGATGTCAAAAATGTTGTATGAAAGATACAGAAGTCATTCTCATCCCGCCTTCATTTTTTTTGAAGTCTCTTTAAAAAAGCAGACAATATACATTGACACATTTGCATTGGTTACTACTGACAGAATTTGACCCTCTCTTCTTTCATCTGAGTCACCCCTGAAACTGTTTCTGATGGTGTGCTTTGCTGAACTTCATTTTGAGATGTAATAACAACTTCACATCTATGGTCTAAACTGTTAACTGCTTTGTCCAAATGGAAAACAGAATTTCAGGCAATGGAATTTTAAGGCAAGCATGTATTCTGGCCTAAAGCAAACATAAATACAACAATTCCATAGCATAGGAGAGAAAAGAACTCCTCAGCTGTGCTAATATGTGGGATCCAGAAACTCTGATACTTCACCCAACCCAAGAAGTTAAGCAAAAAGTGATTCCTACTTTTCAAGGGTTGCCCAGAAAGAAAAAAAGCCTCCTTCAACCTTTCAATAAATTCCAGGTCCTTTAAAAGAAATGGGCATTTGGTTGAAATCAAGAATTTTTTTGTCCTCCAGAGCTCCTTCAGGAGCAGTAAGGTTGTATATTGTCCCTTGCTGCACAATAAGCCTTGTCCTGAAATGCACATTTTTTCTTAAGGGAATCTGATACCTATTAAGGCACACACATAAAAGCTTAATGAGTAATACATCTCTAAAATCAAGTAACAAATATCTCTACTTTTACTCACTAGATTGACACAGCGAGCTGAAAACTTTCTTTGATGAAATTATCAGTAATTGTTCTATCTACTGCTCTTTGTGGATGAGTTTCATTTTGTTGCAGAATAATCCATTATATTTATGGGAAGGAAGGCCTGGTTCATTAAGCAGCTAAGGAGGTGACAAGAATAAGTTGGATCTTCCTGCCTGTTAAACTGATCCATGGAAAATACTGTTGTCAAAGCAAAACAGCAATTATAAAGGAGAACAATGAACAAGAAGAAATTCTAAGAATTCTATCAGCCTTACAGAAGAAAGCAGCATTCTACTTCTCTTGAACACTGGCCTAAGAAGGATCCCCTCAGGCTTAGTTGCCATTGGATTATAATTGATCTGCTTGCAGGGAAAACCCTGAGAGAACAGAAAACATTCCATCCTGGAGATGTACTTTCTGGGATTTAAACTGCTTCCCTAAAGAATATCATTCACTTAAAAATATAGAGAAGGAAAGAAAAAAAAAAACATTTGAAGACTTTTTAAAACGTAGGTGAAGGTATTTCTCAAGATAAGTGAGATTGCTCAATTCTGCCTTTGAAGACAAAACTTTCTCATTTTAGGAACTGTGCTGGTTTCTGGGAAAAAAATCGGGTGCATGCAGAAAGAATACAATATCAGTTCTGATGACATTCTTGAAACGCAAACCTCTGGCAATGTCCCAGTATTCCAGCTCTACCAGCATGCCACTCTCCACTGCACCTATTCAGATACAGCTTTTATGTAACCAAAGACATAGTTACACAGGACCTACTACCTTGCCTTGTCTCATAATCACAAAAAATACATCAAATTATATGAGCGAGAGCGATCACATTACTCAGAGTGTTTTCCTACATATTATATTCTGGAAGGATTGGTAGCAATTGTACCCCTCCTCCCCCTTCTGCTTGCTCTCCAGCAACAGCAGCTGGGGGCATTCCCTCCTGCATGCTGTGCTGAGATACACACAAACAAATTATTTCCCTAAAGTGAATGTCCAGAGTTTTGCACTGGTAAAATGCTGAGTTCACAACAGTGAGGTGCCACGTAACTTTGGTAAACTTGCGTACAACACAGTCCCAGCGACTGGATTTTAGGTAGAGACTGTATCTCCTACCTTCACAGCACTTTGCGCAGTTGATACTCAAAAGAAACTTTTAGAGCCCACATAAATTAACAACTGTCATTACCTCACAAAACCTGTAGTGTTGCACTTCCTTCTACAAAGTTGGAAAACTGATGCTTTTTTGCAGCAGTGTAAAGCTTACAAGGGTCTACTGCCTTGATTCACTTTGAGAATTGCCAAGCACCTGTATTTGGTCCTGAAAACAGTGGGAGCAGCGCAACAGGAATTTGTCTTTGGAGTGAAACTGGCCTGCACAGTGCAGGGGCTGCTCTGCTAATGCCAAGTGACACTAAAACCCAGTGAATTAGGTGCTCGCAGCATCTTCTCTGCACAGGTGGATTGGCAGGTGGCAAAGGAGCCTTCCAGCAGTTCCTGCACCATCACTTCTCTCCATTAATTACAGCTATTTAACACATTTCTTCTTCCAATTCTACCAATCATATTCAAGCCCAATATGGGAATGAAAGCATTTGTTTAAGCGCCTTTCTACAAAGATGAAATTAAAAATTTTGCCTCAAAAAGACACAAAGCCTCTAATCCTCTCCACTAACCTGGTGTTAGAATAAAGCTTAGTTAAACAAATGCAGTAATTTTCTTAATCAGTCAGCACTTCAGAAAGACAGATGCTTCTGTTTATGTCAGCCTTTATCAAGTCCTTTGGTGTCTGAATAATCCTTACACCTATCACGGAACTCAATTAACATACATTTCTTCTATATTATTCTGCCTTCCATGACAAACAGTGCAAGTATTTTTTATTTGGTTGGTCTGCTTATCTATCTTGGCCTTGAAAATCACAGTATTCTATGCATTTCCTGTATCATTTTATTCAGCTGTAGTGGCTGAAAATTAGGACTAATTACACTACATTTGAAAATCAGAAGCTGTGTAAGAACTAATTCTAGTCTTGAAGCTCTCGCAAGAAAACCATTTCTGTAACTGGATTTTATTCAACAAATGTTGTCTGTTACACAGAGCTTTGTAGAGAAATCATGCAAACTGAATATTAACTCAATTGCTGGCCTTCTGAATGCTCTGAGCTTGAATGCGCTCTTTGACTGTTGAAGGTACTTGCCAGCAATATATATATATATAAATCATGCCTCCCACTTTGTTCATTTTTTGTTGTTATTTTCACTTTTTAACTGAGCTTGGAATCTAAGGGAAAATCACCAGGGATTCAGGGGAAACTAAACACAACTAAGCTCAGATTTATTAAACTAGAATAGGTAGGACAGAAACAGAAAAGCTCCAATTTTGAAGTCACATTGCTGATCGTATTAGTATTGACAAATAACATGCATACTTCAAGAGTGAAACAAGATGTATCTTCTTCAGTAATATGCAGACAACACAGGTACTGTGTCTCTTATTTATACTCCGGTGTCTGGTTAAACCAATGAATTACCCCCAACCAGTAATCTGATTGATTGACAGTCTGGGGGCTTAGTGCCCATATTCCTTATTTGCATTTCTGTCAGTGTTGTTTGGGTACTGGACAGACCAAAGTGTCATTACATTGGCTTTGTGCAGATGGAATAGCTTTCCCAGCTATGCTTTAATCTTTAATGCATTTTATACAGAGCATCATTGTGACTGTCAAAAACTTAACATGATTTTGGAATTTTCCAGAGCAATAGGAGTTATTCATTTTTAGATTGTGCTCTCAAGTGCACAGTGAATGCCATCCTTTCAATCTTTTATGGAGCTTTTTTCTGCGCTGTTCTAGTACAAGCATAAATAAGCTGAAAAGCTTCATTAACAATAATTTGAAAATGTTCATCTTGAGAACAGAGGATCCTTTATCCAAGAAGAGATTTTTTTTTCTGTTATATATAAAAAGATTGTACAATGCAGTTATCAACTTTTCTTGTCCAATGTTTCCAAAGTGCTTCAAAACAATTAAACTTGAACAGCTTTCCAAATAAAAAGTCAAGAAATTTTTTTCTACTAGTTGATTATCAAAACACAGAACATGAGCTTCAGCTTAACAAATCAACCACTAAAAATATTAATCTTATAGCAGAGAGCTTTTAACTTTTGCTGCACTAACAGGCTTACATCATACTTAACAGATAAAACAATAACTACTTTTTATAGCTATTGCTATCAGGTATGAACAAATGGGTTTTCCACGGCCAAAACTTTTGTAAACCCTATTTTCTAAAGCAGACTGTCTTCCAGGTAAGCAGTGACTGCCACTTCCTTAAGAAATAACTGAGATTCTGTCTAGTCCAGCTCTCCCACTGGAGCAGGTGCCCACCAGCAGGCTGAAGACGTACATGTGAACCAGTTCACCTGAATGCTTCCAGGGACAATCTAGGACTGAACAATAAGAAATTCACACAGGAACTCTACCTCATAAGGAGTACAAGATGCACGAGTTATAGACAGTTGGGAGGGAGCATTTTTTTTGCTTGTTTCAGGAAAGTGCTGAATAACGTGGGCAGTTTTTCCTTCAGTCTAGAATGCTAATTTGTTCTATTTCTTGCTCTCCAGCATCCAACAGCATACCACCAAATGTCTTAAAGGTATTCTCTCTGTTTTCTCCTCCTCTGTTCCTCATTTATCAAGTTTCCACTGGTTTCCCAAATATAATACATTCTGCAGCACATTAGAGAAGCTCCCTCCCTGTTCTCCCTCATTTCTGGCTTGTCACCAGCAGCTTTCTCATGTTTCTCTTATTTGTTTCAAGATTTGAAAGTTACAGCTAAGACAAGGAAAAAAAAATAAAGCATCTTTTTTACTAAACTGTTCTAACATCAAAATTGAGATCATTGGTGATACTTAAAATTTCACAGCTTACATAGAAGAAAATAAACCTTCAGAACAAATGTCAGAAGCCTATTCAACTCCATATGAAGCATTACTACCTTAAGAAAATACTCTTCCTCTGTAGATATTACTGAGATAAAAAAAATTGCAAAGAGAGATAAGCCCCAATATACAAAATTATAATGTCCATGTTACATTAAAGATCTGGTAAGACCTCCAGAGCAAGTTTACACTGGGGGTGGGGGGAAGATGAAAGATTCAGATGAAGGTCAGAATATCATCTTTGATTTTCAGTTCTTAAAAATTTCTGTTTTATCTCATCTTGCTTTTCATTTCTAACAATAAAACCAAAGATCCTAACAAGAAGTTACGTTTAAAGCATACTTGATCAGATGAAGGTTTTCTACAAAACCCATTTTCATTTGAAATTATGAGGACAATTCTACTGGTTTTGCACAGTACTTCAGGAAACCCTTAGAGTTGGAAGGGACCTCTGAGGGCCACCTTGTCCAACTCCCCTGCAATAAACAGGGAAACCACAGCTAGATTGCCAAGGGCCTTATCCAGCCTCTCCTTGAAAGTCTCAAGGGATGGAGTATCAACCACAACACTAGGCAACGTGTTACAGTCTCACCACCATCACTGTAGAAGAGCTTTTCCTTGTCCTAAATCTATCTTGTTTGAGTTTGAAGACATTTCCCCCTGTTCTATCATCACATATATACTATACACATAGTAGCTAAAGTAGTTATGTTAACCAGAACACATTCATTTATAATGACTTTAAATTGGAACATGGTATATTTAAACTTGATTTTAGGAAGAAATTCTTTACAGTGAAGCTGGTGAGACACTAGCGCAGGTTGCCCAGAGAGGCTGAGGGTGCCCTCTCCCTGGAAACATTCAAGGCCAGGCTGGATGGGCCTTGGAGCAACCTGGTCTAGAGGGAGGTGTTCCCACCTATAGCAGGGGGGTTGGAACTAGATAATCTTAAATGTCCCTTCCAACCCATACAATTCTATGATTCACTCATCATTTCACAATAAAAGCAGACTGAATATATCCTCTTTGGAGCGTCCTACTCGAAGTCATTTCAGGGGCTAAAAGATGAAGCTGTTTTTCTGTTAGGTCACAAAAGCGCACACTAGATTTTAAAGGTTTGACCACATTTTTGGTAGTTGTCATCTCTCAACAGCTTTGAACTTAAATGCCTAGGTTCCTCAAAAAACATACCAAGCTTCCAGAGGACAAGTGTCAGTACTGGAATCAGAAATTCATCTCTTCCTCTTAAATAAAGTTCTGACTCCCAACTAAACTAAATTTGATAACTAAAGCTAGAAGGGATGAATATCAGCTGAAGCTCCAAGTAAATGAATGACTGTTGAGGGATAGATGGGGAGGAATAGTAAGGTGCAATTTTATTTGAATCTTATCCGTTCTGTTTTCATCCTGCCTTCAGCAGCGAATACTAGCTCCATAGCAAGGTTTACCTACTCTTTTTTTTTAACATGAAGGCCTACTAAGATTTTAAATTTAAGAATGAATCATGCTTCCATTCCTTGCTCCATATTCATTAGACACAACTCATCAAGTGAGCTGGGAACACAGAAGAAATAACAGGAAAAACCACTTCCTGCTTACAGGGCCCATCCAAAGAGGTTGTGAAAGCTGCATCTTTAGAGACTTCAAGATTCAACTAGAGAACGCTACATTTGCCTTGGTCTGGTGTTGGTAATAGCTCATCTTTCAATGGGAGGTTGGACTACAGATTTCCATAGATACCTGGAGGAAGATTGTCTTTCTAGGAGTCATTCCAAGTTAACAGAGAGGGACAGGAGAGGACATGTGGAATGACATTAGCCCCAAACCCTCCACAGCATATCAGGGAGTCTTAGATTGAATTAATGCTTAATATGTGGATGAGTGAAGATCACCATGACTCTAAAGAGAAATTAGCTTAACATCCTCCAGATAATTTTTAACATGCTTTGGTTTTAATTGATACTTTTCTGAAAACTTCTTAATAAAATATGAGCACAAATAAGTTTTTATAACTCAAGTTAGCTGAATGTTAAGGTAACCTTGCTTATTTTTTAGATCTTTAGAAGGACCATAGCATCTGCAGGAGGGAAAACCCTGTTACTGATGTCTACAACTCCTGCAAAGGAAAAAAAAAGATCACTGAGCTTCATGAATAGGAAAGTTTTCCTGTGATCTTCCTGTAAAGGGTTTAAATAAAAGCAACCCTTTGCTAATAGAAGAGCCTGTTCTGATGCACACAGTGGCTTAGGCAAAGCTCAGAACCATAAACACCACATGAGGTAACAAACAGAAGTCTTAAAAACATGCCTAATTCTTGCTCTTTCACAACAGATATTCACAGAGAACAGAAACAAACAGCTCCAGGTTGAACCACAACTGCCTTGTTGTCAGCAGAAGCGTAGTTCTGCACTGCACTGAAACACCCTCCTTTCCTGCAAAGGTAGGCCATCTTTGCATCATGCCATACCCCCATAAAAGCTAGTATACCTCTACATTACTTAGAGAAGTATTTTTTTAATGCTGTTTAAAGAATCGAAACCCTCCACACTGCCTGATTCAGTAGCTTATTACTACAAGCTTCAGATTCAATCTCTTCTTTTATCAGATTCACGGGGTATAAGGGAGAAGGCTGAATTAAAGTTTCAAAGCCTGAAAAAGGCTATACTCAATTTTATTTCAGGAACAGTTCTGTAGAGAAACTGACCATCTTGTGAGGACAAAGTAGAGAAAAGCAAACAGATGCACATAACTCAGTGGTACAACAAACTTCAAGGAGCTTAGTATCTATTTTAGTTTCCCCTGAAAATGCTGATACTCAGCACTGGGCTTCTGATAACTAAAAGCATGTTCCAGCCAGCCATGTTTTTTTGCCAAACATAGCGCTGGGACCTGATATGTCATCAGAGGTCAGATTCTTTGTCACTCCACATCTTCCCTTGACGATACTACCATTAGAACATGTGGTTAGTCATCTGGAGCTGGGTGACTTGTTCCAAGAACTTGGTATCAGTCTTTAACTACCTAAACCAAACACGTTCAGAAAATTGATCTCTCCATCTTTGAGCAGCCCATAAACAAATACGGTTACAAGGCCAGAAGTGGAGAAGAATATTCCAGATGTACCACTCCTACCCCTTTTCTCCATGCAAATAGAATATATGAGTATAGTATTAACAGATACCTCAGTAATGGTTCTAGCATCCCATAGAGCATCCTCTGGTAGTTATGTAGTTCAGCTGTTAGCATGGGCCAACAACCTGAGTGCACAAACAGGCTCTGAAACCTTTCCCATAGAGTTTTATCTACCTCTCTTCAAGGTTGCTACCTTTCTGGCACAAGTATTAAGTTCTCAGAAAGCTGTGTCAGAAACACTTGTGAGAGGCCACATCTGGTGCACGCATGTGTCTTCTATTTGGCTCGTGAGATACGTTTAAGCTCAGATCCTGCCTCACTGTTTCAGTGCAAGCCTCACTGCTGCTACCTCTGTCTCTTCCAACTCCTGGCACTATTCTCCTTAAGATTCTCTGCAGACTTGCTGCCATTTTTCACCTGCACAGGATGGATCTGGCTGCATCAGTACAGAAAAATAAGTAACAGGACCAGAAGTGCTTACTTTCTTGTCTCCCATACAAGCTACGAACCATTGTAAAAAAGAATGAAAATGTCCTGGTACACTGATACCAGGCTCTTTTACAAACAGTAACTGTGAAGTAAAAATTATTTCCACAGCAAAGGTAATGAGGAATGTAGACTGAGGAACTCAACTATCTCTGAACTACATGAAAGATTGATGGCTTCACTATTTGGATATCAGATAAAGATCCTCAGGAAAACACTAAGTGCAAAAGAACATTCTCATCAAACCTTCCATTGTCAGAGAAGCACTCAGCAAAAGTGGGAGCAAATAAAAGATCAGTAAAACTTCTTAAATCTAAGTTGAAGCACGGAGATCCATTAATACTCTCCTCATACAGCGTTTATCCAAAAAATGTCTCAATAACATTTTCCCTAAAAGGCAAGAAATCACATGCATTAAACTACATGACTTAGTGTAACAGCAGGGGGAACCAACACAATGGAAAGATGTTACAAAAAAGAAAAGCTCACCCTCTTCCAAGGATCTAGGCTCGTAGAAAAAAAAAACTCCACGAAGGAAAGGCCTCCAATGTGAGAACATTTGTCAGTGGCAGTCAGCCCTTAAATGAGTCCAAGATGGGTGGAGCCAGGCTTCAGGTTGCACAAGTGAATTGCCTTCACCTGTGCTTCCAGGGCTGACCAGATCTTTTCTCCGGGTGCTCAGTCAGAGGTTCACGCCATTACTCAGCAGTTCCCCTACCCTCCGTAGGGAGGGTTGAATTTGCCACAGTTTTCCATTATCTTGGACATTTTCAGACATACACTTTTCACTTGGTACATCTCTAAGTCTTCAAGAAATTTTCATGACATGCATTGCACCTTTGCACATAGTGCAGACATGTGCACAAGTATGCTTACTGTCACAGGGAAGGAGGTTCCTTATTGCAGTACCACATGTCTTCACTCTAGGTGTTACACTCCTCCTTTACCACAAGACTCTTCAACACACGTCAGAAACTGTAACAACTATTTCAGTCTTGAGCAGCTTCTGCAGCACATTCACACACACAAGTTTTATAGAACCTATGTGATCTGACTGCAGAGTGCATTTTTGATTAACTAGACCTAACGTTTTAATAACAGAACAGCAGGTGGGGTTACAAGAAAATTAAAACTCTTAACAGTCTCGGAATAATACAGTCATAAATATAAGAGAGTTCAAAACACCTTGTATGCATTTTTGAAAAACATCGACGAAGGACCAAGATGTACTACTGTCACCAGAAGAGGGCGGTATTTCTACAGTCTGATAAGTACCTCTCTGGTTCTCGCTGTGTTTTGTATTCTTTAGGAAGGACACACGCTGTCTTACATGGCAGCCTTACCTTTCCCCTTGGAAAGCTACTGTTGTTGTAGAAGCAATTTCTGGAAACTGTCTCCTTCTGTAGTGGTAGAGTCTTGTTCAGAGGCTGCACACCCACTCTGACCAGCTGTCAAACTTCAGACGTTTGGCATTTCTCCCATGTGAGGAAAGCATCTGTAAGAATATGGTAAAAAGAGTCTTGTCACAGCCTTACTATTTGAATGATCACCTCTTGTTTCCTGAAACATTTCTGAGTCACTCTCATCCCTTCAATTAGTAACTGGTCAACATTTTGGATTACAAGGTCTTCTTTATTGTTACTTTTAAAGCAGGTGTCTCCAAATATTTTAGAAACTAAACAACAAAAGAAAATCCAAATCTATTCACAATGTGCTCCATATTATTCTTCTTAAAGTGTCACCAGGTTTCCATAGTATGACAGTAACAGAGTAATTGTCAGTGAAAACAGAATGTGCCTAGATCTTGCATTCAAGTTTCAAATGTTTTCAAAACACTTTTTGTTTCCTTGCTAACAGAAAGCTTGTGCTTCCATTGGTGGTAGCAGAAGAACCTTCAGGCTTAGACAGTTGCACCACATATGCTGATGCTGGGATTTGTTCTTAGAATTTGCTCTCTTCTACCTTTTTTCATTATGTATGATTTCCCAAATCTTAATGTTTGTGCTGCTAATATTTTTTTACTTTGTAAACACCAATTCCCAATATATCTCTTCATGAAATATTTAATCTTTCATAGAAAACCAAACCAACCTATTCTATCAGCTATTATTTGTATCCATAGAAGTGTCAAAGATCACATACATCAACTAATTACTTTCAACATTTTGTACTCAGGAAAATGAAGAAGCCTTTGTTGTTGTAAGCACACTGCTTTACAAGATTGACATATATGAAAGTTGAAATGTTTGAACATTGTTCAGATACATTTCTTTCAAAAGCAGCTCAAAAACACATCATTTATTTCCTAAAGAATCTAAGTGGTAAGAAGGAATTGCACTGGGACGGAGACAGCAATTTAGTAATTGTGAAAAGCTAAGCAGGGCAAAGTAACATCTTGAAGAATCATGAGATAACAGATAAGAAGGATTAGCCAACTGCTCTTTATAACTTCAGCCTCAGTTCCGTACATTTAACATCAGTCAGCTGCTCCCACAGAACAGGACAGTACAGAGAAAGCAGAAGTACTCCTTCCATCGTCCACCAAAAGCCATACCAGTGTGTCACTGCTCACCCCCAAACCCAACAACAACAACAACAAAAAGGAATTAGAGGAAAAGAATAAAGCAGAAAAACCTTCAAAGCGAGACCATGATCATTTTTTCCACAAAAACCACAAAATCAATACAACCCACAAACATTCAGGAATCAAAGGTTGATAGCTTCATACATTTCCATGGTTTTACATACTAAGACTGAATCCCATGAAGCTGATGACTGATGACAGTTCGTCAATGGTCTAAACTTCCTGTGAAGAGCAATGAGAAGCAAAGAGCGGTCATCATAGCAGGATATTCCTTTCACGGTATGAAGAGGAAGAAATATTAGACTATTTGCTTTAAGTACACAGTGAGTTACTAAGAACTCTCTCTTAACAAGTCTGAATTTTTATTCTTAGGATAGCTTGAAATATTCTTCCAAATATTCGAAGTTACTGCATATGACACACACAAAAATCACGCCACCTCTTAAGACTCTTAAATTGCACTGAATTCCTAACATTTTCCTATATGTAGATGTTTAGACACATTTAGTATCCACAATGTCCCACGAACATCCTGGTTTGTCTATCCTCCCCTGTTTCATCCTATGACCAGCATAATGAAACCACACAGAACTCTTAAAACTTCATAACATCAGCATCCTGAGAAACTGCAACTGCCCTGCTCAGTCAGATCCAGGTCTATAATGGACTAAAATTTTTAGATTAGAGAGTACATAAGTAAACATTAGAAATGAGATTTTGGGAAGGGATAAAGGAGACAGAGACAAAATGAAGCAAGAAAGGCAGAGAACAAATAAAACTTTGACTGCTCTTGTTTAATCAGGCATAAATAGATAGTTAATATGTGTAATACCAGTAGGTGGCCTTGAAGAATATGTACTGTTTAGACTTCATCGATGATGAACATATTGTCTCATTTTCCATGCATTGTAGGTGGCTTATGAAGTACAGATTTTTATCTTACCTTTTCGCCCAAAGGACAAATAAATGTGGTTCTAACCAATGGGCATCTGTGTACTTTCAGACTGTGAGCTCCTTCAGATGGGACTTGGGTTTGTGAAGGAGCAGCTCATGGTTTGTCGCTGATGTGACCATGAAAAAGAATCTGCCAGCAGAGGCTAACAGAACCTCATTCAATTTCTTCCTTCATTTTAAGAATACTGAGGAATAACATCTGAAGGAGGTAAAAAGGTGCAGTCTTAAGAGGAATGGATCCAAAACACTGTTCAAGTAGTAACGTTTGTTTCATTTTGAAGAATTCTGTCCAGTTCTAATGAGTTTTGGATGTGGAAATGGGGGAAGCGACTGCCAGATTGAATTTATTTCACACTACCTGAACTCTTTTCCCCAGAGGAAAAGAGGAATAAAGAACTAAATGGGAATCAAGTAATAGGAAATGGAAAAGGTCTTACCTCACTTTCATATTGCACCAACACAGTGTATCTAGTCTCTTATTTTTGATTAAATCAAGACAAGAATTCTGAAAATTCTGGTTAAATAAGAAGAAAATTAACCATCGTGTATATTCATTCAAAACCAAAAATGAGGCTTTTGAAGGTACAAGCAAACCAAAGCTTATCTAGGAATAAAATAGGAAGCTTAGTCTCTTAATTTTCCTCATACCTATGCAATTGATCATCCAACCCCCGTCATCTCACCATATAGTTTGGCCTTTCCAGAGACTGAAAACAACCTCAACATTATTGCTTACGAGGAGGAGGTAGCTGCGAGATAGACAGAACAGAATGAAAACAGCAATTCATTTCACACAAACAACCCAGCTCCCATCAGCTACCCATCAGTGCCATAATGCAGAGTTGGACAAGTAAGAGCCACTGAGACCAAACCTACTGGGTGCCCCTGGGTCAGTGTGAGTTGGCTAGAAGAGTCCCTTCAAAGTTTACCTGCAGGGAGAAAAGATTTTCATATCCTTTCTAAAGTAATAATCAACCTTGACTGAATTTGGGAAGGTTCTGAACATAACTTTCTGAAGGCACAAAGAACAATAGTGCCAAACAGGCTTCTAATCTCAAGTAAAGCATGAACAGATGCCAGAGAAGATTCTACAGTGCTGTAGGAAGCACTGAAATAAGAAGTTTTCCTACTTTGCAGGAAAACAACTTTGGATGTGAATGACAAAAATCTTTGATATTTTGTAGGGAATCCATTATCAGTCTAGGAATGAAATTCTTATCTCCTCAGAGCCAGCTCTGAACCCAAACTTCTCTTGCTTGGCATTTGGTATCACATGAGCAGGACTGCACACTTGTATTTCTTGCAGTTCTCACATCGAAACGGGGATGTAGCTTGGAGTAAAATTTTGAATTGGTAATGGAAGTTTCCCATCAATACTGTTCCTTCATATCTAGATGAAGAAGATAACACAAAATAGACAGAATAAATTTGCTACTGAACTTTTCCCAAAGGCAAAATATGTCCTTCTGACTTCTCCAGAAAATGAAATCTATTTTTTGAAATTACTTAAAATGCACCTCGCACACAGCATTTTGGTTTGTTTGAGTACTGGAAGGCTTCTACATCCAGGCACTGATCTGACAAAGAACCAGTCAGATGTGGCTGGTCCATGGGCCCAGAGAAAATAGCTATAGCATTCCAGTCTGCTGTGCTTAATGTATGGTGACCCATGCTTTATTTGCTCTGCAAAGAGAGGAGAAAAATAAAGGAAATTCTATACCCTCTCCCATATATGACTAGTACAGTAATTGGTCTGAACACAACATTAAAGTAAACATCGTAAAAGTACAATTGAGCCTCAAGACTAGCAGCATTTCAACATGGAACATAATCTAGACAACACCACAGCTTTCCAGTTTGTTTTTTTTTTCCTCTGGTTTGACTAGAATCAGCAACATAGCATTCAGCTGCATAGGTATGATAAAGCACCTGCAACCCTGAGTCCAATAGGCATCATTTTGTAAGGGAAAGGCATTCTGTGCATACTCTGTTACAGATACCATAAAGAGTCTCCTGTATCCTGCAGCTGAATAGTGAAGCCTAATTACTTATTTGTCCTTTCCAAAAACACAAATAGAATGACAGAAAAGATTATTTTAATCAGATCTGAATGCATAAGAGGGGGCAACAAGCAATTAAATACATTATGCTTTTATACAACATTTCAGCAGAAATCACCTCAGGGAGCTAAGAAATAACTCACAATTGCCACAAACATGCAAGAGCATTCAGATAATCGTTTAAAATAATACATTTTTACTAAATACACATGTAGTTTCATTTGCAAAAAAAAAACAAAACTGCAGAGTGTGACTTTTGTGTATGACAACACGCGCCCTAATTCTATGTGCGTACCTCAAGAACTTCACAATATCACTGCATTTTGCTTCAGGTAGAATGTGTTTGGCATTATTTGTTTCAAGATTTCTCCTCTTCTCTGGGAAGGGAGGAGAGAGGCCACTAAAGACACCGGTATAGAAAGAAGGACATCCTCCTTTAAGAAGAGCGACACAGAGCATAGAAGAATTAGTTCTTCTGCTATTTCTACTGTCACAAGCTGTGATCTCCTATTCCTGAAAGAGCTTTCACACAACATACATTGGGAAACAGAGAATACAATCACTGGGTTTGCCTTAAGATAAGTTTTGTGCATGAAGACCAATGCTAAGAACTGGAAACAAAGGAAAAAAAAATGGCAATGCCTGTCCAGAAACAAGAGAAACAGTTTATCCAGACAACACTCCTTAAGATCTCATGTCCTTCCAGACATTTATACCCAAACCTTAGCATCAGAAAATAGATCCAGGGGGATGAAGACCACTGAACAGTCACTTATGAAAGACTTCTGAAGACCACTGAGCAGTCACTACCCCAAGGACAACACCATAGGAAACACAACCCTAGACCTCATGCATGCCTCTTGGCTGTGGTGGGAAGGTTTGAAATCCCTGTTGGGAAACTGCTGGAAAGGCCACTAGCTTACAGCAGATAAACAAGTAAACCAACTGTGCTGCTTGAGGCTTCCACTTTCCTGTTACGATCAGAGCTCTTACAGGCTTTATTCTTGCAGTACAAAACACAGCTACAAGGTTCTGTCTATAGATCCCTAAAGTGCAGTCTTGCTGCAGGATCACTGAAGTTAGCATAAGACACACTTCAGAAGAAAAGCTTAATTCAGGAGAGGGAACTGACCTGATGTCAGCTGTTGTGTCTCACCACACACAATTTTACTGATCTGTTCCTGCTTTTTACCAAGCTAAGCCTAAAATCTCCTTTGACTCAAGCTTCATTTCAAATCTTTTGAAGTGATCCTATAGAACAGAACATGATCAATCTTTTTTTCTCATCACATAGAGATTAAATTCTCTATTTTTCCATAGCAGTGCTGCAGAAATACTGTTAATGTTCTAGGAGGCAAGAATGGGCAATTAAAATGCATTTTTATAAAAACTGCCAATTTGATAGTGGGAAATGTGGCTAGTAGAATAAGGAGATCAACTAAAAATCTCAGTAGGAAACGTGGCTTCAATTTTCTGGTAGTTTTTGTTTTAAATATCTATATAGAAACATCTACTTAAAAAGAAAGTACCAGCCAATAAAAGGACACTCTAGATATTTACAGTAAATACTGTACACATAGAAACTGAAATAAAACAGAAGTGCTTGAAAGGATAAGGAGTAGGTCTATTCCACTTGGGAAAAAAAGCCACTAATGGATTAATGTTATTGAAGCAGGATGGAATAATGAGTTTGTGTGATCTAAGTGAGAAAGATGGGATTAAGAACAGTCACTTACAATGACATGGGGACCCTTTCATTCATCCTCTAAGACTGTGAAAAACAATAAACAGGAAAGGAGGAACTTGAGCGTGTGAATCTATGGAAATATGAAGTAAACTGCAGCCTGAGAATGGAGTAACGCCTGCAGAGCAGATATATTCTAGAAGATAGAGAAGGTGCAGAAATACAGTGCAAGAAGAAGGAGTTCAAGGCAGAAGAAAGAAATATGCATGCTGACTGCAGCAGCATTGCTGATCTCTGCTGAATTGAAAGATTTATGGTCAGAACCGTATGGGAAATTACAGGAGAGCTCCAGGGCAAGATAAGAATTCAGGCTTGGAAATGCTTAGGAGAGAAAAGTCAAAGAGAAAAATTAACAAGCATAGAGGAGAGATTGCAGGATGCACACCCTAAATGGGATAAGAATTGTAGAATGGTATTGAAAGGAAACCTTTCTGTAGCAATATTGTAAGCCTGTGTCCATAGCTACTTCTTTCTTGACATTACAAAATGAACAGAAATCAAAATTGCAGGTAGCTGATCAAAACATGATGAAAGCTAACAGGATTTGAAGACATATTTATGAGAGGGTGCTGCAAATTTATTTCATTCTCTTAAAGCAAATACGTTGAGAATAAATAAAATCAAGAGGAGAGTCTGCCTGGATCAAATTCTTAGAGAAAATGTTCACAAAGCACTTACATTTCAATCACTCAAGAGTGAAATGGAAAAGAAGAAGCCCACAGCAACCTCAAGAAAACAATGATGCTGGGAGCTCTAAGGTGTGAATGGAAAAGAATTCACTCACAGTGCTCTGTTTGTCTTCACAGGGGATGAGGGATCAGAACAGAACTGCCAGTGGTAAAGACTTGAGCGTAGCCACAGAATGATAAGTGTTGTAGTGTATCTGTCTGCAAACTGACCATACTAACTCTGAATTAACTCACTGACCGAAAAAGCTAGGACTCATTAGACAGGGCAGCCTTATTAGTAGAGCTCAATTTTTTTTTTTTTTTTTTTTTTTTACCAGTTCTAGTGGATTCTTTTCCATCCACTGACAAATTATTGCAGGATCCCACAGCTTTACTTCTGAAGTCAGGCTAAGATTATTTTATTTCTGAGTAGTTTGTCAAGTCTTCACAGCTTGTTCCTTTATCCTCTTCAACACCTTCAGCCAAAACAGGACAGCCTGGTGATAAAAACCCATCAGACATGGAAAGTATTAGAGGAAAAAAAAACTTTCTACATTTTATTTGATCTATCTCACACATGAATTTTTCAATTCCTATGTGATAACAAGATTTAGAATATCTAATTTTCAGTTACTGACAAGAACATAAAGTAGATCACTAGAATAAGTCTTATTGCAATCGTAATGCATCATGATTTTTAGCTTTGGACATTGCTATTCAGTATTAAGTGTCAACTAAAGCATTTTAATTCAATAAAAATAGTGTTTATTTACTTTTCTCTCCAAGAAACAAAAAACCTTTCCATGTATGATAGTTTGGCACATTATCCCCTTCACGAGTTATGAAAACTTTTTATACTGAAGATTTCCCCATCTGTCTTTCTACAAAGCTATTTGGAAACTATGATGTGCTTTCATCCTGGTTTTATACTTACCCCATGGTTTGAAAGAGAAAGCAAACACACTGTCAAAGCAAGTTCACCTATCAAGTGCCATTGGAATTGTAAGCCTTAAACGGATTGCAAGTTCAGCTTGCCAAGGTGTGATGAACACAGGTGCCAGAATCCCTAGTTTGTCAGGCTCTCTATTGCTGTCACCCTGCCAGGCAACATGCCAAAGGCTGAGACAGGAGAGGGAGCCAGCAACCCAGCAGGAATCTGTCAAAGCCCAAAGTCGGCTCTGCTGAAATGAAAGCACTCAGTGCAATGTGTTCCAATCTCAGTGAACCAGCAAGTTCCAATGAAACTGAGCAGCGATTTGCTATTTTGAAGGAACAGGCTATGACAGAAGTGGTCCTCTCCTAAATTCCTCTAGAAAACAAAACAAAAAAAAAAAGGTTTCAGAGAAGTTTCCCAGATAGCCTTATTCAGGTCAGCCACTGACACTGGAATTGTCACCACCTTCCCCACTTCAAGGTGTGGATACTTGAATTACTTAGACTCAGCTTACACCTGCAAGCCAGACACCCATTTCCTTCCCTGTATTTTCTACAGAAGAGGAAATAGTTATTTTGGTGCTTGGCTGCTCTACCAGACTGGATGTTACACTCACACCACCAGTGAACCAGACTCACAGCTTGTCTGCCAGCCTCTCTGGTACTTTCTTCCAGGTTCTTATCCTCTTGCAGAATCGCTTTTTATATGTGCCACAGTAGGAGAACAGCTGTTCTCAGACAACTTTAAAGAGAAAAATCATTCCCAACTAAAAAGTGTCAGGAACTTCAAAGCAGCAGAAGAAAAAACGCAATAGAAAAACTGAACTAATAAGCTGGAAATTGAGCAATTATTTAGTTCCTTTCCTGACCAGCACCTCCTTGCCTTATTTGACTTCTGTGTTGCTGTTAACATCTTCAGCTGAAGCAGCTCTTTGAGTACGAGGGGAGAAAGGCTGGGACCAAGTACCTGAAATGTGTGCTGAGAGCCAGAGACAGCTGCAGAGCAGCCGTGCTCATTGGCTTACCCAGCCAGTTCTGTTACTGAGAACTGCTCAACAGGAGCATAGTACTGAACTGTAGAGGACATGCAGACCTATGCAGAAATAAAGTCTTCAAATATTCCTTTAACTCAATGCTTCCTTTACCCCCCCCCCCCCAAAGTCTTTGACATGACTTTCTGGGCTTCCAAATTTTATTCCACTTTAATCAGACATCTTCAATCACCAAGGCTGTTTCCAGAGAAGATAAGGCTCTACAGAATACTAGTGCTATCAAATCAGCAACATTCATCTTGCATACGTTAATTGTCCTAGTCTGCAAGTGTTTCTTAAGGCAACAACATTTAATTAAGTGCTTCCATCCTGGCCAAAGACCCATTCACATATGTTGCTAAGGTATTCTGAAAACCAGTATAAATAGTAACAGGGTCAAATACAGCTTTGATGCCTACACAGATGTAACTCAGACTACAGAACCTACAGGATACAGTCCTGTGAGAAGGCTAGTGGTTCATACAATGAATGCCTTAAGCTCTTGTATAACACCAACAATCACTCAGCATTGGCTAGAGCCCAAATGTGTTTTTTGACCATCAGAGTGCCACAGTGGAAGGATGCTCAGAAAAGATGGGCAAAATACTGATCTCAAGGAAGAATAATCACAAACTATCATAAAGAATGATGACTTTCTCAACACTAGGTATGGCAGGAGTTAACTCTTCAGATACGCAGTCTAAGCAGCCTTCCCTAAAAGAGTCAATATGGAGTAATATCTTCCTGAGCAAGCTAGAGTGCTGAAGGTTAGAGGGGGTTGATTCCTTGGCTAACCTATTATAAATACTAGACAATTAACTAAAAAAAACAGAACAAAACAAAAAAATCTTTGAAGAGAGCAACTGGCTTGAACTGGCTTCAGCTCTCATGCTCATTCCCAGAGATTGGAGATGCTCAGTAATTTGACAGCAAGCATGTAGGGGCTGGCAATGGCAACCATGTTTACGTCATACATCATGCATTGTATTGTGTTTTCCATATATTGCTGTATCACTCATAAGTCAAAATCCCATGGAACATCAAGTATGTCAAATAAGTAAATGTGCTTTTAAACACTAAGCCCCCCACATGAGAAATAGCTAAAAAGAACCTTGTCAGACCTTACTACACTCTGACAGGCTCTGGTTGCTTCTACTTTGACAAAAAAGTAGAAGAAAAAAAAAGAACAATTACAGGTCTGAGCAACAAACATAGCCTGGCTTTTAACTGGAGTTCTTGCCTTTTGCCTTCACGTGAGCCTGATAAGAGACAGATGCTGACTGACCTGTCTTCCTGCCAACCCTGGAAGAAAACAGTCACAGATTTAAGTGAACATGTCTCAAAAACTCTATTTTGTATACTTGCAAAAAGACAAACCTTTGCTAAGGTACTGCAAAAACAAACAAAAAAAGTAGGCACAGAAGGTTTTGTTTTTAAACTTACAGGAAATATTTATCCACTTTTAATATTGTTCTGTTTTTGAAACAGCTACTGTAGAGTAATCCTTCCTGTAATCCACCTCGCTGTGGGATAGAGCCCTGGGTGCTAACCATTACCAGAGTATCAAGTCAGCAAAAAAGTGCTCTGTCCATCATTAACCGAGCATAAGACTTGTTACAGAGGCTTAGTCAAAACTTAATGAACAGGAAAACAAGACTGTCACCCAGAAGAACGGAAGCCTAAACCTAGTGCCTTAAACAGTAAGTCAGGCTTTTTCATCCTGATGTTACTGTAGCCAAAACTCGGTGCAACCAATCAATACGTTCTTGCTTTTCCTACAGTTTCAGATTAAATTTGAATTATAATAAATTGAAGTTGGTATAGAGATTTATACACACTTATGCGCAAACTGCAAGATAAGCATTTGATCTTGTCACATTTAAAAAGAGGCTCATGCAACAAAATAATTTTAGAGAAAGCAAATATAGGAGAAAACTGTAAATGAAGGAAACTATTACTTGATCTCCTTCAAAGAGCATAAGGCCTGTATTTGAAGAAAGGATGTGAAGCTGACTGAACCACTGGCTGTATTTTATAAGGAATCTATGATCTTGTAATAAATGGTTCTCTACTTCTGACCTTTGTTTCTAAAGAAGTTAAATCTCACAAAACTGATCAAATTTATGGTTTCAGAACTTGAAATGTCAAATATAAGAAAGACATTTTCATTTTTATGGTATACTTTCTCCAGAGAAACCAAATCTTCTATATTATATTTAAACATTTTATTACGGAAGTTAGACTAAAATATAGTTGCCTTCCTAGAATACCCATGCATTATGAAAGTCAGCTTCAAATACACTAAATTAGAAGTAGTGTCACAAGCAAAACTCCTCTCCTCTAGTGCCTGCCTCTTCTATCTTCAGATAGTGCTGTGAGTAAGCAGTAGGAAAGGCCCATAGCCACACAATTCTTTATGTTAATTGGCCTACAGCACTTCCAGAAGCACAGCTGACTGGATCAGTTTTGATGTTTTCATGCTATACTTCACATTTCTTGTTCTGCAGGGATGCAGGGAGCCAATTCAAGCATCTGTGTCCATGTTACAATTGCACCATAGACTACTGCAGAAAAGCACTCATCGTATGTTTATGTTTTCATGAACATACCTCCAACATCAGTTTAAAAAGCAAAAACAAAACAACTAGAAAAATCAACAACTCTACCCTGCTGTACAGTAAGGGCCATCCTTCAGGAGCTACACCAGCACAAGATGTTGTATACAGCAGCTCCCCCAGACCTCCTGCTCCTCTCCTGGGCTGCAACTCCAGCCTGGTGCATAAGTGCGCTCTCTATGGTTTTCTGCCTTCTTCAGGCTACATCTACTGTTGCACTGTGAGCTCCTCCTCCTGCATCTGGAGATGTTATCCACATAGTGTCCACGGGCTGCAGGGGTACATCCCGTTCCACCATGGGCCTCTCCTCAGCTGCAGGATAATTCTACCCTGCTTCTGGAGTACATCTTGCCCTCCCTGTGACCTGTGCTTTGTGGCTGCGGGGCTGTTCCTCTCTCAGCATCTCATTCCTCTCTCCCAGGCGCTGCTGGACAGCAGTTGTTCCCTTCCTTACATGTGCTCTCCCAGAAGCACACCCAACACTGCTCATGGATCAGCCCCCAGCAGTGGTGGGTCCCTTCTAGAGCAGCTGAAGCTGACATGGGGCAGCTGCAGGGCTCTGTACACAGCAACCAAACTGCAGCCCTCCACTACCAAAACCTTGCTACGTAACACCAATACAAATGCACAGAGAGGATCTTTACTCTCCAACGTTTCTTTCTTGCATAAGATGAACTCCGTCATCAGGGGCAAGGTTTCAATAGAACTGTCATGTATTCCATCCTCACCAATACTGATATGATCAGACCTAAATGCTCTGCAGTGTTTTGAGTTTATCAAGTGCCCAAACACCTAGAAGGAAAGTTCTTGTCAGATATATTTAACTTCATATAATTTAAAATGCCACACAACCATAGAGTTCTTACATGGTTTAGCAACAGTCTATGCCAAAGGTTGTGAGCATCACTAAGATCAAAGGGCTCTCAACACTCAGACTATCATGGTTCCCATCCAGGAGCACCTTCATCACTGCCCACTGCTGTCCACTTACACATACAGATGTGGAAGTGGTAAAGTAGGGTTTTTCTGAACAAGCAGTACTCTACAGATCCTGTTTTGCTGTTATACTATATATATTTTCAATGTGCTGGCATCAACATTCACCAAAAATCGATTTCTAAGAAAAAATATGTATTTTTTTTAAGAGGATGAAAACATATATAAACATACGTAACAATTCAAAAGCTATGTGACAGCAAGGAGTTGAGTGGGTTGATGATGAAACATTGTAATTATAAACCCTGTAATCTGGAACAGGGCTAGTTGATTTCTGCAATGGCATAATTCAACTGTTTTTAACATTATATTATGTAGCTATGGTATCTGATTAGATAATTTACATTGAGTGATTTGACAGGGATTTTAAAATATCCTTGTTGCTTTATGTAGCTATTAGAAAGGAACATTTCTATTTTACTGTAATTATGTGATCAGGCAAGGATTCTGAACTCTGTCAAACTATAAGTCCAACAGACCAGGATTTAATTATAAAGTACTTGCTACACAGTGGAGATTCAGATGAGAATGTCTTTTCAGAAGTCTTCCAAGTACAATTTTTTTTTTGTTAATTGGAGGGACTCAGTCCTTAGTGACTAGGTTTTATTGAAACAGCTCTGATTACTCCAGATTTTGACTGTTAGAACTCCAGTCTGCCCACTTCCATTTACTTTAGCCTCTCTGTAACAATACTCAGTAAAACCTTCTGTTAATGTTTTCCCACTGCTGTTTGTCCTTCAGGATCCATAACACCTTCAGCTTTCTTTTCATCACAGCCTCCTCCTACAGTGCTCGGCAGTTCCACTCCTTGTTTTGTTTGACCTTTGTGCCTTTCTCTAACTGACCTTGTGCATATGTAGATTTTATCCCTGTTTCTAAACTCACAATTTGCAGTTCTATTCAGACATTTTTTCAAACTCATATTTAGCACTTATGCACAAATCTCTTCAAAGTAATGCAGGTAATTAAAAGGGCTCATGCCATATTCTTGTGCACAGTTCTGCCATATGAACATTTATACAGCAAGTGGGCAACTCAGAAAGGTTAGGATTAGGAAGATTTATCTTGCAATTTCTCTACCAGTTGTAGCCCAGCATCTTGGACTATAAAAAAAAAATTAAGAACCCAATTCAAGTGAGATGAAATGAATTGCATACATTACCTTTATATAGCAAGTTCAGCATTGCCAGGAAGAAGAGATCACGTTCTTAAGGAATACTGAAACTTGCCTACTGCGTTACACATCTTTAAGTCTGAAGTAGTTCTGGCAACTAGCAAATGACACTCCTGTGAACTGGTTCTGGAGACAGCAGATGACAAGGACTGTCCCAAGAAACAAAGTGACAGCTTGATTGCTGCCCACTCAATCCTGGTGCTGGCTGGTAAAAGAGTTTCCTAACACAGACATGGGTTTTTCCATGCCAGCTGACCGTAACACCTGAAAACAGTCTGGAACCTGTTTATCTGGACAGGTGTAAGTAGTCAGTCTACTAGTGCAAACCATCAGTTCTGCCATATTAAATGACTTTGGCATTCAGTGATTGACAGGAAAGAGAGAAACACAAAAGTGAGAAACAAGTAGCTAAGTGAGTTTTTAATCAATGACTCGTCAAGCTACATTATTTTGAATCAGTCAATAAGGGTTTGCATTGAACACCATATTAACTTCCATAGGAGCTTACCTCCAACGTTAATTTCTTTTATATAGTTTGCCCATTAGAAGCATGGTTTGAAATGTTTACATGTGGAACAAGGAGATAGAAAATTTCACATGCATCAGTCATGTTTGGCGTTGTAGCTATCTCAACTGTGCATGGAAGCTTAGTATTCATGAGCCACACGCAGTACATCTTCATTGCTGCTGGCATACTGATAGCACTGTGCTATTTTACACTGACAACAGAGCATTTTGGCAGTCCAGAACTCAAAGAGTTTGCATGCATTCAGGTCAGGATTGTAAATCCTGTCTCTCAGGAGTTTCATGCTGAGCGCTGACATTTCAGCGATTCCCATTCCTCCCCCAATACACAACTGCAATTTAAAGAGGGTTTAAGTCATAAGATCAGTAAACAAACCTTGTTAAATGCTACTCAGACATTCACTTACTTCAGAAGAGCTCAAAGGAAAGCATAATCTGATAAACACATTATTAAGGGCAAACTAAAAGTGTATACAGCAAGTGTCTGCTTTGCTCTAAACCAGTAATGTGCACTTCAGAGAAAAGTATATTCCATATCAGTTCTGCCCAGCAATTCCGCAAGCCTGCATTACTTGAGCTAGAGTTGTCTAACAGCTCTTCAGGAGTCATTTTATCCCAAATCCTACAAAAATGCTTTGGAAAACACAATCAAGGCTAATTTCAAACACTGAAGTTCCCTAAATGTTTGTCCAGTGACACACACTCAAGGACATTGCACTGTGCTAAACCTAAGCTGTGCCATGAGGATGTTCTGAACTCATTACACAGTCCTCACCATGATCCTTCTGCTAAGCCCCATATTCAGTCAGGGCCATATCACTCTATCAGGGAATTGAGAATTCATTTTTGCTTACCCATATTTTGTGTCTTAGGATTCTAAAAACAGAGCAGAAGCACAATTCTCTTATTTAATTGCTAAAGGATTCTTGTTCAGTATGTATAAGAGTATCTGAATGCAAACCTTATGAAAAGGGATATCTCAGTTTCAGTTCACCTTTTTCCAGTTAAGGTTCAGTCACAACTTTTAGACAGATTCTTCCATGATTCTTAATTCTGTCACATTTAATCGCTCTTCAGCGATGAAAGAATTGCAACTGTTCTTTGTTCTCACATTTCATTTAGCCTCACCTTTCCCCAACAAGAGAATACTGCATTTCTGCTGGAAAAAAAAGAGAAAAAAAGCCTGTGACTTTCCCATTTCTCTTTAACCAACATCCAAATAACCCTTACTGGTAGATTAACAGGGCTTCTTTTCCTACGTAGCTGCATGCAAAAATACTTTTATATCAACTTAAGAGGTACAGAGTAGGAAATTTATTTGGATAAGAATACGGGAAGGAAGGGAATCCTCTGTTTAGCTCACTCCTGATGTTTTTTTGTTTTAAGAAAAAACTATGCTGTCAAACATAAGCAAAAATAAAAAAGAACAGTAAAATAAAAAAGAACAGTAAGCATACCTGGATTAACCACTCCCTGTTCTGTTTCTTTTTTTTTCCTGTATAATTTTATAATCAGAGAGGGTCCTTTACAAAATAGGTTATCAGCATTGCGCAGTACGCAGCAGGTGAGGAAATGGGCACAGCATGTCATGCAAGGGCTCATGTAGGAACATTTTGGTCTTTCAGTGGTGAAATGAAGTTCAAACTCACAACAGAGAAAAATTTCACTAGCCTTCCTGACTGATGTCTCCTCTCCATTCAATTTTTAGGCTATCTATAGAGCCCCATAATTAGTCCCTTAGAGATGGAAGGTGCCTTCTCAAAGCATAGAGAAATTCATTCAGATGCCTTCTTTCAAAAA
This sequence comes from Cyrtonyx montezumae, assembly GCF_038088225.1. NCBI lineage: Eukaryota > Metazoa > Chordata > Aves > Galliformes > Odontophoridae > Cyrtonyx > Cyrtonyx montezumae. Next base: position 21,712,133 of record NW_027072045.1, on the reverse strand, counting down.
CACACATATTCCAGATGTTGTCAAAGAAATCCACTGGGAAATACTAAGCATAACACTAATTAAAAGAAAACAAAGACATTGTCTGAGAAAACTGCCCAACTTCTTTTTCCCCAGTCAAAAAGGGCTTTGCCACATTAAAACGAACCTCAGAGTAATTAAATTCAAGACAATAACTAGCTTTTGAATCTGTCACTAACACCTGATAAACACTAAGAAGAGCAAGAAAACTCCCATTTAGTGCTATAATTCCTCAGCCTGAGAAATCCAGATAATTAAAGACACACTGAACACATTATTTCAAGGAAGGAATATAAAAAAAATTGAGATCACCAACAGAATGAGAGCCTTGAAAAACTCCATCTCTCAGGAATAAAATCAACCAAATATTGAAGAGCCTATTGGTAAACAAAGCTCTGATTTTTCTGATAACCAATGATACATCACTATCATCGGAATCTTCGCCGTTCTCACATTGATCTATGTTTCTGTAACAGAATACCTGAGATGCAAGAAAAGCTAGCACAATTTTATTACTTATAACTGAATCCATAACACATGCCTATTTTTTTTTTTAAACTTACTCAATTTCCAGATCATTTTACTCTTCCACATGAAAGCAATTGTGCAGTTGTGTTTCACAAATTCTGCTATATGCAGTTACTATCAAGTTCTCTGGGCAGGTAACACAACTCATCATGTCAAAACCAGAGTAAGGTTACAGTTCAGATCCAGTTGTGGCGGACTACATGTTATCTGTAACAACCAAAATGTTTAAAACAAAAAGTTAAAAATCTTTGAGAAAAATGAGTTTTAGGAAAATTTAAAATACAGATGACAAAGGGGAAATAACACAACTAGGTTATGAACATGAATACACAGTGAACACCTAGTAACTGACCTGAACATCTCATTCACAGCTTCATGCACTTTTTTTTTTATTTGCAAGAAGCATTTGGAAGTCAAAGCCTTACAGATGAAGGACACTAACACTAGCTCTGCTATCCACCTTTTTCCCTTCTCCCATGGCAGCATTATGCTAGGAAAACCATATTTGTCTGACTGTGCCAACCACTTTCTTTGAGGGTATTGACAAAACAGTTTTCCCTCTGTCGTCTTAATTTGTTTAAACAACACAGAACTGACAGATATGAAAATAATAAAACAAGAGCTTGTGCCAGTTGTCTCTTTCGAAATAATTTATTAATATTTAGTAATATTTTGACGTACAGAAATTGTACTCAAAAATATCCTCCTTTTAAACTCTGCATGATGAAAAAAGCAATGCTAGAGTTTATTCTTTGCATTCATGACAGATGCTGTAGCAAAACCTTTTACTTGTTCCTACTTAAATTTCAACAGATCGAATGCATTTACAAGCATGTCAGTTCTGAAGCTAAGATCCAGAGATTGACTTTGATTTGGATTGTGAAGTCTTTCATTCTGAAGCTGCCAGGTACTACTCCTGCATACTAATCAGAAGAGTGGTTGCACATCATTTTGCAGTGACTTCTAGGTCATGTAGTCTGCACTGTAAGAGACTTATGAAAACAAGTATTGTTCCTATGTTTACTGAATAAGAGGATACTCTAAGATGTAGAGCTGACAAGACTTTCATAAGCTTGTCCTCCCACGTGTTCTAGAAGACCTTATAGCTTTTATGGTTCATTTCTGTATTTTTTTTCCTCACTACGAAGAGATGCTTCTGTTCATAAAGTTTTCGATAAAATATCCATTTGTTGCTTTATATGTATTCTTAGTGCAATCCTGCAGAATTCAGTTACACCCAATCAACTCCATTCAACCCCGTTTCTAATTAGATCATACATAAACCATGGGAGTTATTTTGTGACTATTCAGAGAGAAAAAGGCAAATGTGTCCTAATCACAATGGATAGCTTAACAGAAGTTACCTAGTGAGCAGCTCTCTCCCAGAAAAATTAAATCTCACTTTTTATCATCATCCTATTCTGAAATGCCTCAGAAATAGCATCACAAGAATGAATTTAAACTAGCAACTATTAAGAAGCACAGGAGCTAATGGTGCACAAATCAACAGCATCCTATAAAGTTTAATGTATAGCTTTGATTCATAAGAATCTATGAAATAATGGAAGAGTTTGAATTAAGTGCTCTGAATAGAAGGCGGTGAAAGAGCTCCTAAAATAATGTTGTTTACAGGTGCTGTTAATCTTCCAATAATATCTTCTGTGCATTTTCTTTCAATGATGGTGAATTTGGATGAAAGCACAAATGATAGCATCTACAATGTCATTTGGTCATCAGTCCATGTTTTGCCTTCATTTTAGGAATTACTTTCCTTCATGATTTCTTTTCAGCCTCACTTCTTGTGCACTACCAAATTTTCCACTCTCAGCAGAATTTAACATTGATATCGGACTGAAGGAAGTTCTGCTTTCATGTGTTCTCATAATAGAGAAGTATAGAACAGGAACAACCTAACAGAGTTTGTTTAGACTGCAATATTTTCTGCATCCAAAAGAATTCATTTGCTGAAAAGGACAAAATCTGGAGCAAGAATTATCCCAACACAAGAAAAACATAATTTACAAATGGCATTCATAGCTGATGGTCATTCCATTAGTTACCTTCCCCTCTATCCTAACCTTCAGAAATAACAGCAGCATAATTAGCAGAAACTTCTTTAAAAAAAAAGAAACAACCAAGACATCCCCAATCCAACAAGAAAAAAACCATAAGGAAGTCCAATACAAACAGAAAATGACCGTTTCCACAAGGTTTTTTTTTGCTTAGTGCATCTACACACTATGTAGATGCTTCTTTACAGCCACACTCCAATATTATTTCTTTAGAACTTGATTCTAAATACAAGCACTAGATTTTTCATAAAAGGTATTGATAACTACACAGTGAATTTTGTGTGTGTGTGTGTATCAGTTGCTTTACGTTCTACACTTTAAATACAAAACCCATTTGAAATCCTTCTTACAGGGCTATTTCAATTTTAATATCTGATTTTGAGCACCTTAAACTGCCAAGCAACTCAAGGTAAAGAAATTGTTGGAGACTCATCTCATTTTTCTTGAATTACAATTTATTGGTCCATATTAGAAAACTTAGAATAACAGGAAGACACACCTCCCAAAAGCAAGTAGCAGCTTTTGAATCATATAGCACTTCCCCTAAACATTCATCCAGAAAATATATATCTACTAGTGTCACCTATTAAGCCTTCTTAATATACCCAAATATTGAGTGTTTTCTATATATAACTACACAGAATAAAATTACTACAATGCATACACACATTTGTTAGCACCAGTCAACATATGGACTTCTTTAGCTCCTGGGTTCCTCATCAGATATAAAATGTTTTAACCAAAATATTCTGACAGCAGTATTACGTGCATTGTGAAGTATATAGTGGATAAATATAAGGCTAACCCCATCTGTATCATTATCTCTTTGATAGAATGCCATGTAAGCTCCCTGAAAATTTATCTTCAAGATAAAAGGTGACAATTTAAGACACTAAAAGATAAAAAAAGTAGGGGGCTTTCACCTGTTTTGTAAGAAGAAGGGACTATTTCTTTTCCAACAGTCACGCAAAGAGAAGATTAATAAGTGAAAAAATTGTCCACGTATCATAAAGACCAAGCTAGAGTAAAATAACAGCTGAGGTGAAGTAAAAAAGACTTTATAACTCAGTTGTAAGAGGCAGCTTAGTACTGCTGAAATATTAGGGGTAAGAAAGCAGGTGAGAATGAGAAGGATGACAGTTTTTTTTTTATCTGCCAGAAAAAGAAGCAAGAATCCTGAGTCCTCTGAAGAGAAGAAAAAAAATACCAGAACTTGAGACTCAATATTCTGAGACACGTTATGACTCATTACAAATTAGCACACATCATACAACATATGAGCTGAGCGTGACACGTCCATGCCAGAAACCAAGACTGTTCTGGCAACTTTATGTGATACAATGACATGGTATCGGCCTAGCTATAACTACATAAAAGGTGATCCAAAACTTTAATGAAGATACTACAACGTAACTTCACAAGTTACCTTCAGCAAGTACAAAAGTAAAAATTAAGACATACATTTTAAAGGGTACTAACACATCAAGAAGTTGATTTTGTGTTAAATTTATCCTCCAAACAACAGTGTTTTTGTATTATAACTGACTTCCAGTACAATTCTGTAAAATTATGAGATCTAGTTGTGCTTTAGAACCCAATATAACACAACCATTTTTAAGGACCAGCATAACCAATAGGAGACCATACCCAAAGTTAACAGTAAACAGAAATACGCAGCTACCTGCACTTTCTCAGCCTGTTGATTTTTCAGTGACTTACAGGCAAACTTTTATATCAACGCATTACTGGCTTTGTGTAGTGACCTGCCCCCAAAAAAGCAAAACTGCTTCCAACAAGTTTGTGGCAATAATAGGCAAAGTATTCCCAGTTAGACCAACAATCACATAAAGAAAGAAGGGCTAAACTCACCCAACTGGTAAAGGAACCCTCTAACTACACAGCATACACTCTTAAGAACCAGCCAAACTCTCTTCAATGGCTGGTCCTCATATGAGGCCAGGGTGGGTCCACCCATTCTGGTTACACAGGGATCCCAGGTGCAAACAATTTGTCTGTGCTTCCCAGGCCAGCAACACCCCTTCACCAGGTGCTCAATCACCAGTTCGTGACCTAATAGCCCCCTACAGGTAGTTTATGTTCCTACAAATTTGCATTATATTCCTAAGTCTGTTCTCTCTCATTGTCAGAGCTCCTTTAGGATTTAAAACTGCTGCAGATGCCAAATTTGTAGGTGACTGACATCAACAAAAACAATTCCAATGCATTTCCCCATCATTGCACATATAGTTACACTCCTTGTTTAGACTGCTAAGACTTCAGCTGCCGGATCCTATTTACATATACAAAACTTGACAAAAAAAACCCAAAAAAACCTCCATCTCTTGGTGAGGACATTCACAGTAGCCTGTACATATCTTTATACAATCTACAAACTGTTTTTGACTTTTTTTTTCCTGACTACACTGTTGAATCAAAATATTAAATATTTGTGTTTGCATTTGTATATTTTTTCCTGAAATTGGCATGTAGTAAGTGACAAGAACCAATCGAACTACAAAAAAAAAAGCAACATGCAAGAAGTCAGCACAGACTTGTTCCAGCCAAAGGTTCAGCCAGCCTGGTCTCCTTCCCTGTTGGCTCACCATCTGTGACTTCGGGATGGTCAACTCCCACATCTTTAAAATAACTTCCTTACATTATTCCCAGCCTTCCTGGACTCCCATGCCCTCCATAACTACCTCCCAAGGGACTCTCTCAATCATGGTCCAAAAGAGACCAAAGTTTGTCCTCTGGAAGTCCAAGGTGGCAGTTCTGCTGACTGCCCTCCGTGGATCAACAAGGATGGAAAAAACTATCATTTTGTGATCACGTTGCCCCAGACAGCCTCCAAACGTTACATCCTCTGCAAGACTTTCTCTGTTAATGAACAGCAGGTCCAGGATTTTGCTTCCCCTTGTTGACTCCTTCACCATATTCACCATCCTCCCACAGTCACCGGTAGAAATAAGAAAATACAGACCTTCATTAATATTTGTACACTAAACTATGTAACTGCAATTTTGAATCTTTGCCCTTTGATATAGTCCTATGTTTCAAATGTTCTCAGTCTGACAAATAAGATAGAAGAGAAAGCCTATGTTTGATCTCAGTAAGAACAAGGTATGTTTTAGAGTCACTCATCAAGACAAATGTCTAGATCTATCTTGTATATGAAGCCTATTCCATGAGGCCTCTCTAAACCATCTTCTAACCTGTCACACAAAAATAGAGCAAATGTCCCTAAGTACAGGACAAAATTTCCTAGCCTGCTGTCTTCACTAATACACAGCTGTCTGTTGCCAATGGTCAAAGAATACACTGGTAGAAAATACCGCATAAAATCCTGAATAAAAGATGAACAAAATTAAACTGAATTTAAATGATTCCATTAAAAAAGAATTTTGCAAGTGAGCACAGAGAAGTGACTCGTATGATAATGATCCAGATGGAAATCTGCCAAAATAGCTCAGTTGTATGAAAAAAAATCATGTAAATGTTATCCTAGAACATTTTTGCAAATGTTTTGCTTAATGTTACATCTTTGTAAACGGCTGCATGGTGAAAGAACTGAACTACTGTCACGCTCCAATATAAAGGAGGGAGACAGTTTGATTATATGTATACCCGGCGTGAGATTAAGAAGCAACGGTTCAAATGTCGGTCCGACCAGTTTATTACCACTTTTGACCAGGGAGATGGAGAAGGGGAAGGCGGACACTGTTACCAATAAGGGAGATGGGGAAGGGAAGGCGAGCGATAGGAAAGATAGGAAAGAGGCAGGGATTTGTACAACATGGGGAAAGTCACCAGCCAGGATCCCAGGGCGGTCCGGTTGCAAGCGGCTCCGACGGTCCGAGGCAGAAAAGCAGGGGTGGCAGAAGCGGGGAGAACAGCAGCAGCGACGGGCAGCCCTGAGCAGCAAGCAGCTGTCCTGGAGAAGCGGTACCGGGTCAGCACGGGAGGAGCAGCGTGGGGAAAGTCCAGGAACAGCGTCAGTCAGCACCGGAGAAGCAGCGAGGGGTCAGCACCGGGAGGGGCAGCAGCGAACAGAGATCAGCTCGTGAGGGTTCAGATGGTAGAACACCTCGAAGGAGCGGTGAGGTCCAGGAGAAAACAGCACGTCTCAGGCAGCAGGCCCAGGAGGGAGTTCAGCAGCAGGGATCAGCTCATGAGGTGTCTGATGGAATAGCACCCCCAAATCTCGTGGTGGTCGATCCCTCTTTTATCCTCCATTTTTCCTGCCTAGGTGACAAATCCCGTGCTAGCGTGCCAGGCAAGCATCTCCTGAGATGGCTATCTCCCCACGGAGATGAGTACCACACAAAAGAGTGTTCAGCGGCCATTGAGCTGCAGCTTCTCTCTCTCATTGCCCCAGGACATGCCCATCTGCTTGTCCCTTAGACAAAGGATTTTGCAACCCTTGCCCAGGACTAGCTTGGACATGTTTGGACATGTTCATCAGCAAACTTTGAGGCTTTAAAATAATAGTCTCTTACAACAACTATTTGAAAGAGGGCTATCGTGTATTGAGCGATGAAATGTAATAACCTGCAAGTTACATGAGCTCTTTCAGAAAGCTTTCTGTTTCCAAATTTCCTGACAGATACCTACCAGAAGAATCTAATCACTTTGTTAGGCTAGTGTGATCACTTAAGAGACCATTCAAGAATTAGTGCAATAAATTCACATTTAACAATATTCATTACTTCACCGAGCTCATGAAAAAGATTTCAGTTCTAGGTATTAACTCCTAACAGATTTACCATGAAAGTAATGATGAATCAGTGATGAATTAGAGCTAACCTGAAGTATGGGACAATATTCCATGGTCCTTTTTTGCAACAGCAAGACACATCACATTCAGGTCTTCTTGGACCGCCTTTTAACAGTAGCCTTTTGAGCACACATTCTTGAATAACATGAAGTGGAAATAAGGAATGAATAATTTTGTTTCCGGTATGCAGGCAGCTATCAGAGTCATAAGGTGCCTTTGGATGTAAACAAGGCTGAATGAATCAGCCCCACATATACTTCATCTTGCAGAGCTTGGATTTGATTAAGTTCCCAGCAAATAGAGATGCAATTAACAAATCCTGTATTAATTGTGTATATACTAGGTAAGACAGTCAAACACTGTATTTACAGGGTATAATTATTACTTAATTGCAGCACTACTGAAGTTGTTAATTCTTGATGTCATGGATCTAACTACACTGTAATACATCACTAAATCACCGCATTTTTCACTGTTTCTTACTTCTAGTGAATATCAAATCCCAGAGCTATGGTGGTGTCTGATGCTTGTAAGCATCCAGTTGTCCCTTAAGAACCTATGAGATCTCTTGTGAGCATATTAACCACACTGCCAAAATCACCAGCTATTAATCTACACATAGCTCCAAAGTTTGCTCAAGTCTGCAGTGTTGTTCTGGGTTACAATGCCAATAGATATGAGGGGAAAAGCTAAGCTTAAGGAACCTGTAACTGGTCCATTTCATTCCCTTGTACATAGGAAGCGTACTTAGTTATCTGCTAAATTGATTTCTAATTTCTGGTATGAAAAACACTACGGAAAAAAATGCATAATAATAATTCAGCAAGATGTGACAACAATAATAAAGCTCTGTGAAAGTCAAGCATAACTCAACTGTGCTAGGACAAGTTTAGATCAAGTATTTTCAAACTCACTGTCCTGTTACCTCCTGTCAAAGCAGTCAGTTTATTTGACAACTATGACGTATTACACAAATATTATATAAACACACTTAAATTCCCACTATTCCATTATGCTTTGTTCTTTTCCTTCTATGAATGAAACATGCTAGAATTAACAAGAAATAAAGAAATTTATACTCCTTTTAACTCCAATGGACACATGGTGCTGTGTTTTAGAGCTGAACAAGGCTTCCATTATGGTTACAGAAAAGCTCAGTGCTACATTTGCACCTGTTCTTCCAGGACAAATCCCTACACTAATCACATAGTGAAAAGCCAACATGTAGCAAAAAATACTTACAAGATAGAACTTGACTAAAGTAAAAGAGTTGAGAAGTAATTTAATAGCAAAGTATCATAAGAGCTACTAGCGTGTCGTTTACAACAAATGGAAAGACTGACCGCATTAATCACTACAACAGGAGTTACGTGTCATATTCAGTGCATCTTCACCAAGTGTCAAGTCAAAGACGATATTAAAAAGGTGGCACCAGGTCAAAAAATTCTATCTTGCTGGTTTAGAGGTCGATTTGTCTGAAGTTTCTGGAAGACTTTCAGATTGCAATCCAACACGCCAGGCTGCAGTTTCCTGAGGAGGAAATTTTTAGCAAGTGAAAACTCAGTGGAATGCTTTGAGGAAGGCAGATGTTCAAGCCTACTTTTCAACAGGCATGCTTTTTATGCCCAGCTTTAACAACTCTGATATTCTAATTTTGAGACTGAGTACACAGAACTCCTCTGATTCCACAGAAATTTAGTCTTACAGTATCCTCTTTCATAAATATCAGCCTTCATCTCCAGCCTGGGTACTCGCTCTGAATATTTGATTTGCAATCAGAGCATTTCCTACTCTAAAAGTACACATATACACAGTTACCAAGACACTTCTCCTTAAATATGTTCCTTTAATTTAAGACATACTTTAAACATGCAACATTTATGCTAAAAGTCTGCACTATAGAAGTCAGCACCATTTACTTCTGTGGTCACAAAATACAACTCAAAATGCTGCCTGAGATTACTAATTGACCACAAAGCTGTCCAGAGATATGTAGGACACCTGTCATTTGCGCTAAATTCTGTTTTGCTCTGTTTACAGTAATAACTTCCTTAGGGCTATTGCTAATTTTACTAATTACAAGTAGGCTAAGTGATTTAATAAATAAGCAGCAATTCCTAGAGCTGTTGTTTCGCCACATGATACTGGGCTTACGACTATGCAGCATTCAAGCCACCAAAAATGGTGAATCACACAATAACCTCTTTTTGTCTCCCAGTAGGTCCTTAAATATGAACTCAGTATATCAGTAATAATTACCTGGTAATAATGTTCATCCTCTGTATGCCATAGCTTTCAGAGCAGTAAAAACATTTAACATTATGCAATTAATTTTCAGTACAACTTTATGGGACAAAAATTTAAACTCCTTTTTTAAAGACAGGATGTGTAGCAGGGATGGTGAATGACGCTCCCAGAAACACCACAGTTAGAAACAAGATTAGAGCTCAGTCAGCCATGAATATAAGTATATACCAGCTTTCATCTTCCTCTAATACATCATAAAACCTTCGAGGTAGGATTTAACATGACTATGCTAAAAGTGGTATGATTAGCTGTAGGTCAGTGTGCTGTTCTGCCAGCTCCTCCAGAGGAGAGAAGCCTGGGTCCCAGGGAGGCTGAGGAGCAGCTGCTACAGCAGTGCCCTTCCAGGAGCACAGCACTGCCTGATGCTGCTTCAGGCTCAGCTCTGCTTCACCAGATGCTCTTCCAGCAGCGCCAGGGTGAGCAAAGTTCGGATCCATAAGAATCAAATATTTGACAGATGCTTTGATATTTCCTTACTAGGATTGATGGCCAGCTTTAATCTCGCGTTTTGCCTCTGTTTACAGGAGGCAAGCAGCTGGTGTTTGCTATATTTTTTGTGTGTGTACCGTGCAAAAATAAGCAACTTGCTGCTGTTTTCTGGTTCAGAGTTGCCATTTTCCCACCTGCTTCATCTGTGCACAAGGGTTTACATTCTATATATTTTTTCTGACCGCCATTTGCCATAAACCACACTTCAAAGCTGAGCTCTACTTTCTGTGCATCTCAAGTCACTGAAAAGGAGCCCAGCGACTGAGCTAGACACCCACTGCACACCTGGCATATACCACCACTGTTACTGGCTGAAAGCAAGATGGCTTCCTACTCTTTTCCTTTAGCATGCCTGTGAGAGAATTAGGACCTTGATCTCCACTGCTAACAGGAACAAAGTAGCTGAGGACAAATTCATATGTTTGAAGGGACAATGCTGAATAACTGCAACAGATATGTTTAGTTCATGGGTGGCATGCAGAACCTAACCTGTAAGTCTCAAAGTTTCTGAGAAACAACTACTAAATAAGGAATGTTGTGTTCCTCAGAGGCATCCCCTTAGGCAGATACTAAAACTTTACTGTGTGTACAGGCAAGAGGAATTTTAAGAAACATATATGTCATACATCAAAGACTTATTGATATGCAGAATATAATAGATCTTGCTAAGCAAGCCAGCACAGTGCATCACAGAAAATAAGAGGCTGATTAAAGGGCTCAGGAATTGCTGTCAGATGTTAGATACTTACTAAAAGAAGAAAGCACCTTGTGAGAGGAAGGGACTAAGCAAAAATAATGGTCATTCCTGCTGTGCTGCATTACCCTTAAGCTGTTGAAAGCTAAACGGACAGGTTAGGAGACGGAGCAGGGATGCACAGAACAGTTCCAGGCAAGAGCTGACTTACTGGGCAGAAGCTGAATACTGTTGGCTTTCAACAACTTGCTACTTTTACCTTTCCAAACTGTTCAGCTTATTCTGAGCACACTAAAGCTAAACCAAATCTGAGCCTTTGGAACCTAAGTCTCTGGAGACCACTGTGTAGGTGCTAAGGTTATACTTCATTTTAAGTGAAAGAAAAAATCACTTGACATTTCTCACTCTGTTCCAAACCTGAAATTCTGTTTTGTCCTTCAGAACAGCAAGAAACATGTTCCAAACTTCAGCAATACAACTTGTATGCTCTCAGTAAGAGCCCAGCATTCCTGTTTTATGCTGTCTGCCAAATCCAGGTTATTGAATTTGCTGTGCAAAGGTAGAGACTGTAAGCTCACCTTATGGCCATGAATTACATAGAACATATGAAGTTCCATAACAAAAAAAAAAAAAATCACTTCTCAGTTTATATTCTTGCCCATGAATTTTATTCTCACCCTGAACTTCTACAACCAGTGAAATGTTTGTCAATATTTTCAAAGAGCTCTGAAATATTTTGTTCCCATTAAAACAGTTAAGCCTGCCCTTCCCTGACACAGCTATGCTCTATCAACAATTACCCATCCTACTGTCATTCTTCCCCATCTCCTACCCAATGCATCTGAGCATAACTACATGGGTTAGAATCCCTGCTAAGTTGCATTGAAACTATGCAGGGTTACTCATAAATACAGAAAAAAAATGCCTGCCAAGCATCTGTTAGCAATGCTGGCCAGTGGTGTAGGTAAGCCCTCTTTAACACAAGAAGTGTTCAGTTGGTTTATAAGAACAGAGAGGAAACGAGCTATGTACTACTTAGATCCAGTTATCTCATCCTGTTTCACCTGGCACACTGCAAGATAATTTAAAGTCACGTTCTTCATGTGTTTAAGCATGCTTCTGGAGAGACTTAGCTGCCCTTGTCTGTATGGGTGATTCTAGTACAGTCATGCAGAACTGACTGTAGGACTGTAACTGAAAATACTTCTCTCTCTTCAGAGGCTTTCTGGAGCTTCAAGAATAAGGCTGTGGCTGTTTTCGTCATTAGTTTGATCCCACTGGCTGAAATAGCAGCATCTCTTGCAGCAGAGTCAGAGAACAACTCTCAAACCTCTGCAATAAGGATCTTTTGAATCAGTCAACATTCCTATTATGTTGACTTGTAGTCAATGTGTAACCCGTGATTTATTTGAATGTGTAAAAATATTTTGCTGATTTCAATGTTGATTTTCATGTGGATTGCACTCCAGGGTCTTACAATCTGATGGAAGAAGTGTGAACAACTTCTCCCACAAAGAACAACACGGACTGACTTTGCATTTCTTTAAATAAAAAAACATTTAGATAATTTTTCTCTAGAAAGCCTAAGCATTATACTTAAACCAAAGTAAAAGAGAGAGGGAATTTGACTATAAAAAAGCGAACAAGGTAAAACAACTATATCAGGCTACATCCTATCTCATCCTATACCCCATCTCATCCTATAACTAGCTCTGTAGCATCAGAAAATCAGCTCAGAGGGTATTTGCTTTTATTGCTCTGGTTTTTCACATTCTAGACAAGTGTCACATATTGTACAAGTGCCATGTGGGTGCATGCAATCAGATAGAGATTCAGAAACCTGGATACTATGGAAAACTTGACTAGATGATCTTGTAGGTCCTTCAGGACGAGAGGGAATGGCCACAAGTTGCGCCGGGGAAGATTTAGATTAGACCTGAGGAAGCATTTCTTTTCTGAAAGAGTGGTCAGGCACTGGAATGGCCTGCCTAGGGAGGTGGTTGAGGCACCATCCCTAGCGCTGTTCAAGAAGCGTTTAGATGAGGTGCTAAAGGATTTAATTTAGTAGTTGGGTAGAGATAGTGTTAGGAGGATGGTTGGACTAGATGATCTTATAGGTCCTTTCCAACCTTATGAACTTATGAACTCCACAGCCCAGTTATCTGCAGGTATCCTGGGGAATAAATACTGTTTATGTGCTTAATGATTAAATAATGCGTACGAAATTTGCTCTGATGAACTGTGTTAAGATGTAGATGCCTTCCATGTGCAGCCAGATTGTAATCCATCCTCCAAGACTGCCAAGCAGCCAGGACTGCATTTAGAGATCATCATTTATAGAGTCTTCAAGCAAGTTCACAGCTAACGGATCACAATACCTTGGTTTCTGAACTGACTTGGAAAGATTTTCAATATTTAAAATGTTGAATGCACTCCATTTCAATGGCCATAGCATGTTTAACTTGATTTTTAAAGGATAAAACAATATAGAAATTAAATATTATTTTATTTTTTGTCAGCAGAAGAGAACAAAATATGGAAAGAAGGTATACACCAACACTGTGTTAAATTGATCCTCCATTCTGCCTGTTTACCAGCTTCTGTCCTCGAGTCTTACTTGCTTTTCCAGTTTTTCCATGGAGCTACTTTACACAGTTCTTACTAGGTTCTTTTGGAGGATTGTTCATTCAAAATAGAGAAGTCAGATGATCATTCACAAGAAACAGTAAGCTGATGGCTGTATGTCTACAATACCACCCCCTAGTAACTGCAACACTTACAGTCTATGCATTCCCTTCTCTGAAGCTTCCTAAAGCAGTACCGCAATGCCACAACACCATCAAATGAATTAATACACTTGACTAACGTAAATCCATCACTCCCCTCATTTTTGCCATTCTTCTCCAAAAGATTCAAGATACAAACCGATGTAATGGAGAAAGAGTATATTATCTGGCCTCCAAATAACTATATATTTTGTCCTTACAATGGAATAAGGAAACTTTTCACAGGCACACACATTCAGATGGCAGTTTTACAGTGAAGAAAGGTTTGTGTTTATGCCAGCTAAACTGCATAACAGACACTTGGATAAAACAATAAAATTATCCTATGGAAACTTTTAGAGAAAGATCTTGAAAAATAAAGTTCTGAACAGCTTTACTTACTATTTTCAACCAAACTGCAAGCCTCTTCCCAGTTTCTAAAATAGGAGCTCTGGTAGGTCCTGCTGTCATACTCTACTTGGGTTTTTTTGCTTTTCAGACATTGCATCTAGAATTCAAGTAGTTAGTATTTTGTTCTCACTTATCTGTGAAACAGACCTTATCCTACATACTGAGCTAATTATTTTTGATTAAAAAGTACTAGGAAAAAAGCTGTGCATAAGGGAAGCATTAAGTAAATCTCTTAAGTGAACTCCTGTATCTGTTTTGGAAACTGGAACCTCTTCCACAAATCTGGTTTTTGAGGACTACATTCTGGGTAGCAGTCCCAAAGCCAAACTGAAATGATTACATCAAGTGTTTGTAGATGAGATCCTATGAGCTTGATATGAAAACTAGAAATAAAGGAAGGTAATTCTATAAAGAATTTACTGAAGTTAGAATGAACCAACGTTAACAATATTAACATTCCCGCAGCCAAGGAATCAGATTTACCATGGTGACACAGAACAGTTATGGAAAGACTACACAGTTTATCTGAAATCAATTAAATAATACAACAAAGAGCAGAAACTTAAAGCAGTTAAAGAAGCCATCAACACCAAACCAGAGCAGGCATACTAATTTAATCACAGAAGCAAAGCCAACAAAAACTACTAGTACGAGTATCACTGTTTTGTGAATGTGTAGGCCTCAGAAGCCCTCTCCTCCTCACATACACACGCCAATGAGATGCTGTAGATACTCCTGACACTTCCAGGTCACCAGTTCCCTTCCACATTGCTTCTCCTCAGAGCTCTTCAGTTAGTTTTCAGCGTATGTGAAGAGCTTGGTGTCAGCTTATCAGCAGTAGTTCATGACTGATGCAATCTGTACTGGAGATCTATAAAGAGATTTTATACATCGCCTAGAGAATTGAAATATGGTAAGTGAAGTAACCACAAGGTGCAGATTAGCTCATGGTATTAAAAATGGAAGCCATCCTGAGGAGTAAGTTTAAGACTGAAATGCTTAGTAAATTTCTGCTTCTTATTCAGCTGAGGCAAGATTCATCAAATTCTGACATCAGAGTAATTGGGATGTAGGCAACTTTCAATAGAATGACAACCCAAGAATCCTTTGTTAAAATACAACACTATATTTGCATTTGCTGTGCACGCTAGCGTTGAAAACAAAACAGATGCTACTTCCATATTCAAAATTTGAAGACTTTTCAAAAGTAGTCATACATTAAAATGAAATAAAGCAAGAAAAAAGTGAAGAAAAGCCCCTTCCACCACCTAACAAAAAAAAAAAAAAAAAAGAACCCTGGGACTGGTGCTAGGTGGAAGTTACAATGCAGTCGAGTGGTGAGGGGAACTCTGCTGCTGCCAGCACCTGCGGCCCCTGCAAACACCAGAGGAATTTACCTTTGGCACATCAGCCGTGCTGTGAAAATGACAGCAGCTGGTAAACATGACTGCTCCTCAGGCTGAAAACTGTCAGCCCTCCCTGTAAGAAAGGCATTTTTATGTACGTCAGTAGGAAAAAGGAAGAGTAGGAAAAATGTGGGTCTGCTACTGAACGTGGTTGGTGCCTGGATAACAGGGGATGCTGACAAGGTGGATGCATTCCTTGCTTCAGCCTTTACTACTAAGACTGTCCCTTAGAAATCCTGGATCCAGGAAGAAAGTCTGGGAAATGGAATATTTCCACTTGGTTGCGGAGGATCTGATTAGAGACCATATAGCCCAATTCAGCATACACAAATGTGTGGTCCTTGATACACCCACAAAAGAACTTCTGGAGAGTCTAGTGGAGCACCACAAAGATGATTAAGGGATTGGAACATCTCCCTTATGAGGAAAGGCTGAGAGACCTGGGGCTGTTCAGCCAGGAGAAGAGAAGACTGAAAGGGAACCTTATCAGTGCCACATGAGGCCAGGGTTTTTCAGTGGTGCCCAGGAACATACTCGAACACAGGAAGTTTCATACAGACATGCAAAAGGAATTCTTTACTGTGAGGATAATGGAGCACTCGAACAGTTGCCCGGAGAGGCTGTGGAGTCTCCTTCAGTGGAGATTTTCAGAAGATGTCTAAATACTTTCTGGTACAACCTACTGTAGGGAATCTGCTTTAGCAGGGGGACTGAACTCAATGATCTCCAGAAGTCCTTCCCAACCCCTACGATTTTATGATTCTATGAAGGCCACTTCACATAGGCATTACCCAGTCAGAATCACCACAGCCCTCAGGGTGGGAACTGTGGGCAGTGCTGCTACCCACAAGCAGCCTGCCCATGCTGCATGTTCCTGCTGTTGGCTGTGCCTGCACGCCATATCCTGGCCTGCGGTGGTGCTGTGCATGTTCTTGTCCCCTCTTGTCCTTGTTGCTTTGCAGTTTTCTTGAGCTAAAAAGTGTGAGTCACAATGAAGCGCGCAGCACATTCTTGGCACTATGAGGACAATGCTTACAGATATATGCCAGAAGAATTCCCCCTTAAGGCCTTTTCCTAATCCTCATGCATTCCTTCCAGCCACAAATCCTATGCAGCCTTGTTGAGCCCTAGGTTTCTGCACATTTACACCATGCAAGCTCCTGCTGTTCCACCTGCCCTCAGCCATCACATTTGTGATGGCATAGGTCTGCCCTGCTCTGGTTTAAGCCTAGAAGGTCTGCTTGTGTTCTGCAGCAGGCTGTGGCCTGGACACATACAGGGGCGTGCAGTCTGAACAGGAGGACAGGGCCTGCGGCACTCTGTTTCTACTGTTGGCCATTAAAACTGCAGCTGTAGGCAGGGCTGGCTGCCATCACACAGCTGAGGAGACTAAATACAACCTGGTGCCCATTAGAAGACCTACAGAGATGCACTGCAATTTTATACAGACAAATAGGGAAGTAATAATATAGGGGCTAACAATATCCCTGCAAGAGCAGCAGCTTTTCTAAATAAAGCTCCCATGCGAGCTTGCTGGAGGATCATGACTCACTCCATAGAGGAGTGTAGAAAACAAACCTTAATACCTGCTCGTGATCTGATGCAGAGAAAATTCCCACCTGGCTCTGTATCTGTGCTTGGCTTTATGCTAAGTGGATTAGCAAAACACCAGCCGAACACATCTGAATTTCATGCTCTTTGCTCTTTCTGTGAGCTTACTAATGTGTTCTCTGCAGAAGTCAGATTTTCTCTCGTGTGGAAAACATAATGCATCAAGTGCAGATTATGGTATGTACCTTGCCAAAATGCTACCTGTCGCTGGAGCCAAACCTCAGTGCTGCTGAGGGTAGTAGAAATAATACCCCAAAGCCAAACAGTGTATCAAGATCAGAAAAATTCTTTCTAGTCTCCCAAGAGTACATCAGCAGAAACCTGGAGGCCTGAGATTAAAACAGTATAAATAGTGTGATTCAGACACCTGCCATGGCTCTGCAAATATGCCAGCACAGCATAGAAGATTAAGAATTACTAGGCAGGTCTGCAGTGACAAAGATTTTCTTGGACAGGGCAAAGTTAATACAAAATACTATTAGCTCTTTTTATGCTGTCCTTTCCACACCATTACTTTGAACTAACTCATTTCAATTAAGTAACTTTAATTACATGCATCTCCTGGATCCAGTTGCTATTATTTAGTTATCCAGATCTAATCTCTCTAGACACAAAACGTAAGGGCTATCTCTGGGGCCAGCCTACCTAAAGTGTGGGGATGGCCCAGTCTGCCTAACAGCACAACCAGACTGACCCTCTCACTCAGGATAAAAGGGAGAGGTCCTCCAGCTTTCTTGCACCCTGTTATAAGACAAATGAGAGAGAATTGCTTGCTATTTTTAACAGATGTTTTGCTGAAACAACCCTTAGTAAAATATTACCTTTTGTCTTTTTTTTTTTTTTTTGCATTCATAGAGGATAATTGATATGCAGTTTCATCTCATAAAAATTTGTGTTCATTACTTCTCCATATTTGAGGGACTAAATATGATGTACCACAATAAAACCTCCCAATATGCGATTTTAGACTCTTTTAAAATAGAATTAAAGGAGCAAAACTAATTGACATAATTTGAAAGAAACAAACTCTCCAGCAATGTCTAATATTTTTTGAAGTATGCTTCTATTGGGTAAGTTTCTATCTTTAGACAATCACATTTTTGGAGAGGAAATAAAAAGTGAACTACCATCAGACATCAAACGACTTCTAGTATGTTAGATGTGGCATTTCATTAGGAAGCCTGTTGATCATTTTTATCATTAAATGCCGCATGAACACTGCTTCCTGTTCTCTTGTAATCCATGTTTGTTTCTCTCAGAATCCTTTCCCTTCAGCTGTTTAGTATAGCACAGTGTAACTGAAAAAAGATGCAGAAGAGTTTTTTCCCTGAATAGTTGCTGTCCTATGTTTCTGCTCTTCATAGGAGTAATTGAACATCAAGTCCTTTTTTACACCCCTGCCTCACCATTTTCTAGGATACGTGCCTTGTGCAGGAGGTGCACATTCAAGCTGCTTCCTAAGTATAATAAAATTTTTAATAATGTTGGCATTGCAAAATCAATCATTTAAGTCTTTCATAATAAGTGTTGAATTCTGGATCAGGACTTATGTGTATGGCCCTCTTTTTTAACCCTAAGGTTCTTTTATTATCCTATTTTTTTCAGTGAAAAATGGAAAACCATCACCACACAAACATAAATACAGGTAACCTGCAAGAATTTAATAGAACCAAGTAAATAAATAAAAGAACCTCTCAAAATGTAAATTATTATTAGTATGGATTCATTTGATAGAAAAGCAAACCAAGCACAAAGGAAACACACATACAGTATGCTGAGACAGTATCAGAAAGAACGGAATTCTAGTTTCCAGACCCACTTCTCTAACCAAGAGATCAAGAAATCCCTGGGTTAGATGCATATGAGCCTATGTACAGATACACAGCTTGTGAATTAAGTCTTTCTTAATTTACATCAACATGTTCAACTTTGAATTACTACCCCGAGGGATCTAGATTTAGGTCTGGAAGTTCTTTTTGCATTAGTTCAGGTCAGTGGTATCTGAGAAGCAACACGAAAACCCAGAGAAAAAAGCATCATCTAATGATTACTCATAGTAATGTAGATGCAGGAAGTCCTGTGGACAACTGGGCTTCAAAACCAATGTTTTCCTTATGTTCTGTCTCTTACAGCTCACAATTTCTCCGTGCTCATTAGCTTAGAGTAGACGAGAGGAGAAGTGGTGGGATCCCATATAGCCCAACTTCAATTCAAAGCACAATAGCTGCCCTGGAGAACTGCAAGCCTACGTGAAGTCTCAGAAGGTTGTTCTTTTCCCCTCAAAAACAAATGTCTTTCCTTCACCCTAAATTCTCTTCCTTACCACTATTTCACCACATTCACTTTGTAATTCTTATGACATCAGCTTATTTCTTTGTCTGTTGTGCTCAAATGCAAGAGTCACTCAAGCGTAGTCATAAAATGTCACTGGAGGTAGCCTGTCAGTGAAGTAGTAGGAAATTCTTCTTTAAAATTATTCCTGGGACTCTTCTAGAGATTAAATGATATTTCATGGCTCCTTTTCCTGACAGTGCTCACAAGACTATACATTATCACAATTCTTCAGTAAAACCATTGTCTGATGAAACAGAAACTGAGACCTCGACTCATTCCTCTAGGAAAATGAACAGCTGTAGTAGCTAAGCTGTCTTTACCTGTTTGAATTCAGAGATGTCACAGAGAAGTAATAGGCAAACATCTCTGCAAATAATTCTGTCCACTTCATTGAACAATCCCTTGTTACTCCTAAAGATAAAGGAAACTACCTCTAACAACAGTAGATCAAATCTAATGAAAAACTTTTAGTCTCAAAGAGGAAAACTTATAAAACTTGACAGAACAACAACTGAAAATGCTACTATACTTATAATAATTGTGTTTAGTAGTTTTATCTTGTCCTGCTTTGTCATATTTCATATAAACTTGTA
The DNA here is from genome assembly GCF_038088225.1 of Cyrtonyx montezumae. Classification (NCBI taxonomy): domain Eukaryota; kingdom Metazoa; phylum Chordata; class Aves; order Galliformes; family Odontophoridae; genus Cyrtonyx; species Cyrtonyx montezumae. The sequence goes on along the minus strand of NW_027072045.1, from coordinate 21,692,131 downwards.
TTTATTCCTAATCAGATTAACGATATCAACTACGTATTTTAAGTGCCAAAAATCCTTTAATAAAATAGTCCCAGTGGGACTAACTGAAAAAATAAAACAAACACTGAGACATAAATGAAAATATACACTCATATGAGAAGCAAGGAATATGAAATAAAAATTTGAAACAGAGTGAAATGATTCTTTTACAAAATGAAACACTTAAAAAAAAAGAACTGAATACCTTATTGTTTCTAAATCTTCTTCAGCTATTGATATTAAATAGATCAAGACCTACAAGCACCTTTTTCCCACTAAAATTCCAAATGCTGATTCCTACAAAGCGGGACATCATAACCTCCTCCCCAGCCATTGACTGTTGTCAGTGAAGAGGTGGAGATGTCCCACAAAGAATGCTGATATTATACATCACTAACGAAGCCAGAACTGTGACTGTAGAGTGCTGCTTCTCTGTATCACAAGGCAACTCAGGCAATTCTCCCACAGGTACCATCTTAATCTGCATAAATGAAGAGGATTTTCTTGGAGGTGAAACCAAATTTGAGTGAATTACACAAGGAGAATTAGGGAGCACTGATACAGGATGCAGAAGAATCAGAGTAGCCCAAAGCATACACGGCTTGTGGTGAGAGAGAAAGAGACCCTTCATGCATACCAAACACTGGATTTATTGAAATCAATCTCAATCACTTGGGGATTAAATGGAATTTATAATTGCATTTCTCTGTATACCCATTAAAATGTACACTCCCACAAAAGTTTCAAATAGATATTTTAAAGAAAATGACTTCTGTTTATTTTTTTCTAAATTCATTTCATTTCAGATTCAGATATTCAGTACATCAGAAAATCAAGATGTGCAGGCTAATTCTAGTGGATTTCTCTATAGAACAAGTGGGATTCTTGAAGAGAAGTTGTGTTTTATTGGAATGATAGTGCAAAGAAATACAGGTATTTGCTGATAAAAGTAGAAAAAATACTTGTTTGATGTCCCTAAACTTTAAAGAGATAACAACAAAAAGATGTAAAGCACCTACTGCTTTTGTTGTTAAAAATACCACAGCAGATCATAATAATCTATTTTAGTTTATTCTTCTTACATTACTAAAAGAAAATTGTACTTCTAAGTTTGATCACATCAGAGCCTGTACTAAAGCAAAATTTGACTTTGTCAGAATAGCATCTCCTGTCCCTTCTGCATAATATATTCAGTTCAGATGCATTTTGCTCTTTCTCCTGGCAGTTAACATGTACAACAGTTGTTTATGCAAGTTTGACCTCCCTGTTATTCCCTCTCATTTCTGTTTGCATAAGCATAGTGAACTAATGAAGTAAAGTGTGTTGCAGGGGTCTCCCTGTTTGGAAGTCTTGTAAGGAAGATGCCTCCTTCTCCGATATGAAGCTCTTAAATATAGGCCAGACATATCCCTTCCCTGTGCAGTGATGGAGTTAACAGTAAAATCTTTTCATTTGTTGAAGACAGTAAATAAACAGTCTAGGGGAACACTATGCAAAACATCCAAGAAACAAATTTAACAAACATTTGTACCATGCTAGTTGGGTAACTGACTGCCTCTGTATGGATCCCAAGACTTGACTGTTTTAAGTGAGACTGTTAGAAAACACCATAAGCGTGTGAAAGTTTGTAAGCAAATCTAACGTGCTAATTTTCATGTTACTTTTCTTTTTCAAAGAACAAAACATTTGCCCTAGCTCAGGCTAATTCCATACTTACATACCTTTAACCACCCAAGGCCTGGTATCTTATCACACTTGATCAGGGTTTCAAAATGATTTTTTTTTCCTTCAAATCTCCACCTGAATTTCATGCTACCTTCTCCTCTCTCCACCTTTTTTTTTTTCCAGTGAACAATTAGTCTCATTAATTAAGAAAAAAATATAGAATTAATTAGTTTGCACTGACTAATATTACTTTACTATTGGCTTTGCAGTAATCTTTCACAAAACACACTAAGTGGTATTTTGCTACTCAATGAAACAAGCCAAATAATTAATGGGAATTTTTCCCCCTCACTTTTGAACCAACAATCAGCTGATAACCACATCCCTGAAAGAAAAAGCCCAGTTGTAGCTTTTTTAAGATTAGCATGAAATCGTGAGAAACATTTGACTTCTAAATCCACATACACATAATTGTTAAAATTTCTCACAGGAAAAAAAAAATCAAATTAAACAAATGAAATAAAACCAACAACAAAACAAAGCAGAAAAAGACAAGACCAACTAAGCCCACAAACTGTTTACTAATTCATAGGAAGATAGGGATTGGCTTGTTTGATTAAAAGAACTAGTCTTCAAATCAGCTATCATATCTTGGATGGATATATCAAAGACAGATGTGATACAAAATTACTAGTGACAAGGCTAGGTGTTTTTTCCCCTCAGTTACTTAACTTGGACTTCCAAAACCAATGGGCTTCTAGTGATCTTCCCTAACATTATGGAAATCCATTTAACAGGAGTTTATGGCTTTGACATGTTTTAGAGTCAAATTTCCCATAATCTTACATATACTCAGAAAAAAAATCTTCTGTCATTTACTAGAACGACACTGAGGAAAAACTTCACAATTAATCTGGCATAGGAGTAACTTAATTTAATACCTCTGTAGAATTGAAGAGTAGGTCCAAATGTTTGTTCCTCTGCAAATAGACTTGGCATTTTTATCAACCTATTGTAAAATTGGAGAGCTGTTTTCACATGAAAGCAAGACCAGAACCACCTTCATTTCTGACCAGTTACATATGTATTTCCATGTGACATTCCACTGCCTGCTCTATATTTTCTTCTTATGAACTGAGGATTATTGTCATAATGGTGTAATGGCAGCTGTATTACTAATGTTTGCTGCAAAACCTGACCATCTTTAATTAGGAACAAGAAGCCACAGAAAAGAGAAGATGGTCTTACAGTTTAAAAAGGTGGTAGCTCCTCCGGAGAGCTGCGTTTTGACACTGCCAGAAAACTCATGCGTGCCGTTGGACATGTAAAGAAAAAGGATGTTCTTCAGAGGTGATCGTTAAAGTGCGTTTAATTCTTTGCATTAGAGGAATCTGAGGCTGCTTTGTAGAAAGAATACTTGAGAAAGAGCTACTCAGAACTTTCCACTCGGTGTATAAATTCATAACTAACTTACACCTCATAAGTTGGATATTAACAAAATAAACAAACTGCAACTCTTGGTATTTCATCTTTAATCTATGCTTCAATCTCTTATATGTAAAATTGGAAGAAAGACCTCTCACAGAGGTGTTGTGAAGATAAAGACATCAGTGTATGTTAAGTGCTCAGATCCCATTCTAAAAATCACAAACAAAAGCCTCAGAGGACATTAGTAAATCTTCCATCCATAAAGAGTCAATGTGCTGTAAAAAATAAGGCACTGAGTCTGCACAATGAGTGAGAAAGATGTATATATTAAGAAAAAAAATAGAAAAAAGTATATTGAGCAGCTAGCTACCCTGTGAGTGCAGGATAATATGAGAGGCCATGAGCCAAGAGCAGGGAGTGATGCAGGAATCTGGAGAAAAATTAAAGAGGGTGCAATTAAATGATGAGTTAAATGGATACAGTGATAACTTTGATACTCCCTAGGTTCTGAACAAACTCAAATTTATATTACTTTCTCGGCTATATCATAATAATAAGCCAACAGGCTTATTTTCTGATGGGAGTTATGCAGATTTTTCTACAAGAAATGCATTTTATGCAAGCATATTTTAACAAATAGGTCAAAGTGTAATAACAAAGTTAGAATCAACAAATGTTGTAATTATATCATATTTTATGAAAATAAATCCCTCAGAAATGCTTTAGAATATAAGTTTTTATTTTACCAATATTTGAATTTAATTTTCCTGCAGCACTCTATTCACCAGGTTTTCTTTGTTAATAGGGAACGTGAATAGAAAAAAAAAACAAACAAAAACTACTAGCTACAAAACCACAGCTGAATTATTCATAGTAATGATTTCACACCTAAATATTATGCCAAAACTACTAACTATGCTGTTAAAATAAAAGGTAGGTATACTCAGTAGGTGATTCTGAGAACATAATTCCTGAAGTCCCATAGTCTCTCAAGTTTCACCAGTAGAAATGTATTCTGTGTATGTTACTTGATGCAATATTATTGAATGTTGCAAAACACAAATCCCAAGGACTGAGGCACTGAGTTAGCATTCCTATTCTGTTAGGGACACATGGATTACAGTATAGAGACTTTAAAATGAAAAGGCAGTCTATTGCCAAGTAATCTGAACCCTGGATAATTCTTGTAGAGTTAAAACAGGGAAAGTTCAGAGAAGGTCTTACCCAGTAACAAGATCAAGGCTTTGAATCCAGTCCAGGGTTCAGGCTCACAAGCATATGACATGTATAAAAATCAAACATGTACATTTAGAAAAAGTATCAGACTTAAGTGAATGATCACAATAACATCTATGAATCCAACTCTCCTGCAACAAACAAGGACATCCACAAACAGATCAGAATGCTCAGAGCCTGATCTAGCCTTGCCCTGAAAGTCTCCATGGTCTCACTCAGAATTCTGTCCCAGTGCCTCACCACCCTCCACCGTTCCTCCACTGCAGCATTTCATACTTCATTCTGAATTGTCTTTGCTCCTGACAGGGGTGGAGTCAGTCAGGAAGGGTTTCCTTCCGCTATGAGAAACAGTGGCAAGAAAGAAGCTCAGTTTGACTGAGATACCAGAGAATTTCTGCTGCTCCTGGGAAAGGCCAACACTTGCAAGAGCTGACAGCCTCATCAGCATCCACCAGAGGAGCAGGCTAGGGACTAGATAATCTTAAAGGACTTTTCCAACCTTGGTGACTCTATGATTCTATGACTATCATTTATATTTGTTCCTGTATCCCCAAACCTTAACTTTGCTTTCACTTCGAAGTTGGCTCGAGCAGGCTACCCCTTATAAGTACTGCAACATCGTGTAGGAGATAAATATTTGAGGGGAAAGGAAGTGCTGTTTTTGGTACTTAGATCACAGGGAAAACTGAAGGACAGAAGAACACTAATGCTTAAGCATCTCAATAGAAAAATAAAGTAATGCAATTTAAACAATAGCAGCCCCTGTATCTTCCACTAATTTATGGCAGATATATATGCTCTTCAGTTTTGGAAAAGTTTCCTTCAGAGTCTAAGGCAGGAGATATTTAGCTCTTGCAGTGAAATGTACCATCAATTTTATTGTGATTGAAATTGAAAGAACATTTCCTTTTATGTTTCTTGTTATATCTTTTTTTGTTATGACACTTTGAATAAAAGGTTCAATGTGCAGGGAAAAAAAAAAGAAAAAAGAATAATCCCTGTATTTTACTCCTTTCTTCTTGTTAGGTTTTATAGTGAAAATTAAAATTTTCTTAGACAAACTGCTGTCCTTTTCTTCTTTGCCTCATCGTGTATAGCATGTGTACATGTAAAGAAAAAAATAATTGACTGAGGTCTCAGCTGAAAATTTGGGCATGTCATCAGTAGGCTACATTTTTTTTTGCCTTATCTCTTACATGGCAAAATATAATTTATGCACAGTGCCTGACATTAGAGCCTCATTTTGCCATCTCATTCAGCAATCCAGGATGGAAAACAGTGTGTCTTCTGAACTGCAGACAATGCTACTCTGTACAATAGCTGCTCCTTGATAGTGGCTTATCTACACCTATGATAAAATTACAGACCTCAGGGGTGCTTTGTTAGAGGAGGGAGAAATGACACAGATTTTGATTATTTGAAAAGAAAAGAGAAAAAAAATGGTGAAAGAACTAGCAAATTTGGAGAACTACCTGCATCCATATATTATATGGCAGAACAGGAGAGAAGTTTGCTTGGCAACAGGGGCAGTGACTGCAGTCTACTGCTAAAGGAAGGACTCATGCAATCATCATGACTCAAATTTGTCTTACAGAGCAGACTTGCTTGTTAGTTTGTCAAACTGATAAACAGGTGTAGAAAATAAGTATCATCAGGAATGCCTGAGTTAATATACACAGTTTCAGTACTGAAGAAACTCCTGGGAGAGTTTTTCAGTGAGAGTGTACAGTGCACACATCAGAGACTCTCAGTAGAAATGTACTGAAATAACAGATCAGATCTTGCAACTGTAGATCATGACCCTGATAGCCTCTGAACAGGAGGAGAAAACAGGAGGAACGCTAGAATGCTTGCCACTCATGCTTAACCTGAAGAAACACACATTCAGCCAGAGACAATTCAAGTTAAAAATTATTTCACTGTGCAGGGCTCTGAGTGCAAGTCTAGATTCAGGAAAGAGACCTAAGGTGCTTTGTTCTTCATAAAATCCTAAGGTAGTAAAACAGGCAGGATTATTTGGGAACCATTAAATCAGAGATCAGCATTCCCAAAGCATGTCACTTCATTCCTGCTGGAATGAGGTAAGGGGGGGGAAATCACTATTTTCATAATATCACAGGCACCCCAAAATGCAGGATGCTTACCTAGGAGTCAAATTCCCTGACATAACTTATTGTAACAACAAGAAGAAAAAAGCACAAATTCAGTAAAGCTAAAAATATTTGTTTTCTTTGATACATGTGATAACCTTTGTGCTAGGTGCACCAGAGAACATGACATTTTAGATCAAGTAGAGCCTCTTTGTGTTTAGCTTGAATGCTTCTTGGCAGGCAGTGAAATGGCTGGCTGTATATTTACATGCAAAATGTCATTTATATAAATCAAATCTTCAAAACAAATACCTAGAGATATTGTTTTCCTGTAGGCAAAGGTTCATCATAATATGTGGTGTGTTGAGCGTGAGGAATGAATTAATCATGTGAAATAGTATATAGGGAGTCACTGCCCCTATCTTAGGCAGCATGCAGCGAAAAGGCAAAATCAGTTGCCTAAACTGAGGATTTTAAGATTTCATGCCAGAATAACTGGTGTATGAGAATGCCTTACAGAACGGAAGCCTGTGCATTTAGGGAATGCAAGGTGGAAACATTTAACTTAATACTTAAAATATAGCTAAACTAGCAATTGAAAGCTAAAAATCACCGAAGAAAAAAAAAAAAAAAAAAGGAATACCTCAAGAGAAAATGAACTGAGAAAAAAAATTAAAATAGGCTCTCTTTTATGCCTCATTCTTTACAGATATCTTAGGCTTTAACATAGAGGAAGAGGAAAGGTAAGAGAACTGACTCAAGGAAGGAATAAAGGATACCTTTCTTTGAAAAGTATTTGGATGCTTAAAGATGATGTCAGTGGCCAATGGCATCAATGAATGACTAGATTTCAAGAAGGCTGTACGGTTAGTTGACTTCAGAAATTTGATTTTATGCTTATTTACCCTGAAAAAGGTTTTTCACTGTCTTTTGAGGAACAGTTTGTAGTCACAGATATCCTTTATGAATGTCTGCTACTAAATTCTGGCACATCTTAAATTAACACTTGCCTTTTATGTAAAATAGCTTGATCTATTCACATGACACTTCATGATTTCTTCCTTTCCTAGAGCTATTTATTAAAAATGGATTCCACCAAACTACTGCACATTGCTGAACGTAGCAAGGTGTTAAATTTTTGTCTCATACGTGTTTGATTCAAAGTCACATACATCTTTCAGAGATGAACCATCATAACATTTGTAGTGATCCTTAATAGAAAGGCACATCCTTCCAGTTGGCCACTGTAAGTCTTTCCATTTTGAATGTGGAGTCAGATTCTTGAGAAAAGGAGGAAAAGTATCCTTTGAGATCCATCTGGAAGTAAATTGACTTCCTCAGAGCAAAATCTGTTAGCAGAAAAAAGAGGAATGACCTTTTCCCCTCCCCAAACGCTCCTATTAACTTAATTAACAATAAGGTAGAATAGAATACTTTTGTTTCAAGAGTCCCTAGAAACAACTGCAGTAATGTGGCTTGCTGTGTAGCAACCTGGTCTTCTCTGATTCTGAAATGCCACAGGCACTGATGTCATTTCAGCCCAAGTTAGAGGCATTATCCCCCTAAAAACTGCTTCGCATGAAATATCTAGCAATTGCAAACTGGATCCAAAGGCAATGGGAAATGTTCATTCCTCTTTGCCTCTTTAATGAGGAAAAAAGAAGAACTGAAATGTATTTGAACAGATGTAGAAAAGTTACCACAGCCTCAATCTCAATTCCCTGAGAAAATCCATAAGCATGATATGAAGGAGTTTCAATCAGATTTCCACAGAGAAGTCTGTTGTTATGTAATCTATCTGACATGCCAAGAGATTGCCTTGTCATGGTCATTTCAGTCACGGACATCCACTCCTCTCTGCTCCATTTGGTTTTATAACATGTCTAGTTTCTACAAGTCAACTAGCCTTGCTTCTATCTCTTCTGCTGAATTGCCTCTTGCTGCCTTAAGCAATTTTTGTTGGAGAAGTTGAGCACACAGGGATAAGAGATGCTTATGGCAGCCTTGTTTGCAGGATGTCTTTCTCACACAAAAGATTCAGCTGAGAGAGGTGGTGATTTTTCTGACTTGCAAATTCTTAATTATATGTTTGTGCTGTTATGTACAGTGTGATCGTTATCAGCAAATTCAGTTCATGAGCTGGGGAAGGGGTGTAGAGGTGCAGGATCGTGCTTTGTTATGTTTTATAGGGAGAAATAATAGCTTTCTTTAGTTCATCTGATAAGTCTGGGGAAAAAAAAAGACACACTTGGTCTCACCACCTCTTTTCAAATCTGAAAAAATTTGCATGCTTGTGGTAAGTGTCTTAGCTATACAGCTGCTTCTTATCACACAGCGTTCCCAGATTTAAAATGTATGAACAAATGTATTTGGAGCGATGAATAATAAATAATCTTTATCTCTCTCACTCTTTTATTCTACAAAGTCTCAAGGTACTTCATGGAAAGTAATAAACTTTCTGTAAAGAATGAGGACCAACATGGTTCCTCCTTCACAAGGAGAAGTGGCAAATCCTTAGCAATACACAGCTACCCAGCAAAGCACAGATACTAATTCAGACAGAGAGCTTGTGCATATTAAAGCCTGAATAAAGAAATCAGAAGAGTTCTTGGGCTTTTTTCCTTATATCCACAAGTAAATAGTAATCAAAAAAGATAACAAAGGACAAAGGTTACATTATGCTAATTTCTAAACTGAAGGCTTAATTAGATTTAGAAAGAAAAGAGATTAATCTATATCTTGCCATGTCAGGTGAACTTTAAGAATGTCAGTGTGTGACTGGTCAGCCTGAATTTGCCTGGAATACCAAGTCTGAAACATCTGCCCTTTGGGAAGCCAACCAATCTCTGCCACAAGGCTCAGTTTCTCTCCCTGCTGTTGCACACAGCACATGCAGCAAAGCAATACCTTTTGTGATTCTGGGAATTTGTTAAGTGCAAGGTCAGGAGCCCACACACGATCTTCCCAAAAATACTGCTGTGTCAGCTTCTTCCCTGAAGTAAAATATAGAATCTTCTTCATCTGCTTGTTCATATTGAGTTATGAGAACAGTCACACAGCCCTGTGTCACAGCAGTCCTACTGTTCACTGCATGCCTGCACCAATAAATAACATTATGCACTTGGAAGTTGTTTCTCTTGCTTGCACAATCAAGCATGGTAAAGGTGCCCAACCAAAAATGACCCATGGAAGGAAGACAAAAGAATTAATGAGCCCTTAGGAGCAAGACATCTGCTTCCATCCTTCTTCAGCTCATTAATTCCTTGATCTCTGCTTTCTCAAGGAAGCTCATAGTACAGCTAATTCTGTGCTCATTGCAGCTGGTCTTAGAAAGGGAGAAATTCTGCTGGCCAAAAGGAAGAAAGGAAAGAACAATAGTTGAGCATTTTTTCTCCCTTCTTACTTGGTGAAAGGAGAAGGGCATAAGCAAATGACATTGAAGAAAGGAAAGAGGAGCTGAAATGGGGAGAACATTCAGCCAGATGAGTTCAGTGTTTCGGCCTTTGATCACAACACACCCTAATACCGAACTAACTAGACTGCAATCACATTTCTACTTCTGAAAGTGTAAGCAGGATGTTTCCTGAATAAACGAAAACAACGCTTTTGTTCTTTCCTTTCTTCTTGCAAGAAATTTAAGAAACACAGAACTGTTTGAGTTGGAAAGGATTTTTATAGATCATCTAGTCCAACTCCCCTGCAACGAAGAGGGACAGGTCGCTCAGAGCCTGGCCCAGCCTGACCTTGAATGCCTCCAGGGACAGGGCTTCCACCACATCACTGAGCAACTTGTTCCAGTGCTTCACTAGCCACATAAAAAAAAAAAAGTGTATTTTTTATATCTAATCTCAATCTCCCCTATTTCACTTTGAAACCATTTCATCTTGTCCTATCATATCAGATCCCAACAAAAACTCCCCATTTTAGATTCTGCAAGGCCTCTATCAGAGCTTTCTCTTCTCTGAGATGAACAGCCACAACTTTTTCAGCCTGTCCTCATAGCAGGTGTGTCCCACTCATAGGGGAGGTGTTCCACTGCAGTTTTACCATCTCTGGTATGGACAGTGGGAGCTTGGACATTTGTTGCCAGCATCCACAGTCCTCCAGTAGTACAAATAGGATTAAATGACATCATCAAGTTTGGGGAGAAAGGCTATCTGGCTAGAGAATTGGTACCACTAGCTTCTGCAGTACAGCCCTATTCCGATCTACAGCAGCTTTGAAACCTGGCTTACACCAAAATCAGCAATCCTGCAGGCAATGTAGATTTTCTAGAACAAAGCAAGTGTTCCTCTTTTGTCCTTTTCTGTTTGTTTGTTTTGGGAAAAATAAAATGCACCCTCTTTTTAAATCAGGGGTAAATCACAAATAAATGCTAACAGAAAAGATCACATGCATAACCCCTGCAGTGTATTTACCTATGTAAATAACATGTAATTTTCACTATCTAATTACTGTTTCATGCCCCATTTCCTGCTGCAGTCTATATTTAAATTGCATATTTTCCTCTATCTACTTGCTCATAATGCATCTTGATATGAATATTCACACCACTATTGAGTGTTTGATTACTCTTGTGCTAACCTTGAAAACACTACCCTTCCAACACAGCAAACAGACGGGTGTAACTGTTGTGTAACAGGGAATAGAACAGGAGAAAATAAAATACAATAAATAATGCTCTGACTGATCTAACAGCACCGCTTGAGACCGCACCACATTCTCCTTTGTTTTTTCCTCAGCAGGTTTTTCTCCACTCTTCTCATAGATTAAACAAACGTAGTCTTTACAATTCTCTGAATGATAACTCCAGAATTTGGATTTTCATAGAATAGGAATGCTGCAAGGAACAATGCAAAATTCTTGCATCTTGCATAGACTTTTCAGATGTGAGGGAAAAGAAACATTTCAATTGCACATCCCTTTTCCCTCATGTGGATACCTGATATTTTAAAAAGAAATTTGTATGTTCTAAATAAGAAATAGAAAAGGACGGTTTGAATGAGTTCTCTTGAGTACAAATAAGGGAAAAACATCAACAGAATTAAGTCTGCAGGATGATCCTGAGCCAATCTGAATCAGTTTACCATCCTTATGCCTGCTTTATGTCATAAAGTAATGTTGTTCTACTTAAATTTCAAAACAAATGTTATTTTTAAGTAAAAGACTATTTTACTTGGAAAAATATAAAAGAAACGAATTCTATTTTAAGGCTTCTCTGTTTCATAATTCCAGATCTTAGAAGAGAAACAAGATAATTCCCTTGATCTCTTTTGATGACATGTCCTTGCAGTGTTTATATCCCCACACCAAGAGAAGTCTACAGTCAGCCTGAGGTCATCAAACAAAACAAGATACACCTCATGCTTGGTGGCTCCCCCAGTCTCCAGGACTTACTAAGACAGACATCATCCTGTCTTGTGGCCTGGCCTATGAATAGTGGGGAGGGGCTTATTTTCTGGCAATATTGTATTGATTCCTGGCCATATAAAGAACAGTCTATTACCTTGCTGAGCTTCTTTCTTCCCCTTTCTCGACACCTACATGTTGCAACTTCCTTGCACATTTATGCAGTTTGAGAAGTTCTGGAGATGCCTACATACCAGCTGTCATTAGGAACACCAAGCTCACAGCTAGGTAAATTGTCCTTGTTTTTTATTTGCTCATTTGAAATAAATTGTTAATTCAGTCTGTACTGCTTGTACATCCACCTCTGGGGTATCTTCACATTTAAGGCACTATTCAGTAACAACTTATCAGTTATGACTCAGTGACTTCAGAGATTTCCAGCCTACAGGAGTAGTAAAGCTGGTGTAAGCTAGGAATTTACTTGTGAGAAGCCTTGGAATGTCTCCAGAAGAGGCATCATTTTATTTCATGGCCTCTGCATATTCATTACATACTACAGAGCTGGTAAGGAAAGGAGTCATAGCTGCTGAGAAAACGCGAAAGATTTAGGCTGATATGGATCTGCAGCTAACGAAGGTGTGGTGGATGAGTTATGCATTTCTGTCTCTACAGTTTGCTGTCTCCAGCTCTGCCTGTAGAAGTAAGGCTGTTAAATCCATCCCACTTATGCAGCTCCACAGGCTGAACTCATTCCCTTATGTTCCTATCTGGAATACAAATAGACATGATCATTGTGGCAAGGTTTTGATACAACAACCTTTCTCCCAGTTCCTAATTAACATGTTTATTACAATACTGACTAGGGACCGTGTTAAAATGTATCCCTACTCTTCTGCAATGGGCAGTCTGATGGAAGGAAGCTTAAGTTAGCTTAATGGCACTCCACAGACCCATATATGAATTTTCTCTTATGACAGTGAAGTTGATAGGCAGCATGTAAAAAGGGCTGAGTTCCCAAAAGGTTTTGAGGGGACTGCACTCCATGCTGGAAGATGGTAAAGGTGTGCTCACAGTCAGAGCCTATTTTTGAATAACAGGACTTAATCACTGCATTTTATGAACAGACAAATGCATTATTCACTGAGGACCACTTCTTCTCCACACAATACATTTATAAGCATTCTAATGAGATATAGAAATGTAAAAATGCAATTTCCAAAGTTACTGCAATTGGATCATTGCTACGTAACTTGATGCCATCTTTTCAATCTACGTCTTGCTCTTGGACACAGTTCTAAGTCGAAATAGACAAACTTTAAGTAACTCTATAAGGACAAGCAAAAAATTGTAAGCTGCCTGAATTGCTTTGAGCTGTAACTAAATTTTACTCACAGTGATTCTGCTCTGCTTCCAAATAAACAGAACAATGACTAAAATCTAAAGCTTATTTAGGAAGTTGACATAGAAACAATTAACTACCTCTAAGCCTTTCAGCTTTTCTTCTATTGGGGAGGGTGGGGGGGGGGGATTTGAATAAGGTGCCCTAAATTACTTGAATCCTGGATAACTATGGTAACATATCCATGTCTTTGCACTAAATGACATGGCTTTGCTAGAACCCTCATTATGTGAATATTGATGGAATTTCTAACTGGGACCAGGGATCATCTTGCTGACAGCATTAGTGAGAGAAGCTGCGTAAGAGTGAGAAAGAAGATTAAAAGCAGACAAAATAGGAATTCTATCATCACTAGGAAGGCAGATAGGCAGATCAATGTAATAGGTACCAAGCTGAAATAACAGTGAATGAGGTAGAATTAGCTTAAATGATTGTGTCTATCTAGACAACAAACCTCCTCTAGATGAAGTGCTGATTTGTTTCTGCTATTATCTTCTTACACTAGTTAAATATAAAAATAACAGACGAATCCAAAGTGACTGTTTCTGACCTGTAGATTAAATAATTATTCATGCTAGTGCAAAGGGCACATTAACCTTAATTACTCTAATTTAGTTCTATTTTCCACTCACTTTGTCCTGATGTTAATAATCTGATATTGTAAATTGTTTCATGAAATGTTATGCCCTATATTCCCCTCTACCTTCTGAGGTGATGGTGCTTCTGAAATAGGTAAAAACAGTTGTCACATTCTCAAAGTCAAAACTATGCCCTGGTACCAATTTCTGGTGGTCTAAGCCTAAGCCATAGAACCTAACTTCTGGTGGCACCTCACCTGGTGTGTGGGACTTGTCCTTGGACAAAAAAGCTCTGAAAAGACCATATCAATGTATTGTCTCCTTCAAGCTTTGTTTGGGGGGGGGGGTGGGGAGAGGGGTGGGGGTTGGAGGGGGGTGGAGTTTTGAGAAAAAAAATACCATATACAATATATCCTCCCCCCTTCACATACATCCTCTTTGTATTGGTGACAAACCCTTGCGCTTCACACATATTCAGTCTTCTGCTTATCTTCTCACTTGTTTCTGTAACTGTTTTCTCAGGGTTGGCCACAACCATTGGTTCAGGAATTATCTGCATTACCTCTCCTGGGCATGCCCTGATTCCCAGGGAGTACACCAAGGGCTCTCAAAGAACAAAGAACAGCCATTCTCAGCAAGACAGCTGCTCATTCTGCTTGCTATGGTAAGGTGGAGTAATGGAGATCCTCTGGGAATTGTGGTAGCCCCAAAATTTCACTTGCCTCTGCAGGATTGTCAAGGCAACAGTCCTAATTTCCCCTCTCTCAAGGAGCAGAACCAAGCAGCCTCTACTGTTTGCTTTTACTCACACCTTTAGATACAGCTTTGCAGGGCCAGCTGTGTCCCTCCAGTAGCAGCCAATGGCTTTGAGAACAAGTTTAGGATATACTGCTTGTCTTCTGCACAGTAGTAGGTGTAGTTAATGCCTGGACCGTTGCATCCACTTTTGATGGCTAGATGTATCCACCAACAAGTAGCATTTATGCATATTTCCAAGTGTCTTTCAAATAAATCATTTTGTACAGTGCCATTATTTATCATATAAAAAAAAAGAAAAAGAAAAAGCAGTGCATTTTCACCAAGGTTTTTCTTTTTTTTTTCCCCTGTGTTATACAGTAAATCTCTAGCTTTCCAAGTGAAAGACAATATTCAGAAAGGAAGTAGTCTTTCTTATATCAGATACCTACAAACAGCATCAGATAAAAACTGAACTTGAAAGGAATTGGAGCAAAATAATTCCAATTTCACTTGATGGTATGCTGTTCTCAAGTCAGCCCTAAGGCAACAGTGAAAGAGCAGATGAATTCACCAAAGACGTATAGCTTTGATGAAAACAATATTCATCTGGATCACCCTTAAACCTGTCCTGGGGTTTAATAATCACTTTAACTGCAGATAGTTTAAGAGAAATAGCTCAATACTGTTTTGTATTATTTTCCCCAAATCTAGAAAAGAATGTCTCCCAGTCTGTTGAATACCTTTTTTATATTAAAAGAACAATACCCTAAAGAAAAGATCTTTTTTTCCCACCCCAACATCCATCAGGATGGAGCACAATAATTCAATGCAAATAAAATTGGGAACAAAAGGATAAGATGTGGTCATTTTTGAACGAGAAAATGATTCAGCAACCAGAGATTTCTTGTCTGCACCGTGGTTTGCAGAATTTTCATAATTTACATGACTAAGGGATGTTGGCTGCTCAACCTTGTAATTCACATGGAAATAGTATCTGGCTATTTGCAGGGTTATATTGACCTTGGATAGCTTCCTGAACCCATTCTCCTCTTCAAAAATGCTTATTGCTATCACATAAAGCAAAATATCAGTGATGTCAATCTTCAAAACATTACGTAGTATGAAGCAGACCCAGCCCTTGGGTCAGCTCCTTTCACACTCAGCAAATGAAAATAAGGAATAGTACTGGAAATGGATAGAAAAAGTTTTTAAATATTGCTATGTTCTACAGTGCAAGGTACGAATCTGAGCAGTACAAAATGTATCTGTCATCTGCACCCATGCCAGTCAAACCACCCTTTTTTCTTACAAGCATGCTATAGGGATCTATCTCTATGGTACTTCCAAAAAAATTTTCCTGAGGGACCATGCCTTCAGGACAAGAAAAAAGGAAGTGGCTAACAGCAACTCATCTGACTTGAGCTACAGAAAAACAGACAGGAAGCAAGCTGCTTTGGTGTGGAACTGGAAGCATTTACTACTTGCTAATACATGATGGACTGCCCTATGGACATGAGGAAGCACTAAGCTGAGAGGGCCAAGGGGTGAAGCATGTGTCAGAGCAAGCACAGCTGGAGTCTTCCCCAGGTGACCTGACTGCAAACTAGCCATCAGCAAGTAACTGTCTTTCCAATCCCAGCAGTAGGAAGCATCATCACCACAAGTCACTTGTGCATAACTGCCTGTAAGAAAAATGTGAGTAACTCAAAAGGCAGCTGCAACACAAACAACGCCTACTAACCTTCAGTTATCAGAAACAGCTTCTGACAGTACCTCCTCCCTCTCCCCTGATTTTCTCACAGGATAGACACCACCTTCTGAAGATTCTGAAGGGACCTCGCACTGGAAGGAGTCTCTGGCCCTGGGTAACAACCTTACAACCACTGCAAATTCAAGTCTTTCCTTGAGGACTTTTGCATGGTCAGTCAGCTTTTTTTCTGTCCCTTCTCTCCACCTCCATACAGCAACAGAGTACAAAGAGGCACACAGGCCTAGGACATACCTGTGATGGTGGACTCTACCCATGCACATCTTCCCCCAGCTTTCTCCTTCAGCCTCATATAAGAAAACAATGAAAAACTGTACTAATAACACTCTCAATAAAACAGATTAATGATTACAGGTCTATCTCTAACTGGGAGGCAAAAGAAAGTGATTACCAACACCTGGTTCAACAGCTGAGGATCTACTGAGCATGTGCCTAATAAAAACAGCCTGTGATTCTAAGTCATTCATCTTACCCCACAAATAGTGAGCAGTCCACAAGCCCCAAGTTCTTCTGCATGATGGCAGTGGGCTGTGTAACAGGACTGCTTCTAGAACGAGGATGCCCCTCAAGATTACACCTTTGTGGAGATCCCTTACAACTTGACACAAAGGTGCTCTTGCTAATATAATATAGATCCTCAACAAATGACTTAAGCCTTGTTAGCTTTGCTAAGATTATGTTTTAGATTAATTGTGCATGTAAGATCCCTTAGACATAAGCCATTAACCAAATCTGGGGCTAAGAGTAGATCCAGTTGTACTGAGATTCCTTATCTCCATGGTTCAAGGGGTTTAGAAAGTAAAGGGGTCCATTCTGATCCTCATAACTAAATGGGAGTCTCCCGTAAGTGTGTTTACCCTGCCCTCTATACAGTAAACAATCAAATGTATTCAGCCATCTTGAATCTTGTTAATTAGCGGACTTATTTATAATTAAGTTTTATTAAATCACCAATTTATATCACCAAATATAGTCCTGCTTCTCTCCTCCAAGTTCAGCGTGGTGTATTTGCATCCATCTACAATACTGTTCCAGCACTATTTTGAAGGGAGGCGGGGGGCACCCAGGCCAGCCTGCCTTCCTCTGCCCAGCTGCACCTTGTCCCCGCCACACTCCATGTTCCACACAAAGCCTGACTGTACAAACACAATACTCGTTGTTTCATATGCATGCTTCATCAATTCAACTCTATTTAATTCAGGCACATTGATTCATGAATTTGCTTTCCTTGGAGATATTAATACCAGCTCATACATACAGAATAAGAAGGGAAGTTGCAATAGCACTGAAATTGGCCTGTAACAGATGTTAGCAAAGATAGTTATAATGTCTGCCTGGTATATATCTTTGTTTCTTGGGTGATGTGACTGGTAGAGAAATAGAGAAGAGAGGGAAGGATGATAAACCTTAGGTTTATGCCTGGAAATGAAGCATTCTGTACATTCACTGCTTCTGCCAAAGAAAAGAAAGGAAAGAAGACATCTTAAACCTCTATGAATTACACCCTGAACCTAAGAAGAAAAAGCTATATCTTTGAGTTCTTGCAAAAAATGTGCTGTGGATTTTCTACAGCATGCAGAAGAAAGAATGCTCTTTCAAAAGCAGTTACTGGAGGCAGTGACAAAATAAACTAGCTGTTAGAGTCCAGATGTCCTATGTCTGGAGTCCATTGCTCTAAGACAAATCTCCTGTTTAAAAACTGATCTTTGTGCCTTCGTAGGTCAAATCGATAGTCAAATTTGGAGGTGGATCACCCCTACTGGTGCAGATTTTTATGGGAGTGGCATGCAGGCTTTTGCTGATTGCTGGTAAAAATGCATAGCTATGCAAGTATATACCTCATTTCCATGAAAACCACAACAGATACAAAGAATACAGTAACAACAGTATTTGATAGAGCAAATTCTCAGCTACAAAACACTACTTTTCCACATAGTCACCACCATTAGCTATGCATTTTCATCAATGATGAACAAGAGCCTGCATGCCGCGCTTGTAAAAGTCTGCATGGCCATCCAGAATGTGACTTGTCTTTGATGTCACTGACACCACAGCTGAAACTCACCACCCACTACCTCTCTGCGCTCGCATCCACTGTTTGGTCTCCATAAATATTCACTGAGTGTCAGTGAATGTCAATTTTTTATTGGAGGAGTTCAGTTCCATACTTCTGCATCATACACACTTCCATATCAGATGCCATTTTGACAGACTGCCTCTCTGCTGCCATCAGTCCCATGGCAATAAAAGGTAATGGAATGTTGGCAGGAAGGTTCAGACTTTCCCATCATGCCACGAACATCCACCTGTGATGTTGTACCAGCATAATAAAATAGGAGGCATTACTTTTTGGAGCAGCCTTTGTATACGAGGCTTACTAACAAGTTTCTCTTTTATGTGATATGGCAACCTGTGCAGAAAAATAAAGCATTCCAGAGGAAGTAGAACAGTTCATGATTCATGAAATGCTTAAGGCACAGACTCAAAAGCATTCATCAAATCTGTACTGTATATCTCTTTCTATCTAAAGTACGTCAGTTCAAACATGCTCCAGGATTATCAAATTCAATAGGTACAATAAACACACTTAAATGCATTCATAAGTAAGAATGTGTTCTTTCAAAGTATTAGGCTGCAAACTATAGGTTCTTGAAATAAAAATGCTCAGTTAACATTTAATGTGATGCATGTAGTTTAGGATCACTCAAAGCAATCTGCAACATTTCCTATTGATGTCTGTGGTGTTTGAGGAAGGAACACAGTAATCAACTGTTTAAGTACATTTTAAATGATAATGTCATAGCTCATAGAAATTGAAATATCTCAAAATATTAAAAATTTGCAACTAGGAATAGATGTAACAACGTGCATGCTTAAGAGTTTTGCTGTGTCCAAGTCTGTGTGAGAAATCACAGTACTAACAGTGGCATGGTGGAAAGGAGGTTTGCTTTCACACTTGAAAGTAATTCATGCTTGAAGACGATCTTTTCATCAGAGTTCGCCGGCTGATAGGGTAAATCTTTGGCTTGGTACCTAAACTTACATAACAGAAAAGGCAACATTCTGATTTGCTTTCTACCTAGCACCCAGGAACTTCAAAATGTGAATAGCCATTCTGCAAGTGTTTGCATTGTCTTGCATCAAAGTTAACACTTAAATGCACTGAAATTCATGAGAAAAAAAATGTTGTATATGTGTTTATTTCCGTAACTTGCTTTCATTTCCAGTGGCATCCCAAGTCACGGTATGTTACTGTGTTGTGCTCATGAGCTAACATCTGGAGCTAGATATGAAAGTGTTGAATAGCTCCTTCTGCATTTGATAGTTACTCTATCTGAATCATCTCATGTCTTGTTCATGATTAATGCGTCTTTGCTCTGGGGAGATCATTTCCTTCCAAAGAAAAAGATATCCACATGTAATAACACAATTATAAAATTCCACTTTGATACTCTGCAACAGTTGTGTGGACATAGTTGCATTGAATTTGGTTTTGTATGAATCTGTATTTCCCGAGTCAGTGCACCATTTGAATTTGCAAAGACCTGAACACAAGGGTACAGCAAAGCATTCAGGTGGTTTGTCAGATCTCACCAGCACCGCAATGCGCTCCTAGTTAAGCACAGCACAGGATATGTCTTCAAAAATTATTTACAATCATCCACATGCCATTTTCTGTATGCTTTGAACAGTGGCTTATATAAATCTGCTGTGCTTATCCAAGATGTGGCTCAAAACATGTTGAGACTGAGCTCATAACACTGTCAAGAAATCACTATGCATCCTGCACAAATTGCTCAGTAATATATTGTCTGTATTTTCACAGACTTAGATTTATATTCACATGCTTAACAGTCAGACATATACTGGGCTAAACAAATCGCCAACAGACTCACCCTTGTGTGAAGGTGTATTTTATGTTAAAATGGACAATCTCCCTCCAAAGCAAGAGAAACTCCCCAAATACACAGGGCATTTACCTCTAAAAGATACTGACTTTCTCTCTAGGGAATCCTATCTTCTGCGTTTCTTTACATGGCAAATGACTTAATCTGCAATGAGCAGAAGAGATGCACAGGAAGGAGAACAAAACCTGATTTGTAATGAACTTTTAATAGCCTCTGCAGCGGATGCTACCAACTTCAAGTTAGTTTACCATTCTAACTTACATGCTCCTTAGTTGCCCATTATGATGTTTCATAATGCATTGAGTATACTGAGACTTTAACTACAACTACTGCTAATACGAGGTGTTGAAATGATCTAAGTCCAAAGCGATGCACATTGGTAGAATATGGCGGTAGGATGCTGTTTAAAACTATGTTAAAAAAAATAATTATAATCCTAAACTACATTATATCTTTATTTGTTTGTCTTGGAGTGCACCTAGGGAACAGTCTTCAGACAAAAACCTCCTTTCCATTTCATCTCCCATAACTCTATATTTGTTGGTGAACGACCCTTTATAACTTGAAATTTGTACTAACAGTTGCATGACAGATACTCATTTACTTGAAGAGAAAATGGAAGCCAGCAAATTATCCTGAAATGATTTGATTTATCCTGTAACAAGATGTGAAAATCTTTTCCAGCTCAGAACACTCTGTAAGACGCTTCTGTTGTAACTGGGAATCCTGGAAAGCATAAAACAAAAGGCGAAGCAGAGAGTTGTCATCATTTTTGCCAAAAGGCGATTCGTATTAAAAATTAATCTAGGCTTTACTTTTTGCACAGCTCACTCAAGAGCCACTTTATAGCCTTCCTCATATTGCCTTGTGAGAATGTTATGGTTGACAATGGGAGAAGGTAGAATACTGCTGTTTAATGTACTGAAGTTTAAGACAGTAGGGTGTTATCTTTCTAATGACTGATAGTTATCTTAATTTGCAAATGCATGTGTCACAGACCTCTCTCAGCCTCTCCATTACTTAGTGTCTGCTGCGGCTTATAATTATGTTTCTAACTCTCCCTGTTATAAAGCACTCCAATTGCCTCATTGTAAATTTGATTTTGGAAAGCTGACTGTACTGTAAAAACATATTCCTATTGACATTGTGCACTGTACAAAATGGACAATTCTCTAACAATTTGGTGGAGAAAGATTAGCAGTTTGCATAAAGTAATCCAAAACACTCAGTAGTAGTTCCCTACCAGAGAGTAGCAAATAAGAAGGGGTTTTCATGTATAGGTTAATCCAGAAATCCCAGTGATATTCAAAATGCCAGCAAATCTGTGCCAGAGGCTAGTCAATACATTAACTATAACAGCAGAACTGGAAATCACAGAAATTAAAGGAAGAAAATGAGGAGAGGGAACAAGCTGATGCTAATTTTCTCCCGGACACGTTACCATTTCCTGGTGATACAAGTTTTATCAGATAAGAAATTTGTGTATGAATAAAATTTGATGTTCTAGAAGAGTTATTCAGAAAATATGTTCCCTTATCTAGCTGTGTAGCACGTTTCATGTTACCATTAAAGACAGTCTGGATGCATCTACAATTTAAATATTATAGAGCTTACTATAGATTAAAGCATTATATATCCTCAATTTTCTCACCTCTGCCAAAAGCTTCCTGAAGAACCTGAAGGAGCTGTCAAATGCTACAGTGAATTGTGTCAGCATGTACAGAAGCTAATGTACAAGATTTAATGCATCTTTGAAGTGCACCTCCTCCTGCATAAAGAAATTCTGTGGTAAGAGGGAGGGCAACCTCATGAGAAATCACTAAAGAGGATCTGATGATGGATGAGAATCAAAGGAGTCAGGCTGCAACTCAGTGCAATCATTTATAAAAGCTAACCACTTTCCATGAATGCTGACAACTTTGGAGAAACGCTACATGGATTATAGATGAGCAAGAATCATTCTGAATTGTAAAGACAATATTTAGAGCACAAATGAAGGTCAATATGTGCTTGCTTTCCAGACCTTAGTCCGTGTACAACAGCTACATGGTGCTGTTATACTCCAATTCTTTGACAATGAGTGCATGGATCTACTGGGGCATAGATACAAAATAAGCTATCACTGCAGTAAATCACTTTTACTTTGAATAAGCACAAGCACCTAGTGAACACTACTTATACACTGATATTGTATTCTATTTGTAATACAGCAGTTCAGAAAAAACAGTTTTAAGTATTCATTGCAAGAAGATGCAAAACATGCAAAAGGATTTTAGTTTTCTGAACTCCCTAACCCAAGACCAGACTGAATGTGTTCCTCAGAGTTTTGCTCCAGATTAGCCAGGACCCATGACCTCTACATGGTGTTGGCAGTGGAAACACTGTGATCTCTCTTACAGAGAAACTCAAACTTGATATCACAATATTCCCCCCTGGCTTACAATCCTGA
Organism: Cyrtonyx montezumae; assembly: GCF_038088225.1. Lineage (NCBI taxonomy): Eukaryota > Metazoa > Chordata > Aves > Galliformes > Odontophoridae > Cyrtonyx > Cyrtonyx montezumae. Next base: position 21,669,505 of record NW_027072045.1, on the reverse strand, counting down.
TTTTTTTTTAGGCACACCAAGTGCAATTGCTCTGCATACAAAATGGAATGTCTATGTGCCATTATTCTTTTGGAAACGAGTACTGCAAGCAACAATTTAGTTTGGGAAATTAAGAATTTAGAAGACAGAGAAATTACTTTCTTTAGACTGCCTGCTGAGGCTTTGGTTTTCTGTTAATTCTGAGACTGCCCTCTAGCCTGTCTTATTTTTTTCACTTCATCTTGCATATAAATATTTTACCACACTCTGATATAAAAATCTGATAGAATTTGAACTGAATAAGAACAGGGGAGACAGAAATATTCACGCTTATTTCTAAAAAATGGCTTTTTCCTTCTCTCTCTCATGAAAGCAGTCAAGAAGTGTATTGGTTGTTGTGAGTTTTGTAGGGAAAAATATTTTATATTCTCATATTAATCAGGAAGCATTATCTGTTTGGATATTTTGATGTGCATCTACTTTGAATTGACTAACAACAGACCTCAGTAGATAACCACAGCAGCAGTGCACTGTTTTCCAATATCAAAAGAGATTGTTAGAAAGACATACCTAAGGAGCATCTTTTAAGCATGGCTGAAGTGTTAAGAAGCCAGGCTGTTGTATAAAATGAAACTAATTTGCTAAATATCTCTGTGATAAGATTTCTATAATCCTCTATTGAGCAGAACAGTGGAAATAGATGGCGAAGACAGCTTACAAGTAAACTAGCTACAAAATTCTGGATATGTTATTGGTAGAAAGGAAACAAACTGTGACCTAATGGGTAGATAAATATACTCCAACTCTGAAATTATGGATTAGTGAACTGACAAATTATATCCTCTTGACAATAATTGCACCGACCCTAAAAATAGAGAAGAGTGTACTTGGAATGCTGAGTTCAAAGAGTTTGAAAATTAACAATTAAGAAGCAATGTAATTCAGGGCCAGTGTGTTCAAGGTTATCAGAATTTGAGAGGTATCAGAATCTTTCCGTAGAGTAACTGAAAATACCTAACCTAACCACACTGCAGCAACCATCTCCCAAATAGTCAATGCTATAAATAGTAACATATGTTTACACATTATCTCTGTTTTAGCAGCAATTTAAATGCACTGTCCTTGACACTATACCTATGTGATTTTGGCTTTTTCAGTTCAAAAACCAAGATGCCAATACTGAAAATATTGCCCCTAATAATCACTGAAATCAACATTTATTAAAAAAAATAAAAAAGTGTCAGTATACTTTCAGAACGGCTCCATGCTGTTAACATTCTCCCACTTCTAGTTTTGCATCATATGCAAAGAGCATTTCATTTGCCTAATGAAAAACATATTTAAACTAATGAATACACAGTGTTTTTATTTACATATGCAATTAAAATTTATCACTATTAATAGCTAACAGAGAGGAAGAAAGTGTGATTATTCCAGCAAATGTACACTCTTTCGAGAGGATAACACTTGACAGATTAAAAACTGGCAACAATGTGCAAAGAAATTTAACTCTGAAGTGCCTTAATCCCTGTGGTCCTTTTCTGTAGACAAAGCAATTAACACTTCCCCTCTCTAGGTGCGCCAGCATTTATCATCCATTTCTACAGCCCACTGCTCGCACACTGGGGTTACTGGAGGAGCTCTCCAGGCAGAACTGACCTGCAGGCTATGGCTACCTGGTAGTGATGTGAACAGGGGGGTGTGAGATGGGATGAGTCCGATAGTGACACAGAGAAATCCAATTCACCTTGTTCTTCTTAGGGACATGGTTCAGAGACAAGCATTAAACACCACAGTGTGTTCATTCAGCAACAATTATATGAATAATACCCAAGGCACTCAAATCCATTGTATACATCATAAAATATGCATTTATCTACACATACTGTGAATGGTGCACCATTACTAGGACAGGAGAAATAATAGCAATATACATTAAAACAGCCCTACTGCAGTTTCACAAGCATCAATAATTTTGCTTTGAGCTGAAACTTTGTGCTGAGTTGTCCATTTTGTAATTTAAATGGAAATCTTTAAATGGGCAGGATGAATAGAGAAGATTCAGTACTATTACACGTACTGAGGAATGCGATTGTTTTTTATTTTAAATAGACATTCTTGATCAAGACCTCTTTCAGCGGAGAGAGAAACAACTGCTGAAAAATCCTTATACAGAAGCAGTGTGGGTTTAGCCCAGGGAAAGGATGCTTACCATGAAAATCGCTGATTTTGCCTGCCACCATGTTACACCGTTTTAGAATTTTTTGTTTGTTTGTTTTCAATGGGAAAAAGCTCTGCACTGGTGCCAGGTCTGATTTAATTAAGCATTTCCAGGCGTTATGGATGGACAGGAAGAAAGAATATATCTCAAAGGCTGCGAGTTAATAAGATCTGAAAATTCCACATCAAAACGTCTAAAGATTAACTGCCATTACAACTACGTATTTAATTATTTTTGTAGAGTAGATAGTTTTTAAAAAGGTTAATATACTAAGAACTGTACATGGAACTCTGAGGTGGAAGTGAGAAAAGGCATTTGTATATTTTGTATATACTATTTTTGTGTGTATATGTATAATAACAATAATTATTATTATTTTGAACATGCAAACCCTGTGCAAATATCTGGACTTACTGTAGGTAGCCACTCTGATCTGCAGCTGAATAAGTACACTGGTTGTATGTTCAAACACATGGGCGCAGATTTAGGGACTGTAGCCTTACTATGTCTCCAGATGGAGCTATTACAAATTGAGTTTTACATTCCATTTATGTGAAAGTGAAGGATTTAGTTATCTCTTTGAGAAACTTGTCAGTTGTGAAGTTCATTGTAAAAGCAGAACCAGTTATTTGCTACCTATATCATGCTTATGCTTCCCTCTAAGATACAGTTGCTATTTACACATAGCATGTACCAAACAATGAAGAAAAGGTCTAACCAGTGCCAAAAGTCTGTTACAGAGACCATTTTTGATCTTTAAGAAGATAAATGATTAAAAAATATGAAAGCAAATTGAAAAACACTGACTAGAGGAAAGCACTGAGTACATTAGAAAAATCAATCCCCTTATTCAAAATGTTGAAGGATAGATTCAGAATCCTCCATTTCAGTAAACATTTATTTCTTACTCTTCTTTCTTTCTAATCACAGCCATAATGTGTGTGTTGGGGGGAAATTAAATCCAGAGGATGGCTATACAATAAATCAGTACCTTTTTCTTCTGTACATCTTTGATTTGTTTGTCTTTTTCCAATTATATAGCACCACAAAGCAGGAGCAGGATTGTCAGCATAGAGCCAATGTGGAAGACTAAATTGCATTCTTTTCTACCTCTTCTGTGTTAACAAACTTTCCCAGTAATTTCTGATGTTAGAGCTGTTGCAATTTGCTGTAGCTGATTATATGAAGTATGAAGTAGAAAGAACACGACTTTTGTTTTCTGGATTCAATTGGTGCAGTAGGAATTTTTTTTAATTACAACTTCCAAACTCACAAGATTCATTGTGGACTACTCAAACTATATTATGAAAAACTGAGTTATTATTTCAGAGGAGTTAATTTTCTAACCTCTGCATTGCAAATGAAGTTATTAGATGATTCTAAAACCCCTTCTTCTCTATCCCCCCAAGTTAATTAGTATTTGACAATTAAATAAATCATAATGTTAAAGTAAAATGACTTAGCTAGTTTCTGAATGCCTGCAGCTGACAGAACTCCACTGCCTTAAGTTCTGCTGATGGTTGGACTCCTCAGGAGAAATATTAAAAAGAAACTCAGCATACACCTTATGCCCAACCAATACTGAGTTGCATTAAAACGTATATATTGGTGTGAGGAAACGTAGCTTATGAATTAGTAAGAAAAGAATTTCAAAGAGAAAAGAACTACTGAGGATGTGAATATAAATTCAGGCCTAATCCTTCCTTTTCATGGATTTTTTCTCCCCTCTGGAAAGCACTGATGATGCTTTTGCCCTCAGAATTCATTATGCTTTCACAAGAGTCACTTCCAAAAATGCATATGGAATTTGTTGCTCATAGACAAGAGTACTGTATGCAAATAAAGTGGCCAAATAATACAGACCATCTGAACTGTTCACTGACACCTAGCAAGCACTGTTTGGAAGAGGGCAGCTGACTACAAAAGAAAACTCCAATTCCTACAGCCATGCCAAAACTCATTCTCCATTTCCATGGTAACGCTGATGCAAGGTTGTTAATAATAATGAAATACATGCAGAATAGAAATAAGTAAGCTAACTAGAAAATGTTACCGTAAGCTTAAGTGTTTTTCTTCTTTTAATGGAAAATATATGTGCAACTTACATGCATACAAACTTCAGTACAACACAGAGTACCCTGCATATTATTAGTTTAGTTGCCAGCCAGTAAAGACAGATGCATGATGAATACACATTTGACCTGGGAGAGCATTAGGAAGAGTATTAAAATAGAGAAATATATACAGAAACTGAGGGTTTGTGGGCATGTTGTAGAATCACAGATTCATTACCAACCACTAATGAAAACAGGGTACATTAAAATTCTTGGCACCTTTTTCTCTGACAAGAGTGACACAATGATAAAAACACACAGTAGAAACTTTCTCAGCTGGGAAAATTTGCCTCATTTATATTCTTAAACAAAGAAAATAATTTGCGTTACCTCCAGCTACTTCTGATCCAGCTACCAACACAATGTATTATATAATACTTCTCTGTGCATATATATACATATTTATAAATTCTCATTGGTTTATGGACCTGCATCGAGAAAAAAGACCACAATGTTCTCATTGCCAGCGATTCTCAAATCTCAATTGCAATGGAAAGTAAATCACAAATAAACATCATGCAAGTCTTACCATTCCCTCCTTTTCCTCAGTGAAAAATGTGTGGAGGTTCTTGAAGATACAGAGAAGTCTGGTCCATCATCAAATAAATCAAAATCCATTACGGGGAAGCAGGGAAAAGCAAGAGGAATGATGATCTGAATGTGCAAATCCCTACCAGCAGAGTTTTCATTCATTTTCACAGAGTTCTAGGTTCCTAACAGAAGAAAAAGCACTATGTCAAATAGATTCAGAATATTTCCAGCTTCTGAACGTAACAGAATGCCAGATCTGAAAACCTGAATTTGCAAGGATTCCAGGGCACATTCAAAAAGTTCAAATAATTCAGAGCCACGGTGGGGGAGATGAAACATCTAACTGAAACAGAAGAAGTCAGAGTAGTAAGAGGAAAACACTGTCTGTATCAAGTTGACATCAGCCTAGTGAAATTCATATTGCTGGTATGCTAGAAGATGTATGAAAGGCTTTCCCCCAGAGAAAAATATGTTTGGACAAAACACAACAAAAGTTGCTGAAAGCTACATTTGGCTTTGTGAGTGCATGTCAGCCTGCGTTTCTGGGGTTCCCATCTCCTCCTTCAGCTCCCCGTGCACTTTTCCACCCTTTGGTGGCCAAACTCCCATCCCTATCACAGATGTCCTCAGGTTTGTGCAAGCGTTCACTCTTGTTCTGGATTTTTGCTCCCTTTGAGTAGCTTAGTTTAACTGCACATGTAACATCTTTCTTATTTGATGGTCATAATCAGAAATAGAAACAGAAGGCTCCTTGGAGATTGCCAGCCAGAATTCCTGTGAAAAGCACCTCAGGCATACCACAAGGCTGCTAAATTTGTGGTAAAAAGTGAAAAGCTTTGTGGCCTGGAACTGGCAGGGTACACCTGCACCACCTGGGCCAACTTCAGTTAATGTGGTCTGCCCCCTGAGCTTAGGTAGCGAGACCTTAGGCCAGGCTGGGTTTGATCAGCAGAGAAGAGCACACAGCATCAGCGACAGACAGCACAGCCTGCAGAGGAGAGAAGATCCTTCTTCGCTCCTGGCTTTTTGATAAAAAAAAAAGTCTCAATACTGGTTACCTCAAACTTGGAGATTGCTAAATATAAAAAACTGAAGCCACCGGGGACAGAAATACAGTACCAGAATCCTGGTATTGTTGCTCAACTAATTTGCTTGATTAGTGCTCACTAGTTTACCGTTATCAGTTGGATTGTCAAGAATTTCATGATAAATAAATGGCTGCTTGAATTTTGGTGGTTTGCCCGGTTCACAGTCTAACAGAGAAATCACAGCCATCATGGATATCTTCAGTTTCCTAACAATAACAGTTCTGAGAGTATAAAATCAAAGGATCTTATCTCTTTTCCCAAGCCCTCTCATTGGAAAATTGTCAGCATTAAAACAAGTAGTAAGCAAATGCTGTCAGATCTGGAGCACCCTGGGCTAGTTTCCATAGCCTGACTTCATCAGTGGATGTCACAAGATCAGAAGGATAACAACTCAGAATTGTTTAGTAAATTTTTTTGTTTCCACTGTGAATCAGTGCCACTTCTCTCACTGCTTCGCCGTGAAAGGAAACCATTCCACTTGCTTCCCTGGAGAACACCAGCTCTGGAGAAAGAGGCCAGGAAAGATGAGGGGAATGAGAGAAGAGGGTGCTGAAGCAATTAACTTCTGAATTGTTTGCAACCACTATTCCTACAGAATTCAAATAAACTGGAGAAAGCAAAGCAAAAGAGAAATACCATCTTCAAGTCACTCATCAAGAACATTTCAAGAGACCATCACAAAAGTCCTTCTGTGAGGGATAAGGAGCATACTTTAGATGCCATACTAACTTACTTGGAAATCCAAACTGGAATTTTCACTAGTTATTGCTGTGCATAAATCAAGATAATTAAAAAATTATAATGCAGAAGATATGGGTCTTTCCAGGTGAAGAAAATTAATCTGAAGGGTAATTTTCATAAAAGTGAAATAAAAACAGATTAGAAGATGTGCAACACATGAAATATTAACAAGTTTCATTTAGATACTTGCTACAGGACTCAAACGTCAGAAAATAAAAAGGGTAATTTAAAAGATTGACTGGCCTCGTAGATTGAGAGATAGAGAAACATTTGGTTTATTAATTTTGATGGATGTCTCGTTTTGTTGTTTCTGTAGCTTCATCCTCTTTCAAAATGCTTGTAATTTCTTTACAGAATCGTTTCCCTCACTATTAGAATTCCATACATGAAAAGTTTTCTATGGAGATCATTTACCCTCCAAATATGAGAAGAATTTATTCCCCCTCACTATTTATTATCATATTATAGGCAAGGCAAAATGTATTTGCATGGCAAATCCTAGTTGGTGTCTTTATCAGTCAACGTTCTTGGTCAGTTTGGCTAATTAGCAAAAAAAACATAGCCTCAGTGCAAAGCAGAGAAAGTACTGAACAGAAACAAGCGAACGATGGATATCAAAGGTAAAGCAGAATCTTTCACTTCTGCTTTCCCCACCTCCAGCACTTCTGAATTTGCTCAGGCATACCAGGTAGATGCTTTGTTTTTCTATACACATCTGTCTCTCTCCATATACTTTCCTGCTAGAAGTGTTTACATTTCTGTAGACAATAATCACATTTTAATATTTTTCTAGCACAGTATTTTTTCTTTACAGCAGCTGTATAAATTCTAATAATATACCTTCTTAAGTACACAATTTTCAGGTGTTTATTAAATATTTTTCTTCCATCACTTCCTAGTTGCACTCAACTCAACATATGAATTCATAAACCCCATGCACTGAACAGTTCTATTTCATTAATACTGTCATTTATAAACACAGATTGAAGGTGGTACAGAATTATCCTCTCTCTCCCTGTAAGCAATGGAAGCCTAGTTTAATGCTTGGGCTTCAGTACAGAAACCTAGCTACAACTCCTTACTTCTTAAGACTTTTCTCTTTTTAATCAATTTTGCCTTTAGCCAAGTACTGTAGTAATGTATAAATGAACCTGTCAGATGTAATTTCACTTCCTCAGCTGCTCCATTGGGAAGCACAGTGCCATACTGCTCACCAATGTGGGTATAACTGCTGGGAAGCCTTTAGCCAAAGTACCTTTTTCAGTGTCTCTGCTTGCATGTATGAATTTAAAATGAGATAATTACAAAAAAATCATTCAGACATAGAACTCTTGCTCATATTCAGAGGAAAAACAAAGATTTAATTGCTTAGCTCTTGCAGTATACTCTGAGTTATCTCATTAAGTATAGGTCCCAGGACATTTTTAAGAATGCACTGATTCTCTGTACCAGAACAATATGCTGCCTTGATTGCTTTTCTTATATCATTTAGCCCTTCAACTAAAAATCAGTTATTCACAGACAGAGATGTATTGAGTCTGGCCATTGTGGGAGCAAGCACTCAACAGTACAGAAGCCCCTTGCACAGAGAGCTGCCTCTGTGGCAAACCACTGGCTGGATGAAAGCACCAAAAATAAAAACACCTGCAAGAACTCTGAGAAAACTAATGAAGTGATTTAGGAATAAAACCCGGGATTGTCAGGCTGCTCACATGCTTTCCACTGAGGAGCAAGAAATTGCTCTTCCAGGTATGTAACTTGATTTGACACAGTCCTTTGGAATCATATTGTGAACATATTTCGAGAAACAGTGGGCACTACCAAAGTCACTGCACGTTTGATGCTCACAGCAAAGCTGCTGCAGCCCCTCTGGCCCTGGCACACTCAGGACATGTGAAAAACATAAAAAACAACAACTCAAACTTTTAAAGTTATCCCCTCCTTGCTCTTTTCAACTCTGCGCAGGGTGTATAACTGACAGCAACGTGGAAAATCACTGCAGGCAGGTCCTCTAGGTACATTCTCTCAGTGCTTTGTCAACAGCCCTCTTGCACAGCTTAATCCTTATGCTGGCAAATCTTAACTTGTGGGGCAATTTACCGGCAACGGACATAAGATTTCTTGATTAGCTCTACGGTGTATGTACGGGAGGATTTCTCTGGGAGGACATTTAACTTTTCTATATGGAATCAGTACAGTGTGGAGAAGCAATGGCAACAGACAGAATTTGTCCTGATTTACTTATCCTTGAAGAAAGCCAACAAACTACAGTGCATACTGAACTACGAGAAAGCAATCTTTGTTTACTGGACTAAAGCTTGCAGATCCTTACTTGATACAGAGAATGGAAGCAGTTTTATGTTGAGCCAGCCAAGAAAAACATCAGTTGCTCAGCATGGCATCCAGCTAAGCTAATCTTTGTTTTCCACAGGAGATGCTTTTTCAATAATTTCTAAGAGCTAAAGGACTTCATTAAAAACCATGCAAGCATTGATCCAGATGTTAAGCCTCTCTGTACAATGAGAAGCCCTCTTGGAAAGCTGTAAAGAATAATTGGTTTATTGTTATCTGGCCCTGAGAAAAGAGGAAAATATTGTCTATTTATTTAATGCTACTATATGGAGGAATTTATTTCATTGTTTGCCTCCTGTTTGAATTGAATTTAATTATAAATGTTTTATGTAATTAAAGTGTAGGTAAACATTCAATTTCAACCTAAATGCTGCACTGTAGCAGTGAAATTGATTATTGTTTCTAAATCTGATGATTAAAAAAAAAAAGCAGTAGAGCATTCTTATGAGAAGTGAAACAGGGCTTATTTTTAAATAACCAGTGCTAAGCAGAAGTAATACTGCTCAGTTGTTCCTCGGAGACTTTTATTCTTTTATATCTCATTTTTATATTACTTTTCTACCAAAGCTTCTATCAAAATTTAACTAGGTCTCATACCCTAGTAAGAAAGATTTCCTGATACTGTCCTATTCAAGTGAAAGTCTCAAGCCATCATCACTGTTTCACCACAGACAGAAAATTAATTCTGTACACATTAAGTCCTCTTCTTCCTTCTCTATAGCTTTGACAGACTAATGTACCTTCAGAGCAGGCAGGAGAAATGAAGAGTTTGTCTCACTTATCCTAAATACTGGTCAGAAAACTAGAAATTTCTAATTCTTTGGGGGTGGGGAGTGGTGAAAGATAAACCAGAAGCAAATGCAAAGGATTATCAGAACACTTCTTGAGATGTTAACATAAGAAAAATCCTTAGGCTTCATGTCAGTACTTTCTACAACAGATGTAACACAATACATTACATTGGAAATAATATTAGATAAGATTTTAGTTCATACAAAATAACTTTATCTGGCAACTGAATCTCATTCGAGGTAAAATATTCATATAATTAGAGACAGGTGTACGACATTTCAGCTGTATATTTGTTGGGTGAGATGTGATGTTGCTTAATTTTTTTTTCCAAGTAAATTTTGCAAAGGCTGAAGTGTATTTAGAATTGATAAACAAACCATATTTTTTGAACCATTTTCAAATGGACAAGGACATGAATACAACGCAATCAAACTATACCCTGCATCAACTCTTTTCATAAAATGTCACTTACTTCTACAAAATTAAGGAAATAAATCTTGTCTATGTTCAGACCTGCATGACTCATGCTTATATTACTCATTCTCAATTAAACCAATTAAAGAATACCTTGTAAATATTTTGCTTTTCCCAAGAAAATGACATGAAGGTTGGCTTTAAAAATATCTTCTTGGATATAAATGTATCCTGTTAACTCCTGTACAGATCCTATTTTTCAAACCTTGGAATTCAAGTTCAAATTCTATTTTGGTTCAACACAGTCCTAATTTTAGCTAACACAAGACAGAGAGCAAAGAGTAAGAGCTGAATAATAGAGCCTGTGCTTTCAGTATTCTTGAAAGTGCATATCAGGGAATTGTAAAACACTGCAGGGATGTAATTTCTCCAACTTCTATGGCTATTAATCAGGAAAAAGTAAAAATAATCAGTGGCAGGGACATAGTCATGATCATCTCAGTCAAATAAAGTCATGAATTTCAGAAAAAAAACCAACACAGAGTGACCAAATTAGACAGTAAAGAGAATAAGGACGATTTTTAATCAAAACTCAAGGTTTTTCTTGGAAGGCTTACTAGTCCATTAGTTCACAGTTTTGACCCAAAAGCCAAAAGAAGCAGCAACATAAAGGCAAGAAATAACACTCATTAACCTTTTGTAAGTTTTTCTCTGAATTCCAGCCATCGCCAGGAGAATGATATTCTAACTTCCACAATCTCACAATTCTCTTTCTGTCTTAGAGGCCCTTCTTTTTATGGTCAAAAGAGCAGCTGAAACCCACCAGCAGCCAAAGTATAGCAGATGCCAGGAAGAAACTCACAGTAAACTGAAGTCATGATTTCTCAGTCACAAAAAAAGAAAAAAAAAAAGGTTGCAGAAACTACCAAACAAAAGTCAGAGTCAAGTATCTGGATACCATCTGTGATTAAACTTCCAACTAAAAAAGCAGAATCATAATACGTTTACAGGTATTGAAAGAGAAGATTAAGTGACAGAGCCAACATAAAAAAAAACAAATTTGTTTGTTTAATTTGTAAAGTGTGCCAGACTATTACACTAACAGGCAGCTTAGAAATGCTCATTAACAGAAATAGAAAAGAAAAAAAGGATAGATCTACAAATGCTCTCCATGCAATTATGGGCGTCCTCTGAGTCTAACTTATCAGTAAATTTTGACACTTGTTCTTAATGAAAATCCTTTTAATGAAACATATTCATGAAATCTGCATTGATATTACCACAGAGATCCAGGCAGAAATTCACTCAGAAAAACTGCCTTCATGCCAGTCAATTTCCCAATTTAATTTGGACCAGCAAGAATTTACTGAAAAGTGCAAAATGATTGATTTCTGAAGATCACATTTTGCAGTAAATGGCATTGTTCTGTCTAGGGAAGGAATTTACCATCATTTCTCTCATGTGCTTGGTATGGTTGGATCAATGCAGCTTCAATGCAGCTAAAGCCTCAACTCTGGAGTTCTCCTGCACAGCTCTCTGGAGACAGGCTCACATGCCTGATGCAAGGAGCTGATTGGCAGTGCTCTCTGGCATGGAAAAAGCAAAGCTCAGTCTGCAAGCAAGGGAATTCTACTTCTTCACAGCTGTGACATGAGAGCAGCTTTGAGCTTCTCATAATTGATCTCACCTCTCAGATTTCTAGCCATTCAGATTACTTGGGAAAGTGTTTTTTTTTTTTAAATAAATGCAGAAGTAAGTTGGATGTTAAATAAATCTGTACTACGTTTTGGGTTGGGGAAGAGTATCCCATTATTTTATGGTCATATCAAAACCACAAGTGAGCAAGTGCGACTTTTGATTGATATAACCTGAATGACAGCTGCTGGTCAAGAGTCCAAATTTAAAGGAAACCTATTAACCCTTCTCCTACTTCACTTCTAACAGGAAGAAATTGCATTGGAAAGCCCTTCATGGAACCGTGATGCTGCAGTTGACACAGGAAACCGTATCACTCAAACGCAAATGCAAATACCATGAAATGGATTTGACAGCCTTGAGAAGTGGCTCAGTGATGAACAACCCTCAGGGTATCAAGCATCTCTGATGACAACACCCAGATATAGGCTGTTTATATCCGGAGGTCTCCAGCAAGGCAGTGGTTAGTAATCACCCCTCTTTTCACTTACTGCCCATGGTTTACCCCCATGTCAGGCTGCTCACCACACTCATGTTTCTGCAGCCTACGGGCATTCTCTGGAACACTCTTTGCCTCAGCTGAGCAGCTGCAGCTAACGGCCAATCCACCTGTCACCTTCCTATCACCTCTCTGGTGTTCCAGTCCTTACATATGACTTTCCATTTCCTAAAGAGAAGCAAAAAAAATCACCTGACATGCACTTTCAAAGAGAAAACTAAATTTATTACCGTAAGAAGTTCAAACACCCTCTTTATTTCAGAGACATATACTGAGTTTCTATTAAAACATTTTCTTCAACTGATATAGGGAACTGCAGCAAGAAAAGATATCGATTGCACTGTACAGCCACTCCATTGTTGGCTTTAACAACACTGTCAGACTGCTTCATCTATCTTGCTAATATATTTGGCAACACCCCATCCATAGGCTATCATTTACACAACCATCCAACACTTCCTATTTTAAATTCTCATTTCCCCACGTTTGTGCAGCTACCTATATGGTTCCCTTTTCAGCCAACAGATTGCTTTATCCATTTGAATTTCTGAAGCAGGGAAAAAAAGCCTGAGGCAAGGATTCTTAATGGAGCCACAGATACGTTTCTTTAGCTGCTTCTTCTTTCATTGGAAACCCACCTTAAACCTGTAGATTTAAGTTTTGCCAAGCATCAGAGCACAGTAATGGAGTGTCACTCTACAGTTTGTGCTTTCAAATGGAAGACATCAACGACTCCACCCAAATAAATGGCTTTCAAAACACCAAAACTGGCTCCAGCGTTAAGCACAGTGTTCCAAACGTTCCTGCAGGATGCTGCTCCTCAGCTCCATGCTGAGCCACTGGGCAACACCTTACAGCTTTTGGGGCATGTGAGAGAAATAGCAGCTCCCAGAGAATCACTTGTTCTGCAGCTGTTTAAGCAAGTGCATATGTGATGAACTTTTACTTCAGGGAATTTTTTATACAAAAATCATTGTGAGGGATGAGGACTCACTAATTACTCTGTGCAATTAGTCCCTTAAGTAGCACCAGAGTATTTTCCCATATGATCCAAGCTGCAGAAATACAAAGAGTGCCTGAAAGACAATAATTTTGTCATAGAGATGTTGACTACAGCAAGGGATCACACTGGGGCAGAAAAAGGGTTGAAAATGAAAAGCAGGCTATGGGAATTTTAAATAATTTCCCTACCCTATTTCAAACCCTCTGACTTCTCCAGGAAAAAGGGACACCTGCCATGAAAGGATGCATAGGGGGATACTCCTGCCCTACAGACACGGGTATGATGAGAAGAATCCTGCCCCAGATTTTCCAAAACCTAGTCTGGAGGACTTGTATGGGCTGATCAAAACCCTGTCACCTAAGTAAATAAAGGATGCATAGCTCCATGCCCACGGCAGTGAGGTCATAGTGGCATACTTTTTGGGCAACTTTCTATTTTAGGAGCCCTATTCATTTTTAAGTTATTGGGCTGTTTTAGAAGAGATTACATAGTCTGATTACAAGTCAACACTTGAGATTGCAACACAAACCTAACCCATACTTAAGAACTTACGTTTGTCATTTTTGCTTTTCAAGACTAATTTTCTTTTTTTAATTTTGTTCAGTAGCTGTTAGTTTACTCATTAAATTCAAGAGAAAGAGCACTGAGTGTCATACCTGCTGTCATACCTCTTCATAAATCAGAAATGAGCTGTGTAATGCGCAATCAGTGGCATGTTGACTAGTTCAGTTACCATCTCGCTTGTACACTGCTACTGCCATTATCTTTGCTCTGTCAGCATCTTCTACAGGCTAATTGTTTCACTGCACTCTGAAAACATATATATGGTAAAATTATTTAACTACAACTCAAAGTTTTTACAAGCCCATTGGCACATCGGTTTTCTCATCTGCTGAATTAGATCCCTGGAAGAGAAAGACCATTTCGTGTTGGGAACACACAGCCAGCAAAGTTCAGCCTGGCAGCTTTCAGTACATTTTGATTCCTCCTTACATGTTAATAAAAGAAGTGCACCAGAGGTGCCTTCTCAATAATGACTTAATTCCCACAGATTATCAGTCACAGGTATAGTTAATCTTCTGAATTATCCTTACTTAATAGCAGTGAAAAGAATGACTTAAAAGCAAGAACAGGAGTTTGCACAATTTTTGTCAACACAAGACAAGCTCAGGAGTTTCAAACCCAGCTGCTTGGTTAAATTTTCAGGAGCCCGTGTGAAGCAAATTGACTTCAAGAAAAAAGAAGTCTGAAGTAAGGAGCAGGAATGCAACTGCCAAGTTTCTAGTCTTCCTACAGCTGAATAAAACAGAAAAGAAGTCAGAAAAAATGTGATCCCTTCTGTTTAGCTGAAATAAATGGGATTTTAGCATGTCATGAAATAATATGAGAATTGAGTAAAATCAAGAAGATAAATGCATGTTAAGTGCCACGTAATATCTTAAAATAAAGCAGAATATCTGGTGGCCAGTATCTGGCCAACTCTAGTTTCAAAAAAGTGCAAACCCTGACAAAAACCTTATGGACTCCACTTAAAATATTTTTGAGTAAAGGTAGAGAATTTTATTCTCATTAAGATTAGTCTATAATAACAAGAAGAAAGGAAGAGGGCAGAAAACAGATACAAAATGGAAACAGGCAAACATTGCTGAGAAATCACTGTTCTCAGTTTACCAGGAAAAGCGAGGAACACAGGAACTGCCAGTTTAATGATGCATTTTCAGACTGTCTGTTATTGAAGGAACAATGATTTACAAGTTAGTAAGTGAGCACAAAAAGAATCTGATTAACCAATCAAGAATTTACAACCTAGGCTGTCCATAAAACATTTCACTGTAAGTGCATAAATGAATACGCACAGCAATTATAATTCTTATGCAGTGTTCTGTAAAATCATAATGAACGGAACTCTATTGAGAAAGGGAAATACACTACTATAAAAGGAGAGTCCATCCGGATATGAAATACTTGCAAGACAAGGTATAAAATGTAAGGAGGTACCGAGTTAATGTCACATCTGTATTTCATCATATTCTTATAAAAGACAACAGCTACCAGTTGCACACAGCTGTTCTTGTGCACTGTCACGATTGTGGCAATGGGCAGTAATGTAAGACTTCACTGTGCTGAAAAGATCAAACATAACTGTGAGAAGCCCCGTGGTTGACTGCACTGCTGTCTTTCACGATCTCTGTTACTCCCAGAAGTCTACCAGAGACACTTGTAAGAGAAACTTTGTGCTGTGTCTACATTAAGGCATTGCAATAAAATATCACAGAAAAGCCAGAACCAAGTTCTCATACAGTAAGTTTACAGTGGAGTAAGAATTCAGAATTAATTATGTAGTTAGACATGAATGAAACAAAACAGAATCGTTTCATGTCCCTGACTTCTACTACTACCCAATTACTGTTCAGCAGGCAGCCACTCACACACAGATTATTTTTAAACTTTTCCTATTTGAAAACTTCATTCTAAATGTTTCTGTAAAGAAAGGATTCATCTTGGAAAAGAATGTCCAAAATGATGCTAGTTTGTTTTTAATTACACTGTGCTCTCCTGTCCCATCTCGGTATTTATGACAAAAATAAATGAAGACAAATGGTGAATCTTCCCTGCACCGAAAAGCTATAGTGAGTGGGGTTCATTATTGCCATGGGGCCCCTGACTCAGAACCTGCTACGACAGGGCTCTCTGCTCAGGGTAATGCATGCCAGGCAAACATGCAGCATTTGTTCCCCTGGGAGCAGACTTACCAGAGAAGTTTATATCCCTCTGTTCTCAAACCTGCTGCAGGTCCAATTGCTCTGACTGGAACTGGCAGCAGAGTTAAGCATCTCTCTCATGTTGATGACATCTCCCTGGAGGAGTCAAAGCCAGATGTGGGTGTTTGCTTGGGAAACATGTTTAGTTTGAAGCATGGGTACTATACTCCTCATAGTCAGGCGAGCCACCACCTGCTGGTTTTAGATCATTACTTTAAAAAGGTTGCCTGAGTAGTACATACAACACTGAGTCTGGGGGACTAGAGAAAACTCTGAACTGAGAGTGGGAGTAGCTACTAACTCTATACATTTTTGATCAAATCCTTGGAGAACTCATGCCTGAAAGGAAAATAGATGTGAGGAGCTGGGCAACATGCCAGCAACTTCCCTGTGCCACGAAGAATGAGAGCACAGGGGCCCTGGACTTCTTTAAATTGTATTGACCACCAGAAGAAGGCATGCCAGTGTAATGTCTGATTTTTTGATATCTCAAAAATGTATTATCTGAGAGGAAATAGTACTTAAATTAATTTTGGATTAAATTGAAACCTCTATCTAGACACCTTGCTGTATCTTTGCTGTCAAGATTTTTACTCCTCAGTGTCAAGATTTTTACTTCTGGGTTTACTTACAGAAGCCTGCAGATACTTTGTTACAGTTGAAAAGGAAGCAAGAAATGCAAACAGAATCATGCCCTTGCAGGAGTACTATTCCATCAGAAGGATAACTAATAGGAAGGTCACACTTTACCCTTTCTTCTACATTTCCTCTCAGGCACCTTATTTGCTACAGCTACAAAGATTTAGGAAGAAAAATTAGGGCATCATGTAATGATTCACAGTCAAGCACAGCAGAAGCATCCATCATCCACATTTTTAAAAACATACAAACTTCCAAGGACACCAATGAGAAATATTTGTACTTCAGCTGGAAATCAGATTAAGAAATGTAACATCCTGGTCTTCTGACCAGAAAGCAAAGGAAAAACTGTCCCAGAGCCATATTTGTGTAGTCCAAACTGGGACTTCTATTAATGCAAAATTATACCCTTTCATATTAGCAATTATTTTATTTGTAACACACATACACACACACACAAAACACTTATATATATATATATATATAAGCAAGAGTAGAACAGAGCCAACCAAGCAGGCTAGGTCTGCTCACCTCCCTGAACAGGGAACGAAATAGCAGCACTGGAAGCTGGAGAAGATCTAGCATGATTTATCTTCTGTGAATAGTCCTAGATCATCTCTCTAATGATTCTCACACACATTTCTAGTGGACCTTATGGAGCTGGAAGTGATGAAAGGGAAGCCACTGAATGCAAGTTTTGTCCAGCCATATACAGCAAATGAAAAAGAAAGGGCATTGAAACATCCCTAGGAAAAGAATCCAGGAGACAAAAATCTGACAGCTACAAAAATCACATGTAAGTAATAAGCACAGGACTAGGCACACTGTACTGTATTTTTATATGTGCAGAAGCATGCTGTAGAAGAATCCATACTTTAGAAACTAAGGAAAACTCCCTTCACTTCTTGGGGTCAGGATCTCATTGTTTCTGACAGCAATGCTGTGAGAAAAGCAGGTGCTTAAGAGAACAGGACTTTCACTGAGAATTTCACCATTTTGTATCTTCTTTTATACTCATTGTAGGAAAATGAAGTGCTTTCATATTCTCTTTGACAAAAATAAATATATT
Organism: Cyrtonyx montezumae; assembly: GCF_038088225.1. NCBI lineage: Eukaryota > Metazoa > Chordata > Aves > Galliformes > Odontophoridae > Cyrtonyx > Cyrtonyx montezumae. The sequence goes on along the minus strand of NW_027072045.1, from coordinate 21,651,606 downwards.
TTTCAAACTCACAAAGGAAAAACACTTTCCCAAAGCACCAGCTGGATTTCTGTTTAAATCTGAAACCGCCAAGCTTGTTGGTAAACTGTTGCAGATTTTCCAACTGCCTCAAATTTAAGAATAAACTGTAAGGAAGAAGGGAACAGAAAAAGTGATTGCAAAAAAAAAAAAAATGCTTCTGTTAAAAAGTTCAGATTCCCTCGATGCAGGTAGCTTACTGATTAAAAAACAGTTTAAATGCATCTTTAACTATGCACTATATGCATTACTTAACTTCAAACCATTTGAAAACAACAATAAAACAAACTACTATCTTTCCTTCCCTCACTTTTAAGCTTTCTGTATCAGTAAATTAACATACCATGAGTTATATCTGAACTGTAGGGCTATCCCATGTATTTAGTAGTCACAGCAGCAGCAGAATATTCTGGGGAAATGGCAGTAGGGAAGGAATTTTAGGGACAGGAAAAAATGATGTTATTCTGTTGATATGACTTCTGGATAATAGAAAACTAGATACTGAACCAGGTTCGATGAAATTAAAATTAAGTTTGAAAAGCAGGAAAGCTGGCAGCAAGCTCAATGTCTTGGCTTTAGGGCAATGGAAGCATATTTCATTTTGGAGGCTGTTTGCTGATATTCCCTAAGTCCTGAAAGTCTTTATGTTCTGGAAACAAGGGGCAGGGTGAGGTTTGCTTATTTTCTTGCAAACTCCCTACTAGCTATAAATCTTGCTTTTTGACAGCTTTTCTGCATAGTGACGAGCACATAGGGTTGCATTTCAATGAAGCCACATCTTAACTTCCTCCAGCAAGGGAAACATTGCTTGGCATGCAGAACATGAGCATCTCCTATCCACAGACGTATTACCCACATCAGTTTTATCTATGGAAAATCAGTTTCCTTCTGTTACCGAAGAGAAGCACTCACAGGATAACTAAAGCCACTAATATAATATAAGAACTGTTAGTGAAAAATCATTTGTTAAGGCTGAGCGTTGCCTTGGCAGCCCTGCCCTGTCAATGTGATTGGTGAAGAAAGGTGCTTCTTTACACAGAAGATAGTGCATGTCTTGTGATATCTGCTTTACGCAGCAGATAGTGCATGACAAGTGCACCTTCTATTCATTCCCACCAGGAAATCCCCCACAGTGCTCTCAGTATGAGCATGCCTACAAGCACCATGACTCCAAAGGAGCACTGCCTGTGGCACAACCACACGGGGCCCAGTGCCTCAGCCCATACTGTCAGTGGAGGTCCAAAGTGCTTTCCACATCCCATACATGCTCTGGCAGAGGAGAAAATCATGGCAGTTTTTGAGTCTTCCTTCTGAGCATGTGCACAGTAACTGGTGATCCATACTCCTTCCTCATTTATAAGAAATATAGACATGATAAGATGGCAAATATAACACAGTTTAAAGTTAATAATAGCTTAATGTTAATTAAGGACATTTTAAATATCTCTGATATGTTATGAACTGAAGTTCTAAAGATCTAGCTTGCCAGTAAATCCCAGGAGCTGTATGTGTACTTCATTTGAATGAAAACTACTCCTGCTCAGACATAAGTATAGCAAGAATGTAGGATAATTCCAGATATTAAGTAACTAAATCATAACACACAGTGATGTAAAAATTACCATTTATATTTCTCATGCCTGAAAGATGCCCAGCCTAATGGAATTCCATGCATCTCTGTGGAAATCAGGCCTACCAACCAAATGCATTATTGCATTCTGCTCTAATACATTGATGCTTGGCCTCCTGCTGCCACGACCAGCCTTCAGTGCTGAAACAGCAAGCTCTTTCGAAATAACTCCACCCAGGGCACAACCAACAACTGACGTGAAAAGAGAGCTTCAGAAATGTGAAAAACAGCACATTATGTCAGGGAAGAAAAGGCAGCTAGGGTGCATGTACAGGAAGAATGTGGGAGCAAGGGGCAGGGCCAGGTGGCAGAAGCCCAGCTGACTGGCTGCCTCCTCCCTCCAGCTCCTGTCCAGGTGTGAAGCAGGGCCTTTCCTGTCCCAGCCATGAGAAAGATCTCCCAGGCTGCTCTAAGGCCAGATCATAAAAGCACAGACCCACAGGGATCATCAAGTCCGACTCTTACCTGCACAACTTCCACACAGGACCACCCAAAATCCAAATCCTACGTCTGAGAGCCTTGTCCAAACACTCCTTGAATTCCAGCAGGTTGGGGCCAGGCAACTGCTGCTCTGGGGAGATTTTCCAGGACATGTGAAGAAGCTTTTCCCGATCCTTCCCTGACACAACTTGATGATTCCCTCAGGTTCTGTTGCTGTCACCAGAAAACAGAACTCAGCACTTCCATCCTGCTCCCTGTGAGAGGCTGTGGGCTGCCATCAAGTGGAGACCTCTCAGCCTGCTCTAGGCTCAGCACGCAGCCAGGGAATCAGCTGCTCCCCACACATGCTGCCCTTTGCCATCCTCATAGCACTCCTTTGGATGCTTTCTAACAATTCATTTTGTTGGATTGGCACCAGCTTTTGGCACCCCAAGGTGTGAGGCAGGCTCCAGCAGGAGGGCAGCCATGAGGGCCGGGCCTCACCCTAATGGGGCTGTGCATGCTGCATGGGAGGAGCCACAGAACAAAGGCAACCTGGAGGAGGTGAGCAGCTTTACTTTCCTTCAGCATCACTTGTGAGCATCACAGGTGAGTACTGCATCTCTAAAAGCCTCAGAGACAAGGCCTGATTGAAAGCTTTACATCTCCTGTCCTTGTTATTGTTATTTCCAAGTACTCAGCAGCTCCATGTCCTGGTAGTGCTTGCACCTTTGTTCTTCCCAGACAAACCAAGAACTGTGTTTTGTCCTGTTGGATGGAGCTGTCCTCTTGGAGAGGAAACCACTTACACACAGAAAGTCCAGATGTACTTGAGCAACATCTAACAGGGAAAGCTACTCAACCACATCAGCAGATGCTTTGCACGCACAGAAACCCTATCAATCACAGAGTTTAGCAGGTTTTAGATGCTGTGAGTGGCTACTGGTTACACAACTTGTTGCCCTCACTGCCTAGTTACAAATAAATTATATGAAACACATCTTCGAGTTCTTCCAAAACCATTATCCAAGGGAAATCTTGTGTGGCCCATCAACAAATATTTTCTCTGTTGCCTTTAGTAACAGACACTGAATATCTCCCCATATCTGCTTAGGCTTTTCTCCCTTGGTTTGTATACCTTCAGCAGGTATTTACATTAGCCAAATATATAAGCCCCAGCAAGCAGCACACTGCTAATTCATTAAATTTTACTTTTATTTCTTAATGTTTGAGTTAAGATATGAAAAGCAGATGGAAAAAAAATAAACCCTTAAAAGATGCATGAGGCATTTGGAAAGTAACTAATAAGTTGATTAGTAAATCCTACAGTCAGAGCCAAATCCTTATTGCTTTTTTTTTTTTTAATAAAAAAAAATAACAACAAAGAAACACCTACAGTACTGATGAACTGAATAGCAATTTCTTTCTCCTTACAGCTATGCTACACTGTGAATATTTACCCCATCACGAAGTCACAGTTTCTGGACTGTAAATAAACAGCAGAAGGGTTAGGCAGTTTCCAGAAATCCTGCTGCATCCCAGAAGGGACCAGGCTTTTCAGGAAAAAACCACATCACCTCAGGCCATGTACTTCTCAGCTCTACCCACTGTCAAATCAGGGAAGTACAGGAATAAGACATCTCCATAAAAAAGGAAAACAAAGCAAAATACTAGTATATACCCTCTCCCAACCCCCAACCAACAATATGTTAATCCTTTGCACAATGCTACTCTGCTCCCATCACACACTGAGGGACCTGGACCACAGAGCACTGAATTTTACCAAGCTACAGTTGTAGGATTGTAAAGCCTCATTCCAGAGTCTGTTTCCAAGATCTCATGCCACTCTTTAATTATCTGCTGGAGGAAATTTTACACAAGGTAGGATGCTATTTTCAATACCTTGCATAGCTTCTAAACATTTAACTCACTTTGGTCTGCATTTTCTGGTGCTTTGTAACTGTGGGTGGTTATTAATCGTTCCTCATTATTCCAAGTTCCAAACCTGGTTCTTGTAGCAGACATCACATCAGGTGTCTTAGTTTTTCAAGAGATGTAAATATAGTAAACTTTCACTGGTTTTCCAAAAGAATCGTTTTCTCAACACTTTCATTACAGTTAAGGCCAATTCCAGAGGGAAAGAAAATATTAAAAAAAGTAATACCAGAGTATTTTAACCAGCCTTGCCCAGGCTTTGTGAAACTCACACTGTGCTGCTTTGCTGGGCTCAGGAGTAGTGGTTGCACTAGTTCCTTACCTCCAGACACGCAGGTAAGAACAGACAATGGAATTCAGTTCAGTAATTACTTTTGCCTCTCAGCCTTAGCAGAACTAAATACTAAACGCAAGGGGAAATATCCCTGAGATTTTTTTTTAATATCTGAACGCAGTTAATAGAATTAAAACAGTGAATTATTATAGAAGCAGATAGCTTATTATAAATCTGTTATGGGACACTGAAATTAAATCACCTTCGTATACTCTTAACAAGCTACCTGCAGGAGCAACATCAGGGCATTAAGGATGACTAATAATTGGCCTTTTCAAGCTTATGAGGGCAGGTTTTACTGAGTGCTTGAAAGCAGTAGGCATAAATTTCTCCTTATGAGGGCTGTGTTGAAGCAGTATCAATTCTAAAGTAATTGATGTAAAAAACAAGTTGCCTGTAAGTTGTTACCTTGCCTTGAAAGCAAACCAACACAGAACACATTTTAGAATGGTACCATATACAAACGCTGGTGATTTGCACTGCTATAGTTAGAGATTTCTCACCCTAGAGAGGTGAGAAAGGCTTCTGCATACAGTTTACATGGCCTCAAGAACATTCCTTCAAAGCGTAAAAAATAAGCAGGGGGATGGATTGGTTTTTAAGCGTGGTTGCACAGTTCTAGAAAAGAGCTGACCTACACTTAGCTCTAACTATGAATAGTTCTGCTCATCATGGTAACCATTTTAATGGCCTGTGAGGAGACAAATCTCCATATTACAATTTTGTTTTCTTAAGAAATAATCTGAAATTTCACGTTCTGAAAAAAAAATAAATGCTTCATGGCAGCCTGGTATACAATATGACAGCGCCATTTTCACAGCTGCATCATCCTCTGGAAACTTTTAAAATCAATCTGTACTTGAAAAAATTCCTAGGAGATGGAAGTCCTCACCTGCAATAAGGATGGTGAATGTGTGTACTATGGGCAGAGGAAACTGATAAATATCCACTTGTAGATAGGAAAAACACATTAGTCAGTATTGCTTTATGAGAGGGAGTTAGAGCCTTCATCAATTTATAGCTAGGCATTAAATACACAGAGAAGTGGTTTCTTTCTTACCCGAAGTTATCTTTGACTGATTTACATCTTGAAGTGTGAGCAATAGATTCTGCCTCCTGCTCTGTCATGTATCCTCTTCAACTACATCACTGTACTGACACCACAAAATACACAGTGGCATTTCTGCCTGGCGGAGGAATGAGTCATATCAGTGCAGCTTTGAACCTCAGCAAATCTCACTTAAATTTTAGAGTGGAACAGGATTTGATGCCTGTGCAAGGTGATGCATGCAGACATTTAGGGGCCAAGCTAGATTTTTTTCCCAAAGAAAAAGAATATAATTCATAAACTATTGAACACAAGAGCAGTTTTTAAGCTAATCTGTGAAAGTCTTACTGTTAATTCACTGTAAGTGCTCAGTAGATAAACCTTCTGCTATCTTCTTTGCCTACTGAGCACTTCCAGAATGCTCCTGCACTGAGGAGATACATTCCTTTCCATGACTTATTCACAGCCCCAGACAAACTCCACTGGAGTTAACTCAAGAGTCCAGAGGGGCTGACAGACCCACAACCATGCAGGAAACATTGATAAGAGTATGACAGCAATGTAACTTGCTGATCCACTTGGGAAATTTTACATTCATAAATGATTGAATCAGCACAAAGCTCCTGCTTCCAGCCTTAATGAAAATGTGATGAGGTTTCTCTGAAATAATCTTAACAGCACTTTTGCAGTAATGCAGTGATAGAGATATTTTGGCTGTGGCTCTAAAAAAGAAGAAATCAAGCACCCTTGTCAATTAACATCCCGTCTACTGCAAATGCAATCCAGCTTTTTCTGCTTACCCTCTCCCAGCCTACCTGTATATTCCATTCATCATTAGGAATGATGACAACCTGTGAGGACAGCTGAAAGCTCTTCAGGGTGCCTCATTAATTTGAGTTCAGTGGATCATACCTCTTGAATTCAAGCAGTGACATTTAATTACCTTTAGATCATGTGGTACGTGTTTGAATTTTAGGCCACTGAGCTGACCAAAACTGTAAAATAAATCCATTGCACCTCTTTTCCAGTTTGTGCTTAAAAAAAAAAAAAAACAAAACAAAAAAAACAAACAAAAAACAACAACAACAAAAAAACCCCTCAAAACTTAGGTCATGAGCCAGGAGTCATGGTTCTTATGGTTTACATGTAAGTAATAAAACATTCTTGTCTACAGTGGTATCAATAGTTGAACTACAGGTAATACTGAAGTCCTCAGAGACTCACAAACAGAAAGGCTACCTTTAGTATATGCTATTCATGACACGCAAAAAGTAAAACAAAATTAATATGCATTTCTTGATACCATCCCAGCCTTATCCTGAATATTCATGAAATTAAGTCTTCAGACACTTGAAAGAATTACATTTGCTTTTCTAATGGTATTCAAAATATTTTTGACATGCTTTCAAACTTGACTGTCAACACCAATGTAATGCTTCTTTCAGTCTAACTGTATCAAGGCACTTTCCTCATAACATAGGTAACATTGTTTAAGTGAGAACAGTTATAAATACAAAAAACGAGTATCAAAGAGAATTATCTAGTCAACAAAGTTTATTATGTTTGGGAGGTTTTCAGTTGACAGACTTTCATTTCTGTGCTTTGTTTCACTTTCCTGCCTTTCTTTTTAACCAAATAGACAAAAGTAAACAAACAAAATAAAGAAATACAGCTGCTACTTGCTGACTTACAAAAGAAACTATGGAGTATTCTTTTAAACAGACAAGTACCACAGCTGGAAGATCCATAAAGAAAAGACACATGAAATGACATGTTAAGAAACTGAACAAACATCTTCCATTCACAAGTACTCTGAAGCCCAATTCTTGCAAACATAGCTTTGATACTCACTCAGTTGTAGTCTTCCCTGATAATTTGACAGAAATTCTTTTAGAAGTCAAAATCAGCCTATTGCTAAGCACATTTGCTACAAGGGAGGAAAAGGAAACTCTTAGTGTGCTATTCATTTTTCATGCACATATATAAATATATATATAAATATTCAAACCAAAAATGCACCTATAAATACGTGCAAGTATATTGAGCCCAGTTTTTGCTGTGCAGGTGGCTTACCCGCTTTGAGGGTTTCAGTTGCCAGGGTTGCTCCATTTCATTAAAGTAGTTGGAATACAAACATAATTTTTCCTCTCCACTTTCAAATGATAACATGGTTAGCAGTCACATCAAATACTGCTTTGTGTCCCAGGGGAGTATTTACAGACAATTGTCAGTGCAAGTGATCTTATTTCTGCTTAGCTCTATCTTCTCCTCCCTCCAAGTCTTGAATCCGTACATTCATCGGTTCATCTGGAAATAAGTTGTAGCTATCCATCATCAATATATGCTCTAGAAAATCTTCAAAGGGAAGCAAACTTTCTTGGCTGTTCATTTCCCTGCTGCACAGATGATCCCCATAGAATTTTGCAGAGGTTCATTTATTATGCTTCTGGATGTTCTGCCTAGTGTTTCTTTGATTCTCTGCAACAAATTTGCAATCACAGAATGTTTGAAATTGGCCTCTAGCCAGAGTCTGACAAAGTTTCCCCAGGTGATTTTTCCTCCATTTAGTTGATGTATACCAAACAACATTGTTTGTCTCCATAAAAATAAGTGAACAAACACCAACAAAAAAACCCACAAACAAACAGAAAAGTATCAGCCCTGAGAGGCACTAGTGCAGTTCTGTGGCTTTTTTTTTTTTTAAGCAATCCATTAAAGTAAACAATAAACATCATGCTGTATATTGAAGTTGAGTTTCACTGAGAGCTGGCAGTACAAGATACATATTTTCAGTATCAGTCACAAGTTTATGGTGACCTCCTGGCCTACAATGCTGATTCAGGGACTTGGAAGCTGCTAGGGTTAGTTGTGGTTGGCCAGAAAGTCTAGATGTGCCTATGACCATTTAGGATGTAGAAGGAGACTATCACACCACCAAAAGCATACACTGCTGGAGGTGTGTTGTGCAGGGAATACCTCAAATGCTCACCTTACTCTTGTTTTTGCCCCACCTCACTTTACCATAATTTAACTTGTGGCTGTGTTTCCGTCACTGCAGTGTTTGAAAGACAATACTTGTCGTGGATATAAAGTGTGGTGTTTCCCTTTTAAAATTATTTTCAATTAATTAAGTGCAATTATTTTGAATTAATTACACTTATTTAATTGAAATTTAATTTCTACAGAATCCATAAAATGCAAACCTATACAGTGGAAAGGACCAAACAAGTAAAGTCAACTGTTAAATGTTCACATTTATTTAGCAGAAGTCCTTCTTGTTGAAGAGAATTAGAATGCAGGCCCTGAATAGCATCTAGTATCTCCTGAAAAAGCACACAGAAAGCTTTAAATATGAGAGTTGTTATTTAATCCTTAAAGTGATATTTTTCCCTATAACTGTAATTTAGTGCAGTGATTAAAAAACAGTGAAAAAAACTCTAAATGAACAGATCTATCTCTGTACTTGAAGTGTTTGGTTCTGCGGAGTATAACATATATATTTTTGTAAACATTATGGACAGCAGATGGAGGCAAATTAAAGTCCACAGCTCTGTATTAGATACAAGAAAATCAAATGAAACTAACTTTGTCTAAGAGGCCACCTGAGTACGACTGCAGTTCATCCATTCTTGTTGACATTTGCTTTAGTCCTAGATATGAAATATTTTTCAGACTATGCTAATACATTTTTAAATAAGAGTTTAAATATGAAGTTTCCTCTACTCTGTTTCTGCCTATTATGAAATGCCTTTTGTTATCTTAAACAGCTTTCTCAGAATGTTATTTTTAATTCTGCTTTTTAACAACATACCAACAGCTAATGGGGGAACATGCACCCCACTACGAACTGGCTAAGCTTGGAGTGTTCACTTGTCATTTGCCTTGTCCTGTTGACAGCAATTTTCTCTTACTTGGAGTGATACAGGCCATTCTGTATGAGCCAGTAACATCAAAATTATTATTCAATTTCTACAATAATCTGTGCCATTGCCCTTTGGTTTTATTGGTCCAATCAATTTGTCACCCACCTTACCATTCACAGCTAAAACATGTTTTTGCTGTATTTACCCTGGTTTAACTGAACACACTGTAGCAATGTTAGGGTATGTTGCCTCAGTCATTTCCGGATACTTCTAAGTAAAATGGATTTCAAAGGTCAGGTCAGTTTTTGGTACAGAAGTGCAGAGTCAATACAAGAAAGTTACATTCAAGCATAAATTGTGACAGTGAGCTTCCAAGAAGATAATTACAAAATTCTTCACCGCTGAAAAATAAGCATCCTTTCTGTCCATACCTTGTTTTCAGGTAGAAACCTGTCAATATTAAATGCTTTAATTGCTCTTTTTTCATATTCTATATTTCATTTATCATTCATTCACCCTTTCCCCCCTCCTCCAAAGACACAGTGAATTTTATTCCAAAACTACAAGGACCAAAGGCAAAGACATGTATTTAACAAGGTGATTACAAACTGCTGAACTGAAATAATCTGTGCTTGAATTTACCCTTTTTCTCACACATCACTATTTAATTAACAACTAAGTCAATGTGTACAGATACTTACATAGAAGACTGCTTTTGTGAGCACATCTAGTAGTACATTCACCATTCCTGTTGCATTCTTCAGCTGACAGTCCAGAGGAAAAATAACAGTGACCAAGATACCTGCATCTTGACACTGTTGTAAACATCAGAGAAGAAAATAGCTCTAAAATTTCAGCTCAATCCTGATTTTTCAGCTTGAATTCTGAAGCCAATCAACATTAACTGGGATTATAAAAATGTATGTATTACAAGGGCTTTCTTAAAATTAATCCCAGTATTATTATTATAGTTCTATTTTTGTTGGCAACCATATAAATTCAATGCAAAAATGACAACATAAGCATGAATAATAATTGAATTGCAAATCGCCCTTAATAGAAGAAAACCTGAAAGTTAAACAGAATGCAGTAACATTTAATTAAGAATGAAATGGTACCACCCCTAACAAACTTTCCTACTGCTTTTGGTAGTAAAGCAAGTGACTGTCTTAACAACATCTACCAAAATGCTGAAATAATTTCAGAATTGTAGAAGAAACAAACTACTTTTTTTTCCTCCTTGCATATAAACTTGAAAATGCATGTTCTTAGTTTTTTATTTTTTTCCACACCCCCCCATTTCTTTATTATTATTATTATTGCCTGTGTTTTTACTTCTCTTGATAACCAAGCTTCTCTTGTGCAGTTTTCCCAGCAGGCACTAAATACTATCCTCCAGATAGAAAGCTTCCAAAAAGGAGACGTGTGGGTAGGAGAACCTTTAGTCATGCAAACCAAATCTGCAGATCTCTAGCAGTTGTAACTTCATCAGTCTTTCCCTGCTAACCTCTCCTGCAGTCAGACAACTTGTTTGCATCTACAACTGAGCTGCAGTATTTCATGTCATGATGTCACCTCACGGTCCTATGAGAAGTCCATACATTTTGCAAGACTAACAGCAGTTTGTATTTCTTGTTTTTTTTTCATAGGCTTCTGGCTACTTCAAAAGTTTAGAGAAGATCATTGTAGACTTACACAACCAAAACAGGATGCAAATGTCTTTTCTGAGAAAAAAAAAAATCATCCTTAGCAGTATGACATGCACACGATTTGAAAACTCAGTCAACTTAATCAAAGCTGTACATGAGCATTGTTCCCTATGAAGTTCCCTAGCAAGTAGTCTGATTAAACAATCCACTAGTATCTGCTAATTTACTATAACTTTCTTCTAGCTACCGCAGGTTTAAATTGGAAATTTTATTGCTGGTTATGTTAAGTAACTCCAAGTTTGTTCCATTTTTTCAGCAGAATTTGTGGAAGTGAGGTACAGCAGATTTATTGTTTTGGTCATTAACTGGACAGATAAGACTCTCAGCAGTGAGACTAATCAATGCTTTATCAAAGCAAAGGAAGCAAGCATCTTCGAATCTATTCGTGGTATGTTGATATGAGTAGTTGTTCTTTCCTGTTTCAAAAGGGAAGCACATAAGTACATATTGAGTAATATCTCACATATAAAATTTCACTGGTAAACCATGTGAACACTTAAAGACCGTAAGTTGAGCATCTTTTACTGTTGTTTCTGATTCTCCCCAGGTTAATCTGGAAGACACTTTATTTTTTTGCATTTACTATGCCTACTTCTATGTGTACTCAGCATTAGATATTCTGAGACAAAAAACATATTTCTAAGAACTCCACTTTATCACACCACAATTGTGAAAATCCTTCACCATTTTGAATATCTAATAAATTGATTGCCTTGAATTAGCAATTGACCAGCAATAACATAAAAAAATGAAGTAAACGTTATTTCTGATCTCGAAGTCCCACAAGGAGTCTTAACTAAAGATATGAATTCCATAGGTTCATAAGGTTGGAAAGGACCTACAAGATCATCTAGTCCAACCATCCTCCTATCACTATCCCTACCCAACTACTAAATCAAATCCCTTAGCACCTCATCTAAACGCTTCTTGAACAGATGTAAGTTACTTTGGAATTACTTTTTTTGGGAATTCATGGCAATACGTTAAGATACATATGGATTGTCACTGTGTATAGAAGTCTTCCTTGACCAAAGGGAGTCACAAGAAGCAAACCTAAACAAATGCTTCCTGGAGACAAAGACATCCCACACTGAGAGGGAAGAGATGAAATTTGAAGACACCTTCAAACACTCACATTAACTACAGGCAAAATGGGAAAGGGTAATCTACTCTGCATGCTAACAGTGAAGAAACCAAATTAAGTAATTTTCTTCACTCACAGCAGGGCAACACAGGATTAGAATTTGAAATGAAGATGTTGCCCAGGGAAATTACACAAGCTTTGAAGAAAAGTTTAACAGCCATCAAAAGTGACAGAAGAATTGATACTAGTGTGGCTTCCTGGTGTCTCTCTCAGAATTATTTTCTGAAAGATCTGGATAGATTTATCTTTCCTTTGAGAAAAGGACAATTATTTATTTAAAAGGAAGATGGAAGCACTTGCACAAATGCTGCTAAAAATGGTCAAAATCAGTTAATAGCCCTCCACATCTTAGTTGTTTATGTTTACAGCATAAAACTGTATATTTGTTTTTAGGACTCCCACTCCTCCCCTCTCATTTCAAGGAATTTACTCCTATTACAATTAATAAACAGTAGCTTTGCTTACAGATGTTTCAGTAATTTTAACAACTACATTTTTATCATAATAATCTTTTAAAAAAAGGCACCTTTACTTTCTGCAAAAACCTATAGAAATATGTGCTCTTAATCTTTAAAGAAAACTACAACATAGCATGTACATGAACTTTCCAAAACACTGCCACGTTGTTGGGAGGTTATTGTGAGCCTAGTTCATTAACAGGCTGAGCTACATCATTTGTATTTTAGATACACCAAGTATTTTCGATTCCAGCTTCAGATTTTACAATGACACTCGAACTCACTGGATTGATATAGTTTAGAACGCGATAGGGAATAGCACAGCCGTTTTCATCTGGCTTATTTTGACCACCAAACTAGATAAACTAAAACTGGTAGAAGCAACCAGATAAGCTTAACTGCTGTGAAAACATGAACAAGTAGAGAAGAGAAAGTAACATTTATTTTGTTGTTTTAACCACACACTTCCTTCACATGGAAAGCTGCATGTTGTACTTCAGAAGAGAGATTATCTGTCCTGTACTTGTATGCACTCAATGCTACCTCGGGCCACTAATATGAGGAATTGTAATATTACAAACTGGAAGAGAACTAAGAGCAGTGAAACTCCTGAACTTACAGTAAGCTCCTTCTCTATTACTGTTTTAGTGGTGAACATAGGACATCAATCCCTATCCATGTTGTCTTATAACAACAGCTGTGTTCAGACTCCGGTTGAACATCTACCAGCACAGGTACTGGAGGCAGTGCAGTTCTCACTGTCAGAGATGCACTGACCCTCAGAACACACTCAGGATTAGTAATCATTGACAAGCCAGCAGGAATAGTCAGATGTGCTTTGTTGCTGTCATTCCAGCAGTCTGCTGCTGTGGTTATTTGCTATATGTAAAAAGGCATGATTGTCCTCCTACAAGCATCTTCTAGGGAGCCAGAAGCTTGGAATCCCTGCTTTAGGACACTGAAGCAGCCATATCCTCAGCAACAGTCCATCAGTACAGAGCCTACCAAGCCTTGCTTCCATTCCCAAGCATGGCCATGCTGCAGCCCATTACTTCTCTCTTCCAGTGCTGTGTCTGGCTGCAGCAGAAACCAGGTACACAGCCACTCCAGAACAGTCTCAAAATAACAATACTATCAAAAAAGGCCTTACAAATGTACCAAATGCTGCTAAGCAAAACAGAGAACGACATCCCACTGGGAGGGAGAAGGTGTAGGTCCAAAACCCCCCTGCAGATTAGGGAGCAAAAGTAAGATGTAAGATTAAAAACAAACAAACAAAAATAACAACAAAAAACAACTACAGATAAGGAATAATAATAATAATAATAAAATCCCATCATTCATTTTTAAGTAGCAGCTATAGCAGGAACACTTCTTTGATACTGGTTACCTGGCCAAAGATAGACATGGAAATTTGGTCCATACTCTTCTCATATGAGCAGTAGCAAGTCTAATTCACAATAATGTAATGAAAGAGCAGCTCTGCTGGCAACCACAAGAGCAGCTGTTTTAGCAGCAGTGTCACCCCAGGACCAAGGTACAAGGTGGACACGGAGTAGTCTCACAGGGCTGAAAACAGACATTGCTGATAGAGCCTTTTGTTGACTTGCTTTTCTTTTCAAGAGGCAGAGAGGAGGAAGCATTGCGGGGCATACTTGGAGGGGTAAAGGAGGGCAGCAGGAGAGCTTGCAATATACATCTTATATAAGTACATTGTATGAATCAATTACATAGCAGGACTGACAGAAGTATTCCTATTCCCAAATGAGAAGACTGGTAAATCTGTACAAGCGGCATTATATGTGTGAGGGACTGCTTGGGACTTCAGGATGGCAAAACAAGTGCACTATGCCCAGAATGAGAAGTAAGACAAGGAACCAATTGTTGCTCCACAGTCTAGGAACACTTCAAATCCTCGAAGAGTTCATTTTATCCTTGCTTCCCTCACATTCACAGATTCTTTCCATGTCACTTCTTCCTCTGTCCAGCACATCATTAAATTGTTTGCAAAACATTATACTTAATGTTTTCTTTAGTTTCAAACTCATGTTTCTTTATACGTTCAGAACCCCAATTAAAATCCTTGTTCCTTTGTGCAATTCTTTCTGCAATACTAGGGCCCTTTTTGTTACTTGCATTTGCTGATTCTCTGGGAGGGCTGCTGCCTGGAATGATTGTCTTTCCCATGGTGCTTACTACAAAATGACAAAAAACATCCTTGGCTTCCTTTTCCCCAATATCCTTCTTAACACAGGTAAGACTTACAAATTTTGTGCAAGAAATCATCATGACTGGATTGCAGATCTTCACTCAGATAAGAGCTGTTTGTTTTTCCTGTATGCCTGAAATTTTAGGACAACTTGTTTGGCTTTTGGTCTAATCTTGTCAGTGAGATGAATGAACCATTATCAAGAGCCTAAGTAAGACCTAGATGATTCAAGAGACTCGAGAAATTCCATTTGCTGATTTGTCTGCCAGTATCTGATTCCCAAGTACATTTCTCAATTCTTTGTTTATGCTTATGTTTTTTTCTCAAAAATTACCTTTATGCATCTTAAACCTTAAGGCTTTTCTGTTTACAGTATCTTACAGTCCACTCCAAGTTAGAGTAAATACAGGAAGATTTCTCCACATACTACAGGAGCGTGCTTCTTATTAATCATGTTTCTTGTCAATGTATTTTCTTTTCACAGACAGATATCCTCATACCTAACTTCCAAGCCGACTACCATTTTGTTGATCATGCTCAACATGGTTTTTCTGTCTGATCTCAGACCAGCTTGTCCAGTCAGGCATGTTTTTTTTTTTTTTTTTTTATCTTCCAGGAACTTCAGTCTCTTCTTTTGATTATTTTACACCAGAGATGTCCTCAGTTGCAAAGTTTAATTACTGTTTTTGCATTCCTGAAATCAAATAGGTCTCTCTGCTTTCACACTTATTCTCCATTGGGTTCAGTGTTTTTCTGCCTGTGCTAGGAAGGGCACTCTAGTCAAACAGCAGCCCCCTAAAATCAAAAGCAGATCATTTAAACATTAATTCTTGGGCATTACGTCAACCTTCTACTCAATATCTGAGTATCTATAAGAAATGGAAGGGAGAGTCTGTAATCAGAAACAAATGGAATGAGAGCAGGTTGTCTGATCTTCCACATCCCTTTACTCTGGGCACAAATATAGTTCTCCTAGTTTCAGCTGAGTCAGTTGAGACTTGCCCTGGAGACAAATGAGATAAATATGTATTTCAATTGTGTTTAAGTAATGATATTTTGCCCCTAGTTACAAAGCCTAAGAAGCAACCAAACAGATTTCTGCAGTCTCTGCTTTTATTATAAGCTCTACACCTAAACAGATATGCCTAGTAAAAAATAATAATTACTTTGAATTACACTGAGTAAAGCTTAACCTATGGAAAAATACACACACACTATAGCAAAGCTCAGCAAAAATGCCAGGGCAGATTATGCACAGATACTGTCAGACACCTCTAACACTTTGCTAATGAGCGGTTTCAGCATCAGTTGAAAGATCACATCAAGCCCTTGATAATCAGTTACTGAAGTAATGATGATTTCAGTCATTCTGATGAAGTTGATGACAATGATTAAACTGGCTACTTAAAGCATCTCCTTGATTAAAGTGATATTTAGCCCATAAATCATGAAATTCTCTCCATCATTTCATGACTTATCTTTCATAAATCTTTCAGGTAGGAAGAAGTGGAAAAATGCATTTCTTATTTCCCCTCTCATACGTGTCATGAAATAGACTTGTTTTTAAACACCTAAGAAGCTAGACAATCGCAAATATTTCTGTAACAGTTGCCATTCTTCACTAACACAGCTTCTCCCATACAAAACTAACCTAGCAATTTTCAATTCTAATACAAACGAGAAATTCAGCCTTTGACACTGTGAATTATGAACTCTAGGAAGTCTTACTGACTTCAAACATGCAGTAAATCCTTCATCATCTCATTTTTCTATCATCAACCAGATACAGTAAACGGCTTATGATCTCTAGCATCTAAAATAAACCTGTAGCAATGTAATTACAGTCACCCCTTCTTCTCAAACAGACATGGGAATACCCCAGTGTGATTATACAAGTAAAAAGGAACACTAGCTTGTTATGGTATCCTCAGCTATTGCCTTGATTATGACCACTGAAATTCCCTCACCTTGCTGTTATTCCTTCCCAGTATTTGCAAAATGTAAGCAGAAACAGTAAATTTCAGGAGAGCAATAAACCACATGGCCCCAATTAACGCCGGGATTGTAATTACTTCAGGCCATTGCAGCCACATAAAAATAGTAACTTCTTGAGGAAAGAAATTAATAGCCCAGTATAGTAATAATAATTAGTGATAGCTTTCTAGGAATGATGAATCCATCAAATCTGTAGAGGAGAAAAGCTACATTAGAGGACTTAATCTATATTGGCTCAACTAACTAGGTAGGAATAAAAGATCCATTTAATTTGAAATAAAAAAATAATCTCTTGCTGGTCTACATTTACAGTAATAATTATCACTATTAAATGCTACTCAACCCAAACAGAGCAAGCTCCCAAAGCAAGGCACATGCCATGGAAGCTAGGTCAAGAAACAGCAAAAAACAGGTTGTTAACAAATAGCTGTTACCGAAAGGCACTTACTCTCTACAATGCTGTAGAAAGATCACAGAGCAAGCACAGATCAAGCAAAAAAGCAAAAGCTTCCCTCTTCCCATTTCCCTGATATACATAGGGTTTGTCTGGCTCCTAAATCAGAGAGTTTCCATCCACTGTTCATCAGCTATGCTCATCAGCTTCACATATTTACACTGCTGGCTGTAAAGAGGACAACTGCCATCCATAAACTGTAGTTTGCCATAATGTTTTTCTATAGCGTATTGCTGCTACAACATCAGTTCCCTAAAGAGCAATGACTCAGAGGAGAACCACTCTCACTGCTGAAGGTCAAATAAGTGATTTCATGCAGTCAGCAGGCTTGTCCTTGTGTCTCAGTATCTCCCAGGAAGGTGCCCGTAAAGCTCCTGTCACCTCTAAAGACACCTCCTAAAGACACCTAAGACAACTCAATACAACTTTCTGCTGATCAGCACCAACTTCAGGCTCTACAAATTCCCTGAGGACTTGACCAAAACCATAACGATGTTTAAAAAATAAATAGAAAAACAACCTCAACTAAGTTTTGTGATCCCTGGTATAACACACAGACTGGAATAGAAATGCTATTTTTAGACAAAAAGCAGCAATATCAACCGCAGAGAAAAATAACTAGAGCGTGAGGTACCATAGAGAAACACTGAGAAGGTCAACTAGAGATTTCCTGTAAGATATCAAAAGAAGGCAGGGAGAAATAATGCAGCTGCAGGGTCTTGTATTGGATGCTGCAAGGAAGCTTTATTCCCTCCACTCCAAGTCTGTTGCATTTGGTAATTTTCTGAACAAAGATAAATAGTGAGAAGAGACTGTTACAGATGAGATGAATTAGAGCAAGACAGGCACACATATGCTTGCAATAATCAACCTGATTGTAGAATGGTTATCTGTCAGCATGGTTATCTACCACCCCAGGCTACAGGAAACTAATTTCAAAAAGTTTTAAGTTTTTTCTTAAGTTAGCCTTCAAAGTTAACCCAAATTGCTGTTCTCTAGACTCAGTTCACAAATAGGAGATAGCAAATCTCTGCATAACTATTTTCTAGCTACCTTAATTCTTTATAAAAAAAAATGAACTCTGCTACAGAATATCACCTTTAAAATGGAGTAGTTGATCTACTTAGTTCACCACACCTAGTTCAAGTCATTTGTCAGGTTGTTTAGTTAAGAGACCCAATTGGGCACCAAATGTCACAGCCTTTATCTAAAAAACCTTTTCTAGTTTTGATTTTGTGTAATTATACTGTGCAACATTTCTGTTTATAGCCACCATTTTTCACAACAGATTAAAACAAACAAACAACAAACTACAAAGCGTTTTGTTTTCAGAGTATAGTCCTTCACCTGGCTTTCCAAGGGAAAGCTTCATACTCACCTGGACTGAACTGGCTCTATTTGAATGTGGAGATTTACCAAGAGTTTACTCTTGAAGACTGTACTAACAACTACCAGACAGATTTCTGAAATCTGTCATGAGCTCAGATGAGACCTTCCTTTTCCTCTGACCTTGGCTTCTTCCACTTCACTACGAACAACAAAAACCTCCTGAACTATCAGACTCTCTTACATCTTCATGCCTGTGCAAATATAACAGCACTCGCAAATAACAATGAAGATCAAAAAAAAAAGCCAAAACACCAGAAAAGAGTAAAATTAAAGTTTCATGACTGGTTGTTCTTTTGCTGCCTACCCACATGCAATTTACAACTCACCACATTACCAGAAAATAAGAGAGCAGCTCTTCTACTCAAGAAAATATCCAGAGACAAGAGCACTATTCAAATATTACTAAATATTAAATACACCTTCATTTGAGGGAGAAGTGCTACCCTCGAGGGGGGAGGGGGGAGGGGGGAGGGGAATAACTTCGCAATCACCTTTGAGTCCATTCAGCTGCGCTGATGTGGGAGGATATTTTGCAAGTAACCAAACGCTTCAGTTCATCTGTATGCATACTCTCAACAACTCCTGGCAAAACAGGTGCTTCCAATAAGACATTCTTATTTTGCACAAAAGCTATGGTATTTCTATATGAATTTTGCTGGCAGTTAACTTCATTGTTTGATGTTAGCAGTAGACACAACTTGAAACGTAGCCTGAGAGATAATTTTTTGCAGCTTGCTATGAATCAGTGAAGAGCATGAATTAAAGGTTTTAAATAGTTTAAGGAAAGCTGTTCTGCAGGTGGCTGTCTAAATATATGGGGAATCATTAGGTCACGGCCTGAACCAGTGATTGAGCACCTGGTGAAGGGGCATGGCCAGCCCTGGGAGCACAGGTGCAAGCCATTCACCTAACCTCATTTAAGGGCTGGCAGCCAAAGGGGAAACATCTCTGCTTAGAAATCATCTATTGTAGAAGTTTCTAGAGGGCTTTCATCCTTGGAAAGGGGGTAAGAAAATCCTTTTTTATTTTTACTGGACTCTGAAAAATATATTTGTTGGGCGACCTGAAAACTGGTCAAAGGCAATTATATCTGCTACTATCTAGCCTAACATTAAGCGAAGTGGTGTGGATTATTAGGACATGGAGCATCACGGGAACTTCTGAAGCTGTATAATTCTTACTCATAAAGCAGTTATAATTAATTTGTCTTTAACATCCACAAATAGAATTTAAAAAGCACATAAAAGTTTAAGTATCAAACATAACACTCAGTGGTAATTTTTTGAGCCAATCTTAGTACCTTCCTATTTCTTACATTTGAAGTTGCACATCTGAAAATTAGCACAGCATGCAGACTGATTCATTGGATGGCCTGACTGTTTGCAGTACCTATTATGCTATAAACCACATTCAAAAGAAAGTTCAGATTTTTTCAGTTTTAGAAAGTGGCAGATAAGTAATTTGCAATTGCCTCTTGATTGAAAGGGGGAAAAAGCGATCCTTTCTTATCAAATAGGTATGCCTGAAATAATTAGTGTTTACTCTGAACAGTAAGATATAAAGCTAAGACTGTTGTACTCTAATACACTAATCCCTTTGCAATTTAATAAAGATGGTTACTATACACTATGCCATTGAACAATTAAATAATGGACATATTCTCCCTCCTTCAGCGCTGGGTATTATTGAACAATAAGAACAAAAAATAGCTGGTTGTCCTTTCTGTCAGGCCAAGCATGTGTGCTGGTGTTGGAGTCTTACCTTAGGAAGCACTGTTTTCTCCTTTTCCCTGGGAAAGAGGAAAAACCTTTTAGTCCGATGGGAGTCATCATCACAGCACCTGTGCCCAAGGAAATAGGGCACTTGGGAGAGCAGCTTTGCAAGTAGAGCATTTTCCTGCTTTTTTTTTTTTAAGTCAATGTGTTCAAAAGCATTTGAACTAATGCCTTTAAAGTAAGACAGATTTCAAGTATAAAATAATGCATTAGCAAAAGTTGAACAGATATTCTGAGACATATTAAAGAAAGGGAGAAAAAAAAAAAAAGACCTAAGAGCTAGCAAGGAGAGCAGGGCTCTGCAAAGTATTGTCTGGGTGCTATGGGGTGGGACATCAAGTGAGCCTGAATGGCAGAGAACCAAGGTGTGTCCCCTTAACCTACATTGGCTCTCAATGTGTGTTACGATGTCTGGTGCAAGGCTAGGAGAGTTGGCAGCTGCAGGGAGCAAAGCAGCTCTAGGTTTTACCCTGAGGCTACCTGGCAAGTACTGGGGTAAATTTTTGGAGAACTTACTTTGAAGAAAGTCAGTCACTTAGGGTTCTGGATGATGATGAGCACTCTGACACCAAGCAGTTGACACCATGCAGTTCAGCCCAAACTGCCAGGAGTGCACGTGACAATGTAACCTGAAATGTAGCTGTCTGCACAGTGTGGGAGGTGCCACCTCCGGGGCTGGATGGCTGACACTGATATTCTGCCATGTCCCCATGGTCACTGCTGGGATGTTTCACAGCTTCAGCCTCCTGTCAGGGGGACACCACTGACCACCCCCTTGAGAGGCTAAGCTTGGAGAGGAAAACATTGCTTCAATAAGGAAAAGAGATTGAATTCAATTAACACACAACAAAGCTCGCTTGTGACGCTTTGTGTACATGCACATAGACCAGTCTGGGCATCAGAAATATAAAAATGAGTCAAAATACACATTGATTCTGAAATCAGTTCTTTTCTTTTTATCCTTTAAAACCATGGACAGGAATGTACAGCTCCACAAAAACGGAGGCCAAACATACTGAACCAAAACATTTCCTGGAATGCTGTGTGACAGTTTTTCTATGTTAATTTCTTTGAACCACAGTCAGTTTAAAAGCGGTTTGCATTTGCAGTCAAAATAATAGTGGTATACACTGCACACTCCTTGAAACACAGTCTTTGTCATAGGCACTATGATTATTTTCTTCTCTTTATTTTTACCAGTGAAAAAATAAACACAGTTGAAAAAAGACAACTATTTCCCTTTCTTGAATGTGTTTAGGTTATGTGGTTAAGTGGATATTCTCTCCATCTATTTAGATGAACTAACATTAAGCTGGATCATTCATTTTTGTGTTCAAAAACTCTGTGTATGTAGTGTTACAGCTGTATATACTATTCAGAAGCCCCAAATCCAAAGTCAAGTGTTCATTGGTGATTTTATTGACAGCAGAATCATTTTTGCTGATATTTTAGTTGTCTTACGTCAGTGATTGGCTCAAAGTTTTTGACTGCTGAAAAGGTTTCACAAGACTCACTCTAGGTACTAGGAATGCTCAGACTTCATGTCCATGCTAGTTGCTGTTCTGTGCACATTTACAAATCAGCTTTAAGGTAAACAAAAATTCATGTGATGTGGAAAAGAGATAGTGGTCAGTAAAGGAAAGTAGGAAATCAGGTATCACTCTACAATAGAAGTTCATCTGTTTAAATGAAGTCTTATTACTTGGCTAGAGCTAAGCAAAAAGTCTGAAAAACTGTATTTGTGACTGTGAAACTATTTCTGGTAATCAATTATACCACTTTCATTTGTGGGCATCTTAACATCCTTGTTCACTAAACAGTGAGGGTTGAAATACTATTTAGACAGTGTATCAGGCACATGATTTGCAAAGGCATTTCTTCCCTTGCAGTTATTCCAACTATCCAAGCTGGATATTCACAGTGAACAGCAAACCATGTCTCCATTACCTTCATTCGGTCTTTAAGTGCTTTCAGTATGGTTACTTGCTTAGGATTGCAGCTGCAGACAGTGAAGGGAGCCACAGAGGGCACTGCCAGCACTTCAGTGAACTATTTAATGAAAGCAGACAAAGTGCTGCGATCAGATCCTCCCTGCAAAGAAGGGAAGTTGCCCAAAAGCTCTGGTACATCCTTGAAGCACAGTGTTTGCACAGTGATGTGTTCTCCTTACTTTCTGAAGCCACCTAGAAATAGTTTTACATTAGTATAAATGCAGGACTGCTTCTACTTAGTGGAGAAACTGAAATGAAAACCCAACTTTGTGGATAATCTGTATGGAGTTAAAGAGGAAAGTTTTTTCTTTTAAGGGCTATGATTTATATTTTTTTTTCCCAAGTCATCTTTTTGTCTCTATCTGGGACAGGTGGTCCTGTTTAGTCTAGGAAGCCTTCTGCACTGTGAAAGGCAGCTCTTACTCTTCATCTGACAATGGTTTCAGCCTGCAGGGTGCTGAAGTTCCCTGGGCTTGGCACGGAGCACTGCCTAAAGGGTTGGGGCAAGGACTACTCTGCAGTGTCTGCCAGCAAATGATGCTTCAAGCTGGGGCTTCATGCTGCACCAGCACTATGGTGCCACAGCTGCCTGCTAACAACTGCTATTGATTAACCTGTTTTTTAATTTGTATTAATGAACCTGAGCTGCTATCCCTAGGCGCTGGAAAAATCTATTTTGAGATACTAGAAACCATTTAACCAGTTTACATAGATACTACTACCTGCAGCTATCTCTGACCAAACCATACAGAGCCATTTTGGCGTCACACATGTGTGAAAATATTATCATACTAGTGGGAAGGTTTTTGGTAGTTAGCCCTTGCTCCAACCCCTATGTCCTCTGCAGAGAAGGCAGTGCACACCTCTGTTAAGTGCCTTAACTTCGCTTTGCTGTTTGTAATGTTTTAATTGTTTTCAGCATTTTACTTGGAAGTAAGTAAGTTTATTAGGATGCAAGAAAGGCTAGATAAACACATATATAGACAAAACCTGCTCAGAATAATCCTCACCTGTAGGGGTATCAATTCTTTCCCTGAAGTCAGAATTTTAAATAATTAGTCTCCTGGGCAGCTTTGGAAGAAAAGCTGCTATAGTTAGTTGAGATGAAAATGCAGACAGTCTAAATTTGCCTTCACTTCTCTATACAAAATACAGAGAAGCAATGTTGAAGAATATATTTAGAAGGCAAACAAAAAAGATAATACGAAAGATCAACCTGGCAGCCCTCTCACACAATCTGTGCTTGGATTCTAATGCATGGTATGATTTTGGTATGGTATAATTTTGAATTGCAAAACCCAGATCAGTTCTGAATAATAGGAACACCTCAGGCTAAGGTCAGAGCTGAAGTTACAGGATCAGAACTTTGCTAAAACCTGGTCTAAGACAACTTTGGAAGCAGCTTCATTTATGCAATAATCCAAAAGAATACAGAAAAAATGTTACTTGGAATTAAACTGCTTTAATACTATTCATAAATTATTCTAATGGTCAGAAAAGTTTCTGCTTGGATTGATCCAGAAAAGTTGTTGTGAATAACAGGTCAGTTCAAATCACATCATCAGAAGCCTCCAAAATTCAGCACTTGAAAGAATTTCAAAATTTGGAAATCTCTAACTAAAAAATGTTAATTAGCACTGAAGACCACAACTTCACTTACATGAGAGAAATCTCAGAAAGAAATGAAAGTGAGGTCCTCAGATGTTGTGTCCTGGCACAACTCAAAATCCGTTTCTCCTCCTGTAGGAAAAGCTGTGTCACAACAACGAGAGGTTCTCTACCTGTTTAGAAACAGTAGCATATTAATTATTCTGAATACCTTTTTTTTTTTTTGTATTCTTGTCCTGTAATTTGTATTCTTCATTTCTAAGTATTTTCACAACTAAGAGATGGTGCTTCATATTCCTTCATAACAAGAGGTACTTAGAACAGTATGCTCTATACGTAACTCTTCTGATTGTTTTATAAATGTTAGTATTATTTACATTATTTAGTGCAATGCATGATGAGGGTCTTAACCTTCAGAGACACTTCAGTATGAATCAGCAGTTCAAAGCCATACTTGAAGCATCAATTCAGATGGCTTCTACTCTTTGGTTCTCTATAGGAGTCAGCGGCTTTGATCTGACTCGCACTGCTCCTCATCCCAGAACAAGTGCTGTTTGCAAATTACAGAATCACACCACTTCATAGGCAGCACCACAAAAGTGGTCAAGATTTTAACTCATGGGAAAACACCAGTGGACTTGAAACAAAATCTTGTGTATTAAAAAATAAATAAATAAATGAAAAAGAATTCTCAAGGAGCCACTGGGAGAAAGAAAATGCTGGCCTTACCTGATCTGCATCTGTTCTTTATGTTTGGTTTTGGCCACCTGATTATCCAGGTTAGACAACTAGTAGTACCTTGCATCATACTCATACAAGCAGTAAGATTTAATGTATGGCAAGGAAACCTGAAGAGAATTGCAGGCTCTGTAACTGGAACTGCTGAGAACTGATACGTGTGTGGAAGGGCAGGGAAGCACTCCACAGTGGAGACTGCACAAATCCTGCTTCCAGGGACAGTCTCTTTCTAGGATAACTCACAGCAGGCAAATGGATGCATACATGATTTTGAGGGTATGGATCTTTAATTTACTCATTAGACTTCCCTAATGTCCCAAAAGTTAGGTTACAAGTTACATTCTTGATTCTGAGGGTAAAGTAAAATTGAACATGAATCGAAATGCTGAACAAGGAGCAGGAGCAAGGAAAAAGCACAAGATACCCGGTCACTACAGTGATATGTTACAGACTATGGGCAGTGTAAAGGAAAAAAGAAATACAAATAGTGTGTTGGTCTGCTCCTGGTGGTGCTAGAGAATATGTTATTTTTCGAATTTCTTATTAAAAGCTATAGTAAAAATGGAGAATTTCCATGCCACTTACATATACCCTATACTTACTTTACATTCTTCAGTCATCAATAAAAATATCTTCATTATATCTATAAAATATAATCATTCCTTTGTAGAAAACAAAACAAAACCCCAAACCCAACTGACCTGTAGGTCGTGCTATTGTGATTTTAGTTTATATTTCATTTACGAAAAGTTTTATAATAAAAGCCATATGGAATATCAGGAGATCATTCCCTGTTTATAGAACTGCTGTCCAAAGAGGATGGAGCTAAATCTTTTCAAGAAAATAAGAGTAAGCATCCCGTCAGTGCCAGCCTCAGTATTTGGCCCCTACAGAAGACATTGCTATGGTAACAATTAGTCAAGACATTTGTTCCAATAAAACTACAAAAAGTTTATGAATTTCTGCTAATTTTACTTTTTTTAGATATTACTAATGTGGTCAATTAATAAATTATAGTAGTATTTTTTTTTTAGTGCTTTCAACGCATAATCAGCTTATATAAGTTTTACTACTACAATGGAAAGCCCCTTTATGCTGTGCAACGTACACTGAGGATGCCACTTCCCCCTCATAATAAAATTGAAATTAAAATAGCTATGTCAATTTTATCTCATATACAAACTTTGCTACTTAAAATACAAACATTCAGTTTGATAACTGTGATTTGGAAGATCTAAGAAAGCTAAAACCTGAAAACTGAGCATCCTAGCTGTTTTCAAGTGAGTAGACATCAGAACAAAGGGATCATAATCTTACTGTCAACTTACAGTAATAATACAGCATAAAAGGAAAAAAAAAGTCTGCATCTCCTTATATCTTCAGCAAGATAAAGAACTATGTTATTCTATAGCATTTACTTTTTCCCAATCTCCTTGAAGATTCTAAACTCATGCCAAGATAATAAATCATTCATATAAATTCATTGTTTTCCCAAGTGAAAAAAAGTCTTCAGGGAAATTACATTTCATTGAAAGGAGATCTATGTCATTTTTAAAAAAACTTTTTATTCCAGGTCTGCTCCTTCAAGCTTTAATTTCATTTGCTGCAGCTAGGACTCTGACATAGTCCTTCTTTGGCATTTATTCTCATATTTTCTTTTACGAGTTCAAGTAATGTCCAAAATTAGACTGAGGGTAGCTTGGGATGAATTGGTAAGAGCAATCTGAACTTTTGTTCCTGCAAGATAAGTTGACACGAATTATCTGTTTGAATGTTTTGATTCAGGTATATGTTAGCATCCACCATAGTCTCACTGTTTTTACAAAATGTTAACAAGAAGCTTTAAGGATTTTGATGAATATTTGAATTAGACACATTTAAGTGGTGCTAAGATAATTGCTTTTGGAGCCCAGACAGTGATACTCAGCCCTTGTAAAAAGATAGACCTGGCACAACAAGCACTCATCTAACAAACCTCCATAAAACCACCATATTCTAGACAGGGCATTTCATACTTCTATATGAGTACAGTTTTCATAAGCAGAATAAAGATAGCTCCATAAACCAGTGGAGCTGTCCTTACATCTTGTGACTACTAACATTTGTGACGCTCTATTAGATATAGAGTAGAAAAGACTTGGGATGTGATCCCCTACTAATATATCATTATTACACTGACAACGTCAGCTGAGAGCTTGGCAGGTGACTAGATGCCAAAAGTATGTTGAAGAGCTTTTTCTTCACAGGTATACTTGTTAATTGAAACATATTCTTTCAAGAATTAACTTTTAATTTAACTGATTTTTAACTTTTTTGGATAGTAGATGTATTGAAGTTTTCTAGTGGTTAACACTGCGAGAAGTGCCCATACTCACCACGTTTCCTACTTCAAATATTAGGATCATTCTACTGCTTTTAAAGGTTACTTGGGCTGTTCAGAAGAAACTGAGAAGAAAAATGTCAAAATGAAAAAAAAAAAAACAAAAACCAACCACAAGTGGGATATGCATTACTGTCACAGTTCTGCTCCACAGCATTATGCTGAGGAGATGCAGGGTTTCTCTGTTCAGTTCAGAGGAAGTTCAGCTTCATTTAACTAGCTGTTCTCTCAGTTTACTTGAGCGTACTGTGTGTGAATTTTCACACCAGATAAAACTCAAATTTCATAAGTCTGATGTTATTTTTACTTATGTTACAGGTAAATGACAGAGTCCGGAGCCTCTTTTAAGGAGATTACAGTCTCTTTCCAAGTAGGGTAGGAATAGATGTCATATTAGGAAGAAACTATGTTTCACACTGACATATCCCTTCTGATCCACCGAGTTCAGTGGGATCATTAGATTCAGAAACAAAGCATAATTTGGCCTACCATTTCAGCTGGTTCAGTGCAACATTATGGAATATTTTGTGTCCTCTACATACCTAATTGCGAGACCTCAGAGAAAATGTTGTCCCATTCACTGTAAAATAGGAGGGTCCATGGGGGAAAATAATTGCATTAGAGAAACACACAAATCACTTTAAGTTCACCTTTTTCAATGTTTGAAAATCTTTTTCTTTTCCTCTGTAAACAATGACAGTTTCAACAGGACCTGAAGTGTTATTCTTAACAAATAATACACTAGTCTGTCATATGGTTAATATTAACATCTCTCTATTCAAACATGCTGAAAACTGAATAGAACAGTTAACATATAACAGTCACACATCCTTTGCTGAATACACAATCGCATCTCTAACATGAGCTGAAGGTATCCTCACCATTTCAGAGCTCCATCAGTCGTTCAGTCAAACATTTCATTATATTAAAGTACATTGCTCTTGCCCTCTTTCTGGGTCTTTTGGGGGTGCTAAGTGAACACATTCTCTCATTAAAGGCATTGCTTATGATATAGCTCTTTCTTCAACAGAAATCCTGCAGTGTGTTTCCAATACATTGCCGTAAGAGAGTTTGCACAGCTTGGTAGGATTTGGGGGCAAGTGGGCCTTATAGCTGGATTGAAAGGATTTGGTGTTGACAGAAGAGTAGGTGAAAGATTTTGCATTTTACTGCAGAGATAACATTTCTCGATGAAACTAATGGTGAACAATTAATAGTGAGCATGCTTCACAAATTACTGAATCAGAGCTTTGTGCAGAAGCCATTTTTTAAATTATATGTATGTTCACCTATGGATAGATGCACGCTCATTTGGCTTATGTCCTCAGCTGGTAGGATACAAATGGTGTTAACAAAAGAGTCACACAACTGGGCTGATGTGAAGCTGAGACTCACTGAACACAGCTCATCTTCCAGAGGTTTGTCTGGTATGGGTTTTGTGCCATACCAGCACAGACAACTCAGCTCAGTGAGGTTGTGCCCAGCCACTATGTAGTTCAGAAAACACTCCTTTCAGGGATCCCACCTACAGCCTCATTCTCCTGCTATGACAAGAGCTCCCACAGCTTTTTAGAAAGGAATCTAAATGAGGCATGCTCCATCCTGGGCATAAAGCATAATTTGCCCTCAAAACGACTTTTATTGAAAACACACAGCAAAGATTACAGCCATAGAAAGTTCTGTAAACAAGACAATTTCATCATCTTAAAAAAAAGAAAAAAAAGCGAAAACAAAGCAACAAAACAAAACACACACACACACACACAAAAAAAAAAAAAAAAAAAAAAAGAAAACCAAATTAAGACTTGTTGAATGAAGATTTGTGAAGAGGATTTTTTTAATGCCTCAGCTAGGCACAAAATAAATGACATACATCTTCAGCATTTCTTTTTCAAATGTACTTGACAGTGGTTAAAATATTGCTTTATTCTGACTAAACATACAACAGCACTGTGTGACCAACTGTGCTATTTTGGGAAGTCTTGAAACTTGTGAACTGGAATGTCTGGGGCATATCTAATAAATTTAGCAATTAATTTGTTGCAAATAATATTTTAATACATTCTGCATATACTGTAATTTTTTTAAAATCAATTTTCTGACATTATCAGGGAAGGCTATTTGGTAGTTATTTATTATAGTTCATATTCTTTTTCCCCACAAATAAGCAGATATTTCAGTAACAATGAAAACATTAACATGTGAGCCACTGAACCCAATTCATTGCATTATTGGCATATTATGTTACAATTTATTGGGAGGAAGAGGGACTCAAGAGAAAGGAAATGCAAAAAAAAAAAAAATGCTTATAATATGACTGAGATACTGTAACCAGGAAATGACATTTCTTCTCTAAGGCCTTCTGTAAGGCAGCAGGGATTGATCTGCTGGAAACCATCTGCTCACATATAGCCCCAACAGTATCAGCTGCGTGCAGGCTCCTGGGTCTGCCCATCCGGAGCTATCTGCAGGGTTGGAGCTTTAAAGTTCACAAGCCAAAGCCACGATTAATTAAAGTGATTAGAGAACTGAAAGCGGGATCAAATTAGGACAGTGTGGACACCTACCAGCTGTCCTCTGATCACACTGGATCTCCCAGACTCATCTCTGAATAACCCATAATAAAAATGTTAAAAAAAATACACGCATACTCAGAAGTGCTTGAGAGCGTACAGATGCCTTCAAAGTATAACGATTTAGAAACGTTCAGGGGTCAGTGAAGAACAGCAGCTTACATTCCTGCTCTTAAAAACGAAACCAACCCAAACCTGCCATATAGTGCATGCTTCTGCACTTTCAGTTTCCCTTGTTCCTCCTCCTCCAACCAAGAAGCTCTGACGAACAAAGCTCAGAGGATGGAGCAGCCACAGGGCCACTGCATCTCCAGAGGCCCTAGTCCTCTCCAGGCTTAGCCTGACCCAAAGCTCCTAAAAGTTTCCACTGACTTTCTTGAGCTAACTGACATGCTCAAGTAAGATAAAGAGTCAAGCATCTAGCTCATTTAAGGATTTACGGTCATTCCACAGTTAGTGCCAAGAAGTAGATGTTTGTGTGTCTCCTCCCTCAGTATGAACCTAGAACTGAAAGCAAGGGGGACCAGGTCTGTGCTAGGATTTTGGGACTTGCACCCCATGCCAGCATTCACCTCTGTGCTGCCCTGAAACCAAGAATGGTTCTAAGATCAATCTTGGCTTTTATTGAAAATAGGATGCATAGCCTAAGCCTTCTGACAGCCAAACAGGACAGTGTTAAAATACTCTGGAACTGAAACTGAAACTATATGTATAATCCTGCCTAGAAAGCACCTGATGTATGCCTTATCCCTCCTGGAACTTTTCTTTCCTTTAAAAAAATATTTTGTTAAAAAACACTATGATATGAGGGCGATTGACTATTTGGTTTCTTCTAAGTAGATGCTCTTAAATTAATGCATATAAATAATTTGTATTTAATTTCCTCCTTTCCTGTTTAGCAAAGCATCAAATGCACAGATTTCTCATTCCCCCTCCTGCGACCCCCACACAAAGTCACTTGGTCAACGCTGAGTCTCTTTGCGTTTCACTTTTTAAGACAAATTGTGCCTCTCGATCTGCCTTGGCCATAGGGCTCACAGGCAGGAACGCGGTGTTCTCGCTTGCGCTGCTCTCCGCCTCTAAGCTTGTCAGTTCGAAGTCCTCCGACCTCCTCGCATCAGTCAGAATCCGTATCTGCTCCTGCACAGTTTCTAGCAATATTTTCACTTCTTGCTGTTCTGCTATAAGACAATTACTGACAGGGGAACTCACATTGACAAGTTCAGCTGAATAGGAGTTTTTGCACCATTTGATGCCTGTTACTTCAGAAACATTTTGCATTTGCATGCAGGCTTCGTCCAAGCCCACAGATGGGATGATGGGAACTGAGTTGGCCCTTGAAGATGAGTATCCGACCAAGTCCTTCTGATCCATGTTATTAAAATAAGGGGTTGTCTCTCTTGAAGGCAGTTGCATATTTATTGAAGTATTCTGAGGAGTTTTTAAACCACTAGATGAATACCTGAAAGGAATAAGAGAGAAATTTTGTTGCACACTGAAGAGCCAGATGTGACCAGTGGAAGGAATGTTGTATGAGACTCAAGAGAGCTGTGCTGCAAGGATACATGGCTGTTTTGAATCACACTCAGAGCACTTAGTGCTAGTGTGGCCCTAGGGAAAACAGCCAGCTCTGGAGATCTGGGTTTTATTGCCACTGCTTTTCCCTCTGTCCCATTTTCCCCACCAGTACATGAGAATAATAACTTTTTACATGCTGTCAGGAGTTATAACATATTGGATATAAGGAAGAAATTTTTTTACAGTAAGGGTGGTGAAGCACTGGCATGGGTGCC
The DNA here is from genome assembly GCF_038088225.1 of Cyrtonyx montezumae. NCBI lineage: Eukaryota > Metazoa > Chordata > Aves > Galliformes > Odontophoridae > Cyrtonyx > Cyrtonyx montezumae. The sequence goes on along the minus strand of NW_027072045.1, from coordinate 21,620,142 downwards.
CAGATAGGTGGTGGAAGGAAGCACTGTCCCTGGAAACATTTAAGGTCAGGCTGGACCAGGCTTTGAGCTGACTGAGCTGTAGGTGTCCCTGCTCATTGCAGGGGAGTTGAACTAGACAATCCTTAAGGGTCCCTTTCTACTCAAAAGATTCCATGACTTTTTTTTTTAAATCTCATTCCTTCATTTCTAACTGGAGAAATGGATGAATGCTTTCTTGAACATCTGAACTCTCGCTATCAAATCACTACTCCAGAAAACACTTAAAAAGGTGAAGAAGAAGAGAACCTGAAACAAAATGCAGTTTTATGGTCCTTAATTGCATGGAAACAGTTATCTGTGCCCCCCTTTCAAATATGCAGAGCATATAAGCACACTGTAACTCTGAAGAACATGTCATTTTTAGTAATCACTCAATACTGACATGATTTGATTTTAGTCCTCATCTGGAAAATATTATTCACCTATTCTTCAAGAAAAATCCTTGTTCTCCATTTACATATACTATACTATAATTTCATTTACTGTAAGGCCACTTCAGTGAATTTTTATCAACATTTCAATTTAGATTCAGAGCCAGATTCATTATTCTTATCAGAAAATGTTTTCACTTATATATTTAAAAAACAAAAATGGAAAATATACTAAATAGAAAGGAAACAATGCCAAAGATGTTTCCCATTTCAGAAGTATTACTAAAAATCCAGTATTTCACTACCAAGAACCACAGGCAACACCCTCCATGCTGGATCCTATTTTATGCATCATTAGCTTTGTGTTCTTATCACTATTTGATCAGGCAAGCCAATGACAAATCTAACATGTTTTATCATTGATCATGAAAAGCAATATTTACTTCTGGTATGGAGCAGATGTTTGAGCTCAGACAGGAAGGAAATTTTCTGAAAGTTGCTTAAACCTACTGGACTTCTCCCAGGGTACTCTATTTACACATGCATTGCTTCTTTTGGCGTTAGCAGAAGGAGAACTTGGGAACAGCAATTAAAGCGTTGAGAACAGCCACAGCCCAATAAAAGCATACAGATTTCCTTTGGCCCCGTCCTCCTGGTGAGCTGTCAGACAAAAGAGGAGGAAAATATCTCTAGGCTCATTTCCAGGAGAGTGCTGCTGATTTGTAGTTAGCTCATCTGTAGTTTGCACAACTGCTTGATATTAGCCTGGACACATTCACACATGCAGTGCTGTGCAGTTGCTACACTGAAGCTCTACAGCAGCATCTCCAAATGACCAAAAAGCAATAAGGAAGAGGCACTGAGAGCTTTGCTGCTGTCTGATAGAACGAGATACTGCTTTGGGAAGTGGGACCCAGGGGAGCAATAAAGCACGTGGCTTTTAGGAATATGGAACAGCATTTCTTGCACAAGCTATACAGCTGCATTTATGCTTTACTCTGAATCAGAAGGGATCAGCTTTTGGTTAATTATGTTTGTTCAGTGCTTAGACACACTTCTGGCCATCTACCGAGGGCCATTTTTAAACAGTTTTTAAGAATCAGTATGAATGAAAAACTGATTAGCAGAATTATTCCAAAGGGAGGACAACTGAAAAAAAAAAATAATAAAGGAAAACAAAAGAGTGCAGACCTGTTATGCCCATTCTTGTTTCCTTTGCATTTGCTTATTATATAATTGTTCAAACGACTATAGCTGGAGGGATCTCATCAGCTGCATTATTCCCCTTTTTGGTAATTCAGGCCCTAAATATATTCTGGGCTGCACCCTGAAAACAAAGGGAGTGAATGTTTTTAATGAATTTCACATGCAATGAATGTATTATATGGATGATATATGAGTGAAACCAAGAAAAGATGGAATTATCTAAATGAGTTCAGTGATATAACAGTAACATTTGCCAATTCCATAAATAGGATTCAATTATTCTTGGTATTTGAAAAACTAATTGGCAGTAACAATAACATGTAACTCAATGCCTGGCATATTTCCATAGTGTTTTTTGTTGGTGGTGTTTTGTTTTTTTTTCTTTTTATGTGCAGATGAACACACCAATTTTATGCCAGAAGTACATGTTTCTGCGCTGTGTTTACACAGCTTTCAAAGACTGAGGTTGAATGAGCACATGTACTGTGTGTAACAGGCAATGCACTGAACTAGCAGGGATATGACTTCTGAGTCATGTGAGAGCCACCATTTAGTTAATTACAAATGAATTCTTGCTTCTACCTTTGATGTCAAACTTGCTAGTTACAACAGAATGAGACTTCAGTGTCAGTAAGCACTTCTACCTAAGTGCAGAATAATTGTTTCCTATAATTGTTTCCCAGAACTATAATGTCCCTTAAGAAAGGTATTTGTATGATTTTTATCTGAAAAAAAAAAAAATTCTGTCTGAATAAATTATGCATGTACTTCAAAGTGCAGTTCTGCCCACTCTTCTTCTGAAACCAAGCAAAAAAGCCCTCAAAACATTTACAAACCTGAAAGAGTAACCACCTGTTACATAGTTTTCAAGAGTCTGTGTCAATGAATGAAACTGAATGAAGCATAATTACACTGTCCCTTAAAACAGATATTAAGGCAAGACAGGACTTAGAACTTCAAATACAAAATGGGTTTCATTCATTCTAGTGCAAAGAGCTTTGCTATAAGCCCTTATTGCTATAGGCGTTCACTGTAGGAGCTTGATGGCCAAAGTCCATTAAGATGAATGAGTCATTGCAATGGCAGTGGCAGGCTTCAGCTCAGCCTTGGAAGCATGCACACCTACCTATGTGTCTACCTGAATATATGACACACTGGGTATCTGCAAACACATTTGTATCTATATAAATACACATTTGCAGATACAAGGTACTACCTCTAGCAGCTGATACCAAGCAATGCAAACAGCTGTCACATGCTTGAAGCATCCCAAAATACTCATTAGGTTCTGCGATGTGACTGCCATGGAGATATCTGTTTACTTTAAGCCCTTCATTTCAGGAAGGTTTTTCTGCTATTCTGAGTAGCAGACTGATGAATCAACTAATATTAATCACATTTGACTTGAAGTCCACAAATGTCTAAAGCTGGTGCTTTCCTGAAACAGCAAAAGGAGCCCAGCTTCTGTAAGGACTTACCAGTTGGGTTAATACCTACTGAGAGCACCAACAATCTGAAAGAGGTGTTAGGAGAGAGATTTTGGGAAAAAAGTCTCCTTGTTAGAAGACTTCCACTTAAAGTAGAATTAGTGAATTATTTTTTATTTTGGTTTGGAGATTAGATGTGTGCTTCAATTTTAGTTGCTAATCCTTAATTTAGTTACAGTACTTCACTACTGCATCACTTGTAAAAAGCTTTGTTATGTTCTTTAAAGACTACACTTTCATAAAAAATCACTATCCATCATCAAGATACTTCAAAAAAGCAAGACCAAAGAGTTGCTTTAATTTTCATGCCTAGCATTAATGTTTTTGTAATTCCTTCTCATGGGGACTGGCTTAAGGATATTGATATCATATCTGTGACACGCTTAATGCTAGTACTCCAACACAACAGCACTTGCTGTTTGCAGGCCTCCTTATGAGGACAGGTCCCACTGTTAGAGGCAGAACTAAGAAAGTCAGGGTGTACAGACATGCATAGTATAGAAAATAAGGATGAAGTGCTTCAGATATTGAGGCCAGAAAGGGTCACAGCATGGTAAAAAAAAAAAAAAAAAAAAAAGTCAAATTTTTGCAGAATGTTAGCAGGTCAAATATAGGCCAATAAAAGATGATACTTGTAATTCACGTGCTTATTTCCTAGAGAAGAGCAAATATAGCTAGACAAAAGACAGCCTTGCTGTTTTCTATCTTGCTTCTCAAGCTAAAAGAGGCTGCAGCTTTCTTCCACGCCTGTGTTTCAAGGCGCTGCCATGTGGCAGGGAAGTGGCAGCCTGCCCAATACAAAACTTTCACTTAGTCACAACTTTCTTAAGGTCGACATTACCATAGAAATGAACAACAGTATACTGAAAGATTTAACAACCAAGTTCTTCCCTGGAAGAAGCATGAGACAAACCTGAACATCTGAACAGAAGTCTACAGAAAGCTTTCTTTTTTTTTCCTCCTATCCCAGGCAAACCCCACTCTCAGTCTGTCACCCCTAATTAGTGTAGTCAGCTTCATTTGGCAGATTCAGCTACAAGAGACCTAGTGAGCAAAGTCACATTCCCTCCCAGGACACCTGGTTGTGGACTGATGCATGCCTGCTTTCTGACCGTGCTAAGCTGAGTCTGAGGAGTCTGTAAATGAGACCAGAGCTCCACTCCAGGTATTTCTCCTGGTGTTACATGCACTGTGTTTACAATAATTCTGGGAAGCCTCTGGAAATCTATAGGGATATGTAAATAGTATGCAAAACCACTCAGCAATTGCAAAAGACTTCAAAGGCTGCTGTCAGTGCTTGGGAGCTCTTCTGAAATTCAGACCTTATGTACTGCTGGAGGTAAATTAGAAAACGTAAAAAAATCAGGTTCTTTCTATGTGTTCAAAGAAAAACTACATGAACTGGGTTTCGGTTTTCCATCTACAGCATATGTGCAATCTACAAAGATTGCATTAAAAAACATGAAAGTTGGACTTCTGAATTATTTTCTCTTATTTGTCCAGTGCTGATCGAAGAAAAAAGTGCTATGCAAACATTACTAGAACTACTTTTCTACTTTTCCAAGCAGTGCTGTCTCACCATGGATATTTCATTACTTACCCGTGACAAGGTATTGTGTCCTGCTCTGTGATCCTGGATTCTTCTAGTTGTTGATATGCTGGTCCTGTAATCCCATTGAACCTACCCCGAGGTAAGGGAGGAGTCCTCCGAAAGGCATTTCTATGTAGCATCCCACTTTTCTGTCCTGGGCTGCAGCATGCAGAGAGACTTCTAGGAACAACACACCAAGGGTACAGTAAAAATTATCGCTGCAAAAGTGTTAACTTCTGCAAAGTGAAGATTCAAAATTAATAATGCATGGATTACTGTTTTTATAAACATTATATTGTTGTGGCAGACTACAATGTCAGCATAAACTCTCTAAGGATATATACTGCTATAATCCACAGCTAACTGCTTATGCCACATCTAAAAGACCACATCCCTTCTAAGAATGAAAATAATTGACTGGCATACTAAATGTTTTCTTACACTTGAAGGACGATCCTTTTATTCCATGCTGTGCACCATAATCCTGGTATGAGGAAAAGGACCCTCCAATAGTGGAAATAAGCAGCCATCAGATTGAGCAAAATCAGACCTTAAGTTTCAAGCCCATTACATAGTCTATCAGACCTGGGGTCCTCCTTGCTGGTCCCACAACATGAAATTGGAATAAATAAATAAATAAATAAATAAATACAAGTATAGTAATGAAGCTTATGGACTCTAACTTGAGGAAAACATCTAAGACACAAGTTCCCTCCATTTATGACAAAACCACTTTTTGTATTGTTTTATTCTTGTATTATATACAACAATCATTTTCTTGTTTTACATATACTGATAAATAGAATAGTTTATCTGATATGACAAAAAATTACTTCTGTAAACAACATTTTTATAGTGCTTTGGAAAAAACAGATATCTTTCTATTTAATGTAGGAATTAAAAGGTATCTAGAATCCACATAGGCTTTTTTAATATGAAACATAAATCCAGGTATTGCTAATGCAAAAATAAGGGAACACAAAATTATGTCAAAATATAACTCATTTATACTTCATGGTATGACTAGCTATTCATTTTCCAGCTACTCCTTATTTCTCTTAACATCCCTTGGGGGTCAGAAATCTATATATATTATTTAATACTCTGTGACATTCTTAATGAAGTTTTAGTGTATGTTGGTTTTTTTTTTTTTGTTTTGTTTTTTGTGAATTATAAGAATTATTATCTTTGGTTAGGTGAATAATTAGAACTTCTGATACAGTTCAGCTATGCAAATGTCTTATCCTAAATTCACTTCACTTACTATAACATGATTTAATTGCAATCCACATTTCATACTTAATGGAAACTTCACTTATAGCTGAGGCCACATCAATGCCCGAAGAAATTCTTGCTTGGATCAAATATCTTGGACAAATTCTCCTGGAGAACACATTTTGTTACAGCTTGCCCTTTCTCTTGAAAGTCAAAATAGAAGAAAGAAATACAACAATCTGTACTCTACTGTTCATGTTCCTTTTTAGTCTCTGTTCTATTCTCTTGCACACTTACACATGCCTGGTGCTTTAAAATTGAAATAATCAGTAACTTATAGCAGTGGAACTCCCTTAGAGATTTTTGATGCTCCCTTTAATAGATTTTCCTTAGCTATTAAGAAGGCTGAAAAAACAAAACAAAAACAAAAACAAAAAAACAAAAATAAAAATAAAAATAAAAACACCAACCACCTAGGGGAAAAAAAACAAGCTAGATGGCCTTTCATTCTGGAAGGCTGAATTCAAGTTGTGAGATGTAGTTCATATTCTGTAAAACAGTATTAACACATCATGAAGCAATTATTAATTTCTGCTCAGGAAATTCAGATTATTAAATCAGGGTATCATAAAAGGTGCACCTTAATGAATAATTCACAAAGAATAATGAAATTTTGGGGATTTTGTTATTATTGATTGCAGTATGTTCGTCAGTGTACTAAGGAAGTCAACAAACTGATTAAGTTAACAAACTTTGGACTTACTGCAGATATTTGAAACTAGAAAGGCAATGTTTAATAGCAGTTGCTTTGCTTGCAACCCAGAAGGCCAACAGTATCATGGGTTGTACCAACAGAGATGTGGCCAGCAGGGAGACAGTGATTGTCCCGCTCTGCTCTGCCCTTGTGAGGCCCCATCTGGAGTATTGCATTCAGATCAGTGGCCCCCAGCACAGGAAAGATGCAGAGGTGTTGTTGTGAGTCCAGAGGAGGGAAACGAGGATGCTCAGAGGGCTGGAGCACCTCTCCTACAAAGAAAGGCTGAGAGTGCTGGGCTTGGTTAGCTTGCAGCTATATCCCTCACAGGCCTCTGCTCAATTGCTCATTTCTTCCCCTCTCTGAGGAAAACAGTGCCTTTCCAATTTCTCCAGGTAATTTACCCTTCTTTAGCCATCATTACATTTTCTTTCTTGTTCTGTTCTCCAGTCTAAGTGGGTAAAAGAGATAACCCATGTAACTAAGGTGTTCAATAAAGCAGAACAATAGGGAAAGCTGTAGCAAATGATGTCTCCAAAATCTATCAATTGATTACTCAAGAAAAACAAAAAACAGACTAGCTTTGAAGTGTTTTACAGGTAATTCATAAACTAGGGAAAATTGTAGTTCTGATGAATTAATGGTTTGAAATAAATAGCTCAAGAATCTCTAAGGTTAATGAAGAACTTGGGATTCACTCTTGTAAACTGTTTTGCGTGAAAATTTTCTTTAGGTTGAGCAACTGAGTAAAAACAAAGACCGTCTCAGAAGGTGGAATATTCTCTTCTGAAAGCAAATATGCAGCTCTCCAGTGTGGTTAACTGTTTCTGGAGAGGAGATGACTTGCAGTGAATTTACAATAACTCTAGAAATCATCCTGTACTATTTTTTTCAGTTAATTACTAAACAAAATTGATGGTACATCTCATCTTGAACACATTCAAAAGTACCTTTGTTAATGGAAACATGAAGAAACATTAATAAGAGGAATATGATTAAAAAGTTTTAACTTTAGATGTGGATTCCATCTTCTTTAATGAGCACAATGGAACTAAAAGCATGACTGTGTGCATCATTACTTTATTTAATCTTTCCCTCCTTTTTTTTTTTTTCCCCCTGCCTTTTCAGTCTCACATTCCCTTCTGGTGATAGTACTATCAGATCACCTTGATTTTCATCATCCTCTTTCCTTGGTATCTCTTGCATTCCTTCCATGTGTGCCTTCATATTTTCCCTATGTTCTCACAATGCCCCCTGCTGTCATGCTCTGAATGAGATATTCAAGAGAAATATGCTAAAACATCGAAATGTTTCTTTTTTTTTTTTTTATACCAGCTTGAGTTTTGTACATCTTGTACTAAATGCAAGCTCATCTCCAATATTATTAAGCTGCCTTCATCCAAACACTTGCTGTTCCGTCAGCTTTGCTTTGTTTTTTATTTTTCTTTTTTTTAAAGTTGAACAGGAATACATGATCATAATTCATGAAAAGAAAAATATAAGGAGGAAGAAAGGGAAATTCTAAAACTGGTTGTAAATACTCCAGCTTTGTACCTGCAAAAACTATAGTGAGTGGCATATTGTACTACATATGATACTGCCTACTGATAACAAGATGCAAACTGTGCTGGCTAAAGCTGAAAGCCATACTGCTTGTCCTTGCTAGACAGGAACAATAAATATATACCCCAATGACAGAGGTAGGTGCCAGACAATCAGTGTCTTCTGAAACTCCCTAGAAGCCACATTTCTAGGCAAAGGTATGCAACCTTTTGCTAACGTGTTCAGAATAACTATTCAGACTTTCAAACAATTTCCAGTTTTAATAAAAAAGATCTGTTATACTTGAGAACATGAGCGTCTCTCAATAAATACCATATGAAGGCATAGTACTGTATTCTGAAGTGCTTTTGTCAGGCTGATAATAAGAATGAGATGACAAAATGTGCAAGCCTCTATTGGCATCTTTGTTATAGAGGGCTCCTCAAAGGAGAGAGTTAATGTCATCTTTGGGACTTCAGCAAAGCTGCATGTGATTAAAGTAATACTAAGATTGTAAGGAGTATATTATTCTAAAAAATGGTGGCATAAGCTGAAAATTTTAATAGTGCTTTATTTATTTGATTTGTTTAAATCCCTGTAGTGTCCTACATTCCAAACATTTAAACATCACTTGTTTTCTCCTGCCTTTGCAAAATCCAATAGTATAACAATGTACCAAAGATAAAGCAGGGTAACAACAAACCTACAAGGGCACAACAACCTGTGCTTTCCAGCTCATGTTTATGAATGCTTGGAGCTGGTCAGACCCTCAGTCCAGGTGATGAAATGAAACCTCCTTGGCAGAGTTCTTTTTTTCTTTTCTCATGAAGGAGCAGCTCTCCAGATGCCAGTCCATACCTGCAAGTCTGACTGTTATTCACTTACTGGTGAAGACCACTTGCTCAGGCTGATCAGTGACTTTGTAACTTTACACAATTACTATGTGTATGTAGCCTAGGGTCACTATCCCAAGTCTACCAGTTACGTAGATACAATAGGAAAAAAGAACCAAGATGTCAAAGGTGTCCTGACAGCACAAAGTTCAGCCAGCCACCTTAACCTTATTATAAGTTTTCAGTACAGCATGGATCAGCCTCTATATACTCCAGAAAGTTGTTCTACATTGAAAACTTTGAGTTTAAATTAGTTATGATGAGTAGACATCTATTTGTATCACCACTGTACCATTGTATTTGTTCATTTTAAGTAGGTCTTTTAGTTCTCCTCATCTTTTCTCTGATGTGTTTATAAGTAGCTGTCATATACTCTATTCAGTCTTCATTTACTACACTAAATGAGACAAACTAATCCTTTTCATGGAACACAAATGATTCATCCCTTATTGTATTAGCTCATCAATGCAGTTTGAGCCCATATTAACCAGGAGGCCATTTTATCCACACAAAATAATACTGGTGATTCCTCATGCTAAAATCACATGCAGTGAAACAATGTCTCAGGAACTAATTTAAAGTCTCTGACTTTCTGATGGCAATGTCTTCACTACTGCTTCCTGTCATCCTACTTTTCTTTTGCATGTCTGCATTTCTTTGCAATTTGGTTACTCTTTCACCAAGTGGTACTCTGAACCTTTCCTTCCTCATTTGTTTCTCAGCTTGTGGGAGAAACATTTGTTATTAATTCTCAAATCACTGGTCTTGTGTTTAGTACTGCTGACCTTTGAACCATTGCTCTGCTCTTCAAGGTTACTTGATTCATTCTTTACCTCATATCTAGAGCAGTATCTATGCATACCCTATCTTATAAGTAATTTCTTCATTGTGTTCTCACTGGAGTACATTTTACTTCTACTTTGACTGTCATAACGTCTATTTTCACACATTTTGTTCCATTCCTGTTCTACCATCATCCCCAAACAATCTTCCTAATTGATAAATAAAATGCCTTCATCCAGGATTTCCCTACTTGTTTCATACGTTGTTCTCTGTCCATCCATCACCTTTGCTTCTTTGGATACAGTATTCTTATTACCCAGAAAGAATACTTGATTGTGGTATCTCTAGTAGTCCTTAACTCTCAGTGTTTTCTGGAAATGTTCACTTCAAGCATGACCTCTTGTTCTCTGTGATTCAGTTTGTTTCTCTGCCTACAGCTCATCCCTTGAAGCCATTACTTTCAAGTAAACTTCTCCAGAAGACTATGTTCTTTCCTTAGGAAAGTATCAGATGCTTTATACTTTCTCCTTTTTTTCAAGGCTTCCTCTTACTTGTGTTATTTTATCAATATCTGATTTTTAAAAATCATTGTTTTCTTTGCAGAATAAGTTAGATTTACACTTTCATTTTATTTAAATTGAATCAATTGTATTGAGAGCATAAAGATAAAAATGCTAAGTCCAAAACAATTGTTTTTCACTAATATTTTAATTAAGTTTGAAAATGCTACTGCAAATTATTTAAAATTTTAGAGTAAATTTATCCTATTTTGGCACTTTTGCAAATACAACCATGCTGTAACTCTGCATTTGGCTTTCATCACGGGATTCCCTGAAATAAATCCCACTAAAATCAAAGATGGATGAATCAAAGAAAGGAAGTCAGCATGTCTAACTACCAAGTAAACTGCTACTCAAAGGGATCACACATCAGTCCAATAAGTAACAAATTATGATTTTGTTAACATATCTACAAAGACAGTTGGGATTTTCTCACTTAAAGAACAGATAATCCAAGATTAACTTTTGAGTATACTGTATACTTTACAGTAAGTTTACTCACTACGCTTGTTATTTTCCAGTTCTAACTGAGGATTATTTTACATATGGGAACAGAAGATAATGAATTGTTCTGCAATAATAACAGTGAGTAATAAAGAGGAAATATTTTAGGAATAAGATTCAATAGTGATTCAAATCTTTCATCTTTATAACAATTCTTTCTGCATTCAGCTAAGGTTGGCAGGTGAGAAAACTTATTCAATAATCTGAGTGAAATAACTAGGTGATCTCTTTGTCAGCCAAATTTCAGCAAGCCAGAATGATTTCCTACCATGACAGACCTAAAGCCAAGAAAAATTATTTTGCTTTTAGAAACTGTTGAGCAGACATCTACAGATTTTAAGAAATAATCACCAGCCATTAATGTCCTGGAAAATGCCAACAGAGAAAGCAGGTCTAGCTGTGGAACAAAGTATTTCCATAGTAAGCAGGAATAGGATAGTTTAACAGTGGCATAAAATGAAGAACTGATCTAATTTTTCCAGGTCTGTGTCACATTTTGAAGACAAGATACCACTCTATTTTTTGTCTGATTGTTCATTTCAGGAAGACCTGAGAACTTCAGCTAGGACCACTTTAGACACGTGTCACTGCACCTCAATGGAATGGAATAAGGGAACGCTTAGAGCAAAATGTAACCTTGTTAAAAAATCAAAAAAATGAAGCATATTTTTTAATCTATATTTGATACACAGAAACAAGAGATATTTGTTTATAGATTGTGGTAAATTAGATGGACATTATAGAAAGACACCAAATGAAATGGAGAAAAAGAAGGTCATTCTGAACAATACTTAGAAACTATAGAAACTGAGTAACTTAGGAAGCAGTCACATAAGACTGACTTTGATTTATGCATCATAAGTCATTGTCATGTTAAAGTCTGTTGCATTTTTATAACGTGAGACTCTTGTATAGTAAATCTTAAGTTATAAAACTACAAAAAAGAATTCTTTATAAATCAAAGCGTCTTAAAACAGTTCTGAGGTAATGACTCAATACACGCCAATGCTTGACATCTGAAAATAAGAAAATGTAGGTTTTTTTCTCTTGTAAGTAGAGGTTTTGGCACATGAATGTACTGAAGTGAGCACTTTGGAATTCTGCATTAATTTACTACAACTTTAGTGTGGCTTATTCCTTAATTTCCCGATGGAAAACAGGAAGATTAGAGTTATTCAGTTTTTGTTTTAAGAGCCTTTTGTAAACAAGAAATATTCAGTTCTTATTTCCACATTTTAAAGCTTAATAATGTCGTAATACAGCACCTAAATAATTTCAAATTTGGGTGTTGCAATCATGCTATCAATGGGTAAGCAACTGTCAAAGAGTTTTTTCTAAGCTTGACCTTTTGACTAAATTGAAGTAAGAGCACCCACAGAGCTTCAAGTGGAAAGCATTCTGGGCAACATAATTCATCTATACTCAGTAAAATTATTATGCATGTATAGAAAATCTGTGTAGAATAATGAATAAACTCAAAGAAAAGCATCTGACATGCAGTTGGCATGCATGTTTTCATGCCAAATTAAAGGTTTAAGTAAGGTTAATGTAAGTAGGATCCAAATATCCCTTTCTGGTTTATATGGCACGTTATTGTTGGTTTAGCAAATTTTTCAAATGAAAAGAGAAGGAATGTGCCTGGGAGACTCCAAGAGGTGTCTGCTTTATACCAAACACCACAGAAGTTAAGTTACTACCTCATGCAATCCCCTGCTAGCACCCTATGGTCCTCCATATCTCCCAGTATCACTGCCCAATCCTCCTACCCATGCGTTGCCCACCTGTCCGGCAGCAGCCCTTAACATCCACCATACTTCCCCCAGATGGCCATTTGCTCACCTGTGCTGCTTGGTGGGCTGAGTTCCTCTGTCAGGAGACAAAGCCTCTGGGAAGGATGGAGGACCTGAAAAGCTGGACTCCATGACTTTGTCCAGAGCAGGCCCAGGGTGCCTATCTGTTTTGGAGTACTGCACAGAGAATAAAATTAATTAATACATATAAAGAAAAATACATTGTTGATATTATTCAGCGAGAATTTAAATTGGTAAGAAGTGTTTTTAATGCCTTTTAAACTAAAAACAGGGAGTGCAAGTAGTACATCCATTCACTGCTGTTTACACAGGTGAAGAGCACCAAGGTTTGTTGTCCCCGTTACCTTCTCTGCATCAGAAACCCAAACACCCACATTGGCAGCAAAATTATTGACTGAGCTGCCCAATACAAAAGGGAACACAGACCCCTTTGAATAAAAACCTGCTTTTGTGACTGTCCATGCAGTGCCTGACATCATAAAACACACCTCAAATGATGTTCAGCACCTTCTCATGTCCTTCGGAGGTTTCAGTCAAACACTTTTCTTCATCAATATGCATAACTCTGAAAACCACACTGAATAGCTTTCGTAACATCTGATAAGTAAGAAAAACACTTGCATCCCATCTGTAGAGCCAGATATCCCTTCTGCACCTGAAATTTCTGACCTGGGCGTATCTGTGCCAGTAGTATCAGTGTAAACATAATTCTTCCTGCGACATTTGTGTGTGCAGGGCAATCTCTGGGCACACAGTGTGACACAAAGCTCTGTAAAGCAGACACTAGGTGTGAACAGGAATGGATTTTCCTCTTCATGCTTTGTGATTCATCTGGAAATTCAGCAAAAAAACCCAGCTCTGATCCTGAATAGAGCCATGAAGTAAAAGCATTAAGAAAGGTGCTTTTTTGTTTGGAAGAAGAGTCAATGTTGTTAGCAGTTATTGGACAATATCTCAGAGATACATTTAACCCACATTTCCAGATAGTTATAAAAAATAAACGAAAAAGAAACAGAAAAGAAAGATAAGGTTTCTTATACCCTGTTGTAATGATCTGCACTAAACCCAATTGATCTATTTAATTCTTTTCTCTCTGCATGGAATTTGTGCTCTTAGTACTAGATAGTTAGGTTACCTTTACAATAAGCTGGTACTGTGGGATCTATTGCATGATTAAGTATTTTAGGAAAAAGTGCAATGTACGTTAATAAAATATCACAGTGATAAAATAGATACCATGCTATTAATGCTTATGCTATTATCAGCATAAGCATTTCTGAAGGAGACAGTAAAATTTCTGTCGTGGTACAGTTCTTCCTCATAATTATTTTGTTGTCTAACAAAAGACGAAGTGAGAACTCCTCAAAAAGAGAGTTATTTCTTGATTCCCCTTTATTACAATTATTATCTACATTTCCTGAGAGTTTAGCAAAACTAGAAAGGAAATTCTGACTAGATAACTCCCTTATAACTGGTTTAAGATTATGTTCACTACTTGTGGTCAATTTCTATTGATAAAAAAGCAGATCTTCCTATTTTTCTTCTAAGTTATCCCTCTCTTTCTTTTGTGTGAAATACCCACAGGAAAGGACCAAAATCACTGCTTAAGGGCTTCTGAAGGCAAAGCTCTGAAAATGGTAATATGCAAAATGTTACTGTATACAAAGTAGACACAACTGAAATAATAAGAATGATATTCCACTCATTTTTCTTCCAGTTACAATAATCTTAGTTGTCAATTGTAACCAATGTAGACCAAGCATTCAGATGGAAGCACATCCTTTAAGGTACTCATGTTTTGACAGTTTTAAACTTTAATGTTTAGTCTGCCAGCTGCAGAAATGACACTGATTTCTAACCTGAATAAATCAATCTGACCTACGGGAAGAATGAGTTGTAAGCATTAGGAAGGTATTTCTGTCCTTTTTTGTGTTTGTTCACGATATTAAATTGAAGGCCCAGATGCCTTTATAGAACCATAAGCACAAAGTGAATCACAGAGGCAAAGCAGGGATGAGATATGCCTCTTGCCACATCTATGATTATAGCGAATGTGGGGTGGGAGGGATCACACATACAGAAGCATTTTTCCTCATCACAACTGAGAAAAAAAAAAGGGCCCCCACAAGCTGCCCACTGCTGCTGACCAGCAAGAGACCCCAAATATTCAGCACCCATCAGTGCCCAGGCACAGGGCAGTTCTTCCTAATCAAACATTTATTTTGTGACATTTTCAGATCCAACACTCATTAATTATCATAACTGCACCAGTGTCAGTTACATTGATAAGGTGTATCACAATTTGAATTGAGGGTGAACCGAGAATTTGAACAATCAGTTGAATCAAATTTATTTAGAGTCTGCAAGAAGTCAGTCTCTGCCACTGACCTACTGTATTACTGTGATTCATTTACCTGCTCTATTACTTGGATTATTTTTTTAATTATATTTAGTCACTAAGTGCTACAGAATAGCTAGGCACTGTTATTGTATGATTAAGCAAAGCAAAACAACTCCCTCCAGCTCTTTCTCCTTGATGGATATCTCTCAAATAGTAACATAAAGTGCAGATGTGTCAGCATTGAGAGTTGATATGGGAATGCAGTTTCAAAAAGGACTGCAAAGGCAGAGAGTAACAGGTTTGCATTACATTCAGAAAGGTGAAGAACCAGTGCCTCTTCTGGAAGGGCTGGCCTTGCCCCACTAGCCTGTCAGCTGAAATACTGAGCATCCTTACAGCTGCTCCCTGTGCTCTGCTGCCAGCACTCTAGACAGAGACCAGAAGCTCAAGTTTCTCTATTTTCCAATTTTTCCAAAATTTTCACAAGTTACTGAATTGGGAAACGTGCTCCTGATTTTAGCTGATAAATCACATCACAACTCAGGTAAAAAAACCACACCTTAAGAGTTAAATACCTTTGTCTGGTATTCAACATATATTAATTTAATTTCTATCACAGTGACAAAGTATATATACTATAGTATCAACAAGTGTCAACAAGTCACACAAAGAGAATTTTTGTCCTCTTGTTATAAGAGCATCAGAAACCTGGAGCCTGTGATTGCAAGCTGTTGGAAACAAGTGTAGTGAGAAGTGAAACCACACACTAAGACATTAAAAGTATATTAGGCATATCAGAGGGGATGTGATGGAGAATTAATAGATCCACTTAGTATAATGGAAGAAGGCATTAGATACCACAAGGATGAAAAAGGCTACTTTAAACAACCATGACAACTGTCAGAATCAAAAAAGGAATGGCAAGTCTGCTGCTGCTTCTGTTGTTGATGATGTTCTGAAGATTACAACATCCTGACTTGCTTGCCTATGGGGAACACGGAACCATTTGCTGCAGTCTTGAGGAAGAACGTGCACATTCCTCTCTTCCTGACTGAAGATATTGCAAGATTATCAGTATGTTGGTGTTTGTAAAGAAGAAAAATGCTGTACAGAAAATGGGGTAACTATAAAAAGAGTGAAGTAAACAGGAGCCTGAACTTCTGTCAAGCAAAATGTGGAAATAGTTATCCAAATTCAAGCTCCCTGACAATCTAGCAAGAAATTGTGCATTCCTAACAGATTATTTGGGAAAAGGAGTATCCTTGTAGGAGTTCACAGAGAAATAATAATAGAATAATAGCTGTTCAAACTTTTGTTTATGAATCCTGTTTACAGAATAGCACATTGTTTATCTAATTTGTATCCCTTACTGTACAATGGAACTGAACACAATTACCAGCTCTGAGCAGTAGGAATTCAGAGAGAATACAGAATCACAGCTGAACTGAGGAAGGAAGTGGAAGAGATGTAATACATTCAAATGCAGGAAAGAAAAGCATATGATACTTCCAAATACTTCTGCTGTTGATACAAACAGAAAGCTTTATTCCCTGTTATATATTCAATGACAGAGAGACATCCATGTTCTGGCTTAAATCTCTAAATCTTCTAGCATTCTTCCTCAACCCCGGGGCTAGCCAAGGAAGGTGAGTTTGCACACATTCATGTGAAAGAGCTGTTGGTTAGCTTACAAAGAGCTAGATCTTTTCATGAGTAGTTCAAGCTGTTTAAAATTGATAGAACAGCAAACGCAAACTCCTCACTTTCTACTTTGTTTATGCTTACAAAGTATTTTTTGGGTGGAATCCCAATGACAGCTGTTGGATAAGAATGTACTTGCAGCCACCCTCCTCACTAAGGAGGACTAACTAAGCTGCTAGAGGATGGCATGACCTGTATATGGTTCGTGCTTGGCTGAGGCATGGCACTCAACCTGGAGCTTGGTTTATGTCCCTGATTATATCAGCAAGCTTGTACTCTGTTGCATACCAGATGGACCTATTCTTTCCCAGCATTATTACAGGCGCTGCATGCTGGCATCATTCATTTTGGATACTTTTTAGAGGGTCCAAAAATCTAAATAGTATGCTCCTATCACCAGAGCTTTTGAAGTAAAATTGCTGCAGACCTTCACCAGTTTGCATACTTTCTGTTCCTCACAGACTTCCTGGGAATGCTTTCAAAAAAAGGATAATGAGAAGGAGCACAAAGCCACATCTATACCTCTTTGTAGCAGACCACCTAGCAGCTGCAACACCAAAGGCTGTAACACTACTCACGTTACCTGACCTATACTATGTCAGGATGTGGCCATTCTTCCCCTCCTGTGTTTATCGTGTTGATTGGAGAATGGGCAAAATAAAACAAAAGATTTCATCTTCTTAACATAAAGCAGTTCCAAAAAGCCTCCTTTCTTCAGCTGCCCATCTCCATTTTTTTTTCCTGACTATTCTTTTGCTTAACTTGAATAGCTGATCTTTTTCTTAGAAACAGAAAGAGCAACCCTTCCAATATGGATGCTTAATGAAATGGGGGGAGGTCCAGCAGTTTCGATCAATTTTTCAAATACTGCCTTTTGAAATAAGGAATGCCAAACAAGGCAGTCCATATCCTAAAATAGAGCAGGACAAGTGGAGATGTTTTAAGATGAAGCATTTGGAGCTTTTAGCATTGTATTTCATTTCTATTTTAAAGAAATTGGCACAGAGGTGAGACACCACAGGAACAAAGGTCTGTTTTTTTACATTTCCTTTTGCAATAATCCAAACAACTGCAGAAATAGTCAAGCTAGAATAGAATGTAAATTTGTAATACATTTCAATAATTGGTTCAAAAAATGAGATGTGCTTGTTTCCACCCCCCCCCCCCCCCCGCTTTTAACAGCAATTCTGATGAATTTACATAGCTTCTCTCATTTAAAGATATTCAAAATTGACTTTCAAACTAAATGAAAATTCTTTTTCTAAAGTCCAGTAAAATGTACATAGAGAAAAAAAGAAACTATGAGTAGAAAAAGTATTACACTGAGATTGAAACACTTGAAACACTACCTGCTACTTTTGTAAAACTTCTTCCTAGGGCAGTGCAGTGTTTGGAAACATCTATGCATCCATTAGTAAATGTAGCAACCTCTGCATTAAAATGCAAAGGCTCTTTAAGAATAGACATTAGAATTGTCATCAAAAATAAGCAATGTTATGCAGCTGTTCTCAGGTCTGAACTAATACAGAGAATAGAAGGTAAAGTAAAAAAAAATAATGAAAGCGTCACTAGGTTTGTTATTAATAGGAAAGAGAACAATAAGGGAGAACATTTTAGAGAAAGCCAGAAGGACAGAACATAAGAAAGACAGATTTCCCAGATAAGAGGAGGACATGGATTAGGAAAAACAAGGACTCCAGGATTTCAAAAAGAAAACCCCCTAAAAACAACAACCTTAATTTCCTTAAGTTTCTGTCTTGGTCCCTGGAAATAAGAACCAAGATTTCTCCTCAAATCCATGGGGAGCAGCAAATGAAAACCTCACAGAGATCACCTTCAGAGCGACTGCAGCACCTCCATAGAAGTGAGCCCCAGGAAGATGCCCACCAATGCCTGGTCTCTGCCTCACCCTGCAGACACACTTAGGGGGCAGACCCTGATCTCTGATGGGGAGGCACTCAGCCACTCCTAAGCAATACGATTTCAAAGGCCTTTTCTGCTCTCTCGTCAATTTCTCCCCATCCCCTGGTTTCCCTTTTCTCCTATCTGCCAAGATTTGTAAATATTTCATGAACTGCCTACTTGCATTCCTGCACTAAAATCTTTCTAACAATAGAAACCATTCTCATCCTGAACACACTACATCCTGCACAAGGTCATTCTGCATTTCTTTCTTAGTATTTTTGTTCCCAGAGGAAAAATGCACTAATAGCAAGGATAAAACTGCTCCAAGCTAGTTGCTACAGGAACCAGAAAACGGTGTGTTAATTACCAGCACTGAGAGCTCTAGTTTGAACAGCATTAAAAGCTGAAAAACAAATTTGGCTTAAAAGAAAGAATAATCATGGCTTTAAATCTCTAATATTTGGAATCCACCAACTGCCGCCTCAGCCATTATAGCTATTGTTATGGCAAAAGAAAAAGACAAAGTTTGTGGATCTGTTTGTCAGATGCTGAGAGGACACCAAATAGTCCCTTGTGATGATGGGTTGAGAAAATATTGCACTGAATTACAGTGAAGAGAAAAAAAAACAACAGTAACTACGACCCAGTTTGCATGTTAGAACAAAAGAATCACGAAAGCTCTTTACAAATTTACCATTTGTTATCAACATCACAAGCCAGCAACACTCCTAACAGCTTGTTTTAAGGGCAAGAAGTAAAATATGGCCAAAAGAAATGAAATTTAAACAAGGAACTATGGAAGGTCCCCTAAACTGCCAGTGTCTATTTAGTGAAGCTCTGATATATTGAATTTTTCCTGGATCACAAAACATGATGACAACCAAAACGGTGCCCCTACAAAACAAAACCTCTAGTGAGTACAAGCAGCACTCTAACTAGTGCTCTTCTATCACAGCACAGTCTCAGCTCACTCCAGATTGCTTAGAAGGGCATTCATTTGATGTAAATCAGGAGTAGAGGCATCTGTGGCTAAGAGAGCTTGAGAGCTTGCTTTTGCTCCACTCCCATTACTTTGATGGAATATAGCAAGTAGGACAGTTATTCCTTGAAACAAAGCTAATGGCACTTTGATATTTCTTAAGACTCACAACTGAGATTTTAATTTTGATTTTATAAAAATACACTATTTAGAAAGGATTCAATACATCTTCCATGTTTTCCTGATATACTCCAATTTTGGCCTTCCTATCAACATTATTTTCAATTGTTTCAAAGCACCAAATGCATATGACCAGGAGCAATGCACAGCATGCACTGGAAAATAACGTGCATCAAGGGCTAAATGTATCAGTTATCTTCAATTTTCTTATTTAAAATTAACTATATGTTTCATCATTGTGGGATTCTATTAACTCGTGTAACAATATTCAAAACATGACTAAATACATTTCAAATTTACCTCGAACAGATTTCCTTCTACTATCACAAGTTTCTTTGTTTAACTCAAGATGCAGGTAAACAAAAACATCTGTATTATCTACCTTGGGCACTACTTTATATGTGTAATTTTAGGTCTAGGTTCTGAATTTACTGTGAATTAATTGTGCCACATCTCCACATTTTTCCTGCAGATCCATAAACATGCTGTATCGGAAGATTCAAAATCACTCAACGTTTAATGTTGAGTCCCCTTGCTTGACCTATAAACCATACTATGAGCTAAGGTACAGGGACATGCTCAAATAGACACTTATAGTGTTGAATATAAAAGTATGGGGGGCTCAGCAAGTTCTACTACATGAACAAAATACCCCAGGGCCCATTCAAATAACTTTTTTTTTTTTTTAATTCCTTCTTTCTGTTTTCCATTAACTGTCCTGATAAAAAAACACTTTATGAAAGACGTGAGAATTCTTGCTCCCATTGCTCAGATGCTAATAGCAACATGGTGATGCTCTGCTATACGCGGCAGGAACACAGCCAGGCTATTAAATGTTGTAGCTGGCAGGATTACTTACATTTTGCAGCTGGACTCGGCTTTGTGCCATACACTCTGACTTTGCCATCATGCTGGAAGCATTTAGGCTGTAGGTTTTCCTATTCTGTGTTTCTTTCAGCTGTTCATGAATTTGCTTTGTTTGTTTCCTGCAGAGAGAAATAAAATTCATGTAAGAAAGAGCTAGTTTGAACTGCTACTATAGCTATAATATTTATATAACTGGGACTCGTTTTGTTTAAATCTTCACCACACTGGATTAACCAGCTGAGTTAATTGACCAGTGCCTAATTTTTCAATGCAGTGGTCATTTTCCAGAGAAACTTAACAAAGGAAAAAAAGAGCTCTTCTCTCAAAAATGTCTTCTATTCTCAGATTACTACAATAGCATGGTAGCTGTTTTAGCACTGAAATTTGAAAGAAAGATTATCTATTACATATTTAACAATAGCTTGCAAGTAGGCCTGGATATTAAAAAAGCCTTTTGCTCAGATTTGGAACTGAATTTTGGCAAACACAGCAGGCATTTGTCTCTATTTGTTTCAAAAAGTGTCACAGAATCAAACATTTCTGCTAGTAGCTCATTAGACTTTACCTGCTATCTTGCATGCGTCAGCTTTTGCTTACATGCTTTAATCTGGAAAAAAAGCATCAGTAGCATATCTGAGGCTATTTCTGACATATTACACTATGATCCACTATGTCACAGCTGACAATACCTCTAGATGAATCATTTGCAATATTCAAGAGATAACTATATGATTAAAAACAGCTTTCTTTTCTGCCACATTATATTGACAAACTGAGTTCTGAAGTTCTACACATTATTGCAGATTTGAAGCAGAAAACTATTTTAAATACATATTTTCTGTCAACTGATAAAACTCAGTTAAGCAAATATGGTCAGCAAAATATATTTGAGGCCTTTAATCTATCTTTTCATAGACAGGTACTGGAGAAAGTCAATTCTACAAGTCCACAGTACTAGTTTAATTCTCTCCTTCCTACCTTATTCTCCTCAGCAGATGCTCTGCATGCAACAATCCCACAAAGATCTGGGAGCCCACTTGGCAAGGTCAAGGACTGGCCAACAGCAGCAGTGCTGCTTTGCTGTGCTACACACAGCTTCTGGACAGTAGTTAGTGCTGAGCCAAATTTTGTCAGGCAGCAAGCGATTTCAAGAAAGTGTTGATAAGGAAAAAAGTAAATACAAATGATCTTTTTCCATATTGAAATTTGCAATTGTAGCAAAATGCTTCACAGTTTTGGAAAAAAATTCTGGGATGCCCATTACTTCATTGCTGCAATTTTTAACATTGCAACTGAGATTATAAAAAGTAATTTAGTGAGAAAAACTATTCAATAGTTTACTTTTAATGTTCATGCAACCTAACAATGATATTCGGTTTATGCATATTCATTTTGCCAAAATATTGGATGCAGGATTATAAAACTAGAAATTAATAATTCAAAGTTAATGATAAATATATTTATTTATTATTTTTTGTCTTGAGAACAAATTAGCCTTCTGTGTTCTACTCTATAAATATTCTGCAATAAGTTATTATCTCAGCAAGAAAATAAATTCATTGGTCATCTATAAAATCCTAAGCCATAAAGAGCAGCCCATTCTTTTTTACTGTGGTCTCCCCTCTGTTGTTAACACTTAAAGAGTAGTTTCCTTATTACTTTAAAAGGAAAAATTGGAAGGGTATAGCGTTTAGTTATAAAGTTCTAACTTCCACAGAGAGAATATATTTTTAAACAGGACTTCTCATACGATGGTGTATAGTGAATTGCATACATCTAGCAGCAGTTATTATACAAACATCAGACTAAAAAACATCATCTGTTTTTTCAAATAAATTTCCCTTCTCCCACCAGACTGCACCAATCAGTTTCCCTAGATGTTAGTAAAGCTTGATACAAGCTAAATATAAAGATAATTCCCCAGACAGGAGGAATGCTATGATAACTTGTAAACATGATGGACATACATCTGCATGATAAAAAATCCTGAAAATCTGTAGAGTTAACACACAACAGTTGATTCATTTTAACTTAGCTACTTGACCATTAACTTTGTTTTTACACCCTTACGACAGTGGCCAATGTCACAGATACAATACTGTTTTACATGGCCTCTATGCAACCCAGTTTAGACACTCTTACATGGGCCAGGAGCTTCACATGCATGTTTAGATCAAGAGGGATGAACAAAACATTTTCCTTAATCTCCAGTGACAAGGAATCACCCTTTTAAAGGGAGTATCCCAAGGTGACCTGTTCTGAGGTGAGCCTGGTACCAAAACACGCTCACCTACTGAAGTTTGAGTCAAGACACTAGCAGAAAAACAGCATGCAGGCTATTGATATATAGTTACGGTGACTCATCCAGGATTTTGTGGGAATGGTGCTAGCAACAAAGGGGGTAAAAATCTTACGGGCAATGAGAGCACTTAGGAAATCAGTTTCAAAGGCAAGAGAAATTGCAGTGTTACTTAACTTCCTTAGCTTTTGTAACCTCAACCTATTTCTGCATATATACAGCATTCCTGCCTTAGACTAGCCAAACTCTACTGCCTTACCTGCCTGTCATGGATTTGGTTATCTAGGCAACTAATAGGCATGCTGTAACTTTCCATGAAGGTAGGGACAAAGCAGTAAAAAGACTTACTTTTTGGACAGTTCACTAGATGGATTGACAGTCAGGGACTTAGGGATTAGTATGTTAACCCTGCTGCGCTTCACACGTTTGAAAGGATCTCTTGACAGACCTGAAGGTGCCCATTTTCTCAATAGTCCTCAAATTTCAGATTCCAGCATCTGGTATAAGTACACTTCAACTCTTCCCAGTAACTCTTAACTATCAGTTTAAAACCAGTAATAAAACAGAATTCTGAGATTGGAAGCACTACAGTCCTGTGAGTGCATCTTTAATGCATTATTTCTACTCATTTTTTAAAAACACCTCTTCTGTCTCATTGAAACTATGGTATTTGGAAGGCTGTCCCTACCCAGCTCTAGAACATCCCCTCCAACAGTGCATAACAAAGAGGAACACAAATTAAAAAAAATAAAATAAACAACGCTATGAGAAGGACATTTTATTTACAGCATGCTCAGCAGATAACTTTATGTTCTTCCAACTGGCATTCTGAATCTGCCTTTCCTGAATCTCTATTCACCAGTAAAAATTCTTTACAGGAAGGTCAGGAATTATCCTGTTCCCTCTCCCTCTCTCTCTATTCCCTACAAATCTAACATACATAATAACTTTTCTAATTATGTAGCAATGTAGTTGTCTCTGCTAGCAATTCAAGCTGCAGAGAGGAACCACCCTGCCACAGAATCCTCTTGGTTAATGCCCTTGTCAGACTCCAGTTTGAAAGAACAGTTAAACGAAATCCCTTGAGTCATTAGAACTGGTAGGAAGATTTAGAAAAAACATGAACCAGCTTAAGTTTTGACTCAAATCATGCACGTAGTACTGCTGAAATTTGTGCAGAAGAAGAAAAAAAAAAAAAAGGTTTGGTGACTTTTCCAGTGTGCATTTTTCCTTTTCCTGAGAGAAAATTCAGAACATTATTTTTTCCTATAGAAACCAGTTAGCATCAGATTTCCTTCCCATAAGAATGAATTTATGGTATGTATGTGTATTCAGACAAGCATCCAAACTTCTAAGTAGTAGAAACCTCCATAATGTTGATGCTCAGTCACCACGGCTAACTTCGCATAGGTACTATTTATACTGATGCAAGTTCTACCATTAGCTCCAGTTGGAACAGAAATGAGGGATGATAGCCATACAGAACATACTTATGAACGTAGCGGCATTGACAAGCATGTCATGTAATTGCCATGAGGTCTGTGCCACTCAAATTACACACAGTAATAAATATTAAAAAATAACGTTAAGTGGGGTAGATAAACAGAATTTTGCTTGGAAATTGTTCAGTATGGATGGTTCCACCTTAGTTGTATAGTTCCATGTTTTTGTGCATTAAAAATACTCAGTAATGCAACTTACATCATTAGTTAACAACTATTAGCTAGTGGTTGCTATTATCTGCAGAGAACTTGACTGTTTATATACTGATAACTTCTGCCTTTATTTCCAGCATATGGAAAGAAGAGGAACATTAAGGAAAATAAAATGCGTAAACAAAATGAAAAAAAAAGGTTTTTTTTTTTTCATTTTGTTTACGCATTTTATTTCATTATATTCATTCAAACTATTTATTTTCAAAACAAGGAAGTGATTAATGCCAGTTATTGTCCAGAGAAAGGAATAGAAGGGACACAATCTCTTCTTTCCTGGTATCAGAAAATAAAAAAGGACATGCAATACTTCTGCTTAGTTTTTTGTTTGTTTGTTTGTTTTATTGTTTTGGCTTTTTTTACTTTTATACTAACCATGGAGAAATATACTAACCTGTCTGGAACTAGCAACAGTGTCAAAAGAAGGGGAGAAACTGAAGAACTGTAAAGCCATAAAATAATAGAAGCTAAAAAAACAATCACACTAAATAAAGGCTCTTACTTTGTTTTGAAGTAGAACGCTGCACAAAGCATGCCCACTACGACTATGCCAAAGACGATACAGGAAATAGACAGCACCTGGCGCTGGTAAATTTCTTCACTCTCTGTGAACAGCAAAATTGAGAATTATGAAGGCATCAGAAAACAATATTTGTAAAAAGTGGATTTCTGTACAACATGGTTTCACTAGTGATGGACAAATACGTGAGATTTTAGAGGTCTGAGTTGTCCAGTTCTTCAACAGAATGGATGCTACTCGGAACCTCTCATCTCAGTTATGATTTCCTAGGAAAGTTTTAGAAAATGGTTCCCAAACGCACTGAAAGATACAGAAGCATAAAAATCAGGGAAGTCAAACATTTTCTCTGCCCTACATACCCTTTTCCTGCTTTTTAGAAGACCATGCTTCCACTGTCAACAGAATAAAGAGCCCTACAACCACGGAGCTTAACTGGCTTAAGGTGAGATCCGTCAGAGCTCTCCCAAAGTCCCATAAGACTCAGGAGTTCATTTTCAGCTACCAGAAAAATGTCAGTTTTGTTTTGGTAGTATGCTGATTACAATGTCTTGCTCACATGTTGTTCCCTTTATTTGAAGCTTACGTAAAACATAGGTCTGTGAAAAAAAATAATTCAATTAACGCTGGATTCCAAAGACTACTATGCCACAATGCATCACAACTATCTCTAGTTTTAATGAATTTCCTCAATACATCTCATCACCTATCAATTAATTTTAAAACAGGAACAGAATGAATGTAAAAACAGAAAAAAGAAAACAAGAGAAAAGTGTTATTCATGACAGCAGACAGAAGCTGATAGGTAACTGGAGTTTCACACACTGAATTTATCAAGAGCCCCTTAAGTGTTCTATAATATTTTTATTAAATCAACTACTTCTCTAGTACAAACCGATATAAGATTGTTATGTTTTAGGGTCAGTTTTTCAAAACATACAACATTTGAAATAATCTTTTCATTCGTGAATTTAAGATAGAAAACTAATGTAGGATTATCAAAGCATGATACAAGCTCATTACACTGGCAAAGCTACAATTGTTTTCTAGGTCAGAGACCTTCAGTGCAGAACCTCCGTCAACATGGATACCAGATTCATGTGTCAAGTATGTGACAGCAACTCTACATTCTAAGGTATGTAAGCCTCAGGGCTCATAAGTAGAAAGAATGTATGGCAACAACAACATTCATCTGTGGAATATTAGAAAAATCATAATGTAATTGTAAGTTTAGTTAAATACTATCTTGCTTTATTACAATGACTAAATAATACATACAGTGTCCTGATTAGTACTTATTATTTATTACCCAAGGAAAAAAAATACACAGACTACTCCTGTGCTGTTACTAAACATTTGGAATTCCTTTTCAAGCGTCGTTTGTCTTTAGCAAAAGTTCAATTTCCCTATCACAAGCTGTTTCAAATAAATGTTTGGTACTTGTAGTTTTATTTCTTAATTTTTTCTTTACTTGCTCATTCAAAGAGTAATACAGTGATTCAGAACTCATTTCTAAGATGCAAAACATCCTCAGCTCCTGTTGCCTTTTTATCCTCAGTTTTCAAATTCTAGAAGTTGTAATGTTACAGTCCAGTTTTAAACATAAAAAGAAGCAAATATAGTAACTTAAAAAGTCTGAAATATAGCTGGAAATGTAATTAATTAGAAAACCTTGATAATATGGCAATAAAACAGATTTCATCAGTCCTTTAGACCCATTCCTTACAGCATAAACAAAATTGGATCTAGACAGTAAATTCCTATGGCAACGAACTAATAATTTGGAGCTTCTTGTTTCATGATTGTTTTCAATATTGCGCATAAATGCAGAGTTATCTACCTTTCATTTCTTCTACAATGCACAAAGGACTGATTTTATACATTTCAAATCTCTATGTTAAGGTGGATCATGCTATAAACAGTTAAAGAATTGCTTAGTTTCAGAATTGTTAATCTATTCTGACTCAATACCCATTTTCACACGTTCTGCTTAAGATCACAAATAAAACTTGCATAGGAACAGTAATTTCACTCAGACGTTGCATACAGTTAAAAGTCTACTGGGTTAAAAGAAACTGATGCAAGCCTTGTGAAAAGAAGGCCTAATTTTGCTTTTCTGTCAACCTAGGTCTTCATTAAAAACTTTTTTTCTTTTGTTACTTTGTTGAGCAACTGTGAGCTTCATATAGCTATGGTCTTTTGTCAGTTCTGAATAGATATCACTATCTTGTTAAAGATGCTTTAGAATACACCTCACCAAGATAAAAGCACTTCAGAGACTGGACAATATTATCTTGCTCAAACAACTGTGAGAAGATTTAAGTCTTTTGTATAGACTGTTTAATCCCTGTCACATCACTAGCTTTCAAGACATACTGATCAATGCTTTCTTTACTTTCTGTTTATTTTGTACAGTGCATATTTAAAGAACTACTTATTGATTAGCTTTACTCCATTTATTAGACACCTTTGTTCACTTTTTATATCCTTCAAGTCTGAGTTTATGTACTGGACTCCATCATTTTCTGCTTCAAACATCTTTAAATATAATCAGTTTAGTATTTTTTCTGTTCTTATATATTCCATATTGGTTTTATTTTTCCTTTAAAAGCGAATCAAAGTCCTTCCTATTGATGGAAATTTTATCTGAATCTCCCTGCAAACTTTGAAGGTCTTCTCATTGTTGATGTGCTTGAACTCGACTATTGTTCTGAACTTGTACAGCACAACTGAGCTCTCAGTAGCTGAGGTGTACAAATGAGGGCTTTTAAACCTAACACACAATATGCCAGAGAGCTTCAGCTGAGTGCTGCTGAGTGCTCTTGCTCTCACAGAACAGAACATTAATGAAAATAATAAGCAAAAAAAAGAACCGAAGATTACTTCTTAGCTGTAGATGCGTATCAACCTACAGACACGTGAATTCATGTACTGAAACAAAATATCCAAACTAAATTGTGGCTGAAATTATGAGATGAGATGTCTCTTCTCTACTAACAAATATTCATACATTCCTTGTGAAACAGATTACCTCAATTACATTTTATTGAAATAAACACTCTAGAGTGAGCTTCCTCATTTAACAAACAGCCAAGAAAATGTTGCATCTAAAAACCAAAAGTATAAGCTGATGTTGATATTCTTGGATAATCCAGCTAAGACTGCAGAACAAAATTCCCATTGAGCATACAGATTATACGTACACCAACAAATATACAAGCAGTAAACCCTGTGCTGAACAACAAAACTGTAAATCGATTTGACCATTTTATTTAGTGAAAATTAAGAAAAGAGTGATCCATCAAGACAAGATAAGCTTGCATGGATCACTAAGTGTCTCCGAAGGACAGGATCCTGTAGGCAAATCCTCATTCACCATGTACACCATTTACACATCCAGCTCACTTTTATTTACATTATTAATCCTTCCTTGTCTTCATTCCCACAACAAACTTATCTCACCTTTCATCATGGTCCTTTCATCCTTCTAAGCTTTAATTCAACCTCTCATACTTTTACTACTCCCTTTTCTAAGCTTATTTCACACATTTGCTACTGTTAATGAAATACAAAATCAACTATTAGTGACTCATGGAAGCAATGCTTCTTCTAGTGCTCACAGTGCAGTCAAATTTAATCTATCCGTCACTGAAAAAAATATGTCATATTACAGGTGCTGTGTTTCTTTTTGATTCTCTTGCTCTTTAAAATTTACTCTTAAAGGCTGCTTTATGCATGTAGAAAGACCTGCTGAAGCATGCATACAAGACTTCAGAGGATAAAACACTTAGGATATATATTTTTTCTCATGATTGTTACTAGTAAAGAATATACTGGTTTGGTTGTGTAAATAAGCTGAAACATGCCTTTCCTTTGTAACTTTGCATGACATAGTTATGGGCTCCTTGAGAAATGATTATATCTATTTCTACCCATACAATTGAGAAAAAAAATATCAGTTAATAAAAACAGTTTAATGTAGGCTTTGTTAGCCTAGTCCACAACAATATTACCAGCTATAATCACTTGATGCTCTAGTTTTATTGTATTTACTGTATATTTTCTGAGTACATTGAAATAACCTAGGAAGTTATACCAAGTATAAAGAACTGCACTGTGCATGCAGACTAGTAAAAATTATAACAAAAAAAAAAAAACCAAAGAGTAACTTCCATATATCTCACTAGCATCGTTTGCTACTTTCAACCTTACTGCTGTCCTGTATCCTCAGAGGACTGTATAGAAGTTTTCTGTACAACAAAAGAGGAGGACTACACGGAAACCCAATACACATCGAGATTTCCAATAGAATATGGATTATCACAAATGAAAAGGCAAAATATACTTAGGTTTATGTGTCAAATACTGAAGTATATAAGGCATTCTAAATTTAATTCATGAAAAGAATAAGAAAAGATGGCAAGTTCCACAAAACAATCTGTGACTGCCTCAGCATCAGACGTGCAGCTCTCCCAAGAGTTTTCCCTGTTCTTTCACTTACAAAAACCTGCCGTACAGACGCACCACCATACGCTGTGGCTTGTTCTAAGGCAGAATGATTTAGCACTTGAAATGTGACAAGCCACAGTTCACAAATTTCTTTGACCTTGGGTAATTCAAGAACCTTACATTTTCCATACTGTGAGGATAATATTACCTTCTCCTATTTCAGAGATCAATACGACAAACGCTAATAAACATCTCAACGTCTAAAGGAATGAAGTATATGAAAACACATAAAAAATAGAAAAAACTGCCCTAGATAAGTCTGCTCTGATTTCATTAAGAGCATATGTGCTACTTCACATAAAATGCCATGTTTTATTCTAATTCTCAGATACCTTTATTAGTCATTGAGTTTTCTTCCTTCAACTTTTGTCTGGGTAGAATTTCTCTTCTGGAAGGGCTTCAGAACACTTCAGTTCTCAAATTAGGAACGGAAGTTTGCATCCACTATCACTTACAGAAGGGGCAGTGTCAAGGTTAATTGCATGAATTCGCATTTCAGACTAGAATCGGAGCAAGATAACTTCTGCTGGCATAAGTTCATAAAGCATTTTATAGCTGTAATAGTTAACCTCTCTTGGGAAGAACCGTACCATGATTCTGACAGTAACAAAGATTAAGAAAATACATTTTCCTGTGCCCATGGAATGTCTACAGCAAAAAGACCTTACCAAGAGCAACGTGAAATAGATGTAGTTCATTATCTACTACAATTGCATGACACAGTGCAATATTTAACTATTGACATTTAATCCTGGTGAGATCATTTGCTGTGTACACAGAGGACAGAGAAGGAAAGGACGACTGCACAACCTCTTCAAATGACCTATTTTTGAGTACTTGATTCTACAGTATTAATACTGCATTAGAAGTAGTTTTACATGGAATATTAAAAAGAAATAAGTAATGAATTCAGCAGAACGTTAAAAACTCATAATGAAAAAGAAATGCAAAAGCAGATGACTATAATCCTGAGCTCTCAGTTATTTTAGGTTGGTTAATGAAAGGTAAAGTCCCAAAATTAATAAACCAAAATCTTATAAAAAATTATGCCCATCAACCCCCCCCCCCCTTAAAAAGACAAAATAGAACAAGTTAGAAAATGAAATTACTCCCCAGCTTTTGTCTCATTCTATCTTAAAAAAAATAACAAGAAAAAAAAGAAAAGAAAGAAATAGAGATGGGCTAATGTTAAATACGGATGTCTAAAGTATTTTACAATAGGAATGAACATGCTAGCATTCTTAGTAATTGCTACTTGTTATGGTGTGATTATTTGATAAGCACTTTTAAACAGCAAGATTGCAACTCTGAAGGTAAATTAATTTTAAATTTGTCTTCCTAAGAAAACAATCATTTCCTTGTATCTGCAGGCAACTACAATTTTTGTCAGCTATAAACAGCATTCAAATCTAGCAAATGTTCAAAGCCCCACTTAAGTACTTTCAATATGGTAAATGTACTAAACATTAGCTTGAAGTAGCTCTGTGGGTAGCTAGGAGTTGAGAAGTAGCTTTTCCATTTTTTAAAATTTTTTTTTCCAGAAAATGGTTGGTTAGGAGTTTTTCTGTATTGAAAACTCACATCTAGGACACTGCAATTCTATTCTGATCTATTTTCATCTTACTCCTAAGATTGTTACCATTATTCATCTATTAACAAAATTTGTTATGCAAGTCTCATCAGACTCTGCATGCTCATTGCTAGTACAGATCTAACTATCTGCTATCAAACTAAGAGTTGAAAACATTTGTGTTTCAGTAACTTCAGAGTTTTAGATGGTAGCTGATTCGAAGACATACAATAAAGTCTTATTAGGTCATTTTTGCTTACTGAGAACCACAGCTTTAAGTATCTCCAGTTCTTACTGAAGACAAAGGAGATGCAAATTTAACTGTTCAAACGAGGCTAATCACCATCAGATCAGTCTCAGTGATGGCATTAAACTAACCACAGAATGATAACATGCAAGAAAATGATTTAGATTCACAGCCAAACACCAACCAAGCAGACACTCTGCAGAGTACAATATATAATTATAATTATATATATAATATATATAATAATATATAATTATATAATAATATATAATTATAACTCTGTTGATCATTCTCACATCTCCTAATAGGAGATTCTGAAATCTCATCATATACTTTTAAAACCATTTGAAATTAGGGTAAGAAAATACACATAAGCATAGTACATTGCAAAATCTGAATGAAAAAATAATCGATGGTCTTTCACTGAATAAAGGAATTTGCAACGTTTTCTGGGCTGCACATAAAAATGCTTCTAACTTTTCACAGAAAGGTAAAAAGTTTCAGAGTGTAAATCACAGCAGCTGAACACTGTATAATACTATGAACATTTTCTTTCCATAAAGATTCAGGTGTGTTTAGCTTTTATTTTTCAATTTTTGTTTCTTTGTATATTCCTGAATGCTGTTTGTTATTTGACACATCCTAGGGATGTTTCAAGACCACAGCCTTCTCATGGATAATTATTCCTTTGCTTTCTCTCTGACTGTGTAAATGCCACAATTCTGTATGAGAACCTTAATCAGGGAGGTAAGAGTAATAATAGTATATCCTGACTCCACAATGATGACTTACTTCTATCTTAATTTTTTGCTGCTTCTTGCATCTCTCTGATTCTATCACGTTCCATTTCTTTCTTACTTTTTCTGGTAAACCTTTTGATAAAAGACAATTTTGCTCTTGCAAAATGTCTTTTCTATCAACTTCTTCCTTCAACATCATCATGAAAAAAATCATAGAGTGAAATTTCCACTCAGCATTCACTCCTCGTGTAATGGGACATTCTGTTTCCTGCAAAGTCCATATTTTCAAGGGCTCAACTGAGCCTTCCAGCTCTCATGAGGTCCTGGTTCAGCCATACTTTGTGTTAGCAAATGGAGGGAGCAGAAGGAAGGGCATTTAGACACAAGACTCTTGCATGAGTTAGAGCACACCACAGCTTAATACACAAAGATATACAGAGAATAAGACAAAAACTAACACAAGTGCAATAGGCACCAAATCTAATTGTTGCACTCTAAGTCACTATGCATAAATTCATAGTTTTGGAGATGACTATATTATGTATATATATATATATAATATTTAGACCTCTGAATGCAATAATATCCTTTAATTCTTAATAATTTCTTAGGTGATGAGGGCTGTCATTTCTAAGACCACAGGCATGCCTAACTTCTAATGTAATAATGTCTTCATTTCCCAGTTGATATTTTATTAGATCTCAGATCCTGCACTGCTATTACCAGCAAAGCCCAATCACTGGAATTTCTCCCACAGGTGAGGCTTAGATATTATGTATCTTGCTCACTTAATAATACTGAACATTTAATTCAAATCTCAAGCTAACATCAGATCTGCCAAAGCATATTTAACAGTTACTGTTGATGGTTACATTATCAGAAACTCACAGTAAGTCAAGCAATATTATAATTAAATGCTGTCTCTCTTTTGACTACTGCTGTTTTAATCAGAATGATTTTTCTTTAAATCCATGAAAATACAGTGACAGCAGAACCAGAGAAAAGTAAACTGAAGCCTGAAATATTTCAGTAGAAACGTGGTCTTCTATTTGGGAAGGCTCTGGAGAGTGAGAACACAGAGCACAAGGACTTGGATGCAGAAAGATGTGACACAGGGCAGTGTATCGTTGCTGAAGTATAGCATTTTATGAACAGGACTTTGCAGGCACAGGTCTACAGGTCAGAGGGAACTGAAGAAGTATCCCTCACACCATTGTGCCCATTGGTGCTCCCCTTGAAACCATCCCCAGATGAAGCTCCCCAGTGTGTGAATGATTAAGGAACTGTTTACTTGTGCAGACACTACTGATTCTACTGATTTTCCCTAGCTACACCATCAGCTCAGGAAAACAACAAAGAGACCTGGCTGGGGGTGCTGCCCAGGTGCACCGGCATCCCCCTCGCCTTGACAGAAAATATTTCTGTCAGGTTCACATCACAGCACATGGATATTTGATCATTGTAGTGACTACAACACTTAAGGCAGGATAAGTCCCTACAACTAATCAGAGAGAAACCCAGTCTATATTGGCAGAGGGAGAAAAGTCAATATGGTGCCTGTAAGCAGCTATACTCTTCCTTTAATCCTCCAGAGGCATTTTGCCAGTGAGAGGGATAATACATCCAGTTGTTCATACAGAGCAATGGCAGATGCTTGATGTCTATAAATGTGAGTAGCAGTGTTAAGACACGGTTAAGCCCTCAGCCCATGAAACGTCTAGCAGATTCGCTCTGCGTGCTCACCCACAGTAAGGGATCTAGTTTGTTAATTTGGCAGTAGCTGCAGGTAGGCAGCAGGCTGCCAGAACCAAATTGCTCCAGTGCCAGCTTGCCCATGTACACGACTACTGGGACTGCTGCAGTGCAAGCCTTTTCAGATGCC
Organism: Cyrtonyx montezumae; assembly: GCF_038088225.1. Taxonomy (NCBI): domain Eukaryota; kingdom Metazoa; phylum Chordata; class Aves; order Galliformes; family Odontophoridae; genus Cyrtonyx; species Cyrtonyx montezumae. The sequence goes on along the minus strand of NW_027072045.1, from coordinate 21,585,937 downwards.
TTTGTTTCAGGATTGTTGAAAGGGATTAAAATCTTTAGCAACTGCCATGTTACAAGACATCTATTATACATCCTAATTGTGCACACAGATCAAAGAAAATCCTTCAGAATAGTTAAAACTACTGTTTTCCTTATTCTTGTAACTCCTTTCACTGGTTCCCAAAATGGATAAATGCAAAACGCAACATGTAGTTAAATCTCAGTATATGAATAGATTCAGACACATTTTAAACACCTGTGCAAATCATAGTCCAAAAAGATGCAAGCATATGCTTGAAGGCAAGCATGCACATAAACAGATTTTTTTTCAAATAGATTTTTGCATTTCAAAATCCTTGACATATGCTGATCCTTCTTCAAGGATGATGCACTCAACGTGTCAGAAAAAAAATCTGCAAACCTGCCCCTTCAAACATCGTGATCCAAAACCCTACAGTGCAACGCTAGTTCTTTCAGTTTATGGAAGAATAAGGCATTAGACTCAGCAATAGCAAGAGTATTTTCAGAATGACATACATAATCAGTTCAAAGCTACAAGTGACTTAAAATATATATGTGTGTATATATATATATATATATATATCTGACCTAGAGGAAGTTATTGAGAAAATTGAGGCACCAATTCACGGCAGAAAGAAAAAGTAAAAGGGGTTGCATTTGAGATGAGATTCTAGCTGGATATGAGGAATAACAATCTCATTGACAGCTCTGACCTGGCCTCCTTCTCTGAGAACTAGAGAGGAGGTGCCTTCAGAAGACCCTTCTTCACGATTATCTTAATGGCATACCTCTAACTCCTGCTCTAAAACAAAGTCAGAAAACACCATTTGTCAACTTGCTAACATATTGCCATCATCAATTTAAAATTTTGATAATACTGCCAGAGAACACAAAATTGACACGTGGAAATGATAATTATGAACTAAGAGGATTGAGTTAAATAAATTGTCATTGAAAAGGTTAGGACTTGAAGTATTCTCAGTTCACACAATTAAAGGAGAGATCAAATCTCAGTTTAGCTGTCTTTTTCTCTAATATAGAATCTCCCAGTAAGGTAAAAAGCAGAATTCAACACAGAAAGTCTGTGAAGAACAAGACAAATGGTCTAAATTCCCCGCTTCTCATTTTGTGTCCTTCCATGTTTATCAGCAGCAGCAGGTTCATGAATGCCAATTACTTTCCATGTTTTCAGATGATGTTTTAACCAAGATGGAGATGTTCCACAGGAACACATAATAGCAGCAGTCAGATGTAGAATTATACTCCTATACTTCTTTTCCTTGAAATGTTTCAGCTATCAGAAACTGCTGTACATTTGCCTCTTCCACAGCTAGCTTTCAAGCCTGACTTGCTTTCCATGGCATTCTGAGGGCACCTGTCCATCACCAGTGCATCAAGTAGCTGATGGGAGCAGTGACTGCTACACCATTCGTAGTCATAACGAAGCTGCTGCTCAAGCCTGGATTCAGCATTCTAGATGTAAAGACAGCAAATGAAGCCCAGGTTGCATCTTGTTTTTCTATCTGCATTGACTCATTAGAACAGGACTAACATTATACTGAAAATACAGGTGTAATCACAGGCTAGTAGTGTGGACATGTCTAATAACTGTAAATAGAAAAAAAATTAAAGAGAAGGAGATGTTCAGAGGGATCAAGTTTAAATGTAGTTAGATAATCCAAATTAATAGAACTTACAGATTACCAGAACACAAACTAGAAAAAACTTGTAACAATTACTAGCAGAGACAGAAAGTTTTCAGATAAATCTGATGAGTAACAAGTTAATAACTGGGAATAACATTCAAGAACAATCAACATCCTCCCAAACCCCCATCTCTTCTCTCTTGCAGCTTTGATTATTTCCTTCTGTGTATTTTCACCTTGTTAAGGCTCCTTTTTGAGCTGGAAATCTTTAAGCAATGCTTCAGATGAATTAATGAGGGAAATCCAACAGCATAGAGTAGAGCAAAATTAGCTAGAAATAGTAGGACTGAGTCTGGTATACTTTCTAACGTGCAAAAGGAATTTTACTAAGAATAGTCATACTTCTGAAAAACAAGAGATCAGATTGTGTATAACTTGACATTACTTCACATTGGCTGAAGTAAGATTTGTCATTCAGATGTGAGATTTCTGCTTATGTTTTATCTTAATTAGTTCTTATTTAACCAATAATCTACTTACAGATATTTTTTAATTGACATATGGAACATCAAATGCTACAATAACATAGAATCAGATCTCAGAAAGTACATAGAATGAACTTAACAGCTATTTGTCCCAACTTAGCAAAATTCACTGATCATACTCCTATTAGGTAGTGCCAAACTTCAGCTCATTAAAAACATTTTTACAAGAAAAACTGCACTATTAAAAAAACAAAACAACAACAACCAAAAAAAGGTAGATAGTTTACAAGAGGAAGACTCCTGAATCTTCTGCAATGACAATTTGAAACACAGACAAGTATGCTCATTGAACATATTGCATACTTGCCCTCACCTGAATGTCCTGCTCCATGTTTTATTGCTAGCCATCTTCTCATGACAAAATCACACACTAATTTCATCACTAAAATGTTATAATCTTTATAATTTCTTTAACGGTGTCCTGCAGAGTACTGCAGTACTGTAGTGACTTCTGAAACTAAGTTATTTGAATTTATAAAATTCATAGCTGACATCTTCATCAAACACTGCATGCATTCATTGAATCATTAAAGTCAATTATGTGACAGCAAAGTTCAGTAGGTGACTGTGCCAAAGTTTTTTTTTTCTTCAGTGAATTCACAGGAACAGTTTGCAAGTTTGGTAGATATAATAAACTTAAAAACTACTATCAGTTTCAACAGGTTTCTTAATGTTAAAAAATGTTAGTCTATTAACACTACAGAAATAAAATGAACTAAGAATTAAAAATTTTAATCATCAAGAAAATCCAGTTTGCCCAAACATCTTGTAAATTCAGTAATCAATTTGCTATCAATGAAGAGACACTGAATAACACACAGATGCATATTATCTTGAGATACACTGGTTTGGCTTTAAGAAAGGTTGGAGCTACAGAATTCAAGCAAAACACCATGTTTTATTCTGTTATTCATTCATAGTTTCATATGTTACATATATTTACATACAAACTCATTGTTGGTCTCCAGTAACATTCAACGTGTGGTCAATGAATGTCAACAGGTTTCACTTTTTCCACATGAAGGAATTATTTGCTTCATATGCACTTCCATGTAAGGTGCCATTCTATCAGACTGCCCCTCCGCTGCCAACTGTCACACAGCAACAACATGCAACAGAGTATTGGTGAGAAGGTTCAACCTTCATTGCCATACCATCAACATCCACCTCTGCTATCGTGGGCCAGCAGACTAACATAGGCATTACATTTGGAACAGCCCTTTAACCTATATATATATATATAGGTTACAGAATATATATAGATACATACATATACAGAGCCCTCTATCAGTCTCTCTGATCCTCTCTCGTTTCTCTGCACCAAATCCTCTGGCAGCATGAGACCATGGCTAATAATGTCACCACTTCAGGTGACTGAAGTGCCAGCAATGGAAGCTCACCTTCCCCACAGAAATGAAGTGGCAAATTTTCTGAGAAAAGTCAAATGCCCATTAAGCTTCTAGAAGTAACCATTCTACACTAGACATTAGTTTTCATTTTCCAAGTTGACGAAGACAGAGAAAAAACGTTGGACTGAGTTTCAGTCATAATTTTGTTGGAATGCGGGATGTTTTTTCTTGCTGTCCAAAACGTGAAAATGATGTGTTTTGTGCAATCATCATGTATGAATGCCACATATGTTTCTGTGCAACAGAGAAAATAAACATTTCCTTAACAAACAACATTTCCTAGCTGCAACCTGTCTCAATGCTTCACACATTCCTTTCATAGCACTATCATTCAATGTATTTTACATACAGACTTAAGTTCTGAGTACGTGAACACACTCTGCATTTAAGGTGAATACATGTAGTACAGCCTACACACTATCATTTGGCAAACCAAACAGAGGTAAACTATATTTTTTGAAGCCTCATATTTAATATGGTATTGTTATAGCATTATATTGGTTGTAGTTTATATTATGAGGATCTCCAACAGTAATTAAATGAACAATAAATTTATGTAACATTTTGTTACAGCAATATAAGCAAGACAAATCTGCCTAAACAAAAATCATGTAATATCTGGAAGCAAAAGTAGGCATTTCTCAATTCGACATCTTATACTGAGGAATAATAAGAAATTATATATATTTTAATGATTGCCTAAACTTTTACTTCTTCCCATCTGCCTTGCCTCCTGCCTCTGCTTTGGAAAGCCTCTTGGGTTTAGCAGAAACAAAATAAAGGATGATGCCACGTTTCTCTTTAGAAGAAAGAAATAAATAAGTTTTTAAAAATTCCAGCTTTTTTTTTTTCCCTATATAAACTCCAAATGAAACTTTCTATCATATGAATTTTAAAGGTGTACATTGGTGCAACACGGTACCTTCGTGTACCTTGTCCTGTCTGTTTAACATTACACTTGCTTATCTCCTAAATTATAAATACCCCCAAAGGCAAAGTGTCAATACATATAAGTTTTATAGAAAAGTACTCTGGAGAATATAAGCTGATGCTCTTTAATGTCTTCTAAAAGCCCTCAACCTAAAACATCATATCTACCTTTTCACAAATCAAAACACACCATGCTTTAATATTTCTACCCCTACTGCTCTCCACGGAGAAATGTAGCTCTTAAAGGAATAACACAACTTTTTATACTGAAGCACTTCACACACACCTATTTCCACTTCCCTACACAAAATCTATGCCTACTATTAAAGTTCCCAAACTTTTATCCAGACTTCTCTAACCTCGCTTGCTTTTTATCTGTGAACAAATACAGTGTACAAATGTAACAGTTCAACTAATTAGAATGAATTATACACATATATATTTCTACTTCTGGCTGGGCAATAAGAATCCCACCTATTAGATTGCAAAGATGCTGCTCTTAAGGGAAACGTTAAGAATATCTCATATTTGAATCAATTTCTGCTTAATCCAAATGTCTGACTTCTATGTAACAATCTGTTGTCTGTTACAAAAAATATTTAATAAAGCTGCAATATTTAATAAAATTTCTTATAATAATTTCTAAGGTAATAAGTCATTTCTGAAGCTTCTGGGAACCATTTGCTAATTAGCTTACTGTGTAAGCATTCATTCAAAAACCTTTATATGATTTGCAGCAAAGTTGGATCATTTTTACAGAAAACGAATCTCAGGACACAAGCAAATTGCAAGATCTACAGTGTTTATCTTCTTTGTTTTGTTTTGGGGAGTGGTTTAATTTAATGTCATTGATAACTTTTGTTTCCTTGATATTTTAACTCAGTATCAAAATTTCACCCTTAAACGACCAGTTTATATCATGATTCCAGTGAAACACTCCAGAGGCTGAAGTACTCTGCAATCTCAATAAATCTCTTGAAGAAGCACTGCCAGCTTCTCATCCCATGGAGGCACAAAGTCCTCTTTTGATATCTCAAAATTAAAGGCTATAGACACATCCAGCAATAAAATCAAACATTTTGTTCTCTTAATAATAAAGAAAAGAACAACACAAACAAAGAACTCACTGTGAAAAAGACTTTTTACTATTCCAAAATATTGAGGTACGAAATGAGGCAAAAGCCTTTTATGTTACTGAAACAGCCTGTCAGCAATACCTCTGCAATTAGCAGCTCATACAACCTGGAGTGAAGCAAAGTGAAAAAACCCTTGAACAAAACCAATCCCAACACATTTTACCTTCTCAGCCAAACTGTACCCCGTCAAATTTTTTCTATTGAAACATTTCAAGTCTACGGGAAACTATTAAATAAATAATTAATTCATAAGAACTGCTCACTGGACTACTGAATAGTCTTTCAGGTTCTCACCCCAAAAACATCCTCTGCAGAGTAATGTGCAGCATGCAAAGGAAACATTTCAGAAATTTACGGCCATGTGATACAAGCAATGTTAGGAAAAAAAATATTTTAATCTTAAATTGAAGCAAGTATTACTAGGTAATAAAACACGAGGTTATTTAAGTCAACTGCCAAGGGAGCAGAATTTTAGACAAATGCTATGCTGGGAACTCTAGGTTTTGTTGTTATTTCTTTGACATTAACACACTGATTACAACTATTTTCACTAATGAGCAGTAATTACCACTAATGAGCACACGAAGCTATTCAGGAGCTGCAGTTCATCAGTTTACTTGGCTTACTGTGCAGTTTAATGCATGGCAGACTACTTGCATTGTATTGAGTTCTTTTATTTCTGATAACTGAAAAATAAAAACGAGCTCCTAATTGCAATACATTAATTGAAGAGACAGAGTAAAAATTTAAGTTCACGTACTTCACTGAAAAGTAGGATTTACAAATATTTAGAGACATTTAAAATATTTAGAAATACTTGCTATCTCTTAGCCTAACTATTTTATTATAATGGCATGCACCCCATTCTTCTTATTTTTTTGCATGATTTATTTTTTGAATTTCTCAATATTTAAAAAAGAGCGGGTTCATTAACTAAAATTACCTCCACATATTTCACTCAATAAGGATATACATGAGCTCAGTTCTATTGATCCACTGTTCACCTCAGGAAACATTCACTGCTTGGGAACCTGCAAAAAACTTCCTAAGATTACAAAGATTCAAAGAAAATTTTCACTTGTTTGCATTTAATTCTTAGGAGTAAACAGATGGTAAACATTCAGGTCACAAAAACCTAAGACCAGATTTCCTATGGGATCCCTGTTAGGAAACTCAGAAATGACTTTCTGGGTCACAGAAAACCCACGCTTTGAAGACTGCAGAACACAGTGACGCTGTTTGAGGAGGACGAGGGTACCCACGTAGAACCTTGTGGCTATAAAGGAATAGAGAGAATTCTTCCTGCTACATACCTCCTCCATCCCATCTACAGACTTTAGTACAGAAAAAAAAAATCCAAGTTCATCTCAACATCTCCTCCAGTAATAGCATCAGACAAGTCTTGGTTTATGTCTCATGCAAGCAAATGCTTTCAAGGCATGTGAGGAATTCCCAGGAATAAGCACCTGAAGCTCTCTTTGTGATAATGCCTGTTATCACGTTGCTACCTCATTTCAGATAGTGAGGAAGAACTAACTATAAAGGGAAATTTCTGTTCACAGGTCAGAAAAGGCTGCTTTATACTGGAGATTTCAGTCGAGTAACAGCTGTTAGATATGATTCTAGATTATTTCCTCATATTCTTTCAAGCCTCTATGCCCTCTAACTATGCAGATTACCAGTATGGATCAATGCACATTTAGGAAAAAGAGGAGAAAGAGAGGTGTTCTTGAGAAAGCAGTATCACAACTGTTCAAAACTTGAAATACAACCCTAGTAACTGAATCCAGAAGTGATGCTGCCTTATTTACGTGCATAAACTGACTACTGGTATACTGGATAGATGGTAAACCGATAAACCAAAATTCACAAGATAAAAGTTTCTTAACACTGTTTGGGAAATGAGGTATTTGTCTGACTTTCCTGTCCTAACAGCATTAGCAGATAGCATTGAGGTACAGAAAACAGAACAAGTCACATTTGGTTGTTGTATTTAGTCTCAATCTCAGCATCTCTTCCTTCACTTTCAAATGAAAGTCAATTTCAAAGATGTTTAAACAAACCACAGCATTTCTATTAGCAGCTAAATCTTCAGTGCTTACCATACTCTTCATGCAATGCACATATGATGTGTAGAGATAACCGCTCATTAAGAGTTCTTCCATCCTTTCAAATAATATGATCTGATTGATACAATAAATAATAAAACAATTGATAACTTGAATTTCCATTTTAAACAAATGCCTTAAATCTCAGTTGAAAGCCAGAAGCTGAGTTAGATGTGAGCTGCAACTGCACCTTTATGCAATTACAGGCTACCTGCAGCCACAGCTCCAACAGCAAAAAATGTGATACATCAAACAGATGAGTGCTGTCCCCTAAGCCAAGGGATCGGTAGTAGCAATTTATAGAGTCACACATTGGAGACCATGCCATAAACAGATGCCTAGTCATACCAAATTCATAACCTCTTAATATCTCAGGCGGAAAAAGATTACTAGTTGTGACTTGCATTTTTTCCAATCCCTTGATCCAAGGAACAATAACCTTGTGAGCAACAATAATAGGTGACAATGAAAAAGACATCAAAGAATTAGAGCAGAATGGGGCAAACTGGACTTTGCCTGATTTCTAAGGATGCTCTTCACATGCAGTAATAATTTCTAAACAGTTAGAGGTAGGACAGTGTTACTGCAGTACTGAATCAACAAATCCGTAGAGAAAGCATATGTAAGAAATATATACAGTTGGTGACTTAGAGCTGAAATCAGGAATTCTCATTTATGGCTGCTTGGTTGAACAGGTTCTTAGGGAAAAATGACAAACCTGAGAGGAAAATACAATGCCCATTCAGGACTGGGTCAGTCCTGAACCTTTATTTAAGTTAAAGGCTGAGAAAAACAAATGTGTGTATTTGCTGGGTCAAAAACGCATGGTCTGAACAGCACCTACAAGTTGGTACAATAAACATTCTGGGACTCTGACTAGACTTGTATTGTGCTTAGTGTCTTAGACTCTCACTTTGGCTCCTACACACTGCAACATACAAATAAACAGCTGCAGAGATAGAAAACATTTGAGGATAAGCGTTAATAAGGCAGTCTTTCCACTTCAGTCTCTGTAGTTATTTTCTGGGATGTACTCTGCATAGATATGGCTTGGGTTCAGAGAAAACTGAATAGAAGATAAAAGGCCCTGATAACCTTCAAAGCTCTACTGTATCACTGAAAAATGAAAGTTTCCCACAGAAGTCTCTGGTGGATTAGCAGCTTCACTGTGCGCTACCCCTCTCCATGGCTTTTCATTATATTTCATAGTCACTTAAGCCTTTTCCTAATAAAAAGACAATGCCCAGGGTGAGATTATGAAATACACCAAAGTTAAGTTGATAACGGTTTAATTAAATGTTGCTCACTAACAACTGGCATGACTCAGACAATAAAAGGGAAAAATGAATGCTGTAATTGCTTCTTTTGCTGCCTTTTCACAATCTTCTCAGATGCTCTTCCCATGACATTGCCTTTCAGAGAACGCTGCAGAAGATCTGGTCGCATGCCGCAGTTGCTCAGCTCTTTTACACTGAGCATGAAGGATTCATTTAACTCCAGGCGGCTGCAGTAAGCCCACAGTTGGTATACAGCAGGCTCTGCATGATTAGATCTTGTCTGCTTCTTTTTAATTAAAATAAGAAGGCCAGGTTTTCAAAGGGAGCAAATGAGCAAAGCTCTGTTGAAAGGAGTATTTACCAATTGAGCTCCCAATGTCAATAGCAAAATCTTCCTGTTAAAGGCAAGCTGTACATTTTAGGGCACGGCTCTCTACAGAGAAGTTTTACGGCACCTTCTATAAGCAAATCTCATCCTCTTAACAAAGACTTAGTAAAGGCACGTGCCTGAATTTGTTTCTTTAGATGTTGTTTCACTCCTTCATGCCCCACAAGTCCGAAGTGGTAAGTTGATAAATGACTACTGTTATTCCCTCCACATTATAACAACTTCACAGTACTTCGCTTTTTCTTATATGCTGTATATGTTCTATATGTAGAACAACTATAGTTCAACAATGTCAGTTTAGACATTTGACTGTGATAAGTCGCTTGGGGTCAACACATACCTGCAGATATTGAAACAGGCAAGTCAGAATTGCACATAACTGTTTTCTGTAGAAGACAGGTTTATACTTCCCCTTAAAAGAAGATTGACTTCACAGCTTTGAATTACATTATGCAATAATCTTCTACATTAAAAACATATGTAGCCCTCTGATAGATGTTCAGTATAATTATCAATTGGTAAAGCCAATTAAATAATAATGTAAATAATGATTAATTTAAATAGTCTAACACTGGGGGTATATAACAGATTTACCCTGGCAAAGTGGAAGTCTACATGAAAGAACACAAAAGGTCATGGAAATTACAAAGGAAAACCTACACTGATTTTGCTTTCACTGACATAAACACCTACACAAATATGCACTAAATACATATATATATATATACTAACATATGAAAAGCAAAACAAATTAAATCCTAATATGCAAAATCCAGCAACAGCATATTTTCTATTCAATGTACAAAACCGCAAGCTGCTGTGAACCACATGCTCTTAGATCACCTGTAGAATAGCCAGGAGATCAATTCAAAATGTCACCTTCCAAACTACAAAAACCTTAATTTGTCTGTCAATTAAAGACATTTTATTGCTACTTGTCAGATTGACACTTATTTTCTGACTAAAACACAGATTCACTCTAAGACTGAATTTTATCTCAGCAAAACTCCTGGCTTCACTTTTGATATGAGAGCATTCACTCTAGACTGGTTTTAGGGTAACAACAGTAAACAAATCCTCTTCCTCTACAACAGAATCCCAGAGTTTTGCAAGATCACTGCTACCTCTTTCAGCTCAGCTCCTCCATCTCCTCACCTACACCACCAGGTGGTTTATCCTTGTTTTATTGCACCAGTTCTGGGCTTCCCCTTCGCTCCTGACTTATCTTCCCTGCCTTCATCTGTAACATTGGCCAAGAGTAATTTTACGACCGCTGATCCATTGTGCTGCATACTGATCAAACAAACCCGCAAAGCAATCCAGCAGATGATGGTGTTTTTCAGATGCTAGTTGTGTCCTCCCAGCAAAGCAGCAATTCAGCAGCAGGCATAGAGGAGTACAGCAGCAAAGAAGAGAGTTTATCTGACACAATATAAGATGGTTGCTCCAAAATAAATTCTTCCTATTATTTGTTATGTTGACCTACAATGTCAGAGGCAGGTTGAATAGCAGTAGAGGTTGGACCTTCACACCAATATTCCATTACATATTGTTGCTGTATGACAGATGGCAGAAGAAGGGCAGTGTGACAAAATGGCATCACCCAGCTATCCTACATGCTTATCTCTTTTGGAATAGACTATGGATCCCGGTCCATTGTAGGAGCTGAGGTCTTCTAGTTCAACATCAAAAGAATGAACTACATAACCTGTTACCAGTGTGGAACTTTTTATATTTTTTGAGTAACAACAACCTCATTAACCAGGATTGACCATTCTTTACAATACTCCCTAGTACTAGAAGAACAACAGTAGTTATTTTCTATTTCTGTTCAGAGAACTGAAATAGAAGAAGCAAAACATCCACCACATGATAGTCCCTTTTAACAGCATTGTTTAGGAAAGGAAAATGTACTCTCATAAACTGCTATAATTTCTCTGGACAAAACAGAATGGGTCATTATATGATGCGTGTCTGGATCAGTAGACTAGGCTAGAATGATGGTCATTTTTCTGTACGTGTATAACACAGAAGAAAAAAAATGTGACCTTAAGAAAATGTGTGTGTAACTGCTTCAGCAAAAATAGAAGCTAGAACTGGAAAACAGAAAACTATAAAGGATTCCAGAAAGTAGAATACAAATCAATATAGTAAAAAGATATTCTGGTTATTTCTAGAGACATAAAAATTCATGAGTTCAGTAATTTGCCATTATTAACTTCATTTTTGATGAGACATAATTTAGTTCATGAAACTTTCGATTTTAGAATGGATTCCCCTGAGATTCTGTTATGAATTACTCTCAATTTTTTTTCTGTTCAGTATAGTCATCTACATCTACGTTTATCCACTTAAGAAATTTTCATAAAATGGATAATTTGCAGATTATACTTTTCAGTTCATCACCAGCATAAAAGTAATCTCCCTTGACAGGTACAATAATAAAAGATATGTATATCAATTTATGCACATGAACTATAATTACTTGTTGAAAATTATTCTTACTAGAAATTTAAGTTATAATCTGCTATAGTACCTGAGAAAAAAATCCTAAAGATTTTTTAAGTTGCTTGTAATAATTGCAGAGACAATTCAGTCACTTGCAACTCAGGGCATGTTATTCTGTAACGACTTCTGTTCACTACACAAATAGCTTCAAATCAGTTTGTAACCACCTTGTACTCCTAAAGAGAAATCTCATGTTTATATCTAGGAACACAGTAAAACAAGTTATTCAACAAGAGATTGATCAGTTCTAGTTTAAGAAAACAAACCTAACTGTGGTTAGTATTCCTCATCCCTTTATTCGCATCCCTCTTTCAATGAATTCTCACCTGTCTGCAATTGTTTCATTCTTTGTCTGTGTTATTACACCAGCTCACCGCTTCACTGAGACTGATGGAAGCACTGGCTGCTAGCTGGCAGCTCTCTCCTATGGAGGGGATTACTCTGACCTTTCACTCATCCTCTGTGTTCTGTTCCCCTCTAAACTGGACAGGTCAGATATGATGCAAGACAGAAGAGTATTTTTCACTATCAAGTATTTCTAACAAACAGCAAAACAAACTTTTCTTATCCTCCAGAAGTTTCATATTCTCCATTTATCATCAACATTAAAATATCTCAATACTATCAACAATTTAATATCATTACAACTTGTCAGTGGTCGAGACCTTCTAGACAATGGAAACCACATAGTAAATCCTTGCTATGCATTTAGTTCTAAAAAGGTTCAACACACTCAGCTGCACCAGCCATCATCACATGGAAGCTGCTTCCTGTAAATTACTGCCTCTAAGTACTTGCTTTACAACAACACCATGTTGCAACCTGTTGCATTAGCCCTGTGTACTCTTTATGAAATGAAACTGTAGATGTTCAGTCCAAACTTATGTTTACAATAACTAATCCACAGCACTAAGGTACTGAACAGTGCTAAAAAACAAACTACTGATCTATTAGATTGTACGATGTTCTATAAAAGAATATGAACAGCTTACGTAAATCTGCATTCATGATATATGTACTTCTGCTAAATTACTATGAAAATATGCCCCAAAATATAAATGTATCATAACGTTGCAGATTTCTGCTAGTATTTCTGATAATTTGCTGGCAGTTGCATTAACCTTCTCATTTAGTCAGGACAATGCTGGTACCCACATCGTCTGTTGCAAAAGCCATACACAGATTACAAAACTGTCTTCAGTGGAAACAAGACTGCAAACGAATAGAAAGTTAAATACAAAGCTGTTACTGGAATTGTGAAATAGTAACAAAGAATAGCAAAATGATCACATATAAGATGATATTACAGTGTTTTCAAAGTTAAGATTTGCATCTGCCATATTTCATTACATTTCAGTTCCTAATTCGTTCTCATGATGTAACTTGTTATAGCAATACCTCAAGCTTAAAGCCAACATTTATCTTGAGCTAAAACCAAATTTGTTCCCTTCCATGAGCACGTGCATTATACATTTCATGTTCAGAAATAAAAAGAAATATCATTAATTCCACTACATGCATAACTCTGTTCTTAGCTTCACACATCATTGCCCACTTCAAAAACAGCCTGAAGAAATTGATAATCTACACAGCCTAAGGATACACGTTCCTTGTTACCACCACAGGTACTGTATGATGTGCTAATTGCACTTGTAATCTAATCTAAGTCTCTCCCACTTTTCTGTCTCTCCATTTCACATAAAAAAAAACACCCACTGCCACTCAGAAATATGCAGATCAACTCTTTCCTCCTTAACAGCTTCATTTCTAAAGACTTACAAAATAACTAGTAAAATAAGAAAGAATTAAAACATCTGAGTCACTTTGTTGATCAATTATTTTTATCTTGTTCATCTTTCATTTTTATTCAACTAATAACAACTTAATACCTCGACTGATTTCTTTAACCTCAGGTACCCTCGTATCTCCTACTCCTACTCTATTCTTCATAAACAGACCACTCCCTCATGACCTACTAAATCTTGCTGTAAACTACTACTCTCAGAAACTGATACATGCAATCTATCTATATACATGTCCAGGTAGCATTTCAGCCTATCCTTAAATGGATTATTTAAACCATCTGTAAGTGTTGTCCACTCCCCAGCAATTCCAAATGATTAGCTCATGTCAGAAACTTTAAGAAGCTATCGTTGGATGAGCCAAGTCCCATACTTCTACATTCCATTCAGCTTGATTATATCACTACTGTGCCTGCTGCAAAGAATAAGCAGACAGAACCATGGAATCATTAAGGTTTTAAAAGACTTCTAGTATCATCTTGTCTGATCATGAGCCCATGCCCATTAACCATGTCCCTCAGTGCCACATCTCCACATTTCTTTAGCACCGCCAGGGACAGTGACCCCACCACCTTCCTAGGCAGCCTGTGCCAGTGCATCACCACTCTTCCAGAGAAGAGATATTTCTTCATGTCCCACTTGCCCTAAGTTGTGCCAGGGGAGGTTTATTACCTCTCATCCTATTGCAGTTACTTGGGAAAAGTGGCCAAACCCAATCTCACTGAAACTTCCTTTCAGGGAGCTGTAGAGGGCAAGGAGGTCTTCCCCTGAGCCTCCCCTCCTCCAAACTAAAAAACCTCAGTTGCCTCATCCACTCCTCATAAAACTTGCACTCCAGACCCTTCACTAGCTTCACTGCCCTATAAGTACAACATTACCCAGAATCTTACAATATTCTCATGCTGGGAGCCAGATCAGCAGTCTAAAAGAACTAGGTTATATACTGTCTTCTTACCCATCTTGACATACTTTATGTTCAATCATGTTTGTTTCTTAGGTTACAGCAGAGCACACATCCGCTTCTTCTGTTTCATTTGGAAAGTGAACAGCACTTGTGGGCTCTGGTAGAAATACATATTGAAATGACAGTCCTAATTAATAATCCATCAAACTGTCTTTTTATACACATTTTAAGCATCTTAATTTATTGAAAACATCTTCAACAGAAGTTCAGCCAATAGATAAAATGATGTAGGAGAGGAAAAAGTGTCCCTGAAGGGAGATCATTAGTCTTTCCTTCTTTTGCTGATAGTGTTGTCATAGAAACAGCAGAAAAGAAAGAATACTCTATTAACTCACCTGGATTTATTGAGTTGCTTGTTCCCTGCCACCATTCACCATAAAAATGGAATAGATACATCTTAGACTAGAAGAATGATGTCATAAAATACCTTAAAATCAAATATTTGAAAAATACTGCAGACGTTGGTTTTGTAAAAAATTCATTAAAAAAAATATGAGATAGATATGAAGGTAGAAAAACTATTTTAAATATCTGAATTATTTCTTTAAAGATTATTAAAATACACCAGTATTCACACATTTAGAATATACAATACAATTATAGCAATTCATGTATAGATAACAGTGGAAAGGAAAAGCATAAGAGAAATCCTATTGTAGATTTTCAACACAGAGGCAAAAAATCAATCAGGAACATTAATCCTCCTTTCATGACTATGCTCCTGATTCAGGCTACTGCAAAAGCATACATCCATTAATGAAAGCACTTATGGAATAGTGTGTGCTAGCTTGATAGCTTAAAACTGAGCCTGAACTTTAAATACCATTTCAACCCTATTTTGGTGGCTCGAAGGTTCATAAAACTTTGACTAAGACTCATGGAAGATGAGCCTCAGCTCTTTCAAATGAACAATTCCAACCCTATTGTGTTAGAAACAAAGCATCTTTAAAATGTATAGATAAAACAGTGCTGAATGCAGCTTTTTTCTGGTAATTAGTCTCTGAAAGAAGATAAATTGTCTCACATCATGAAACACAGCAGATTACATAGCACATTTCTGTAAACAGGTTGTTACGAGGGTTAAATTGCTTATATATATTTTTTTTGTGTCCATTAGAGAGCTCAATGATACTATGGTATTATGCCTGTCTTGCCACTTCCAGTTAATGCTTTCAACTCTTGCCTAAATACAAATTAACATGAAATCAGGTAATAGTTGAGAGATTCTCAAGATAACAAATCTATGCTATCTGAGTAAAGATGCTGAAACTAGAACAACTTCCAAGCTGTTCAGTTATGATGATCTCGCATAAAAACAATGTACTGCAGCTCATTAATTTCAGAACTTGCTTTCATTTAATTACTCACTGGATAATTACAAAGTTGCAGAGAGAGCTGTACTTTAGAATTTTATTATATAATATAATTTCTCTAATAGTAAAGTAACAGAAATAAATATGAGTGGAAGGGAAAGAAAATGATTACCAAAACTAAGACTGAAGACTTTTACCTTCCTAAAGCACAGCATTACCACAGAATGGCTTACATTGAAAGGGACCTTAAAGATCTAGTTTCAACTCCCTGCCATGGGCGGCATTGCTAATTGATAGATCAAGCAATAGATCAGGCTGCCCAGGGCCCCATGCAATCCAGCCCTGAACACCTTCAGGGATGGGGCACCCACAGCTTCTCTGGGCAGTCTGTGCCAGCACCCCACTGCCCTCTGGCCTTGTAAGAGCATAAAGCAGCAGAAAACTGAGTATCAGGAAGCAATTACTTAACATCTAAAATACAGACTTTACAGTAGAAAATATATAATTCCAGAAAACTTGTACAGAGATAATAAATCAAAATGTGAGATTTTAATTAGATATAAGGATGATTTCTTTTATCTCCAGAAAAATGTCAATAAATCATAAAACCATGACAGACAATTAACCAAAAAAGGATAGAAGGATAGCACAGTAATCATAAGTAAAAGCAATATAAAAAAACTCAGGGAATAACTGATTGCTGCAGCAGAGGTATGCCAAATGATGAAAAAAATGAACAGAAAAAACACATCAAAGATTAAATAGTCATTAAGGAATTCTCTTAAGAGCAGTGACACAACTGTAAAGACAGAAAGGGCCAGACTCATTGACCACCAGAAGACCTTGTAAGAATGTCTATCAGCATAGCTGTGCTATCAATAGCAATAAGGGTAACAAAAGGATAAATTAAATGACTGACAGTATGCACCTTTATAAAGTAATAAGGAGAAAATAATGTTACATCATGAGATTCATTAATGAGGAAATAATTCCAAGTGAAGTGAATAATGTACATATGTATCCTCTCAGTTTACCGAGAATACACTACAAATTTAAAGAGAAATTCTCTATTTATATAAATGGATTGGGAAATTGAATGTATTTTGATAACTGAAGAGAGTGGAACATGCTTCTTAAAAAGCGAACTCCTTCTGCAACACATTCTTCACAGTACCTAAAAAGGAGCAGATTGTATATATATGTATACTACACACACATATACCCTTGTATACGCTGCATGCTTGTGATGAAAAATGAGCCTCAGCAGAATCCAGGGACAGAGGCAAACACATGCTAGGTACCTGGATCCTATTTTAATCCTAAATTCTCAAGGCAGTTTGTCACAATAAGAATTACAGTTGCAAACTTAAAGGTGATTCTAAATTTTCTTTGTTCGAGAACTATTAGATCCCCACTGCACATAAATGAGAAGACTGAAGTGGATGATTACTGAACTGATTCATGGCCTCCAGATGCTAAATTCAATCCATAAAGGCGTTCAGGCAATGAAGCAATGAAAATAGCTGATACAGGGATGCTACCAAGTCCTAAAAGATATTGGAAAATATCACTTCAAACAGCAAGCCAACAGCATACATTATTCACCCCTCTAGCAGAACAACACCTGTCCAAAAAGCTGAGAAAAGCAGCATCAATAACACAGATTGCATTTCAATTGTCTTTCAGATGTCCTCTAGCTACACCAGTTATCAGTGATTTAAGAAACTTTGAGCCAATACAGAGAAATAAGATACTGCCCTTCCAGCACAGCTCTTGCAAATCACTAGTATTCAGCAATCACTAATAAGTAATAAAATATGCATCTGTTCATTCTGTTGATATTTCCATGAGATAACTTTAATCTATGGGAGCAAAATATTGAGCAGAGCATTAGATCACATAGCTTAAAATACATAATCCTGCGAAAAAAAACACAAGATAGCTATTTTAGCTTCAAAGAAAGAGCACTGCTGTTCAGATAAGTATTTCCACTGTGTGTCTCTAGCTCCCCTGTCAGCCACTCAGCAAATTAATCTAAAATTGTTTCATTTGTGTCTAAAGGATTTACATATACAATCAACCTTTCTCCACTAGTGGTCAGGCATCTTTATACAAGACATGATTCACTACTAACCAGAAAAATTCACATGCTCCAAGACTCTCCCACCAGGTGAGAAAATTCAAAAGCACACCACAAAGATTTAGATGAAAAAATGACCAAAATAACAAGATTACTTGTTTGGTGATTTTTTTTATCCTCACCATTCATCAAATGAACATAATAAACCATGGACACTTTCTTGTTTATGTCCTAATTGCACTGCCCAAAGTACATAAGCTTAAAAAAAATCATGCAAGAAAGGTAGCTGGAATCACAATGCTATTCTCACTGAGACAAGTTATTAAATATAATTTAATAAATTCTACCACTGCAGAGCATACAACTACTTAGAGCTGAACAATTTAAAAGGTCTTCCCTATCCGTTGAATCTAACAAAATTTCAAGAGCTTCATACAAAATAAATAGACTCAACTCTACAAACTGAAAGAACAACACAGCATGAGGGACATCTCAACTTCTCACATCAGATGAGAATCTTACTTACCTGAAAACAAATCTAAATTGGTTAAATAAGAGCAATGAGAGCAGGGTTGAATAAACACAAAGAAATAGCTGCTATATTTTCATTAACATCCCATAGTAGATTTTATAAACACATCCTTTTATTTTTCTAAAGCTGCTTAAGTAACATTGCTGTATTGATTTTCTCAGCATTCCTGTTTTATGAGCTAGGCAAGTTAATGTTGTAACTTCTATTTTTCAAATGCTCTACAGCTTACATTACAACTAAAACTGAGTGAAATTTCTGAGCATGTCACGGCCTCCATTAAAACTAAGAGGAGTTATGATACTTAAGACTGATTCAGTTACTCCTTTTAAAGCGACACAGCATAAACAGAATAAGTTACATTAAAACTAATGGAAAAGGCTTGTGAAGCGCAGAAAGCAAAAGAAAAATTAGGAGGGTATAAAGAGGAAAGGTGTGATTACTCCCAGCTTTGTACAAAGACACACATTTACTTACAGATGCTAAGTTTTGTTTACACTGTTGAAAGAGTTATCTGTTTTCCAGTTGTAGGCGATTTTGAGCCAATTAGGAAAAGAACCAGTTTACTTCTGTGTGAATGCAGTCACACACTTGACGTTGCTTTCAAGAGCCTTAGAAATTATATTGAAATATCCATTTGCTTCCATATAGTTTTGACTGGAAATGGCACGACATAAGTAACTCTTATGAAGTTCAGCACTGCAGTTCTCAGAATTCCCAGTCAGCTCCAACTTGGAGACCACCTGAAGTCCTCGTAGGCATCAATTTTAAGTACTACTGGATCGTACAGGGATACTTACGTCTTTACAGCACTCAACAATGTGTTGCTTATTCTATGCCAGATGCAACATAGCATCTGAGCATACAGAGAATGTATGGGGGCTGAGAGCACACCTTGCCAGGAACTGTACAGAACAGGCAAGGCTCAGGCAGGCAGCTTCTGAAGTCTGCAGTGAGCTTCATTCTGTCTACCTCTTCTCTGTTATTTTGAGTGGATGTTTAGTTTTTTATATTACACTGTCATATAGAGAAGACTGAAGTTTTTTGCGAATCTTGCTGAAAACTTCGATACTACATACGTATGTTATGCCCCTCTATTACCAGACAATTTTTTTTTATTTCCACTTATATTTTCCTTTTGTACTTGAATGTGAAATGTGAAATTATGAAAAGGACCTGGAAAAATAACCATACAGAAACATTACATTACTAAACGCAATAGAGTTTACTCACTAATACAGGCATGGAGTAGAACATAATTCACTTAACATTAAAAATAAAAAGGATCATGTTAATTTACGTGAGAATTATTCAATGTGATATAATAATTATAACCACAGTGAGTGACTACAAGGACATGATATCTAAATACTTGAAAATTACTAAATCAAAATACTTCGTTGTCGTTGGTCCAAAGATGAAAAGTTTGCAGGCATAACACAAACCTTCGTCTGTCACCTGCATGCAACAGTTTGCAATTAATAAAACTTGTGTTAAGAATCAAGCATACAACAACAACACATGCACACTATTTTTTGCTGTTCTTTTTCTGCTGGTCAGGTTTGTTCCCAAGATAACTGCAGACATATGTAGTCAGAAGTAAACAGAGATACACAGACAAGTTGGTTTTGAAATTGAGATAAACTGATGTTGATGAAGATGGAAAATGGGATCACGACACAATTATCAATTATTGTGAAAGTAACTTTATTAAAACAATCAGCCAGAGCAGGAATAATGACTGTGCACATCTTCACGTGTCAATATTGTACAGCTCCTGAAAAAGAAAAGGGAATACATGAAAAAATAATCCAGTGCTCTACAAAGTGCATTATCGATATTTTCACATTGCTTACCCTTCTCCACTTCTTCCAGCAACTATTGGCAGGATGCTGTATCTGCTCATTCTAGGCACAGAGGACACAAAGATTTAGTTCACCATCAGAAACATCGACTTTTCTATGCAACTGCAATATATTTTTCAAGTGCACCACTGTCATAGAACATTTATTGTGATATTCACCTTATGCCTTCTGAATCCTTGCATCTTTTCTGGATGAGACTTGACACCTACGTGACACCTCAAAGCAGCAACCAATAAAGTAACAGTGATTCACTGTGGCTGCATAAACATGGCACAGCTCTGGCATTTGGAGCCTCTTCTCCTGTAGCAAAATAACTATACACAGTAAACAACTAATAAAAACCACATCCTAGTAGTCAAACAATGGACTCCAAGTTCTCCCAGGCATGTACATGATTTATTTACTAATTTGAAGTCCTTTCCCAGGTTCCCGATCAACTAGAAACACAAAGCCTCACTGGCTTCTGTATCACAACTTCTGGCAGCTGCTTCCACCATCACTTTGCATGTGCAAGTCTTGCCTTTGTTCTGCTGTGCTTATTTCAACAGCATACAATACGTACAAGTCACTATCTACATATGTTTACAGCTGATTAAATCATCACAGACCAAACAAGGCCAAGAGTAAAATTTCAACACTGCAAGTCAACTTATTGTGTTAGTACACTTCTGTGCTGCCCATTTTAACAATTCGTCAAGCAGAGCAAGGCATTTACTAAATACCATATTCAAAACACAGGTTACAAGACTGACTAGATATAAGGTCACATTTAAATACACAGCTGTTGTTCAACTGGTGCTATCCAATCACCTGTATTTCATGATAAAAAGCAATCACCTTTCTGAAACACCAGCCACAAAGTAAACCCAGGGGACATGCCTAACCCCACATCAAAATATCTGCATAATTTGCATACATTATCGACATAATAAAGCAAAAAACCACCAACAAAAACAACAAAAACAAAACCATGTAGGCAGTTGAAATCCAGCATCAAAGCACAATTATCTTTATCTGAAGTGACAATAGAGCACAACTGTTCTTAAACGAGCCCCATGCAGAAGTGGTTTGTACCTGGCAATAGGAGCTATGCAATGACTTACCTGGAAGCTTGCACAAAATATCCCTTTTCTTAAGGTTCCAGTATTTCTTTTTACTCCTCAGATAACATCTTGACATTACTCGTTCCTCTCTAATTGGCACATAGCTGTAGACTGCACACACTTGCATAGGAAGTGACAAAGTTATATGTAGCATTACTGATGACATAAACCCAATTTACAGAGACTTATACTGTGCTTAACACAACCACCATCTCCTCCCAGACCATCAAACAGAGAAACCATGACCAATTCTGGCTTTCTAAAACTGAGCTTACTTCACCTGGCGTAGGGAACCTACTTTGGCTGGGGGGTTGAACTCAATGATTTCTTGAGGTCCCTTCGAACCCCTATGATTCTATGATTCTACTATGTTATCAATATATAGATGGACAGATTGATAGAGAGTCTCCAAAAGCTCCATCACAAGTGGTTAGTTAGCTAATTAGAAGAAAATTCAGCAATCAAAGAGGTTGGTCAGAATAAATAACACAAATTGTCACTATTTTACCCACGTAGTTGACAAAATGCTTACGAAGTGTTACAGGCCAATACAGTAAACATAAATTAATCATTTGTTAAATCTTAGTCTTGCCTTCTAATGCAAATTCATCCAGCATAATCCATTCCTGACGTAGCAAACGTAGGTAAATTGACAAAGGACACACAAAGAGAGCAGTACAGCTTCCAGTGCAGTAACCGCAGATGGTCACAACCTCTCAGGGATAAACCTCTTTCTCTGACTGAAACAAAACCAACCAGATCTGCAGATCTGAGTCAAGCTGTTGAAAGAGGTCCCTCAGCATGTTCACCACATACACTTAGGTTTCTTTTCAGAGGTATGCTTTCCTAAGAAGGTGCAGCCAGTGGCAGAACTTCCTGCCCAAGGAAATTCTGTTCTCTCCATTAATCCCATAGCATACAGCAGTTTTTTTTCTATTCAGTTCACTCTTCTGGTGTTCTTTTCTCTAGAGTTGATAACTGACTGCTCCTCCCAGCTAAAATAATCCTGTGAAGATTCAAAGCCATTTAATGTCACAGAATACTGCTGTTATTTTGCAGCATACTCAAAAGAAATGGGTATTTCAAAAAGTAAACAGAAATACAGGTCCCAAAACAGAAACCCTTGATAAATTCAGAATAAAAGTAAAGAAAAGTTTGGACAGGATTAGTAACGAAGGGATTAAAGGAGCAATGACAATAAATAACATTATTTCAATATACTCTCTTACTGCTTCAGGAATTATTTAATTAAATGAGTACAGGGATATGATAAAATACATTAAATGCTTAAAGAACAATATATTTACCAGACAGATCGACTTCGAGATTACCGGGAGATGATTATAATCAGAATATCTAATAATAGAATACGTGTAACCAGAAACATCAAACAGTCAGAGTCCCATGTTATCATTAAAGGATTGACCTGCTTTATATTAAAAAATAAATAAATACAATAAAATAGAAAAGGTGTACAGGGAAAGCTGAAGTTGAGCTTTTAACCATTTTCTTTTAAGTACATATATTCTTCTCTCACACAAATGAACATACGTTCTCTCTTCCAGTGAAGATATTGTTACAGGGCTTTTATAACAGATGAAAGTTGCTAAATAAGAAGGAAAGCCACAGCCATCCGCTGGTATTTATTTTCATTGTGTGTTTGCTATTACAAGACACTGAGTTTTAGAGGACGTCTCACCAGCTACACATCCGTGAGCTGCGCAGGAACTAATGAACTTTGCTTCTTTATTTCTTCTTAAACAGTAAAAATAGATTTGTTTCTATTTTTCAGTCTTGCTCATATTGCTGCTGATCAGCAGAGCATCTTTTGTGCTTATCAAAAATCAAAATGCATGACCAAAGCTCCCAGAGTCAATTTATCAGTGTTCCCAGAGTTTTAGGCATACAAGCAATCTTATCACAGTGAGGACACAGTAAGAATCAGCAGAGTGAAAACAAAGCAGGCCCTTTCTTCTCCAGTATTAACAGCTGTTCAGAATACAAAAAAAAACAACCAACCAAAACAAAACAAAAGAACACCTTTCACACTGTAGTCATTGCAAGGAGATGTATAAAGAGTAATTTTAATAATATTGTAGCTCCTGGGTTACTTTAATGCTCTGCTTAATTTAATGTAATGACTACTTCCATCAACAATGCAGCCTACCTGTAGTACTTGCCTCAGATGGTTTTTATTTATTTATTTTTATTTTTATTTTTCTCTGTGTCTACTTCACGTTACTGTTACAGAACAGAAGAGAAAGTTTCTGGAAGATCAGATGAACTGCTGCCTTAGTTTCAGACACAGCAGACAGTTGCAGCTACAGTAGTCATGTTTGTTCATGTATCAGAGCAGGTTTTTCTAAAAGTCACTCACTTTTTTACTTCACCCGTTGGTACACTAACTCTACTCATTCTTGCTGTAATCAAGCTGATGAATCCTTGTCTTGACTGCTGACTGACTCAGCCCATAATATTTATTTCTAAAGGTCACCCTCTGGCTTGTGCATCTATTTTACCTGGGAGTTAGAGCAGCGATTTTACTCTGCAAATGGGACATGCATGCACAAGGTTGGTCTCCCCAAGCCAGCATTACACCGAATGAACCTTAGCAGCCTTACTGGCTCTCAGAGATATGGCTTCACCATCAATATTTCCATCAGATAAAATAACAACATAAAAACAATTCTAACATTCAGCTCTGAAAATCGAGAAAACAGATACCTGTATGTAGATACCCCTTCACACTATCCAGAACAAATCACTTGGTTTTATCATTCAGTAAGAGTTTCTTCTTGAAGCCTCCCCCATTTGTTAAAACTCGCTGAACAACAAAAACATTACCAACAGCCAGGCTGTTTTCAATTGACACAAACAGCATGAGAAGACTTTCAGCTTATTTGTAGGAACATCATGATAATGTTTAACTCTGCAAATGATTACCACCAGAGCTTGTGGGAGAAGGCATACAGCAGGCACAAAAGGACACACAAACTCATAGACAGCAGATGCCGAATAGGACAGTAAAAGGATTGGGCAGGTATGTATACTCCCATCAACTCTGGGCTCTTCTGTGTATGGCAAATAAAAAATGCCTTTGCTCATCTACTTTCCCCAGAGAGTGCCAGCTAAGCCAGATAGATCATTCATCTGTACACTGGGGCAGCGACACAGATGACTGTTCATATCTTCAGGAGCTTCAAGCTTTATTGTGGAAGGAGTTCAGCCTTCCCTGGGAAGCCTTCACTCTTAAAGCAAGTTATGAAAAAGCTACAAAAACAATTTTCAATCCAGGGCAAGGACTGAAACTAACTTTTCATATACTCTTCATAATTGCCTCAATTCACCGAATTACAAGATGTTTCCAAGCCGAAGTGCAGTGGTATCTTCCCTTACTTCATTACCATCTTGCAAGAACAAAGTGAAACTCAGAACCTCTGCTTCAAGAGTGAAAATCTACTGCTACTCAAGGGTTATGCTATTTTTCTCAAAGAAGAGGGGAACTTGAAAGGCAAAATTTCCAGAAGGTGATGGAAAAGGAATTCCTAAAGCAACTGAACTCACATATGCAAAGAAAACACTAGAAAGCATGCACTGGATCCCATACAACCAAAGCCAACTCTGTATCACCCACACACCTATTTTTCATAATTGGAAAATACTTATCCCTGTTACTGAGATTATTTTATATGGTACACAAGTAAACTCATGGGAAAGATGTTGCATTAGTGACCCTAATGGGATCAGTTTATCATCACCAAATGTCTCTGCTTACACTTCTTAAGTGGTTCCTAAAAAAAACCAAAAAGCCCGGAGAAAGCTTTAGGAAGGGCAAGCATTTCACTTTTATGTATGATTCTCAATCTTGCTTTGTCCTAGCCCACAGAATTATACCTTAGACTTCTGTCACATCTTAGATTTCTGTCAAAATATTTCCATTCTAGAGATACATAGCTTCATTAATTTCTATACCATTAGGATCTGTTCCAATATTAAATAAGACAATCAAAAAGCTACTTGTATGAGGAGACTACCCTGTGCCAAGGCTTCAAGGCTTGGCTTCATTTCAAGTCTTAAGAAACATGTTTTAAGGAAAAAAGAGAGAGAGAAAAACTAACATGCTCAAAACAAATAAAAAATGCTTTGGCTTTGGCTTAGCCTCCTGCAGAGCACTTTAATTCTTTTCAAATAATTGCTCACTCTGCAAATCCTATGTGTTTCTTACCCTTTTTCTTTACATATATGCTTATCGTTTGATTCACATTCCTCATGATTGCTATTTACAAATTCAGTAAAATTGGAATACATGCAAAATATTTAACATAAAAAGATCTGCTTGTCAACTAAGTCTATGAAAACACTTGCATTAATTCCACCAGTACTTCCAGTTTCATATGGTCCAAATTAAACACCAAACATGTAGATCTCGCAGAATGACTGAGGCTTAAAGGGAGCACCGGGGTGACCTGTCCTACTGCGTTGTCACAGCAGAACCCACTATGCAGTGGCATCAGAGTACTCAAGAGCCCCCTCAGCTGAACCTTAACAATCTCCAGCAACAGAAGCTCCTCAGTCTCTTTAGTGAACCTGTTCCAATGGCTGAGCAGACTCTTCTAGAAGTACTTTCATAAGTAATGAGAATTTTGCACCCACTGCCTCTTATATTTTCTCCGTGCACCTATGCAGAGTCCAATCCTGTTTTCTCCATAAGCAGCTATCACAGAACTTGAAATGGAAGAGAGATCTCATCTTGACCTCCCCTGAGAAACTCAGTTTACTCAGTACTTCCCTACAAATTATGAGCTCCAGCCCCTGACCATCTTGGTGAGTCTCCACCAGGCTGTGTTCAGACTGTAAACCTCTGTCCTTACCTAGGGAGTCCAGATTCAGAGGCAGGTCTCTAGACAGGCCACACAAGTCCAAAAGCAGCAATAAAACATCCTTCCAACTGCTACCTGCCCTCTTGATCAGCAGCCTGCTACATCGTTAATGCTCATCACAACGGTACAATGACAAGTGATACTTGTCAAAATAATTCCATATCATCACTTACAGTCATTAGATGATAATATTTTTAAATAAAAAAAGAAGAACATTCAAAACACCAAAAGACACATTAAAGGGTATTATCATTATTTCTTTTACTTCCGTATGAATTCACAATTTTTTATTATAGTCCTTTCAGCCGTATGCAAAGGTTTATGCAGCTGTTTTTTACACAGATAATACACCAGAACACTAGGCCTGCTAAGGACAGATTTCAACTTCCTAAAGGAAATAAGCCATGCTCTCTAAATATCACCAGCTAAGAGGTGAAGCACTGACCTATTAGACCTATCAAGTCCCTCAGGCTATGACTGCACTACAGCAGCAAGATCAATAGAAAATTACCTTCTATTTTCAAAAATTATGGAAAGCAATTCTTCCAATCATTTACTAAATCCTGCTTAAGCTTTCTAGTAATCTGAAGTTAAATTATTTGCTGTATTTCTTAAAAATATCCCTGCAATTCCTCTGCTAAATACTAATGCAATGTTTAACACTAACCCTAGTTACATTTGAACACTGTCACCAACGCTAAATTCTGAAGATAAAAATCATACTCTGTTTAAAAATTTACTTTCCTTTACACAAACACGTGCATCAACCTCTTTCTAAAATCTCATAAAAAATGTCCTGATATGGCTGTATAATTTTTACAGTCTGTTTCATTAAAGACAAGTAAAACACAAAAAGATTATCATGTAGCTTATAGTTCTCTATCAGTGGGTAAGAAAATAATAAAATCTTTATATAATTTCCAATGTAATCAAGTAAATACAATCTGTTATTAAAGCCCAATCCAAGATCCATTGATGCAGTTCATGGGAGTCCTCCCATTAAATTCCATGTTTTCGGATGAGGGACCAAGATAAATGTTAAACATTGAAAGAAAGAGAAATGAAAACTTACCCATGAATTCAATCCCTAAATGGTCTGCTGCACCGAAGAAAGCATGTAAAAGAAAAGAAGAAAAGATGGAAATGTTAGACTGAAAAGCAAATACTCTCTTTGTCATCATTTGTAGCATTCAGTATTTTACTGTAGTGCTGCAGAACTCTGTAGAAGTTCAGGGACACACTCTGTAAGTAACAGCCAAAAAGAAAACCAGAACTCTAACCTTGAAGGAACAATCCTAACACAGAACTTTAGGGTGTGGACCTGTCACATAAGGAAAATGTGTCTGGGGAAGGATACAAACTTCTACTCTCATTATTACTATACTTACTGAACTGCCCCAAGACAGCTAACTACAGGAATTCATTCTCTCTTCCTCCTGAAAATTCTCTCTTAATATGCTACCATCTTTAGTTAGATAAGTTCTTAGTTTCTCTTAATAGGATCAAATACTAGACAAAGAAATTAAAGATTTTCACTCAGTTTTGCAGCTCTCATTACAGCACAGTAGCCACTCTCACATCCAACGTGATTGCACTACAGCAATCTGTTCCAAAACAGAAATCTGACTTCAGGAGATAGTAGATATGTCACCTATTTGACCAAGTGACTGGTAGACAGAAATAATTTCACAAAACTTAGAATAAATAAATAAATAAATATTTTTTTTAGTGTGGACTGAATTTACCATATGGAGCTTTAAACACCTCAGGACCTCTTTTCAAGAGACTAATTACAGTATGAGTCTGTTGACAAAAGATGTTACAGTGCAAAGTAGTTTTAACTTTACAAAAAGCCTTTATGAAGCTGATATGAAGTGTGTTTAAATTGCTATTTTGTTAAATAATAATAAAAGTCATTTGGCAGGGACAGGCCAATGGAAAAACTTATAACTGACTCTTCAAAACTTGATGTGCTGGAGTGGGTTCAAATCCAAAATGATACTGCAGAAAAGCAACACATCCTGAAAGAGTGCAAACCACAATTCTCTTCTGTGCTAAACTTGAAGCATGTTACTTTTGTTATGGGAAGTAATTATTTGGATTATAAAAAGAAAAAATATATATATTTTTTTCTTAGAGAAATGCACTGTTTTCTTTTAAAGTATACTAAAAACAAAGTACAATAATTATTTTTGTCTTCAATTTGCACTCACATTTCCTTAAGAGAGAAAAGGTTAATACATGATTTTTCCTAGGCAAGGCTGAGCCAGGTTTCACGTACAGGGCTGCATGAAACACTTGGACTTCAACCCACACAACAGTTGTAAAAAATCACTTGAGAACTACACAGGAAAGTCACAAGTAGATTTTCCAATGTAAACACAACAGTTAATTCCAAACACTACAACATGAGTTGTCAGATCTAGCACCTAAGACGAGAGTGCGAGGTATTGCAGCTTTTTCTGAGAGCACTGGGAATCATGTGCCCTTTGTAACCTCCCAGTTCTTCCAGGAAAAGGCACTGGACATTAGCTTGACTGATACACTTGATATACAAATTTATATCACAATTGCTAAACTCTGTATGTATCTTCATGTAAAAGACCACAAATGCAGCTCAAACAAAAAGAATGTAAGGTATGTGGTATCAACATCTTGCTGGCTTAGAATCAGAACTGGTGCATTATCCAAGACTAGAAGCACCTAAATGAATCCTCCTTTATTGGTACTAAAGAACGCATATACGTATTATGCGTACATAATGTCAGCATTTAATTAAAACCACCAATATATATAAGTACATAACTTTATGTATAAGTTGAAACTACATATACACATGCATTGCACGTTACAATGTCCTCATCTGTATTCTTGCATTTACATACTAACATGGCATACAAATATCCCTAATACAATTGATGCAGAAACATAACTTTTTGAAGAACACGCTTTCAGAATTACAGGAAGTGCATTCAATGAGCCATAGTCACAGAGTACCTTGCTTTTCTTCCCATTTCCTCTACTCATAAAACTCATAAATATTATCCACCTGCAGTTCACACCTTGCATCGTTCAGTAAGATAACTGCTTACTTTAAGAAAGGATAATGGAGATCAAAACACCATAATCCAGTCTCCAGGAAGCTAAGGATGTCCATACATGAAGATTAAGCTGTATTATCTTTTCACGTCTATGTACAACAGCTGGTAAAACTCTCCTTTCCTAACTGGGCTACATCTGTTCTCTACATAGCAGCTTTCAATTTGCAGCCTGCAGTCTCCTTCATGGATTTCAGAAAAACAGTTAAAAGGCAGTTTTCTCAAAAAGTGTATATAACATAGACCTTTCTTTTTGAAAAGGATTTTACTTCTGGAGTGGTTTATGTATACTGAGAAACAAGGGTAGTCCATAAGCTTCCTTAAAATCAGAGGGGACATTTGTCAGGTCATTTATTTTAAATATCTCATCACCTAGAAAGCAACTTCAGCAACCAACATAATATATACTGCAGATAAAGTTGATTTACAGAGATGACGGTGAAGGGATGTCTAATAGGATATAAACCCTTACAGCAAAATATCTAAGCTGCCCATTTATATCATTAAGCACAGTTCTACAAGTCCTGTAAGCAGAATACAAAAAATTCCTGTGGAATCAGTGTTCTGTGCCACTGTGTATTCGTGGGAGTCAACCTCTGTGGTCACTTGCAGGTTTTGGGAGGAGCCTTGATGCCCGGGGCCTCTGCACCCAAATCCATGATCAGGAGGTCACCCATGGTGTGCAGCTGGGGCCTGTGCATATCCCACTGACTCGAAGTGTAGAACCACATTTCCAACACCAAGCACTGCTCAAGTGCATCTATAAACTTGCATGGTTTCTGTTTTAGCTTGTTTGTAGTTTTTATCATTTTGCAATCCCAAAGACTATTTCTGGAACCAGACTTTTCCCCTTCTGGCAGTGGTAAGACCCTCTTCAGCAGGCAGGTGTAAGAGTTGGGCAAGGCCCACACAGCAAGGCACTAAGGGAAGAAAGCAGGCTGCCATGCTGGCCTAAGGCTGAGTCAAGCACCAAAATACAGAATCCACCCCCAACGTGGCACCAAGTAAAAGACTGCTGTACTCCTATATAGCCATAACACATGTGCGATAAACTCCAACAAAACATTTCCATAGAGACAGAGAGCATCAAGCTATTCGCCATCAGGCAATGCAGTTTCTTCAAGGACCCACTTTAACAAAAACGTGTATGAGTGATATTAATGTATTACTGTACTCAAATGTGGGCCCTGCTCACTCCCCAAATGGACTCATTAACCAAATAATACAACTGTATTTCATTTTTGTTGTGAGTTCTTTTCTTTCTTGTATTGTTATGTTCTGAGGAAGTAATAGACAGGAAGACTACTACATTTTATATTTATTTTTATGAATATATCTGTATTTTGTTGTTGATGAGGGAAAACATCTGAGCCTTATGGTCTTTGTACTCTGAATTTGTTGCTAATACTAAAGCCATTCTAATTTATACTTCATGAATACATCCACACCTGGGAATTCTAGATAACAAGCACAACAGAAGATAAACTTGCACCTGCTAACAGATTAATTTATTAGAGCTTCACATGGAACATGCAGCCTTGGGTCTGGATTACAGTTCGCTGGGGCTTTTTTCTTAGCCATTTTAATGTAGAGTTATTTCTACCGGTTCAAGAATGGTTTCACTATTGCACGTGCATTCTAATTTACACTATGAACAGAAATATAAACCCAACACCCAAATGTCTCTGGGTCTGTAGAAGAAAAATATTAAATATTAAAATATTCACTGTAGACCATAATAGGCATTTAACTCTGTTCTAAAAACAGGCTGACTTGGGTATGGAAGAGACACCTTTACAAAATCAGCGCAAAGCATTTTCCTCTACAAATGAAGTTTATTGTTTCCAATAACTTCATAAGATTTGCTGAATTGTCCTTGATAGTTCGCTGTCTTGAACAAAAATGCAACAGAAGAATATTCTGCAAATATTCAAATATGCAAATACTTGGACAGCTCAAGTATTCTTAATTCAGATTGTTTGGTTGAAGGGAACAAGACAGAGTTTAAGATAATCAAATAGTCTGAAGAACAAATGTAAATCTTCCTAGCAATAGCAGGGAAGTTCACTACATGTTAGCTGATGTAACGGTAAATTGTTGGAATATATCAGCAATTTGTTCCAAATACACTGAGACGCGATGTTGAGAACTCCACATACAACACCCCTTAAAATAAAAGAGTAACTAATTTTACATAAAGCTTTACAGACTGCTACACTCTCAGTACCAGTGTACCATTCATTATCATTAATAATGATAAAACATTAATATTCTGAATTTGTACAGACAGGATTATTTTTTAAACCAAATTAAAATCTTCAGTCCACGAAACTGAACATTGAAGACAACATCCAGGTTAATTGATATACCTTTTTTTTCCTTTCCTCCAAAGGAAAAAAAAAAACACAAGGAAGGAAAAAAACCCAACAAAACGGATTTCCTTTGAATATCTGTATGACTCTGCAAAGGCTAGCATAGCCTCCAGATAGAAACTCCCACCCACTATCAATTTCATAACAAAGGAGCATTTGAAAAACATGTAGCAAAACCTGTTCTTATATAAATAATACACAGAGCTGAATAATTGAAAAAACTATTGATTTACTCTCCCTGGGAATGACAGACAAATGCTCCTGGCTGTTTTACATCATGAAAGTTGAAAGGCTTTTTCTGACTTCTGAAAATAAATACTAGCAACGCTCCCATCTTCGCAGGTTGAAGAAAAGTTACAAGCTTGAACTACTTACCTCACCTGCAGCATGCAGGCTCACAGAGGATTATTTTGCCTGTTCCCTGTCATTTTAAAGATAACAAATTATCATCTCTACATCTAACAGAAAAAGTTACTTCTCTTTAATGCACAGTGTTGGATTTTAATGAACAGTCTCGCTGAATAATGTAGACAATCTGCACTGACATCTACAATCTTGTGAATCAGTACACCTTTTAATCCTACAGTAAAATTCTTTTCACTATAGCTATAAACTCATCTAATAAATACAGCCTTAATTTTATATTCATGAATAGTCTATTGAAATTACTGTATTAATCTAAAAAAATGTCTGAAACATACATTTAAGAATTTTAAAATATGCAGGACGAAATATTTGTGTTAGGCATCCATTATATATAGCAAGCCTTCATTTTTCTCTGAATAAGTCATTACATTCACCAGTGAAAAGACAGTGAGCAAGTAAATGTTAAATACTGTAACTGTACACATACTGTATTTACTGGTTTACTTGACACTCAACCAAC
Source organism: Cyrtonyx montezumae (assembly GCF_038088225.1). Classification (NCBI taxonomy): domain Eukaryota; kingdom Metazoa; phylum Chordata; class Aves; order Galliformes; family Odontophoridae; genus Cyrtonyx; species Cyrtonyx montezumae. Next base: position 21,553,099 of record NW_027072045.1, on the reverse strand, counting down.
AGAACTGTTCAACACATATAAGAACTTCACAATTCAGACATTATGCACACAACTTTTTCCTCTAGTCCACCAACGCAAAGATGTTTTCAAATATAATCGGCTAAAAATCCAATGCCATTTTGGTTAAAGTTAGTAACTGCATCAAATGGAAATGAAGCTGCCTGCATAGTGACTCACAGTGACAAGGTTAATTTTTAAGCTTTCTCTAACGATATGTTGAAAACTGTAAGTAAATGTGACAACTCTCTAATCAGTTCTTCTCACCCAATCTACTGCAACTACGGTAAACGTTGAACAATACATTGTGTCTAGCTGACTACTATGAGTAACTGATATAACCAATGACTCTGGTAGATACTCCTAGGAAAAAAATAGTGTGTATATATATATATATTATATATACAATACTGATATCCTGCTGTTTTGGAAGATTAGAAAAGCTGGTACTAGCATTAAAATTAAACAAAAACAAAAAAAGAAAATTTCCTTTTCTGTTCCTGAAGCCTATCATCTCCAGTAAAGTTGTTTTATTTTTAATTTGGGTCCATAGATCATACTTTCACAATACCATTCAAAAGTCCTGTCTCACATACCAGGATCTCCCACTGTGCTAAGAACTACACCAAGACAAAACACCAAAGTAGCTACCTGAGCTACTTCTACAATTCTGAATCATTTTCTTCTTGTGCATCTTCACCATCTTGCTTCCTTGCTCCAACAGTGACTACGCTCATCCTGCAGTCACAGTCACCTCAAAGGTGCTTATGGTTCTACAACTGAGAAATCATCAGGAAAATGATGACAGGAGAGCAACTTGCCCTCCAATCATTCCCTATGTCATTATCACGATAATTCTCACCGAATCAAAATCTGCTCTGTATGCAGTCCTTGTCCACCTCTTCCCTCTGCTGAAGACTTGCACAGGTGGACTTGCCTTCACATGCAGGTATACTGGTGAATAGATGCGCTTTTATTAATCTAAATTGAGCATTTGTGAAATGTGAGCAATTAGGCACTTCTACTGCCTTCTGATAGCCATTGGCATTATTTTCATTTTGAAAGGACTGACTGACAATGCACACATTATAGAAGCTGGTCCTTCCCAATCACATCATGAAAAGCCCACATCAAGCTACTTACAAGATGGGAATCATATTTTTGTCGAAACAAAAACAGCAGTACTTCCGAAAGATAAGGTCTAGAAAAGTTTTCTGAACTGTTTGAACTATAATACTTAACTTGACACAGGCTTCAAAGATTTCACTAGATTTCACTTGACTGTAGTGTTCTTTGGGAAAAAAAAAATCCTCTTCTGGTTAAATAAATGACAAAAAAAATGTCTTTTAAGGTGGAATAAGTCTACAAGTTTCTTAGAAACGACTACTGGGACTTTTGCCCTATTATTTCCAAATGGATACTTGAGAATACAGGCCTGTAAAATATAACCAGCCTCACAGAAACATTAGAGGAATTGCTAATAGCTCCCTCATCTTATGAACATATGACATTTAATAAACATTTCTCATGCTAAATGTTACTTTATTCCTTCTACAGATCATTAAGCTGTCCTTCTCTTCACTACTACAAGAAAATGTTCAGATGCAATCATGTTTACTACTCTCTAAAGGCAAAGCAAATTTCATAAGTTTTTGTCAATTTCTTAAAACCTAATTACTTTTTTCAACTTCAGGACAAGGAATGTACATCAACTGATGGAAAATATAGCTTTATTCCCTAATGTACGAAGTAATTTCGTTCTACTGCAGTAAAAAATAAATAAATAAATAAATAAATAAAACCTCCAAAAAACTGAACAACCAGCAGCTTCAGAATACAGCTGAAGTAACACCAAGACTTTTAAAACATTGATGGAATTTAATGAAATATACCTCTCTATTCTGATTACAGGAAAATTTCCATATTTATTTATATCCATACATGCCTAGATAATTGGTCTCATATTTGCACAGAAGGATTAAGGAAGCTCAATTAAATATGAGGGATACTTGGGCCTTTTTTGAAAGATGCTGCTTTTCATCTACCTTAATTTGAGAAGATACATTTCTTTAGACACTCAATGTAAGCATACTTGTGACACAAAAAAAAGACACATTCTTATATTACTTTATTTTAAAGAAGTCAGAATGCACAACAAGATTTAAACTTGCTCTGATTGTGCACTTACTGTGTTAGCCTCACATCTTATGTAAGTAGCTGCTTCATACAGCAGCATTACTAAGCCTAATTTTCAATAGTTCTGCATTTTGTGTTTGAATAATGATAAAAACACATAGCTTACAAACAAATTCTTACCCATATTTCTGGCTTTTGCTGCATATTAGTCTCTTTTGTCTCCTGTGTCTCAGGAGTCTCCCAGTTCATCTTTCAGAAACATGAAAAATTTAGTAACACCAAGAACTCCCATGTTCTTCCAAATATCATAGAGAATCCTATCCTCTAGGAAACTAAGCATTCTTTGTTTTTGTTATTTCTTTAAATTTTACCAGACAATAAACCTGAAAGATTATAGGACTTCACTGCAGTGAACTTTTATCATAAAACAGCATTTGTCCAACATCTCTTGTGATTCAATGAAGGAAATTCCAAATGGCAGTTCACAAAAATGCTGCCGTTGCTGCACAGCTATCCCATGCCTGCCAAAACAGGTGATGAATAGCAAGAGAAATGTGGGCACATCTTTCCATTTTCACTGTTAACTTTCCCTCTATTTGTTTTACAATTCAATAACTTCTTAAAGAAAGAAACAAACGAACAACTGTTGTGTGGTTGGGCAGAGGGCACATTGCTTTTACTACATTTACTTTTCTTTTTTTTTGGTATTAAATAGAAGTATTAAAGTCTGCAGAAAAGTGACTTTATAGGTAGATGTAAGGTTTGTTATATTTATCTGAAAATTCATATATAAAAAGATTTTTACAGCTACCCTTTATTTAAAGCTGCTGAGAACACACACACAAACTTAAAGAGATTCTTGTATATTGTCTAATCCTGTTTTCAGATTGAGGGAAGGCTCTTTGAAGGCCAGGCACACTTCAGCATTATCCTCCAAGCACTCTCTTAAATCCCTGCACCCCATCCTCTGAGGCTGATGGCCCGTTCCAACAAACCTTTATTGACAGCTGTAAATAAGTTTTTTGAGCTAATCAACACTAAGCCAGGCAGCTGGAAGAGCACACTAATTTAGACAACAGCTCTGCAGTGAGCAGAGATTTGTACCAGAAACTCAGGTTTTGAAGCAAGATGAGTGAAAAGTACAGAGTTGATACCAAGGAAATATGTCTTATCTGGAGCTCTAACAGTTCTAATTGTGCCACATTACTTTGTCTATGTCAGCACATGTACTCTTCCAACATCCTCACAACATGTGCTTATGAACCCACCTTTAATATCAAACAATATAACAACAATCAGTATTATAACCACTTACCTTGCAGCCAAAGTTGCACATGCAAATAGAGCCAAGGCTTCTATCTGTGCCTAAGCTGCCTTGTTTATGTGAAGTTTATGGAAATACATTCTGCTTAGAAGTGATGAATTAATAATGAAAGCAAACATATAGCTGCAAAATGAATAGCAAACAATGACCATCAAATCTCAGTCTAAGCACGCTGTGAAAGTCAGTTTAATTAAAAGATGAAAGATTAATTTTGGGTATGTGACATGAATTTATGGCATCTGATATGTAGGTAGCAATCTGAAAAACATTTTAATTGCTCCTGTGATTAAATACTGTAGGTCTTCAAATCCTTTGCTAACATAAATTTCACATGACTAAGTAATAAGGGAGTCCACTAAACGTAGTACAAAGGCTGTTTAAGGTGGAATTTCAGAGTTCAGAATTTTGTTTCACTGTCATTTCACAGAGCAACCAAATATTTTTAAGAAATACTGAAAATTGAGGGACTTGACCTCTCTCTGCCTTTTTTTTTCTTTTTCTTTTTTTTACATATAACTAAAGTTGGCTAAAAAAATTGTTAATGCTAGGGATGAATAATATACTGGAGATTTGAAGGAGCCCAGAGGATGTGATAAAAGGGGCTGTTCAATGGCATTAATAGCAATAAAACAAAACAAAAGCTAACAGCGTATTGAAACAAAACCACAGGACGTTCACAGAACTTGGTGTTACCTACAATGGGAGCAGAAGAACTAAAGCTGCTCTCACCTGAGCACAGTGATCCACAGCAATAGTTATGAATGCTACATAAGAAGAGTGCCAAAGGGCCTCCCACGCCAAGATATTTAACGAATGGAATATAATCGCTCTGTCAGAGCCATTTAAAGGGATGAATTGGTTATGCATAGACTGGACATAAGCAGAAGCTGGCAGAAATGTATCTGAGCGCTGACATTTGCAGAACTGGTGGCTTCCATCTTGTCCTTGTCCTGCTCACAAATTACTGCAGCATACCATGTGGAGCAGTGCACCAGAAAAATAGAGGAAGAGATTTGTTCAGTCACCTTCATAAATGCAAACTGTGACTTGAAAGCTATGCAAAGAACATGGAGCCCATTTTTAAAGAGATTTGAGAGACTTGAACAGAAAGTTATCAGGAAAGATTGGAAAAACCACAGCCCTTGGCAAGCTGCCTCATCAAGCTCAGAGACAGATGATCGGAAGTACACCAGTTTTCTTTTTATCTTGTTTCTTCTACATAATACAGACCTTCAGAAGGCTCAAAAGAGTCTAATAGCTCCCAACACACCTCACAGAACATTCTCTCACCAAAAGTCTTTTAAATTACCATTTTGTGTAAGAATTAAGATAAAACTTAATTGTACATTCAGTTAGATGTTAACACTACCAAAGAATTCAGTGTTTCCATTGCAAGACCATTAAATCAATATGAGGAATACCTGCGTAAAGTTATTGGAGTTATTATAGCACTGAAGAATTGCCAAGAATGAATATAATCTTACGGTATTACAGCTGGTTCTGCTGCTGCATTTCTATCACTGCGTGTGCTGAATCAGGATGACATGTAGACAGATTTGCTATGAGATGTCCACTTCACTGAGATGTCTGCCCCTGATTTTGACAATCAGCTGCATTAACAAAAAAAAGCCAGCAAGGCACTAAAACTTCAGACTGGATCCTCATAGGTGAAATACTTGCAATGATCTCCAGCAACCACTGCAGGAAAAATGCAGTGACTCTGAGTCATGTCTAGACGCAGTTTGTTTTTACCCTACATGTCTTAAGAAATTTAAAAAGGCAAATAACTTATCATTATGCTATCACACTGACCACCTGATATCTTAAACATGTCTCAAGTTCCAAGCCACGAATTTTCTAATGTGTACAAATTTGCTATTTTCAGTGTAAATGTATTCTTCACCTGTTTAAACTCATTCACTCTTGTGCCAACGTATCTTTCAGTTTCAATCATTCTTATCTTTTACTTATATTTTATTACTCAAAGTATTTATAGATCCAATGGTTTCTCTGACATATTTCCCGGAACAACACTGATGGACAACAGAACATCTATTAATTAATGAACTCTATCAGTGTTAAATTCATTTAAACAATGTGTTTCAAATATCCCCCCCCCCCCCCTAAAAAAACAAAAACAAAAACAAAAAAAACCCACTAACTTTGAACATATAAACCCCACAGTCCTATAAAACATAACCACGTGAAAAGAACACAAAGCACACTGTATACCTAATGGTGTTGCCAGAGTCCCCAGAAATAAATCCATAGAGAAAGAATAGAGATATAAAGCTCTGTCCAGTGCCTTTGAGTCAGACTCCGTCAGAGAGAGGAGATCTGACTCAAAATGTCTAATTCTATCCCAATACACAAGTGAAGGACTGAGATGGCTGGAACTGTGCTGACTCCACTACTGGTCCAGATGTAAGGAAAGCATCATCATGAATCTGAAGATTTTCCTTAAATCCCAACTGCCGAGGAAGAAGATTGTTGTCTCACTAGGGGGAATTTATCTAAAATTATTAAACGGAAATAACGTTTTTATTAGAGTAAATGCATTCCTATCATATTTGCGTGAGGATTTGGAACTTCAGCAGCGGCAACAGTGGGTCACCTCCACAGGTGCAGATTTTTACAAGTAGGGCAACACAGGCTCTTGTTCATTGCTGGCAAAAATGCCTATTGAACTGTGGTGACTACGTTGAAAAATATGTTTCCTAGCTGAGAATTTGCTCTATCAACTAGCATTATTGCATTCTCTATATCTGCTGTAGTTTCCACAGAAATAAAATGAAGGCGTTACTTTCAGAGAGACCTATGCAATAAACGTAGTCATATTTGATGCTTTCTTCTAATGTTTGTGCAAGTTCCACATACTGCTGCAGAAGACAGTCATAATACAGTTACACTTCATTTCATTTATTTATTATTGATGTTAATGCTGTTTAGACTGTTTGGACAACATGCAATAGCAATTTTGGCATTATGCTGACTTCTGTTCCACTTTAGTATCTCATTTAACTAAGTTTAAATACATGTAGAACAATTAAATATGAAACATTAAATGTTTGCTCATGGTTTGCTGTAGTGCATGAAGAAGAAATACTAGAAGAATTAACAAAAGTTGACACCTACAACATCAAGCTTACTTTTGGAAAGCATTTTCAACATGGCTGAGTTGAACATTAAGCATTAATATAAGTGTCTGGAGACAGATATTCCAAATGCCATTAAAAAAATGCACACAGCTCTAGTCTGCCTGGGTTGATTGAAGTCACTGTCACTGTGATGGAAGCTCATTAGTTGCTCTACAATTGCATGTTTCCATTTTCTTACAGTTCATTAGGCTGACTTAAACAAAATTAAACACTCTCTGGGGCAAAATAACCATGCAAAACAAAAGAAATCACTTATACTGATCATAAACATTTTCTTATGAAATTACAATTTTGAGGATAAACGTTTCTTTGTTGAGCAACTAGAGACCATCCTTCCCTATTCCCACCTTTGGATGACTGGAAAACTGGGAGGGGGAGAGGGGAGATATTCTCTGTCTATGAATCACATAGATAGTCATCAAAGTACATTGTATTTAACTGGTATCTCCATCATAAAAAAATCAGCAGTAATAACAGTAATAAAAGTTTAACCCCATTGTGATGAATTAGTTAAATTAGTGTACAACTCACCTAGTTAATGATAATTTTGTTCTGCCTGTTATGACTATTCATCTCTTCACTGCTTTCCTCTGCTTTGCTAACTTTTGCTTTTTTTACCTATGGTCATTATATGCAAAGCATATAAAGTTGAAGAATAATCTGTATTATATTACAAGGAACAATCCACATCTTTTGAACATGATCATCTTCTAAGCACTGAGAGCACCACAGAGATACTGTATAATATAAAACCTTTTCACCTACTTCACTGTCACGTGAAGGCGGGAAAATGTTCATCTGGATTTGCTCTCCCACAGTTTACAGGTAGACTTACATTTTGTAAAGCCAATGGTACCAATGATTGATCTCTCTTTTTTTTTTTTTAATATTACAGATACATTAATTGAGGTGCAAGATGTACCATGAATTTAGAAGAATTCAGCTGTTTTGATGGGTACATTGAGGCTTTCAAGACAATTGAATGTGACATCACTAAGGAACTCAGCACGGGCTGAAAATGTTCTAACAGCAACAGCACTGAAATACAGATGTTGAGCACCATGCACTGCAGTGCAGACCCACCACTTCACAACTTCAATGTTTTTTTTTGCATAAGAAACTAATTTTAAAGGACTCAAACTCAAATCCATTTATTTTTATTCTTTGTAGCACTTTTATCTGACACAACTCGTATGTCTGATACGAGGCTTTGATTATCATTAATTAACCTGAAATGATGATGACTTTCTTCATGGGTCACTAAATGCCCTGCAGTGCATGTGGTCTGGACAGGTTATTCATATGACTGGCCAAAAATTGCATAACCATAATGATGAAAATCTGAAGTGTCAGCATTTGCTGCACTTAGATCAGCTTTGTAATGGATTCATACAGAAAATTTGGGAGTGAGAAACAGATTGTTCCTGTTCTGCTCTCCCCCACTGCTCTCTCTCCTTGACCTTCTACTATTTATTTGTGAATAAAAAAAACCACAGTGAAACCTGACCTCACATTTTTACATGTGCTAACAAGAGAAATGCGGTATTTTTTAAGGTCTGGAGAAGTTCATTTGTTGCAAAATACCACCAGGACGTTCTGCTCCTCAATTAAACCACTCCTTTCCAGAATCAAAGAACAACATAAAGCCACAAAAACAGACTCTGCACCCTATGCTTTTGTCCTGTTGCTACTCAAAGTAACTGAATACAAAGCAGAAGGTACTTCACAGCCAGCAGAAGAATGTACTAGTACAAGCAGATTGTTAGCTCCTTTTGTATGTGCTAGTTATTCACTGTCAGCAAGTGCTTAATATAATTGAAAAAGATTATCTTGTGCTTGTGATAGAAAAGTAAAATCCTAGTGGTATTTCAGATTGCAACTTACTGTTAAATTGTGTATGATAGTGCATTTTAATCTTAGAAAAATAGGCTGAGTACTTATATTTTTTCTCGAGTTATGCCATGAAGAAATGCAATTTGCCTTTTAATAGAACTGTTAAGGACCCATTCTCTTCAGTTTACTACATGGATTTGTATGCTGCATACAAAATGCTACAAGTTTAATTGGAACAGACAGCATGACAGCATAATTTCATACAATTGTTTACAATTATTACAATGGCAACTTCCACAGAGCTCTTGGTGATTTTTCAAGAGCATTTGCAAGCAAAAGGCACATATTAGAAAAAATAATAATTTTCTACAGCTGTTCAAAGTGGATTAAGGAAATCTATCAGCAGAGACACATATTTAGAAATGGGAAATATTTTGCCCATCTGAGCGTAACTGTAAGACTTGGTGACTTTATTTAATCTATTCATTTTAAAAGGTATTCTATTACAGTTTGAATTAATGGCACATAAGAAAAAAACAGACCTACAGGTTAGGACTGCATTCTTCACTAAAAGGAAACCAAAATCAATTAGACAAGACCGAAGACTCGGCCCAAATCAGAGGAAAGCAAGTTGTGCACATGAATCATAGAACCATTAAGGTTGGAAAAGACCTCTTAGATTATCTAAGTCCATCTATCACCACGACACCCACTAAACCACGTCCCTCAGGTCCACATCTATATGTTCCTTAGACACTTCCAGGGACAGTGAATCCCTTAATTCCCTGAACAGCCAGTTCCAATGATCGCTCTTTCTGAGAATTTTTTTCTTATGTCCAACCTGGAGCTCAGTAGGCACAATGGGCCATTACCTCTGTTGTTACTCACAGGACTTCTGCTTTACAGCAGACCCTTCACAGCTCTGTTGCTCTTCCCTGAACATGCTCCATAGCCTCAATGTCTTTCTTGTAGTGACGAACCCAAAACTGAACACAGCAGTCATGGCACAGCCTCACTAGTGCTGAGTAGAGAGACGATAATCTCACTGCTCCTTCTGACTACAATATTTCTGACATAAGTGCTGGATGTAATTGGCCTTCTTGGCCACTGCTGGCCTGTGTTCAGCTGGCTGTCAATCAGCATCCCCGAAACATTTTCTACAACACAGATTTCCAGCCACTCTATCCTAAGTCTGTAGTATTGCATAGGGTTGTTGTGACCAAAGTGCAGGACCTTGGTCTTGTTGAACCTCACACAAATGGCCTCAGTCCATCAATCCAGCCTATCCAGATCTCTCTGTAGGGCCTTCTTACTCTCAAGCAGATTGATGCTTCCTCCCAACTTGGCACCATGTGCAAACTTACTGAGGGCACACTTAATGCCCTCATCAGATCATCATGCCAGCTGAATTAAACTCCATTCAAAATCACCCTCTGAGACCAGTCATCCAAACAAGTTTTTTACCCATCAAAGAATACACCTGTCTAAGCCATGAACTGCATGCTTCTGCAGGAAAATGTTGCAAGAGACAGAATCAAAGGCCTTGCTAAAGTCTAGACAGATTGCATCAACAGCCTTTCCCTCATCCACCACGAGGGCAACTCGGTCACAGAAGGAGATCAGGTTGGCCAAGCAGGACCTTCTCTTCATTAATGACTGTTGCCTAGGCCTGATTCCCTGTCTGTCCCACACACTCTGTGACTGCACTCAAGATGATCTGCATCGTAACCTTCACCAATACTAAGGCCAGACTGACAAACATGTAGTTCCCTGGATTCCCCTTCCATTGGGAGTCACGCTGGCAAGCCTCCAGTCACTTGGGTCCTCTCCACTTGACCAGGATTGCTGATAAATGATGGAAAGTGGCTTTGAGAGCACTTTTGCTAGATTCCTCGGTACTCTCTGGTGGATTCCTTCCAACTGGTCACATGGACTTGTGATAGTTTAGGTGGAGTAGCAGGTCACTAACTCATTCCTCCTGAATTATGTTTATTTGCTCCCCATCTCTGTCTTCTGGCTCAGGAACCTGAAAACCCTAAGGAAAACTGTTCAGACTATCAAGGAAGCAAAAAGGCATTAAGTACCTCAGCCTTATCATCATCTTTGATGGTAATGTTCCCCTCCACATGCCCTAAAGGATAGACATTCTCATCACCCCTCCTTTTGCCTGCCCATTCTTCCAAAAAAGTAAACTTTTTTTCCCAGAGTTTCAGTGAAATGAGAAGTTTTGGCAATAGAGAGAAGTAGTAAAAGAGGATCAAATGAAGACTGTGTGAGGTTGAAAAACAAACAGTATGAGCCTAAGAAAACTCACTTGAAAGGCATTTCTTTGTGAAAGACTGAAAAGGTTTTAGTGCACATAATCAATTTTCTTTTATTTGGTGTGTCCTGTTAAGAATTTACTCACTCTTTTGTAAGCCTAGCTATAGCAAACATGCTGGAGTATTACCAACTCATCTTCCTTACCACTAATTTCACAAGATCTTCAGTTGTCAACAACCCCCTTAATCAAAATTAGGGCTATTATTACATGTAACGTACATGAAGCATATGCTCTATCAGATGACACAGAAAGGAGACTTACTAGAGGGATGAGAAAAATAAAGATCTGAGGGAACATTACGAACACAGGGAGAATAAGATTATAGAACAAGTAACAAGACAATCATTAAAACAAACCCACAAAAAACAAACAAAAAAGAAACATTAGAGAAGTTTAAGGCATTAATAGAGAAGTTTATGAAATACAGCTATCCAGTTCTTTAGAAGTGATATTACGGTGAGTCAAGTTCTTCAGTTTTGTTATGCCATGTACTTATTCTTCAAGTACTTTTGAAGATATTCTGAAAACTCAAGAGATCCTTCTAGACCTTGAACTCTGTGCTTTTGGCATTAGATTTGTCACCCACTCAAAATAGTTAACGCAATAGGGACAGACAAGGGAGAAAACTGGGCTGTGACTAAAACACATAAATAGTATTCAAGAAGGGGCCCATGAGAGTTATCATGTTGAAGATGGACAAAATTCATTTTCTTCTTTAGGGGGAGGCGCAGGCATCACTACTTATGCAAGCAGGCAGATTAATTAGCTTTTACCAAGCACTGTGCTGCAACAGCTGAACTGCTTCTCAAACCTGACCTAATTCATTTAGAATTTGCCTGGGTATTTTCTCATTGAATCACACTATCAGAGTAGAATTCAGTGAGCTGAAGAGATAATACCGGGAAGTCACATAGCCCCATATCAAATAAACAGATTTCTCATGAGCAAATTAAAACTTCATAAAAACCCTGTTGCAGCATAACATTTTTTTTGTTTGTTTGTTTTTTGATTTGGCACAGCATCTTAAAATTTAGCACCCGACATCCAACCATCTGGGTGCCAATTTAGCATCCACAGTGACTGCCTATAAAATCTGTGAATACTCATCTTTCCATGTGCCTGATGGAAAGGACTGTGGAGATCTGCACTGTGTCACATCTGTAGGAGCTGTGCCCAAGAATAGTCACAAGGTACACATTAAATTTAGGGACAGTTCTAAATAAATTCTGTATAGTTGCTGAGGGCAGCTGTTTCTTCACAGCTCTGCATACATTTAACGACTCCCAGTAACAGCCCCTACTCCTTATGACAGGAAAGTGTAGCAAAGGTAATCAGACACAAATAGTTGCCATCTCACCTATCAGTTACCTTCCTACCCACAATCAATTATGCAGTCCAATAACTGTTCTCAAACACCCTGACCGACTATCAAATTAGCCAAACCAAGGAATGCAGTACAAATACAATTTGCAATACACAAGAAGAAAACTCACAGACCCTAATATTAAATATAAGGGTTTCATTCAGCTATACATTTACTCATGTGTTTCAAAGGCATTAAGGTGTTCATTTTCACAGAGTCTAAATATTATATCAGAAAATGATCTAAGATGCACAGAATCCTAAATACTATTAAATGCACTTGATGCCTTTTGTGTAAGAGAGTTTGCACTTTCACAGCAGGTGTTTTTTTTGTTTTTTAAACATCCAGGATAGGGGTGTAGCTTGTAGTACTCCCTAGGCTTGAGAGATTTGTGGATAATAGGAATGCATAATAAACAAGCACACTTGGATTTATACCTAACAGAATTTGCATCAGTCAATCAAACTGCTGGACAACTGATACAAGTTTACAGATAAATGTAAAACAAAATAAAATTGTTCAGTCAGTCAGGCTGCTTCTTCAATAAATACTTAATGGATTTCATAGTCCTGGACTGACATGGATAATGTATTATTTTCCTCCTTGACCAAAGGATACTACTGAACTTATTTTTTAAGCCAATGAATCTGTTAAAGAAGAAAAGAATAGTCATCCTTCTGCATTGCTACCAATAAAAAAGCAACATTATCAATCATTTTGTGTTAGAGGAACAATATTGTGGCAATGTCATGTTCCGCACATATCCCACTTTGCTCACAGAATAACTGCATCCTATCTACACGTCATTTATTGTTCTGAATACAGGCTGATTTTTTTCTGTTACATCCCTTATTACTAGAATGAGGTTTTTTGCATCTTTTTCTGTTGTAAATACTAGTCTGTACAAATGAAATCAATACAAATTCCACATAGGTCTTTTCTGTGAACAAGAGACCAAAGGAAGAACCACAGCATTCTTTATTTGAACTTGACAACTTTATGCTGTTCTTTTTCAGTCCTTATCAAGCAAAACCACTGAAGTAAAAATAAAGGCCTAGGGAAGAACTACAGATTGTATTCATCTTTGTAAACCCATATCAAAAGTCACTCTTGAATGACTCTTGAAAAAAGCAGCATTTTGAACAGAACACGCACCAAAGACAAGCAGATAGCTGTTTAGGAACCCGATTGATAAAACACAGGGAACAATACTGATCCTGTATTGATCAAAGCAAATGTGTCTAATTTTCCTTTCGCTTCTAGCTTTCTACGGCCAGCAATTTAAGAGACTTGGAGAACTCTTTCATGAAAGCTGAGTCCCTCTTTTGCAAGCCTGATCCAGGAGCCAGACCTGAGTGCAGGACAGCATCAGCTGCTGAGGCTCTGTGGGGCTGAATCCAAACCTGCTCACATCCATCACTCTGAGAGTGGCTTCCCATCCACTTGCCCTTCCATCCCTACCTTGTGCTCTCTTAACAACTAAATCCCACAAAACTCAGTTTAAAAGTTAGTACTTATCTGATACTGCCCTTGATTTGTTTTTATCTTTTCTGAGGCAAGTTTCTCCTCCTAAAATATTTATCTACATCAACTCCATATATTACAGTCTTCTGGTAAGGGTACTTGGATAAAGAATAGAAAGATAGACAAGTCATCATTAATTCCTTCTCACTCTCCTATTTTTCTATTTTCCTGCTTCTGTGCAATCTCTTAGGTAATACCTAGTTATGTTTTACTGCTTTTTAAACTTCACTATCACTCTCGGCAATATTATTTCCTTTGGTGCTGCTCTTTCTTCTGCTTAGACACAGACCATCTGCCATCCTGCTCACCAAACTACTTGTCAGCTTTAATATCTGAAGGCACTGAAGGATATTCTAGCATGAATTACTTTCATATTTTTCTTCCCAAAGTTTGGTTTAAGGATAGCACTCTATTGTAATGAGAAACTATGAAGAAGCAGCAAAAGCCCATAGCAGATGGCACAGAAGGCACATACCATAAATTTTCCATGTGTGCTTCCTACCACTCATTACAAGCTTATTTTAATTCTCTTTTGCCAATCAACTTTAAATGGTTTTCAGCATTAAGATATTAAGCAAAAGATCTCAAATTATCAAAATTTGATTTTCTCCCCAAAGCTGATCCATTTATGCTAAGATGTAAAACACACAAATTGCTCCAGTGAAAAATGTGCAGATGATATACAGACTAATCCAACTAGAGAATCCTTGGAGTAATTCTAACGAAGCAACAGTAAGGACTGCAGTTCTAACAGGCAACCTGACAGCTGATGAAAAACAGTGTTATCCAAAGCCATGTACACTGTAAGAATGAGCTGTACCTATTATAACATTTTTCCTAATGCCAGTGCTTTTATACCAGATGCTGGGAGGAGCATTCATATGCAAAAGATCAAGATGGAAAAAGCTTTGTAGCCCAGCTGGTCCGAACCACTTGATCCAGGACTGAAAAGGAGGGAAGATCAAGCCTATTCCTATGCCTGTTGATTACATTTCACTAAGTCTCACACCAGGGCTTAAATAATTCTCATTTTCAGGGCAAGCACAATTAGAAATTGTAAGATGTATCATCCTTACTAATTTTCTTAATTTGGATATGCAAAAGCTCACTAGGAAAGATTCTACACTACAGTACATTTCAAAAAAAGACCAGTCACTCACTAGAATTCTGCATTTAAATCTCATCCACCCTGTCTGTTCTTGGTCATGGTTTAATTGAAGAGATTATGTGTCTTTTCCAAAGAAAATGATTCCATAATAGTGACAACCCTGGGTAGGGTGGCATAGAAAGATCAAGATACTACGTGCTACACAAGAATAAGAGTAGCTAGCTATTAAGAACCTGCCAAGTTTTAGGAAAAAACAAACAAACAAACAAAAAAACCCTTTAATTTCAGAAGTACTGAGTGGTAATGACCCAATAAGTAGTTTGTTGCTATTGCATTATTCAACTCAGAACTGTGACATACCTGAAGTATCTTAAATTAAAATTGAAGCAAGATATAGCTCTAGCAGTGTAAAGATCATTTTTAATTACTTTCTTTTTCCTTTTCTTTGTTACCTTTTGTGGTAACAGTTAAAAAGTGAAAAGGAAAAGAAAAAGAAAAACAAAAACAGTTTTTTTTTTTTATATGTGTTAAAATCTGGCAGTGAAGGTCATGATGCTGTCAGCTCAACTATGCATTTCTGGACTTGAGGTCTTTCCCCATCCAGAAGGGTCCATGTCTATGTATCAAGCTTCTTAGTAAACAGAGCCTCTGTGTCATCTTGTAATTTTTTTAAAACTGATTTACCATGCTAATTGACTTCTGGTGAAGTCGGTGATTACATCTCCCCCATTAACTTCATAGGGAACATAAAGGGATTCCAAGTCAGATAACTGTGGGGTGGTACTAAAAACCATGAAGAATCTATGCAGCTTTCCCAACATTCTAGAAAAAGGGCTCCTGACTAATAGAGAGTTCAGCAATCTATAAGTCCTGGAGAAAGAAATGGACTTCTACAAATGTATCTTCGAAGGCACAGAGAGTTTATAGAACAAGATCAAGCTGAAATGCATTTTTGCCATCTCCAAAAGTTCCTGAAATTCTCCAGGCAGATGCACCTCTACATTTACAACTATTGCAGCTGTTGGTAGTTGAGAAAATATCAGAGTCCTTATCATCTCAACTGGGCCCAACAAATCCACATAGTAACACTGTCAGTCAAAGAAATGGCACCTACTGATCGATGTACATCACAAATCCCATATTTTAGGAAATAACAGAAGATTTCTATTAAAACAAATTCATAGCAAATATTGGCTTATAGACAGAACTGAGGTACTGAAAGTTGTCCTACTTGTGCAACATTGTAATACACATTGTCAGCTAATGGTTGGGTTTTTTTTGTTTTTTTTTTTCTTCACAAGGCATTCCCTTTTGTCTTTAAGGAACACATTCTGATAACAGAGCACAGATTATTGTTACAGTACCATACAGAAGTCCTACTATGCTCAACTCGACAGCCATCCAACCTGAACTACTGATGACTACAAATTTCATAGCTACAAGGAACACAAAACTGATGAGACTGATACTAGGTCTGATCTGCTAATTTTATTTATCCTCACTGGGAACATGCCATGTCAAAAAAAAAAAAAAGTACATTTTTCAGAGGATATCTGTCACTGCTCACTTACTAGCTTGCTGTCTGCCACACTGTCCCTGCTGTCTATTTAATAAACAGTTATTTTCTTGTTTAGTTTGAGCAGAGAATAAACTGAGCAATCAAGGTCTGACAGGACATAACAGTAGGGCCAACACGGGCTATACTACATTCAGATTATGATTGTGGCCTCATAGAAGTCAGTTTACACTGTTGCATCAGACTATAAACTATATTACACATAGACAGAGAGACTTAACCTCATATTAGTCTCATCCTATTTTTGATGGTCCTTTGATAATAGGAATGACTTGACATGTCTGATTAGTAACAAGTTTTTTGGTTGGTCATTCTGAAAGTAATGCCTCCCCCTTACATCCAAGGAAACTACAAAAGATACAAAGAGCACAATAAAACTATTTATTAAAGCTAATTTTCAGATACAAAACATTTTTTAGTTTAGTCACCACCACTGGCTATGTATTTTTTACTAGCGATGAACAAAAGCATGCATGCTGCATCTGAAAAAAACTTCATGGCCAACCAGAAAGTGGCTTATCTTTAACATTGCTTTCATTACTGCTGAAACACAACACCCACTACCTCATTGTACTCACATCCACTGCTTGGGTCTCCATAAGCATCAAACATGCATCAGTGAATGTCAGTGGGTGTCATATATTTCTGTATGGAAGAAATCAGCTCCACACCTTAGCTTCATACACACTTCCATGTCGGATACCACTCTGTCAAACTGCCCCTCTGCTGCCATGTCACTCAGCAACAAAATGGAACAGAATATTGGTGGGAAGGTTCAGACTCTACTTACATACTGCCAACATTCACCTCTGATACTGTGGGCCAATTTAATAAAATAGAAGGCATTACTTTTGGAGCAGATCTCATAGTCTCTAACAAACCCACTCATAGCTAAGGATTAGGATTTAAATTCATTCTCTTAAAATGAACTGCTAAGGTCACCCTCTGCCAAATGCTCCAACTTGAACAGCTTTAATCTACCCTACTACAGAAGAATGAGAATGCAGCGATCTGTCAGAGTAAGCTGATTATATACGGATCATAACAACATCAGATACACAGAAGGTAGAAGCTTGGTCCCAGACTGTCACCTTACCAAGCCCACTCAGACAGCCAACCTCAACCCATGTAAAATCTCAGGCTGAGAGCAGCTGCAAGTAATCCGTTCCATCACTTATCTTCAAGACGACTTATTTGCCAGACCAACCAAGTTCCACATTAGAAAGGAGACCTTCCTCATTGCAACCATGGAGATCCAGCTTTAGTACATCACACAAGCAGGCAGTTATCACAGAATAACTAACTGCACCATAACCCTACACCATAAATTGCATTAACTTGCGAAGTAGACTCAACCTGAACAAAAATGTAACTAGAGCTGCCCAGTTGCATAGCAAATGTCTTTTCAAAAGGACTTACGAAATCAAGGGAATTAAAATTTGGCAGATCATCTATCAAGTAAATCACAAATTTTGTGAGGTAAAGCAAATAATTCGTTCAATTAAACACAAATAATTCATTCAGATGCTTCAAATGTGTTTCATAACTTTTCAGTGACAATCAATCAGCATGAGCATGAATTTTGCATGACAAAGACCTAGGTCAGTATCAGGCATTTTATAAACTCCAGCACCTTTTACAATATTACCAAGCATCACGGCAAAACTGTCTTGTGCCATCGCTAGGGTAGCAAGGTACTACAAAAATATGTGTTTTAACATGTCACAGATTCTAGTGATGAACTGTTAAACCTAAAAACAGTTGAGAAACCACAGAAAAAGCTTAATCTTTTTCTGCCAGAAAAGGAAACAAGACAAGACATTGACCCATTCAGATCTCTGTGGTACAACTCAGGCATTCATCTGGAAGAGAGGAAAATCAGGTCATACAGAACAAGGACCTGAACCTGTGTTTTGCCTGTAACAGGTAAATACGCCATTCTCTCCTAACTAGGGACCCCCTTTTCTGTGTAAAACCAGAACTCTTTTTTCCTGTACCTGAAAAAGCTTTCCTTGTAAAAGTACTGTTGAGGCACAGAAAAAGCTTCAGCGCTGCAAATGCAATCTTTCCTCAAATAAAACTCTGTTTTATAAAATGAAGAAATAAAGCAGAAAGAAAAACCAATAAGAAAAGCAGGTTAAATTTAAACACTGGCTTTCACAAACAACCCACGCAGTGGATATTTTCTCCTGATAAGCGTCAGGTATTAACCTCTTTCTGTATCTTCAGAGATAATTGGAGCCAGCTTCCTAAATAAGAAAATGGAATATGGGCATATGTTCAATGTAAATGTGCAAAGAACATTTCAGACATGAAGCTGGAAACTATATATTTTATATTCTACTACATAGCAAAAGTAAAAAAGATGACATATAAGGAAGAAAAGGAAGACAAAATGAGATGGAGCAGATTGCCCATGAGAAGCAATTTGTGACCTAGACATTTACCTGAAAGACAGGGATGGAGAAAACAGTGAAAGCCAAATTTTGGTCTCTGAGGGGAGAGCAGGCCACTGGCAGGAGCCATGTGGGAGGAATCATGGCACAGGCAGAGCAGGCGGTAAAGAATAGGGGAAAGCAAAGAGTCACAAAGAAACATAATTCAGACGCTGAAGTACAAAATAGATACATCATAACATAAGGTTAGAGAATAAAGATGAGGAAACTAGGTAGTAAAAAGCTAAAACAAGTACTACAAGGAAGAGAGAACATGCTTCTTAAACAAGAGAAATTGAAGTACATTCATCTTTTTGATGATAAACCAACTGAGATGCCAAAAAAAAGAAGAAAGGGGAGGGAAACAAGAACAAGGGTCAGAATTACTAGAAAGCAATCAAATGAACAACAGCAGGCCAAGTTCAGCTATTTATGTTCCAGTGTTCACTGGTTCAGTATAGTTTTCTTCACAGGACCATTCAGAGCTAGACTGTCAAAGGTGATACACAGGTTGCTTATAGAAATAACAAGAGAAACTTTCAGTTTGCCAGGCCGCTTAACTTATGACCGACAATGGCAGCCAACAATCAGACTTCTTTTTACCCCTACAGCAAGCTGACACTTGCAGTGAGAGCACTTAGAAGCCTATAAGCACAGAGCCCTGGGAAAAGGTTGGACAGAAACCAAGTCCCCCAGTCCAAGCAGCCTACCAAGACCTGCCTTCTCTAATCTGTTCTTTGCTTCCCTCCAGGGAAAATACTGATCTCTTCTTGTCTTTAAGAAATCCTTTTCATGAACAAAATTACCACTGAAGTAAATTATTGTAGCAACATATTTTCATAGCTGACAATTTCAAGCCCTTAGTGGTCAGTAGAAAAAATCTATGGCAAAAGAATGGTCAGACATGGAAGTCTGAATAAGATGATGGAATCTCAAAGGATTAATTAATAAAACATTTAGCAGTTTTAGTGAGACTGAGATTTTACCTTTTTGATCTTTCTGATCCACGGAAAAATAGCTTCATAAACTTCTGGTTTTGCACAGTAAAACTGAACCCAGAACAGCTGTTGTCTGTCCTTTTTGTCAAAAATATTCACTATAGAAGGCCTCAGAAAATGAGCCAGAAAATGCCTTCACAAAGCTCAGAAATACCTTTGTTCATAAAAGACAGATAGCTACCTAAATGTGGCAATCAAACTCATAATATTGTTGACCCCTAATGTGTTCAGCAAGATTGCTGTCATCCTGGAAAGAGACATACATACACTCTACCCCCAAAGTATAAAGTATGCACAGCAATGCAGAGCACTTACTGCATTAATATTACATGATACACTTACTCCGTGTTTCCTTTAATGAGCTTAGTTTGTTCAAATAAGCTGTCTGAACACTGATAGAAGCTCCAAGTGAAATGCAAAGTCTAACATAATAATTGCCTTAACAGACATCTTTGTAGTGGAGTATAGATGTAATGCAAATAGTGAAGTTCAGTTAAGAGCATGGAGACTCCTACAAGTTAAAGTTTTGTTTTGGGAAGTCAATCAGGAAACTCAACCCAAATATCCTTAGAGATGCTTAAGTTCTCACATATGAACCCCTTATTACTTTTAATCTTGAGGTAGTAAACATGTGTTGGACTGACCTTCAGCTTGTAAGATCAGGGCAGACCTCACCTTCCCGATGCTTATTACTTACATCTAAGCAATACAACTAAACTAATAATGAGGTCACTGTATCAACCATCCCATAACTTTGTGATTTATCTGCATACTCACTGTCGCTTTTCTTTCTAGAATCCCTTTAACACAGAACCACTAATAGGAAAAGTCAAAACACTCCAAGTTAGATTTAACACAAATTTGTGCATTCAAAAGCATGTGATCAGTTGCCAATGAGAGAAAGATATCTCTGTTCTCCATGAGTTCTTGCTATCTCCTGCAAGAGGACACCTTTATGCAATCTATACCACCTCAAGCAAACCTGAAGCATTTAACAACAGAAGCATGACTAAATCACTGAAATAACGTGAAAATGCAAAATGTTATTTGGACAGTCAAGTAGCTAATTTATTAAAACAGAACCTGATGAAATTAATGCCTTTTATTTAAATCACTTACGCATTTTAAGCAACGTTTCTGTGTGCCATCTCACAACGAACCATTTTTGTATACACTTTTCTCACTGAGCATTGAGAGCTGTGGTTTTTGCACTGCTGAACTTTTGCCTTACAAGGCCTGTAAAAATGATTTGACAAGTTAAAGTATTGCCCTGTCCATACAGGCAAAATCAGAGATGTTGGTTTGAGATGGTCAGAGATTGACACTAAAAGGAATGTGTTGCTGGTATGGAGAGCATGCAAGTCAGAAAAACTAGCTACTCAGAACAATGGGCTGAATAGGACAGCTCCAGAGTGTCCCAGAACATGTACTTCATGCTATATATATTACTTATAGTTCTCCAGACATGGGACAGCCAAGAGTCGATTTAGGGAATCATAACACGTTCGTAAGAACAGCAGGCAGGAGCAGTTGATGGCTTGGAGCCTTGTCACTTCAGAAGGTGCTTGTTTAGTAAATGTACCGTGCCGCCTCTCCTTCATGCACCAAGATGAACCCAGCATCGCAGAGGAGCAGGCTCACCAGTGGGAGAGCACGATTCACAGCTCTGTCCTTTATATAAGACTGTAACCTCTATTCACAGCCATCTGCTGAAACTGTTGTATAACAAGCCATAATCTACCATTGCTGCCATCATATGGTAAATTTCCTTAAAATACACATGCGAAAAGCACTACACAAAGACCTAGAAATTCTTTAACTAGATGCAAGTTCCAAATATCACAGATGAATGGTAACTTGGGAAAGGCAGCCTTCAAGTTCCTCCACATGAGGTGCCTGTAATTTCCTTCTTGATTTCTATAATCTGTGTAATAGAGAAAAATATACTGATTAAAACTTCTTGTTGACTCTGATTTGCAATGCTCAATACCTCAATTTTCTGTATTATTTGGGATTTACACTGAGCTTCAATAACAGAATTAATTCTTATTGTTTCACATTGACACAGTTTTTGGTTTTTTTTTGGTAGTAGTAGGAAATTACTACTAGGAAACTACTACCAGAAGTAGGAAAAGAATTTTGAGGTCTTTTTCCTGCTATAAATCATATTTCATCTACCTGATAGCACTGCATCTCCATGGATTTCTACTTACATTTAACCTTCACAAGTTGAAGAACAGAACACCTATGGTATAAAATGCATGCCAAAAAACAGTCATACTTTAACTATGATTACTTTAAAAGAAAAATTTTGAAAATAATTTGAGTACTAATACATTTTTGCCTTCCAAGAAGAGATGAACAGAGAATGAAGAACTGATATTCCTTTAAAACTAATAAAAGAATTCTAGTATGTTCAGACATTTTTTATACTTTTCCAAATAAACCTGTGTCATTTCTTATTTTAATGTTATTAAACAAAGTCACGAATTTAGTCAAGACTGAAAACTCTTCTAAAACTAAATCGTGAAACTGAAAGCATATGTAACCCTCTTGAATCTTTTCAGACGACATGCAAGGAAGACATGCACAGGAAGAACATCAAAAACAGATTTTTAAAATCTATTCTATTGTAGTGATAGTAAAACTACTAAAAAACATTCCTACGGCACATTCTGCAGACCACTGTGTACCTGTAGAAACAAACATTAAATGTAGTTGTCTCTTATGCATTTTAATTTGGGTTTTGAGAAAGTACAAAAATAATATTCTGAGAAATGATCATGATTTTGAGTATATATCCTATGTTCACTGAAATAACAGCAAACTTAGGATTTCACTTAATCACTTTAGGGCTTTAACTTTTTGATATGCTCTCACAAAGAATCTCTTTCTGCTTCCATTAATTAAGAGCAAATTACTTTAATAATGCTGAGTTGATCTTGAACCTCCTGTTTGAGAATTTCAGTCTTGTTCTGCAGAATAAAGCTTAAGTTCCTACCTGAAAGTATAAAAAAAAACCCAAAAAACAAAAACAAAAAACACCCAAAAAACTAAAACAAACAACAACAAAAAAGATTGATACTATTTGCACACAAGAATATTTTACAGCATCAACAGAACTCAAATTAAGAAATCCCTCTTCTACAGTGTACATGCATCCTGGAGTCTCTACCTACATTTGACCAAAAAAGGTTGAAAAGCATGCTTCTGCTTTTCCAAGGCTGTCTTTTCTTTCTGATTTCACCTTCCTCAGGTTTCATGTTCCCCGGCCTGCATTACCATATGATGCACCTTCTCTTGTCTATAGAAAAATTCATTAAAACTTCCAAAATCTCTGAAGTCGCTCTTCTACTTCATCATTATTTCTACATCCACAATTCCTTCCTTTCAGTTTTTAATGCATCAGTATGAGAGTCTAGGTCAATTTGTGATGTACTTAAACTGGTGGAATACTGTTTATATTTCATTTAAAAATAAACCATTGTTAAAAGAAATGTCTTGCTCACTTGGTGGGCAGTAGAAGATCTCACTCAAAACTTTCACTTACAGGGACTTCACCCAACCATTGAGGACATGAATCTCTTAAAATCTGATTTTACAAGGCAATAAAAAAATCACCTTTTGATTATTTGTCTCAGCAAAAGCTTAATGTCCCTAAGTAACATGATTTTTATAGTGAACATGCAGTAGGCGTCACTCTTCATTTTGATTGGTAAGAGTGCACAGAACTATTGCTGTTACGAAAGAATGTTGGCTTGCAGCTGCTTGCTCCATATGATTTTTTTTTTTTTTTTAGCACAAAGCACTCTCAATAAACAAATGACAATTCTTCTACAATAAGTACTGCAGAAGGCCTTAAAAATCTCCATTCAAGTTTTTTCTCTTTAGTTATTATTTTGAGACAATTTGCTAAACAAGCACCTTCTGAAGTGACAAGGCTCCAAGCCGTCAACTGCTCCTGCCTGCTGTTCTTACGAAGTTAAAACAGTACTCAGGTATAGATACATATCTCAAATCAAACAAACAAACAAAAACCAAAAAAGCCATCCTCTTAAGATTAAACTAGCCCAATGATAAGCCTATTTTAGAAGGACTCATCCTTCACAGTATTTAGATATCCACCTCTGGCAAGTCAGTCCTGATATCTTCCCTAGATTGTTTTCTACTCCTTACTGCCCCTACCTACCTTCAAATTGTAAGAGAAAAATCTTATTTACTCC
Organism: Cyrtonyx montezumae; assembly: GCF_038088225.1. NCBI lineage: Eukaryota > Metazoa > Chordata > Aves > Galliformes > Odontophoridae > Cyrtonyx > Cyrtonyx montezumae. The sequence continues at coordinate 21,529,101 of NW_027072045.1, read as the reverse complement.
TATGCCTTCTGGAAATCAAAAATGGAAGAAATACATTTGAGAAAACATTGACAAAATCAGAAAGCTTAAGTAAAATTGACAAATTAATCAGGTTCTAAAAAAAATAATTCAGTAAAAGACTCATAAGTTTCACTTGCTTTATCCAAGCAACTTAAAAAGATAAAGTAATTCTTTAAATATTTTGTAAGTGTCCTCTATTTAGTAACAGTTCCTTTGAAGACTATCTTCACAATGTCCAGTACAGTAGCTTAGCAGCTACAGCTAGCTCTGCTGAGCCTCCTGGGTTCTGCTGAGAACTCCAGACTTCTCTTCCAACCTAAATTATCCTATGATCTTACAAATAGAAAACTGGAGGGGAAAAAAGTGCCTAAACTCAGACTGAAACGCACAGCTTTGAGAGTAACATAACCACTACTGCTTCTAGGAAGGAACCTGGTCTGGAGGCCAACTATACCCTGGACTGCATTAAAAAAAGGAGTGGACAGCAGAGAGAGAGAGAGGATATTGTCCACCTCTACTCAGCTCCTGTGAGGCCCCATCTGCAGTACTGTGTCCAGGCCTGGGGCCCCCGCACAAGGAAGACACAGAGCTCTGGGAATGGGTCCAGAGAAGGGCCACTAAGATGATCAGAGGGCTGGAGCACCATTCTTAAGAGGAAGGGTTGAGGGAACTAGGCTTGTTTAAATTGAAGAAGAGAAGGCTCCGGGTAGACCCCATTGTGACTTTCCAATACGACTGTTTACATGGGCTCGTAGGACAACAGGGAATTGTTTTAAACTAGTACAGAGGAGATTTAGGTTAGATGTTAGGAGGAAGTTTTCTACTCAGAGGTCGGTGACACGCTGGAACAGGTTGCCTAGTGAGGTTGTGGAAGCCCCATCCATGGAGGCAATTCAAGTTAAGGCTGGATGTGGCTCTGGGCAGCCTGATGTATTGGTTGGAGATCCTGCCCACAGCAGGGGAGTTGAAACTAAACAATCTTTGAGGTCTTTTTCTTTGAGGTCTTTTTCAACCCAGACCATTCTATGATTCTTCTTAAAGCTGAGTCTGTGCTCACAGAAAGCCTCTCAAATGGGATAACTCCAGGGCAGAGGGCTGGCATACTGATCTGATAAAACAATGGGCACACACATAAGCTCATAACTCATTTAGACATGACTCAGGAGTTCATAACCTAGCTAGGCAGAAAAATTGCAATTGTATCAACAAAATATTAATTAGGTCTTGAGGCCATGAAGACATTTCTAGGGAAACAGTCTTATTTTAAACTACCTAGAGGTTTTTTTTCTTTTTTTCTTTTTTGTTTTTGTTTTGTGTTGTTGTTTTGTTTTTTATTTATTTATATCCACAGAGTCTTACAGAAGAGGGTTTTTGATCCTTCACTACAGAAAGAAGTAATCTAAGAACAAGTATCTGCAGACTCCAGACATACAAGCATGCAGGTTTGTCTTTGATGAGATTCAAAAAGAAACATGATTTGTGTCATGCTGGCACAGGTCAAAGTATAATATGACAACAGACTAAAGCTACGTCTATAGGAACAAGATTTCTGACATTTGAAAGTCCAGTCTGACAGACCCAAAGCATCATGTGACTCTGTTAGTGGAAACTGACAGGAAAAAAAAAATCAGTATAAAAAGAGGGTGCACATTTTAACAAAAAACATAATGGACAAATTCTATGTGTGAGCAAATTTTGTCAGGAAAATAAGTCATCAGAGAAGGTATTACATAAAAACCTGCTTCTAGTGGCCAGGTCACAATGGTTTTAAGAGGTTAAAAAATGAACTCTGATCAGGCTACAGAAGGAATTACAAGATCAGGTTGTCGGCAGTAGCAGGAGCATGGCTTAATAACCTTTAAGTTTCCCATTCTATTTTTCTATTTCTTGAAAATAATGCCTTTATTTTGAAAAATGTGGATTGGATTCCTCTTCATTCATGTTTTTAAGGTCACATGGGAAGACTCAAATCTTACTATGTCTCATATAGAATTATACTGCACATTATAAAACTGAAATGCACTTTCCTCTGCATGGTATAGTAGATATTGAAACAGTTAGGGATAAAATAGTTGAGGACTGAGTTCAACAGAATTTGTGTAAGAAAATCCACCCCCAAATAATGTCTATATGACAAATTGCTTTCTCCTATGGTTTGGAATAGATGCACAGAAATGTTAAAGCTGTAGAGGTACTTTACCTCATATATACTTTATACTTTACCTCAGTGTAAAAACTAATCGAATGGAATATTTGCAGCCTAGATAGAACTTACCTTTCAAGACTCCTTGGGTCAGACAGGTCTACTCCAGAACACTATAAAGGATAGTACATGAGTACATTTGTACAATTTAAGCTGTATATTAAGTTTCCAGTTCTACAGATACACACAGGACTACACATGCCTGAAAAATGACTTGTACGTGAAGTTATATAAAAGCTTTATTTATGATGTTGAAAACCTAGGTGCTTTAGCACTGGCATGAACCATATGTGTAGAGAAGTTAGCTCAAATGAAGAAAGCTGAAGAAATGTTTCAAATAACGCTCCTATTACCATGTGAGTGCTTTTTCATGTTAGCCCTTCCTCCATACACCAGGGAAAGGAAGAATGAGCAATAATTGATAGACTTGTACTGCCCTGTGTTACAAAGACTGATAGTTTCCTTCCTCTTGATAGTGACACTGAGCATGAGTTGCATTGCCATGTAATATGCAGTTCTCTTCCCTCTTCGGCAATGTTACTCATTTTATTATGCTCCTTGCTGCTCCCATGCTTTAAGAAGATTTCTCACATGTTCCAAGACTAACAAAGTTGTTTTTTTTTTTTAATTTTTGTTCTTTCACTTACATTCAGAAAAAAACTAGTTAATAGTACAGAAATTAAATGAAGTGAAAGAACAAACTTCTACAGCATCTGTGATGGTTCCCATGACTAAAGGTCCACTGGAAGGTCCTGCATTAGTGATGTTTTGGCATTGCTGCCTTCCTATCTTACAGCATCTTAAATATAGCAACTCCTCAGGTTAACTAGGAAAAATGCACATGATATAGCATACCATAACTCTTATAAAGTATTACATAAATTGAACCTTATCTGAGATGTATAGTGAAGATAGAGGTAAGAAGCTAGTTTTGGCTTGGTATTGAAAGGAAAGCACTGCAGAGCCATATCACATCATTTACCAATGTGCATAATCAAACAGAATCCACACAGAACAAGATTGGTTTGTCTTAGAGGGCTATTATAGAAAGACAATATTGAGCATATAAACACATTTTATAATGATAAATTTAACATGGTAGTTATTTTCTGAGTGTAACTAAGATTTACTTCCGATTTACTAATGAATGTTCTAAAAACATAACTTGCACTATCACAGGCAAGGAAAGATTAAAAACATATAGCCTCAGTCTTTCATACATTTGATCTTCAGAAACGGTAAATATTAATATCAGATGTACCATAGGAGCTCAGAATATATTTCGTACAAAAAACTCTAGGTAATTCCCACAAATCTCATGAACCAGACTAGCTTACAGAACTTGACTGACAGTAGTGTTGGCTGTATGCTGTTCCAACACAAGAATTTAAGTGTTCAGCTTTTGGAACTGAGTCTCGTGTTTGAAAAAATGGCTGCTTTCCGAAGCCACTTCTAAAGTCACCTTTTAGCATCCTTCAGGAGTTATCTTTCTAATCAAACATTCAGCTGCAAAACTAAATTTTTGCAAATCAACACCATGGCCTTTGCAGAGGGTCATGCTGCACTTGACTGTCAAAATAGAATAAAACACATTTTACAATCTTCAGGTTACACCAACTGTAAGTATTAATGATGCTAAAAACTAATTTTCATTGTGGTATTTGTTTCTTCTCACTAGAACAGAGATAAATACTTAACTGTTTAACTCTTGAATAAAATACTGACACATCACTGTCTTCTGCACCAGAAAATTAGTATAATTTGCCTCCCAGAAGAGTCACGCACACACCAAGTATAGATGTGCATGCATACCAACACTATACTTGAACATAGAAATGGGGCTGAACAGGAATTTTTCCTCTTTTGAATGTAGATGAGGATTAAATAAAAGTTAAGTTTCAAAACTGACTTGGAAAATACCTAATTCACAGTTATTCATCTTCATTTTGGCAAAATAGCACTTTGGAACATCCTGACCTAAGTCAGCATAAAGTCAGGGTCCCCTGTTTTTATAGAACCTTAGTAATATATTTCTGAATATAAAACCTAATGAATAAAACTTAAAAGAAAATATATACAAAAGAAGGTCATTTCAACAGAATTTTAGCTTCATACTGAGCAGAAACAGACAGCTGAACAATTGAATAATTTTATGAAAACAGTCAAATCAATTGGAGTGTCTCCCACATTAAGACAAATTTGCACAACTAGTAGAATGCTGCAAATAAAGAACAAAATACTATTAGCACAATGCAAATCATGTAGAGCATTTGTCCTTGTTGGATGCATCTTAATACAGGAGTCTTTTTCTGGGCTCTCCATTTCATCTTTATAAATTTTAGTGAAAATACTAGACCTCTGCCCTTGAGAGAATACCACCAGAGTCCCTTGTTATAAACAATCAGGTAGTACCACTGTGTTCTTTCACAAGTTTAGTTTCCTTTCCCCCACTTTTGGGATGCAAAGTATGTTTTTTCTTGAATATATACCACTGCTATGTTTACACATTCACACAAGACTTAGCAGAAGTAAAGATCTGCCTATTCATTATAGACTCCACATTTCACAGTTAAAGGTCAGGCAAAAGGAAAATCTAAGCCAGATACAAAGCAAACTATAATGGGAGCTATACAACATACAGAAGTACAAAGCAACAGGCATCTTTAGCAACAGGCTTTCACATAAAAAAAAGGACAAGAAAATGAAGAGAAAGCACAAAGACAGAGGAACAAGCAGTGTTCTTCAAAAAGCACAAACAAAACCATCTAGATGACATTTTAAAGAGTACCCAAAAGCATAAGAGTTAAATACATTACAGTTTTAGATATAAGAATAAACATGACACATTGGATATGACCCTTTGCAGTATGTCACTCTGCTTAATAAGTTAATATGAATGGTATTAATTAGTAAATGGATTTTCTTCCAAGAAAATTCATCTTGGCTAGCATTTTTTAAATGTATTTTTATGGTCAATAGTATTTAAAAAGAGGGACAGAGGAGTAGAACATATGCAGAGGTACTCCAGCACATAGGTGCTGGAGTGCTGAGGGATTTGATTTAGTGGTTTAGTGGGTAGGGATGGTGGTAGGAGGATGGTTGGACTAGATGATCTTGTAGGTCCTTTCCAACCTAATGTACCTATGAACATACACTTACAGGTACAAAGGAAAGTTATGTTCAACATTAATAACTGAAAGCACATCTTTACTCTGTAAACACAGAGCAAGGTCACTTGTACAATGAAAAAACAGTTTTGTGTAAGCCGAAGGAAAGTAATAAATAATAGAAAAGATACAGACATTATAATCTCTGCAGTTCCAGACAATGAGCACTTCCTTTCTCTGAAGGAACCGCTTTGCGGCCTAAACTCGTCTGCTTTTAGATCATGTAGCTTTACTTGTTCTCAAGTCAGAAGCGGAGAATCAGGGATATTCTGGTTTCAAAAAGGGACAATACTAATGCAAATCATAAGGAATCTAGTTTCCTAGCGGCTTGTTCTGCTGCAGTGCAACGTGCTTTACTAGCACAGACACTGGGGGATGTGTTTTTTTGTTTTAATCAACAAATGCAGTGCAATTCCCTACGTGTTATAGACTGCTCCAGTTGCATGTTTTTTGACAATAGGCAAAGGGTCATCTTGCATGGCAAGAATAGCCTCCAGAACAGAATATAAAAATAAGAAAAACATTTAACGTACTTGGATCTGACAAGATTGAGTCGGTTTTCGGCAAAAATTGGTCGCAGCGGACTCCTTGGTAGCCCTCTTTGCACCTGAGAAAAAGGGGATAAATGACAAACATACGCATGCGATAGTAAAAGGTTAATTTCAAGGCAGCAAAATCAATTGAAATTTTCCATACCATTGCTGTGACGGACTTGTGTATTTACAGTTATCTGCATTATTATGGAAGCAAATTTATTACTGAAGAAACACAAAGGGACCACACAAAATAAAATTTGTGTTTTGAGGAATTCCCCTTAATTCTATTTGGCTATTTTAGAAACTATCAAAATAAATGTCAGTTAAGTGCAACTTCCTTTTAAATATTACATTAAGCATCAGTTAAACAAATAAAGAATAATTTTCACTCAAATAGACATTTGTAGATAAAATAAGCTCATTAGATAAAACAAGGCTTTATAAAATTTCCGTACAGCACAAAACCACGAGCTTTTTTAACACATTCATCTCTGGATGTTAGAATTGGCAGGGAACACTTATCCAGCCACTAATTTTAAGTAAAAATTCCTACTGTATTTAAAATATAATGTATTTAGTCCTGATAAAAAATGTCAAGCATTGCTTATAAATCAACTTTCTTAGATATCCATGAAATTACATTTCAAATCGTATAAATGAGAATACCCCACTGTCTAAATAAACCTGAATTTGCTTTGACTCAAATTTTAACGCCATTATCAATCTTGAATCCTTACTTAAAAAACAAAAAGAAAACAACAACTCCATTTAACGATTTGGACTGTTCTCAGAACAATCTCTTTCGTTTCAACTAAGCATACTGAAGACAGTCCTTTAGTTATTTATTCCCTAAGCAGTTTTTCAAAGAAGAGTGATGGACACTTTAATTATACGTGATAGCAACAGAAACTCCATATCTCACCAAGTTCCTGCACATCGTCTAAACAATATGCTCAAATCAGAATCACTACCTTCATTAGAATTGACAACTGTAACTGGAATTCTGTGATAATGTCAGAACAAAAGTTATCTGTTCTTTCACGTTTCTACTCAGACTTCCTCTGAAAGTTGCCTTTTAAAACGCTTTTCAGTTAATAAATTGATACATGAGAAGTGCATCGTAGCACCACTGATGCAGGGATTAGAAAACATATTTGTGAGGCAATATGTAAATTATAAGAAGTCTCATCAGACCCAAAAGCCTCTGTAAGAGGAATATTTAAAAATATTGATGCCATTTCAATATACATATTGTCTTTTTTTTCATATCCTGCTTTTTGCCTTTTTCCCTGTAAAAAGGAAATGCTTTTTTGCCTTCTTTCCAATGCTACTTTGGTACTTGTCTATCTGTACAACACACTGGCCAAAACCAAAATCAGATCCTACAGCTGTAGTCATAATTTAACAGAAAAGGAAAATATTGTTCTGAAGATACTTCGTATTTGTTTTGCCTTTTTATTCTTTTTTTTTTAAGTTCAATATATTCAATTAAAGATGTCCATTAGTCAGAAAAAACTGAAGATGTCATCATATACTCAGACACTACTGCATGCACTCTTTTGAAATACTTGACGTTGTCTCACATGGAACAGAAGCTCACCTTCACACTCTCATGGAGATTTGGTAGAGCCCATTTCAAAGCTTAAGAACAGCATTCAAGGGTGGCAATATTCTTATCTTTGCATTAGCATCTTCTATTAACTTTTTAGCAGACATCTGTACCAGTCCCACTTATTACCCTATTCAGACTTACAACTAAACTGTTGGTTTCTGCAAGTAATACAGACTGTTCATCACCTAGCCCAACTCCACAAATGAAAACTTTGCTGCTATGTGGCAGTCACAGAGCAGTAACACTTGCAGGATCCAAACTTAACATACATTAGCATGCATGCACACTACTAATGCAGAATGATGTTATCATGCTGCTATGAGGGTACTGATTAGTCCCTTCCCTTCCTTCCTTTCCAACAGTCAGGAGGGCCAGCAGAGCCAGGAGTCTGCTGCCTTCCTTCCATATTGCATTATGACTTTTATAACAAAATAGAAACTTTGCTATCTCATTTCACAGCTGTGGAAGAGTCTGTACCATTTACTCCATCTATCAGATAGGTAATTAATTGCTTATGCCAGAATTGAAGGGGAAAAGTTTGCTGCCAGGGCACGCAACAAACCAAGGGTCACTTTTCCAATCCCACCAAGCGTCAGGAGCCAAGCATCATGCTTTTACTTCAGGAAAATATTTTTTCTATCTGGCAAATGGGGCTTTGAATATTCTCATTTTCACTGAATGCTCTTCATAAGAGCTGCAGTTTAACAGCTGCAAATACTACAGATGCATATAAAGTTGACGGCCTTGAAAATGGCATGGTATAAGGCCCCTGTAACTGGTAAAGTATCGCCCAAGCACAGGACGAAGTTAGATGTATTCTCATGGCTTTCATATCCTGACTTCCTAAGATTAATGGGTTGGAACAGAATATATCAGTCTCCCCGTACATCTCCAGTCTTATAAAACTCATCATCTCTGGTACCCAACTGAAATGTGCATTGCTGCTACTATGCTATGTAATCCGAAAATAATGATAGTGATATGTTTCTCCTCTTAAAAAATAAACTGGGTATCTCATCAAGGTATTATTTCTATCTTGACTATATCATATATATACTGTTGGCTGTCTCAGTGTGAAACTGAAGCATATGGTAATCCACTTGCTGACTGACTTGGATGAGTTTAAAGTAGCATTTTCACTTACCTGTACACTTGGATGAACATGCCAAAACAAGCATTTATTTTTGTTATTTTCAAAAGTGAATACAGAGGTGGCTGATAAAGAATAAATAAAATATTTCAATATAAAAATGTAATGTTACACTAAGATAACTACCATGGCCATACATAGCCTGTTTTAAACAATATTAATGTTTCAATAAAGATGAAAACTAAGTTCCCTAGTTTCATTATCAAATGATTTTTGAAATCTGTAAGACAACAAGTAATAACAATAACTGCTCTGTCAACATCACATCAGATTTTAAATCTTTGCAACGCAGTCTCGTGGAATTGAAGTTATAATGTTGAAATACAATAAAGGCTGATATTGCAACACCCTATAATCTTTTCTAAAGTATCTGCCATACATTCTTCATTGGGAAATGTGATGGTTGTACTTACAACACCTGATAAGCCAACACGTTTTTAATTGGCACCACATTGCTAAAGGAAAAAATCAAAACAAAACAAAACATCTTACAGCTATATTTTTTTGTCATATTCAGAAGTACAGAAACTTCGGTTGAATTTCTCTAAATATTGCCATACACAGTGCAAATTATTGCATTTATATTTGTGGATGTATTAAAAAAAAAGCTGTGAGCAACCAAGAAAATCTTGATAAACATTTTGATACAGCTGACTGCACAAACAATCAATCATATGAGAAGAAAGGGTTTATTAGAAATGCCTTCAAAAAAGAAAGATAACAATATTAGGATGAGATACTTCTCATAGCGAAGTGAAAGTTCTGAGCTGCACATGAGACTGCAACTTTCAGTAAGGAGCTGGAACTACAGTGTGAGCTCTAATTCAAGAACAGAAGACATGCATGCTCCTGCAGTACTATGTACAGACTTGGGCACACCACAGTGAAAGTCTCCACAAATAGATTTAGTTTCATTCCAAATTAAATCTAAGTAAGGAATTCACTATTTTTCACTGATATTCACCAAAATAATTGTATCTCTCCAGGCTTGAGACCAAAGTTTTCAATAAAAGTTTATGAATGTTACGATTTAAATCCTTCTGAATAAAGTGGTAAGGAAAAAACAAACAAACAAAAAAAAAAACAAAACAACTAGGTAAAGCTAATGTGAAGCTGCTAAAAATCTTCAAAGACAGTACATGCCTAAGTAGTAGTTGCTAAATTCAAATAGGATTACCTAATCTTGTGTTCTACACATCTTTCACTTGGTAATATAATTGCTCAAGGATGGTGTTTTTTTAAGGTTACCAAGACGAGCTTTACTGTGCACTGCACTTAGGTAGTCAGCCAAAACATCCTTTCTGTGGAAAACTACATACAGAAACACATTTCTCACTCCTGATGGTAAGGGATTCTGCAGCTTACTCAAACACATTTTCACTTGGGTATCAAAAAGTAGGGAAATTATTTTCTCGTAACACCAATTAATAGCCACTGTACTGAAATCCAAACAGCTGTAAACAGTACGTAACTACCTTTTATTTATTCTCCAAGTGAGATTTCGGAGACCACGATAAAGAAATGTCCAGTGGTCAATAAAATTTGATCCAAGTATTTATTTACACACAGAGGATACAATACACTCTATCCTGGATCTGAGCGTCAGCTGAATCATGAGAATATTGTGAGAACAACACTATTGGTTTTCTCAGCTTCACAGCTATGTAACAAATATATATTGCAAACCATGACATTCCATGGACCATTGGGTTGTATCAGAGCCTAGCATGGGGTATGCTACAAACAGTGAAAAATAATTCCTCTGCTGTGCAAGTAAGCTAAAGTTAGGCTTATCTGTTTCCAGCTGGAATGACCTTCACTGTAAACAACAGAAATTTATAAGAGGATTGCTCCACAAGTAATGCTACCTATTTTATTATTGGTGTCCTCAACATTAGATGCAAGTGATAAGAACAGAAGTGAGGCCTTCCCAAGCCTAACAACTGCCTGTGGTCCTTAGATCCAGCCCACTGGATCTCCCACCACAGCTCTCCTATGGCAAGCAGATCATTCCTGCCCAACCTTGCACTGGTCACAAACCCACTGAGGGTACACCCAGACACACCGCCCCACCAACACTACCAGCATTATCTCAAACATAGCAGGCCCAAACCTCAAGCCTCACGGAAGACCACCTGGCACCAGCTACCAATCACATCCAATACCATCCACAACTCTCTGCCATTCCTCAGCCCACCAACAGTATTCCCATTCCAGCCATAAAGCAGCCAGCCCCTCCAGGAAAATGCTGAGGGAAACAGTATCAAATGCTTTGCTAAATGGGGAAGACCCACGTGGGATATTACATCATGGAAGGAGATCAAGCCAGACAAGCAGGACTGCTTGCTTGTCTACAAACCCATATCAACTCCATCTGGCCACGTACACGCTGTGACCTTGTGTTCTTCCAAAATTAGACCTACTCCATTTCATATAAAAAAAAAAAATGAAGAAGAATAATGACGACTAACAAATTCAGAAGAGTGAAAAGAGACACATCTGTTGCTGAGATACCTGTAATCATGCAAAACCAACTAGAATTATTAAATTTATTAGAAATGTATTAATCCTTGGAAATTTAATAGTTTTATCAGGTAATATTTATACCCAAAAATGCTCATAGTAAAACATATAGTAGAAGGAATATATTAATTCAAAATGATCTAACCATCACTGCAGACTTATCCAGAAATTACCACAGACAGGGAGCATTGCTGATAGAGATCGCATTTTTCTCTTTGCTAATCTGTTTCTGTAGTTTCACAATGGAAAGACTAAGATACTATGACCTTTCCATTACAGTTTCATAAAAGGTTTTGTGTAATAACCTACAAGCAATCTATTAAAGGAAAAGACATGGCTTTTCTTAATTGCAAAGTGAAGGCAGGCACTAGGCTGTAAGAGCTTAGGCTGCCAGTGTCAGGTCTCAGTAACATGAATAGCAGGAGGTACAGAAGGAAAGAGGGGGAGGAGGAAGGGTGGCAGTGCCTAATACAAAACCAGTTACAACAGCTTGTGATAGCAACGAAGTGGCATTTCATTAATTCTTCTTTTCACCTATTTAGCAGCATATGTATATGAATAATGCTTAAGGTCTTCATACAACAAAATGCTGGACTTTAAAACTATCTTGTAAAATCGCACAGCTTTTCCTCAGTGGTTTCCATTGGTGAAGAGGAAAATGTGGTTTACAGAGCAATAGCACTGTGTATTTGAAGTATTCTTTCTGATGACTGTACTACTGATGATTTGCACTTAAATATGTCTTTCCTTTTTTTTTATGCACTGAAGATGCACTTTCAAACCTACAGCAACACAAACTCAGCTGTCTTTGATCTTTTAAGTGCTCAACTGCATTCTTGAGAATTTTTTCTACGTAGAATCTGAACAACCTCCATAACAGAGGTGATACTTTCTGTATAATAAAGGTTTAATGCTCAGGATTTGAACTTAAACAAACAAACAACCTTGCAATCTATTTTGTTATTAAGTTATGGCCTTTTGGCAGTTTTTCCAATTGCCATTTTATAGAAGATAGAAATCACAAAGAAGGGACGTTAAGAACTTTGGAAAAAATCACCATTCTGACAATTTTCATTTAAAATCTTGTAATTGTTAAAAGTAGAGCAAGTAATCACAAAATATATTGAATAAGTAGCCAGAGAAGGGTGAAAAAGTTTTTCTACATCATTTGCCCTAAAACCTGACTAGTTTAAAAACTCTAATTTCAATAAAGAAATTGAATAACACTTAAACAAAAATGTATTTTTCAGGCTGGAAATTGTCAGTGAAGCTGTTTGAAAGAGGAATTACTATTAAGCACTTGTTGCAAATAGCATACAGATCTAAAGGTCATGTCTACAAAAACCCATGTCATTACCTAGATTCAGATAATACAACTTTCAACTGATCTGTTGACTTTGGTCTCTCAGGATCCTTTAGCCTTGGAGAAGCTAAATGGGGATACTTTAGTAAAATCAGAATTCTCTAAATCCTCTGTATTAACCACTGAAATAAATGAGGCTTTTAGCATTTAAAAAGGAGTTATGTGGATTTGATTTAAATGCCTTGTTCAAGGTCACTGAGAAAGTAACAAATTACCATTTCTCTTCTTCTCTGGGTAGTTTTCTTTCTTTCAATTTCATAAAGTGTAGTTCAGAAAAAAAATAAAAATCAGCAAAATGTATGAGGAAAGCCATTCAATTAGCACAGGCCTATGGCAGTCTTGAACTAGTGATTTCCTACTCTTCCTCAACAGACCAGAGTTTTAATTTCGAAGGTGCTCCCTTACAAAGAAAGAAAAAAAAGGTAAATATAATTAATCAATGCAAATATTCATTCCATGCAGAATTGTTGCACTGTGGTTGTAGACTACAGTATTCACAGAAAATTCAGGTTAGGTTTTATAACCTGAAATTTGAATGTATAATAGATAATTGGTATCAAATCTACTTGCAGCATACCCATGCAAATAGATGGTCAGTGAATGCACAGGTTTTTCACTTTTCATGTGAATGAGAATTATCCTCACACACTAAGGATAGTGAAACTCTTAAGAAATAATTTTTCTCTTTGTTTTCATAAGATGTATCTAGGTAAAAGTCACATAATACACATAGTACAATTTGAAGAATCAACTTAGGAAATGAAGTTTATTTTCAATGAACAGATGCAAGAATGAGAAAAGGCTTTGTAGTTTTTTGGTTTTTTTTTGTAGTCGCATTTCAAACTCTCTATAGTTATGCACATTGTAAGCACTGAGATTTACAGAGACCTACTGATGCTGCTTCACCACTTATGATTGAACTAGGCTGAATTCATTTCAGGAGATTAGTTCCTCTTTTGTCCTCTACACATAGTTTCCCATCACATTAGACAAAAAATTCTGGTTTTAAAGTCCTTTGTTTCCCTTCAGCTGGAGATCAACCAGAGCACACTGACATGACTAGAAAACATACATCGTAAGGATCATCTAGCTTATTCCAAGATCTGCAAAAATGAGATCTTTCTCTTTCCATTCTTAGCACAACAATACGGAGTGCTTGTCTACTGTGTTGGAGAAATCAAATCTGATAGGAATTCATTCTCAGCTGCAAAATATATGGACAGAAATACATAGCACAGACAGACCTAGGCAGAAACAACCATCCAAGATAAAGAGTTACAGTGGCCAAGACTGACTGGCATTTACAGGCCAAAAATAATCCATTTGTTAAAGAAATCTAAGAAATGTTCCAGAGCACTGCCAAATATTCAGCTATTGACAAATTCCAAGGATGATGAAAAGAGCAAAGGATGCATAACTTCCATATGAAACTGAAACTATTTGTTAGAAAACTCAAAAAAAAACCAAACTTTTTTTTTAAATCAGTGTGCTGCTTCCAGTACTTACAATTAAATGTACAATAGAACTGGAAAATATAAGCAAGAGTATGTGACAAGACCAAGGTCATGCTCACCTTAAGCTAAATCTGTTTAAATTACGATTCCAGGAGAGATTTCATTTTATAACAAATTAAAAAAATATATAGTTAGTATCAGCATAATTTTTTACTGCTATTTTCTAATAAAATCAAATGTTGCTTACACTACTTTCTGACTCTGGCTAGACAGCACCATCAGGCAACACAATAGAAATTTAGATCATAAACATACAACTCAAAATAGGACAAAGTATCTGGAACAGAAAATTTCAAAAAGACAAATTTGAATCAGCTTAATGTTTTTCATTTTAATCATTACAATTATTCAATTTTTATCTTTTGTTACCTTATATTACTGATAAAAAATGGAAACTTAGTCTGTGCTGCATAAACTGTGTCCTGAGTGCCAGTCCTAACTCTGAATTTACTACCTGCAAACATTGGTTAACTTCAGCAGATAATAAGCAACAGTTTAGGAGATTTCAGAAGCATCTCTGGGAGTAAGTGCACTTTAAAACCATAATTTATTTTTTATTTTTTACTTTTCATAGGAAGATTTTAGTTCTGTATCTTTCAAATTTAATTCAGTACACACGGTTCAACACATACTTTCTAGTTCTTACTGCACCATCCTTTCTCCTTATAAAACTTAGATCCATTAACCACAAAGCATTAGGAAATCTCTCAGAATATCACCTAATAAACAAAACATTTTACCAACTAACTGAGCAATTACTTCACTGCTGTTCTGGATTTAACCAAACAGAAAAACTGAAAATACTTGATTAGTTCTTTTCCGCAGTATACCTCTGCTGTGTGATAAATGATTTAACATGGATGATAAATGAATATATTCTTTCATTATGTATGGCATTCATTAGCAATGAGAAAGCTTTTGAATAAATGGAAAGTGTTTTCATATCATATTCAAAAGCCTCATGAAGCTAAGGCATAGATGAAAGCCACATCAGTAGTAGAAAAACAAAAGAAAATGATACCTTTGCTTTACATTATGTCTGATCAAGATTACCATCTTTACAGAAGCCCTTCAAAAGTCCTTCTTGAAAACATTAATGACCAAGCATAGGTAGAAAATAAATGTCCAAAATCAATGAAGAAAGGGCTAAAAGATGTTATAGATGCTATTATGGCATTTGTGGCACTGTTAAAACAATTATAACAACAAATGAGTCAATCCTACAGAGAGATGCAGACTCATTAGTAAGTAGAATAACAGATTTGTTGGATTTTCTTTTCTCACTTTTCTCTCCTCAGACATAATACATGCTCCATACTAGAAGCTTGTTTCCAGCTACTTAACAAAAGCAGATGTAAACTTTTTTTTTTTTCTTGGAAACTTTCAAATATGTTTTTCATTTTGTTTTCCTGAGTAATTTCTAATTCAAAATACAGCCAAATATACTCAAGAGAAATGGTACTCCTGAAGTGTTTCAAGCCCAGCTAGTATTGCAGAGGATCTTTTGATAATCATGAAAAAAAATCATGCAAGATGTACAGTCCAGCTTTGCCGATTCAAAAGCATTTATCAAGTTCAGTGAAAGATTTTAATGTATATTTTAGACAAATTTTAAAATGTGTGGAAAATCAGATGCTTGTCCAGTAATATATGAAATGTTACAATCTCCTCTCCTAAATAGCTTGAGATCACATCAAGCCAATGCTTATCCAGAGGGACAGACCATTTCTGCCACATGCTCAAAGCTTCTCAGCAGCTCAGTATTCATTTTGCTTTGTTGACTACTATAATAAAAAGAGCTCATGTACTGGGAAAAAAAACAAAAAACAAAAAAAGGAAACTTACAAATCTACTGCATTGAGCAGGCCAGAACTAATTAGGCAGTAAAGGCAAATTTCAGTCTGCTTCCCCACAGCCATGATTTAAGGTAATGAGTCTTAGATGCTATTTTACTCTTTACACACATCTAATAAAACAACCTTAGATCTAACATGAGTTTTAACAAAAGAACTAGAAGGATTTATTAATGCATGGTTTTATATGTAGAAAGCTTCTAGTGAAAACAATACTACAAGATACGTGTTCCTAAGTCCTCCTTCAGCAGCTAACAAAAGAAGAAAAAAACTCTTCTTGTAGTCTTGAAGACTCAGCCTTCTGACTCTAGAAGGCTAAAAGAAGCCCCTAGTCTGCCCCGACCGTCAGCAATAGAATAGGTAAAGATGATCTTTAGAGACATGGGTCATAGCACCTTAAAGCGGATCGGCAACTGGGGCAGATCTGCTCACCACTCCTTTAAGGCAAGGCATCGTCATAGCCAGCCTGCCCTTGCTTTTTTCTCATGATGAGCCTGCCCAGCTTGCCCAGGCTCATCATGAGAAGCACCATCTCACTGTAAGGATTCCTGCTTCTTAGAAATTGGATGTCATCTCTAAATGAACTTCAATGAAAAATGTCATTTGCTTACTAGCCTAAAGCAGTTATAGCAGGTCCCGAGATGGACTATATCAGCAGTAATTCTGACCTGAGATGCCTACACTCTAGTGCCTTCAGACACAAATTCAGACTAGCTTTCTATAGATTTTCAATTCTGGTGGAAGTTAGTACCTGATTTGGAAATAATCAAAGCCATTCAGGAGGTGTCAGTTAAAATATTCATAAACTACTGACAGATGGTCTACACAAATGATGCCTTCTCACTTCACAGCAGGAAATAAAAATGTCTCTGCTACTTTATTTCATCTCATCAGCACACATCTCATTTTATAGATCAGAACAATTTGACATGCAATGGAATTGTCTAGCAAAGATCAAATAGAGAAACATTTTTGAAAATAATTCTTTCTTAGCATATTAGGTATAATTTAGAACCAGGAAAATGTGTGCTTAAATATCTCCTGAAAATGTCTTGCTTGAATTTTAAGTTGCTGACTGAAACTCCAAACCTTTAAAGTTGCCAGTCATTACTCAGGAAGAACTAGTAACAAGACTCAAGTAGTAGAATTTTATACAAAAAGACAGCAGTATCTACTGTAATGCCATTATGGCATCAGTTTATATCTATTATCACTATGTAGATTTAGCATAAAACTAGCAGCTAGAGCACTCCTGCTTATGGATAAACAATTCACTAGTCAGTAAAAATCACTGGGGTCAATTGACTAAACCTAGTAAGTTTAACACCTACTGAAGGCAGGGAGCCACAGCTTTCCTCAGCAAGGAAATTACAGCAGCAACAACAGCTGGCAATCCACCAGCTTAAAACTGCAGAAGGTGCAATGAAGAATGTAGCCCGAGGTCAGAAGTTTATTCTGTTCTTTCCTTTTAGTTTGGTGGCAAAATAAAACGTTTGTTGCAGTTAGCGTTGGAGAAGCACAAAGCCCACTATAGGATCAGAGCCACCCAAAAGAGAAA
The DNA here is from genome assembly GCF_038088225.1 of Cyrtonyx montezumae. NCBI lineage: Eukaryota > Metazoa > Chordata > Aves > Galliformes > Odontophoridae > Cyrtonyx > Cyrtonyx montezumae. The sequence continues at coordinate 21,511,622 of NW_027072045.1, read as the reverse complement.
AAAACAGACAAATCATTACCACATAAAATACAATCCAAATGGACTTTTGCAGGAGCAATACTGCAAGACCCTCACTACAATAAATAAGCAGGAAAGTAAGTTGAAGCTGAAATTATATGCCTAACAAAATAATATCAACCTCATAAAAACCCATGTTTTACACGTTTTATGAGAGCAAGGCAAAAAAAATTCCCATTTGTTCCACTGTGAAATCTTAACGAGAATTCTTAATTTCCTGTGGGTTAAAAGAGCCCACACCATTAAAAAATATCCATATTTGATGATTTTTGTCCTCAAATCGTTTATGCAAGATTATTAAATTTCTCTAACAACATATTTGCAATTTTAGAAAGTTTGGATGAGTCTGTTTTAGACTACAGAATGTGTACTAATTACAAGCAATAGCATTTGACTATTGACAGTGCTTGACCTGTTAGCAACATCCTTCCGTATTTACAGAAAATTGAAACTTATAAAAAAAAAAGAGAACTATCAGTTTATTAACTATAAATAGCAACACAATTCTATGCTATGAATCCAGCTCAAGTTATGATTTTTGCAGATCTGTTCAAGAATCTATACAAATTTTGCTTTATTAATTCTTGTGAACTCTTTTCTTACTTCATCACTGCCCAACAGTTGTGGAGGGTTTGTTTATACCAAGTGTTTCTGCAAAAATATCATATACTTGAACAAAGTTAATTTCTATATAGAAAAAAAGATGCTTAAATATAGATTACTTTCAGAGTAAAGAACCGAATCATAGCAAAGCCCAAGGATGTCATAACAGTAAAACAAAAATCTGGACACAGTTTGCTCAGCTTACATTTAAAAATTATAGTTCAGTTTCCTGAGAAGTTTAAATTAAAACAAAAATAACTCAAATAGTTGGAATCATGCTGGTGAACGCAAGCTATAAATTAACTTGAAGAATTGTATGGAACAATATATTACCTTCAGTGAGGTTATCTAGCCAAAATGAATATTAGTGACAAGTCTGTGCTGCTCTGCACCCATTCCAACCAATGCCCAACATGCAAAGCAGCTCTCTAGCTGACACAGCTATTACTGCCTGCTAACAGCTAAGGCATACAAGTCCAGCGCATGATACTACACAGCTACTCGTAAGCAAAAAGTTGGATGACCAGGGCACTTTAATCTTCTAGCCTTCATGCAGCAGAAATTGAAACATTATTAAAGAGAGGGCAGAGGAGCTCCCAAGATTTGTGCCAATATTCATAGAATCACAGACCTACAAGATCATCCAGCCCGACTGTCCACCTATCACCAATCATTCTCACATGTTCCTCAACACAGTGTCTAAATGTTCCTTGAATACCTCCATGGTTGGTGACTCCACCACCTCCCAGGGCAGCCCATTCCAGAATGAAGAATTTCCTAACATCCAGTCTGAATCTCCTCTGGTATAACTTAAAGCCATTCCCTCTTGTCCAATCACTAGTCAAAAGAGAGAAGAGGCTGACCCCCGGCTAATTACAACCTCTCTCCAGGTAGTTATAGAGAGCAATAAGGTCTCACCTGAGACTCCTCTTCTCCAGACTGAACAATCCCAGCTCCCTCAGAGAATAATCCTTACAGAAAACATACTACACTTTGACTTCGAGCTGACAACTTGTGTCTCTTATCAATGCTGTTTGTACAGTAAGATACTGAAAGAAAATTCATCCATACTCTGCCTCTCCAGGCCAAAGGCAACAACAAATTGCTGAGAAAAGGAATAAGTCTACATAGTGCTAACTCAACCAGGTAGCATGGATCTGATGCACTTCCTGCCAGAAAATCCTGGTCACGAAGCTTGCTTGATTCCATTTTCAAAATAATGACAGCTGAGGGTGATAATCAGGTAAGTCATTAAGTTCCATTTAGGCTCATTTTGTAGATTAGAATTAGTCTCTGACAAGATGTCCCTATGAAATTTGAAAATACATTTGCTTCCCTTGAACTCCTAATCATAAATCAAGTGAACTCAGTTACGTGATTCTGACAATTCCCTTATGAATTCAGGTGAAAAAAGAGAGAGAGCTTAAACCGCCTCTACACAGCGTTACCAAATTTTCCTTATCAGACCCACATAAAAAGAGGAGAGCAGGTTATTCTGATCTTATTCATTCACATTTCAAAGAAAATGAATACTAAAGACCAAATAGAAAGTCATTATGGGAAAAAGGCAAAGAATGTCTGCTGCACAGCTTTGATCCAGGAACCACCCTGACTGCTGCTGCTTGACCTTCAGCTCAGCACTAATAATGCTATCACGTGGGCCTCTTCTCTAAAATCAGGAGTTAGAATGAGCACAGCCTTCATCTATACTGAGGATAAATAATTAAAGTGCATAGAAAAGTGGTAATGTAAGTACTAAAGGCATACCAGAAATATGAGGCTATGTCTTTGCTGTGTTGTGCAGAAAGCAGAAACCTCACATTACCAAGCTCATGCACTAAACGTTGCATAGAGGAAAAATTAGGCTATTCTTATTTCCTCTTTTTATTGTTTGTTTAACTTTGAAATATTAATGTCAAGTAACAACAAAACAAATCTTGGCATTCCAGTCAGCCACGCATGAAATAAGTTTCTTTTTGTAAAAAGGATATAGAAGTACCCTTTATTTTCATAGTGATGAAAGGCTCTTCCCCATTTGAAGGACAGAGCTAGACATTCATCAAACAGGAGATGCTGGAGGAAGCCCGGTCCCTGTGACATGCATGCAGTTTTCCACCTGTGCACATTGCAGCAGCAGTACACAGCCAAGCAGAGCAGGCTCAGGAACTATCTGCTGAGCAGAACAGCTGCCAACAGCCCAGCCCAGCACTGCTGCAGGTATAAGGGTCCGCTGTACACTTGGGATTCCCCAGAAGAATTCTGAAAACAAACTAGTTCTTCATTTGACCTGGTCTTTTACAAGAAGAAAAGGTGGCCCACAGTATATTCATGCAAAACAAATCGTTTGTACTTCACTGTCAGCACAACAGTCACCATGACAGCTCACCTCATTCTCACCCTTCTATCGTGGAAGACCTTGCTCAATTCTACAAACACACTGGAAACTGAAAGTTCCATTTTTAAAGTGCAATGTTATTCTTGATCATTCAAATGCTGTTTATATGATCAGCATACAGCTCATCATAGACTACTACTAAGCTGAAGAATTTCTTTAACTCATTTGACCGCCAAGGTAATTTTAATTTTGTATCTACCCCATTGAAGATGGTCTAGCATGCATTTCCCATACAAATCAATGCTTATGTTTTGAAATACAGTAAAACAATAAAAATCAATTTTCAGCTAAGCTATGCTGTTTCTACAAAGTTTTATCAACATAACAATGCCTGATGAGGTTTTCCAGGCAAGTATATTCCTCCCGGTTGCTTAGTTTAGAAGAACACTTCTCAAATGACACATATAAACAATGTTTTAAAGAAGCTGAAAATATAACCAGCTTAAAGCAAGCAGGGAAATGCATAGACACGTAGCACAAAACACTCTTAATTTATCTCATAGGAGCTTAAGTTCAAGGTTTACAAAGGAAAGAAACATCAGTTGCCCTTATAACCAGTTTCTCTTCCATTCCATTTTGTAATAACAGTCATCAAGCAGTCCCATGGGATTTAAAAAAATGAAACTGAGATTTATTCAGTAATGTACCAACATAAAGGTAGCATAAGGGTTCATCATTTGAAGTACTAAAAATATCACCGTGAAAGATGCACACATCTGCTATTTCTTTCTGTATGCTTGATGAGCTTTTTAGAGATGGTACTATTGAAATACTTTTAAAAACCTTTGTCCTAATGTTCTAGATTCTTTGTCTTAGATGTTCTTTATCCTAGGGATATGGCATGAAACATGAACAAACCTAGATACACTGTAAGAGATATATAGTAATAAATCTCAGAATTTTTAGTCTCAAGTTAATATAATCTAATATGAGCCATAAAATTAAGTACTTCATTTTGTTCTAAAACATATTGCCTGAAAACTATTGACTTTTTTAACATTTATAGTGAACAGCCTAATTACAGGTTAAACACTCAAACATAACTCTAACCCCCTTTCCCTAAAACAATGTTGGCTTCTAACACACGAGAAAAAGACATCATAATTTTAGAATACATTTAATGCATTCCAAGGTATATCTAAATGAAATTTAAAAGTCAGAAGGATATTTTTTATTCTAAATGATGTCAAGATTCTCATTGTTTGATAGTAATCATGAACACAGTTTTCAAAAGAAAGAAAACTGTTCATCTGCATGATCTACAGAAACATGCTCCTGGTGTCATAAACAACTGCTTGATAGAAAGATAGAAAATACGAGATTATGCCTTATTTAAAAAAATAAAACTAGACCTGCAATGATTTAAAACTTCATATAAAGGCTTCTGTCTCTAGAGTCATATCATAGAAAATTAAACCCATCAATCATGAAGAACATTTTTCTTTTACTTAACTTCAAATTCCACCAGAGTCAGGAAAAAAGTTCCCTGTAATTAGCAGTCTTGCATACCTCTCAACTGTTAATAACCTGAGTCCCACAGTACCACAAAAGGGAATCAATGAACAGAGCAACTGGTAGAATGGGCAGGAGAAAGAACTGCTGCCTCCAGCATCTTACTTGAGTTTAATTTTGGAAGACCAAGTATGTTGTTTCTCCCAATTTTCCTCCAGCTTTCTGCTGTTAACTTTCACCACTTCTTACCTCTCCAGAAAGCAGAATCATCAATATCAGTTTTAGAAATCTTTATTTTTTTTCCTCCTTATTTCTTACAAACTGGATTAATTCCAATTCTTCTCCATTTTACATGTTTAACAGCTTGCCATAAGAGTAACGCTGCTTAGGCCAACTTAGGCTTTCAACATCCAAAAGTAATGTCTGCTCACTTGGACAAACTCACATAAAGAATTTAATTGACAAAGTCAATGAGTCTTACAAGAGGCATCTCTGTTCAAAGGTTTGCACATCTGACACATGAAGAGTGACTGAAAAAGCTGGGATCGTTTAACTCAAAAATGAAGCTCAAGGGAGATATTACTGATGCACACAAGTGCTTTGTGGGGATGAAGGAAGAAGGCAGAAGTAGAATCATCTCAGTGATAGAAAAAGAACAAGAGGCAAACTGAGAAACAGGAGATCCACTTAAACTCCTCCCTGTATTACAGTGAAGATGGCAAAATACAGGAACAGACTGGTCAGAGTCTCCATCCTTGGAGGTATTCAAAACACAACTGGGCAAAACCCTGAACCACCAGCTGCTGGTTGGCCCTGCTGGAGAAGGGGCTGTAGTAAGATGACCTGCAGTGCTGCCTTAATGATTCTCTGCTAAGTGAAAGAAATTATTTCTGAGAGTTTTAAGAGCTCTCTTTTGATTCAACAAGAACAACACCAAAATAAACAACAAAAGAAGGATAAAAAGTAAGCAAAAATCTTCATGAATGTGATCCTTTCTGGTGAAGAAAAAAATTACCTGAAACCCAACATATTTCCTAAAACCCAGTGTAAATTGTCATAATACTGGATGATTATCTGAACAAATCAGAGAAAAATAAATTTCCATATCTGAAAACAACACTCAGGTTTCTAAATGCAGTGCTCAATCGAGTCATGGAAACCAATCATACAGGCTCCTTTACTTGATAAAGAAAGATCTAGTCTATGCATAAACACAGTTTTCTCCCCATGCTCCAAAGTTTGAGATCTAGTCTGATCATCTTTCCTTTAAGGGCAACTCATCTCACTTACAGCTATAATCCAAAGAATAAAGGTCACGAAACAAATACCATGTGTGAGCTGATCATATTAGTTTCATTTTTCTCCCTTTCTTAATGAAAACATTTGAAGACTTCTGACCTTTTTATCCTATTTTGATTGATACAGTAGATTGTACCACAGGGAAACAAAGAAAGAGGAAGCAAAAACTAAATTAGATTCAGAAGCAAAGAAAAGGATTGCAGAAAGCACTTTACAGCAGAACGGTTGGTTATAAAAAAACAAACATTGTTTTGAAGCCTTGCTTCTGTACTGATGCATTACTGGAAAGAACCTACCAAAAGCAATACAATAGAAATATTTATAAAACACTGTTTGCATCTATTTTTCAACAATCCCTGTCAAAGGCTTTCCTCCAAATAAATGTATTTCAAATATCACTCAAAACTTCTCTTTGTTCCAGCTGTCCTAGTATATAGAGCTGCAGATTTCAAAAGAAAAAAAAAAGGATAAATTCTTATGATTCAAAAAATGAAGTAGTACCAAATAGATTCAAATGAGAATAAAGCAAAAAACAGAACTTTCAGTTCCCTAACTAAAGCTTATACGAGTCTTAAAAGTTCCTTCAGAAAAATTAATATGTAGAAAGGACAAAGGTTTCTCAGAGGAGGTAGAAATAAAAATAAGAAATCATCACAGATCTTCTGTTGCAAATCAGAGGCTCATGTTTTTTTTTCCCCACTTGGTTCATGTCCAACTGGCACCCAATACATTCTTTAGTGATTAAAAAAAATCTTTAGGAGGAAGTTTTTCACTCACAGGGCGGCGATGCACTGGAATAGGTTGCCCAGAGAGGCTGTGGATGCTCTGTCCCTGGAGGCATTCGAGGCAGGGCTGGATGCGGCTCTGGACAGCCTGGTTTAGTGGTTGGTGACCCTGCCCACAGCAGGGAGGGTCGAAACCAGATGATCTTTGAGATCCTTTTCAACCCAGGCCGTTCTAAGATGCATGAACAGAATTTATTCAGTTGCCTTTCTGCTGCTCTTTATCTTTCCAGTAGTTCATTCTTTTTCCATTTACAGATCTTCAGAGAGGGTACGTGAACAAAAGTGGTCAGAATGGATGTCATAACACCCTGGTTTTCCCTGATATCACACCACTCATCTAATTACAACTGGACTGAAGGCATAAAGCACTGATCATTACACCCAACTTCTTACTACAATTCCAACATTTTTAAAACCCACAATGACTTCCAGCCACTGCAACTGCTGTTGCTGCTGCTCAGCCCCCAGCACAACATCGACAACAACAGCATTAAAAACCCTCAGCACTACAAACCCCTTATTAGTTCTGCACCCACTTTTCCCTCTCCCAGCCCACTATAGATGTTTAAGTGACCCCGGCATGACCCAACATTACCCTAACTCAATTTTTAAAAGGACAATGTTATCTCTAAAGGATCCAGTAATCAGAAAAGCTGCCATCTGGTGGTAGGATTTTGGCTAATTAAATCAGTGTTTCAAGATTTCTGGCCATCTGGTGTGATGATAAAACTTCCTTGCTACACCAAAGAGAAAATATGCCCAGCTAAGCTGTGCATACATAGAATTAAGGTGCCTTGAGTGAAACTAGTTTCTCACCCTCAGAATTCTCCTGTCAAGCAGTCCAAGACCTTCCCAAGAGGCAGAAACACTGCACACCAAGACAACTACAGCTAATTTAGAAAGCCTGAAGATAAAACGGACAACTCTCTCCAGGAACAAAGAATAAAATGTAATAGATAGAAGGGACTCAAAACTGTAATGGGATCTTTAATCCCTCTATTCATTCTCTCTGAACAGACCAGATCCCACAAGATATGGGCACATGAGGGGCCAGGCCCAGCAGGACTCAAGGAAAAGGAGGTAATTGAATTGTATATGCCAATTCACTCTTTTGCTGTCTGTCTTTGTGGCAACACTATAGTCTCAGGTATTTTTACAAGTCTCGGATGGAATTCATTTCCCAACTGGAGGATCATTTTCGAGATTTATTTTGTCCTCAGTTAAGTATTCAGAATCCAATAAAAATGCAAAGGTTGAGATGGATTCACCTGAGCTTTCATCTGATTTTAATATCTTCTCCTGCAGCCTCTACACTATGCTGTGAGGCTAAGCACTTACAGCACCCCAAGACAGCAATGACATTAGATTCCTCTGGATGCAGGGCAGCACCATCAGACTCCTTTTCTCCTTCATGTCCTTCATGTCTCAAAGTCCTTCCACAAGCCAAGGAACAAGCATAAAAAACAAACTGCAATTGCAGAGAGAGAACAAAAAGTCCATGGCTGTTTTTACTTCTTTTCTTACACTAGGTGTTTGTACTTTAACATTCTGTTTGTCTGCATATGCATTAACTTCAGGCCTCAGTAAACACAGGTTTCACATCTATAAATAAAACATATATGAAATATGTTGCTGTCTACAATTTCATCTCCCTCTGCATTTTCCTAATTGTCTGCATTTTATGCACCTATGTACTGTAAACATAGATCTTGTGGCACTTTGGCACTTCAGTATACTCGTGGATGCTCTAGCAGAAGAAGAAAGCTGTCATTATGAACTATTTTAAAACTCTGAACAGCTGTTGGATTACACAACTAGTAAGATGAAAATTTTTCCAAGACATTCATAAAAATTCTGCTACTTTTTTTTCTTTTTCCTTTCTTAATTTCTGTTATGGTTCCAACACTGAAAACAGATTTTTAAATAATTATTTGAATAATATGCAGTTTATCTGAATTTTGTTATTCCTTGAATACTCTTGTTCCAGAACCTAAAAGAATTACATAAATTTCTAATGTCACTGAAGGTCCCGAAACAAGTTACAGAATTGTTCATCTAAAACAACAAAAAAATCCATATGTTTAGTCATCTGAATAATGGTCTTGATTTTTAAAGATCAAATACTTGAAATTATAAGGCAGTCAATGCTGAGTAGCTAATTTCTTCTACATCACAAAGCATTTTTCAATTACAAATGCTCTCCTGACCCACAAAAGCTTCCCTGGGAAAACAAAACAAAACTTTCCTAATAAATGATAAAAATTTGAAGTTATCAACATTTCTGAGAATTAAATTGAAGCATTAAAAAAAATCTCAAATTCTCAACACTTAATTACAGAAGATCCAACATTCAGCCATTTTGAGAAAGGGATCACACACATCTGTGCTTACAGGTGTGAGACTCCTCCCCCTGGTTCAGAGAGCCTGCACAGAACTAAGGTGAATAATGAAACTTTTGTACAGTTCAAGTCATATTGAGGACTTTGACAATCTAGGACTGTAATTCATAACTACTTCCTTCCATGTTTCTAATTTTTCTTTTAGGATAACAACAGGAAGTAATCCATGATTCTATCATTTGCATTTTATGTTTATATTTTATCTAGCTTGTGCAAGTAAAAGAGAATCTCCTTTATTCTCAAACCTCAGCTGCTACCTAGGGCTTGGTATAGAAAAGGGACAGTTTCATCTTAAAAAAAATAAAAAATAAATAAAAAAATGAAATACAACATACTGATTGAGAACAAGTTGAGATGACATCGCACACTTCAAACATTCAAAGCTCCATTATAGAATCAATTTTTAAGTCTTGTGAACTGACTAAGTGGAGCCAGGATCAGCATAAAGGCGTAAAACAGGTCAAAGGAATACACTCCTTTGTGTTGCAAGAGAATTTCTCAGAGCATCTTCAGTGCAGGCTACATACACTACACATATAAAAAGGAAGTTTCCTAGAAATACTACAGTGGCTTATAAAACCTTTTGTTCATAAAACCTGTTTTATTTGAGAAGGCTTTTTGCATCGCTTTTTGAACCCTTTGGCAACAGAAACATTTGCTCATGTTACATTAAATTAAATGTCACATGCTTTTAACTTCATGCTCCTGTTTTTATGGGATATTAGGAGTTCAAGAATCAGTGTCACCAGCTTTTCATCATACATGTGTACATTTAGAAACAAACTCCAGTCAGCCACACATTCAGTACATACACAGATAGTAAGAACATTAAGAATATAAATATCTAGAATATAAAGACAGGAAGCATGAACAAAGCCTTCTGAATGATTTTTTTTTTTTAGAAGCAGTTGTCCAAGGGCTGCACACAGCTGACCTTTATATGACATTTATTCTCAAAAAGAAACCTCAAAATGCCTGAGGCACACTCCAGTGCTGGCTGTGTCATGGGCTGGGACATATCATCCAAACATTTCAAGTAGTACAACTGTGTATTCAAAGAGCTCTTTAAAAACACCAACTGAAATTTAAAATAAGAAAAAATAAAGTCACACCACAGACAGCTTAATTCCACTCACCACTCTACAGCACTGAACAATTTGCTAGTTGTTACGCTTTCTGAGATTCAGTGTGGATGCACATAAATGGGTGTTTAGGCCAAAGATAACACTATTGACTGGGCGGAAAATAAAAACTACTGGGACATCTTCTTCTTTCTGAGAACTTTACTGATAGGATGAAAAAGTTATTCCAAGATTGCTCAGATTTAAATTAATTCTCTGTTCAATTGGTTTCCAACATCAGTACAGAGGCCTCTTGTGAGATAACCAGAAAATCAGAGACACCTCAAGTAGGAAAAGGTTATCTCCTCCCCCTCTCAGCACTGATCTGGAAAACATATCTGCTGCACTGCTGAAAAACACTTACCTATGAAGAAAATACACTTGGTTGTTTACTCCCTTTTACCAAGACTGTTTAGGAGGAATACTCCTATTTTAGGAGGAATACTCCTATTTTCCAATTCTTTTTCAGTAACATGTCTGCAATAAATTGTTCTATATGTTTCACAGTTTCACCTGAAAAAAAATACAAGATTTATTGCAAGTAATATATGAATTTAAACATGGTCCTAATATTAAAAATATTGCATTTGTTTGCCAATTGCAAATGGGCTGATTTTATGGTCTCTTCAAACCCTATAGTTATCAGTTTTGATAGCAGAAGAGAAGGAAAAGAAGTGTCTCACTGGGGATACATATTTTTTCCTTGTATGTTTTATTTTCTTCATTTTCCCGACTACACTACTTAAAGAAAACTTTCATCTATTTTAGTGATTTCCTACACCTTTGATATTTACTTATTTAGTTTTAAGTTCTGGGAAATTTTAATTGCCTTAAAAATTACCATATGCATGAGGGCTACTCCAAAAGTCATGTCTCCTATTTTACTGTGTTGTCCCAAAAAGCTGAGCATTATGAGTCACCATTTCAAAAGGACGTAAGCCATTTCCAATTGTCCAAATAGACTTGAAAGAAAACAAATCCTTGTCTCCACGTGACTAGAGGCCAGTTCGCACCACAATGTCTGTACCTCCACATTCTAATGCAGAACAACAGCACTGATATATAACACAAAGGGAAAAATTTGTCATTAATTCAATATGCTTCCAATAAATTTCAAGAAATACAATAGAAGATGGCAATAGAAACTCAGTCCTTGTGCTCTAACACACAACAATAATAATAATAAAATAAACTCTAGTCAATTTGACTACAGATATAGGCAAAAAAAACAACAACAACAAAACAAATGGGAAAAATGTAACTAACAGAAAAGCACAGAGCCCAAACCTACTAAGAGACGGAGAAGCTACAGATGCACTTATCTTTTTTCAAATAAGCAAAGATATTTTGCTGACTTAAATTCAGAATACTAATAACAGATATGAGACTACTAATGTTAAGCGCTAACAGCAAACCCAGAACTCAGTGCGAGAGAAAAGCAACATCTCAGATTAAAAGGCCTCAGGTTTCTGCCAATAACAAAGTTTTCCTATTGATATTTACTGTTTTTTTTCCCCTAGTGAACCTCCCAGTGTTTGTATGTCACTGTATGTCACTCAACATTTTCTTGTGTTTCCTTGATTCAGTTTGCAGGAGATGCTCAGAAAGGTCTAAGTAAAGATTTCATTAATAAAAAGTTGTGGAAAAGTCTAACACTGAGATAAAAAGCCTGCATTTAAAACTTGATACTGTCATAATGAGTCATTTAGTTGGTATCTTTTTGTCTCACAACAAAACACAAGGGCTCCTCTGAAAGCAGTGCCTCCTACTTTATAGTGCCAGCCCGTAGCTTCAGAAGTGGGTGTTGGTGGCATGGCAGTAGAGAGGGGGAACTTCCCACAAATACTCTATTACATGTGATTGTGGTGTGACAGATGGCAGCAGAGGGGCTCTCTGACAGAATGGCATCTGACATGGAAGTGCGAAAGAAGCAAAAGTGAAATTGAATTCCTCCATGAGGAAAAAATGGCACTCATTGACATTCAACACTTGCTGAACATTTATGGAGACCAAAAAGTGGATGTGAACATCGCTAGGTGAAGAGTGGTGCATTTCTGCAGTCTCAACAGTGGGTCACTGCTGGTGCAGATTTTTGACTGCAACGTGAAGGCTCTTTTTCATTGCTTGTGAAAATGCATAGCCAGTGGTGGTAACAATGCTGAAAAACAGCGTTCTTCAGCTGAGAATTTGTTCAAATAGTGTAATTGTGCTATTTATTTCTGCTGTAGTTCCACTGAAATAATAGAAGGCGTTACTTTCGGAGCAGCCTAGAGACATAAACACACTGTGATGGTCAGTGGGCTACCAATCCGTTTACTAAAATTACAACTACTCCAGTGTCAAGGATAAGACGATTATATCAACACAGTTTCCTGCTAAATATGCAGGCCTCAGAAAGAACGCACCTAACGTGAACTCCATTCATAAGAAAACATCTGGTATTTATGCCCCAAATTCTACCATTACTGAGAGATAAAAGATGAAATTTTCTTGTCTCTGGGTATTTTAAAATTATTTGCTTTGTACTGTCCAAAAAAAAAAAAAATCATTGTGCTGCATGGAATAAAAAGTCTGAAGCTTGCTTAGGCAAAATTTCATTTATCTATATATTACTGTGTTATTTTTCTGTGTCTACAGATTAATTCTAACAGAAACTGAATGCAAATCAAACTGCCATCATGGAAGACTGAAACCCTGAAACCAGATAAGAACCTATCCATGTTTGCCAAAAAACTCATCTGAGGCACTAGCCAGCCAGGACTCATCTGGATTACAGTAGAGCTTTGCATGCTTGAATGTGACAACAATTATACTGTAGTTCTGGAATATACATAGGCTGAGCAGTTAGTATTAAATTGGTCTTTTGCCCATGGCAAAGCAATACCTTTCTCCTCAGAAGTTCAAAGTGAATTTACAACTAGCTGTCATAGGTTTTGGATATATATTCAGATGTATATATATTTTTCAATATCACAAAGACTGGAAGAAGAAAAAGATTCCGATTCATGCAAAGTGCTAGTATGTCTTTTGCTTGCAAGTCCACAAACTGGCTGTAAACACTTTAAAGACTTATGCTATTTTACAGCAGAACCATAGATTTACGTAAGAAAAAAAGTATAAGAAGGAAGTGGCAAGTGTTGCACTATCATTTCCTATAATCGTAAAATAAAAGGTCTCAATTTGTAAAATAAAATCTCAAGTAACAACTAAATGCTATTAAATAAACAGCAAAAACAATCCACAAAGGAGCTAAAGACATCTTTACAGATACGTGATTGATTTGTTTAAGACTAGTGATAGGGAACTAATCAAAACTAATTTATAAGAAAATGAAATGATTACATCTGGCAGAAGGAATACTAAAATGACAAACATAATACTAAATACTAAAACAGCCTTGTAGCCTGACAAAAAGCAGACTCTCAGATTTGTTGACAAATAATGGAAACATTATGTCAGTCTTTGATTACCCTGAGGATAGCCAAGTCCCTACTGCTTTTACTATTTTTTTATTTTTTTCCAAAAGATTATTTTCTATCAGATCCAGAAGCATGAAAGAAACCATGATTCTTAATTAGCAACACAGACCCACAGTAATTTAGATCATCCAAAAGTCTCATGTTAAATTTGAAATAAACAGACATTTGGTTGTAATAAATTTGTTGTAAATATTTGATTGTCTTCTTTTTTTTTTCCGTCTTATTTTTGTTAGATTATCACCTTAAAATATCAATAAAATACATTCTTAGTTTGATGGCCATCACTAAAGCTCCTACAGATGGTACACGTGGTGATATAATGCAAGTTCACTGAAAATATAACAAATATTTCAGCAAGCACAATTAGATTTGTCACAGCTCTCAAACCATACACTGCTCGTAACTTCATGAGTGTGCTTCACTCATTTTATCTTTCTAATCTGTGGATTATTTGAGTCTTCATAGAAGCACATTATAGAAAAACACAACTAAATTCTTCTTCCAAAAAGGCCAAGTTGGGCTAAAAAAAAGTGAATAGTCTTAAGAAAGCTCATACAGAAGTAGATGTGAGAAAATATGACATTCGATACTGGGTATTTGGGTGTCCACACTAACCACTCCAGAAGTAAGGATAGATTCCTTACAGGAATTCACAGCTGTGCAATGCCTTCAGAATCACTATAGCCTGTATCAAATTTCTGGAAGAAACCTGCCTGATCAGGAAGCTCACAAACATTTTCCAAAAAATAAATAAATTAAAAAAAATTACAGACACTAACATACGATTAGAAATATCTTTTTTCTTTTTCTCCACGTAGATACTTCAAGATAGTCATTTTTCATTAGTTCTTATAGAAGTCAGAAGAATTTATACTTTGAAATCTTAATTTAAAAGAGACACTACAACTTATGATTGCATCTTTATCCCCTTACAGTCTGTTTGTTGCCAATGTACACAAAATAAAGGGATCAACGGGTCTTGGGACTCGTAGGTGTAAGAAAATCTTTTTCTTGTAACTTCTCTTCAGTGCTTAATGCACCAACTGTATTGATAATAAAAACATGTCAATATCTGTCAAGTAATCTCTGTGCAAATAGGGAACACCATTTCTCAAGGTGGGAAAGGTATTTTTCTAAATGCCCCACCACAACTTTTTCAATGAGTGAACTGAAAAATATAATTCACCATACTTCAAGTGCTATAATCAGACAAAGAAGACATGTTAAAAACAAACCACTCACTAAAATTTCATCATAAAATTGATCACATGATTTAGAAGGGATCTGGGGTAGGAAAGGGTCTAGGGTAACAGAGCATACCATTTCTTTGTCTATTCCTTCAAGAGTGATTCTCCTCTTGCTCCTGAGTTGTAAACCCCTCTCAAAATATCATCCACATTCAGGCACAGTCAGAAAAATAATAAAACAAGATTAACTAATCAATTTATAGCTCTGAAGAACAGTATTCACAAAAAAAATCTACTCTGTACATTGGAAATATTACATGGAATTGTGTATGAAGCAAAGGCATGGATTTGAGTTCCTCCACGTGAAAAAAATGGCACCCACTGATATTCATGAACATTTGCTGAAGATTTGTTGAGACCAAACAGTGACGAAGTGGGTGGCAGAATTAATTCATCTTACTTTTTTTTTCCTAATGCAAAATGAGGAGAATAGGTATCTAAGACGAGTAAAAGGTATCTTCCCCCCCATTTTTATTACATTCAGTGTATTTGATGAAGAAAAACTTATGAAACAGTCATTAAAAGCTTTCAGTGAAGTTGTTAAAGATATTATGTATATAAAAATTTTTATATTGTTATATATAAAAATGTTATTACCTACATGAAAAAAAATATAAATGTTTCAAAAAATCGAGACAAAAACTATCATGAGAGATATCTCTCGGCAAGAAATCCTTTTCTTACTACAGTAAGACATCATCTATCCCTCAAAAGGTCCCACAAAAATCAGACAAACCAATGGTTCTAGAATTAAAATAGAAATACTTGATAACAGTCAAAATAAAACTGATTATAAATGAATGAAAGTGAAAGGCACAGAGTTCAGCACTTTTTCAGAGAAGTAGCACAGCTGCAAGGCCGGGCAAGCCCACGAATGCAAAGGCAAATCTGATGTCATTATTGATGCATCTGACACCAACATCCATTTCTCATTCAGCAGTAACTGCAGTATCTCACTCTCTCCACATTTTGTTTCCTGAGCAAAGTTACGTGCTTTTCCAGTACAACACAACTGGAAGCACATCTGTCTCCTGCTTGCAGTGAGGCTGATGATCACGGATAATTCATGGAGAATGGACACTAAAAATCTGCTTGGTGTCAGCCATGACTGGTTTAATTAGCTGGTTGCCTCTTGCCTGTCTGTTACAGAAACAAGCACAAAATAATCAGACAAAGAATTTGGCAAAGTAATCATCTTTCCAGATAATTGCAAATGACAGTGGTGACTGGCATGCAGTACAGGCAGGAATTCAGCTTGGGGCTGCTTGGCATATGCTCCACGCAGAACAGTGACTCTGCTCACCTCTGTGTGGCAGGAGAGATTAGGGGGATCCTGTGGATCAAGTTTGCATGGATACTTTATGCACTGAAGCCCTGCTGTAGCTGTTTGCTCCTTGGACAAGCTTCAATGGAAAATCAATTTATTACATACCCCAGAAAGTGATCTTACTGTCAGCCTTGAGAAAAAGTACTACAGGCAACATGCAACCCTGTCATGAAAGCAGTTTTTAATAGGACATAATATAGTCAGTACTATTACAAGCAAAGTTAGAAATCAACCAATGTAAGAAATGACTACATGACAAAGTAAACACACATTGGTTTTCCAGATTATGATGTTCCTGCCTTACCACATTTTTTTTTACTAACTTGATAAAAAAATCAGCTCTACTTCTGTGATTACATCACACATCATCATTATTGATTTTATTAACTTCCTACTACATTCTTGCTGAGAAAATCAAAATGGTGAGTTTCTCTTGACTCAACAAGGCCACTGTAATGAGTTCATGTAAAGCAGCTTAACTTCCTGAAAGAAAAATATTTTTTCTCCTAAGAATGTTCAACATAGACGATTCAACAGGAATGAAAGGAAAAGTTTCTAACTGAAAATGTAATGAGATCAACTAGAAAACTTTTAGAATAGATTTCATGCTTGTATCATGCTAACAAGAAAATGTGAGTTGAGTGAAAACACAGATGAAACCCAACTCTGCTGAAAGGACCACATTGTGAAAGACTGGTAACTGAAGTTCTAGTTTTCACTCTGATAAGAACTTACACACTTAATGAGTCAACTGCTAATGTTACCCAAATACAAATAATAAACCATAACAGTTTGTTAATGAAGCAACACACGCATCTATTAACAATACATACATCACATGCTTACAGCACAAGAATCACGTATAGAAAAAACTACCCAGCTAACTGCACAAACAAACAAAAAGAAAACTATCAAACTGAAAAACACGTGCTTCATTTGGTAAGAGTGAATGAAATACTGCAGCTTTTATGTTTGAGTGCAACTCTACACAATTAAGACCCTGAACAATGAGCAACTGCCAAATAAAAGTGAAAATTTTGCTGGGAGCAATTTCATTAAAATTTCAGCCTCGATTGCAATATTGTTGAGTGCAGAAAGGACTGATCATTCCAAAATGGAAAGGCAAAGTGAATAATGAGAAAACAAACTAAGTCTTCAATTAGGCAGGTTCCTTTTTGTTGGTTGGTTCAGGCAAAAGCAACAGACCATGCTTCAAGTGACTGAACTTGCCTTCAGGTTCCTGATGAATACATCTCTGTGGGGCTCTTTCTGTCAATAGCAACCATTTTTATTGCCTGCAGTTTGCTTGCTGGCAGTCACCTGCTAATAACACAGCTATACATTTATCAAGCACTCTGGAGTTTAGACACAGATTAAAAAGTAAATTAAAAGGGGGGGTAGAGGGGTTTAAAGCACATCTAGAAACCATAATGTCCAGTTTAAGCCACTTCTTTCTTATTTGGGAAATGATTTATCCTTCGAAAGTTCAATCCATCACAGAACTATTGGAAATTTGATCTATTTCCAGTTCTGTAACTGAACTGTGAATACACTCAAATTCCAGTTACCCCTCCACCACTGCCATACACCATTTGTTTCAGGCACAATACCAAATTGTAACTTAGTAACTTAGATTTCCTATATGCCACTGGAGAGCCTCAACAGAGCCAGGAGGACAAGTCCCACCATGACAGACCACTCATGTAACTGAAGCTGAGGACAGTGCAGGGCCCTGCCTGTCTTCAGAAATCTGAGGAGACCTCTGACAGAGTCTGTCTCTCCTGACTGAAGTGTTTCTCATGATCTTCTGCCAGCTACTACACCTTTTTCAAATCTGCTTTAACATTTTTTACCTTGCACTTGGCAGGGCAGCAACACTAACTGAAAAGCCCACCTGTGATTCACTGTCTTGTGATGTAGTCACTGCTTTCAAGATCAATCTCACCCCTCCCAAGAAGGCTGTCTTCCTTAGTCAGTTCCATCTCATTAACAAAGTCCTAATTGTGATCCAGAGCAAGCAGAAAGGAGCGAAGGCACTTAAAAACTAGATGGGCAAAAAACAAAACAACAACAAAAAAAATCCCAAGCAAATGGTTACCCAGTATAGACCTCCTCATCCAAAATAACAGTAATTGAAATGGCTTCATTAACTAACCTTGCTCCTGCCATGTCCCTACAGCAAACCTAAAGCATCACCTAGCAACTGTCTTGCTTGTAGCTGAAAACGAAGTCTGCATGTACCTCAAGTAAGAGTCAGGAGCCTTGACAAATAGAGCCTTAAAACTTTTACAAACGCTGTGACTGAATACTTCTATCTTTTCTCTGCCAAAAGTCATCACGTTTGACAATGAGAGATAATCCGTTTCAGAAATTTATATATATAAATACACAAAGAACCATTTTCCTTAAGGAAACAATCCAGTCCCTGAACTACTAGATTTTAGGAACTTTCAGCATTTGAACTTGTAGCTTTTCCTAAATTTAAGAGCTGACTTCTATCTCTATAATGTATTTAGCCATAATCTTAGAAACAGTAATGAGGATAAATCAGACTTAAAATGCACAGCTTGTTGTATCTCAAGTAACTACTATATCTCTAAGAATTTGCTCAAGACCATGAAAGACCCAAATCTCTGCAGTAACAAATTGTTACTTCTTGAGTTTTCTGAATGCTGTTCCATACTAAAAGAAGAAAAACTAAATTTAAATATGTCTCTTTATGCAGTAATGCTGCTGAAAGTGTTCATGATTTAACAGACCTACCTTTAATCTAAGCATCACTTGCAGGAGAGCCAACAAAACAAAAATCAAGACTCCTAAAAAGCCTTGGGTGTTTAGCTCTAATAACTTTCAAGAAGTATAACGATTTTGTAACTAACCAAAATAGACAGCCTTCACACCATTTAAACTTCTGTTCATCTTGAATATTTACAAAATATATTTTAAAGATCAAAATTTAACACAACCATTACTAAGCCAGTATAATTTTATAAAAGCAAATGCCACATGAAGTTCAGCAAGTACCTTATATTATTACTCAATTATTTTATTACTAAATTTTTTTTATATAAAGTGATTTTTCTGTTCCTTATTATTACGGTTCTTTTTTCCTTTTTTGTAAGGAAGGAAATGGAAAAAAAAAAATTGCCAGGAAGTAGTCAGATTCTGCACAGGCTGATGAAGGACAGACTTGACTTTACATTGATCTTTAAGGACAGAAGTATCGATAGAAGTATCCAATCATTTCTGAAACTTCTGTCCAAAGCAAGGAGAAATAAACAGTTTCCCTAATTAACTTAATTTTAACAACTGGAAAACATATTCAGGGCAAAGTAAGTGACTGCACCAGCTTATACCCAAATAATGTTTATTGAGCAGAATAATACTAGCCTATGGTGCAGGAAGTCTAAAGAGAGCACAGATCAAGACTGCATTTGAAAACAACCTTCAATCCTATCAAAAGCTATACTCCTTCATCAGGAAAGCAGAAGAGCCCAGATGAAACTCACTTCCTACAGTAGGGCAATAAAACATTCTACCAAGAGTTTATTTTCCTTGTTTCTGCCACACCAACAACTATTTTGAGACCAGCAAACTGCAACTTCCACCATCATGTTAGCAGGAAGTATTGGACATACTTCAGTTTGACTTGATCTGCCTTACACTATATTTCTGCTGCTGCTGCAAGAGATCATTTAGAGTGTTTATTAATTAAAGATGCTACCTTGACTGTGCTAGATTTCTCTGAGTTGTCTTGAATATTTACTTTGTTTCACATTTGAAGACCTTACATGTCCAACCAAACACAGCTGAGAAGAAAAACACATCACTCAGAAACAGGATGTGAGTTTCGTATTTTGTTTGATTTTTAATTTGGGAGAAAGATATGTATCTTCAGTCACTTTGACAAAATCTAATGGGAGAAAAGCCAATTTATAATTGACACGAGATACAAATTTAACAAGATGAGAATTCTGCCTTGCAGACAAACATGTGGATGTAACGTAATAATTTAGCTAAGCTAGTTGTAGATGACAACAAAAGAACTATTGTTACAAAATCTGAACATGGAGTGTCAGACCCTGAAACTTAGAAGTACAGTCTGAAGCTCAAGCCCCAGACTTGCTTTGACAGAAGTGCTACATCACCAACGAAGTCCTTAGTACTAAAAATTTAACACAGTAACACCATGTTATTTAACTTGGTAGATAGTAAACAAGGAAAATTGTTGCTAATGGTTAAGTGGGCTACTTTACTGAGTAGTAAATGACACTTGAATACTTACAGCAGAAAGAAGCACAGTCAACTATATTTTACTGATCAATACTCTTTAAAATCTTGGCAGTAAGAGTTATGCAAATAATAATGTGATTTATTACTGCTTTTTTGCTTCCTTCCTACACGTTTTTCCTTAAAATGATAAACTTGCAAATTCTATAGTAACTTTCATCTAAAGATGCTAAACAGCTTTACAAACAAATTAATTAATCAGAGCATCACAGAGAGGTATTTAATGCAAGTACAGAGCAAATAAAAATGCAGTTCTGAAATACATATAAAAGGAATGTAATCAAATAACAAAAGATAACAAAAGAGTACCATGAGGATGCAGCTTTTTTTTTTTTTAAGCATAGTAGTTTGTTTTTTTCCCGGTAACAATAGAAAATAATAGAAAGATAAAGGAAAACGAAATTCTGTGTAAAGTCATTTCTATTCTTCATGCGATGGTTTTAAAATAATCAGCAAAATCTATATCCCTAGTAAAAAGGCCCCCAGGTACTTTGCGCTGTGTAGCTGATGATATACTCTGCTTTATTGTTCATTTATTTATCTAGAGAACAGATAGTAAAACAAACAAACAAACATAAAACAAAAACAAAAAAAACATTACTGAGGACATTCTTGTAAAGAAATAATAAGTCTTCCTTATTACCAGAAAAGAATAAAACTTGAATGGTCATGTTCTATCTTCTCACATTATCATCCGTGAAGTGTACACAGCTGCACAACAGACCGAGCAATGAGTTAAAACTTGTACCACAAAGATATAACTTGAATCAAGACTTCTTTTGGCTTCTAAGGTAGAATCCACAGTAGTTCTAGCCACTGCTGAAACACATCACCCAGCACTTCACTGTACTCACATCCATTGTCTGGTCTCCAGAAACATCCAGCAAGTGTCAATGAATGCAAGTGAACCATTTTTTCTGCATGGAGGAATTCAGTGACACACCTTCACTTCATATACACTTCGATGTTAAACACCACTCTTTAAGACTGCCCCTCTGCTGCCATCAGTCACACGGCAACAGAATGCAAGCGAATACTGGAGGGAAGGTTTAACCTCTACTGCCAACATCTGCCGTTAACCCTGTGGAACAACATCATAAAATAGGGGGCATTACATTCAGAGTAGCTGAGATATTAGAGAGATATGTTAACCAATCAAAGGTTTTGACAAAAAACAGTCACATTATGAGTTGCCAGAAGTCTTTCTTCCTGCTTTCCATAGCATAGGGAAGCTACATCCAAAACATATTTATGCTCTTCTGTTGACCAAAAAAATAAAAGATGTAAACCAAGGCAAAATGAGAGTTCCCTATGCATCAGACCCACTGCAACCAAGTGAACACGTTAGTTAAGATGACTTTCAGGCAGAGTAGGTGTGTTTACCGAAACACATACAGTAAATAATAAAATGCTTCATAACAATAAAATGAGTTTACAGTCGTCTCTCATTTAGCCCAGTTCCTGCTCAGAGCAGCAAGCCAGGGATTGAGGGGAAAAAAGGCATGGTAGACCTGTCACAATGATCTGCCATAAGATACCATAATATCTTGTGAAACACGAGAAAGAAATCATGGTTGTGGTTCTATTTCACCCGCCCTAAAATTGTAAAAATAATTTTTGTTGCACAACTGCCATCTGAACATTCCTTCTCAACTACAAATTCTGGCTGCCACAGAAACTCAGCCTGGCCTCTTGCTCTGAAACTCAACAGTGGCACCCAGTGGCTGCTATTTATCACATCGAAAGACCCTACAGTGCATCAGTTTTTGTTTTTTGTTGTTTTTGGGAGGCTGGATACTTTTGCAACTAAAATGTGGATAAATAATTCTCATGAAAAAGACTTCACTTCTGCAACCTAGTCTTTTAAAGTTAATTTTCTAACTTCTTGTCCTGTTTTACATCTGCTTTTACTGTTCTAACGATAACTTTTTATTTTTTTTTTAATCAGCTAGGCAACAATGAAGACCTCAAAAGATCTTTATGTATTAAATAGTGTGTTAGAAGACTAACAGGGTTGTATTCCTGTGCCAAGGAGCTGACAAGCAAGGCAGAAAAGTACAGTAGAAGGCTCCCTAAAGAATTTGAAAAATATTTGAAATCACATAGTCTACAAATCACCCGTTTGTTTTTATTTATTTATTTTTTTAAGTTGCGCTTAAACACAGTCACTTGTTCTGGGCTTTCAAGTCTTAACATCTTAGAGGTGGATCAAGCTTTCTTCAGGACCCAACGTGCCACAAGACAACTGTGCACACATGTTCAACACATAAGAAAATCTGTTCTGACAGCCTCAGCTTGATATTTACTGTTTAAATTTCCATTTAGTATCTCCACATGAAGATGTCAGGACAACTTCTGCTTCCCCTGCTTCAGAACCGATTCCCTGTATTATCTCGTTATTGTTTTCCAAAACTCCCTTACTAAGAAGATGACATGGAAAAATAGATCCTCATCATCACTGACAGTACAACGGGGCATTGAGGAAGAGCTGTGGAAGGTGGCTGAAGAGATAAGCTAGGAGGTGTATGCATGGAAGACTACCCTTTCTTTCCCTCATTGTATAGAGCACATCAGGTGCCCACACTTTCAGCTGTATACAGCAGCAAAGACCCTATAGCAAGCAAAATGTCCTGCTGACAAAAAACTGACAATTCACTTGGCTGTTCTTTACCAGGTCAATTAGCCAAGGCCCTTCCCTCAGGAAGCTGTATTTCCACAGCACTCACATATAAACATAAGAAATGACCGAAGTTTCAATGGACACAGGCTGAAATTAAACGCTGTGATAGGGACAGTTTTTCATTATCAACGACGACAATTTTTACTGAACTTTCTCAGATTTACTGCAGATACATAGATAAGGTAAACTATAGTGGCTGGACTAATAATCTATGATCAGTATATATATATATTTCAAATTTCATAGTGTATATAAAAGCGTACAAAAAATAAGCACCTCAAACATTATCAATCTGAATGAAGTTTCATTCAAAGAGATCCCAGGCTCAGCATTGCCAATTTATTAGATAAAAGCTAGAGTGAACAAACAAGCATCATGTCAAGTCCTAATGGTCATTAAACATTGCACAAACACATGAATGAATTCCAGAGCTGATGAATCTCTATTTAAAAGATCCTACTATTAGTCCTTACATATTTTAATTTACAGGATGCTATTTATAACAGTTCTTTTTCTTTCAACATGCCAAGCATTGCAAAGGCAGATAACACAGATAAAGTGCATCATCTTACATTGTACCCAGAAACAATTACTTCACATAGCACTGGAAGGAAGACACCTACCAGGACTGCACAACCAGTCCACTCTCCACAACATCACAGCCACTCAGGTGTACACTGCCAAATAGAGCTCACAAGGCTCACTCGGTAAACATACTGATTGTGTACTCTTCAAAATATACATAAAGCCACTAACAACTTATCATAATATTGAAAATATTTCCACTGGAAATACACAATCCAAGAACTCCCACAAGAAACAAAACAAAATACAGAATCTGTGGAACTGGAACTTAGAAATGCAGCCTTTTTTTGTTAAAACTCTGTATACACTGAACTGGCTGCAAAATTAGCGTTCATCTACCATAGAGTAGCAGAGTAAAAATGTAGTACTGCAAGATGTCCTTAATTGCCTTGGTTTTATTTATTAATAAATAAATAACTATAGTCTCAAAACAGAAAAACATTCCCATTTCTACTGAGAATCCTAAAGGAGAGTTGCAAGCTTAAATGCTTCAACTTTATCTGAACCCTAGTGTGTGAGCACAGTGCACAGCTCTTCCTTAAGTACCAAGAGCATGCTACTTTGGGCAAGCAACTTCTTCAACTCGCTGTTTGACAGCTTCCAGAGACATCAAAACATACTTTTTTTTTTTTTTTTAGCAGAATAACGTTAATTTGGTATTAATAGCAGGAAAAGTACAACAGTGCTTGTCATCCATCCACTGTTCCAACCTGCCCATTAATTTGAGAGCTAAGACTTTCTTCCATTCTGAAAACATACCTTCAAAAAGGAAATCTAAGTACTTTCTTTGGTAATGAATGCCATCCTTTCAAAAGCTGTGCTCTAAACTGGAAAATCTAAACTCATATTTATTTCCAGAATCAAATATACATACACTTTTTGGAACTAAATAATAAACAGTTCATATGATAGTAGGTATTGAATTTCATTCATAAATTTTAAGATTTCTATGCAAGTATTGGTTTATGATACAGAGTCCAACCATTATTAAGTGCAGATATTAAGGTCTTTATTTTCTTCACAAAAAATTCTAATTCTTTGTTCGAGAAATTTCTTACCGCAGCAAATCTACAAATCTAGTTTCCCCAGTATTGTTCACAATTTCTGTTGGCAATCTGCATTGTAACTTACCAGTTTTTTAAATCAACTTTCTTATGTAGCCATAAACTAAAACAGACATGCAAACACGCAATATTAAATGACCTTTATTACCTAAAAAGGTCATTTAATTTTGCTGCCACTTTTTTATGAGCAAGTAAGCTAAGTTCTGAAAGGGATGGATTTTCAGTTACACAACTCTTGTGGAAGTTCGCAACATCAGCATTTTTATTGTAGCTCTGATTTTTTCACCTCTCTGTAAGATGTCTTTACTGAGTCAAGGGAAATTTTCAGAAGGGAATCATTTAACCTTTAAAATGTTTCAATTTTTCACTGTGCCATTAGGCTTTATAAAGAACTGTAAAGAATGGAGCATTCCCCCTGTGTGGCATTGCTGAATCAGTGCCCTTGTACTTCATATTATTTCTTTAGCCTCTGGATCTTTATGCCGGAAGGAGAATTCTGCAGACCACTGAGGTCCAGCATCTACCAGCAATACATGTCAGGAACAGGCCCTGTTTTCATAAGAGTGGAACAGTTTGTCTGGTGAAATTGCACATGAATCGGCAAGATTGAATATCTCCTTTTAATGAGGTTTTTGGTGGTTTTTTTTGTTTGTTTGTTTTGTGTGTGTGTACTTAGAATAGAAAAAATGTTGGTATTGAAATGAATCAAAGTTCTTCAGAAACAGTACTGGGCTGTTTTGCAAAAGCCGTACATAATTTCCTTCACAGAACTGTTTTATTCAGTTAAGAAATTATCTTTTCTTCCCCCATATGGAATACCACATAAAAAGGTAGAAACTTGCTAATATTAACTGTTATCATGTAAAATGGTGCCCGGTCTGGCCACAGAACAAGCTCCTCAACAATTAACAGAAATATTTCATTTAATTTATTAACAGAAAAATTCCAAGGTTTGAAAAAATAAACAAACTTCAGTGTTTCTTCACTGGTATGAAGGCTTTGCTGGCTTAATAATTACCACTGTCTACCCTCAAATCACTCTACAGGAGTTTTTCAAATCAAATTGATTTGGAAAACACAAAGCACTCTGGAAGAAAATCAGAACCTTCATAGCAATTCTTTCTTACAATTATCATGCTGGGAGAATAGACCCATTGAAAGCAGCCTTGCAGAGGAAGCTTTACTGTTCTTGATGGACAAAAAACTGACACAAGCCAGCAGTGCATGCCTGAAGCTTCGAAGGCCAACAGTATGTAGAGTTGCATCAAAAGAGAGGTGGACAGCAGGGCAAGGGAAGTGACTGTCCCTTTCTACTCTGCCCTTGTAAGGCCCCATCTGGTGTGCTACATCCAGGCCTGTGATTCCCAGCACAAATAATTGTGGAACTGTTGGAGCCAGTCCAGAGGAGTACCGTGAGGCTAATCAGGGGATGGAGCACCTCTCCAGAGAAGAAAGGTTGAGGGATCTCGGTTTGTTCAATCTGGAGAAGAGAAAGCTCTGAGAAAACTTCAGTGTGGCCTTCTAGTACTTAAAGGGAACTCAGAAGCAGGAGGGAGACTGACATTTTACATAGTCTTATAACAATAAGAGGGAATGGTTTTAAACTAAAAGAGGAGTGAGTAAGACTAGATAATAATAATAATATATTTATTTATTTAAAAGAAGGCAGTGAAGTCCGAGCATAGACTACCCAGAGTTGTGCGAGCCCCACCTTTAGAAGTGCTCAAGGCCAGGCTGGAGGGGATCCTAGGCAGTCTGATCTGGTGGTTGGCAATCCTGCCTATAGCAAGTGGTTGGAACTGGATGGATTTTAAGGTCCCTTCCAACTCAAGCCGAAAAAATAAACACCATGCACTGATAAAATTCCCAAAGGCACAGTGCTCTAAGTAGTAGAGCAGTATGCTCCATTAAAATACACTCTTCTTCAGTTTAGAATACAATGCAAATTTAGATAGGCTTCCAAAAAACTACAAGTACAAATAGTGTTTTTTTAATGCCAATCATTAGATGGGTATGGCTCTATCTGCTTGTTAAAAGGGAAATACTTTGACAAAATCAACTGATCTAATACCTTAATCTGCTGTACCACACATTAGCATATTGGTGAACGAATTATGAAGAAATCAGGACAGAAAGCCACACACAGTAACGTGCTTAGCAAAGATATGCAGCATCTTCCAGTATTTACAATTAACTGTGAATTACATAGTCTTTAAACACCAAGAAGCTTGCTCACTTATAGCCTCTTTGTTTCCATACAGGTTTCACTGCATTTCAGAAAGACTTGAGCTCTTAAGAAAATGATCCAATCCATTCTTTCTTATGCACAGTGTGCAATAGTTCTTGCAATAGGTTCAGTGCTACTGGATGAAAAGAGCCTGAGGTTATAATATCATTGGTGAGTTGAGAAGGTAACTTTAAGAACACATGATGCTCTCACCCATACTTCTCTATCCCCTGAAAAAGCTGCATCCAAAACATAACAGACTTCTGCATGAATGTGAGAAATCTTATTACTGAAGAAAGCATAAAGAAGCTGGAACAACTTGGCTGCATAGTGTTAGTAGTTTCTTCGAGAGGCTAGACATGCTGTATAAAGCTCTGATCAGTTTCTCCAACACATTTCCTGCTAGCAGAACAAGCTTAACATAGTAAGACCTCAGTCTTTAGAAATGTTACTGTGGTACCTTCATAAGCAGTAAATTCACTTGCAGAAGCAAAACTCTTAATGGCTTCAATGATCTAACTTCATCTGTAGGAGCTGTTGATTCAATATGATGGAAATATTTTATACATTTGTATTCATATCATATTCATAATGGTTCCAATTGAGCTATTTAACATCAATTAAACACTATTACAGTGTCAAAGGGAGTTCATATTCAATATATTTCATTCTTCCTTTAATGCTTTGTTGCAGTACTTCTACTCTACTATTTCAAAAACGGTACAGCAAAGTTAACTGACTACAAATGAAGTGAAATAACGAACCACCTCCTTTTGTTCCCAAAGCAAATTATACTGGCACTTGCATGTCTTTTCATCTGATCTAAAGCACAGTCTCTTCTCTTTGTTCTCCAACCCTGAACAAACCAGGAGGAAAAACTGCATAAAAAGCGTAGTAAGCATTTTTCAAGACTACTGTCTGACTAGGATTTCTTCCACCTTGCTGTACTTCTAATGATGTTTATTCTTCTTCCTGGATTGTGCACTTCATTACTGAGGATAAACTCAATCCCTTTTGTTCTTCATTCTTCCACCTGTCTCTTGATTTTAGGTGCTCCCTCTCTCACTGTACCCACTTTTCTATTATCTTCCTATCAACTCCCTGCCTCAGTTGAGCAGTGCCACAAATCTATTATTTCTTGTTTCTCTTCCTCTTTAGCAACCTGAGACTATTATCAAACCCATATTCCTCCTCATACTTTTAGTCAAGCAGACATTTATGACTTCACCTACATCAATTTTCTATTTTTTCCCTATTTTTCAAAAAAAAAAACAAACAACAGAATTTGTGCTTTTGACCAATGTATTCTTAATATAAATATGTTGCCATATATTGGTACTTAACCAGTCTCCAATGCAATAGGAATTTTTTTAATTATTTGTTCAGAAATGCTTTCAACTTTGTCTCACATCACTTCGAGGTGAACTGGTTTAGAAATGACTGAATCAATTTTGTAACAAATCTGATTGAGAAGAATGAAGTTCTTTACAGCTGGTCTGCTATATGGAGGCCAGATTGGGACAGTATTTCTTTTCTCCTAGAAGCTTTAGAAAAGAATGTTTAAGCATTAACTGTGATTTTCTGCTCCCTTACACTCTTAAAAGAGGTGTTTCAAAATGACGCTTTTTGTGTCTTATGGCAGCATGCTTTCAAATTTCATGTTTATATCCATCTACTTAACACAGGAAAGTACTGGTTATAAGGCCATCATGTACGTTACTGAAAATTGATGGAAACAGTCAACTTTGCAACACAACAGTGTCCAGAACTGATACTGTGCCGTGTTTTTTTTGTTGTTGTTGTTTGTTTCTTTTTCTTGAATGTAAGTCTTCCTGCCTACTGAGGAAGGAAATTGAAGGTCAGGTCTAAGCTTAACAGAGGATTTTAAACATATACTGTAATGAAATAAGCATCAATGTAGGCTGTTCAGTATCTTAAAAAAAACCTGAGTTTTTCCAAAAGCACTCCTATTTAAGTTGCCAAAGATGCTAATTGATATTTACTGAGATGACCCATGCATACATTTCTAAATATTAAGTAACAATAAAACAAAAGCACATTCAGAAAAAAGGAAGAAAATATATTGCAAATTAGTCAACCAGTACAAGTTCATAACTTTAACAACTTCCAACTTTTCTAAGTTCTCTGAAAATATTTACACTATTTATTAGGTCTTTTAATGTGTATTTTGAGCTTCCCTGTCTATTCTGTCACTGAATTAAAAAAGCTCTCAGTTTA
The DNA here is from genome assembly GCF_038088225.1 of Cyrtonyx montezumae. Lineage (NCBI taxonomy): Eukaryota > Metazoa > Chordata > Aves > Galliformes > Odontophoridae > Cyrtonyx > Cyrtonyx montezumae. Next base: position 21,482,413 of record NW_027072045.1, on the reverse strand, counting down.
GACACAAGCCATAATACATCACAAAGGCAAACTACTGTAACCTTACTGAAGCGATTTTCTTTCACCCAAGGGAAAAAAAATGGTCCCTGGAGCCAAAGAAATCATTTTGTGGAGTTTTCTTTTTTTTGTGTGTGTGTGTGTTTTTGTTTATTTATAACTTACTTTCAGTCATTAGACAACAGCACTGCTATGTTTTTACCATGTCAGTGGCAACAACTGTTCTTTTAATATAAAAACATTAGTCTGCAGGCTCTAACATAACCTGCCTTTGTTCAGCCATGCTAAGAGAACAGAGCAGCAGAACGATCTATGTAGTCATAAGCCAAATAAAATAAGTAAGAAAATCCTCCCCAAAACAGCTCAAAGAAACTTGCTAAATAAAAGAGTGTAAAAGAGTGGTCATGCTGCTTCCCTCACATTATATTTAAGGATGATCTCACTGAAGAATGCAGACTTTTCCTATGAATAGATACAGAATTGTTCTAACCACAAATAAAGCTTCTGATTTTAAAAATACATAAAAACAAGGAATTTTAACTGAGTCTGAGTATCAGCAAGCCCTATCAAACTGGTTAACACCAACTATCTAACACCCACGGGTTTTAACGCTACAGAATACAGTACTACTTCCACCAAAACCATGACTTTTTCAGACTCCCTTCTCTGAACATATACAGGATGTCACAACAAAACACTTACAGAGGTGACGGTGCCTCACTGTACCTTCTCTTTAGCCTAAATCTCAACCCTTTGCATAGTTTTATGCATTTTTGTGATGTTTATACATGGTTTGTATCTCCCACTATCCAAAAAAGTAAATGTTTTTTACAGTAAATCACCACACATCTTTCCTAACCTGATAATCGTACTGGAGTCAGGTTTGTAAGGCAGTAATAAATTATTAAAGAAAATTTACATAAATAAGCAAATCTCTTTAAAAACATTTTGCAGCTGTATGGAGAAACATATACTTCATGGTCTCTGCTGCTCATTTAATCAATGGTTATTAATTTCAGATACAAAACTCCTATGTATTAAACTCAGGTTTCTGATACATGGTCATTTCAAATTATTACTACCAAATACCTACTACAGCATTAGTATTTTGTCATAATACATGGAGGTCTGCAAACTTCTCAGGTCAACACGACTCTGAAGAGAAGAAGGAAAGAGAAAAATAAATATATTAAGAATGATAGGGGCTTCAGCATCCGTTGAACTACTTCATTTCTCAAGGCAATATTTTATTATATGACTGCAAATTGCTCATGCATATTCTCACCTCCCTGTTTGGGATGTGACTTCTAAGAAAGTAATTCAGAACAAATAGGCCAGCCTTTAGTTACACAGCGAAGAGAATTATTCCTGGAGAATGGTTTCATGTAACTCAGGAAACCATATGATTTATAACCATAGCCATAAGATTTGACAGCAATGTTAATTCAGGACTATTCCTGCTTTTCTTCTTGTAATATGCAGCACCAAGTAAATATCTAAAGAGACTGAAAAGCAATACAAATAACTCACAAGTAAAACTTAATACAAAGGAAACAAAAGTGAAGCACGTTTCCACAACATCTAGATATTACTCAGAAGTAAGGACGTAAAGGTCATTGTAGCATCCACTATGTTTCTCTAAAACTACTCCTCATATGATAAGTTTGACTGTACTTTCTTTTTAAGCAACTGCCATGTTGCACCAATACAAAAAATAATATACTGAACTGGACCTTGGAAGTGGGATCATCAACAGATCTTCAAAAATCCCAATTCCTATGATTTCTACTTTGCATGAAGGAGCGAAGCTAGGAAAAAATCTGCAGAACACCTCTAGTACTTCCTACACAATGTGCAATTTATGCATCCTTAAAAGGTTGAGACTCCAGGGTCCAGGTCCTTTTGAGGTACAAAAGAGACAGAAAGGCTGTTCAAGAGTGTAAAAATACAGTTGTCAACAAGATTATGCTGTCTCTGGAGGTTTAAGGTTTTTGTTGAATATATATTGTGTCCATGAAAATAAGGCTTTCATATAATATTCAACTCCCTAAGGACAGTCCAACATTAAATAAGAAACCTAAGTTCACATCTGTATTCTATACTATATGTAGATACAAAACTGTATGGCTGAACTGCAGTTATTCCTCAATTTCTGCATTAGTATTTTTCTGCTCTATTGCGGGCTGACAACTCTCCATCAGTTTGTATAAAGAGACAGAAGATGAGTCAGGCACTTAAAACCAAATGAGCTTCACTCCCCACTATATCCTGAAGGTTGCAGAAATGAAAGGGCAAGCATCTTCACCTGTGTGAGGCTCTTGAATCCTGACAAATTCACAGAAATGCACAATTATGGAAATGACACAGTACAAATTGAAGTTTTCATTCTTTAAAACCTCAAGAGAAAAGTCACTGTCCAGTATCTTGGATACTAAATCATGGTTTAGGTTCCAGCACTGCTCAGGTAGACTCTGCCTCTGAGGATTAGACCAGAAGTGTACCAGAGGCAGATTCACAGGTAATGAAGTCGACCACAGGGATTACAGCTGAATGTTTGAACCACTTCTGAAAAACCAAATTGGCACCTCCCTGCAAAGTGAACGTGCTTTTCAAAATCTGCAAGTAATTTCTTCAACTTCACTAGTACAATTTGAGTAACTTCACTTGCTCAGCCACACAGAAGTTCCATGTGAATAAATCCACTGAAAGCTGATGTATATGAATAAGACAATGGTGACTAGGTTTCTAAATTTTTGGTTCTCTGAAGTGTGGATTTGGATTGTCAGGTTGTACAAATAAACAGAAAGCAAGTTTATTAAAAATGCTGAGCTTGCAGTTCTTCTGAGACTTTGCTCTTTGGGCTTTAAATAAATGATATAGTGGTCCCTCACACATTTTTGTCCTGAATCAATGAAAATGCACTTCAGGGCACTGAAAACATACAGAAGTGCTGAAAGGAGTGAAGTTCTACATACTGACATTCAGAGGATTGGAAAGCATCAAGCTAAATCTCTTCTGTGTCTAGAGAGACATCATTTCAACAGAGCAGTTGTACATATGCATTTACTGTATTAGACCAAGAGAGTACTTCCAGATACATTTCTAAAACTGCTATGACATTAAGATGGAGAAAAGTAGCTTTGCCAGTAAAAATAATGAATATTATATTAATCAATTAGAACTTTTATGGGATAGGTAATTACACAGACGTTTAAGAAGGTACTACAATATCTAGCATCACCTTCAAATCATTAACATCTGGAGTCACAGATTTCCAAATACTGATTATTACACAGGTATATCAAATTGTCAAGAACTCTTAATTGTTGAGAAAAGCACTAAAACATTTAAGTAGGAAGACTTCACCTTCATTTTCATGGAGGCATGATACTGTGGTGTCTACAAAGAATAAATTGGTTCTAATCAGAACCAAAATATAATAGAATCTCAAATGTTTCTCCAAATAATCTTCCACTAATAAGCAGCAGTCTTCTATCATTACAGATGGCTAGAATTATTATATGCAGATATGTAATTATGCTTCATTTTGTCTGTTCCTTTTTGTAAAACACACAGAAAAGACTAAATTTTAGAAAACTCATACTAAAGATATGTAGTAGAAACACTCAAACTGTCAGATTACTAAATTTTTGACTTACATATTCTGGCCCTTTTTCTTTTTAAGTCTTAGTATTTTGGTTTAAATAGCAGTGTGATGTTTCTGTTCCACCTACCTGTCATCTTTAAAGCTCATTTTTAAATCTGTTAACCTGATTAGTCAAAGTGGTAGCTTGAATAGTAATTTAAATACAGCGTAATGTAAATTGGAGGTTAGAAAGTTTATTTTAAATGACAGTGAATAGAAGCGTATAAATTAATGCATCTCCTATACCTACTAAAACAAGCACTGTGTGTTAAATTCTATAACTAGTTCTATTAAATAATTCAGACTTGCTCATAATTAAGGAAGTTATCTTTCCCTGAAGTAGATTTCAGGAAGCATCCACAAAGATGTATTGATAAAATTTAAAAATTAACACCTCAAATACACTACACATTTAAACACAATTACGGACAGACTATATTGATCCTTGGGAGAATTTTGTCAGAGTATAAAGTGCTAATGCAAATAGCATGCAATATCTTCAAGATTCCATTCCATAATCCTTGGCAGAGACAATATATGCAATCCTGTGATTCTAGGGCTCTTTCTGCCAATCTGAAGACAAAGTCAGATATTGACACACTAACGCTGCCACCATCCATTAGGTGCTGTTGTACTGCAGTAATTATAATTTTCTGTCCATAACAAAGTCGAAATAGAAGCAAAATATATGACAACAGCAGTTTTTACTGGCATACAGAACAAGATGTTTTCTAAATACCCAAAGTGAAATCTAGGCAACACAGAAAACCTCTGTCATGCAGAGCGCCTAATTTCCAACAACATTCCTCTTGATGGGCCACACTTCTACTGTTTGAACTCAGTGCCCCTAAAGCTGGTGTTAGCATTCTTAAATAGTATAAAAGCTTTATTTTTTAAACACTCCTACTACCTAAGGACATTAGGTGCATCGAAAATAAGATACATGCAGCATTTGCAAAATATGCTATGGCTGCCTTGTGAATCTGAAGAACAAAGGACCTGACTGGGTCCTTATCTTAGACTCAAAGAAGAAACTCTGACTTAAGAGCAGACCTGCCCCAAAAGAAATAAATTATCATCTTCTACAGGTGATGTCTGATACACATTTCTGATATTTTTGCATAAAAAATCAACAATTTTAGCAATTATATACTTCACTGCACTTCAGGACTGCTTTTATGCTGTCATAAAAACTCAGAAGTCACAAATGCATAGCTAAGTTTCCTGTGACACATATGCCAGCCTTGAAAGAGCCCATTAATCGTATAATTTCACCCATGTATTTATATTACACCACTCACTGTAAGGTCACTACAGTATGTAAAAGTAAGTAGGTAAGTTGTCAGTAGCTGATGGAAGTACAAAAGACAAAGCTTGTGAAACCGCAGGGAATGAATTGTAGTACTTGATACAACATGCAATAAAACTGAAGCATTTTGACAAAAATACAGGGAAAGAGTTTTTGTATGAAGTCTTTCTGCAAGAGTCCTGCAGAGCTGCTCAGATTTTGTAAAGATCCTGTATTGGAGGATTCCTAATCCTTATCATCATCATTATCACAAGTGGTGAGAACACTCATCGTGATTCTTCTGTGAAATAGGACTTCAAGAGTTCTATTTCTTCCTAAGATAACAATTATGAAAAAAGAGATCCATCTCTTGCTAGTGTAAGATGGTTGGAGTCTTCAGTCTGGATACTTGAAGAGCTCTACTGAACAGATTTAGTTCCGAGTGCTAAGTGGGTGAGAAAGGTCAAGTAGGTCAGCTGTAAGATGTTTTCAAATCACAGAAAAAGGAATAGGTCAGAAATGGCATAGGAATTAACTAAATTAATAGAACTACTACATTTCTGAAACACTTAATATGATGTTGGAAACAGTTATATTTATTCAATAAAACTCATTAACATATTCATACTCTATTCGATTAAAAAATATTTCCCATTTAAATTTACAAAAGTATTTATGAAAGAATGCAAATCTGCCATACAAAGACAACACTGGTTGAGGAAAAATAACAGCTTATATTTGTTACTGAGCTCAGAATGGAACACTATGCTATCCTGTGACAGCCTCTCTTTATTCATCATTGAAAATTCTCAATATAAATAATTCTCCATTGGCACTGAAGCTACTGAAAACATGAAAATAAGGCACACAGGAAGCCATGTGAGATTTCAAAAACTGTTCTCTCTCTTTCTACCAGACTGTAATTTATATCTTTCACATCTCTAAATATAATGACAATAAAAAGGAGAAAAGAATCAACACTCTCTCTCAAACCAGCCTAGATCACAGTAGACTGAGTCCCTTTCATCAGTCTAGAAATATGTTATGGTTTCTCAGAATTTGAGTCTAAAGAAATATTTCTATTATGCAGCTAAATTTTATTTTTATTTCTTGCAACTAAATTATAAACATCCCAAAGAATTTATATAATACTTTATGTGATACATTCTGGCTTTGTTCAGTCTGGAAAAGACCCTAGGGGGCCTCACTATGACCCTCCAGTACTTAAAGGAAACTCATAAGCAGGAGGGAGTAGCCAAGTAGCCTGTACTCAGGTGCTTTGCACGAGCCCTAACATTTACTATAAATCTCCTCCATCGCAGAATGTCTGGTTTGGCCTTATTTTCCATGATAAATGAGTCCTATTATTAATTAGCTATCGCAGTATGTATGTTTATCTACATTATTGTTGACTGATAGTGGATGTTAACTATGATGTCCTACAGTAGGTTAGCTGGTTAAGGTAATTCCCTTAAATTGCTGCATTGAGTACTTCTAATTGGTTATAAAAGAGATGATCATGAGCTGTAAGATTCAACAATATAATTACAAGATTATGATATATTCAGTTACCTTATATGATGATTAAAATAATAATATCTGTAAAATAAGATTCCACAACAGTATATATGAAAAATGCTGGATAAATATTATAATCATTATGATAAAATATATTTCACAAATTACAAAACATCATTTAAGACATAGTTATTTTGCAGTTATACTCCCGAAATGACAAATATGGGAACAATCACAGAACTAAAAGCATAGGGAAAAAAAATCCATCACAAAAAAAACAAAACAACAACAACAAAAAACACCAACGCTATTACTTATCAAGTAGCTTGAAATAATGCTAATATCAAATAATATTCAAATTCTGTATTGATCACAATCATAATTAATGGAAATGTTGTCATATTATCTTCTCTTTTTTTGTAAAGTAAGAAAAACTAAAAGAAAAAGAAACTGTGACTTTAATTAACAGAAACACATTGCATTATATACTGCTTTCACAGGGACTATGACTGGAAAAGGATCTTTAGAGATCTTAGCAATGCCATGTCTGATTATTAAGTAACTTAAAATCTCCAACACAGGAATTTTATTTTATTTTTTAAATGGCAAAGAACTAACCTAGTTCTCAAAGAACTAACTGTAGAAGACTTTTTTTTTTTTAATTTGTCCTCAATCTATGAAGTTCTCTTCTCATAGCAAAAAAAAAAAGCATTCCCATTAATGTCTCCTTACACATTACTTCATTTAAATATCAGCTGTTACTTTTCTTCTTAAAGGAATCTATCCAACTTGTCAGATTTTTCTTAAAGCAGCTGAAATCTTGACTCCGCTATCCAGCTAAATACAGAGTAGAGTCAGACAATCTTGTTATCCTGAATTTCAAACTATCAAATTATTTAGGGGAGTCAGATAGGAATGGTAAACCATTTTACTATTGAGCTTTACCACCTAGGCATAAGAGTTCACTTTCCCAATTATGGTTTCTTTCATTTTAGTGGACTCTCCTTCCCGTCTATCTAAATTATTCCAAAGCTAAAAATATTTACAATTCCTTCCACATTGGTGTCATTCACAAATGTTAAGCTTCACTTTGGCCATTAAAATATAAACATAGCATTTGTGTGTATCAAAATCTGAACAAAAAATCACCCACTTAATCAGGTGCCACGAAAGAATATTGTGGCTTACCAATGGAAAAATGGAAATATATTACATTTGGGGTGCTCCGCTATCTTGTTAAAATGTTTCCTTTCTCTCCAGCAAGCTCCCATTCTATAATTATTTCAATAATACTCCCCTTTAACCTGACTATAAATGCCAGTTTTCTACTAATTAAATCCAACTTCATCTACCAACTATAATAAAAATGACTGATGTGTTTTCCCTTAAATTAGCTCATACACAACAGGCAGACAACCAAATCCAACTCTGGATGGCTGCATAGCTGCGATCACGTCACCCAGTATAAGAACAAACACTACCATGAGCAAGGAAGAATAAAACCTTGGAAACCCCTTTTTTGTAACTCCACATTTCTTCCCTAAGACAACAGGAAAATAAAAAAAAAGAATACGCTGAGATGCACTCAGTGTTAATAGATACTGGAACATTTAGTAAGGCTATAATTCAATTCAAGCTGTGATCAACAGACTTAAGCTATATTTTTTCCACATGTTCCACAAGAACAATCTGGAAAAACAGCTGAAGTGACATGAATTAAGTATAAGTACTGTATCTACAGAAATATTTTCACCCTTCAATTGGTCGATCTATGTGATGGATGAAGCCTAGCTTAATTCTTACTCCTACTGCATCAATTTAGGTACAGCAGTTACCTGGGAAGTGATACGTTTAATAGATAACGTAAACTCTACTGGACTTACAATTTGTCCACATGGGAGGGTGTGAGGTTCGTAGTATTATATGGACACCATCAATTAGACGCTCATCTTGCAGCTTTATGATTTTCTCAATACTTGGTTATTGCTTAGAATGCAAAAGCTGAGGTACAGGATGTCACAAAAGTTGTAAAGTTATTTACTAGACTGCAACAACCTTTATAGTGAAGTAACAGATTCTGAGCAATCATGAAGAGAACAAAAATCTCCTTTCTCTTATACTTGACTGAAGTCGTATGAGGGCTGCTCTGAAAGTATTACCTCCTATTTTGTTTGCCCACAACATCACAGGTGGATGTTGGTGGTATGGTAGTAAAGGCTGAACCTTCCCACTAGTAGTCTGTTTCATTCTGTTGCCATGTGAACAATGGCAGTAGAGGGGCAGTCTGAGAGAATGGCATCTGACATGGAAGTGTATATGAACGAAAGGTATGGAATTGACTTCCTCCGTGTGGAAAAAATGGCACTCACTGCCATTCATCAATGGTCGCTGAATGTTTACAGTGACCAAACAGTGGATGTGAGTGCAGTGAAGCAATGGGTGACGTGATTGAACAGTGGCAGCAGTGACAGTGGGTCCCCTTCACTGATGCCAATTTTAACAAGTGTAGCAAGCAGACTCTTGTTCTTTGCTGGCAAAAATGCATAGCTAATAGTGACTACACTGAAAAATGATAGAGCAAATTCTCAGCTATGAAACATCAAGTAGCATTATTAGTCTCTTCATATCTGTTGCATTTTCTATGGAAACAAATAGGAAGCATTATTTTTGGAGTGACCTACATGTATTTGCATTCTTGTAACAGAATTCTAAACAGTCAAAATATTTCACATCCACCTGTGGTTATCCAAACATAACAGAGACAGCAGTCAGGGGCATAATGATTGTCTCAGAATTGTAATAGTTTTACATAGTCAAGGACCAAACAAGCATGTGGTCCTCATGGATGAAAAATCTCTATCCTCCTGTTAGACTCAACTGATTCTACTCTGTACAGCAACACTAGTGAATTCTGCAGTTAATGATCTACAAAGAAATTCTAAGAAAGGTATTTTTACTTACTGAATTCTACTTTTAGGTTAGTCAGAGGAAGAAGAAGCTTCTAAATGAAGAATAAAAATTGTTTCCAACTTGCCCAGGCCCAAGCTTTTATTAGACCATAAGCTTAACTATCAGGTTTCTTCCTCCACTGTTCTGGAGAAGGAATACTTGAGCTAATAGGTAAACTCTGTCCTTACTTTCCTAAGTAAGAAGAATTTATGAAAAATCAGTATCTTGATAGATGAAAAACTATTAAGTATTTCACAGTAGAATGTATTTTCACAGAATTTCATAAATCAACCAGATGCGTCTCCTCTGTTTAATGATCTACCGCAAGCTATATTTACTCTCACCAAGAGTATTTGTTCCAAAGCAAACCACTTGATATACTCAACTTCTAAGCTCATGAGAGGTGAATGAAAAAACAATGTGGCTAGAAAATGCCTTCATGCAACACTTTTTCAGCTGCAATGAGACCAAAATCTGGGGAATTCCTCACAAGAAATAACTATTCACAAACAACATTCTAAAAATAAAAAAAAGATAAGGAACATGCCAATATAGTTCAGCATACTGCTTAAAAAGACCTGTATCTTTAAACATAAGGTCCACACAGCAGTATGTAGGACATGCAGTACAGTTTCACTATGGTAACCCTGTAACTTGAAAAGCCAAAGTATCTCCAGTTGCTACTCTTCCATATTGAATCCATACAGTCAACAGGTGGCATTGTCCTACTCTCTGTACAATCGCATTCAGAGAGAGTTGGTAACTGTTGCCCTGATCTGATGAAATCACTGTTGTAAATTCATTATGTTGGCCTTCAGGTAGCATCACACATTTGATAAAGAGTCAGGTGGAATCATACACCCTGACTTCCTCGTAACCTGTAGTGCATTAGGGAAAGAGTTAGAAAGCACTGTCAGTCAAAGTATGAAAAAACTGTCTTCTCTCTAGCTGCCTGAAAAGTGAAAGTTATGTATTTCAAGTTACAACTGATGAATCTAAGCTCACATGAACACAAGCAGCAAAAAGTCTCCAAGAAGAAAGGTGGGGACACAAGTTGCTTTTCACAGTAATCCCCTAGTCAAATAATTCTGTAATTAAAACCAACTCTTCACTTCTATTGTCCCTGACTTGTGAATTTACTACTATTTGGCGGCACCAAGCTTATCTCTGTGTACTTATAAAATGAGATTTCATAAGACAAATACCTCAAAGATTCAAAATTCATGCTACAGGCACATGGATAGAAAGAAAATTAATAGTTTCCTTATCCACAACATGAAGCATACAGGATGAGATCAGGATTATACCTGTCAAAACATGTCAATGGCATATGAAAAGAAAACATTTTTCTGTGTATCTTTGCAAGTGCATACAATATCCTTCACAGAAGACCAGACTGGGGATTTGCATATCATATCCTATATTGTTTTGTGCCGTTATCATAACTGAAATAGTGATCAAGACCTTGCACTGCCAACATAACAACAAATCTCCACACATGGTGTTTTCTTTAAATTGTATGTCATTATTCTATATACAAAAATCTTATATTTCTCCTCTACCATATGAACTAAAAGCCAATAATGTAAAGGATTATTCCTATCTACATATAGGAATAGAACATATAGGAGCAACTAATTAACTAAAAACTTTGCAATAGCTAAGTTCTGAAGGACTCAGAATGCTTTGACCCAGAACAAGAACCTCCACATGCATTTTCTGCCTCTTTTTCAAGAGAACAATACAAATAGTTCTGAGATTAGATTTTAGTTTCGGATCAGACTGCCCAACTCATTTCTTCCATTTTGTACCTTGCCCCAGAAGTAGTGGCCAAAACCAACGGCTCTGAGTATTCTGGTGAAAACTCCAGATGGACTAAGAGCTAATGCGTGATAACTATTATTATTAGCAAAAACTTGAGAGTTGAAAAGCAGCTTTAGCCAAGTAGCATTGTTAGTAGCAAAAACAATTATTTCTAATCTTTCTTCAACAACTAAAGACTAACTACTTGCACTGTAAGTAAACAGTAAGTTTTTGTCATCTCTTGCCAAAACCAACACAGTCAGTAGCATCAAGGGAAATCTAAAAATCTGTATCGGTACCTTCCTTTCCAGCATTTTCTGTCTATATTCAGCTATTAACCTAGTCTGTTCAAACACACAATGAAGTACTTTTTGGACTTGGGAGAAGTATTTTCACAGACTGTAATTACAAGAGCTACTTTAATAGCAAGAAGTATTTTTTAACTGTAAAGAAAAGAGAATTTTCCATCCAAACAGTAAATACCTCTCTCTCCCCATACAGGAAAGCAAAGATATAAAATAAATGAAGTAAAATGCTTTCCTTCGGCAAAAGAAAAAGCTGATCTAAGAATAGCCAAACAGTGGTGAGTGCATTTTTAAGAAATCACTTCTTTGGACATATGCAGTCTATCAACTGCAAAGACGGATCTAACCTTGGGAAGAGACACACAACAGCACATTTATTAGATCAGATCAGCTGGACCTATAAGGATGGATTAATATTGACTGTGTGTGTTTGCATATGGTCAGGTATGCAACCAGGTAGGAATCGCATTTTAATCAATGCAGCATGAAAGCTGAAGAAGAATATAGCTTTCATCAATTTTCCATAGTTACTCATGTTTTGTGATTTAGAAGGATCATAATATAACAGAGCAATATAATAATTATGTATCTGCTTCCAATTTTGTAATAGTAAATTCCTCTCTTAACCAGAGTGGTATTGCAACTTTTGCGTTTCAAACAGCCAAATATCAGTACAGTCCCGTGTTTCCCTGATTGTACAAGTCCTTTCTGGTGATAAGCTGACTGAATTACAATTGTTCTCCTGGTTCTCAAACACTGCCATAAGAACAGAAGATTTAAAAACACAAGGGCAGAATCTGTTCTCCCCTTCCATATTAAAATAGAGAAAACGATGGCATATATGAGTGGGTAAAAACAAAAAAACAAGCACAAAGCTAAGTGTTATGAGTCACCATTTCAAAAGGACATAAGCCATTTCCAATTGCACAACTAGACTTGAAAGAAAACAAATACTTCCCTACATGTGACTAGAGGCCAGCTCACACCGCAGTGTCTGTACCTCCATATTCTAATTCAGAACAACAGCACCGATCTATAATGTAAAGGGTGAACTTCTGTCATTAATTCAATATGCTTCCATAAATTTCAAGGGATACAACAGAAGGCAATAGAAACTGAGTCCTTGTGCCCTAATACACACATACAAAAAAATAAAAAAAAACCAAAACGAAACAAAAAAAAACGTAGTAAATTTGACTGCAGACATAGGCAAAAACCAACAAATGGGAAAAACGTAACAGGAAAGCACAGAGCCCAAACCCATTAAGAGACTGAGAAGCTACAGATGCCCTTATCTTCTTTCAAATAAGCAAAGTTATTTTTAAATTAATGTTGACATAATTTCAGAGCACTAATAACAGATATGAGACTACTAATATTAAGCACAAACAGCAAACCCAGAACTCAGTGCAAGTGAACAGCAACTTCTCAGATTAAAAGGCCTCATATTTCTGCCAATAAACAAAGCTTTCCTAGATGATATTTACTGAATACTGATATTTAGTGAACCACCCAGTACTTGTGGAAAATGTGCAGTGATGTACTTTTTCTTATGTTTTCTTGATTCTGTCCTCAAGTCTGAGTCTGACAACCTTTCTCTTACAACATAGGCACCATTTTAGTCTGAAGACTTAAGCACATGGTCAATATTGGTGGAACTGTCCTACTATCCTACACCCAACATACACTCCAGATTGGGTACTTTCTGACTTGGATCTGTTTGGGTGCAAAAAAATGGATTGTATAAGCAAAACCTTCTAGCAACAATACTATCACAATCATGGGACACCTGCACTGGGGCAAATTTTTATGAACACAGCATGCAAGGTCTTGTTCACAGTTGGTGGAAATGCATAGTTAATGTTGGTGACCGTGTTAAAAAAAATAGCATTTTGTAGTTGATAATTAGCTCTATCAAACTGCGTTATTTGGCTCTTTGTGTGTTCAATAGGAGGCATTACTTACAGAGTATCCTATCTAAAAAATCTTTCTCTGCTGCATAAGGGAAAGTTTTCCCAGCATAAGATCTCTTAATTTTTACCAGAATTCTGACATAAAGTGATTGTTTCCCTATATAATTTACTGTAATACACATTAATGAATGATTAAGCAAGCTCCATGTGCCTTTAAATTATAAATATATGCAGTACTTATTTCAAGAACTGTTATAACAAGTACTGTTAATTTCCGTATTTTGATTAACAACTGTGAGAAGATTAAAAGGTTTGCCTCAGCCACACTCCCCATCAGGCACAATTTTATTTACTCAAGTTAAATGTAACACTCGAATAAAATAGAGATTGTATTCCAGTTTTCACAAGATTAAGAGAAAAAAAGTGGAAGCATCTACCTCTGTGAATCTGTAGGTTTATTTTTTCTTGTTGCATCCCAAACCCATATATGTATGTTTGCATATATACATGCGTGCGTATATATATACACTGTTTTATATATACTCAACTTCTAAATATATACACACTTTTTTTTTTAATATGTATAGAGAGAACGTATGTCATTTAGTTCATACAGACTCACAAACACTAACCTTGACTAAAAGTACTGCTAAAGTAACAGACGCAGGAAGACTGCATACAAATATGTATGGAAAGTTTTAAAGTATTCCACAACTAGTTTTATCCACTGTTTCTAAATTTGAACATTTTATATTATAGCCACACCTATACGTGCATTGCACACCTCCACATTTAGGCAGTGTGGAGTGGAAAGCTATTATTTGCCCTGATCCTGTTTCAAGCACCTTCCAGTGAAAAGGAAGCATCCTTAAAGCAAGTGACACAACGTGTCCAGCAACAGTATTTGCAAAGAAGTTAAACATCTTAATCCCTATCTGACCATTCTGAGCCTTTCAGGTTCATTATATTGCATTGCAATATAACTACATCATAATAAGCACTTGATAAATCCATTTTTTGACTGGTGCAGCTGTTCAGATTTAGTTATTTATTTATTAAATAGTTGCTGTAGAACAGTAAATTGCAGTGTAAAAGTAATTGCGGTGATAAACTTTTGCAAGGTTGAAGTAAATTTGAGCAGTCTGGTCTACCACAAGGTGTCCCTGCCCATGGCAAGGGCTTGGAACCACATCATTTTTGCCACTTAAAACCCAAACCATTCTGTGATCTTGTTAACTACAGTCCCTTCCCTGGCTCCAAAATGGAAACACACTGCCTTTCTCTACTAGTCAAAATAAAGCTATGGTCTCCCTTCATTCTTCTCGTGCACATATTTTTACATGTTTCAATGGAGTTGATACCTATCCCGCAGGCACGTGTGCAAACAATTCCTCCCACCAGATTATCAAAAAAGATACTTTGAATTTATGAAGCCCAGCTTCTCAGGCATCCTGAACTGGTTTCTTAGTTGAAAACAAAAGACATTAACCACTGCAGAGGAATGGGGGTAAAGCTCTTCTCCCTTACAGGATGCAAAAACGTGGGATAAAAAAATAAAAAATATATAAAAATTTAAAAGTTCACTTGCATGTAAAAACCTCAATATTCACTTAGAAATGGACTCAAAATCTCCCACAAAAGCAGACATTTTGATGAG
Source organism: Cyrtonyx montezumae (assembly GCF_038088225.1). NCBI lineage: Eukaryota > Metazoa > Chordata > Aves > Galliformes > Odontophoridae > Cyrtonyx > Cyrtonyx montezumae. The sequence continues at coordinate 21,467,337 of NW_027072045.1, read as the reverse complement.
TCACAAAATCGTGCAGTATTAACAAAGTTCTCTAAGAATTTGTCACTTAACATGAAGAAAATGTCTGTGTATCAAATGGCATGTTATAGTGTCAAAGAGGTAGGAATGTTTGTCCAGAGTGAATAAGCTTAGCATGCAAAAGCTTGTGCAAACCTACCTTGCTGAAAGCTTGTGCAAACCGGGAACTCGCTCAAACGTGGTTAAGGGTTAGTGATTGTGTAAGTAACTAATGAGATTTGTTCATATGAACAACGTACCATGAAAGGAAAAACCACCAGAAGGGGTCAAGAAGGAGATATGGAGAAAGACTACTTACTTCAACTCATGCGACCACCAGGATCATGCGCAGAGTACACCACAATGAGGAAGTAAAAAGGACACGTATACGAAAGATGGACTGTATAAAAGGATCGAGTATCGGTTCAACTGTTGCGACAGTTGGTGGAACGCAGAGTCCCCTGTCGCCCAGCGCTGCATTGCCTCTTTGCTCTTTGCTCAATCTGATTAATAAAATTTCAATAGTTGAAATTTTGATTCCTAGTCTGTTGAATCTATTTATAACAATAGTATTACCTGATATATTTCAGTATTGAAGTAAAAACCTAATCTGAAGCTGCATTAACATACAAATTTATCTCTCCATATCATGCTAACAGTAACTAATGATTTTTTTTTTTAATTCTATCCTCTATTAGGTCATGGCTCTTGCTTCTATCCTATGTGGGCCAGATCAGAACAGTGAAATATTTTTAATAGGAAAAGGTTGGGGTTTTTTTTTGTTTGTTTGTTTTTTCTTTTGTTCAGGTTATTTAAAGGTCTCAAACATCCTGGTTTTCTTTCCCCTTCTCATCCCTGAGAACTATATAATACATTCATGGCACGAATAGAATCCATTTTAACAAGAGAGAAGGAAGAATAAATAGTAATAAGACTTCTTCAGATTGTTAGAATATTTTCAGAAGTTTAGCAGAATTAAAATTAGACAGCTGAACAGAACATAGATAACGTTGCAAGAAGGAAGTCTTGTACTAAACTTTCTTTTCTGTTTCTCTTTTCTGCTTGTATCTAAACTCTTAACTATGATGATGGCCTATATCTTTGCTTATTTGCTGACACAAGACTGGCTTATTAGAAGATTTGATAAAAGGGAAGCTCAAAGTAGAACCAGAACTGCTGTGTCACCTTGAACAAATAGAAGAGTAAAGTATCCTTTATTTCATCCCTGACATTCAGAGCTGGAACGTGAACAGCTGTATTATGCCAAACATGAACACAGTTGAGTTAAGCAGTAAACTGATGCTGTTTGCTGGCTGTTTATCCAATGGAACAGAGAAAAAAGAAAGAGATCTGTCAGGAAGGGCCTGAGAGAAGGCCAACTTGATTCAAAGAAGAAAAACCAAATTGCTAGTACAAGCAAATAGCACATTATCCTCAATGGATGGGAGAAGCAAAATTAAAATTCTACATGTCATGTTAAAATGTCAGAACATTATTTATTCTTATGAAATACATTTTAATTAAGATCATATCTTCCTTACATTTTTTATTCATGTTTTTAACCATAGCCAGTTTTCTTTTTTGAGGAAGCCACATATCCCCTTAGACTTTTAATTCACTCTTTCAAAAACATAGTCATTTGGTTTGTGTTTTTTTTTGTTTTGTTTTGTTTTTTTAAGCAATCCATGCACTATTGGCTTAAACTCCTCCTTGTCTCTTATTTCCTACAATAAAAATATATATATATATTAGAGCAAACATGATTTTATACTGAATCCCTGCTCTTTACTTTTACCTTTTCAAGAAGTCCAATGATCCTGAGGATTTCTCTGAATAATAACACAGACCTCTCTGCAGCTTTCACATTGCTTTAGCTAAAAAACAACAGATTATTGCTTAGAGTTTGCCAGCAGAAATAATCCCTATAATGCAATGCCTCAGAGAGGTATCATTAACTAAGAGATTATTCAATTAACCCTTAAGTAGTGTTAGTGGTAAAACTCATTACCAGTCAGGAATGATATTCTTGCATAGACACACACCTCTGATAACTACTTTTATTTAACAACTATGAAAAAAAGAATGGAAATTTAGAAAATATCCTTTTTTGGTTTTGATTAGCATTAACATTCTTTCACTTCCTTTCCAGAGCAGGTAATAAAACAAATACCCATCTAATCTTGCACTGAACTTGTATCTCTGCAGAAGAACTGTAGAAACATTCTCCTTATACTTTCAACTTAACTTCACATATTCCTTTTGAAAAACTCTCCAGAGTTTTGATTTACTACACTGCATGAAGAACAACCTATGTTGAAGATGAATACAACTAGGAAAAACAAAATAAATACTGTACTCCTGAATTACTTCAATATTCAGGAAAAAAAAATCAATGAATGAAAATAAGCAAGACTGACAAAAATTACTTACTATTACAAAATAAAAGAGAACAAAATAACTTTGAGAATCTTTAGCAACAACTTTAAATCTAGTCTTAAATATTAGTCAGTTTTCCATATTAGACTCAAGTAAAGATAAAATGTCCAAATATGTATTTCAGCACGTCTCATCCAAGTCCATTGATTTTAATGGATTGATGTTTGTAAGAAGGTAGTTTTGTTTATACTGACATAATACTCTGAAAGTAATGTCTTCTACTTACTTCCATGAAAATTATAGCAGATACAAAGAGCTCAATTACACTATTTGATAAAGCAAATTCTCAGCTGCAAAACACCATTTTTCAATACAGTCATCGTTACCTACACATTTTTGCCAGTGACAGCAAGAGCCTGCATGCAATGCTCAGAAATTTGCATCAGTGAAGGTGACCCATTCCTGCCACTGCTGAAAGGCACCACCCACCACCTCACTGTGCTCACATCCACCGTTTGGTTTTCATAAATGTTCACTGAGTGTCCACGAATGGCAGCGAGAGACATTTTTTCTGCATGGAGGAATTCAGTGACACATTTGCTTCATATGCATTTCCACGTCAGAAGCCATTTTGTCAGACTGCCCCTCTGCTGCCATCTGTCACAAGGCAACGGAATGTTTTGTGGGAAGGTTCAACTTTTACTACCATACCACCATCATCTGCCTCCAATGTCATGGGTTAACGTAACAAAACAGGAGACATTACTTTCAGAGAAGCCCTCTAATAATCTCACCAAAACATCGCTGTTCTGTCTCACCAGAGAAAGTAAAAATCAGCTTCTTTATTTCTGGAGATCCCATCCCTTCATGTACTTTTCCAATCTACACAGTACCTTTTAACTTAGATCACACACTTAATATAATTAAAATTACCAACTAATCCTGAGCAGGGCTCATCAAAGCTGAACAGAAACTTCTTAGAACCTGCCTGGCTAATTATTTTGTCTAACACTTTGAACAAACAATTTCAGTATCTTTTTATACTTTTGCCTGAGAAGTACATGTGCACAGCACCTTACTTTTCTAAATTGAAATTATATAGGACAGACACGGTGGCATTCCCTACCCGCACCTCTGATTGCAGCATTCTGACAGTAATCACTGTGTTTTCACATGCAAATCAGGATCTCAGTCTTACAAAACAGCTCTCCATGAGCATTAAGATCCACATGGCTATGTTTGGGAACAGCTGTATGGACCATAAGCAAACAGCATAAAACAACAACCACAATTTTTTATACATGAGTACTTTAGTCCAGTTGTTTGGTTGTGTTTGTAATATATGCCACAATACTGAACTAACTTGAAAAGTTACTGATCAGTAGAGAAAAGACAAAGACAAAGATGTAACAAAGCCCAGTGTAAATAGGAGGATAATCCTGATACACAACAGAAATTTCTTACGAAGACCATTTTAACCAATGGATTTTTCTTCAGTAGAAAATAAATTTACATTGGATGTTTTCTGAAAGACACAGTTTAGTCAACTTGTCTGATTTCATACAAGGATCGTGAAAATCAAAGGACACTTAACGGTCAATGAATGAAAAAATCTCTATAGGACAGGAATGAGATAAAAAGTGGAAAGAATTCAAACTAATCTATCAGTAGTGATTAAGAAACATAAAGCAGAAGTGCAAAATTTTAGGAAAGCAGCATTCATTTCACTGTTATCTAAATCCCTGCTCTGTGAACATCAATTCTGTGTGCCATTCTGGACTCCCATCACAAAAAGAACACAAAAGGACATGTGAAAAAAATTGGAAGATTCAGAGAGGGGAAACTTAAGACAATCTAAGGTAACAGAATATCTTTTGTGCAAGAAATCTCCAAGCAAAACAGAAACATTCAGTCCCTTTCCAGAAAGACATGGCTGAGCAGAGAAATAACAAATTACTATAAAAACATGGTCATCAAGGTCAAGGTGATGAAAATTGATTCTCCACTCTGTCATCCATAATAAGGAGCAGGAGGCATCAGCTGAATCTAACAGGAAGCAGTTTCGAAACCCGATGAGGTGACTCATGAGCGAACGAACAGTTGTCAGCCTCCTTGCTAATGGTGTTTAAGAAGGTAAGGTTACATCCAGATTTAAGGGAGACTCAACACATTTGAGTAAGAGAAGCTTGTTAAAGCTAAAATACACAGGAATACATTCAGCCCCTAAGTGCTCAATCCAAAAAGGGCTGGATAACTATTACAAAGAATCACAGATACTCGAACAGACATTTTCTTAGACTCCTTGTTGAAAAGAGACCTCTGGGGTTCCAGGGATCTTTGGCTTCATCTGCTGCAGTCACTGATTCCATGCTGCTTATAAAATCATACTGCTATAGCACATGTTTGGTACCCTTTTATGCAAAGAGAAAACTAAAAAGCTACGAGCAAGCTGGAGTACAATGATAAATTAAATAGATTGATAAAACTTGGACACGTTGCCTCCTTGCCTCTTATTTTATAAGAACATTATACCATTACACAGCCTTTTTAAATGTAGAATTCTACTGGTCATCCATTTTTAGCAGGCTGATTTTTTTGCATGTGTAGCAGCATAAACAGAAAGTTAATTCTAGAAGTTACTCCAAACTAAATTAAATTATTTTGTCATGAAAGCTGAATTATTATTTAGAAAAAGATTTCAGATGTTCTTCTAATTTTCAAAAGTGACATCTGGCCAAGTCTCATTACATTCCATTCTGTTTTTCAGGAACTGTTTATTTCAGTTCTCTGCACATAAGACACAAAAGGATGTTATCAGTTATGACTAGATACTGGTCTTGTATCTATTTTATTACCTCTTTTATCTCTGGGTCTATAGACTTCACCCAGGTTTTACAGACTAACCAGAAAGGATGTTGGGGTGAAGGAGAGAGTGGGGACAAGCTAGACAATGTAACATTTGCTGATGAATGTCCCATGACCGCCCTTCTTCCCTACAGATTTCTGTTCCATTTTTTACAGTAAAAAAAAAAAAAGAAGCATGGGCTTTATAAACCACTGCAAAAATCAGAAGTTAGTTTTTACAGCAACAAAGCAAAATAGACAGGAAGAAGAAAAACTCGGAACACTTCTGTTGTTGCTGCTTTTATAATGTATAATATTTCTTTTGGATAGAAGAATGAGGGAACATAGAAACACTCCTCCCTAAAAACCCATCTTGCACAAGATTCTGAGGCACAAAGATCACATCCCATTTGGCTGTACATGCCTCAAGCATTTCACTTTTTATGAACTAGAAAATTGCATTCTGAAAAATATTTAACAAAAGATGAAACAACTTTTCTCATTTTTGTTGCTATTTTCTTTACCTAACGTTATCAAGCACATAAACAGGTGGAAACACTACTTTCTACCAAGGAACACACCACTTGAAAGCAGCTAGCAAATGAACTTACTGCAAAAACATAAGAAACTGATGAAAATCATGTCAACAAAACTACCTCAGAACTAGAGTAAGACAAGAAATATTTTTATTACAAAGGTTATAACAGAGAATGCTTTCTTTGAAGCACATACCAGGCCCTACAGCAGCGATAGGAGTGTGCCACATGCACCCACAAACAGACTTCATAGATCAACATTAAGCCCTGCCTCAGGCAGTGCTCTGCCAAAACTGAAGAGGAGGGTGAGTGTAGGGTGATAGCTGGATTGAGAGACCACAGCAAGGTGTATCACAAACAGCACGAGTGGACAGTTCTGGTTTGGAGAAGTTCTGCTAAGGGAAGGACAGGAACTGCCACAGTGTGCAGTTGTGACACACTGTCAGCCTGCTTGCTCACAGCTCCATGCCCATCCTTTTGTATAAATTTAGACTGAGCAAAGAGAGAACAGCTGAGCTTTTCCTGTAATCCTCCTCCCAGCATCAATGCCCCAAACCACAACAACCTGTGAAAGAACATCTATTCAGACAGGTCATCAGCAGAAAACACTAGAAGGGCAACTGCTGCTTCAAGAAATCAGTCTGTCACTGTGGTCAAAGCACTGCCCATGCTGGTTTTATCTGCTGTTACTCCTGAGGGCAGACCCTTTTTGTCACCCAAATCTTGATCTTCTTAATCTCAATATATCTGACAATGGCCAGGATTTCCTCTACAGCTGCTCTTTCCTGATTATGGGTTTTTTCTTGCTAGTTTTAAATTTGGATTATTTTATAGAATAATAGCAGTATCATTATCCCATTTTATTGGGGAAAAACAAAAACAACAACAACAAAACAGCATAACTGTAAACAGAGAATAAAAGATAATGCACATTGTTTTTTACATAATACCACATGTAGATTCCCAGCCACTGAAAAAAAGAGCGTGGCAGTCTGTCAGGTTCATCCCAATATTAGGAATAAAACTGGTTCTCTACATAAATACTCCTAGAAACGCATCTCAGGACAAGAGACAGAAACCAGACAAAGATTTTCACAGGCTCCTGCAAAGAGAGATGATCCACAAATTCCAGGTAAAAGAATGATCTGAGTTTTGTAAGCAGGAAATTTTAAACTTCATTGTGCACCAGGTGCCCGTAGATACTGTTAGCATTATGCAACTTGAGAACATATTTTCATAAGATTCATCTTCCTGAGGTATCTGAGGTGCTAATAAACATCCTAAATAACAAAAATAATACTATTCTATGTTTATGAAAAATATCAGTATTTCAGCTCAAACCAGATTACATCTTTACCACAAAACTTGGAAGAAAAATCCAAGTCTAAAATAAAAAAAACGAATTTTAACTTAAACCATAAATGACAGATCAGTGTTTCTACTTGATGCCTTAAAGAATGAAAGAACAAAGAAAATATATAATTTTTTAAAAGAGCTGCCTTTTGAGTTTTCATAAGCAATCTAAATAATCCAAAATATTTTTGCCAGAGAAAACATAACTACTCACGTGAGTGCGATGAATACTGTTTAAAAGAATTACACTACTTTATTATCCCTCCATTATTCCATTATTATTATATGTAGAAATCCATACACAATGTACCACCAAGAAGCCAGTATTAAACAGCATTCACAGCATGCTCATTCACAGAGGTAGAGAAATGTCCAGTATAGGCCACGTTCTCCTTTCACCACGCTGTATGCATACAACATTCAAAAGGATGCTTTAGCTTCTATGAGAAATATAAAACCGTAATAACTCGGCTTGCATGCTTGTCTAAGTGTAAACATAATGGCATAAAACTATTACTGAGCTCATATATTCAAGGCCATTTGACAAATCAGCCCAAATACCACATCAATCATTTGTATTGTGCCATGTGTGATGTTTTTGAAAAAGTATATGTATCTACAGGTCTAAATTACTCTTTTATTGCTCATGATTTGTTGAATACAGAATATGTTTCAAAGGGATTTTTCAAATGATACAGTGGCTAGGGTTGGAGGGGAACTTAAAGATCAGCTAGTTCCAACCCATCTGCCATGCACCAGATCAGGTACCCGTGGCCCAACCAGTGTGGCCTTTAACACCTCCAGAGCTGGGGCACCCATGCTTCTCCAGGCAGCCTGTGCCACTGCCTCCCTGTCCTCTGAGTAAAGAGTTTCTTCCTGATGTATAACCTACATCTCCGCTCTTCTATTTTAAAGCCATTCTCCTTTGTTTTATCACTATCAGAAAATGGAAATGATAGTCCCCCCTCCTGCTTATAAGCTCTCCAAGTGTACCAGAAGACCACAATGAGGTGAAAGTAAAGATGATTTAGATGAGAAAGTCTTCGATGTGAAAGGTCTTCCTTTTTCTTTGCATATTTGAGAGTTTTAGTTGTGAACGTAAAGCCACTTTGGGAGGAAAAAAAAAATCAACACAACAAATAGTCCTTACATCTTAAGTTACAGGAATTGATATGAACAATACATTTTGTATTATAAAAAAAAAATGTCAAAAAGCATGAAGGTTAACTCACTTCTCCTGTATTCTAGAGCCTGGTCGTCTAGTTCACCTTGTGCTCATTTAAGTACCCAAGACTAAACAGATATTGAACAGTTGTCTAAGGCTGAAAAACTCTTTTCAGTTTGAAAGCAATATACTCAACACTACTGCAAAAAAAGGACTTTTCCAGTGACTGGATTCCCTGTTAAGATACTGTTAAGAAACATTTCAAAGAGGAGAAATATAGTTACTAAAATACAAATATTCTTTTTGCAACTGAATGTAATGAAATTCATGTACATTAATAAGTGCAGTTTTGTGCACCAAGTTATCATAAGAATAGAGTACAGAAAGAAAATTGTTATGTAAACAATGAAAAATAGAGAAGAAATAGCCAAAAGAATACTTTACAAATTTAAATTAATAGAAGAGCTTCCACTAAAATGCTTGCTACTTAAAGAAAGTGCAAAAGTTGAAAATAAAACTGCTGCACAAAGTCAAGATCTCACTGATGATAGAACTCAAATCTTCCAAAAATAAAGGGAGTAAATAAGAAAAATCACAATATAATTTTTTGTAAAAGTTAAAAAGTCAGCAACATTTCTAAGTCTTAGAACTTGTGAAATCTTGCAAGACTGAGTTCCTTGCTTCAGGAGCCCCTGAACACAGAATGGAAGATGTTCTACAGCTACTGGCTACAGATCCTCCTCTTCTAGCAGTCTTCAGTTATGTGTTAGAGTACCGTTCCTACATTCTCCTAGATGCAAGATTCTTCCCGTGCCAAGTAAAACGAGAAAAGTGAAAAGCCCCCCAAAAGATGAAGAGTTGAAGAATTACAAATCTTCCAGAAACCTGGCTGCTGAACACTATTACTGACCAGACAAAGTGCTGCTGGATTAGTGAATGTTACTGTTCCATCTCCAACCTTCACACACTCCGAGTCTTCATTCCCATAAGCTGGAATGTACAACATTTCCATTCAGAAAACTATTTATAAGTTGAATTTATTTTTTGGATTCTGGAGTGAAAACTTCCCTGAGTTAAGATAAGTAACAGCTAACTACATCTCTGGACAAAGCATTGTGAAAATTTACTGATTAAATGCTATTAAATGCATTTTATTAGATCATTACGTTACTTCGGAAACAACATCATTGCAGAGAATAAGAAGCTTACTTAGAATTTATTTATTGCCTAGTACTTTTCACATTACTAACTGTTAATTTTCATTTACTTTCCATAGAAATACTTTAATTCTGTAACCAAAAAAGCTTTTCATTGGTCTCATCTTATGCTCAATAGTTATTACTGGAAGACTGTTATTTTATAATGATTAGCTTTAATATTGCAATTCAATAGACTTGAAACATTAATTTCCAGTCTGATTCTTACATCTCATTTCTTTTGATCCAAATACACTCTCAAAAACCAGTATTAGATACAACAAAGCATTTAAACAGCAATTATGTGTATCTCATTGCAAAAAAGACCAAAAAAAAACAACAAAACCAAACAGAAAAACAAGCACCAACTCTTAAATGAAATTAAACATATTAAAAGCAAAAATTGACAAATTCTTAGAGTGGATGAGATTAATTTAAAAAATAGTTGTATGAAGACTTCAGAAAAGAAAAGAAAATGAACACCACCACACCACCACCCAACCTTAGTACTAGATGTGCCTATCAAACAAAGAACACTGAGGGATTAGGGATTAAGACAACAGCACACAGTGGGAGCTGACACTGTTAAGCCTACAGTTATTCATAACAGACTTCTGTAAGCTGAAGATAAAAAGTGAGCTGAAACTATTAGCAAAACTCTTCACAACATTCAGAGGGTTAAAAATCAAGAACAAAGTCAGATTCTTCTTGTAATTATTACTGATTTAGAAGAAAACCACACACCTCATAGCTTGTCTGATTATTCATCTGCTTCTCAATGAAAGGAGATTTATATGTAAATATGGCTGTAGGTAATAGGAGGAGATTTTTTGTTTTACATAACCCTGAATACATTCAGTTGATCTTTTTCGGCTGTTAGAAGAGCCATTTCATTCCCCAGCTCTCCCGCAGTTTTGAAGAGAAGTGAATTACAACACAGTGGCACAGGTGCAGATTTGGCACTTTACAGTCAATTAAAACTAACTCGTGGTATTTGGGTAAGATATACCTTAACATCTTATAAAATTAGAGATTAAAATATTAAAACAAATTTAAATGCATGACATTCAAGGGCCTGCTGGGAAAATACAAAATCTTAGCAATATAATCTGTTGTTGTATTATGGTAACACTAAAAAACCTCAAAAACAAATTACACATTAGAAAATTGGGAAAAAAAGGGCAATTTCCATTTATTCTGTTCCTACAGAGGGACATGTACTGCCATCAGAACAAAATGAATATGACTAAACTTAACTGTCAGTGTGACTGTTTCTGCACTGAGTTCACAAATCTAACCAGATTTTTTCCTTTTTTTTTTTCCTTCTTGTTTTTTTTTTGAGATGGTTTGCTTTATTTCATTTCAATATATCACTTTCTTTTTCTAATGAACTTTGAATCAAAACTTAAAAAATGGTTAGATGACTTATGGTTGGTTATTCTTCTTATATTAACATACTATCAGGCCACATGAAATCTGACAGGTCACCTACTATACCAGGAGAGTTTCATTTGGGAGAGCACACGAAATTTGTCAGCAAATTCACATTGCCTTTATATTCTGGCAATAGGTTTCCAAAACATTTAACCAGGCAAAGAATGGAAAAACTACCCTATTTGACAAAGCCATCAATATTTAAAGCATCTGCAATAAAATCTTGTAGGAAATTACTGAAACAAAGACTGTGATGTGGCCCAAGATGCAGCAGGTATACAGGTAACCCCATAATTGAATGAAGGTGAAAAATACAAAGCAATTTTTTAGTAATGATGAAGAGAATAGTTTTAAAAAGTTCCTGAGAGGTAAAGTGACTCCTCAAACACTTGAAATTATAGATGCCGTCCAAAAAGGTATAGGACATTTTCCTCATATACTTTTCAAATAAACTTCAGCATGAAATCAGAGCTTTGTATCTGAAGTACATGACAAGCACAAAACCCCACCTTGCTTCTAAGAACTTTTGAGATTTATTGATCAGAATGGTTAATTCTTATTTTGTTTGCCAAACATTTTTGACAACTTCCACAATAAAGTAAACGTAGTAATACTGGAGTGGACTTTTAAAGTTTGCCTAAAGATAAATACCCAGTGGAATTTTAAATGATATTGTCTGCTGTCCAAAAGGGACTTTGTCCTTAACAAAAATATTATCTGTGCCCCAGGTGAAACAAAGGAGTAATTCCTGAAGTAGTCTCTTACCTACGAAATATGCTTTACCTAACACAGTGCACTATTCTTACTTCATTATATACATTTATAGATATATAAAATTTATATATACAATATATAGGCATAATAAAACATTTGAACAGTACCAAACACTTCTGTGTTCACTAACAGGACATGAAGTTGCTACCCCTTTGGTTATGCCAAGTCACATACGAACAAATACAGATGATGCAACAGCAAATTTTTCAACATATAAAAAAAGTGATTACTATTTCACATAGCATTCAAGATTTATCTTGCCATACCCTCTCACTTGAAGTTAAGTACAGATTTTGACACTACGCTCTGTTCATTGTTCTTCCTAGGGGCAGAAAAAAGAATGCACCTAAAGGAAAGCATTTTCACTCTTTCATGTGTGCAAGAAGAATTTTCTTATCAAATGACATTTTTATTTTCCATTTACCTCAGGGTAACCTCTCAGATGGCCTAAATTCTGGCTATCTACATCTCAGATATTTATTCCACATTTTCTGAAGGGCCTCTGGATTTAACACTGCTGACACAAGCTGCTGTAAGAGGAAAATCTCAAATCCTGACAAGCAAGTCAACAATTGTTTCTGTTTATCATCTCAAACATACAATCCTAAGCAGATCTTTCTCTGATAAAAACACTCTGTTTTATTCTGTTTCTTAAGCTCTGCTATATTAACCCAAATGTGTACACACTAATTTAACGAAAGCAATTTTAAAAGATGATGCATTCAACAGCTTAACAGTTACACTGAACAACTTCACAATATTTTAAGTGAAAACTTCAATATTACAAACCATGACATTCCAAACACTTCCTTTGAGTTACACTGCTGTAACTTTTTTCCAGTACATGGGATACACAGCTCCTTTCAGACATTTCCCATAAGAAAAAACATGTAATTTACAGAGTGGCTGAACATTGCAAGAGGGCATTCAGACCCCGATAAGCAATCTCTATCTCCATCCCCATCAAGTCGATTCGGTCCTGAGAAACCAACTTATCAACTTCAATCTTATGTCAAGCCTGCTTTGAGGGAAGCCTGGACAAGGCAGTTTTGAATGCCAGGAGAGGTCACTGCAACCAAGTTGTCCCCAAATAACTACTAACATGTGCTCCTCTGAAGACTAACAGCTGACTGAGAAAGTCCTTACTGAGTCCAGCATTTAAAGTCAATCACTCAAGAAATTCACAGTAATTATAACTGCAGTCTTCTTTAAGTGCTTTGGCCAGCGTCATAAGGAGACAGCATATGAGACACAGGAATAACAAACAACCCCAAATGTCAGTAATCTATCACATTATACCCCTCACGTCTTTTTTTTTCCTGGTGTTTCATCTACATTTATCAGCTCAACATTTCCCATTTTCCTAGCCCTTTCTTCTACAGCGCATAAGGAAAAAAAAGAGTAGAATAAAGTAAAGCTGTCATTATATACACACGCTGTACTGCACATACGTTTACATATATATACACACATACACATACTATGTGCATATACAATAACCCTGATGAACTAGTGTATCTAGTCAAGCTCTCTCTTGCAAAGAAAAACCTCCCAATCAAATGTGAATTCAAAAAGTAGTGAAGAATTTACACTAAAAATAATTTGTCTCAGAGAAGAAGTGGTTAGTCAAACTTCTGACAAGCTCTGCTCAAAGTACAAATGGTACTAGATTTTAGCTATAAATCCAGTACAGATCCATATTTCCCAAGGCTTTGTTTTAAATACTAAACGTACTCACTGTCTTCAATTCTGCCTTTAGGGATTACTTGAGGAAGGAAAAGATTTGCTTAGCTTTACTTTGGAGCTTCCAAAACAATCACATCTTTTCATTATATCTGGTTGATAAAAGTGAACTGATTCATTAGTCCACCAGTGACCTTGGTAAGGGATTATAAGAAAAAATATAAAGCAAAGAAGTTATGCTAATAGCTTAGATGTCTTTCAGAATCAAATAATTCTACATCTTTGGTATTCAATTTTCTTAACATACCTTTTAATAAATAATACATAACTAGATAATTCCTATTCATACATGGAAGGACTGTTACATTTTAGCTTTTCTTTTTCCCCTCTGGACAAAAGGTACTTGACAAAAGCTGATTAGGAAATACACTTAAAGTGTTCTTTCTCCTCAGGTTGCCAAGGTAATTTTTCTGTTCACATATTCTTTCCTCAAATGGGGTTTTGTGGCATTATTTTGTGAAGTGAAACTCACATTATTAAAAACAATACACTATCTCTAAAAAGTAATACTACTACTTATTTGTGTCTCTTTATATGCAAAGAATTACTGAAAATTTTAATTGGAGGACAACAACAAAGCAAACTGATATTTCACTAGAAGGATCAAAGAAGGGCCACCTCACATTACTAGACTGCTTAGAAATTGAGAGAATTTCTACTATACTCTGGCTAATGACATTCATTTTTTGAATGACATCCACAAACCTCCATTGCTGTCTTTTAAATCAAAGACCACCTAATGCAAAAAAAAAAACAACCAGATTTCTTCAGAAGGACTTCTTTTTTCCTCATTATATTTAGATTTAAACTCTCCTCAATATCTGCTTTAGAAATTTTTCCCTCTCAGTGGAATAGTACCCAACCCTACTGCTGTCTTGAAATCTGTTACACCATAACACAGAAGGTGTAAGCAAGGACATAGCTTTGCTGAGATTAACAAAAAAATCCTGTTGACAGTACTTATAATCTACATTTTTACACTGAGAAAATTAAACTGATAAAAGTTGTTTAATAATCAAAAAAGTCTAACAAATGAAATAAAATGTAAAACACTACTAAATGTCAAAAAGCACAGAGGAAAAATGAAGTAGCAAACAGATAAATGAAATCACTACTGTAAAGGAGAAGAGTCTCTGCTCATTTCCTTTGTTTGGTTTAGTTACATTTAGGTGCCATGACAAAGAACCTTAGGTATCCCAACTTTCTTTGAAGTTAAACTAAGAAACCCCCAAACCAGTAATGTTACCCCTTCCATAAACACAAATAAAGAGATGGTAACTCAAGTTCTCCACAGTAAAAACTGCTGAAAGACATACTTTGCATGTGTCTGCGATTCCAGATAAAATTTTTAACAAGATATTACTTCAGGTTGGGTAGAGGCTTTGGATGGTCGTGGGTCATCTTTAACCCTCAAAGCTACAAAATAATAAAAATTTCACTAAGCTTGCAAATACTAATAGACACTACCTTACTTTTTTCTTGTCACAACAGTAATATACTTATGCAACCTAGACATTAAAACATTTTGGAAGCTGATGGTCTCTATTTCTCAGTAGATTGGTTTGCATATTATCTTTTAGCTAAACATGGAGGACTACACACATCTAAATGTAAGTACGCACAATGCTTATTTGTGTGCATCACATCTGTACAATACACCATCAAGCTGCATATCAAGAGGCAGTATACAGAAGTCAAAGTGTAAGTAGACATGTTTGTCATAATAGCTTACAGAAAATATATTATTGTGAGATCATGTGTCTGCAGCCTGGGGTAAGTTTCTTAAGTATAACATGCAAAATTTCACTTAGAGATACTATACTGATGTACAGCAATTGAGAACCTGGCCAATAACATATAAGATATGCAAAACTGCCTCTCTATTTTCTAAACAAAAGTCAATTTAATATTGCGAATGCATATAAACAACATGTCATGGTTTTATGATTTTTTTTTTGTTATTGGTATTCCACATCAAAACATCACGTAGTGCATTGGAGGTTAAATAGTTAATGCTCCAGCTCTGTGCATCACTCATAGTTACAGGTATATCTGTCTCAGAAGAGAAGAACTACGTACCCCAGAGGACTTTGCATTGTTGTTTTTGTTTTGTTTGTTTTTTTGTTTATTTTTTTCTGTTTTCCACTCAGAGGGAAAGATAACTTCACGTGTCACGAGACACAGGCTTTCCTGAATGGATCCTTTCGGATTGACTCAGCAGCGGATGCTCCCATGCCATCTTGCCTTCAGCATTAGCATAAGGCCTTCACTTTTCAGACTCTCTCTCTCTCATTTTATTTGATTTATTAGCTTCAATTCCAATGATATTGTATTATATTACATTTGGATATCTTATTTTGTAAATTAGCTTTCCTTCTCAGATTGTTGCTGCTGTTTTGTTTTTAGGGCCATCTCCCTTTTTGTTTTTCCCTTTTCCCATTTCCTGGGGTGTGAGTTCCCTGCCTCAGTTGTCACAGAATCAGGCAGAACCAGCCTGTAAACTGTTGACACAATGTGAGTCAATATGACACTTCTGTGGGCTAACATTTCCAACTCTGCTCAAGAAGCTGGAGTAGGCAACAATATTTATTATCAAAGTTACCACCTAAAAAAAAATGTGGGAAATAACTGATGTGCATACTAGAGAATATTGCTTACATGCTCTTACTACTCTTTACACAGCATGAAGATAACTTAGAGGCCGTAGAGGAGGCAAAAAATCGAGATATTATAGTTCCACCTATGAATGGTGGATCTAACCACCACAAAATTAACTTCAAAGACAGACTGTAGAAGCAAGTTCCCAAACAGTAGCTGTTAAGCCACTAAAAAGGAGAAAATCAACTTATTTTTCATGGAAATAGCCTGCACATTGGAAAAGTTCACATGTTGACTATCACCTTACGCTTCCTTACAGCCTAATTCTTTCTTCTCTATAAGCAACATTCATGTGGAGCTCTACAACAAATCAAAGCATATTATTCACACTGTAAAATAAAATAAAAATCCCCAGAATGACTAGGAATGTGAAAGCTATGAGAAATAAAAGCCTCAAGGCAAACAAGTCACAGTTGATTTATTTTTACCAGCATAGGATAAACTAATGGTGTCGCAAATGAAATCAAAGGTCCATCAGGTTTGCTGGTTTTAGCAGACAAATGTGCTCACCTCAGTGGCACAGACCAGCTACCTGTGAGGCATGCTAAATTAAACCAACACCATCATGAGGAAACCCAATTTTAATCCATTACAAAATGAAAGAGTGTAAGAAAAAGCAGTAATATCCTTGTCACATGGTTCATCTGAGAAAAACTGATTCAATTTTGGGAACAGAAAATATATCAATAAAAGGTAGCTTATCCTGTATTGGTTAACATGCTTTTTCCTTGAAAAGGAACAGTTATACCTTTGAGTTAGATGTACATTTAGCGAAATTTCAACAGGATACTTTTGAGATAGTAGGAATTCAAAGCAGATAACCACCACTCAACACTTTAACTGGATTTGAAAAAGAATTTGACCACATGGGCCACCCTGTCCACCAGAAATAGCAGCACGACATACACTGCTCCTCTTTAAACATCTAATGAAACTGTGAGAGGCTCCATTCCAGTTCTAGGTTATGCAAATTCAAGCTAACTTGTCCGATTTTGAGCATATTTGCTTTCTCACACAATCTTCCACAGCATCTCAACAACCACAGCCTCCAAAGGAGGGAGTCTGTCATTTCAGATGTTTTCAAAATGTCCATGATCAAGCCCCAAGTGACAGAAATATTAAGAACTAAACTGTGCTCTCCTTCACATCCTAAAGGTAACCATACCTCCTTTTTCCCCATCCCTCTGTTATTTTTCATATTCCCGATTTCTCTGAAGGGTCCCAATGGCTCCATTGTAAATTTTACATGATTTCTTAATTATACAGAACTGATACAGTTTTGGTTCCTACTTTTATTCATTTATTTATTTGAGCTTACCTAGAAAAACTCAAAAGACACAAGAAAAAAGGAATACAGTTTTAGTCTATCTAAAGCCCCCAGAATTGCCTGTTAGATGGAGTTTAGCCAATAGATATTCACTGAACCATGATCTGGAGCCCTGACTAGCTCCGACAGCAGTTCAAACCTCATGCACGCATTGCCTAAGGTAATTGTAAGTCTTCTGACAGCCACAATTAAACAGGGAATGCAGAAGGCGAGTGACTTAAAAAAAAACCTGCAGGCAATGAAGAAAAGCTATTATCTGAAGTACTGCGGCATCAGAAACTTCACACAATCAAATCACAAATAATGGAGAAAAGCCATGCTGCTGTGATGAAGCTCTGCAAGGGAATGAGAAGGCTCAAGTTGTGTTTCTGCTTGGGTCTATTTCCAACCTTTCAGCTGGGTGTGATCAGTAATTCAGACTGAAGGCAGGGGATGGCAGCTCATGGAAGATGAGCAAAGGAAGTGGCAAATGCTGGCTCAGTGTTAATGAAGCAGGGTGCTGAGCTGTCCCTTAATCAAGCAGAAGACATCAATATAACTGAATTCAGGGGCTGAGCTGTTTGCTCTCAGCAATGAATCTGGTTGTGCTGGGAGCGCATGCAGGATTACTGGAATTAAAACTGAAACCTTTTGTTCATGAGATAAGTGGATAAATGCTGAAATTAGAGACTTTCAAGGCTGAGACCTAATAGTATGTCCAGAAGGAGCCTTTATCTTTTTACACTGGAAAATAGGTCTAAATTAAAATGCAATTCTACAGTCTACACAGCTCAAATCTAGCACCTAAGATAATTGATTACTCCAACTAGCAGCAACTCTGACCAACATCCTGGAATAAAAGCCCCACCATCCTTTCTGCAGATGAAAGCACTGAATGACAGGCTGTTGGGACAACACTCATCTCTGACTAAAATCCATACTCTAGCTCCTGGTAAGAAGATAGGTTGTTTCAGAGGTGATTCCCTAGAATCTCAGCACTATTTGTTCACACTGGAAAACACAAGGCATCTACTCAAGCATTTCTTCTCTCATTGTTATGTGCACTGAAAGGGAGGCAGGCACCTACACAGCAGAGGAAAATTAACAGGCAGCAAAAGACACAATACTGCCTAGACACACAGCAAGCTGGCTCACAGCCACACAGAGAAAATGACAGTTTTAGGTCTAAAAGCACAGAAGACCACACCAGGGCTTAGCATCAAAGAATGGCAACTGGAAACTAGATGTTCTATAACACTGAATGCCTGCTTACCAGAGGAAACAGACAGCTAGCTTCTAAACTGCATGTATTTACATCAATTTATTAGAATTTGCCTGAAAAATAATTCTTGTGGCCTCCTGCTTCTCTACCTAATAGACTGAAGCTTGGCCCTTGTAAACTATGATATTTGATTTCCTCACCCAGCATGCAGCACACATGCTGGGAGGTGGCATTGTGGTACTGGAGGGATGTAACCAAGCTCTCAGCCTTCAGACACAAGCTCTGACCCATCACAGTGGGGGAGTTACCAGGTGCATTAACAATGGAACTCACAGGGCTGTTCTGATGGCACACAGTGCACAGCAGTAAGGTACTGAGATGTGATGGCCGTGTATAAAGCAAGAGAAAAAGTTCTCCACACTGGAGTTTACAAATGAAGCTTGTAGCCTCAGGAATATTTGAAAATTAATAGTCTTTGCCTTAATGGAATAAAGGCAGACACACAGAAAAGAAAAAAAAAAAAAGAAGAAAATAACCATACACCAAAAATACATCAATTGATTTTCATCTTTTACATTCAGATTCATTAACTCCTGTCCTAACAGGATCATTACTGACTAAATAGGAACACATTAACATTTAACATTTCCCATTAAAGAAGTAGAAGCTTTTTCCTCAAACAAAAACAAAGTAAGCACTCCAAAAAATAAATACTACTTTCCCTCCCCCAGAAAAATAAATACTGCTTGTGTTCTATACAGGAATTCAAGAAATCAGTAGATTCAAGGCCCAAGATCAACTGTAAGCTTATGTAATTCCATAAACACAATCCTCCGAATTATTTTCTCTCAATATTTCCTATTTTGAATTTCTTTCAGTCTAAACCCAATCAAGAACTGTTTGTGCAATAAGTGTGCTCAGAATTCATATACACATAACTGACACCTCAAGTCCAATTTTGACACAAATTTAGTGTAAGTTTAAAAAATGGCTCACTGAAAATCCATCCTGAGAAAATCCTCAATACTGCATGCAATAATAATATACTCAATTGTCATATATAGGATAGTTAACAGTAATACACTGTTCTTCTCCAGAAAGAAAAGGAAATCCCACCACAGAAAAAAGACAATAAAACAGAAAAGGAGAAAATAATTGTAAATTTTCATGCTAAAAGAATTTATTCCTTGGTTGTACCATGCACTGCAGGAGTCAATGCCTAATTGAATTCATATAATTCAGGGACAAAGAAAGGTACCTGTTAGACAGTTGCTCTCATCCTTTCATTATTTTAGTGAATATTACACACACCTAACACTGATTTTTGTAGAAATATTCAGCTGCTCTGGACATAGTCTGCATAACATAGCAAACTGGCAAGAAGCTATGGACCTGTATCCCTTTTCAACTCTCAACTTTCTCATTTATCCCACTATTTCTGCCAAAAAGCGAGTGAAGGAATCAAAACTAATGTGATCAAGTAAACACAGTGCTGTGATCTCTCAAAATACCTTACTATGAAAGCATTATACTGGAAATAGTGAATAAATACACTTTACTGCAAAATAAAACAGTATAAAACCAACATAAGTAGGCAGCTGCATAGAGCTCTCAAAAAAATCATCTTTTCCATGTAAAGAGCCTCAGAACACTGGGCTCTGCCAGCCATAACCAAAATCTCTGCAACTTTCCAAAACAAGAGCGTGTTAGAGCTGTAAGTAGGATTCGGATTCAGTTAAGCATGTAAGGATACTTAAGAATACTTAAACAAGTGAAGTAAACCTAGTGATGCCAAGGAGACAATTAGAGAAACAATTAAATTGAGTCCAACATTCCTTTTCCTTGAATACTTAAGCACCAGATCAGCTTACACACCTTACCAAGATATCTTAATTTATTTGTGGATTACAGAAGTGAAATTTCTGAAATTCACTTGAGATAAGGAACAGTATGAACTCACAGAAATACCATCTGTTCTCAAAAAATACAAGCATCTTCCTTATTTTAAACACTGGCATTACTTTAAAAAGAAGTAGAGTAACAGTGGGGGGTTAAAATAGTAATAAAGATTGATTTCTTCAGGAGCATGAAACAAAACCCAGAGTAAGTGCCACTCACTAGTCACTGTCTGCTAAGAGAAATAAAGGAAAAAGTAAACATTATTTTTCCTCAAATGAGATACACCTACAGCATTGTTCTCCAAGAAAGGAGGGAAGGGGAAAAAAAAATATTTTTCTTTTTTCTTCTCATCAAACCAGGTAGCATTGTCTCTAGATGAAATTATCCCACCTATATGAAGTCTGTCTCAAAAAATATTTGCCCATAGACTGCACAGTACATCAGAAAGAAGAGTTGCATATTATTTCAAACATCTGAACTCAGTTATCCCTTTTACAGTTCATGCTATATGCAGCTGCAATACAAACACATAATCAAAAACATACTGAACATACAATGTCTTACATCAAATAATACTGACCAGAAACATACCACAGTAAGAGAGGCTTAAAATAATCAGCAATATGTTACTTTTAGGCACTGGCTCCTCATCAAAATGCTGCCATATTTTCCAAATACTGCTCCCATCAAAACAGGAGACCTATGTCTTTGTGTTCTCTTGCTGTTTTCTCTTCAACTAATAAATAAATAAATAAATTGCTAACCTGCAGCTATTCTTTGTTTTTAATAGAAAACAAAACAAGACTTCATTTGTTTGCTTCTTTAAGCATCAGATTTGAAAGTAGGTAATAAATATTTACTATCACAAATTGTGCCCCATTTTGTGTATGAATAAATTATCATTACCAAGAAACTTATCCAGGATCCTTTCAACCTAAAACCATAGATTAAATTCCTAACTGCTAAAATCAGTTTAAATGCTATGCAGCTAACTCAATTTACAAAGACCTGGATTACAGATTGAAAATGCAGTGGTCAAATCCAATGTTATCCTCTCAAAGCATTTGACTCAGATTACCTGATGGTTATCGAAAGAAACAGTACTGATACCAATCTGTCTATTTAAAAGAAAACACAGCTTCTCTGTGTTTTCTTAGGAGATTCAGGTAATGCTGTTCAATAAATGGAGTTGGGGAGTTTTATAGAAGTATGAACTTTGACTCAGTAATACCCAAACCATATTTTAGCTCAAAGTGTAATTTAATGTTACAAATATATCCAGAGAATCATAAAAAAAGCAGCATCTACCCCTTTCCATCAGAATCCCCCAAATTCCCACCTCAGACAATACCAGCTCATTTAATTGCAAAAGACAGAGCAGAGTAGACCACCCATGCTGCACAGGTCATCACAGGCAGCAGAAATTAGCCTGCACTGCCATAAAAAATCTGGAAAACACTTCAGACAGACAGCTTTTCTAAAAGAAAGACTGCCACAAGAACAGACTTGCCTCTGTCCTGTCCTCTTCCCCTAATCTGAACACCCAATAGGAGAGTACTCTGCTCATTTGCTTTCCAACATCACTACATCCTTATAGAAAATAGAACCTTACCCTCCTTCCCCAGCCTCCCTCCCCATCCCTCCCCTCCTCCCTGAGATAATTCTCAGAGGACCTGAAATGTTATTAGTAGCTGTTTAAGCACCTAATGAAGGGAACAGGTTTCATTTACTGGAGTGTTCTCTAAACGAAGATTGAATTCTTGTCCCTCAGACACTCTTAATTGTAGCAGATTCACTGCAGTTTACCTTATTTATGAAGATTAATACAAAAAGGTGGTTGGAAACTTCATAATATCATAGGCATATGGTCGTATGTAACTACATGCACTGAGCTATAGAAATTATTTGAGCAGATAAGATAACAAAAGCTAAAACAGGTAGGACCAAAAATACTTGACTGAGAAACAAAAGGGTAGTAATAAAACACATAACATTTGCAGTAGCACATTCAAAATAAACAAGACAAACAAGCTTCCAGAATTAGTGACCTTTCCTTCTTTTTGCTAGTCAACATTATTTGTAGACACACCACAGCAATTCGTTTCATTTACTGTGGTAAACAAAGGAAAATAACATAAGATTACTTAAAAATAAAAAAAGTTGGGAACTTCAAACAGACAGGAAGTCTGAGAGATCATCCCCTGTTACCAAGCATTTAACAAAGGAATTTTTAGAACATCTGAAGGAACAATCAACTGAAAGTAACTAAAATAAGAGCAAAGTAAAAATATATTTGATTATAGATACGCTGAGGAAATAATAGTAAAACCAATACATCCATGCATACACACAGAGGCAACAATTTTTTACTGCTTAAAAAAAAAAAAGAAGAATAACAAAAAGCCTTAGATTTATCTAAATATCCCCTCCAAAGCGACCTATGTCATCATGGATAAGGTAGACAAGCAGCAATGGGTATTATTTGGACATTTTCCCTTCAAGGGAAATTCATAGAAAAGCAGGGAAACCACTTAGTTTGAAAATGTGTGTTGACTAGATGGAAACTTTTAGTAAGAGAAAGGAATTTAAAATAAAATCAAGTGACTACAGTTTCTGTGGTCAGAGAGTACCTACATCAACAGAAACATAATTAAGTGGACTTCTTCTGAGCTATATCTATATATATACGTACAGTACCAAGCAGTACATGTGCACTGTAAGTACATGTATATATTATTGATGGACAAATTCAATATTTCCCTATTACAAAACAAGACTCAAGAAAAACTATCCAGATCTAATGCTAGAATTTACTTTGAACAATTCTAAAAACTTAGTTCAAAATTAGAAAAAAACATTGTACATGTTTTAAGATATAATTTCTTTAGTCATACGAAGACTTTGGAAGTTGACAAAATCTAAAACTTTATGCCTTGATTTTATAGTACATTACTGCTTTTTTTTCTTCTAACTACAAACACCAAGTGAATTTACAAAACTAGAGCACCCCATATAGATGAAAAGGAAAATATTTTAATCATTCCCAAATCATTTTCTAAGAGTTGCAATGACAACTTAATACAATACCTATTGTAAGACAATTTCCCACACAACCCAAGCCCAACCTACTCATAAAGAAATAAGAATACTTCTCCAGTACACCTCTCTCAAATTAAGCCATAAAATCAATATTAAAAACAACAACCACAACAAATGCATTTCTGGATTTGCAGTCTTCTCCCTATAATTTCAAACTTGTTTCACCAGTAATTTTTTTGGTCTTTATTTTCTCAATAACATCATCAGAGAAGAGGTAGCATTTTCTGCAAAGGAAAGTGATAGAATTATAATGATAAATTGCCTGCTGGGATTACCATACGCTACTAGTGTGACAGAAATCACCTCTTATGATATAAAATCATCTGATGTATTCTGCTATGCAAATACAGTATTTTTGAAAATGAACATGATGTACTATTGCAGATGGAAGGAAGCGTTAGCCATAACTGTAAGATTCCACTCAAGCAAGAACTCTGTGATACAAAACCTGAAAATGAAGCCACGTGCATCTTTGTCACTTGGCTTCAAGCTTCATTACAAAGTCAGAAAGAGTACATTAAACTGCTCAGCAAATCTGCGACTGATTTGTTTTATTTGGACAGATTTTTGTCTCAGAAAACAAACTATGCTAACTCCTCAGATAGAATTGCACACACAAAAAAAACAACACATAAAATACAATAACTTCTATTTGTTTTCATCCTAAGTTTATTCAAAATTGAAATTCAATGAAAATTTAATATGGAAAATCTACCTTATAAGACATAAATAACCTTATGGTGTAAAATGGACTTCTCTAAGATTTTTCAAAGCTCCATCTTCCTCTGCTCCATTTCACTAAGTTGCCCTTCTATGGTCTAACACCCATTCAAAAACCTATTTAATCTCCCTGAGCACTGCTTGCTCCCCCCCCGCCCCCTTTTGTAGGTTCTGCACCCACAAAAGCTTTTTCTGTAATACAACAGGGAAAGAAAACTACCAAACACATTACTCCATAGAAATTTTAACATTCAGTCAAGTAATGTAGGGCACTAGAGCAAGTGTGAGAGACTCTGGTTCTTCTCACCTCTGTTGCTCTTCCACTAATTCTCGCTACACACTGGGTAGGGACCACGTCTCCTATTTACTCATAAAGTGCCAACACCGGCACTTTTCTAATTTGTTCTCGGTGCCTCTATTCTTACAAGCTGGTGCCAGTTTTTCACATGCAAAAGAGGAAGGAGAGAGAGCTACAGCAACATAAAAACCAACGTGACTAATTCAACAACACTCAGAAGTTGACTGCTACAGAAGATCAACCCAAAAGATACTGAAACACTGGCTACTCGAAACCTATAGTAAAATTAAATGAACATTGTATCCAAGCCCCTGATATTGCAGTTGAACTGACACTTTCTTTTCTCCAGCTGCCTCTTCAACTATTTGTACTCAGTCTGGCAGTATGCGCCGCTGTAAAAGCAGCTCTCCCAGGTAACACATTTTTATCTGCTCCCTAAATTTCAGGCTCCTTATCAAACTTTTCCAAGAACAGCCCAAGAAATCCAAAACGTCATTTTTTAAGACATTCAGAAATAAAATTGCAAGCACGCTCTTTTCCACTAACACTCACAGATGTACCATTCCCTGTCCCACCCCAATCCAGAATAATTACAGCTATTAGGAAAGCACAAAGGAATCCCTCAGATGATCGCTTCTGATTAAGTTTGCATCTTTCTCTGCAGCTCCCAAGGTACTTAGGCACACTCCTCCAAAAGGACAGACACTTTTAATTGTAAACAAGTGACACGACACTCATAGCTCATATCAAGCACAGGGCATCATTCTCCATGACATCGTAGCTCCAGTGACAGCAGCAGCTCCTGTCTCCATGAGTGCATTACAGAGGAGCTTCACGCTGATGGCTTTAAAGAAAGCATTCTTTGGGAAAGGGTGAAGATGAAAAGGCTATATCAACTGACTTAGCAATTCTGTAACAAAATCCTGCTTTTGCAGGGAATCATGCGTATCATGGCAAATACAAGAACTGCTGAACAGTGCCTATCGAGCCCAGTAAGCATTCTGGCCAATAACAGATGGCTACAAAAGATTACAGTGATACTTCCTGAGCCAGAGAAAGGAGTTTTTGTGCTCAACACTCCATCAATGGATTTTTCTACTCTTTCTGGTCAGATGCATTTGGAGGCCATCTAAAATTTCAGTGCCACAGCATTCTGCAACAAAGAGCTGGATAACTTAACTGTCTGTTTGGGATTAGCTTCAGCATCAGGAAACAAAACAGATAAAGAATTCATGGCTGGCTGACTTTTATTTGGGAGAGCCTGAACAGACCTTTGAGGAGTTTAACAGTTGCTGAGACTTGCTCTGAATAGGAGTGTGAACCATACAAGGAAAGCCCTCCCTGCTACCTTAAGTCCTGCAGATCTTCAATTACCAATGACTCAGCAGCAGAGAAAACCCAGAACTATACTTTCAGAGGAGCACTATAATTATACTCCTTTACAATCTTTGACATCTAATATTTTTGAACGTGTAAATGTACTGTAAATTACAAAGATCCAGGCAAGACCAATAATTTATCTATTAGTCTTCATTCATTAAATTACACTCAATCAAAGTAAAAAGAAAAAAAAAACACCTCAGACTACAGTAATGAAAAAATACACAATGGAAAGGAAATAAAGAAAATTGCTACAAAAATAAATGTCTCTGATAGAGACTATCCTGTGCCCTCTCACTGCTTCAGTAGTTACAGGTTGGATTTCTTCTTGTGTTCTGCAGATCTAGAGAAAAATCAACATAATGATTTGTTCTGATCCAAAATCTCTTAACTGATTAAATCTCCGTAGAACCACTGTTGTCGATTTTGAATAAGAGTGATGATTTTATTTTTAACCTACAACTTGCTAAGTTAATCTTAGAATGCTATGTCAACCATATGGACACTTTCTGTTAGTTTACAACAAAGAAATAATAATAATAATAATAATAATAAACCTTGTTGTCTTTTCTGAAACCTTAGAACTCCAGTACTGAATTTAATGAAGACAAAATCTAAAAATTAAATTAAAACAGTACAGTAGAGCTCAGTGTATTTTACTATTCCAGTTGCCACTAGTTTTTAATGCAGTTTTACCGATGAATCAATTAACTAAGCTCCTACATATGTCAAAGTGAAACATTGCTTTCCTAAGTACCAATACTGAATATGTTCCCATAGGCCACATCTTTTCCTTACTCATCCAACTGTTATTATCTACTATCAATAGCAATTTTGACTCTCCTACACAATTAACTCTCCTTTTTTCTAAACAACTTCTTGCTGGAGTTCACAAGCCTGCTTCCACAGTTAGGGCCTTGTCACTAAGAAAGCTTCTGTGGAAAAGGAACATACATATATGTGTATATTTTTACCCCAGTAAAGGGTAAAAATAGTTTCAGGTCTCTGTAGTTGTATTTTAGCTAACAAATTACTTTTATTCAAAACCATACACCAAAGCAATGTGCTTAAAGAGGCACATTGATATAAGTTACTAAAACACTTCCAACTGTGGGCTGCACATTTGTAAGCTCAGGTAAAAGCAATAAAGCTTATCTGTTCTAAAAAAACATTTCTGAAGCTCAGCAGAGGAATCACATTTCCAAGTTCATTTAATTTCACATTTGAAATGAAAAGCAATCAGATTCTACTATAACTAGTTTACCTTTCCAAAAGAAACAGCCTACTTAACTCATTCAAATGGCCACAGAGCCCATCATACAGTAACAGCTTTTGTAACAATCAGCCCACTCAATCACATACAGATAAGACAGGCACTTCTTTCAAGTGTTCAGACCTGCAGAAAGAGCAAGCACATTCAGTACAACCCTGAATTCAGTTGTCAACAAGCTTTGTAAATCTTGATAAAAAACTAGGAAGTTCCTATTCAGAAATCAAGATATGTACCAACTATACAGAATCAACGTACTCTGATTTGCTTTACTTGATAATTCCTATAGGACATGCATGGTCATCTACTATCTTAATTTTCTCCTGCAATGTACATCTGTGCACAGGTCACGCTTTACTCCTTAAGAACTAGCTGTTTCTCTACTGATTGAAAATTAAAATGAGAATTTATGTCCTGCGCTTCCATAGTGGAAATGCAATGTTCTATTTTATTGATTTCCAGGTGGCTCTTTGGATACATATAACAGCTTATATGAAACACTGACATCAAGGTCATTTCAAACAAGCCATTCTCAGTTCTGCTCCCTTCAGCCTACCCACAGCACCAGATTGTTAGTCTCTAATTAAATCTTGTACAGTTGGGGCTTCTTTAATCTGCAAGCGTTCTCAAATATTAAGCCAAAATTCTAATTCCTTCTCTGGTGCGTGCCCTGTTTGTCTCATACACTCAAGCCCAGAAAAGAATTTAATTCTTTTTTGAGGATTTCTCTACTGATTTGTACTGGATTTTTTTTTGTTTGTTTTTCTTCTTCTCTCCCAAGCTTCTAGCTGCTGTTAACTTTGCACATCAGATCAAGAAATGTACAATTAGGCTAACAAACTTTCAGCTTTTAACTGAAGTTTCAGAGCTTAATTACT
This sequence comes from Cyrtonyx montezumae, assembly GCF_038088225.1. NCBI lineage: Eukaryota > Metazoa > Chordata > Aves > Galliformes > Odontophoridae > Cyrtonyx > Cyrtonyx montezumae. The sequence goes on along the minus strand of NW_027072045.1, from coordinate 21,439,189 downwards.
TGATCTAATGTAAGCTTAACTACCTGAGTTGCTAGTTTGGTTAAAAAACAAATCTGAAATATGAAGAACCCTGTAAGAGCAAACAAGGCACTTGCAAGCATCCCCATAACAAATGGCTGGAAGAAAAGCACCCACTAAAATAAGGGCATGAACATAAACAGCATTTGTGGACAGAACATACAACTGTCTGTATAGTTTCAACCCCAAATGGGTGATGTCAGAAGAGGCTACCACAAGTGTTTATAAACTATACAGACAGCACGTGAACACATACATTGCTTTTCCACAAAAATCTTTAAGAAAACCTATTTTAGTGCCTTTGCTATCGTTAAAGAAAGTAAAATATTACAATACTTTCCACATAAAAAATGAGTAACTGTATGAGTGCAAAAACCTAATCTGACATTTTCTCAGTGAAATGCTTTCTTCTGCCAAACAGACATCAGGAAACAATATATTCATTTTACTCAGTTTATCTGACTAACATAGATAGCCTAGTATATACACTTCCAGTTCATCACAACACCTTAAAGAAAAACACCACTTTTCCATACAAACTTGAGTCCTGAAATCTTGCTGTATGTGATTTCTACTGTTTAAAGGGCCTTGTGTGTATACACATACAGACTTACAAAACTCATAGAAAGAGTTCACACAATCATATTTCACACACTTTACAATCATAGAAAGAGTTCACACATCTATGTTTCTCAAGCAAATGGAAAAGAATGGGAAAAAAAATGATATAAACCCCATTTGTTTATTGTATTTAATATCTTTTCCTTAAGATAATTATGGCTCCAAATTAAATCAATTGATCTGAGAACTGAAAATGTGAGCTCAGTTCTTCACAGATTTCTGTTCAATCTAAGAAGAAAAAGCATCTCACAAATCATTTACATTCTTTAATCCTTTTCATCTAGTAGCTGTCAATCAAATAATATTTACAGATAGAAGAAAGATTCAGATAAATCATCACTTTGCTATGAAATCACATGTGGGTGGATTTGATATATGTTGATGATTATACTTTCATTAAGAGAAATAATACTATCAGATTTGGGAAAAAAAGCAACTAAGATAACTTTTTTTTTTTTTTAAATCTTACATAATTTTTCAAACACTAATCTTTCTTTTCCTATCATGTCAATAGAAAGAGACAAGCTCTTCCAGAGTACAAGTTAGAGCAAGTTTGACTCCTAGTCTAAGCAATTTAATCTATTACTAACAGAAAGCTTTACTTCAATCAGAAAATCCAAAAAATAATCATAATAATAAGGGGGGAGGAGGGGGGGAATACACATCTTATGTATTGTGTAGAAAACTGATAGAGAAGATGAATTAGAAGATCTAACAACACTCTCTCATCCAGAAATAATGAATCTTACCTATCACACTTCCTAATTCTGACATCCTAGCAGGTAAGCTGTTAGTGCAGGAAAACCAAGCATGACTAAAAAGAATGGAACCTCACGGTAACACATAAATTACCTTAATATTACTGACCTGACACCAATCAGCAACAACACACAATAAATTCACAGGTTGCAAATGGTATTTCGTATAGTCTCAATGTCAATTAAAACAAAGGAAATGAACAGATGCACTCACACAAAAACAAAAACCACCCCAACTGAATAAGCCATACAAAACTGTCACTAAGTTGATCAAACCTAACTTTTTACTTGAATAAACAAGTAAACCATTTTCCACTTTTCATTTGACTGGAATCCTGTACAGACAAGTGAAAAAGCAGAAAATTGATTTGATGTTTTTCTTTAAACAGAATTTATGCAAAGTATGCTCTTTTTACTTGACTGTATCTAAAATGGGAAAGAGCAATCACATAGGACTCCATTTCAGCAGGAGCTGAAAGAAGACTAACTATAACAGTATCTGGAAAATCGGAAGTCGAGAAACAATGCAAGATTCAGTCATGAAGATTTACACCTGACCTTGCTGTGCTCAACAGAATGGTTTTTAATGCAAGGAAAGTGAAAAGACAAAAACGGCAACAGGCTAAACAAAAAACTCCCAAAGTATAAGAGTCTGAGATAAGACAGAAAGCAAACAATTAAACTAATGATACAAATGCACGTAGACATTTCATTCCATTAAATGTCACTTCTCATTGTATATTTAGTTACTATTGCAATTAAGTAGCATTTAAGACACCAGTCAGGCCTACGAGATAACAGTAGAGAATGCAACAAACTGCAGCAGTCTGCAGTGCAGCCCACCAAGAACAGTGAGCAGATAGCTCCCCAACCAGGCCAGCACCTCTATCATTCCTTACTATCAAACAGTGAGTTCATCTCAAAATAGACCTGTATGATAGTGATTTATCAGGTTAAACTACAGAACAGCAGCCTAGCTGTCAAAAGCGTTTGAGAACTTCAACCTGACAGAGAAGTCCAAATCATAATGAACTTTAAAAGCATTTATTAACCCCAATTCACAAAGTCATTAGAGATGCATGTGCAAGAGACAACAATATTATATATTATAATATTTTGCAAGGAAGATGGTATAGCGCGAACGTATTTCAGGCACACAGAAAAAAACAAAGCTGGTGAAGATACCTGGGAATTTCAGGCTGCGGCAATTTTCTTGATCTATAGACCCATGAGATCAAGTCCCCTGACAGCAAACACTGACTTCCCCAAGAAGAGAATCAAAGCCTCGTATTTACACTCTAAGTACCAAAAGGGGCAATGAAACAACAACAAAGCGTCTGTCCCAAATTATTTCTGTGCATCCAAGAAAAGAAATAGTCTACGGTATTGCTTCTTCTAACAGATACCTCAGGACTGATTCTTTGGTTTTAGACAGAAGAGTATAGCACCCTGTCACAGCGAAGAACGTACTAATTTCAACTCCAACAGACCCAAAAGAAAATGTATAAAAATATAAAGTCTCTACATTTAAATTCTATACATATGTTTTAAAAATAACATAAATCTAGTACTTCGTTATCATTATAAAAGATAATACATATTTCCATTACCTAAATATATATGCTCAACTGCCTAATCATTTTATGAAACATAAATCTTTTATCTGATTATTAGACCCTTCACTCTCCTCTGGAGAACAGGAGCTTCCATATTCAGTCCTTGTAAAGATACTGTCACAGACTAATTGTGGCCAAAGAACAGCTCTCCACAGAAGTACAAACAAAAGAACAAAAAACAAAAAAGGCCAACCTCCTTGTCACCATGCTTAAATCCTTAATGCTTAAATCCCTTCTTAAGGGTTAAGGTCACAGTGGTTAAACTCACCAAATTTGACACAGTATGAAAAGACATAAGTAATACATTATGCATGCTTCTAACCTAGTTCAAAAAGGTTATAAGATGCTTGGTTTATTAATGATACCTTTCTTCCTTCCCCTACCACCAAATGTAAGAAAATGACATTTCCTTTTCAAACATTATTTGATCGTTTTGTAAGATAGCAACATAGTAAATAAGCAAGAAACAAATGATAGGTACTGCTTCTTCACTACATCCGTGGTGCATGAAAAAGAGCAGTCAGTTCCCTCCCTCTACCGGGCTCCTGGTGAGGCCACCCTAGAGTACTGTGTCCAGTTCTGGGCTCCACAGGCAGAATTCTACAGAGTTGGTGGAAGGCAAGAAAGATGATGAGGAACCTGAAGCATCTCTCACATGAGGAAAGGCTAAGAGACCTAGAATTGCTCAGTCCAGAGAAGAGAAGGCTGAGGTAGGATGTTATCAATGCTTATAAATACTTAAGAGATGGGTGTCAAAAGAAGGGGGCCAGGATCCTGTCTGCAGCGCACAGCAACAGAACAAGGGACAATGGGCACAAACTTGAACATAGAAAGTACCACATCAACATGAGGAAAAACTTCTTTACATTAAGGGTGACAGAGCACTGGAACAGGCTGCCCAAAAAAGCTCTGGAACCTCCCTCTCTGGACATAACTAAAAAATTAGCTGAATTCTTGCCTGTGCAACCTACTGTAGGGAACCTGCTTTAGCAGGAGGGCAGAACTAGCTGATCTCCAGAGAGCCATTCCAACCCCTACAAATCTGTGATACTATGATTATGCTATTGGTGTTGCTTTTTTCCTAAAGGAAATAGCTGAGTTTCACTGTGATATTGAAAGAGACTGTCTGCAGTTCTGCCCATTTACAGTCAGTTATAGCCTTCCTAGTAAGCCTGCAAGCATTTTCATACAATAAAAGGCTAAGAATTTAGCTTTTAGCTGTTATTTTCTATTACGTATTTATTTTACACACAGAGTGCTGAGTAACAACAAAATTCAATTTGTATCTAAAAAACTCTGTTCCAGAATTACAATAGTTATCTGAAGGTTAAATTGTAAAATACCTGGAGAAAAAACAACAACATTATAAAAGTGGAAGATCTAGACAAATAGTCCTTTAAAGTTTACAACAGAAAATCTGAAGTGCTCTAGCTTCCATTCACATCATCACTAAGAACTTTTCTATATCTACAGATGCTGACTCCCAAACAGCCCTGTACAGCTGCCTATCGCTTGAAATCATCATCCTTTTAAGAAACTAAGATCCCATACTTAATATACTTATCTGCCAAGAAACACTGAGTTTTCCAAACTATTGCTACTTAAATCTCTCATCTGTCAATTGTCAATGAATAACTATGGCTGACTCTTCTTATTAGTGATATTTTCTGCTTTGGGCACATACTATCGTGTGTTCCTATAAATTTTTTCACTATTTTTTGGCTTCCAACTCTTTTCTCTTGGAACTTAAACATCATTCCTGTGAAAGAGGAAAAGGTCAGCAACTGACCACCAGCGTAACTTCATGATTATAGAAATCGCTGATTATGTCATATAACCTTAACCTAAGAAACTGTGTCAGAATGCAAGTTCTATTCTTTTTAATGTTAGCCTTCTTATGCCTTGTTTGTGGGCCTAGTATAAAATCCTTGAAAACTATGTAAAAAGTTAGTAAATACATCCTTAAATGAAACAATGTTTTTGTCTTATCTAATCCAAATAACAGCATAAGGAATAATTCTACAACCTCCAAATAAATTCACAATTTCATTTCTGTCAATATTTGCAACAATATCCAGCATTTTTTCTTATTTGATTTATGTTTATAACTTTAACAAATCAAACTAAATCAGGAGAGAAAGTACAACAAAATGTCTCTGGAGAACAACAGGAGTATTTTGATGCCTGAAATCCAGCAGATAATAAGATTTACTAGAAACTTCATCCTACAAACATTGTAGTTATCCATCATGCATAATAAATTAACTTTGCATTTCATTAAAAATTCATGCAGTCTGTTTTGGACTAACATGTTGCATATATCAGTGTTATCTATTTTCTTGCGTTCTGGAATATTCTACAATGCACTACTTAAAAAAGAGGAAGAAATCAAAGTCTTTATAGTGTGATGTACTAGATTTTTCCATTGTAATACAAGTCACTTCCACTCAAACAGAGAGCTCTGAATTCCGGATTAATATGTAATAAATATGCATCCACATGTTAGTACTGAGACGTAAAGGGGCTAGGGGACAGGTTTTTTGCTTACCAGCTCAATCATCAAAAACACACAATGCACTCATACAGTTATTCCAAAGGACTCTACATATAAACAGATTACACACTTCAAATCTTGAAAAAAGTATTGAGTTTTTATTAATAAGACATTTAAATTAATATTTAACAGCATCTGACTTGTGAACACTTTTTCATGCATGCATTTAATGTTAAAATATCTGAGAGCCCACATAGCTATGTTTTCTTATGATTCAAGCATCTTTTCCCATAGAAGCCAGCTGGGACAATTTCTGCATAACACTGATCACGACTATGTTTTTTGAATTCTAACTTGAAATGCAAGAAAGTCCCACAGGGCTAAACATTCAACATTATTACTGAGATTAAGCTTGGGCTTCACCCTAGGAGATGATTGACATCAGTGTGACCCAAAGCAGCATTGTGTCTGAAAGGCTTGGCAGATTTAACACCAGCAAATTTCTCATACTGGCACTCGGTTACTATCATTTTTCCCAGACAAACCCATATGTCTGGAGAAAACTTTTGAGCCAAGCATGGCATATTACAACAGCATATAGAGGACTTACAAGGGCTCGCTTGTCATGGATTCCCCAGATAAATCCATCACTGACACCTTCTGTTTTAAAAGCAGTAGCAATTAAATAACAGTAATCAATAACTCTGTATTTAGTCAGATTAATTTCTTAGGCTAGCTGACAAGCTGGACAAAATAAAAAACTAACTGCTCTTTTACAAGTAATGCACAGAGCTGAATAACTTAACTATCTTAGAAACTATGAAGCAAAATTAAGCTTCATCTTACAGCATGTTCTCTAATATTGGTTGTGAGCAACCTCTCTTGGCCTTTTAATTCACCTGCTCACGTGGAACTAGCATTTGCCTTCTACTCTGTAACATGACAGCTTTTACTACCTAAAAGGCAGCTGCTTTGGTTCACAGCTTTGAGAAAAGCAGCAGATCTCAAAAAAAAAAAAAAAAAAAAAAAAAAAAAAAAAAAAAAGCAAAAAAAAAAAACCAATCCTGTAAATTATTCTTGTGCACGAGAACATTCCATTATGGACTCACTCTTCTGAGAAACAAGATGCTAGTATTAAAGCCCTGTAGAACAGATTTATGTTCCTTGCCATTCTTACATAAACTTTTTTTTTTTTTTTTTTTTTTAAGTCATCACAAGTAACATATAAATCCTGTTTGCTGTGGAAGAATAGGTAATGAAGTTATTGCACAAAAACACTGTAGTAATAACATCTTCAATTTTAAGCATCTACCTTTGTCTTAGCCTCTATTTTTAGCCATTTATTTTAGTTTTCAGCAGGATATGTTGATAAAACAAGCCGTTTTCCTTAATGATGTGGCATTCTTCACTAGTAGGTTTCATTCTCCTGCCCTGAAAATTCCTGTTAGCAAAAACTACACCACATAGAACTTGGAATAAGATTCACCAGTAAAAGTGCAAGGAAGCAACTGATAAAAATCATCCCCAAGCTGTAGCAGGGCTCAGACAAAACATTTTGCTGACCCATGGGTGAAACCAGCCCAAATCCATAGGACAAGAACCTAGGAGCCTTTGTCAGGAAGGAGACACTGAAAAAGAAACTTTAAGCCCTCTACAGTTTTTCAGGTAAGAGAAAGATGTATGTGAAGAGAGCAAAAAAAAAAACAAAGCAAACAAAATTACAGAGGGGCTCCCAGTCCCAGAAAAGGGGACAAATCTAATGACCCAACACACACAGCTTACCTCTCTGTCTCACTCAAAATACAGTGATAACACCTGGGTTATTTTTTTAAATTATTTTGTTATCAGTTCTACAGATAACCACAGTAAGAGATGCTTATCTTCCCTGAACAGAATGATCAAAAAGGTCAAAGTAACAGAGAAAGGGAAAACAACCACACATGTATTTCTCCAGCACTTCTTTTTTAATCCCAATGTTGCATACAATTTGAGCCAACACTGCAGCATGGAGATGATGCCTCTTAATTTTTGTCCAGTTTAGCAAATCTCTTCTTTTCACAAGTAAGTATCTCATTAACATATGCTCTGCGAGACCACCTGCAATGTCATGCTCTTCTTAGGGTCTACCTTGGGACTGGTACTCTTTAACATCTCTATCAGCAACATAGATATGGGATAGAGTGCACCTTCAGCAAGTTTGCTGATGACATCAAGCTGAGAGGTGCAGTTGATAAGGCAGAAGGAAGGGATACCATCCAAAAGGACCTTGATAAACTCAAAAGGTGAGCCCTTGTGAACCAGTAAGGTTCAAAAAAGCGAAAGTCCAAGGTTTTGCACTCAGGTCAAGGTAATCCTAGATGTGAATACATTCTGGGAGAAGAACTTGAGAACAGCCCTGCTGAGAAGGACTTTGAGGTCCTGTCAGATGAAAAACTTAACATGAGCCTCAACAGTGTGCTTGCAGCCAGGAAAGTTGATAATACCAAGAATTCCATAAGAAGAGGTGGGGCCAGCAGGGCAAGGGAAGTAACTGACCCCCCCTCTACACCACCCTCATGAGGCCTCAGCTAGAGTACTGCACCAATGTCTGAGGCCCCCAACACAGAAATGACGTGGAGCTTTTGTAGATGGGTCCAGAAGAGGTCCATGAAGATGATTCAAAGGCTAGAGTACCTCTCCTATGAAGATAGGCTGAAGAAACTTGACTTGTTCAGTCTGGAGAAGAGAAGGCTGTGGGGAGACCTCATTGCAGCCATCCAATATTTCAAGGGAGTTCATAAACAGAGAGAAATAAAATTTTCTACATGGGAAGACAGTGATAGGATAAAGGCAAATGACTTCAAAATAAAGTAAGAGAAATTTAGTGTAGTTGTTAGAGGCACATTTTTTTACTGAGGGAGTGTCAAGATTATGGATGCCTAGACCCTGAAGGTGTTTAAGGCCAGGTTGGATGGACCCTGGGCAGTCTGATCTGGAGCTTGGTGATTTTTGACATCCCTTCCCAAGAGACTCTATGATTCTGCTCAGTACCATTAACTGATTTACTGCATGTAGCCTGACAGCTATTGCAACATGCAGAATAGTTTAAAAAGCAACTGGACCATTGTTCTAAAAGGACAAAAATTATGTTGACTCTGGACAACACAGTAAAATAAGCTCCAATGACTTAGCATTACTTTTTGGTTAATCATCTGATGCAAAAGCAATTTAGCATGGAAGTAGCACAACATGTTTATAGACAACTTTTACTCACGCAATTTCGCTCAGTACAAAAAAACTAGTGCTTGATAGCACTTGAATACAATACAAGTACCTATATATTTAGGCACTTATTGTTGCTGGCTTATTAATTCATTATATTCCATTTCCCACGTTGTCTATATACTACCTCATCAAAATTCTCATTCTTCATTTTTTTTTCCTCTGGAGTTCTCTAAGCTGATCAGCATATAGTCATCTTAACTGTGCTCATCAGCAGCTATCACAGTCTTCACGAGTAAAGCTGCCTAACTTTTCTAAAAGTTTTAGCAGGAGTAAATGTTTGAAATTATATATATATATATAATATATATACATATATATAATTATATATATATATAATTATAATTAGGAAGTCATTTTTAAGACTCTGTCATCCCCGTGAGACCCATGGTGATCTTCAGTCATTACAAGAATTTTATGAAATTGCACATTAGATTGCCCTCCTCTGGAGTTCTAAAATGGTAGTATACTCAAAATGCCTAAAAACTTTTTATTATCTAAACACTACCGTGAAACATTCAAAGATGCATAGAAAGAAAAATGAAAATAAGAAAACAAAAAAGAAGGGCAGAAGTAAATATGCAGCATGATTTCAGTGCAACCCCTGAACCAAGTTTCATTCCAAAATCTTCAGCCTTACTAAACCATGCAGGTTCTCTTCTTTCAACAAGGGAACTACAGCATTCTCAGGTCCTTGCCAGGATAATAACAGCTACTATGATATTCAGACACACAAGTATTCAGAGAGCAATAGACAGCAGGAACCTGATGAGATTAGGACAAGTTTTCTTTCAGATCTAGTGCAGACAGAAGACTATAATTAAAAATGCAGTTATCAGTGTAGAAATACTCAATTTCCTATTTGCATTTATTTCAAAGCTAGGACTGCTGTCATTCAGCTGGTCCCAGTTTTTCCTCATGTTCAGTCATTCTTCTAACAGAATATAGTGATTAATAACCGATCAATACCTAGCATTTCCTTTGCAAGCATTTATTAGTATGGTCATAATACCTAGCTGAACTTGAAAGCGACACATTAAAACTACATTTCATGTTAAACAATCATCACTGATAAAAAGAATGCATAATTTAAATGAATTTCCTTGTTACACTCCACAGAGTATTAAAACATGTATGTTAAATAAAATATTATGGTTCTAAGCCAGAACTAAAGCTCTGTTGAAAGTTATGGTACTTCTCAGCAGATGCATTAATGGCCACACAGTATAAGTCTTAAGCTTTCATAAACACTCACCTGCATGTATTTTTTTTTTTTTTTTTGCTTTTTTTGAAAAAAACTTGCTCAACTGCAAAGCACAGTGTGTGCATAGACCACAAGCAGAATGTTAAAAAATTTTCAGAAAAAAAAAAAAAAAACAGCAAATTCCTCCAATGGGGAATCAAAAGATAACTAAAATGCATTGCCTAGGAGCATTATAAAATAGGTAGTCTTTGAGAGCAGGTCAGACAAACATCTGTCAGAAGCTACCTGCCTTGAAGTCACAGAAATGACATATTCAGATCCCCCTTGAGTCTAGTTTTCTATGACGCAATTAGATATCTACTGAAGATAATAAAACTCTACAGAGGAAAAAGCACAATTAATAATGCTAGGGCATAGCGTTTACATTGTAAAAGACAGTTTTGGTTGCTTTATTCCTCTGATGGCTTTTTAAAAATAAATTGGCAGTGTAAATAAAGTGATTCTAGTAGTAGGTTATTACCCTTACTAATACCAAATCTACAATTTTAATACTGAAGATAATTAGAAGAAATAAAATGTTTGCTGTCAAGTCATTATTTTATTGGTAGTCTTCAGAATTCCTCAGTTTTCCTTGGCTTTAATGCACACAAACATGAATAATGTACCATGACATCAAGACTCCTGATTTTCATTAAGTCCATAATAAAAAAGGAGCTCGCATTCCGACTCTGAAAAAGTCTGAGATGGGAAAAAAGGGATCCATCCTACTCAGACAAGTCTTCAAGACACACAAATTCTTTAGTGTATCTGGTCATGTTTCCATTAGTCAGCAGTAATGTGGCAACTTTTTCCTCAAATAACTAAGTCTATAAGACATGCAGAAAACTTGACAAATCAGAAATAAATTTTATAACCTAAACTAATACTTAGATATGTTATTTTATTCCTTTTTTTTATCCTTTACTGCAAGAACATTGCTATGGCTTAAAAACTGAAAGAAACAAAGAGCCTTATGGGTTTTGAGGTCTTTTTTCCTGTTTTTTAATTTTCATTTTATTTTTTGGTGTTTTCTGTTTGTTAATGAAAGAGGTTTTAAGATCATAACCTTCCACCTCTGAATTTCCCACAGGTTCACTTTGGATTTTAAAAGAATAAACAGAGGGAAATAAAAACCACAACATGGTAAAAAGAGCTTTCAGATAAATGAAACAAAGTTTGACAATTAAAAACCATCTGAATAAACTCTGCAAGATAAAGAATGAAATATATAGAATATATATGTTGTAGTTATGCTATTTTCTGCAGTTCCAAGTTCATACATTATGTTCACTCAAGGTTCCTATCCCCCTAATACTATTACTAACAATTTGCCTTCATGCTGGACAGCTTTAATATCCTCTGTTTTTCCAGGTGATCAATTTAAGTTTAATTATCCTAGCAACTGTTTGCATAAGAAATTAAGAACACAAAGAAATGAGGAAAAAATGAAAGGCTACATCTAATCTATTACACACAAGGAATTTATAAACAAGATTACCATGACTGAGCAAAGCCTGGAAGTGCTGGGAAAGAAAAACACAGACAGGTGTAGCACTTAGCAGTTTGCTCACACTAATTATCCAAAACATGTATTAATATGATGTGTCATGGAAATTTCAGCTATCATTCAGCTCTAGTATTTTTACCCTAGACAGATTTCAGCAGGAATAAGTACATAAGATCAGTGATTAACACCTAACTTTCAGAGGTAACCAGAATCTTAGCTTCAAATTACTACAAACTCCATTTAGAAGTCATTCTCTTTCCTATTTCAATAATTTCATGGTGAGGTATAAACTACAGGATCATCATATTCACAATCATACCAAAGCATGAAATTAATCCTCCTTTTCCAACATCTATAACATTAAATATCATCCATCAGAAGTTAGCTTTATGCAATATCTTGTATTTTATGTTGTGTTTCTCTCAAGATGCAAAAGCCTTTAAATACTTCATTTCATACATTAAAAGTGCCTATCAGGCTAATATAAACCTTTCTTCAACAGATTTCTGCTCTGGACTATACCAGATGCATCTGAAAGCTAACTGAAAAGTTTCTGAAGATAGGTAATCTGTACATTTTTGTCATCTGTGAACTGAATCTGATCAAATAGATCCAGGCATTAAGGGAAAAAATACAATTAACTACCTCCCTTCTCTTTTGAAATAGCATCCCTGTACAACTCCTTGAAAACTATAATTCCCAGATCTCTCTGTTCTCTGTCACAGCAGTGCCACTACATGACATCACATGCCTGAGGATGTTGTGAACAGTAAGAAAAATAATCTAAAAACTCACCATTACTTTGGATAACCAAAATTCCAGTTGTACAAATTGTGAAGAAGTTTATAAACAGTTTCTTTATTATTTCATAACTGTACTGCTTCCATGAGTTGCAGCTTTGGAAGTGCAAACCAACAGTGCTTGAAGGCAGTGACACTTTACCCGTTTGCTTTTTCACTGAGCTTGCTGACAGCCTTGAAGTCATTCCAAACTGTTTACTGACATTACACTCCAATGAAGTCACACGTAATAATCCAGACCACAAAACAGGCAAAACATTTTTAGCTGAATTTCTTGAATTACATTTTCATATACTCTCAGTCATTTATAGCAGAGGCCTGACCTCTGGAAAAAAAAAATGCAGAGAAAGTCTGTATTCTACATCCCATCATTCATAGATGCTTCCTATTTAAATAACTTAGTTAACAAGATTATATTAGCACACCATAACCGTCTCGAGCAGTCAGGTGTATAATCTCAATTTTATATTCTGATTCAAGTAAGACTTAAGTTATTACCCATAGTTTGACACTAGTTTTCATCAGTTGTGTAATTCTTGTACAATCTTCTGTTTGCTATCTAACAAAGTGGTTGAATGCAAAAACAGTACAAAAACTTTTCATTACTACCTTCTGAAGATCTCTCAGTACATTTGTTTTTTAGTAGATATCACTTCCTGGTTGCTTAAAGAACTTACAGAGTTCATCCCTGCCTATAGCATATCAGTTTCAAGGCATTTCATACTCTAATTAAAATGATCAATTTGCTACAACACCAGTATTAGGCCAAGTACACGAATCAGAACACTTCTCTCCCACAACTTATATACAACGCTTTTTTCTACATTAACTTTACATCTACTCCACATACCTCAGCTTCTGTAACAGTACAAAACCCACACATTTTTTGCCTTACTTCTCCCACTACTACTTAGATTGTAAGAAGGGTTTTCCCCACAAAGGGAAGAATGGCAGAAAGAGATGTTTTTGTTTCTTCTCAGCTAGTTTAAGCCAGAGTGCTCGTGGATTACATTTCTGGTAGATAGCATTTTGATATTGTTGATACTTGTTTTTATTTAAATGACTTCATTAATTGCCCAGGGCTTATTTGTTTTCCTATTAAGACCTTTTTCTAGCAGATCTTCTGGGGAAATGTCTGCAGATACATTCGAGTGGAAATGCTATTGCTTCCCATGCATTTAAGACACTAGCAAGGATGAAAATGGAAATGTGAGATTCAGATTTCTGCATTAAGCATTAAATAAATTCCTTCCTGCCTTAGGGAGGTATAACAACGACACCACAACCCTAACTCATTTCCAGTTTAATTTAAAAGCAGTTTTTGATGACAGAATATCTCCATATTTTAGATTCAAGACAGATTCAATACATGCCACTGATATTTGCACCCACAATTTTTAAGGTTTCCTTATCTACAAATGCTTTTTTTTGTATGTAGTGCAGAAGTTAACCATTTCTCTTTCCATTTACAGGGTTGGAAAAGCAAGGAGGGAAGGAGGAGAGACAACCAACAATTTTAATAAATCGACTACATATTCCTCTGCAGGGAAAGGCTTTTATCATTTGTTTGAATTTTTCCAATTTTCAGTTAACCTCGCCATTTCGTATTTCATGTTTCAGAAAATATGCACCGAATAGCAGCCTTCTCAGGCTCACATGACTTTATTTTCCTTTACCTTTAAAAAGAGGCAGTCAAGAGTAAGAAACTCAGTGTCTACAAATCAGCTTTCTTCTAGGAAGTTTGTGTTTTAAACATAATGGACGTGAGCAATCTCTGCCATTGGAGATGGGCTGTACAGTCTAGAAGTCATTTCTGGTTAGTGACCAAGATGTATTTTCAGAAGCAGTTAAGCACAAGCAAATATAGTGATAATGATGGTTGTATCAGCACAAAGTGTGCTCGCTAGTGAGGCCTTTACATGCTACCGCAACATTGCTTCTATGGTCTGCCAACTTGTTATCACGTCAAGAGAACCAAGAATTATTAGCAGCCACAAGACAAAGCTGGCTCAGCTGCTGAACTGGCAACCCTACTTTTTGCATCTTTCTACAAAATCTCAAGATTATAGCTCAGCACTTCCTTCGACTTATTGAATGGGTCCTGCCAAACTCTAAGGGAGTTGAATCAGGTCTTGCCCCTACTTCAGAAAGTGAGAAGTTTACTGAAAGCTCCCAGAAACATCTTCCATTTCACCTACAGTACTGGTAGTTCTAATAAAAACTGCTTCATGGGAACTGCCAATACTTAAGTAATTGACTAAGCCCAATAGTTACTATCTATGAATTACAAACATGGCTACAAACAAAGCAACAACAACAATAAAACAGCAAAACTGCTCAGCCATTATCCTTCAAATCGCATCCTTTCTGACTAACTCAAAATAAGTTTACATTAATTGTTTTGTATTTTGGGAATTAAAAAGCCATTCCAGTTTTTCAGTCCTCTCTGCTAACGTAAGTTTATAAGTATTTCTCCTTCCTTCACCAATTTCATAAAGAATATTAATTTGATGAAACTCAATACAAAACAATACAAGATTGATTGTTGATTTCATTGCGGCATTAAAACACCAAGCCTTTCAGATATTTGAAAGTGACTCAACTTTGTAAGACAGCAATTTGCAAACATTATTTCCATCTTGAAATATCTCTGTAGAACAAGTTACAGGAGATTGAAAAAGGTAAGCATCTGTCAAAAGCAACAACCTAGGGGGAAAAATTGTAAATAAAAAGTACTATAATGAAGCGTTGAGGTTGCTAAAATTAATCAATATTACAATACTTAGACAAGAAGCCTTCTGGAGGACCTCTATCTTTCAAATTATGAAAGCATGAATCAGGTGTTGAATAAAACTGCTTTCACTGTGTGCATCACATAATATATTCTTGTACTATTTCACCAGGGATGGATGCTAAATTCTTGAGCTTTTAATTCGTTCATTTCTGTAACACTTGAATCTCAATTAACTGGTGCTAATTACATGAGTTCGAATGTCATGTGTCAAATACATACAATTTCAGACCAAGTAAAAATCATGGAATGGCAAAAAAAAAAAAAGGTAACAAGTATGAGTTTCACAGATCTCTTGGTTTTACTTGAATCATTTTATTCTCAGGTTCAGACACCAGACTTCGTCACAGCTCACATCTAAGAAGATTTAAAAGAATAAAACAGATACATAGCAGCAAATCCAAACTACTGTGCTAATTTTCAAGGAGAAGGAGCTTAAGAATACACCATTAGTGCACTAGTGAGTTTTTACTATTATTATTGGAAGGAAAACAGTTGTCTAAAACTAGACCAGAAAAGCATGAGATATTCTTATAAAGAAATGTAGTTATAACTTCATATTTCTTCTTAATACTAACTAAAGAGATAAAGGTGTGAACTTATTTTCTTTTCACAACAAAAGTCCGGACTATATCAAGACATCTGAGCCCCTGTGATGCACAGGCAACGTGAAAAAGACATTCTGGCAAGAGGTTCTGCCTTCTGACTTTTCACAGACCTGAGCTTTGGGAAACATCACCGCTGTGAGGTACTGGGCACAGAGGATGTTTCACTTGAGCTAACAGAAACAACTACACTGCTAAAGGCAACCAAGAGTTTTAAAAGTGCTGCTGCATAAGCAAGTGATGCAACAGTAATGTAACGCAATACCTATACAAAAAAAGGAGCTTCTTAACAGCACCTAATCCACTATTTAAAGTTAGTCTCAGCTTTCCTGAAGTAAACAAGTAAAAAGTGGCAGCATTTTCAGCTAATGATGTTTGCAACTACACAAATATAATCTGGATGTGTCACAGCTGCACTCATAAGCCAATAATTTTCACAAATGGTCTGTTAATTGCTTAAAACTTAGAACACTTTACATATCAAGGGCAAAGTTTTCACTTTCCTTTACACTCTTGTAGTTGCCCTTTATATAGTCAGCTTGATGCAACAGATGATTTTTGATTAAGCTAGCCTTATGACATCAATAAAAGGTCTTCATTTGCTGACATTCGATAGAAAGTTATTTTCTCCTTTTGCTTTGCGTATAGAAGCATTCTGAGAAAGGTTGCTGTGCATAACATGAGAGTGAACACAAAATAAGTTAACTACTTCCTTTTTTTAAACAGCTAGGTCAGGATGCAAAAATTTAGAGAAGGAGGCACTAAACTGGAACAAATTATTCATTTTCTCATTCCAGATCTTTAACTTATGATGAAGTGCACATATCACATACTCTCCTGTTCCAGTTATGACCTGCTTGATACCTTTCTCCTGCTGCTTGCACTGACAACTAGTGCTGCACCTGGTTTACAGTCACCAGCAAGTGAAAGACTGACAATAACAGCTGAATGTATAAGCATTTCTCTGAACTGAACTCACATTACAGTAGAATTTAAACCTTCGGGTCTCAAAACACGTTTTAAACATAGTTGGAAAATGGCAGTATCACTCTTTCCATCAGTTAAGCATAAAGTGGAAATATGTATAAAATTGAGTAAGATCACCAAGTTCATTACTGTCATCAGAATCAGATCAATGAATGTAAGGTAAATTATCCTACAGAAAGCTGGTACAAGTACAATCTGCTATATTTTCATCAATTAGAAGTGATGTTTTACGTGTATTCACAAATCTATTCTTTCAAAAGCTGTTGGAAAATGTACTTTAGTTGTACTTGCTTCATGAAAGAGAGATGAGCAACAAGAACAAGAGGCAAATGGAGTATTTCATCCAACTTGCTCAAACATATAAAGAGTACATTTTAGTTCATTGTCACTCCTAGATTTCTACTACATGAGCAGTCCTAATGGATTAGTTTGAAAGAGAAATTTAACACTGCATTCCCTTCTCTCCCCTCAAAACAATCAGCCAATCACTCATCCAAGAATCCATTTCCAATAAAAACTTATTACTAACATTTTCGATGAGTAATTAGAAAGAAATCAAGAGATATGGAACAGTAGAAGATATAACTCAGGAACAAGGGGAAAAAAATGATTAACATGAAGCAAAACAGAGGAAGTCTGAAATAAAACTACATAGATTTTTTTTTCTTCTGGTAAAGACTTTTATGTAATAGATATGTACGTATTGACAGTCTGCTCAGTGTGTGTGTGTGTGTGTGTAAACAGTCACAAAAAACACCTTCACCATTAATTTACATTCTTAAGGAGGCATCAGGAAAGAAATTTCAACATATGGGAAAGCTAAATATCAACTCTCTCTACTGCTGACCTACTTCAGCCTTAAAACAAACCTGAGTTAAACCATTCACAGAAATAAATATGGGAGTCACACATTTAAAATAGCATAAAGAACATCCAGCTTATCCCATTTGTTATACAGCTGCCATTTTACATCTCCAATCAAACTGTTTTTTGCTTTAACAATAAATCATGTGTGTCCTCATACACACAAACAGGAATGCCCGCTGTGTAACTGCTTAAGCACATCATCTTCTAATACTTTCTCAACACAACTCAAGTTTTTTTGCTACAACAAAGTCTTCTGCCTGCAGCTGTTCCACATGGCAGATTCCCTTTTTAGTAAATGGTGCTATTTCCCAGAACAGATGCAAAAAATCAAACTCTTAACGAGACTATACAATGCCATTTGATTTTAAGAACAAAATGTCATTTAACAGTCTGAGGCTCCATAATTCTGTATTCAAATGATGCTTTTAATTGCAAGGGGAATTCCATAACCCCACCGTTCTCAGGGTAAATTACTATTTTTCCCCCTGTAACTTGAGGACAAATCTAGTATATTAACAATGTATTTTTTCTCTATGAGCATGCTGCCACTAATATTTCAGAGTACAGTTCTAAGCTGCAGATAGAAAATCCCCGTAGCCTGCTCACTACAGCACTGGTTCTGATAAAGATAGTATGCTATTGAGCTAGATACAGAATTTGAAGGTCAAGTTAAATGGTTCATCTATGAACTGAACATCAGGAAAACCTGATTCTAAAAAAAATTGATCTAAAAGTGATTAGTGCTATACATATCAATATAGAAAAGTCATTTCCAACAAGCTGTCCACGTGCTCATGCTCCTTTAAGGAAAGCATTATAACCAATGTAATCACCTTTAAAAATTTAAGACGTGTCCTACTTTGCTATATCAATTCTTATTGCCATTTACACATCTTTACACTCTGGGTGCTTCATACTACACTCCATAATAACCAGGTATTTAATTCTCAGAGATTGTGCCAGTACTGGAAACATATACTAGGAAAGCAAATCTGCTCACACCAGAGCTAACAAATTCACAGAGGACACCTGTATTTTGCTATGGAAAAACAACACAAAAGAAAATGATGAAAAATGTCACTCCACTAGAGAGAACAAAAACTCAACATTCTGGCCTACATAAAGGGGAAAAGCCCAGAGTGAAAGCCTCTAGCTATTAGTCAGAATGCAGCATCAGAATCAGCAAAATTAACAACAGCAAATTAACAACAATTCAGCAAAGGCAAACAGTGGGGAAAAAAAAATCTTTCCAAGTCAAACAAGAATAAAACAGATTTTCTATGAAACGTACTCTTGCAGATGTAATAGCCTAATCCATAGAGTTTACTAGAACTGTACACAAAAACTACATAATGAATTTATCACAATAGTGAATTCTTATATTCATTTCATCCTGGTCATATAAATATATATATTGGTTTGTTCAATTTGACTTACCACTTAAAAACATTTAAATGATGTAATTAACTTGTTTATAGTTCATGACATTTACAAGAAGGAAAAACACACATTTGCTTTGAAGAAATGATACCTGTAAACTTTCATGATATAAGTTGAAAAGTCAGTTTCTCCATAATTAAATACAATTAAGCAAACATGGCACAATAAAACAAAACAAAAAGGGAGAATTACCACTGAAGCATATATAGCTGAACGGGAAAAATAGAACAATTTAAAAATAGATTATTAGAAATAGTTTTTATGTCTGTCAGCAGACATACATCAACCATTCATACCAGGCACAAAGGGTTTTGTGATTTTCTTCTTCTACCTGACCAACCTGCATAGGTCCAAAACTATTCAGTAAAGTTCCTGAGCATTTAAGACACTTGATATTATTTCTATCACACACACACACATACTGTATTTGGACTGCTAGCTTATAATTTCGGCATACATTTAAATACATGTGTTGTACGTCAACGTAACTTACAAGTAGAATAAAATATAAGAAATACAGGATTTCACCTTTGATCTCTTTTACTAAAATGATTGCTTGAATAGTTCTTAAAGATAATAAGAAAAAAAGCTTCAGAAATGTTCAAAAAACCCAACCTCCTGTAAAACAGTCCATTTTACCAACCACTAGCTCTAGGGAAACTGTATTTGGCAATCTGGTTTTCATTTCAGATATTCTTAAACATGCATTCAAGACTCTCATAGATATTAACATAAGTTCATCGTCGTAAAACTGCTCAACAGCTACCCATCAGATCATACAGCTATCACATTCCATTTTCTTTAAATAATATAACCTAAGAAACTCAAATTCTTAAAACTAAGAAGTGAACATTTCTTTCCATCTCTTAAAGGACATAGGTGCGCATACAGCAATTATTAAAGCTGTACTTTGAGTACCCAAAATAAAAAAATACTTCTGGTATTTGGAGGAACATAGGACTGTTCTATGTTAAAAAAAAAGCCAATACTTCATACTTGCTTACATCAACAGAACAGAGAACAGTACTTCTCATACCTATAAGAGTAATTATGCTCTTTCCATGACTTTTTTTTAGATCTATAAATGCTATACATTAGCAAAAAAAAAAAAAGCCAACAAAAAATCCACCACAATTATAAGGAAGGCAATCAAAAGCAAAATCTATTACTTGGTGTTTATGAAATCCTAAGAATAAATTCTTATTTTTTTCCAGTACTGTCTCCTCAGAACGTTATTATACATTTTATTTCTTTAAACTAATGACTTAGCAAATTACTTACCGGCAGTGTTTATGTGATCCTGTTAAGGTTTCAATCACAAAGCATTCTCCTTCATTGAGACAATATGCAAGATCCTTGTCTTTGCATGGCTTAAAGTGCTCAGATCGCTCAGTGGAATACGTTGTAGTATCTGTAGAGAAGACAAACAAAGCAAAGAAATGCCTTAAGGATAAATGTTTTTAAACTGAATGTTTCAGAACTTCATACAAGCAGTCTTCTTAACTTCTACTGATCAAGACAGTCTAAATGATGAACAAATAGCAACAGCACAGGGCAAGCTTCACTGTGATGGTAACATTCTTTGCAATAAAGCTCATTAAAAGACTCACTAAGAAATCTTACATTGAGAAAAACTGACAGAAAAAATAACTAGATAGAGGCAATATTGAGTACAATTTCCAACCACTTCTAATTGCCAAAGCATGACATTCTAAAAGTTAACATTACACGCTTTTTTCCTATCATCTCACATTTTTAACAAATGATTACTGTCAATGCTGTTGAAGAAATTAATACAGGTTCATCTTCCACTATTACATTTCTTTTTAAACCAGAAGGATAGCAAAGGCTTATTTTCATATTAATATAACTAAATACAGTTTTAAATTAAAAAAAGATTGTTCTTGACAAAAAAAAACTCTCCCTCAAAAACTCACACACAAAAAAAAAACATGCAATGAAAGAAAAATAAAGGTAAAAACAATGTTCTTTCGATACATCAAGCACAAAAATTGTCCTAGAATCTAACAAAAGCAAGGCACCAGAGAAATTCATTTTGGGTATATCTTCTGTAGGTAACTCTTCCTTGCAAATTAACCATACAGTCATTCTTAAGGAAGTCATTTTAAGGAAGATAGTACTAAAGGGTTTCCTTGTCATCCATCCTAAGCGGAAGAAGATAAGTAAAATACTTTTGAGAAAAGAAATAATAATCTACACAGTAGTCCCAGAGAAAAAGTATTTTAGTTCAAAGTTCTTAGGAGGGGAAAAAAAAAAGAAATAAACATTAATATTCTCCCTTCAAATAATTACACAGATTGAGAATGAGAGGTCCTGCTATACTTCCTGCTACTTTGGTGAAAATGATAATCGTCAACATATTTTAGAAATGCAGAGTAATAGAACTTATGAAGAAGGTACAGGTTATAAAAAGCTACTCTTAATTGCTGCAAACAAGCCCTGTAGTGAAACGTATCAAATTGAATTTTGGAAACAATAAGAGATGCATGTAAATGCAAACAGTGACAAGCATGCCTTCTGACATTGCAAGAATGATCAGGTTTTATATACTAACAATACCTTCAGGTAGAAACAAATGGACAATAATCTTTTCAGTTTAATTTCATGCACGAACATTAGCATTATCACTTTAAAATTCCATAATAAATTTATACACACAAGCCCACAATAATCATCTGATATATTTCTACTCCTTTTAAATAAGGAAAACTGAGGATAATATTAGCAAGCACTTGTGTTAATTATGCTGATTATCAAAAGTAACTAGAAGTGTTTGATGAGCAGCATCTCAGCTCCGTATACTTTAGAGAACAGATTACTTATGTTTGGCAGCCTGCTCTGAAAAATCTATCCATGCAGATATCCTTATGACGGTGGTCACATTAGATGGACCAAAGCAATTTAAGACATCCCTACAGACCAGTAGGAAAAGTAAGGAGGCATGCAGTACCCCCACAGCACATCTCTGCAGCAGCGACATACCCAGTTCTCAAAGCACAGCAGTATAGTAGTAGGAAGATCCTTTTCCACTCAAAGTTGCCTTACCAAGGTCAGCATTTTAAGTTTTAGATTAAACAAATTATTTGGAGGCTTGGTACTGTTTTATTCTATTAATTTCTCTATGCAGTATTACTCAAGATTAAATCAAGTACCCAGCAGAACCTGGTGCCAATTCAGCAGTGTCAGAGCACATCTAAGGCCATTCCCATGCCACTTTGCATGGAAAGATGCGTTCATGGACATATGGCTTCATTATTTTATTATTTTGTCTCATAATTATTTGTGCAAGTCTAACCAGGCAGATGCGCTTGGAACCAGACACATACACACCTCCAGTCATTGCCCCAGACAGACTGCTTGCCCTTGAGAGCAGTCAAAGCTTTCTCAAAAGCTGTGCTGCTAATTCTTTTAAAGAAATCAAGGAATTACAACCACTTTCCTATTGCAAGGTGCAAAAAAAGAAAAATGTAACTTGTAAGACTTATAATAGTCAATGATGTTTTTGCTTCCATTTCACAGCTCTCTAAAGGTTAACATAAGGACAAATCTTTTCTCCCACTAATACCCAGGGGCACAGACAAAGTTATAACTATTCAAAAAAAAAAAAACAACAAAA
The DNA here is from genome assembly GCF_038088225.1 of Cyrtonyx montezumae. Classification (NCBI taxonomy): domain Eukaryota; kingdom Metazoa; phylum Chordata; class Aves; order Galliformes; family Odontophoridae; genus Cyrtonyx; species Cyrtonyx montezumae. Next base: position 21,416,544 of record NW_027072045.1, on the reverse strand, counting down.
AGAGTTTTATCAATTTTCTTCTAGACATATTCTCAGACTTGGAATCTAAGTCTTCCGAAAGCTTAAAAGTCTACTGCTGCTATTATTTCATGTTGTATTTGTAATGCAACTTTTTTGTAACATATCTATGTGGCCTCATTAATACTGAAAAAAGAAGCCTAAAAAAGTTGCTCTAAACAAACATATAGAAGGAAGAGAGCAATTGTAACACTGTACAGATTACCTAGTCTTCTCAAATCCTTTCCTAATGAATTTTAGTGTACTTTGCTTCTTTTGTTTGACTACTGAACTGACATTCCAGTGGCCCTGTCTTTTAGAAGCCTCTTAAGTATCCACTATTTTTACTGTCAAGTCAGAATATCTTTCAAGGATTCTCTTTTAATCAGCTGTAAAACCTAAGCATTCATGAAATTATTTCATCTTCATTTATTCATAGTCTTTGCACATGGCTGCCAGACTCAAACATTTACAGGTAACAAAAGAGAGCCTCTGTTAAGCATTCAGATGTCCTCAAATTTATTACATAAATACCAAAAATCTATAATTCCCTAAGGTCTTTCTTCCCCTCTCCAACCTTTTCTTATTTTTCTTTTTTTTTTTTAAATTGCTAAGTGTCCAGGTGTCTCATGCAAAAGCAGCAGGGGACATTGATTTCTGCCGGAATCTTCCTAGCTGAAAGGGAATAAAGAATGGCTAGATACTTTTGCTCTATTTTTACTGTCTCATTTTATCTACAAAGCTTTATGTGTAACTGTCCTACTCTAGATCTGGATATACTGCTTCCATGTCTCTGATAGCACAATGAAATGAACAAGATTTCAGGTTTCAAAGGAAGGCTTGAAGATCCCATGAGTGGCTGAAAAAGACAAGTCATTTGGATGTGCTAAGATAATGTCATTAGAAAGTTTTCAGATACTATTATATTTTATTATCTTAAGATGTGCTAGCAACTTTGTATTTCTTATGTTCTCTCATTAATTTATTTCACCATGTTTATATCAGCACAGGATGACTCATTAAAGCAAATCTATTGAATGCTCTACAAGGCATAATTAGATACTATAAATACCAACTCCCCCATTCAAGGCTACTAGAGTCATTGTTTCTAGTACTGTGCTCTGGTATTAATAAACCTGTAATTAAAGAGAACAAAAGCAGGAAAAGAGAGAGCATGAAACTTAAAATACACTGGAAAACAGTAACGTACATGGCAGCTATTTCTAGGCAGTCTGCAGTAGGAGCAAGCATTCCCACTCATCACATTGAGCTTGCCATATTCTGGATTTAGAAACAGATATTACTAGATACATCTCCAACAACAAATAATTTTTGTCACTATTTTAAAAAGGATACCTTTACAGCACAGACCTCCTTGTAAATAGCTTTTCCAGATATGCAGCTGTAGCTGCCATACAAGTGACAAAAAATAAACAATAAATAAAAAATTACTAGGAAAATAAATGAGAAGATACTGCTTAGCCAATCTGAAGATAACAGTGGACAGACATGCAAGTCTTACAGGTTCACAGTAACATTCACTTACATAGGCATGGCAACAACTTAATGCACTAGAAGGTAGTATTTAAGACCAAACACGGGTCCCATGCTAGAGGTTACACAGTGGAAGACTACTTAGAAAATACTTAGTTTTGACTTAATATTGTGCCTCACCAGCCACATAAATTATGCATCAACTAATTCAGCAAATTCTTTTATCTGTAATTGATAATTTCTATGAACTGTTGACTAACTAAAAAAAAGAGAGGTGCTTATTTTAAATCACTGATCACATTTTTAAATGCACTACAGAAAAGGAACCCAAAAAATTAGATTTCTTCCTACCACGCAACTCCAGTTACAAAACAAAACCTATTAAAAAAATAAGTCCTCCTGACAAAACGTTTATACTATGAAAGTAGTCTATGAAGTACTGAAAATTAATGAAATTCAAGTCTCCTTATCTATTATGTTGGCCCACCACATCAGAGATAGGTATTGATGGTACAGCAGTAGAGGTTAAACTGTCATCAAAATAAAGAATCATAGAATGCTCAGAATAAGAAGGGATCTTTAAAGATCAACTAGCCCAACTCCCCTACAATGAACAGGGACACCTGCAGCTAGAACAGGTAGCTCAGTGCACAAGGCAGCCTGACTTGGAATGTCTCCACAGGTGGGGCTTCCATCACACCTCTGGGCACACTCTGTTACATTCTATTGCCAAGCAACTGATAGTAGCAGAGGGCTCCTCTGACAGAACAGCAGCTGACATGTAAGTACATGTGAAGCAAAAGCCTGACACTGAAGTCATCCACAGGGAAAAAAAGTATGACAATCCATAACTAATGGTAGTGACTATCTGAAAATACTTTGAAAACTCAAAGGATAAGGACATAAAGCATAACTTCAGAAGTGGCCATGTAACGTGTTCTATCAGAATTTAAACACTGAATCCTGAATAGCGAAAAAATTGCAGTGTGTACCTGCAGAACAGCACATCACTCATGCATTCTCCTGTACTGCTCGAACTGAAATTAGTGAAAGCTGTACAAATTTGAGATAGAGCTGGAAAGAGCCCATAGGGCACAAAAGGGTTTTTCCTAAGTTCAGCGTATAAGCAATGCAGCAACAGAGTTCACTAAAACTCTAAAAGACTTTAGCATTCAATGTGAAGAGATATTTTCTAAATTGAGTCATGACAGCTATTATAGAAGCTCTAGGTGCAGAGTGTTTTGACAATCATCTGTGTATTCAGGTGGCCTTCTTCTGTAGAGCTTCTCATTAATTGATCAGAATTAAATTCACAGAAGAATGCAGTGAAGACTCAGGGTAGCCAAAACTGTGCCTACAATTCCCCTCCATTGCTGTTCTCTACTTTCACCCCAGCTGCCCTCAAACTTGCCCAGCTGTACTGGCATCACCAGAGAAAACAGAAGTGCTGGAGCCTGAACAGCAACACTGAACCAAAAAGGGACGTGGATTTGGCTTGCCATGGATGCAAAAACAGCTCTAAATAGAGCATATGACATACAGTAGAATTCAATGACTTTCAGGCCAGCATGAAAGCAATAGAGCAAACAAAAAAACACCCTTCCTAGGATGCAAAGTGTAGTTGATGCATTGATGCAATCAAAACTACAAACACAAAAATAAAGCAAACAACAGTTTCACATAGACCAAAAGATGCTAGAAGAAAGCAAGCATTACTTTAGATCTGTGCTCTGAAATGAGAAAAATTAAGAAATAAAGCATTCTGTATCAAGTCTACAAGAAAAGTACATCAGGCTGCTTGTGATGAAATATTTTAGCCTTAGTTTAGGTACTGAAGAGAATGTTAGTTTGTAGTTAAGCTTAATCATTAATTACCAAGAACTGTACCAAAAATGAAAAGAAATAAGTTGCCTTAAATCAAAATCATTTTCCCTTATTTTTCATCCTCAGCTTCAAGTGATCTCAAGAGAATTCAAATCTCATTGCTTAGGGAGGACTGCTACTTTTAACTGGATTCAGTTAGAGTTCTTCATAAATAATTGAAGTCCTTCATAACTTTGTACTTTCAAATTTGGTATACTGAAATGGAAATTTTAAAAGGAAATATAAGAGAAGTGCAGTGATCTAAATAACTCAGTGAAGCTTAAAAGTGGGGTTGCAATCATTATTACACACAGCAAAAAGGAGAAAATATGTATTAGTGCCCTAATTGTTTCTGTTTCTTACATCACAAGCATCTGCTCTCACCCTAGGCTGGTGAAGGATCAAAGGAGAGACATGACAGAGACCTGAGATCTACGTCTGTGCTGTTACATATGGATAGTTCCACCTGCCCCCACCTGTACTGCAGCTCAGAGGCCACAGTGCTGGGAAGAGATGCAGCCAGTACCTGCAGCCCACAGACTCACAGACTTCATTTTTTATTTTTCAAGCCAGCACAGACTTTCTTGCACTCCTTCTCCAGGAAGAAGCATGACGATGCTCCAGATAGCCTCAGGGAGAATCAAGATGTCTGCACAACTTCAGAGCAAGTTAAGAGAGGCAGCAGACGGCTACCTCCACACCTTTTACTCTTCCTCCACCTTTATTTTTGAGCCTGGAATAACTCAGAGTGGGAAAAAAAGCCCAGAATGAACAAAACCAAACCCATTTTCTTGATTTATATCCTTTATTCATAAGGGCCACCAAAACAGCACTAACCCTTCAGCAGCTGATGCTACAGAGTCCAGTCACTACCCCAGATCAAAGTAGACTCCAAGGCTATGTAGTTTTCACAGAAGTAAGAGACTTAGAAAATTATCTGGGCAATGTTCAGACACCAGTATAATAAACTGTCATGGAATATTAAGTGTACTCAACCCATAATGAAAGCTTAATTATTCTTCTCTTCCAGTTGAAATAACTGAGATTTTTCCCTTTCCCAGCACACCCAACAAACCCTCTCCCCAGCACAGGGTTGAAGACAGCAGAGAGATAAAGGATTTTCTGTGGGACTTGTGAGGAGGTGGGAGCCTCAGTGAAGGTAGGAGGGAGTACAAGCAGGAAGGAGAGGCTCTATTCCTAACACTATTCTTGAGCTTTTACACAACTCTGAAGTTCCGGTGCCCCTTCCTAACTGTTTCACTTCATAGAGGTCTTCAACACTGCTAACTGCTGACACTAGCAGAAAGCTCCCAAACACCAAAGCAGTCCCAGCAACCAGAGCTTACCTCACCTGACCTTTACTAGCCATTGCACACTGCCAACCTGCATTTGCTTTGCTGCCCTGTCTTCAAATGAAGTTACTTTTCTCCATAGTTGAGAAACCTCAAATAGGTTCTAAAAACAAACAAACAAGAACACTCAACTGCCACCTTTTACCTTGTCAAAACCAACATTTTACAACAACGAAAAAGATGTAAAAACGATTTCTCAGCAAACCGAACCTTCAAGTTGTTCTAAAAATTGATAAATAATTTAAATCTGAAGATATTATGTAGCCAGACTCCCTGCTCAAAGAAGGGCTAGTTTTGATTTTAAGAGCAGGTATTCTACTGCACTGCTCCATCACTCTCACTGGGACTTCTTTTGTCCCCTTATGACTGGCTGATAATAGATAAGACAATATCCTCAAAATGATTAAGAAAACCCAAACCAAATGCTACACAATTGAAATAGTTACACTGATGCATGAAACATTTTCTCAGTAGAAATGAAAAGTGGTTTTTAGATTTTAATCTACGAATGGCAACTGTTTTTTCTTAATGATTAATTTTTTAATATGGTAATTGACCTCAAAAGACCTTTCCAAAATGTGTTAAAAATGAGATACAACGTTTAAGTCTGGCCATACACCCAAACCATTGCTCAGAAGAGCAAAGGGGACTTCACTGCTAAGTACAAAAGGATGCAATACTCTCATAGGCAATGGGCATAGTACAAATTCTGCTTTCAACATTTCCTAACCTAACAATGATGAATACTTGAACAGGTATTCCATGACAGAAATGACTTCTCTTTCAACTATTCAGGCCTCTCAAATGCTTTTTATCCTTACTCAGCAATCATGTCACAGATAGCAGCTGAGCAGGCCACACTCTCATGAAGTAATGGCCAACTGCAATTAGGTAGCATTCCACAGTGACACAGCAAACATCATCCATACTAAAGCAAACTTCCTTTTATTTTGGAAAAAATCTGCAGTAACTAGCATTTGTAAGTCTTCATATACTCATATATCATAGAACCAAGAAAGTTCTTCCGGAAATAAAGCATTGCATGATTTTCTAGTTCATTTCAATCATTTGCAATTTCCATAAAGTTGCACAGGAATTACCCAGTAATATGTACTAGATACCTTATGAATTATTTCTAGAAAACGATAAAGTACTGTAGGCTAAAAAAAGATATATAAAAGGAAATAAAAGAATTTTACTAGTTACGTAGGAAAAAATAAAAACAACTTTGCAACGTGAAAATATTCATTATCAAGAAGCTATTAGTACTCTGACTTTCTCCATGGAGCTCAAGTAGGTCAAATAATGCACTGAATAGAAGTGAAGAAATGCAATTTTAACTCTAACCTTCTCTATTATTCCTAGGTAGACAACCTGAAAATTATTCACTACTGCATTTATCATTCTGACATTTTTGTGGTCCAGAGATGCAAAGTCAGGCTATGAAATATTGACATTATTCCCAGAAGTTCCTTTCATAAAGAAATCCACGTCTTCATTTTATATATTACATATCTAATCTTATTTTCTCTTTATTCTTTTAATTTAGGTTTCTAGGACAGAAAGGGGACAGGCTTGAGAAGGTAAAGTGTCTTTGTCTTTGCAGGAGTTCCTGGCATGTTAGTGTGTACAGTAGATCTCGCAAAATTTCTCCGGCAAGCATAACATATTTCTGCCTGGCAGCGACATGGTACTGAGGGAAGCGCACGTGCTGTGAATCCTCTTGACCTTTCTTCCACCACACAACAATAAACTGCTCAGCTGTACAGCACAGCACTTTTCTGAGCAAATAACACGGAAAGGTAAATTACCTTCAACCTTGCAATGTAATTCCACAGCATTTTAATATAGCAGAGTGCAAGGGAACTGTGATAACAGACATACAGTGAGCTTCTCAAGTAGGTAACCATACCTTCCCAAACTGGCAGTAAAGTAATCTGGTTAGGACTGTGTTCAGTTAGAAATATTAGGGGCGCCGTACGTAGTGACACAACACCTATACAATTATTTCATCTTGTTTTAACAAAAAAATATTCTATTTCTGTGATTCAAACCGAAGTCACTGCCTAATATCTGAGACAGTCTCTTTATGCTAAGCTCTGCAATGTATTATGTTAGTTCAAAAGGAGCTTAAAAAAGCAGAAATTTTGTGACTTGTGTTCTTATAATCAGAATAGAGAGTATTAGCAGAATAAACTAATATACCTATATATAATATAGGTACATATAGATAGATATCTATATCCAAATATCTGCCTTGCTAAATAGGAACAAAGGAGTGAAGGTAGGTGACATGAATTCAACAACAATAAAGCAAGAGGTTTCTGTAGAGACGAGGCCCTTGTAGGCCCATAGCTACCAATACAAGTGGTAGACAACAGGGTAAACTACAAATTAAACTCAGTCAAGACCTACTGCTTTCCCCCTCTGTTTTCACAAGCCAGAGTACTCTATATAAAGTAACATTTGAAAGTGTGCTCTATACACCCAATCTGCTCTACAGATCTAATTTTATAGGCTGTCAGCACACTCATCCTGAGAAAAGCAACATAAGTCTCATATCTAATAGATTCAGTACCTGAGGAGCAAGCTTCAAAAGACGCAATTCACGGAAACACAAAATCACTAGTTGAAACCAATATATTAAAATTGTGGATTTTAATGTTACGTTATGAGTTAATATTACGTTCCTCCTTGAATGCAGGTGGTTTACAGCAAGGCTGACAGGCAGGCAACAGAAACAAACACAGCTTCTTCATATAGAGCAACTGAGAGGATAAAGTACCTGAAACTCAACTAATGCAAGAACTACTTGCCTACCACACTTAACAACCCCTACAGTGGCTATCTCCTGCCACAATTAAAAAGAAACTTGATCTAATTGTTAAGCAGTGATAGCAAGCTAATAAACCATCACTACAACTCTCCTCTGCATCTTTCACACTGTCAGCTCCTTTGAAGATCTCTGCACCAGAAGCAAATGAAGCACTGAAACATTAGAAAGAGCCTGCACGTATTCAGTGACTTAAAGAATATATAGTAGCATGCTAGCATCTTTTTTTTCTTTTCTCTTTTCACTGTGTAAAACAAACGTTCTTCAGGATGAGTTTCTAACCGTATAAATACCAATGCTACAGAAACCCCAATCTATAATGCAAATAGCAAGATAGAAGAAATTGACCTTACTTTCACATAAAAGGGTAAAATGAGGATTAACACAACAGATTTGCATGCTGCAAATACTTACCATTTGATCTCATACTTTGTGAAATGCATCAGTTTCTCCTATCTCACACTAGGAAAGAACAGGAATGAAATTTATAACAGCTTCTCCTCTCCCTCTAAGAAATATTCAAATCCAGCCTCATCCTTCAGTCTTCTCCACTGTCTAACTAGTTTAGATGATACAAACTACACACCACTGTAGCAACTTTCTATCAATAAAAGCATCTTGGCAAGAAAATAACCTTGAAGTAGAAAATATCTTCAGTTTTCTCACAATGAAGAATCAATTAAATGCTAATCCAAGCATTTATCCTTGTTTCCTCATAGCGAGCATGGAATTTAACGCTGAAGTTGCATCTCTGTTTCACTACTTGTCTTAATTCAGTATACAGTTGAAACAGAAATGCTGTCTCCTACCTTGGGCAATATCACATGCATTTTGTGTCTCACTGTACCAGTCTCATGGTTGCAAAGCAGTCAGCTTGCCAGCACTAAACAAAACAGCTTGAAGTTCAACATATCAGCACTGTTGGTGTCTGATATAGCTAAAGTAAGGGGGAGGAGAGTAGCTGCAAGATGGTACTGACAACTTCATTTCTACTCCTCTGCAAATTAAATGTAGGCTGGGGCACAGGAACGGAACGTAATGAGACAAAGTAGGACTGCAGGCACTGGTTGACTAAATATATTAGTGCAGTAAAGAAAAAGCCAATTGAACTACAACTTTAAGTTACAGCCTGTAGCATTAATAATGCCCCCAGAATCACAAGTTTATAACAACACATGTCCAGTTTTGTAAATGCAACACTTAATACCTCCATTGGCAACCTGACATCATTTTATGATCTCTCAATCAGAAAACTCATCATATTCACTGCTCTAGTGCTATGAAATTTGAGAGAAATATACAGAAGCAACAGCTGTGATCAGTGGAATATGAGCCTGCACTATAAGCAATTAACAGATAACTGAGTAATAAAAGGTAACAAAAAATACATCATCCTCTTTTGATGCATCTAATTCTTATTTAGTGCTAAAATACATAGAACAAACATAGCCACTACGGAATAACTGCTCACACTTACATCACTTGTACATCCTTCAACCTGTTAACCAGAAAAATAAACACAATATTTCACAGCCAACCATTGTGTTGAGCTATTTTAATGACATTTCATAACTAGTAGGAGATTTATCGTCTGTTCTGAAGCTGCCCAGTAGGCAGCTAACATAGCGTTACTGCAGCTGTCTCAGAATTTGTCACGTTACAAAGCTGACTCAGATAACAATTTTGTGCCAGAACATTTTTGGCGGCAGTAGCAATAATCCCAGTAATATCCCGTCTGGAGAGCACAACTGTTACTCTTGGAAGTGAGGAAAAGGACAACAAAAAGATAAATCAGCTGATAAAAGAAGCTGGCTTCAAAATACTGCAGTAATCTTTGTCAGAAGTTCAAAGGAGATGAACCCGAATGCTAATCAACTCCTCCAGCAGCATCACATTTCTAGTTTGTGGCAATAAGTCCAGACGCTAACACTCGCAGTGCACAGTATTTCTCTCCCTTCTTTTCTACCCGTGTTGCTTTCTAAGCAATTCTCACATAATGTTGCTCAGGTCACAGGGGAGCATGAGAATATCCAATATAGACACTTAAATATTTGAGGTTTTAAATATCAGGGTTTATATGTTCAGACAGTGGTCCTTCACAGCTATTTATCACATAGCCCGGACACTCTCAATTTTAGTGCACACCTGGGCAAAGAAAGATAAACGTCCACCCTGATGAAGATAAATTTGCTTTTCAGCTATTCCCAAAGAAACATGAACAAGACTTCCTCTACAGGCCATCTGTGCAACTGCTCACCTAAGTAAATCTTCACAAGGCAAAGATGGGCTTATTTGCACTAGTCCTGACCAAGGATAACAGAAATGAGTGTGGAATTAGAAGCATGGGTAAAGAAAGAGAAAAAAAGTCACATGACAAAGCATGATTTCCAAACATTTATATTACTTAAAAAAGCAAGTTTGAAAAGCAACATAAAATCAGATGGATAAAGAAGGATGGAGGAGAAGAGAAATCTAACAAAAAAATGCAGAATGCCCAAAGAAAGCACGTCCATGCAAGCAAGCATGTTAAGTCTACTCAGGAAATAATGTAATTAAAAAAATAAAATGAAAATCTTTTTAAATATTTTACATAGTAAAAAGATGAAATTTGGATTGCCTCAAGAATCCAGAAGTATGAATCAGAAAATGTTATTTCATTTAGTGTTGAAATAACCAGTACATACTTAAGAATCCAATATTTATATACAAATCTTTTTATATCAACATACAATACGATTTCATAAGTAGAAGCTTACACTTAAACTCCAGCAAGCATACCACCACTCTTTATTACAGTTAGAAACAAAACCAACCCGATTAACGTTATTAACATTATTTGTTAAATGTTGCAATATATACACACACACTCATATATACAAAAAAATACCCAAACAGTTATGTTGAAAGTACTCATTCCAACTGAAATTGCAAGTCATTTTAATTCTAATCTGTATTTATTTGTTATAGGAGTGCCTCTTGCATTTTTTATATTGCATCAGTGTTCACTTTCTGATATCAGTGAAATTAGATAATGTACTCAGAAACAGCAGATGACATGCAATAGTTTGGATCTAATTAAAACCTGAGCCAAAAATACTAAGGAATTCTGGGAGATAAGGAAACCAAAGCATGCAATCCAAATTTCTCTGAAATGATAGCAAATGATTTTTTTTTTTTTTTTTTTTTGCTTCAATTGCCTGTTGTATGGAAATAGTCATCTTTTGGTTAGGAAAAGGCTAAATTAGTACCAAAGCTGTTCAAACAGATCACAGGCCACCCTCCTCCTGAAACAGCCAATGGCATGTACAACATGCACATATATCCAGATCTAGAGACGGATGCAATCAATTTCTTCCTTCCAAGCTCATCTAATTTTTGATTTTTTGCTGCATTAGTCTTTTTTTGCTGCAACAGTCTCTGTAAGGTGCTGAAAGCTAGACTAAATTGGAACAAGCCAGAATAGTCTTCAGATTATCCAGTTAGCATTAGCAACCCAGCAGGCATCTGGCAACTAACAATACCTAACTATTAATACAAAGAACAACTGAAATGGTGAAAATACTGTTTTACTTCCCTTTTGGCAGTTTGCATCTTTCCATTTGCCAGCTACTCTATTTTCTTTCTTTTTCTATTTCCTCTGACTGGTTATGTTTCGTTGTTGTTCATGTTGGTTCATGCATTTTCTTTTGCTATTGCCTACAATGCCCAGACTATATTCCCTGCTAGTTTTCTTCCTACTAGATGACTAGGACTTCCAGACAAAGTGATTGCATGGAGTCTTTGTTACCCAATCTGTACATTCACTACAAGTAGAATCTGTGCAAGGTGCAAGCTTGAGGGTACAGCAAGACACAGCACATGGTGTCTGCAAGTAACGTAGCTCCAGATGAGTTGTGGGAAATCTGCATCAAACACTAAAGAAGCAAAAGGAGCAATATGCCCTGCCACACCCTTTATTGACTAGGGTAGCAAACTAATCTGTGTGTATGCATAAGATACACTAATGGAGATCTCTGCACAGTTTCGTGATGTATCTGAGGCAAAGGTGGAAGAAAGAGGCTTCAAAGTACCACAAACTGAACTGCACCAAAACTGAACATTATTGCATACAGAAGGCACCAGAAGACAACAGAGAAGAAAATTTGGATTTTCAGACATTATTCAGAGCTAAAGTCTCTATAGGCAACAGTAAAGCCCACAGTCGTCTTCTCAATCATATTTACATCTTCTTAGATTAATATATTTGATTATTGTCAATAATTGGGACACTAAAAATTTAAATCTTCATAGTCATAATTTACTTAACATAGCCCATTAGTGTTGCTAACGATAATTCCAGTGATATTACATAACAAGCAAGTGATGCTGTATTTCTCCACTCACAATTGCACAGACTAAGGCTACACTTCTGAGGAGCCCTGCTTCCAGTAGTGCTTTTCAGCTCAGAATCTACAGTGTCCTTCTGCATTCAACAACACAATACTGCGTGTTCTGCAGATTTCTCTAGGCTCACACTTCATCATGGCATTATCAAGATTTCTGCGAACAATTAGGCAAGCAGCTGAAATCTCATACATTGATGGAATTTTGGCTGCACTTCAGCCTTCCAACAGCTGCAGCCATACTCCCAGTATTTAAAGAAAATTTGAACTTCAGTCTTGCAAAGATTCGCTTCTGTGTGCAAGTTTTTCCTGCCCTATTTTAGGAGTCAGAAAGGACTCATCATATCTCTTGCTCTCAGGGTGAAGCTTAATTTTTAATGAATTGTAATTAGGAACTGAAGCACCACTCTCTGTCCACCCCCATATTGCTTACAACTCCAGCAAGTCTCATTTTCACTGTTCCCTTCTCCTCTCCTTCAGCACTGCAGAGATATTGTACAGGCAGGGCCCTCCCATCTCTTCACAGAATTAGATTGATGAATAAACCAGGGACAAATCAGGAAGCTATTCAGATTATGGCATTATTTCAAAAGCTGTTTACTTCAGACGTTCCTTGAAGTGAGAGCAGAAATCTGAAGAGAAGTATTTTTTTAACCAATTTTCTTATCTGGGACACATTCTAAAGAGAGAGAGCTTAAAAGAGTTGAGACTTCAGCATTCTAGACTACACTAAAAATCAAAAGACAGCAAAATCCAGGACAGAATCTGCCCTAAAAGAGCAGCTGAAATTCTCACCCTCTGTACACGGGTGTTGGCAATAGTACCATGTGAAAAACTTGATATTATTTGTCAAGTTCCAGGGATATGGGAAAGTACTTCAAAAAAACCTGATGTCATCACTGACTCCTAAGTTTTCTCTCTCTAGATTTAAAAGAAGATAAAAAAAAAAAGCACTCAACAACAAGAAATCCATAGACACAGAGTACCTTGCATAGGTTCACAACACATACAGGACTGCTCAAGTAAATCCTACCCCATTGCCATCTCAGTCCTTTTGTCTCTGGCTTTTATTAAAGGACCAATAATTGAAAAATTTAGCCAGCAATCATTTCAAACATCTAAGCTTTTAGTACCATATGCATATTTATGACATAGCAATGAGTTAAAAAAATAACTTTCTTATTTATTTGCTATAGACAAGCAACTACTTGCTTCCAGGCTGCCTTCAAACTGAACATTATGTTCAAATTGAATATCAGTGTTGCCCAGGAGTTCCATTGGAACAGAGCATATACTAGAGGTTTGCAGAAATGCAAAAATTTAGACTACTGCATGCTCTATACTTGATTATTTATAGAGACAAGTGCCATCAGTAGGAACGTCTGACCATTATCAAGCACAGATCCTGCAAATAACTAGACTTATAACTTGTTCATCTCATCACTTGTTTTTTAAGCAAATTTCAGTTCCCCACATGTATGGATGCATACTTCCACATATACACACTCTGACTTGCTTATGAACACAGAAGTTGTGTAGGATCAGATTTACAGGTTGGATTCCCAGTAAACAATTTTGGCATATCTTTTAATTCTCATATGTGGAAAGGAGAATGTAAGAAAGACTAAAAAATTAATCTGTCGTACAGCTGGTGTTTATTTACTGTAACATACAACCCTCCCTAGTGTTTCAGTAAGGAAGCATCAAATGGACAAACAAAATTGGGCATGTACATTTTTAGTATAAACTTAGCCAGACTCAAAATTTCCTCCTCTGATGGGAGAAAGTACATACTTAGCTAGAGTACAACAGCATGTATTAGCTTTGGGTACCTCTAGCAATGTAAGTATTGCATGACCAGAAGTTCACTTAAATACACAATTGAAAAAAAAATAGTAAAAAGTGTCTTCATTATTTTCAATCATAGCAAACATGGTATGCCAAAGGCTTCACAACAGTGTTAATGATCTTTGCAATATTAGAAACATTTAGAATTCCACCTTTGCAATATCAGAAACATTTAGAAATCCACAATTTGTGATAACCAGTTAGACAGAATATTCCCTGGGTTTATTTGCTATAAGCATTCATATCCAAACTGTGTTTATAATACATTGCTGATGGCAGCTAACATGCTAACTTTGCTTTAATTTAATAAGAGGAGGAAAACCTTAGTACAGATATTGCTACAGGACTTCTTTTTCCACCTACTAGATGCAAGTTTAGCTATTCAATTGAAAACAAAGTCTGAAAAACACCTCTCCTCATGCCAGCTCTCTGACATCATGGACTGATACATTGCAGGCCTTATCAAGGGAGTGTAAAGACTAGAAAATAAAAACCACTCTTTACAAAAAAAAATTTTTTTGGAAGATTTGAATATGTTGTATCACTTCTATCTCCACCCTCTTTTGGTCCATGCAAAATGGTGTGACTAAAATTTGTTTTCTAAATTTTCCCTTTACATAGACTTCTAACTCTACAAATTCAAATCTTGCCTTGGTAGAAGTTATTTTTCATCCAAATTAGAGGGAGAAAAACAAATCTAAATCAGAATGAAAGCCTCAATAAAGCATGTGACAACAAACCCTAAAATAATTCAGAATAGAAAAAAGCACGTTTTGGAAGGACAGCATTTGACAAGTGCCCCTTTTCCTCAAATAGCATCACTTGTTTGGCCACAGCCTCCTGTTCACACCTGCCTGGAACACTAAAAGCATGGCAGTGACAGAGGCTGATGGCAAACTCTGTCAGTATATGCGAGAAATCACAAGAAAAAGGGAAGTTTTCACTTCAAGAAATATCAGAGATAGACCTCGTCCTGAAATAACAGTAATATAAATCAAAATAAAAAGGAGAGAAGCATTATTATTAACCTTGATTGGAAACAAGAGTAAGTGAGCCACAGCAAAACTAAGCAATTCACTGGATATGACACAGTTTACAGCAATGCTGGAAAAGAAACCAAGAATACATGAATTATTTATGATCTACTACCTCATGAAATCTATTTTCACTAAAATAATAGTAAATGAGAATGGGCATCTCAGGCACCAGTCCCTCATAAAACTTAGCTAGAGTCAGAAGAAAAATTTACTGTAAGAGATCTTTGAAATATCCTGGTAAATAACTAGCTACTTCTCATCCCAAATCAGAGAACATGTACAGAGTCATTAAAATTGTAAAGGATCTTGGGAGATAAACTAGACATCACAGAAGACCCATACTAAAATCAGCTGTTTCAAGGGAGACTGACTCTAGACATGCTTCTCTCACGCTTGTGAAAACCACGTCAGGATATTTAGAGAGTATAACAAGGTTCCCAGCCACCTTCTTTGGAAGCATCTGGAGAAGCAATCAGATGAAATAATAACTGAGTAACAGAATAAATTACTTGGAAATCATTGTATTTAAGGTAAATGGGAATAGATGTACTGCACATATTCAAGAAAATAGATTTTGCAATATTGTGAGAGGTATTTTTCTACTTGATTTTTCTTCTCTTAAAAAAATAACAAATCATTATGATGCAAAAAATAATTTTTCAAATGCCTGTTCTTAAGGTAACTGTAATGGTGGCAATCTGTAAACCTTAAAACAAATTAAGCATTTATTCTACAGAATACTTCCTAGCAATCATTGTCATTTATACCTCTGAAAGAGTCGAAAACGTGCCCTGTGTAAATGTTATTTTGGTCCTTTAATAGCTTTCAATCAAGTAACTTGTCCAGGGAGAACATTTGAATTATCACCTATTCAAACAGTATATCACCTATATGTATATCACCTATTGAATTATCCTCTATTGGGTATGAGATGATGTCCTTTTCATCTGGTTTGCATTTGTGGATTGCTGGTCAGACCTTTTCACCTGCATGGAACAGAAACTGCTGATGAAGCTATAAATATTTGCTTATTGGATACAGCAACAAAAAATGAGTTGTGAGTACAGGTCAATGTTAATTACTATAGGTACTCTGCCAAATATTTGTTTTTAAAAAGCAACCATAAAAAACAAAACAAAATTAAAAAACTCAACACAACAAATCCAGCAGGTACACTTGCTGGACCCAGGTGGGTTCCAGCACACAGCCCAGCATCTTGCTTAGCACCAGACTGCCGTTTTGGTGGCCAACTGAAAACTGAGACGTTCCACTTTTTCTGACCTGTAGTTATGCTGCCTGTAATGCACTTGAAATGAGGACGTGTGTCCTCATTCTGGAGGCATAGCGAGCAGCTACAGCACTTACTGAAGTCCCAATTGTATAGCACTGCCAAACAACTCTGCCGACCACCTGAGTAACAAGTGCTTTGTAATTCAGTTCTAGCAAATGCAAAAGCCCAGCAAATCACCTCACATAACCACAAAACCTACTGCCTAGCTCAAGGCAAAAATCAAGCATTTAATCAGAAAACAGTCAACAGTTTATTCTTCATATTAAACTTCATCTTAAACAAAAAAATGAGTATTTTCTTGCTTCTCTCCACCATCTGGCATGCTACCTCCTCCAGACAAAGTAGAACCTCTGTTTAACTCCTTAGCATCTTCAGGTTATCTGTTTTTGCGTCATACATACTACAGACATAGAAATAAATGCACATGTATATACGTATTGTTAAATAAACATAATTATTATAAACATTTCTTTGTGTACACAAAGCAGAAAAAAATCTCCAACAAAGA
Organism: Cyrtonyx montezumae; assembly: GCF_038088225.1. Taxonomy (NCBI): domain Eukaryota; kingdom Metazoa; phylum Chordata; class Aves; order Galliformes; family Odontophoridae; genus Cyrtonyx; species Cyrtonyx montezumae. Next base: position 21,399,939 of record NW_027072045.1, on the reverse strand, counting down.
ATGCTCCCACTATTGAGAGATTTCTGTTCATCAGCCTGGTCTTGATTTAAGTTGGTGATTAACTACAACATGCCTAATTCAAGGTATTCAGAGATGACAGCGTGGAACAAAAAGCAACTTACTCTATTCACCCATTGCAGTCTTCAGTATAGTACCACACCCAAGATCAGGTTACCTGCATGAATACAAACACTCATTGCACCTGCTTAAAATGAAGTCTCAGACAATCTGTCTGCAAACCAGGATGTAGGTGTGCATCACTTTAAGGCAGGCTCTTACAGTATTCCCTGTAGTATAGAGCTACTTAGCACTTGGATACCAGCACGCAGATGTACATTCATATCCTGTTTCCACAGATTTCCAGGCGTGCAATTGTCAGAAATGCATGCAACAAGCACTCTGAGTGTCCAATCAAGCTGAGAAACATATTTTGAAAGCTATCCACTGCTTGGAAAAAAAAAAAAAAGGCATGGAAAGCAGATGCCTTGCAATATCTGACACTAAGGTTATGACTTTGGTTTGCACATACATACACTTTTATTTTAAAAATAAAATCAGATGGCAATCTATTCCAGTGCATTTGTACAGAGGGTGATTCATCTAATCAGTTTTCTCTTGTGCAGTTTGATTTGCTAAGTAGTTGCAAATGCAAGTACCCCTTAAACCGTTTTACAGCATTATTCTGAGGTAAATGAGTATGAGCTGCAATTCATCCCCTCCAAAGGGCAGAACTCTGCAAAATATTACAGATATTGGGCTGCATCCTTACTTTCCCTTGATATATCTTCAACACAGAAACGCCAGCCCTAAGAGGTCTCCATGTCTGGGGAGCAAGATTGTCTTTTCAGTGGGCTACCAGTGGTTCTTTGGAGATGGGGGTGATGAAAAATGAATGCAAATATTCACAAAATCAGCTAGTCCTGATATTGAGGCCTCAGAGCCATCAATATTTAGAGAAGTTTTTGAAAGACAGGCTATTTAAACATCACATTGGCATTCACATTTAGATTGTACTTACTACCATTCCATTTCCTTGGTATTGGCGTCTCTTCATCAATTTGTGGCCAGCAGATTTAGCTATTCAACTTACACTAGCTGACGGATCTGCAGCATTTTTTGTTCACTGGTTTGAAGACTCATGGTGTGACTGTGGGACAGATTAAACAGTTCCAAGAGCTGAATCCAGCCTACAGATGATGCCTCTGGCTCTGCATGTGTACACTGCACTGACTGTAATGAGCCCTACACTAATTATGTCTCCTGCTGGCATCACTGAATCTCAGAAGCATGAAGCTCTGGACAACTAAGTGCGAAAATGTTCTCAGGTTACTGCAGCATGTGATGAGCTGCTGTGAGAGCAAGCTATATATGCAAACTAGCTGCATTCATTACTGCTCTCATCTGCAGTAAGAAGATAGCAAGACTGATTTCAATCAGCATTTTTCAGATGCCAGTTGTTTACACTCAATACTTACAAGTTCTAATGATAATCAAGAACCATTTTAGCATACAACCACCTTTCCCTCCTCCTTAAGAGCTTTAATCTGAAGGATATTAAAAAGAACAGGAGCTACACAAGGTTTGTAGCTTACTCAAGGCTGCAGAGCAAACAGGGAGAATTGCAGTTCTGTGAGGCAATTACCAGAAAACAGCTATCAGGCACTGACTATTGGTTTTCAATTTTCAGAGATAGGATCCCAGGCTTCAGCGTGATAATCCATTCTTTGGTGATGTTTTTATTTGTTGGGTTTTTTTGTTTGTTTTGTTTTACATTTGGTTGGTTGGAAATAGGGAGAGGAAAACACCACGAATAACAAAGGATTAGGATAGCTTTCCAGTTAACTGTCATTTATCAAAGTTCTTTTCCTGAGACTGTAAGCATCAGGACATGTACTATGCATCTGCACCACAGTACTGGTTATTCTTCCCACCATAGCTAGGATTTCAGTTTGGGAAATGCAGTATTTTGTTCATAAATTGATGATATTATCTACTAACCTTGTAATTACTTATCTTGAATGAATATGGAATTTTAATTGAAACATTGTTCTCAGCTCCTTCACTACTTAGTAAGCTGGCATACTGACACTGTAAACGATATTTATTGTTAGAATAGCCTTCTTGAAGTGATAGTGTTTGAAGTACATAAACATATGTGGAGTATTATATACTTTGTTGCTCTAGCTGTCAGAGTCAACATGATTTTTGAGGGTCAAAGCCATTTGTACAACTTGCATTTAATATACATAAGCATAACCAGGGATTGAATGGCAAGTAATTGGTAGGGCTTCCTCTTATTTTTATGGAAGAACTATATAATAAAAATATTTCAGCTTCACCTTCTTCCAGGACTATAACTTCCTACATTCAGAAAAAAAAAAAGTTATGCATAATACCTTAAGAACTCACTGTTCCAGAAATTAAATCATTTTTAAAGAAAGGGGAGTATTAAACTGATATCACCCAAGACTTAATGAGATGTGAGGCATTAGCATTTGTCAGCAATAGAGCTACATGTCTGCAGGCAAGAGGTATTCAGTTCAAACTTGGTTTAGCATGACATCCTCACAAATTGAGATGCAGACATAAACAACAGATAGTATTCCCAGGCATTAATCAACCTTTTTATAAAAACTGTTTCCTCTTTTCTTAGGTTCCATCTGACTGCTTTTATTTTTGGACTCTGACTTTAGGACAATTTCTTCATATCTTCATTTCATATTTGAGTAACTAAATATACTGTCACCCTTCCACAAAAGGAACACATGAAAATATAATAGAAAAACAGGATATTCTAAGCACACTAGATGCCAACTGAGATAACATTCTTTACAATACATAATGCCAGTTTACATAATGTTACCATTTCCACGTCAACCGGTATATAAATGGCAGCTTTCAGAAAGCACTCTTGGCTCAAGTTCATTTCCACTGAATTCAAAATAGATTTACTTTGTCAGAAAGAGACTAATAATATTCCTTCTGAAATCTCTGGTATCAGTCTGTGATATTAGGTATGAAGATTTAGGCATTAATCTCTATTGCCATACATGATTGAGTTTAAAAATATGGTTTTTCAGTTAAAAAACTTGGTCAAAAATCTCTTAGCTGTATGTTTAATTGCAAGAATTTAATGATGATGCTGCCCCAAATGTTGCATACGTGGCTAAAATAGAATTCTATACTATTCTCTCAGAAATAGTAGAATTCAGAGGAGCTTCTCAATATTAGACATAGATTATGAAGACGGATTTCCTTAGTACATCCATCTGAAACCTCCCAAGCCTCTTCTGTGATTATTTGGACTGCAACCTGTTTTACAGACAAGATCACAGATTTGGATTAAGATTCAGACAGACTAGCAGACCATATTTGTGATCCAATGATCCATTACAGGAATTCATACTACTTGTCAGTAGTTTAGCTGGCCAGCAGCATAAGGCAACTCTTACTTCAGCAGTAGTAACCTGAAGGCTGTCAGTCTGACTGGAGCTGAGCTGCATCTCGAACGTGTGTGGTTGAAGACCATTCTGCAGAACAGTATCTGCTTTTGCATAACCAGGGCTTTGCCAACCTTCTACCTGTCCGGAGGTGCTTGTAATATAGATAAATGTTCTGATCATGCAACACTACAACACCCTTTGTGAAACAGGGCATAACAGCGTGGATTAAAATACAAAACAAAGTCGAAATGTCTAGAATTTGTCATGAAAATCCCTAGCTTCTTTGCAAGCAGTTGCAAACATTAATTTCTTAGGCTACCCTGCCCTCCCACCTCCCATATAGTCTACAGTGAAATCAAAAGAAATTTGGTTTGGCTCTGGTTGTAAAGCCATTTAGATGCCAAATTACTGTTGAAAAAGAAAGAATTCCCTATGAACCCATTTTTCGACAGCAATTAAGAAGATGGTACTGCCTGTTCAGTACTGAACAGAATATGCCAAATAATTTCAGGCATGATCTCTAAAACACAGAGATCTAGATCATTCTTCTTCTGCAGTCACATGTACCAAAGACACACGGACAGTCAGCCATTGCCCCCCACCCACAACATGGCAGCTCACACATCATGCCATGAGCTCCAGGGAAGTTTCCATCATATGATGATGAGACCCATATTCCATGAATCCAACTGGTGATGGATTATTTTAATTCATGTATAGTTCTGTAGTTGTTTTAAACAAACAACAAAACATACACAGTGACAACTTCCTACAAATCTCTGCACACTCTCAGTTTACCCCACAGCACTGGTTTCCAACACTACAATCCATTTGGGTTTCACTCAGTATCAGTCATTTGTTACGTAATGTACTAACGTACTGAAAGGAGAAAAACTGTCTTAAATTAAGAAAGAAAAAGTTACCACTCAGACATCCAGAGTCAAATCATTAGAGTCTCATTCCCAACTATAGCAGCTTTATACTTTCTGACTTCCTCTTAAGGACCCAGCTTCTTACTATTTGGACATTATGTAAATGAAAAAGATTTGCAAAAAATTTTAAGCTTTTTTCTTCATACACGCCACACAACTTCCATCATTACACTGCAAGAATAAGGCAGAGGAGGAAGTAGGCTTATGCCTTCCAAATAGAAAGCCCACATATCTACATCACTTTTTAAAGAGTTATTTCTTTCAAAAGATACAGTTATGTTCAATAATGATGAGGTGACATGCTCCATGAAATACACACTCACTGAAACACGTAGAATACTAGTAGCTAATAGACAAACCACAGGTCTATAAAAAATAATTTGTTCTTTCCCAAATAGGTTAGAGGCTCGTGAGCAATGTAACAAAGTAATCAGGCACAGGCTTTAGACAAGTGAAAAGACCAGGACATTATCTGTAGCCTTAAACACCCAACTGAGGACACAAAGGAGATGCTGCAATAATTCTAACTCTTACCAAGACAGATAAGCACACACATATTCCCTTTGACTTAATTCTTAACACTTATCTGACCACTACTGTGTAAGTAAGCACCTTCAATTTCTGCAGTTCAGTGCTAAGTAAAACTGTAACATACAGACATATTGCATTATTCATATCTTCAACGCGTTTTAAGATTTTGTTTACAGCTCTACAACCAGTTGTAATTCAACAGAAATCATGTATAAAGAAATGTTAAAATCATGTATAAAGAAATGTACCTAGAAATGTAGCCACAATTGATGTAAAAGTTGATCTGCACAAAAATTTGTATTAAAAAAAGCTTAAGTATCTTTATAAAACAGGAAGATAGGGAAAGAGTTATCACTTCTATAAATCTTACGTTAGATTTATATGTGTAAAATGTTTCTATATATACACATATATAGTATTACGTACTATTCACAAAAAATACTGTTGCTCACTAGACATCTTTTCGGCAATGCTTAACTGGTTGCTCATGGAGAACAGACAGTAGAAGGTTAGTAAATTTCAGATCTATTTAAAAAGAATTAAATAATTTGTTTTCGCACTTGCAAAATCAAAATAGCATATTTATTTTTAGGTCAGTTTATTCTGGATTCAACAACTTCAGCATGCTTGTCCAAATTTCTCAGATCACTGCAAATACCTTCCTCTCTGCAAAATATCTGTCCAGGTGTTTTATAGCCCACTTCCTTGCAGGCTCCTTGCCCTTTCACCAAGAGTCTCCCGTGATAAAAGGCTTCCACTCTACAGTTCTTCACTACTGTGCAGCTGGGCCCTTTGCTCTCCCTCCATGCTTTCAAACAGTTAACAGAGATAAACCTGCAGGCAATACCCTTTCCAGTTGAGGGCTAGATAGTAGACAGCTTCTTATCTTCTTTTACAAATGCCTATCCTCAGTGATCCGTGCACACAGATATTGCGATTCAACCCTGTTTATTTGGGAACATGGCCAAACAGCTGATGAGGCAGGAAGAAAAACCCACAATCAGCAGCTGGTGTAAGACATAGCAGCTATTTGCTCAGTAATACAGGTCATTCTAAAACCAAGGCAATTCTTCTGGCAAACAGGTCCCTGCTGAAGTGGTGAAATAGCACCTGCCATGACCTTACTGTAGTGTAACAGAAGAAAGATGCTAAATCTCTTCTTACCAGCACTCATTGTTATGAGCAGAGATTTCTGGTTTAGTAGGGAAAAAAAAAAAAGAAAAATGACAATCATTCAATTATGTCTTCAAGGTGCAGTCTGACACATCAGAAGAAAGGCATGTTTGTCAAAAAGTCTAATATTTTTCAAATTACATCACTATCACCTTTGACAGTGTCAATGTACTTAGATTTCTGAAGGCCAATTACTGCTGAATTAAGTAGTTCAGTTGAGTCAATAAATATGGAATAATTCATCAGCATCATTTAAAGACATACTTTTAAATTTGAATTTCATGTTTTCTACATATTTATGCTCCAATCAGGGGAAAACAATAGTAACTGAAAAAGACAAATAGTTGGTGTACATAGATGAAGAAATCATTATTCTACAGTAAGATACTATGTGACATTTCAATAATTATAACAAAATAAATACCATCCCATGATGGCAGTGAGGCTGTTCGATTTCATCTTGGAAAATGATAAACCAAGAATAGGACTCAACACTGTTTAAAGGAAAATACAGATAAATGAAAACACTACACTCACTGAACAACATACAGCATACCGAAGAAAACACACAAGAAACAAACAAACTGTCTAAGTCACATTGCCTCATTAAAGAATCAATACACAGAAATAATTCTTTCTGAAATGCAAGTAAATCATGCCAGACAAGCAACTTGCTTAAATACATGCCTGGACACAGTAAGAGTTCTTTGCCTGCACAGCCCATTGATCTACAAGTGAAAATGCCACAGTGGCTTGACTGTATATGAAACTCTTGTGCAAGTCAGTAAAGAGGAAAAACCTTATGGAAACCAATAATGCAGTCTAATTTGAAAGAGGCACCGCAGCAACAGCCCACAGCAGCAAGTACTGCCTGGGTCTCTGCAAGGATCCCACCACAGCCCAAAGTTTCCCACAGTGCCCATGGCTGGGGCCCATCAGCTGCTTTGGGATGAGGCAGCCGCAAAACAAACTTAGTCCTCTTGTACAGCAAATCAAAGCAAATAATGGAGCGCAAATCAAAGCAAACAATGGAGCATTACAACACAGCTGTAGTTAGAAGAATTGTTTCATTTCTAACTACAAGATTTGATCAGAAAGAGCAAGACCATACAGCTACAATCCCAATGGTGACTTAAAAACAAAAACAGTCTAAAAACCTCAAATAAACAAAAGAAAAAAACACACATTGGAAATGAACAGTCACACAAAAGGGAGACTCCTTATTAAATACAACTCAAATGGTGTATTTCAGAGCGTAAATAAAAACACTTCCATGAATCCATCCACTGCAGTTCTCTTGGCAATCCTCGTTTCACAGCTACTTATGACAAGGTCCCTTTGTGAATGAGTAAAATAAGAAGTTACGTGCAAATCTTCTCAAAACAGTACAATCTTTCCGATTGAGACAATTAAGTCAGATAACTGACTCGGGTTTGATTATTTAATCAAACAAATAACTTCTCACAACAGCCCTTTATCTCTTGGTCTCTAACTCACTTCTGACTAAGCCATTTTTTCAGGCTCAGTGAATGGGTGTTTTCACTTGATATTAATGAAAGTCTGCAGAACACAATTTTGTATAACAGTCTTTGTACAAAGACCAAGGCCAGATAAACAGGCTGAAACACAAGAGCTGTGACAGGAGTTATGAGAGAGCTGGAAATCTTCTGCATTGATGTAGCTCCACTACTTATTCAAGCATCAGATATAACTCGTGGGGAGGAGGATCCATCACACTTTCCTCACCTATAGAGACACAAGATACATGATCTACGTCCATATACATGAAACATACTTCTTCTAAACAAACCAGCATATGTCTGAATACAGTTCTGGCTTTTGGAACTATTATATAACAAACACACCAAGGAATTCATTCCTCATAGAAGCAAGCCAAACTTTAAAAAAAAAACTTAGAAGGCATTAGCTGGACAGGGCTGGTAAACAAGGTTACTGTGAACAAACTAATGCATACTGAAGGCCTGAAGGTGAATAAAGTACACATCAAAACTGCACATTCTAGAATGAAATGCTGTCTGTTTCTATTAAGTGGAAGAACTTTCTACATTATATGGTCTTAGAACGACAATAATCGTTTTGGATATTGAATATTAAACCCACAATATTCTTCTGTAGGAAACAGCTGTACAAGTGTCCTCTTGGATCAGACCCAATTTGCAAGCTCTTAAAAATCCTTACATTAAGCATTAAAAGTGCAGCCTTGCATTCTGTTGGTTCCTATCCTCTATATGTTATGCAGTAACCAATCTCTCTGAGAGTGATTACTCACAACCTCACAGCTACCAGCCAATCTCATCACTTTCTTGGAAACACGAGACCTGTACTTTCATTGGTACTGTTTTGCCATCCTATTACTTTATCAATGCATGTTTCAATGCCACACAAGAGAAGTCTCTCAATTCCATTTAGAAAAAAAAGGGAGAGGGAGGAGGAACACATTTTCGTATGAAAGATAACAAATAAGAATATTACTGTTCCTGGCTAAGTACTGAAAGTCTTTTCTTTCACCTTTTATCTTACTGCTTTATTCTTATTTCTTCAAAACTATGTCTAAGCATCTGCAGAGTATTCTGCTTAGATCAATGTTCCTCAGTAGTCTGAAACACAAGTCTGCAGTATTTAACAGCACTATGTACTTTCAGATATTCAGCCACACACCACTACTCTAAACACTTAATACCGAAAACCTGTTCTTTCAAGCTAGAAATACAAACTCTACTTTAAATCCTGAAGTTGAAAATATTCCAGTAATTGAATAACAATTTAAAATAACCGTAAAAAGGTCGAAAAGTTCAGGCTCCCATTGTTCACTTGCTTTCTTTCAAGAGAGTAATGAGTTAAGAATTTAAAATATCCTCCCCACACTCTTGATTTGTCTCTTTTCTATTCCCCACAGCTCTAAGGGGAAAATTAAAGCTTGTATCAGATTTTGCTACTGAAATATTCAGGCAACTTCCGAAGTCTTTGAAATGCCAATTTAATCACTAAGATATATGGGGTTTTTTTTCATAAATATGAAAGGACATTCAAGAATTCAAAGGCTTATAGAAGTATACATTTGTTGAAAAAGCTTTCTAATGGCAAAGAGACAGAACAGATTACTTAATGAGGCAATGACATTTGTCAGTGACAGCTGATCTCAATTTTTATTATTCAAAGAAGTGCACATAAAATAAGCATAGGAATAGGAAAATATGGTGATTTCACTTAAAAGGTTTTGATTATATAAATTTATTTTCACATAGATTTCATGTAGAGTACAGATTTAAGCATTTTCACAGCAATGTTTTGCAATGAGCCTGTCCCACTAACTTGTCAGAATAATCATCCCAGGGCAGAGCATCTGAAATGCACATGTATGTGGCAGGGGTGTCTTACAGTAATAACACAAGTAGTTCCATGAATAATGAAATACTACTTCCAAAACAAATCTAGTTTGCTTTCCAGAGCAAATATGACCAATGATAACCTAGGAACACTTTAATACATCTATCAATTTGAATAAGATACCTTGCTTTATTTTCCCATCTATTCCTTATAACTGACATCTTAGTTTTTACCTGTTAGAAAAATCCATCAGAAAACTATTCCTTGAAATACACAAGATATGCTTGAATCTGAATATACTTCATAACTTAAAGTACTTCTTTTTTTCAAGTCTTACAGAGTATAGATATTTACTTTTATCCTTCTGAGTGAAGGCACCTTCTAGCACCTTCTCCTTGCTAGAGCAAAATTTATGGAATAAACAAACAAAAATCTGTGTGGAAGCAGAAAAAAGCTCTAGAGATAATTGAAGAGCTGTACATAATAGAATTGTCAGCTTCTGACCAGCCTGACATGTTGGTTTGTTCATGTTAAATAAAATCTGCAGGTATTCTTTGAGCTCTACTATTTTTCTGCAGAATTAATTTATCCCAGAACAGAAGCCTTTGAAATCACAGCATGGCCAAAAAGCAGCCTTCCATTTACCTGATCAAGACAATATTTGCATTGGAATTAGTAGCAGGACAAAATTTCTGCATCCTCTCCTTTGTACAAAAACAGAAACAGCACGACACACCACATCCACAATTTTCTGACCACCAGTGAGCATCACACGTGGCTCAACGTCCAAACTTGGCTGGTTTGCCACACAGAGCACCACACCCACAGCAAGCCTGAGCAAACTGTTCTGGCACAATTTACCTGCTGGCCCTGCTCAGCAGCAATTATGGCTTCTACAGAGCACATCCCCAGAAACGATTACTCACAAACGTCTCTAAATTATGTTTCAAATTATTTCCTCTTCATTTTCCTCCCCCTGCTGCACCAATCTCACCGGGATGATCAGGAATTTTACTCTTAGAGTGATTTTCCACTGGAAGTTTACTTGGAATTCGATTGAAATTGTGCATGTGAAATTTCAGTGTTGCTATTTTTTCTACTGCTAAATGAACAGGCTAGACTGCATTCCGTTCTCAACTGCAACTCCACACTTGTTCTTGTGACATTCAGAAAAAAACTGATTTATCTCTGCATTTATGAGTTGTTTCTCTTTGTTCCAAAGCAGTTCTACCTATTTATTTGTGCCAGTTTTCATAATGCCTACGCACACCTCCTCTGAACTTGTAAAAATAAGAGAAATTCATGAGTACTAGGGAAACATCCCATAAAAACTAAATACAGTCTACTGTAATGGTAACATATTACTTAGAAGCATAATTGGAGATATTTCACACGTACTATCACATTTATTACAAATGCTTTGAAATGTCAGGTACACGTGAGGGATGCTGATACACACACTTATCTTAGCACAGAGAAATCAAACAACCTAACACAGCACTCAAATACCAGCAAAAAGTCCTTGCCTGAAGTTGTTCACATATTAATGGAGTGGTCACTGCAGTAGCTACTCAGATAAGTATAGTAGCCTCTCTGCTTTTATGACAAAATTGTCTGTAAGCATTCTGAGATGCTCTTCTAGTTTCCTTTTAACTTTGATAAATGCAGACAGACCTGCACCTGAACCTGCTGTTGACTAGAATTGAATACTGTATTTAGGAAATACACACTCTATGTCTCCTGTAGCCCATAACCATTAAAGATGATAAAAGTCAGACTTAAGCAACAAAAAACATAGGAAGATACAACTCTTCTTTTTAAGGAGCTGAGATATTAGATATACAGTATCTTACAATGTGGAAAAAATCATATGGTGATGCATTCCAGCAAACACTATTCCTCCTTCAGAAAATTTTAGGGCTGTTAAAAAGTGACATATTTAAGAGCACTTGAAAATGAAATTACTATTCATCCATAAAATCTACAGCACAGGAACAGTAGCTGGAAGCCAAGATGGTACCCGTACTTCAAGAACCTATCCACACATATAATCAATGAGAATAAGTTTACAACCAATATGGACTCAGGTTGCACATAAGTTACGAAACACAAAGCTACTGTAAGAACGCACATGGTTCAAATAGTTTCCCTTATACCTTATATTCCCAATTAACACAGAGCAGGATGGAATGAGTAAAACTTTAGCAAGTACTATGACACATCACTTCAGTTATAGCTTCTATTAACCCTTGCATTTTCTCAGTGCTAGCTGTTTAATATTATTAGCATGCAAACTACTGAAAAGCCTTTTCATTTCCCATCCTGACATTTTCTCTTGTGAAAAGAGGCAACACAGAATTATACTCACTCAAAACATATTGAAAGAATTGATGGATATAAATTAAAGATCAATAGAAGTATTTACTTACACCTGGAACATCAACCCCTAAGGTCAAAACTCACCAATTCTTTGCTCTATAAAAAATTACAAATTAACACTAAGTGTTAAATGCTTGAGAGTGACATAAATTCAAGCTTATGATTTTGTTCACATAAATGGTTCGCTGACAGACAAATTCTCAGCAAACGCAACACTAAATGTGCAAAAGCTGATCATAAATACCTGTTTCTAAGGCTTCCAAAGAAGAAGACTTCCTGACATTGTTACTTAATGGAAGTTAAGAAATCAAATCTTTTAAATTTCTTTCAGAAAACTTCTTGAAAAGAAATTCATATCTATTCCCTCATCTGCATGGCTTTCAGGAACATAGCTTGTCTTAAACACTGTCACATGGCAAAAGAAACATAAGAGAATTTAGGTGGAAAGGCGCACCCTCTACAGCCATACCACCATCTCCTCTGACACTGAGGGCCAACATAATAAATTAGGAGGCATTACTTTCAAAGCAGCCCCCTAGGAATTACCTTGACATTACAGTTCTGCAGTAGTTAATAATCAATCCTTTCTGTTTACTGAGAACTTATTCGACAGCTACATAAAATCTTCATAATATCTAATCTGAAATATATTAAGACAACGGGCAGATTCACGGGCAGTAGGCATTTCAAAAAAAATCAGCATTACCCTTTTTCTTTTGAAGTAATTAGAAATCTGAGGATCTCCATACACCACAGTGCTGCATTTGGCCTGCACAGCTGTTTTCACTTCCTTGCTTTCTGCTTCTCCCCTTCCTGAAAGGATTTCTTGTGCCACACAGGTTTCCCTACCTCCCAGTAAATTAGTTCATGATTGAACAAATCTAATGCTTCATTTATTTATTTTCTACTCTGCACTTTGACAGCTTCCTTAAACATCTTTCCAGAGCTTAGTATTTTACACCTCTGTTTCACTGTCTATACGATTATACCTTCTAGGCTTACAATTAACCTCATTGCCTCAGAACAGGTTCAGCTTAATGCATTTCTGATATACTTGGAGTACAAATGCTTCCAAGTCACCTGCACATCCACAAAGATTTTTCTTAAACTGTAGTAAAAAAGAAAATCAAGAAGTCAGAGATCTTGCCTTCTGTAGCTTCTTTCCCAACTTCAGTTTGTTAGGATAATCCACTAACGCACTTCTGTAATGCCTGTTATAATCCATTAATTTAGTACTGGCTCCTGTTCTAGAATATGCTGTTCACCTGAGAAATTAAATCCCCTCTTAAGAAATGGCCAAGTAATATCCTGATTAGAGTAATATTAAAAGCAAATAGGAATTATAACTAGTTGGTAAATACCTATAGGATTTAACTGAAGCTTTAGTGTGCACACACAGTAGACTTACACCTACAGGAATTATAGATTCTAACTGTTCTTAGCGTACAGAGCCTTTTAAAGCCCAACTCTAAAACTTCAGATTGCATGACTAGATAGTCTGTACTCTAAGATTTTACATTCTGCTTGATATCCCAAGTCCAGTGTGGTTTTGTGTGATTCATTTTCCAATGACACAGTAGGGAAACAACGTAGAATTTCTCCTGTTATGAGACACAGCATGAGGAGGAAAAGTTACCAAAATCCCTTGGGATGCTTTATGACTGAAAGAAAATGGGCACTGACCAGGGGCTGCAAGCTGACAGTTTGGTTCAATTTGCTGCTGCAGCTTTCACAGGACCAAGCAGTAGACCCAGGGGCTGGTACCTTCAGAATCAGCTCTGTTTGCAGCCACACTGAGCTGCTGCCCTCACTGCCCTACAGCCACATATCAGCCTCAAAAGGCAGTGCTGTACATATGTATATAACCCAGAACTACAGATTACATTTTTATTTTTTAAACAAAGGGACTGCAAAAGTATCTAAACGCACATGTTTCTGAACTCTGTCAAAGCACTACACAATGCTTTCAGGTTTTACATTGAGAATTCCTAAAGAGAATTCATTTATATCATCTTTTTGACTTAAATTAGATGCTTCTCTCATTCTATCATCTCCTCCTTATGAATATGCTGCCATTTTAACTGGGGTGGAGGGAAGGGCAAAACTATTAAGGCAAAAATATTGCTTATTTCATGGAACACAGCAGGTGAAGACGTGTAAGCTTCACAACTGTATTTGCCATCACACAGTTTGATGGAGACTACATATAATCACAGTGCAAATAACAATGAGAAGATTTGTCACAGAACCAATTCTAGAGATGTCAAGAGTAAAACAAAGACTTCAGCATAGACTCAACTGCAAAATGCAATTCAGCAGGACAGAGTATTTACTTTAAATAGTAGTGCAGTGAAAACAGGCAGGTAGCACACGTGCACTGCTAGCTACAAACACTGCAACTTAACCTTCAAACTCAACTTTATGAGAAAAAACATGCAAGTGGAACAATAACATGAGATGCTGAAGGGCACAGAGCTCCCTCAAAAATAAACACCCCTGATTATTTTCATCTTTTTGTTACCAGTACCAGAGTAAAAGTGGAATAGGGGCTCAAAAATGATAGGGTTTCTTTCACCGATCAAGGTGGTGGAATGTTAGAATTGATTCACAGTAACTAAAAATTACTGTGAGTATAGCTTTAGAACTGAAAAACTACAGAGTGTACGCTCAGGATCCTACACTACATCCACTGACACAACATGTGATGTATTAATTTCAACACACTTCAGATAAATAGCATAATGCTTCTTCCTGTAAATGCTGCAGCATAAAATAAATATTTCACGTGATATTATTCTCTTCAGTTGAAGGGCAACTAATCATCCTCAAGGTCTTGCAATGAAAAAAATAAGAAAACACATACAGCCTGACCCCTCAACTCTTGCTTACCCGCATAAGTACAAATATCTGCTCAAATGTCCCAGTACTTTCTATCTTCCTATCATAAAGGCACTACTGTTATTGTACTGAGTAGCACTACAATGCTATTTATCTGCTCAAGATAAAAAAAAAATCCCAAGTTAACATTATTTTTCAGTTAAAATAAAAGTGAAATGTAGTGTTTACAAATACAACTTACATAACTTGAACTACAGTAAGCATAGCCATGGTCCATTATTTTCCAAGTTCCTCACTGCATTTTTCCCTTCCTTATTTATTTAAAAAAAAAAAAGGAAAAGCTACATAGGTTACTAACATCACTATGTGAACGTTATATTCTTTATTCATAAAGTGATGCTGAAGGAGCAGAAAAGGCAAACCTATGCTAAAGTAGCACTGCTATTTAAATCACAGCTGGCGAGCTGGCACTAAGTGTAGCACACTGCAGGTGACAAATGGCAGCAGCCCAGTGCTGCCAGCAATATCCACAACACATCTGTGATGCCCATAAGCACAGCAGGAGCAGTGCTGTCTGGAAGAGACACCTCTTCCAGAGGAAGGTCAGTGCTGATGAAGACCAAGATACACAGGCAGCATGCCACAGTGACAGATCTGCACTTAGCTTATCAAGCAGTACGGATCGACCTGGAAGAGGTCTGCCAAAGGGGGGGTCGGACTGAAGGCAGTGGGTTAGGAACAGCAGAGAGATTGATTCAATAGAAGCACTAGAAGTTTGAGCTTTTTTTTTTTTTTTCATTGAAGCAAGGGATGCTCTTCTCTTAAGTGGCTTAAGTGGCCACTGTTGCTTTTACTATTTTGCTGAATCACTGCAGTTAAAAGTCCTTTCAGCATAACCATTCTGCAACAGAAAGCAATAATGCACATGCTTAAATACTATTTCTTTAATATACTTTTCTAAGAGACATTACACCATGTTAAAATGAAAAAAAAAAGCCTAGGTGAATAGCCAAAGGAGAACATCAACACTGGCAAGGTTCAAAGGTTTCACTAAAATGAAATCCCCAGAATTACACTGAGTATACAACACATCCACCCTGTGTAAGTGCTTTTCTATTTTCAAGTATGCACTAGCAACACAATCACCACCACATTATCTATTAGCACTACTTGCTTCTTTCACTATTTACTTCAGCATTTCGATCTTTATTTTACACATAATAAAAACGAAAGCTTCTTCTATATTTTAAAAAAGGCAGACAACTTCAAAAACCTTTTCCAGAACAAATATTCTTACCGGAATCTTGTCACATACTGATAGAGTGTGTGGACAGAACCAGTCCAGGCAAGAGAACTTGGACTAGGATCCCCAAAAAAAGTATGCATTTTGTACTCCGCACTATTTACAACTGCTTTACACAACTCAGAATATCAAAATTAAGGGTTTTGATTTGTATTTTTTTAAACACCACCTTTTCCAAAACTGCTGTGACATTAACTTAAAAAAAAAAAAACAAAGAAAAGATTTATCCACTGCCCCCCCCAAAACAAACAGTTCCTGGAAAGGAATGGCTTTTTCTGAGAGTAACAGTGCAATCTGCACCCATAGGTAATAATAGGTAGCATGATTATTCTTCTTGTTGGCATTTAACATCAACAAAGAAACATGGGACTTTTGTAACCAGCAATCAAATAGAAGATGTTAAGAAAAACAACTGTCCAGCAGTCTCCTTTTCTAAGAGGAATTAACTTCTGCTCTTACAATAATTAAATGATTCCTTGGTCAAAAAAACATTCTTGATATGCTAAATGTGCTGTTACTTCTGCTCCTCTTTTGTTTTTCCTGACCTCACAGTCAACTTCAGCAGAACACAAGAGCAAGAACAGTGGTAGCCAATTATTAATGTCACTGTTTGTGTATCCACATTTCAAAACTCATACATTTGCCAATAGCTTATACACAAGAGATATTTAGGTAAATATTTCCAGCAGTAACCTAACCTCAAGCAAGTGCTGACTTCCACCTTTTATGCTACTCTGAGGGAAAGGTCCAGTAATTGATATTGTTGCATTTAAACTTAGTACATTAAAAAAAAAAAAGCATTTACAAGAAAAGTACTTTTAAATTTTTCTTAAATTAAAAAAAAATAGATAAGGGGGAATGGCTTTAAACTTACAACAAAGGTTTTAGATAAAGATGTTAGGAAGAAATTCCTTACTTGGAGAGCAGCGAGGCCTTGACACAGGCGGTCTGGAGAAGCCATGGATGCTCCATCCCTACAGACATTCAAGACTAGGTCAGATGGAATCCCAGGCAGCCTGATCAGATGAGTGACAACCCTGGCCATGGCAGGAGGTTGAACTTTACCTTTAAGGTCACCTACAACCCAATCCACTCTATGATTAAGAAAAGAAAACCATGCAAAAAGCAAACAAACAAAAAAACCCCTGACATGCCCCCTTACTCTTTTGCCTAAAAAATACTTCCCCTTTCAAAACACACTACTTTTGGCAAAAAGACATGATTTCTTTGCCCAACAAGTGACTGATACATGGATTTAGCCCATATTATACAACTCAATATCTCAGATTGAGAAAATCACTATTAAATGTCAGTTGACAGACATTAATATGGCAAGACAGCAATGAAAATACTCTGAAAAAGCATAATAAAACATCACTGTCACTCTAACAATCAAAACTAAAAGTCAGTGACAAAGGAGAGCAGAGATGAAAACCTAAACCAGTATGATAATACTATGTTAATTACTGTGACATTACATCTATCAGAAATACTTGCAGCCAGATTTTGCCAGTTATAGCAGTTCAGAAGTAATATTTCAAAAAAATGCAATCAACCAAAATAAACATTTGAACAGTGTATATAGGGGAGCAGGGTTAAAAAAAATAAAAACAATACAAAGGCCAAGCAATGAAAGCATGCCTCTACTTGACAAACATTTAAAGAATGTTTTTTCTGTGAAGTTTCAAGTCAAACAATATTGGGTAACATTACAAGAGTCCTAAGAGCCACACCTGCAGCACAGTCTCTAGCACACACTACACCTTGCGTTCATGTTTCCAACAACGTTTCCGAACAAAGTTTCCAACTACTTCATAGCATTGCTATTCCTCTATGAGTTTATAGTTATGTGATATCTGCATGTGGAAAGATGAAATCAGAACAGCTATTTTCCAGTTAAGCTGGGACTGAAACTACAGCTCTGCAAATTAACATTAAGCAATGACCTTTCTCACTTTGAGCATGGATTCCCCGTAATTTCACTTCTCTACTAATTAAAATGGACTCCAAGTGGAAATAAAAAGACCAGAGACCACTAATTTGCACTGCAAATAAGAGCAAAAATTACAGTAATTTTACATGTGCATACAGTAATAGCTACAAAACTGTATAAAAGCACTACATATGAAAAACAGATTAAATATCTTAAATTAAGATTTCATTTTTAAGATGCTTCAGCATCTCACTGATCACTCCCAAGCACCCCAAGCTTGCTAACCTCACCAACTCATCTGACATTGCATCTCCTTTCCTGTGCTCAACTCAGAAGTCCAAACAGCCCCTACAGAAAAAACTAACAGTTCTTTTAGTTTTCACTGCTGACAATAACAATCTTAAATAATACATATTTACTTGAGAGCTTATTAAAAGATTCAAAACACTGTGAGCTTGTAAAATAATTGATAATCAACATAAAAAAAATCCCACTTTCCATACCCAACCACAATTTGAAAAGCAACTTATCCCCACAAAGGAAAAATGAATTAAATGAATTAAAAAACATTGCTAATCAAAACAGCTACTACCATGCCATCTGTTTCAACAAGTCTTCCAAGAAGTTTTGTTTTCTTTACATTTCCATACATAGGCCATAACATTAAACACAAACAAAACCAAGACCTCACAGATACCACAACAGAGTCGTTCAGTCTTCAGAAATGCTTAACATTTGAACATCTCATCAACTTTAAAAAATACTGATACCTAAACATAGGAGGACAAAACAAACATCTCAGTTCTGCTTGAGTGACCCCCTCAGAATTTACCTGAAAAATGCTTTCCTACAAGTTCACGACACACTCAGCATTTCCCTATATCTCTTCTACTTCTTCGGCCCCTCTCCAGCCTCCCACGCACACTTTTGCTGCCTTTTTAATGTTACTTTTATTCTTCTGTGTACTTTAATTAAACTCACTAAGCTTTTCAAGTTTTCTATTAAATAAAAGCATATCTTGCACACCAGGTGGGCAATTACAAGTACTCACTGCACTGCTTGAGAATTTTTTCAAATTAACTTGCCTAGATCTTCTAAGAGTAAGAACACATCATTAGGCAACATTGAAATTCAAAGGATACATTAAGAAAAGTGACACAACCACATTTTGCTTACTTTGAAGATGCAAACAAAACAATTGATAGAGCCACTACACATTACTGAGTAGAGGAGGTGAATACCAATAAGATCTGTGAAATCAGTTTTCAGGAATGCACTATTTTGTCTGTTACATTTGAAGACCTAGTTACTGCTTTCCTCTTTTCCCTGCCAGAATTTTTTGGCAACAGTATTAGCCTATTGAGAGTCAAATGAGATACCTACTGAAACAAGCTAATTCAAAGCAAAACACACTGAAACCAAAACAGTAGTTTCTAGTTCTGCAAAATATGAAAGCATTTATTTAGTATTTCATGCCCAGTTGTGGTGGTAAAACAACCAAAAATTAGCAAAGACTGTGCAGAATCAGTAAGTAATTCACTAGGCAAACATGACAGGCCCTTTCTGCCAAGACAGGCAGATATCAGCTTGACAGTACCTCTCTGAACAGAATCAAACAGCAGGATGCATACGCTGCTTCTGCAAGTAAAATGAAGATAAAACACCAGCATCTCGCTCAGCATTTTTCTTAGATGACCTGTAAACCAATCGTTCAGCCATCAATACAGGGTATTGGCCCATTTATCACCAGTACATCAACTTAGAAAATTCATGGCAATCCATTTGAGCAGAGTTGTTTAATTAAGTATAAAAACCACTAAAAACAAAGCGTAGAAGTCCAGAGGCACAGTGATCAATGCCCCTGAATAATTGGACAAAAAAAAAAATCACAGAGAATTAGTAAAAAGCGTCATATAAACACGTTCTAGTTCTTGGGACATACAGTCATATAGACATGTATTTTTCTTTTGAGTGTGGACATAGAATGCCTTGAGTTGGAAGGTACCTCAAAGATCATCTAGTTCTTACTCTCCTGCTATAGGGACTCCCCAAGTACTAGATAATGCTGCCCAGAGCCCCACCATCCAACCTGCTTCAGACACCTCCAGGTTTGGGGCAAATGATAAAACAGTGAAGACATTGTACACATCAACACAGAGGGGGCAACATGTCCACATATGTATCTGAGATTTGCTCCACCTTGTTACCAATTGAACCTATGGGTGGGAATGATATAAGAATGCATCAGGAGAGCTAACTTGGCTCTTTGAAGATATCAGACCTTGTTTTCTTCCATCAGTCTGTCACCATCACTGCCATACAAGCTACTCTGAGGAAAATTTACTCTAAAATTTACTACATTCCAGATAGTACAGGAGCTCAAAATGCTGGTTAATAGCAGTATGACAAATTTCAGAAAGGGAAGAAGGAAGAATACAATAATCAGGAGAGGTTAAAAGACAAAAATGAAGAGTTCTTAAGTTAAATGAGCATCCCATATGAATCAGAGTATCTAGTTATAATGTTCAGACAACTGTACGAGGAAATGACTCTTCCTGCAGCATAGGAGGACTGTTTGGCTTTCCTTCCTGTTATCTTCAGAGATAATCAATAAAATGAGCGCTGACACTCATTGCTGTTGTGACATTGATTGGCAATGGCAGTAAGGGGCACTGCAAACACTTCAAATTACAACAGGCTGCTCTAAATTAAGCAATGTGACATCACACAGTTATGTTTTTCCCCACACAACCAACTTGTACTGGCAACATTACATGCCTAAGAAGAGAGCGGCCTTTCTCAAGCTACTGCCATAATTATAAATACCTCCTCCATACTGTGAACAGATTTACTTACCAACACTCACAAAACAGTTCCTTAAATCCTAAAAATAGATTGCTAAATTAAGTGGTCATTCAAGCAGCTCATCTCATTAATTATGAGGAGAGTGAGATCTTGTGATTTACGATCAAAATCAAAACTAATTTTCTCACAAAAACCCAAAACAATTCACTTTAACACCTTTAAAAGGAACGTAAGAATGATACAGTTTATAACATTCCAGGATTTGAATGTTGATTGCATTGCTGATACAACCATGTTTCCTTCTTCAAACTTCTCTGCTTTGGATAATCAAGGAATGAAGTCTTATCAGAACACAGATTTTGGTATGGTTTGTGGCCCTTCCAATTGTATAGGATACAGCACTCAAAAGTCCCCATCCATTTCTTTGCAGGCATACACATGAAATCTATTCACAAATGGATGTTCATAAGTTCATAAGGTTGGAAAGGACCTATAAGATCATCTAGTCCAACCATCCTCCTATCACTATCTCTACCCAACTACTAAATTAAGTCCTTAAGCACCTCATCTAAACGCTTCTTGAACAGCGCTAGGGATGGTGCCTCAACCACCTCCCTAGGCAGGCCATTCCAGTGCCTGACCACTCTTTCAGAAAAGAAATGCTTCCTGAGGTCTAATCTAAATCTTCCCTGGCGCAACTTGTGGCCATTCCCTCTCGTCCTGTCATTACTTATCAGGGAGAAGAGGCCTACCCCCTCCTCACCACAACCCCCCTTCAGGAAGTGGTAGAGTGCTATAAGGTCTCCTCTGAGCCTCCTCTTCTCCAGACTAAACAATCCCAGCTCCCTCAGCCGCTCCTCATAAGACTTGTGCTCCAGGCCCCTCACCAGTTTTGTTGCCCTTCTCTGAACACGCTCCAGGGCCTCAATGTCCTTCTTGTAGTGAGGGGCCCAAAACTGAACACAGTACTCGAGGTGGGGCCGCACCAGAGCTGAGTACAGGGGGATGATCACCTCCCTGCTCCTGCTGGCTACACTATTTCTAATACAGGCCAGGATGCTGTTGGCCTTCTTAGCCACCTGGGCACACTGCCGGCTCATGTTGAGCCGAGCATCAACCAACACCCCCAGGTCCTTTTCCTCTCTACATTCTTCAAGCCATTCTGCCCCAAGCCTATAGCATTGCATGGGGTTATTGTGGCCAAAGTGCAGGACCCGGCACTTGGTCTTATTGAACCTCATCCCATTTTGCTCAGCCCAGCTGTTCAGCCTATCCAAATCCCTCTGAAGGGCCTCCCTACCCTCAGGCAGTTTGACACATCCTCCCAGCTTTGTGTCATCTGCAACTTGTTTGAGCCTACTGACTCTACAAGCAACATCACAAACGGACAACAATAAAAGTCTAGAGGACTGGTGCTCATACAGAAGCTGTACAAAGCCTTGTCATTACATTTTCTTTCCAGCTATTTCAATTAATCCTAAACAATGACTACAAATTTGCTTTCAAGCAATTCATATTGTTCTATATGGACTTTCCTACGGATTTCCTACTCTCTGAACTTATGGTAAGAATAAAAAAAGAATAAAAATGAAGCATATTAGCATCAAAATGCAATCACACTGATTCGGTTTTTCAAGGAATGTGATGCTTGCAGTCCCCTTCTCATTTAGGCAATGGTTTTTTCATGGATATTATAGACAGAAATCTCACTGATAATGGGAAAAGTAACTTCCAAAATGTATGAAATAGAATCAATCAATTTTTACCTACTAACAGCTTGCTGGAGTAGACTTTCCTTCAGGGTCAGGCTAAGTCCCCTTTGGGTTGATTACAAAAATTATATGAGCTGCTAATGAAACTTCACTCTAATGAATATTGTTTTAAGAAAAACACGATAAGCAAAATATTTTCTTTTTCCTCAACTTACAGTATCTAGATTACCCCCAGTATTAAACATTTCAAACAACGTTGCTTTTGTTGCATGCTCTCATACAAGTAAAACAGGGAAGTCAATTAAGTGGAGTTAGAATTTAATAAGCATTGTAGAATCTCATATGAAGGCATTAATTGGGATACAGATGATCCCTACAGCACCACAAAGACCCTGTATTACATATTATTCGCTCCCAAGTATTTCTAAATTAAGATAGAAGTTATCAAAAAAAAAACATGTTTAGATCTCCCCTTTTTGAAAAGCTACAGTACTTGAGAACATGAATGGGACAACAGACAGCTGTAGAATAAGCCCAGTAGTAGGGTATGGGGGTGATGGTGCTGTCAGACAGCACTCAGATCAGAAATTCCTGGGTGATCAAACTAATTTTCTCTTGGCAATCACCAATTGCTTTTTAGTCTAGAAAACAGCTTGTAACACAAAAAGAACCCTTTTTTTTTTCTTACCAATTCACTCACTGCTTTAAACCATAGAAGCTGTGCTAGATTGTTTTTCTGATATACCTTTATGGCAACATCAATCCTTTTTCCTACTCAAAATATGTAGCCCATGGAAGGAAACAAAAGAGACTCACTTATACAGTCATTCACAGAATGAAAGCACAACCTAGACTGGCTTCAATTTAAAAAGCAGCAGCTCGATAAACAGCAATTAGAATTGCTCTCTGCATCCCATAAGAAAAGCAGCTTCCTAGGAGAGGTCTTACACCAGCTTAAATAATACACTAGTAAGCTTGTCTTAAATCAGGCAACATAAAAGCAAAACATCTATAATCGAAACTCAAATTCGCACCATATTTCATTTCAGCCAAGGATATACTGGCTCCCATGCAGGCATCAGCACCATCCATACTTTCCCTTATGTATGCCTCATTAAGAATCCGAAGTCACCCAATGCTTAGGTGTGAAACACTGCATTCTGCATATTTTACAGTCTCATTCTAAAATAAATTTCTCATAAAGAAGAAATAAAATACCTGAAGTGTCAGGGAATGAAGTTTTAGGTGTTTCTCTACATTCTAGTGTGCTAGGACAGAGCACACCCTCAGCAGGTTTACAGATTTTTACAAAATAGTAAAGAAAACTAAACAAAACCACCATCATCACTGGTACCTTGAAATGTACAGAGAAAACATTAAACTAACCAATTTTGTTATGTATTAATGTAGAAACAACACATGCATTTTGACTATGTGCAAATACTTGCATGTCTAACTCTACATATGATTTGAAATAAATCTTTTAATCATCAAGAATTGGGCTATTATGGTATTAACTTTATTTTACACATTAACAGACCACTTGTAGAGGTTTGAGTGGAGCATGTTCAGTGCAGCTGTGCTCAGCTTGACCGCAGTCAAATGTAGTAGTTCTCATGTCAGCATCACCTACTAAAGCATGTGTAAAGAAAGGCATGCCAAAGGGAAGTAGAAGTTCAGCACACTTGAAGATTTGTCCCTTCGTTACCCCTTTGGAATTTAAACCCACAGCATTTCAAAAAATGTATTTGAGAAAAAAAATAGCTTACCTAATACAAGAGCAGATGAAACACAACCACAGCTTATGGGGAAGGGTGTACATGCAGAAATCTTAGCCCTGGAGCTGTCATTCTGGGTTACTTAATGTTTCAAGAGGAATTAAATACTTTACACATACATAAGGAAAGGGGAAAGGAGGAGAAAGGATACTAAATAATTGGGACCGAACTCATTTCTTTGAGGTACAACTGCAACACGGGAAAGGCTATAAAATATTCCAACTCAGATAACTATCTACTAGTATTTAATCTATTTGCATATATATATATATATATATATACACACAATATATATATATATTCTTAAGTATACTAAGTCAGAAACCAGCTTTTTAGAGATGAAAGGAAATTTTTTTTTGTACTAACACCTAAGCTATTATACTTAGCGTACTAACACCTGTTATATTCTATATAACAGTTTATCAAGATACAAAGTGCATGATTTTAGCAGGATAGGCAGCTTTATACTTACTAAAAAATATTAAATATGTGGTGGTTTAATACCTTTTCCAATCCAGTTGTCATTGACAACAGGTTAATCTGTCCTTTTCAGCTCACCAAACTAATACTTATTTCTTAGATCAGGTGCTTCATTAGTCAGCTGCCCTATGTGCCCCACTGATTTTTTCTTTAATTTTTCCCATTCCTGTACTTTATTTGAAATTTTTGAGCAAAGCAAATGGTTCCTATGGAAACATCTGGAAGTTACACTGGTAAATGCTGAACCTAATGGCAATGAGTGACAAGTCACTTCAGCACAAATCCTAGACCACTTCAGGGTATCAAAAGTCACAGAAAAGACTTTGCCTAATATTTGCTACCAAATTTGGAGGGCTGAAGTATTTTTAGTGCTTTGATAAGGCACGTTGTGAATGTGAAAGATGCACTTAGCTATAGTCTTTAGGATTTGCACTGCGAGAAGACTGAAGGTATGGTGGCCTGGATGAAAACTGATTCTTTCTGCTTGCAGCCAGATTTACTGCAGCGGATGAAGGCTGAATCATATTGACATCCCTGGCAGAAAGTTCTAAAAACAAGGAAGAGTTGAAGAAAATAGAGACTTTCCATTCTGTAATGAGCTGAGCAGCTCAGGACCTCACACACAGAAGCAAGAAATCATTACTGAGTCAGGACATAGTAGAAGCAATTTTAAGATATTAAATTTGCACCAGAACTGTATTTTCAATGCAAGGAATCCAAGCCAGGTTTGTTCCTTCCATCACCTGAGAAAATTAACAAGTCCCTGCAAATTAACAGAGCAAGTTGTAAAAGACCCAAGTCTGACATCACACATGACACCCTTTCTTTGATTCTTAAGTTCTATGTAGACCTCTTTGTAGTTAGCAGAAGCATATATCCATCATTCTGAATCTGCTAAGAAACAAAGATGAAGACTTTACAGACCACATTTCTTGAGAGTTACAATAGATATATGAATTAACTTTTCAGTTGAATAACACCAGCTCTACTTTTTTTGAGCAAACAAACTCCCTTCCACTGCAGGCTGCATGCAACTGCAAGACCAGCTTCTCTCCTGAAAAGGCAGCATACTCAGCTGTGCTAATGTACTATTAATGTAATTGAAAATTCAACAACACTGCACAGAGTAATTGAAAGACAACAGCTTTGATCCAAAACTGCCATTACCTAATATTGCAAGCATCAATCTCTGAATCACATACACAGCAATAAGATTTGTTCTAAGATAATAAAACCAATTAAAATATAATTATAATGAAAGCTCAAATCTTATAATTTAATTAGTCTACACCTGTTTTCACTGTATCTAATTTCTTTTAATGTTTTATATATTAAAACTAATGATGAATTTGCAAGCAATACAACAGAGGGAAAAAAAAAAAATCTCTCACCAGAACAAGATGCAACTTGTTTATAACCTTCTTACAGTAACAACACTTCCAATGTTGTATGTTTATATTCAGCAACACCTCCCTGTACCATCTTTTAGAGTAGACAGAATCACGTTTGGCTGATAAAAAATGGGATAGAAAGACATTGATTGTATAAGACTTAGAAAACTGAGTACCTACACTGCAAGTCCTCAAATAGCACAAAAGTCACATGAGCAAAGCTGAAGGATAACACGTTGTTGACCATAAGAACTGTAACAAACAGCTCTACTCATCAATTCCAATGCATGTGTAAATCTTGAGAGGAATACACAGTAAGAAGCTGCTAGTTCCTTTGCAAACAAGCAAATTGCATAAATCGTTAACAACTTTCCTTGATCCAAAAAGGGATTATATAGGAGAACAGGAGATCCAGTGGAGCGAAACACAGAAAGGTCTGCGTCTGTTTCCATATGCTCTGGGATGACTGTGGCCATCACTTCAGCTTGGTCACTGTGCTGTTTTCTTTCACAGTTTTGAGTGGTAGGGCTGTTTAGTTAGATCTTCTGCAACATATTCCTCCAATTTATGCCTGTCACTTTCAGCTAAAGTAATTTCTCTAGTAACGAGGGGAATAAAGCAAAATCACATGCTCTGTGTGCTTTGACACTATTCCTCAGCCATGAAATATAATACCATGTTTGTTTCATGGCACATATAAAACAACCCCCCAAGAAACAGCTCAACATGCTGTCCATCCCACACCAGCCTTTCTCCCATGATCACTCCAGCAATCAGAACTCCAGCTGCTCAGCTTGTGCCCAGACCTGATGTACCATGTGGGCCCATGCTTCACCATACTGTAATTAGATGTAATAGGTAAGTCCACCAGTGGCCTTTCCACTGAAGGTGAGTAAAATTCAAACTACAACAGATTTAACAGTCACTCTGTAACTTACACTGTTGAAATTCTTAACACTTCCTATTTAAAAAAACAGATGGTTAGTGACAAGAAGAAAGTTTCATTGTGAGCCTGTTAAGAAAGATTCTGTCACTGAGACATACATTCACAAACTCATTTAATGCTATCAAGAGGCTACCAGCTGAAGTAGAAAAGTGCCCTTTAAATGTGTAAGTTTATAGGAACAGGTAGCTTAAACTAGAATTACCAATAAAAGTTAATCCACATTTTTCAAAATGTACAGACAACACAGCATATTCAGAAGGCAAGAATTCCTAACACTAAAAGTGTGATAAAAGTAATATAAAAAACGTACCAACACAAAGATGCCACATTATTTTCCTGGTCAGATAAAGAACACAAGAACAAGAAAAATGTATTGACAGACGAGTATCAGCGTGGATCTTTCTCTAGTATCACAAAAGTGTGGTTCTGTATGCAGTTAACACTAGCAGCTCATATCAGGAGTCTGGCCACAGCAGATTTTCCTGAAAGCTAACCTCAAGCACAGAAAGTTGAAGAAATAATTCCCTAACTTCTACCACACGCTCCATCAGCAGAAGATGAAGGACATTTCTTAATTGAGAAGTATGGTCATTATGTGAAAGCACCCAACGAGAGTCATCACCACCTTAGTGTAGAGGCACTAAGAAAAGAGGAACAGAAGTAACAAAAAGAAACTTATTTCCCTGATTTCCTACCTCCCGTTCTCTCCATTCCAACAACACAACACATACACTTCAAAACTGGAAAGAATTACATCAACATGTGTTACTTCCATTCATCTGGCACACACTGTGTGTAAGATAAGGAAAATGAATATAATTTCCTCTTGCCAAACATGATCAGGATTCAGAAGCACCTCAGCTAGAAATAACTTTTACTATCTCTGCTGGAGTTCTTTATTTTATTTCCTAAGCGACTTAACTAAACTGAAAATATTTGAGTCCACAAGTTTTCAGTCAGTGAATAGCTAGAGGCAAATTAGAGAATTACCTCTCCAGCAGGGAATTATTAACACTTACTGGGCCTTGGCATGTTCTGCTCACTTATAAGGTAATGGTTGCCTTTCCCAAAAGATATGTTAATAAATGCAGGAGGGTTTGAAAGTGTAGATGAAAACTCCTCAAAACAAAAATCCATCCACTGCTAGACCCACACACCGATGCAACCAAATTCTTCCAACTCAAGGGTTGGAAACTGATGGAAATGTGTTCTATAGATTTGTCATGGCTGCAAATAACCTCTGAACAAGAACAAACATTTTGGAAATGTGACTACTTAGCTACATTATTAGCTTATTCATTCTTTAAATATACACTCATTACTTTCACTCATCAGAATTTTGATGAAATCTCCATGAGATTACTGCTCTGTAGTTGTAAATCACCTGACTAAAAAGAAAATACAACAGTATTTTAGCCAAAGAGTATTAACTCCATCTAAGCTTTGACAGAAGGCAGAAAGCATTTCAAGATCCTTCCCTGTTTTCACAGTGCCTCTGATTTCCCTGAAATTTGATGCTACAACTACAGTGTGTCTTAACCATGTCTTGGATGGGCTTTGCCATTATAAAGAGAACTTGGAATTGCTGTCTAAGTGATACTTCAGCTCAAAACTGTCTGCAGGAGACAGACCTCAGGATGTCTTTTGCCATTGCATTTTAATACCACAAAACAGAACTGCATCCTCCCACCAAACTAAACAATCAAAACCCCAGCTTCAGAACTTGTGATTCTGTAACAACCTCAGACTTCAAAGAATGAAAAAACCTCAAAAGTTCAAACTAAATGCTTTTCTGAGAGAGATCAGTTCAAAGAGTTTGGTTTCATCTCCCCAAGCCAAAAAGCTTTGTGCAATCTGAGATGACGTATTTTAGCAGATGAAACTGCCAGATAGAAACATGAACACTAAAGCAAATGTGGACTGGGAATAAAGTGGCATTAATGCAACTCTGCTCATAAATGGATACCACTAATTATGACAGGGTTGATTACATTAGGGAATTGAAAGATTTTAAACAAAATAACAGCAGTAAAGAAAAGTAACAAGGAAGAAACATCAGTAACATTGATAGAATACAAAGAAAAAAAATAGATGCTGACAAAAATAGTTTTGCAACACAAAGGAGTGGATATACTGCAATTGAAACTAACAAGCAGTGTTACACTTTGTACTAGAACTTCACTTGTGATGCCACACTACATTAATTCTTTTACATGCATAGAATCCAAAATCAAAATCTTGAACTCAATACTAGACAACTATACTATATATAGTATACATACGCTATATATACACACACTATAACAGACTATATAAAAATTTAGACGCGTTAGGACTTGAAGGCAGTTCACATCTCATTAATCTGGACGCATGTAATAACTGATGGATTTACTATCCTTCCTCTGTATTTAATCATATGAAAAGGTCTCTAACATCTCACACATCAACTTGCACACAGTACAAATATAAACAGACATACAAAAGTTTCACACAGCATCACCCTGCTCACCAATTTTCAATTTTACATTGAGAATTGGCAATTACCCAAAAAAGGCTTAGTTTTGAACTGATCGTGCTGCATCAGAAATGAGCATTTCATAACTCTAAATTCAATCCAGTGCTTTCATAATACATATTCATCACACAAACTATTTTTATTCACATAGATTATGTAGATGAATTTTATTAGGTGAGACCACAGAAGGGAAAAACATTGTGTTGTAGATGAAAGACTGATCTCTTTGACTGTCAAACACCAAGTAAGATGTCCTTGCAGTACTACTCACTTAGACTAATCTAATGATGACAAAATGTGAATGCTGATCTATACTACCATATTTTTTGCTTTTCAATATCTCCAGTTATAAGAGCTGCATTTTTAAGTTGAAAAAGATCTATCTGCAAGTAGGCAATACTGAATAAATGTGATATTTGCATATATCTCTTCTAGGTAGACTCAAAATAGTTTGAGAGAAAACACGATAGTCACCTACACATAATTCCTTTACATGAGATGTTCCATCCAGTGGACCAATTGACTTCTTCGAGCCAGGTGGCTGATCCTAACTGCGTAACACAGTGACAAGCAGCTAACATGAAGATCAAAGCATTTTACAGCCTGCCTGAGAAGATTACACTGTTAGAGTAAAAGTGATACAAATGAAGGCTGATGAAAGTTGAGTAATCATTTTCTTTTGGAACAGAGCAGTTAGGACATCAAATATAAAATTACCAAATACTTTAAAGTTCTGACAGAACTGCAGCCTCAGTTCTAAAGCTTTAAGTCCTTCCTCTGCTTAGTTCAGAAACTACTTTGAAGTGAATGTATGTAGTATTATTACTCAACAACTGAAAATAAAGCTGGAGAACTTGTTATTTGCTCCTCACACTGTTATATCACTGTCTCTGGACTTAGAGAGTTAAACTGAACTCTCACCTAATCAAACACAGGCATCTTATTATACAATTGGTCCAGATTTCCACTCTATTGACCAAATAATAAAGGACTGGATAAAGTATTAGAATTAAACTAGGTTTGTCGAGCCTATGAAAAGAAAAATCCTTATCTCATCCTCGCAAATTGGCCAGCTCAACTGTACTCTAAGAAACACAGCATATACTGGCACATCTATAATGCAAGCACAAAGTTAGGGAAAAACAAAAACAGAAAATACTAAATAATTGCCAGGCAGTACAGGTTTCAGTCTTAGTGGAAGACTTCCATAAAGATGCCCACGTAAGCACAGAATGCAAGAAGTTCATGCATTTTCACAATGTTTTTGAAAGACACAAAGCAGATACCTAGTAAACATGTAATTGCCCATGAATTTCCAAAAAACGAATTCATCCTTCTATCCTCTTTATCCAGTCTCAAGTTGCACACATCTTTAAATGTCTTGGTCTTACTCTGAAAGTAAAACCTTCTATGAATTTTCACATAAACTACAGCAAATAGAAAGAGCACAACAACAAGCAAATGCCCAACAACAAAGTTTTATCTTTTAACACAGTCACTACTATTACCTACGCAATCTCACCAGCAATAAAAAAACGCCTGCATGCCACATTTATAAAAATCATTACCAGTAGAGGCAATCCACTGTCACCACTGCTGAAACACGCCACGTACTGCTTCACTATGCTCACATCCACTGTTTGGTCTCCACCAATGTTCAGCTAGAGTCAATGGGAACCATTTTTTCCCCACATAAAGAAATTGAGTTCCACCTTTGCTTCCTACACACTTCCATGCCAGACTTCATTCTGTTAGACTGCCCCTCTGCCACCCAACAACAAAAAGTAATGGAATTTTAACAAGAAGGTTCAAGCTCTACTGCCATACTACCACCATCTGCCTCTGATGTCAACATAAGAGACATTACTTTCAAAGCAGCCCTCACACAGATTCATAAATGCTAAAATCCTTGAAATCCTGTTTTCCTATGTTTGACTGAAAATCTTCATGTACTCTCTTATATGCACTCAGATGAAATCTTACACAGAAAGTAGCAATATTCTTGCAGCGAAAAGCATTATTTTGAACTTGTGCTAAAGGAAAGTCTGTAACTGCTTTGTGGGCTGTCTATTCTAACCAACAAGAGATGGTACAATTCACACATAATTGACTACTTCAGTATCAAATCCTGTAAATATTTTATTACATTGCTTTACAGAAAATGTTCTTAGTATCTGCTACAGCTGCACAGACTACATCTCCTCAGCTATTAAGCTCAAGAGTGGTGAGTGCCACGAACCACCACTAAGAACACTGGGTCAAAATACAGCAAGAGGATGTAGCTACAGAGAACCTATACTGGATAGCATCTGAATCCTTAGGCTGCCATAAGAAGAAACATCTTATTCAAGTTTCACTGGATCAACAGCAGAAGCATTGCCACTAGGAGGGGTAACAAGGGCCAACAGAAATGGCATGCAACCATCCATATTGGAAGTCAGTTTCTTAAGTCACATATTCAGACCATGCCATAATAGTGCTTTGCTTTTAACCCCTTCAGCTCATCTATACCACACATTAAACAATGCTCTTCTCTTCCTTAAGTCTTGAAGCATCCTTTGAAAAGGAGAAGCAGCATGCCAGAAATAAGGCATCACCAGAAAAGCCAAATAAGTTCACACTTGGTTCCAGCCTGCTTCTCTTCAGTAGTGCCACATGGCCACTGTTTACACAAGACTATTCTATCTACATTTCTTGGTTCTTTGCTTTCTCTCTCTTCCTGTAAGTTAAAAAGCTATTAGAATAGTAAAAACAATTAGAGTGTTCATTTTCTTTAAGAACAGTGATGTACTATACTGGAAAAAGATGGGTATCAGTTTTGATTGTGAGCACTTGAATGTTGTTCTTAAATACAGACATCATCTAGAGAAGGTATGTTTATAGCTTTCATTTGATGTAACTTTTTGTGCACTGCTTAGACATCAAATACTGATGTAATTTCTGTATACAAGTTATAAAGAAATTATCTTTACAAATGAAAATCTGCTAAAAGCATTAAAGCTAATAAATAGCTGTGATGGTTTAAATGAGGATTGAGCTAAGAAACTGAAACCAATGAATCAACTTCCACATAGTTTCAAACATAGTATTTCAGTTTAGAAATAAGACACATCAAATAAAAAAAATTAAGCCACTAAATTACTAAAATAGATGTACATACATAATTACTCAATCACTACTACCCAAGATGAAGAACCTCTGAGCATAAATGTTCTGTTACCTCCTCAGTTATTGTCAGAAAAACACCGAAACAACTTGTTTATTAACTCAAAAATGAGTACTACTGCAAGCCTTAAAACATTTGAAGCACTTCTGAATATACTGAATAACTCCAGCTTCCCTTAGCATTTAGACTCCAGAATATGCCTGTATACTTGAATGAGCCAGTACCCAGTGCATCCTCTTGAGCTAGACTCATCACCAAAAAATGATCACAGGCACAAATATCTGAACAGGGTGACTGTTATTTGAAAGTCTGCTTGAGAACTTAACAGAAAAAGAGAATTCTTAATGCTCAAATCTAGTGAAATCCCTGAGACAGATTCTGTGCATTGCTTATTTCCTTAATATAAGAGTTGCATTTACACTTACATGTTCTGTGACTAAACTGTGAAAATTTTTAAATACCACTTTTCTATTACATACAGACTGTGTTTATAGCAGATATTTAAGCTTACTTTACTACTACACCTGATGCTTCATCTATTACATCGGTTACTCCAAAAGTAATCTCAAAGCCATTCTAAACCAAATGGTCATCTAAGCACAGGATTAGAAAACACCATTCATTTCTTAAAGGCAATATCCCAGATTTCCATTGATATCATATCACTGTTGACATGCAATTTCCATCCAGCAACTTGCCTAAGTCTGAAAACGTCTCCAGATTCAAGATAGACATGTTCAGTAAACATATAGGTCAGTACCAAGTCAATCTGATAGATCTTCATGCCTCCAAAAGACATGCATTTCTCCTACAGGATGTACTCAGTGTACATACTACATTAGCTTGATTAAATCTCTATCATAAACAAGAGGTAAAAATATCAGGTACTTATTAGCATCAAATCACATTTCCTTATTGAAAAATATCTATCGCAATTCAGTTTTAATTAGACTTTACGAGATAGGCCTATGAGATCTATTGAAGTATGGGATGCAGAAGATGGGTTCTTAAGACATTCATTTCTACCTATTTAATCCTCACGGTGATGTATTAAGCACTATGCAGGATATCAGACACACTCATCAGGATGTTATCTTTATTCTCCAGGAGGAATTTTAATTTTTCATATTAATTTAAAAAATCTGTCTGGATTTTATGAATATTTAGAATTTACACTGAAGATTAATCTGTATTTCCATTTTACAAGCCTCTGTTGGCAAAGAAAATTATATATATAAATATATCTAGCCAAACTTCCGAGTAACAATTCATTTTATTGTCTCTGACCCTGTCTAATTGCTACAAATCTTTGTTATAAGTTTACATGCGTGCATCAAGGTAACTATTACTTTTCCAAATAAGAATGAAATAAAAACTCTAAACCCACATTTGTTATGTGGACTCTGAACAGCAGGAAAAGGGTACATAAATAACAGCAGCCTTCTGCTGCTGCAAAGCAAACAGTAAAAGCATACAGAGTCATTTTCTTGCCCAAGAGGCTCCACAGTCTACTCCCAATGGTAATTTAATTTTGCTACCCTCAAATTAAAGTAGAGAAGAAACTGAAACCCAGAGTTACTGGGCTTTTATCTACCTTTGCTAAAAACTGGACTTTGCAAATTAAAGTCTAGTTTATGATGCAAGTTGTATTCTTTATGCCCTTTTAACAGCTCATTTTCCCTGACTTTTCAGGTAACAAACATGCAAAAAAGAATTAGAGATAAAGCTCAAAAACGAGAAAACAGCTGAATTTCTCTATGTGTGAACGTTAGTGCAGGAGCCATTTTTATTTTTTTTATACAATATCCCTGTTTTATTATGTTGGC
The DNA here is from genome assembly GCF_038088225.1 of Cyrtonyx montezumae. Classification (NCBI taxonomy): domain Eukaryota; kingdom Metazoa; phylum Chordata; class Aves; order Galliformes; family Odontophoridae; genus Cyrtonyx; species Cyrtonyx montezumae. Next base: position 21,365,440 of record NW_027072045.1, on the reverse strand, counting down.
CCATGACACGAGAGGCAGAGGCTGAACCTTCCCACCAACATTCTTCTCCATTTTGTTGCTGTGTGACAGATGGCAGCAGAGGGGCAGACAGAATGGGCATCTGACATGCAAGCGCATAAGAAGAAAAGGTCTGGCACTGAATTATTCCATGCAGAAAAAATGGCACTTACTGACAACATTCTTTCTGACCAGCTGGAAAAAAAACTGTATCCCTGATCCATGTAACAGAAAGAATAGTCTCCTCATCATGTGACTTATAAAAAGTTACAGTTCAATTATCTTAGAACAGCAATGCCGAATCAGTAAGCAAACAGCTTTATCCACAGCCACAGATGCTGGTCTACATGCTTCTGACTGCATGAGGTGTCACTGGTCACACATCTCCCCATCTCTTACATTTAAACTGAAGCCCGCTCTGGCTCGATACAAGTCAGAAGGAAAGTTCTAGAGGTGACAATCCCTTGGTCCATGCAAGTTAAAGCCACTGCATAGCTTTCTAAGATAACATGAAGGCAGGCTCCACACAGTAGAGCTCTTTGTGGCATTAAACACTCTGATGGAGTATGGTAATAGTTTAATAAATACTAAGAAAAACAAAGAGACTGAGGTGTTCTCTTTACAGATGACCAGATTTTACATATATCACCACCTACAATTTTCTACATTTTACAAACACCAGATTTTACCTATCATCATCAGAATCACTGATCAAGAGTTGCATTCAGCTGATCTCACTCAAGTTATAATAAGCCCTTTGCACCTCTCCTCTACATGACAACGTAGGTCCTGAATTTTCCTAACACACTATCAAAGTAACATTTCAGTAGCTGCATGGCATACCTTAACTCATGTTTATCATTGCATCAAGTTGCCTGTAGCAGTCAAGTAATAGCACAGCAACAGGACTTGTAAGCTGGTGATCTGCTATATCTTATTCCTGTTTTCATTACACTGAAGTCATTATTAGCAAACAGATTTAACTACTCAGAGGCAGCACAACACCACCCACTATAACTTCTCTACTCACTGCTACTACCAGAGAATATGATTTGCTTCTGTTACAATCCACAGGGTTTAAATGGCAGTGGATTAGGTGAATTTCACAGATACCTGTATTTTCCTGCTATCAGCTCTCCAGAACTGTAACCCCCTCCAGACATAGGACCACATTCACATTTAGCACATTACATATGAGGAATCAACTCTGCCATTACCACAGCAATTCATCCAGACCTCACTTGAGCATAAAACACCTGCAAGGAAAGAAGGATGAAGGATAAATAAAGTATCATAAAACCTACCCTGTGGGTCACTGGATGAACACAGCTGTAATAAGAGCATAAATGACAACAACAAAACACAAAATAGCACTTGCTTATAGTGGAATCCACAGGCTACTCTTCTTTCATGTTCAAATTGGAGGGAGAGCTGCTGCAGCAAACCTGGCAGAAGTCTGCCTTGCATTAGTCACCTCATCCCTATTTTTAAAATTAAATTCATCCCTCTCAGGGTAAAAAATGCCCCCTGATCCAGAAAGTGTATTGCCTACTGAGAACCTTCCTACATGTCAGGCCTCCAGATCAACTCCTTTACCATAAAAATTTGAACTTTTTCAATTCAGAGAAGCCAAAAGCCCCTGCTTCCCTTCCCCTGCAGAGACAGGCAGCCAGAAGCACTGCCAGTCCAGGCACCTCACAGCCATGCTCCACAGTACTCACCTCCCAGCTGAAGCCAATGAGCAGCTTGGCACTAGCACAAAGTAATAAAGGGCACCAGTAACTACACAGAGGCTGTGCTGGTCAACTGTGTAGCCCATCTCCCTGTGCACATGTTCAAATACCTGAAGAAAGGAGTGGCACAGCTGGGTGGCAAGGTCAATCAATATTCTAGAGGAGCAGGGATAGCGTCCATCACTAAGACAAGCATTTTGAGTAGGCTACTGATCCTTCAAGGTTACACACTACAATTACAGTGTGAAAAAGGAGAAAACGTTTGCGTAGTAATATTTTAGTGAAATAAACTGGAACACAAACTCTTCTCTCACAGTGGCCTGGAGTATCCTGACATGCTAAGGCAAGAACACAATGTTGCATGCATGAGAGGAAGAAGATAGGTATGCTCAGCCCTCTTTCACCAAAAAAAAAAAAAAAAAAAAAAGGCTTATATGAAAGCTTTCATCAAGTGCAAGAAACCATAAAGCAGCATTTAGTAATCATCCGGACACATAGCCATTACCAGCAAATTTTGGGGCTAGAAAAGCCCTATTTAGAGCAAACCTGCAAGAAACAAATACCCAGCTAAAACCAACTACCCCATTCACTGATTAATTGCACCTGCTATAGTGGGCAGACCAAAGCAATTTTCTTTGCTCAGGGTGGATGGGGCTATCAGTTCACAGCTGTGCTCCTCACTGAGGTAACTAAAAATTACTAACAATAAAAGCAGTACATTCTGACTCGAATGTAGATGATTTAGTAAACAATTTTACAACTACCTAAAATAACTTCCATAAAAGCAAACCAATATCCATGAGGTTGAGGATAAATTTCAAAGGAAAGTCATGCACCTACACGTAGGTGCCTATATGAACATACAGGTATTTTTTTATTTACTTTTTCTTTTAATTATTCCATTAACGAAGTCCAGCTATTCCTCATCTTTATACTCATACCTTAGAGTAACTCAAGCATGCTACTTATCAGAAATAAGTTAAAAAGATTTTTACTGTGGATAGATCAACATTAAATACATCAAAGATAAAACCATTACTGCTCTGGCCTGTCTAGTCATAGAAATTATACTACTTAGAAATATACTTAGAACTTTTTTTCACAACAAGACATTATACAGATACAATGTATGAGAAATTTTATGTTCTTAAACCATTCAACATACTAAGAAAACATGATTGATTCATTTTTAAGCTATGAGATATTCTGTTAACTTTGTGTTAAGATTGCAATATAACAGTATTGTACATACAGTTAGTCATCCATAAAAGCTAATACCCAGAAATATCTTCATAGACTTAATGAGCTGACACTCAGTTTAAGGGTAAATTAATATATATATTAATAGTCTGATATTTCTTATTTTAAAGTTTCAGTAAACTCACTGTGTATTAACAAAAGGGATTAGAAACATTACCTCAAAATTACTGAAGGAAATGAAAAACAGTTAATGCTACTCCTTAAATATATTGTCCACTTCCATCCTAGCTCTCAATGATCGCAGATACCGCAAACAAACTTCACATGTTAATGAATTAATACTCTCAGCACAGCCATGACATAAAAACAAAAGAATAAATTACAACAACAAGAGACTGTCTTATTTGCCTCAGATCAGAAAGCCCAGCTTTGGCACACTGTGCTCAACAGCTTGCCTCGTGCTTCCCAGTTCAAATCATCAGACCATACCACTCACCACAGGACAAAGGACTTCTAGATAATGAACTTCTCTGTTAAGTTAGGCAAACCTGAGAGCTTCTCACAAGAAATTCTGTCACTGAGACTGCTGGAGTACAGAAGTACATTTCTATTTTATTTCTTTGTATTTTTGCACTGCTAATTAGTAGGTCCACTAACTAATGTTTGTGCGTATATAAAACAAGTTACCTAGCGTAACAGCAGCAGGATCAGTGCAGTGAGAAAGCATTACAAAAAGAAAGATGCTCACCCACTCCCAAAGACCTAGGCTCGCAGAAAAGCTCCACAAAGGAAAGATCATCAGCCAAAGATCCTTCCTCAGTGGAAGTCAGCCCCTAAATAAGGTTTAAGAGGGGCAGAGCCTGGCTCTGGTCACACAAGTGAATTACTTCCACCTGTGCATCCAGGGCTGACTGGGTCTTTTCTCCAGGTGCTCAATCAGTGATTCAGACAGTGACCCAGCAATTCCCATACACCTGGATTAAAAATGATCAAATATTTCATACAGTAGAAATGCACAACATGAATTTGATAAAGGAAAAAAAGCACAGCAGCTAAAAGCATTAACCACAAGCAAAAATTGTTAGTATGTAACAATTATCATATTTTTTTATTAGTTTAGTTACTTAAATTTATTTGAGTTGCACCAGAATTCCAAAAAATTACACACTGGAAATTCATACTAGCAGCTTGGCTGAAGCTACAACCCAATCTTCTTAAATTGTATTAATTTTAAATCAATGCTTATACTTGCAGAGTTAAAGTACAGAAAGAATTTGTCCTTCAGAGATGCTTTAAAATTTTACCATTTTTTCATGAGCCAAATGATTTTGGCACAGTATTTTTCAGTCAGGATGATTTCATTTGAAGTAATAAGGTTTAACTTTTACAGCTGGTTCTTGTTTGTCATGTATATTACAGGTAACATCTCAAAGTAGAACTAAAGATTAACAACATGATTGGTTACAAAATCCACAGAACAATTAGTCTTGATAAATTTTAAAACTATTAAACATTCCTACATTGAAACTACATGGTACCACTCACAAATTGAACAGCTCTTTGATTCATACTTACTGTTTGCTCAGTAAATTAATGGTTTTAGAACAATTTAAAATGTAAATTGATAGGAAAACACAAAGTCCTGCTGAAAGTACACCAATATATCGGATGGACATTTTGTTCTCTGAGGAATCAAATTTTTAAACTACTGTTTCGAGGAAGTTCAGGAAACTCTTTTTTATCACTTCAAACAGAATAAACAAACAAAGTCTCGCTTACCAAAAATGATTTGCCAGCATTTGGTGTTTACGTGGACCTCTTGATAAAAAGGAGGAAAACATCAAGTAAGCACTGAAATGGCTAATGCCATATTTCAGTGTTATAATACTAATTCTCTTGCCCAATTTTTCTATCATGAAATCATGCAGAAAGACCATTTATATTGGAAGATCAGACTTGTAAACAAATTATGTTCCTCATTCTAAAATTATGAAATATTTAATAAAATAAATAAAATACGGGATTTGCTTCATACTATTACTAAACAAAAAATCTCTAAACAGGCAATGCACAAAAATATTTGTGGAAACAGAAATACAACTTAGAAATACAAGCACCTTTGTACGTATTCCTGAAGCTGAACAGAGGGAACTGAAGTAGAGAAAAGCTAAGTATGGGCACAGTGATGGTTATGATGTCCCAAACATATAACCTCAGCAGTCACAATTGGCAAGAATTTTTTTATTATTCAAATGTTTCCTTCTCTATATACATGGATTTTGATGAGCAAACTGGTAGATAAAAGAAAAATGGCAAGCCAAGACTACAGGACTGAGCCTTTTTACTCCTTGTTTCTGTTGTTATTTTCTCTTATCCCAATTCCATTCAACAAATTTGTTTTCTTTGAGTCCCTGCCCTTCCTCAGATCCATCTTCTTTTCCCCTCCTCTGTCTAGCACAGAAATCTTTCCTAAAATGAAAGAACAGTGTTTGGCTCACACGTGACATGTTCTTTGCTGCAGATTTGACAGTTTTAAATAAACTACAAAAGGAATCCTGACAGAATTCACTAGAACTTACTTCTGGTGTGTAGTGGGGAGAATGAGCTGAAATAATTGCAAGTGAAGCCCAAGTGACAGGAATCTCTGATACAGAATTTATTCCATTCATAGACTAAATCTAAAACAACTTTGATTAATGATTTTTCTTCTACTACTATCTCATCTTACTTTCCTGCAGTCAGAGACAGCTTTTGAAGTTCACGGCTTGGCACTACAGTAATCCGGCTTTAAAAGCTCACAGGGCTGGATCAGAATCAGTACAGACATACAAGGCAAAGTGTTGATCCAGCACAGGCCCAGCCTGCTCATTCAAATTCTTTCTGAAATGTTCATGCAGTAATTTTGAATAGGATGTCACGATAACATTTTTCTATAGAGACATTACAGATTGAATCTCCCTATTAACTGAAGCAACATCACAACCCTTTCCCTTTATAATTTGACAAATAAATTATTTCGTGTCCTCATCTAACCTCCTCAATTCTGCACAGTAGCAAACTATAAAATTACATGGAGCAGCCTGTTCCCAAGTAGGATGGTAACACAAATGCTTCTTGGGTGAGAAAGCAGAAGTGCAGGTCTTGTGAGCCCACGTGTGCAAAGAAGCTGAGACTGTGGGGTAAAAGTGGTTGCAGAAGCAGGATGAAGCACTTATTGTTTCTGTTACAGGTAGTTCTACTCATAGGTCAATACCTATTATACCAGCAACTTCTCATTTCTCAGCCTTGCAGGAGTTGAGCTCAACATGAGCATGCCTTAATTTCTTCCTCGGGAGGCAGGCTGGAGATGGCATGCATGTAGAACAAGCCAACCTGTTCTTGCTCTTTGTGTGAGTTTATGAAATATTGACAAGAAATGTTTCTCAATGAAGACCTGAGAGGACACGAAATTTGCCCTGCCTCAGAAAGAAAGGGGAGATAGGAAAGGGTGATAATGTGCACAATATATCTGTGGGCTCTGATATCCTGGTTGTAACAAGTGACAATTTTCTGTCGTCTACTTTTATAAACACTGAAATACTGAGGCTTGGTAACGTAATTTAGTTTTATCTAACATGCATTTTCCATCAACTGTCTCCAAACAAATATCACAAATAGTACGTAAGCAGTTTTACCTAGAATGAATTGTACAAAAGCATTACAAGATAAAAGTGACATACAGTAAATGCAGACAGAAAACAATATGATTCAGTTAGAATTAATATCCTAAACTGATGCACAATGAAAAACACATCTTCCATCAAACCTACATTATGCAGCATATTCTTTCCAGAGCACTAAGGCAGCAGAGCAAGCTGGGATCCTGCACAGAGGAAAACATAAGCCTGTTAAAGATTCCTTTCCTACTCATATTCTGGCACAAGGAATTAAAAATGCTGACTGCTAACTTTATTCACTTATTTTGATTCATATATGATCAGACATATTTAAAATTTCTACCCCCTGCTTCCCTAAACTTCTACTTCTCCCCCAGCTAGGTGGAAGACAGAAAATGGGCTCTCAAGCCGGTTAGAACTGGGAAAGGGATGGTATCAGTTCGGAATGAGTGAAATGGAAAGGGACCTAAATAATCAGGATCAACCAGTGGGCAGTCCCACTGCGAAATTAGGGAGCCCTTGTCCCTCTCTCTTGTTCAGATATAGAAAAGAAAAAGCAGACAACCAAAATCAAAGATCTGTTTTGCGTTTTACATCAACAAAAAAGCTGTTCTGTTGCCTTTGCCCCTTCATCGATTTATAAGTAAAGATCAGTGAAAATGGAAAAACTTACAGTATCATTGCCTTGTGGACCTGGAATTAAGATTCAGACTTTGGATAAACTCAAAAACTGATTTCAGAAATTCCAGTAGTTTGCAGTTTACACCTCTCTATATGCCGTATTCCACAAATAACACTAGATGTATGCCAAGAATAAGAAAAATATATATATTTTATATTTTACACTGTTCTATCTTTTTCCTTCACTTTTCATTGATGGTAATATTCTTTGCTATAAATTCTACAGAAAGGACAATATATTCAATAAAATAGAGATAATTTTCCAAGATCAGGTCTAACATCACATGTTTCACTGAAAAACTCAAAGAAACAAAGAAGTTACTCTTCACAAGCCAATAACAAACTTGACTTTAAAGTAAAATGTTCTTTTTAAATTTTTTGAACATTTCATCTAATTATTTTTTCCTTTTTTTTTGGTAATTGGTGGGTGAGTCTGCTTCTATCACAGTAACTGCTTGCAGCCCTCTGGCCTATCAAAGCAAACAGTGTCAGAAGTGAATGCGCCATTTAGAAGCAGGTGACCACTACAAAAAAAAAAAGCCTTTTCAAGCAACAGAACAATGCATATTCTGCCATAAAAAAAAAGTCATAAAATAGCTCAAAGACACAGGAAATTAGCTGTTATTAACAATAGTTATTACACAATTACAGATTTAGACTGTGAGTTTAGGATTTGAACCTCAACTTGCCAAATTCTTCCTCATCTGCACTTTACACCTAGTGTTGGGGAACAGTACATACAATTTTACTAAAATCCAGACCAAAACAACCAGGCAAGAAAACTCAGATTAATGTAGTTAACCTCTCATAAGCAGAAAAAAAATAATCACTATTACCACATTGGAGAACCTGATGGTTAAAGCTGAAAAATGGAGTACTGTGAGGTGACCCACAGTGTTACAGCACTTGAATAATTTCATTCCTCTTCAAAAAAGCACATAAACATATGTTTAACTTTAATCACAAATCATCTTGCTGCTTTCATCTGGACCTAATCATTAACCATAAACACATGCTTAAATGCTTCACTGAAAAAGGATGAGATTACTCACACACTTACAGTTAATTGTATGCTTAGATGTTATAGTGGCCTATTGGCAAGCTACACTGTGTGCTGTGGCTGTTCAAAGCAGAAGTATGTTGTGATGCCCTACAACAAAGCCTACTATTATGGCCTCCTTTCCTACTCTTAATATGTTGTATGGTATAAGACCACTTAAGACCATTTCTGCGAGGAGATCTCCAGTGTGAATCGACCAAGAAGTCCCAAAAAAAGTACTTTTAGTAATTTGGTCATACTCCAGTAGTTACTAACACTGAAAACTACTTGTTTCTCAGTAAAAATATTGATTAAATTTAACAGCTATTATTAAGTCTAATTGCTAGACTGCAAGACTAAGCTAGTCCAACCAGGTATTCCTGTGAGGTCTTACTCAGGAGACTACGGAACCATGCTTTCAATACATACAAAGACTCTTATCTCCAGATGTGGCACTTGAGACACCGCCTGTATGTCATTTCTTCTGCCTCATCACTTCATGTACTGTATCTTTGGCCCCATGACTACATGATCAGAACGTTCCTTAGAGTATCAGAAAGATATTCTGAGCTCACAGCAGGAGGTTGAAATCCAGTTCCAGAGAACTAATTCTAGTTGAAATTGTCTATCCAGTATCAATTCCTTCCACTTCAAATAAAAAACTGTTATATAAGGACTAAATATATTTCTTCTAAATCTCCTCCAATTTCATATTTTGTCATGTCAAATTGTTTAATCCAGTAAAAGACTGGTAACCAGCACAGGGACAGTCAAATAAGCACATGAGCTCTTTAAGAAGAAAACAGGATCTGTAAAACTAATAGAGATCAACATTGTAACGCAGCTGTTTGGTTTGTAAGCACTTACTGTACATTGCATTCAGCAAATAAGCCGCTTGTCATAGCTGTTCATGCACTTACTGAAGTATTCCTCCTAACTGGGATGCTGTACTGTAATGCAATGCTGTGCAGACTGTCATGGTTTTTTACAGCTGGGCAAGAAAATAGGCTTTGATAAATGTCACTACTTGTTATGAAAACAAACATCACCTGTCACACGGAACAACAGCTTTGGACTATGCCCATCACTGGAAAAGACTTCCACGTACTGTCTGAGACTTTTGTCACAGTTGTTAAAAAAACACTAATTGCTTCATAATGCTTCTTAATTACAGTGCTCTCCCTTTCACAGTACCAAAGCACCAAACAAACAAACAAAAAAAAGAGAATAAAGTATGCACCTTAAAAAGGCAATGGATTTTGAGTACCTATTTTACATATATTAAACCAAAACTACTTTCTAGCATCTACATTGGGATGAATTGTTTTGATCTTGTAGTCAACCTCATTTTCAAAATGAATTACAGTTCTTACAGATCAAACTAACTTCAAAATACAACACACTTTTTAAACCTAGGAAGTAATCCAGAATTAGCTTCAGTATGGTCATTTGGTTGTTTCTCCATATTAAAGGAATAAACCAAATCTGATGGCCAGTTTTTATCCACACAGCTCTCTAGTCATTGTTATCAGCCTGGATTACAAAGAAAAAAATGAAGGCACTCACAATGCTAAATATTTAAGTATACAAGAAGCTGAGGAACAAAATAAAACAACCCCATCCCCAAATTTTAATGTAATATTTCAGGTCCTAAGACTAAGAAAGGTATTTCACCTCTAAGCTCGGCAGTGTATTGTCTACAGGTTAACTTTTTATAATATCCAAATGGGTTCACCCAGAACATAATGATACTATTTTCTTTAAGTCTGGTTGCTTCCGTACATCAGCTTCTCTGTCAGTTCCAGCAGGGATATACACAAACAGAACCTGCAGCATCTTTCTAGGTTTTTCACATCTAAGACTTTTAAGGAACATTAACATCATGTGGAGGGAAGCCTGAATTGCCTTTAGGTATCCTACTCATTTGTCAATGCAGTTGTTTATAAATAAGATCTCTGGAGAGAATGAGACATGTTAGACTGTAAAAATAAAGAAAGGGCACGATGAGGAAATCAGGAGCACCATCTCTTGAAATGGTTGCAGGGCACAAAAAGGAAGAGCACAATTTCAACACAAACACAGACACCTGCCAGGGGGTAACTGTTATAAGGAATCTGATTAGTGGAGAAGAATACACCATATCAACCAGTTTGATTCTGTCCTAAACAAGAACAGAGTGCAGCTGTCCAGGGAACAGCTGCATGTGGCATCAGAAATCAAGCCGTGAGATAGGCATGGCTGGGAGGAAACTGAAGCACACAGCGCTGCCAGGATCTTCAGGGCTGATATTCAGCAGAATCATCTGAAAGATAAATCCCAATTGATTCTCTGTATAAAGACACAACCTATTTCAAGCTAGTTATTTGCCCACACCATTTCCACTAGGGGGAGAAAAACAGAAACATGAACACAGTCTATAAACCAAGCTGATGCAACCTACTCCCAAAAAGGAAGCAAAGGTGAAAAACCCTCTCTGTAATTCATTCTTGATAATATTTTTGTGAAATTCTTGCTCTACAGACACATGCAGATGCCTTAATTTCCCTAGAAATCCTTAAAATTACTTTGTGCTTAAACAGCATTATTGTTTGCAAAACTACAGGCATTTTGATTATTAATAACAAAAGAACAGATTACTTTTCTGAAATAATCTGAAGTGGTTCACTTTCATTTAGAAGTACACAGAAACATCCAGATCTATCTAAACCATTTTAGAAGCTACTGAAAAATTAAGTAAAAGATTCTAAAGCCTTGTTAATTCAAATAGAAACCCAGGAAAGAGGCTTCCTCTAGGTGGAAAGCTGATTCTGGTTGACACTCTGCTACCAGGTCTTTATTTCAAATTAAAAAAAGCAGAAAATAAAGTAAGATGGAGAAAGGTAACCTCCTTGTTTATTTGTACAACAGCATATACACTAGCCACAGGAATCCACTGTGGTCGCAAAATGAATGGAACTCTGATATCTGATGTCTTGCAGGCTGAGGTTTAGTAGGCTTACAGTTTCATGTCATTGCCTGCATCTTTTAAAGATCTACATGGATCCTGATGGAATACCAATAGCATTTGTTATACACATCCGTTTTGAAGAGGTAAGGCAGTTCTCTGTAGGTTACATTACATCTGCCTGGTATCATCGCTCACGTTTGTTACTTGGCTTTGGTAATTTTTTGTTGCTGTTGTTATTGGTTTTCTTTTGTGTATGTGTGTGTATGTATACTGTTTGGGTATTTTCCCCTGATCCATAAACCTCCAAGTTCCACATTCCAGACCTACCTCAAAAACCAAGGGAATAGCAAAGAGTGTGCCTGTTCATGATGACAATCCCAAATGAATGGAAGCAGCAGGCTCAAGTAGGATGCTGGCATAGCACACATATGTAAGGATTGAAACATCAGGACCCTTTGCATCCATTGTCACAGTCAAACAAATGGGTGCTTAGGCATGTAAGCTAAAAGCCTTTCTCCACTCGTTTGGCATTTGTAAACACATAATCAAGAAAGTAAACACATGAAGTATTCATCAGAATATGTCTTTAATCTGACTGACCTCGCTGAGCAGTGAAATTCAAACTACTACACCAAATCAGTTCTTACTTACAGGCTGCTGTACTCAACCCACGCTCCCTGGGAGATGCAAACCAGACCTGTATGATAAACTTTTTCTGTCTGAAGGACAAGAAAAGACTTTATCACCAGCACCAGATAAATTCTGCCCAGAGAACAGTTCCTCCAGAGTGGGCAGTATCAAGTTCTGTTCCATCTCAAAATATCATGGATGGAATAAGCAAACTATCAACTGATACATGGGTCAAATCATTTTTACTTAAATACCTTGGGTTTGTAGTTCTGAAAAATACCTAAGGAATTTGACAGCCAAATAAAACTAGCAACACTCCTTATATTTTTGTCATAGTTTTATGGTTTTTGTTATCAGTATTCTACATCATAACATCATGTAAGGCACTGGGAGTAAAAGAGTTAAAGCTCCAGTTCTGTGGACTGATAAATTTCCGTGTAGCTGGTTACCAGAAGAGATAAAGAAACATCTCCCAGAAGACTGTGCATTCCAATTTTCCACTGAGAGGGAAAGCTAAAACTGCACGTATCACAAAAATTCCTCTTTTTGCTGTTCACCGACAGCTGGAGTTTCCTAGCAGTCTTACCTTCAGCTTTAGAATAAGGCCTTCAGTTTTAGACACACTCTCTCTCACTTTATTTTTTAGCTTCAATTCCAAATACATTGTATTATACTGTATTATTCTGCATTCCACTAACTAATTTAGTAAATTAGCTTTCCTCCTCAGTTTGTTGCCAGATGTTTTGTTTTTAGGTTTTTGTCTTTCCCTCTGAGCAGAAAAACGTAAAAATACAAAGCAATGCAAAGTCTCCTGGGGAACATAGTGCTCTTCTGAGACAGGTGTACCCATAACTATCGATGATACACAATGCTAAAACATTAACTCCTTAATTCCCAATGCACTACATGATGTTATGATGTGGAATACCAATATCAAAAATCATAAAACCGTGACACTCACAGTAGCCAGTCCTGCCAATAGCGGGCACATACAAATGGGAAATAGGAAACTCAGCAGGCAAAAATGGATTTACAGAAACCAAACAGCAATTTCTCCAGTGATACATATTACAACACTCCTATTTTTGTGGGGTCTTTACATTGCCTTGATGCAATAAGCATTTTTTACTCAAGGAAACGTAGGGGGGAGGGTGCCTTTAAGTAGGACACTGCTGTCTTATGGCTGGCATGGGACAATGGAAACATAGAACATACCATACGAGAGTATGCTTCTAAATGCATTTTTTGGCTTAATTAATGGCTGTTACCAACAGAATCTGCTTAAGAAATTAAGAATTCAAGTAAATGCGCTAAACTGATAAAACACTTATTTCCACCCATGCTGATAAATACACCTATAAATACGCTTTTTGCTACGCAACTAGAAGTAAAAACAAATGAATAATAATTCAATCAATCAACATGCAATAAACAAGACAAGACATTTTACTTCCAGGCACAGAAAAAAGGTAGATAAATTTGTTATGACAGAAACACGTTAAATCTCATAAAAAGCACAATTTACTTGATACTTCTATGATTCCTATTGGCAGAGCTTCTGAACATAAAATACATTACAATTGGTTTGCAAATTTATTTCAAACACAGGGAAAGAAGGTGATCTTAAATTCATGTGTCAAGTCTATGAGAAATTCTTTTCCCTTTATCTTTAAAAATGGTAAACCGTACTTTGTGCAGAGATCTGTTTTGGAATTAGTTCGTCATGGCATAAATTTAATCTTCCGTGTTACCTTGCTCAGTGAATGACACTGTAAGCACAGCCAAAAATGAATGAATTTTTCACTTACAATGCCTTTCTGCTCAGGTGAGTAGGAACAAAATTATGCATTCCCCATCACTCTGCTGTACTAAGCATTCATCTGTTACGCTGGTGTCAGCAGTCTGGCACTTTTACCACTTTCCTATTTCTTTTGTATGTAAATCTCCAGAATAATGAACGAGAAACTATCAGACTGTTTGATAATTCTTCACCAGGCATGAATTGTGTTTATCCTGATGAGGCCTTTTGCTTAAAACTCAGATTGCTATGGACTAGATGAAACTTCATAAGCACTCTCCTGTGCCAGATGCTGCTGAGTGTATCAGACAAATCTACGCAATGCAACACCCTGAGTGAAGAGATTATTTCTTCAAAACACTCCCTGTCATACTACTGTCGCTTGATTAAAACCCATATCCTTGTTCATCAGGACAGCTCTTATAATATGAACCATGGCTTTCACACAGAAGTTTCCACCCCTGCTTCCAAGAGAATAACGTACCAGACTGTGCTCATGAATTTTTCAAACTGTTTATCCACTATTTTTTGGCTCACTTCTTCACAGCCTAATGCTATGCACGCACAGGTGAAATGCTATCAGTGTGTGGAACTGAGGTGGAAAATTCTGCAGCATTCCATCAGATTGCTTCGGCGAGCTGCAGAGATCACTCATGCTCCACTTCTACTGATAAATCAGAGTTTATTTTAATACCTCCTTATTTAAATAGTGCTAGTGCTCATGTTGAAATCAATCACATGCAAATAGAACATTTTTCCTTTGACCAAAACATTACGGCTCCCCTCACGGTCCAGGTGCTCCTCCGCAGGGCACTTCTGACTGCATCCAGTCCAGAACTGTTAACAAGCAAATAGACAGAACACGCATAGGAATTGCTAACCCGCCGCTGGAATGCAAAATCCTCTCAGGTGAAACAAAGCAATTACTCAGCAGTGCCCAACTCACTCTATTTATCACAGCTAATTACTAGAAGTATTAACTGATGTTTCAACAAGGTGATTCATAGTTCTTTCAGAGGTGTAATTAAAACCTTGGCTCTGAACTGAGTTAGAATATTGGGGCCATACCCTGCCCTCATAACTACGCTTTCTAGAGAAGTGGGAGTGTATAAGCACACACAGCACGCTGAATCTGTGTTTAATATGTTTTCTGAAAGCTAAACTGATGGTGTGTTGAGCTCTTTTGTAGTTTTGCTTCTCCTAAAGAAAATCAAACACTAGTAGAAAAACAACAGAGAAAATGCAGCTTATTTATCTCAACTCTAAGAGAGTTCACTCAGAAGGCCCCTAGAATGGAGATGGCTGCCAAGACAGAAGAGAAGGCACTGGCTGGGCTCCAACCTCACTAGCTGGAAACCAGCTGAGGCTGCCCAGACCCTCCATTCCTGTTCACAGAAGCAACTGCACCTCTAAGGAAACTGCTGCCTCTTGAGCACATCGAGAGGAATTCACTAACACATCATGCTTCCTTCTGTGGACTGTGTTCCAATGGTACAGGATGATCAACAACCAAGCACTGGTCTGGAAATGCATCATTAATCTGAACAGAAATCAAGAGATGAGAGTAGTGCTTACTATTTCCTAATTGGTCTGGGGTACTATGCGTGCTCACTCTTTAATTCAGTACTACTAATGTCCACACCGTGTAATTTTATTTCTGAATTGTTATATTTCTGCTTGAACCAAGCCTCTGATAATAAAGAGCAAATTGCTAATTCTCTGTATCATGTAGTTGTTGTCACATGACAAATTATATTCATACTTTATTGATCACTGTTTAAGTCACATTCTCTGATTTTTAAATTACACACATGGTAGAGATGGTTCAGCAATATCGCTCTGACTTGGACTGAATACAACCAAGGTATAAAGATTTTTTCTTTAAGTATGATAGTACAAAGGAGCATGCTAACAACCTGGTTTAGATCTGCTTAAAACCACTGAGTAAAGTCATAACAAGTGCTTCTTATCTACTAGGGTAAAAGTAAGAATAATCACATTACTGGAAAGCTGCAGTTTGCAGAATGACACAGCACCTTATTTAAGATTTTATTCCTTTTGAAAGACACACATTTCTGTTGTCATCAACACAAAGCTTTGAAAGGGCAAGCTTATATATTAAAACAAGAGCGTGTCTTAAAATTAAAGAAAACAAAATTCAGAGAAGCTCTCAATACAGCACTGACGACTTCTGTTCTGAACACAGTGTGAGCCATCAGGAGTAACAGCACCAAAATCATTCATCCACAGTGACAGAGAATCCGACCTTATACAACCTAGTATTTGTCCAGAGAAAAATGCCCCATCTAGCAAGGTGTCCTGTATCTCTATTGATATCTTCATGTTTCCTGGACAATGAAGTTAAAACCAACCTCAGCAGCACAGCAGCCAGTTTCCCAGGATGAGTATCAGTGATACATTCATAACATGAAAACCCAGCTGCCTTCAGCCTCATGCTGGACACCACTGCAAGCAACTTATAACACGTATAGGGCAGACTTGCTCAGTGTTATTCCTAATGTGCTTTTTTCTTGATTTCCTTTTCATTTGTACTTTTAACAGAAACAAGCCCAAAATCCTCTGAACAACAAAACCCTTCCAGTCCAGATCAAAGTTCCAGCCCTGTCAACCTCTCAGTATTTCAGTACAAATCTCTTCCTTTGCCACTACGCAGAGATTAAGCACTTCAAGGAGATCACACATAGGGCAGGTCACACGGTAACTTTTGAATCCTGTTCTAATCACTGTGATGTAACCCAATGCATAATTCATACTGTGAAGAAACAAAGAAGCCTGAGTAAATGCAGTAGGGCTGAGTCCCTTGCTTACTCCCTCTGAGAGTCCCTCTCTATCATCTGTGCTCAGCAGTAAGTAGTCAGGGAAATTCAGGGCCAAATCAATAAGAAACATGTCCTGTCTCTACAGCCAAGGCAGAAATAGCTGCATCAATACAATAAAACAAAACAAAAATAAACAAACAAATTCTTCTTTCTGTAGTTGCATAGGATTGGCATCAAATGAAGACTAGACATTTGACTTTTAAAGTAAGTTTTTACAAGTGCCCAAAGAACTCCCCACTTGTCTGATATTTCTGAGTGGAAACATGCTAATCTTATAAATCTTTGACAGTACTAAAAAGCAGCTTTAAAAATCCTTTCTTGAACATCCTACATCTGTTTACATTGGTTATTTTGACATCTTTTGTTACCATAACCACATAAAACATGAAGTTCTTTCTGTGTTAGCACTGTAAATTGAAAGTAACAACAATCGGTAGCCTTCCACGTTTTCACTACTCAACTCAAACTTATCTACCTGCCAAACAGAAGACACATGGCATGACCCAATGCATTGCACATAGCATCCTATGCGCAGGCAGAGCCCACAGCACCTCTCAGAGGAGCTTCCCAGAGTGAACAAATCTGCATTTCCAGCCCTAGGGACCACTGCCAGCAAACCAAAAGATATGCATGTCAGTAAGGAAGTGCCTTTGTCACAAAGCCTACTGTCGGTAGTTTTTGACTTCTAGAGAGCATCTGTACAGCTTTCCTTAAAAGAAGAGAAAAAGCTGCACTTTTCCAGTGCAAAAGGGTAAACGAAGAACATACTGCTGTTAATAGATCCTTATTTAATAAAAGGAAAAAAAAAAAGCATTAACCAGCATGGCAGGGAATAAACAATACAAAAAAATAAAAATTTTCTTAAATTGGGATGTCATCCTTCCCTTAAGAACCTTATTTTTTCATCAATTATGTTCTTCACAGGGAAACAGCTACACAAAGTAGCATTACTAATTAAAGACAGCTTACATCATAATTAAAGAAAAATACAAGTTTTGCAATGAAGTTTAAATGATAGCAGAGAAGCATTTCATCCTGCAGATGCCAGGCTGAGTGAAAAACCAGCAGCACAAACTGCCAGACCTGCCTGAGCAGCCCTTCCCTGTCAGCATGCAGAACACAAACTGGCTCCAGTATCACCAGGATCGGCACGCTGCCCTTGCATTCCTCCTAATGAAGTGGATCTTCACAGAACTGACTGATGTGCAACATCACACTTCAGTAAGCAGCAACACCTATTAGGTTCATCCTGTCCTCCCCCCAAAAAAAACAACTTGGTACGTCCTTCACTCTCATTCTTAATGCATTTCAATTATGTGAATTGCACAACCCCAGATATACGCTCACACCCGTACCTTCTACAAGTAGACCGTTCTAACGAACACTTACCAAGTCTTACACTTTCTGCTAATCACATATGCTTTGTATTGGAAGGAAGTAATTAGCATTGTTTTCTAGATGCACCCCAGCAAGCACTAATAGTCCACAAATGCAAAGGAAGTCATTGTCTGAAATTACCACCAAACCCCTTAATTTCTGTAATCTTTCACTGGTGATACTTTAAAATATCTCAAATATATCTGTACATATAACACTGAACCACAGATAATATATAAGGATGCCATTGGGAAGTCTGTTATATTATGAAGTGATGGGATATATATGTATGTATATGCAATTTGATTCAATGTACTTGACTGATTACATGATGTGAGATACGTCATCCAAACGCCAAACATTAGTAGTAGACATCTGAATTAATGCATCTTTTATGAAGATAAGTCTGATTCTCTATTCCACCAAGTCATCTATGTATTTGCTTTTTGAAGCGTCACACCAAGCTCCAACAGCTCTGCACTATCTGTAGCAATTTTCTTGTGTACTTTTTAAAAACCATGTAAAGACTGGAGCAAAAGCCTTTGGACGGCTGCTTGGCTAAAGTGACAACAGTTCTCAGCTGATGGGCAGCATGTCAACCCCCAGGCACACTGGTGTAACACACTACAAACCCATCTTTTCCTTGCAGCACACAAAGTGTTTCAAAATACAAACACTGCTTGGTAAACCACAAGATTTTTACCCGGGTTCAGGGCAGTTATCCTGAGACTGATCAGCAGTGAATTTAAGACACTTCCAATGAAGTCTGTATTGCTTGGCTGAAATAAACCTGAAATGCTAATGAACACTTTGAACATTTACAATAAAAGTACACAAGAAATCTCAGAAAAACAGACATTCTTATCATCCTCCTCCACATAAAGAAAAACAACAGAAATTACAGACTTGCAACGCTTAATAACAGGAACGAAAGAATTGCATTTTCAGCAGTGGAAGCTAAAATACTGTTCATCCTTTTACATTTTTAAATAAAGTACTTAATGACCATGACTTTTCTTGGGCTTTTTCCTTTCATCCTCACAGCATCTTTCACTTTGGAAGAAAGTTTAGTTTAACCACCAGCACACAACTACTTGCAACAATCTCAAAAAATTTTTTGAAATTATTATAGGATGTTAATGAAGCACAACAGTCACAAAACACCTTTCTTTCAAGTCTCCTCAATTTATAAATGGAATGAACAGGAGTCCGATTAATTCCTATTTAGTGCCACGGTATTTGTTTATCAAAGAAACAACTCTTATTCTGAGCTTCTTATCTCATAATTCTCAGAAAGTGCTTGTAGCTTTAATATTTAATGTCAGGAGGAAAGAGACGGAATTATAAAATAACCACTGCTTCATTACTCATTCCATGAGTGTATGAAACGAAGATGCAGTGATGTACACGGTAAATTATGAACAGAACAACTGGCATTGCATTCCCTGAATTAGAATAGTTCAGGTTGTAAAAACAATTTAGTTTTCACCTCTGGCAATTGCACTTCAAAACTGGTTGGAATCAAAGATAAAACTGAGCGTATCAGTGATAGATAGTCTTTGTCTCCCACTGATATCAGCTTATTATACAACATAGAAAAATATAAAGCCTTTTAATATTCTGACAGCAGTTAAATTGTGACATTTCCTATGTCAAAACTGAAAGTCAACAGACACCCACTGCAACTTATACTGAAATAGACCTTGATTAACGATGGTAAAAAGCTAAGAACAACTCTGCTGCTGAGCAGATAATGTTTTCAAGGCTTTCACTTCTTTACTGTGAGAATGGCATCCAAAAATTCATTCACTTGGCAGTTTTTGCTTTGACTGTAGTGCTACAAGTCAGAGCAGCACTAACCTCAGGAAGCTGTGGAGCTGACTTTAATACTTGCAGAGTTAGAATACTCATGACTTGAGATTGTTGTACAAACAATGCCATGACTATTTCACTTTCAGACTCAAATTATTCAGGAATACATTGATTACATACACATTGCGCTGAATTAAAAATTAATATTCTATAAATATTTCTCTTTTTAAATTAGCAATAAAAAGCACAGAACTTCACTGATTTTTCAAAAATGTATACAGACAGACCAACTGAAGTCACAGAGATACTTATTGGGAAATAATATCACTGTTTTCCTCTGTCATTTTCTGCAAATCATTATTGAATTTGTTGTTATTTGCATGCCAGGTAACAGCATCCATAGCAGGGGGAGCTTAAGAAGGTCAGTGCTGGCAAAAAGTATATGCTCTTTTAAGCCATAAGCCATTTAGCCACTTCAGTGAAAACCACTCCAAGTACCAGGACACTGAGGTCTGATGCATATGATGATGTGGCCGATTTAAAGCATAGCGTAAGTGCTCAACATAGGGCCTAATCATTTCCATATTAAGTCTATGAAAAATCAGATCATTCAGACTTTGAAAATACACAGAGTCAAGTAATTCATCACAGAAGCTTTAAGTCATGGTAAAACAATTGACTGTAGATAGAGTGGATCAGCTAAGCAAAGTGACTTTAAGAACAACAATATTTATTCAGATTGATAGGCGTAGGCTTGAAAGGTATGTAATCCAATTACTGCCCACTCAATGTATGCAGCTATAACTCTTACCCACATTTTACTTGGCACCTGCACAACATTTGCAAAGTCACTAAGTTCCATGTTTTCACTGGTAACAAACATTTTATCAGATGGTCACTTCATCAGATGTATTTGCCCACCAATACAGAAACTTTACAACTACTAGCACACTTTTATAACGCTGATTTATTCATTTATGAAGCTGAAAGCTGTTCCAGCTCTTTTTTTTAAGATCTAATATTGTATGATTAATACCGCATCAGAATTCCCATCTTCAAAGACAATATTCTAACACTTTTTGGTTTATAACATTTTCCACTCTGCATTTAAGTTTGACTACATGAAAGAAAACAAAACTTATCTTCACGTTTCCTTTTGCTATAGAGATTTGAACCTGATGATCGTTGGGGTCCTTCTCAACTCAGGCCATTGTATGATTCAGAATACACAAAGAAGCCCATGGAAATTCTAACTGAACAACAACACATAAGAGGCTATACCACCAGGAGCTTGACAGCACTAAAAACTTCTACCTACTGCTGTTCTGCACTGCTATTTCCATACTGCAAGAGTCTGAGAGGAAAAAAAAAAAATCAGGAGAAAACTCCAGACTGTTCAGACAGAGCCTGACCCAAATAAAGCTGAACTTGTCCACATTATGTTTGTCTGGAACGATTCATACTGAGGCAAGCTGAAAATCGTAAGGTTAATCACAAAACCTACTGGAGCACCACATCAAAGGATTTGCCATGTTCAGACTAGAAGGCTGGACACAGCTTTCTGGAATAACAAATCAAGCTGTTATCAAAACCTCGCCTTTCCAATGGGACTTCACCAATGAAACGGGAAGCATCCTTATTTTCTTCCACTCAGTCTCCATCCTTTTGAAGTATGGTACTTCATGTTCACAGAATCATCACTGTTGGAAAAGGCCTGTAAGATCACCCAGTCCAACCATTCACCCATCTCCAATAGCTCTCACTAAACCATATCACTCAACATCCAAACGTACCTTGTACACCTCCAGGGTTGGTGACTCCATCACCTCCCTGGGCAGCCTATTCCAGTGCCCGACCACTCTTTCGGAGTAGTAGTATTTCCCAACATCCAGTCTGAATCTCCCCTGGTGCAGCTTGAAGCCATTCCCTCTAGTCCTATCACTAGCCACATGAGAGAAGAAGCCGACCCCCAGCTCACCACAATCTCCCTTCAAGTAGCTATAGAGAGCAATAAGGTCTCCCCTGAGCCTCCTCTTCTCCAGTCTGAACAATCCCAGCTCCCTCAGCCACTCCTATTAAGGCCTTTGCTCCAGATCCCTCTCTCCAGGGATGTTCACACTGGTGATGCTTAAGTGTTAGATTCTGTGATCTAATAGCAGAAAATCAAATGTTTATTTAAAGAAATCAGGATGCTTCAGTCACTGCAATTAGTTAAATGGAGGTAAGTCTGTATCAAATAAAGCATGATTTCATAGGATGAATGTGAATCAGTATTTTGTCCCACCGCAATACGATTTTTGTCTTTTACTTCTGTCATGGGCTCCATATTTAATAACAGAAACAAAAGGTTGAAAGCCCTGAAAAAATTCCCCTACTAGACCAGTTAAAGCTAATTACTCAGTTGGGGACAACTAGCATCTCAAGGATTCTTCTTGTCGACTTGAGAAGCTGTCATAGCTCAGAGACAACATGCACAAACTACCTAACAACAAGAAAAACAAACAAAAACAATTAGCACTTCTGACAGCAGCAGAAGATTTCAGGTTGTGATTTGAAAAACAGAAGCTGACTGAAAAATGTACCCTTGCCCATCGCAATGGAGTCTCAAGCCAAGTACTCAAAAACCACACTAATTTATAAAGAAATCTTATTTTCCATTTGAGCCTGCATGTTAATACTATCTTACTGTGGTAAGCTTCTCTTATTATTTGCCACATGGCAAATCAAATTCACAAATGAAAGACAAGAAACCTCAGTTGACTGATGGTAGACAGACCTTAAATTAAGAAACTCCTTCTATCCTATACAATCTTTTGCATTACCCCTGATAAAATACTCATTAATTTCAGCTAATGTTTTTAAATTTGCTCTAAACGTGTTTATTTTCTGACAATACTAAAGCTTCAGTTTCAAGCATGTTCAGTAAACGTTTTACTGATCAACTTTCAGTTCTCTGTAGTGACACAAAAACAAAGCTTCAGAAAATCCTGAAGGATACAAAATTTGAAGACCATTTGTTTAATTTATCTACTTGCTCTGCCTGGAGTTAGAATACAGAAAGAATTTAGCAGGTACTCTTTCACAAGGAACTATTCTTCTCAACATCTGAATTTAAAGTATATTCATGACAGGCTCACAGATTGCTCCTGATTCACCTTTAAATATGACATGCATGCTTTACTATTCTGTGTACTGAGCCTCTCTCACGGAAGCATATAAAAAGTATAAACCACCAGGAATGAAGCAGACAAAGTTTCTTTTGTCTACATCTTTCTCTGACTGTTCTTTCTTCAAATAACTCATATAACAACACGCATTTGCGGTAAGTAGAATATATTGGGGGACAGAGCTAAGTACATTGAAAGATGGTGGATTTCTCTTCATTTTGAAGTTGTGGATTTATTTACTTTTTAAAATGGTTACTTAAGAAATTTTTTTTTTCCATTTGAATTAAGTCCGGAATGGTGTAAAGAATAAGTATTCTAATTTCCCTGAAATAAATTCCACAAAACTTTCAAAAGAAATGTTTTTTCCTCACTACTCTGCCTACATTTTCACACCATTTTTAGTAATTAGTATATTAGTACTTTTTACTACTGTACTTATATTACCATATTAATATTATCTTGATGCTTATATTCTTCAGCTACTTATAGAATGTTATGGTTCCCAAAATGATAGTCATTACTGTTAGTGTTAAGGCTTATACTTCTGGTAGAATTTAAGAGATTTCTGGTGCAAGTAAAAAATATTTTGATAAGATTTACAAATGCATACTTAATATCATCACTTACAATATTATGTACAACAAATAGAATGAATGACTAAGCCTATGTAAATGCAAACCTTCTCTTGCTCTATAATCATCATTTTCCTCTGAAACACACCATTCATCATCTCACTGTGCTCATATCCACCATTCTGACCCCCTAGACACACAACAATTCTTGCTGAATGTTAAAAGATGACATTTTTTTCCTACATCAAAGAATTCATTGACGCCTTTGCTTCATCCACACTTCTGTGTTAGATGCCACTCTGTCAGACCGCCCCTCTGTTGCCACCTGTCACATGGCAACAAGAAGTACTGGAATATTGATGAGAAAGTTCAAAATATATTGCCACAACCAGCATCCAGTTCCAACCTTATGGCTCAACATAATAAAACAGGAGGCTTTACAAATACAGCAGCCCCAATATAAAGGCCTTCAGATTTCCAAGTGTAGCTAAAAAGCTTGCATTCATGCAAACCATTATCAACATTCTTAAATCATACAATATAGGAGTACTTTCGTACTATAAACTCACACCTATAAGCTGTGCACCCACAATAGCAAATCCACTATCACAGAGTTTACCATAGTTGTTTTTCCCCATAGATAAATATCCTTGTGGTTTTCAACGTAGTCTCTTAATTTGATGGAGCTCTTTTGTGCATATATTTCCAACATCACTATTCTTTTCTGATGATCAGGAGCAATAATCAAACATCACCATCAATTTCATTCCAGTGATGTTGCTATGGTCATTACAAGACAATCATTCTAGATTTCTCAAAGCCGTTTTCAACTCTTTTGTGTCTTCATCACATAATGAATGTTAAGCACTGCATTCCTCAAATTCTATCATGGGAATTAGAGAATCTTCTAGAGATAGGAAATATCAGTAAGACACTCTGATGGCACTAAGTAGGAAGTTAAATCATTAGTTCATAAGATTTAAAGGTCTTAGGAACCTAAACAGCTTATTTATGTATTCAAGATATAACATATTTACATTTTCTTATTCTGAATATTTTCCTAAGTTTCCTCTCCAGCACTGTCTCCTTTATTGCCTGTAGAAAGTGGGCATATTTCTCACATTTAGGTAAACAGCCAACAATGTGCACAGTATCAAGAAAAAAGTATCCTGCAGAACATGAAAAAATAGTTATAGATTATTTTTAATCAATCTCCCTCCCCCCCTTTTTTTTTAAGAAGCTAAAGCAAAAAAAAAAAACAAAAAAAAAAACAAAAAAAAAACCACAAGAGACCTCAATGTTATTTACATTTAACAGAACAGTCAGCAATAAAAATGGAAAGACTGTTGACACTGTTGCCTTTAATCAGACTCAGATCATTCAAAAAAAGTAGTAGCCATACTACATAGCAACAATCAAAACAAAGGAACAGGCTACCCCCTTTCCAAAGATCAGAACTTACTAGAAACTCCCAAAAGAGGCAGTTCCCAAACAGAGATGCTTGTCTTTCACCTGCCAGCCCTTAAATGAGGTTAGGTGATTTGCTTGCACCTGTGCTCCCATGGCTGGCCATACCCCTTCACCAGGTGCTTAATTACTGGTTCAGTAATTACCTAATGATTCCCAACTACTCTAAAATTATTTGTTTTCAGCCCAATATTCCAGCTGCTCAAAGCTTTTTGAAATTTCATTTTTCCAGGTGCAATTTCCATGAACTGGATGAGACAGAGGAACATTGAGACAACAGGAGAATTCTTTTTTCATATTATTTTTAAAAGAAAATCATCATCCCTGTCTTTTAAGAATTCACAAGATTTTTAAAATGGAAAATGGTTTAACATACATGCTACCCAGAAAGAACATCTGAATGAAATTTCTGTCCAGCCAATAACTTGATCATGACTGACTGAAGCTTTTTCAATGCATTATTGGCTATGTTCCTGATAGAGCAAGGTATATTAGCTCTTTGCAAATACTATTTTAGTTAAGAACTTCATACCTTGCACTCAAATACCAAATTATAAGTCCTTTCCCTTCCTTTCCTTTTTCATGGTTAGAGAACCCCAAATTAATGGAATATGTTATTAGTTCAGTTACTCTCCTGACATGGAAGACAAAAAACACAGAAGCAGAAAATACACTCACGTTCCTTCACCAGCTCCCTAAAGTCATTTTTTTTTCCAGCTGCAATTTTTCATTGTGTAAGCAAACTATAATTGTTTTCCTTTTCCATTTTGGTGGGAATACAATTAGGCCCAAAGCTGTTCAATTATAAATGCTGCTCATGCCCCCCTTTTCTGCTAACCATTTGTGATGGTCTACCAGTGTGCAAGTGCTCCATTTGTGCCTGAAATATTTTCAAACTGTGTGAGCTCTGAATAGCAACAACTCAAGATCTGCATGTAAAAGTTTGCAATTTTCAAGATTTTAACTTTACCACAAAAGCCCAGATAGCAATTAAATCTTGTAGTGATTCTGCAAGCAGCTTGAGGGCATGTATACCTACATAAAATAGGGCTGAATCTCTAGCAAATAAATTACTTTATTGCAAAATACAACTACAGAATCCATTATTTATGATTTTTGCTACAAGACTGTGTGTGGAAAGCTGTACTACTTGCTTTGTTGTCAGTAGTAGAGCAGAGTCCATTAGAAGTAGTTTCCAAAATGCTGTTAATAAGACTAGAATATAATCCTTGCAAATAATTCTCACATTTGAGAATATTTTTATTCCATTAAGGATGTTTTTTACCCCTTAAGCTTCCCTAATGGTAAAAACCATCAATAAGAGATAAAGCCAAGCAAGGAAGAAGCAATTGCATTTCTACTGCTGACCAGACAACAAATCTCAGCCCGGCTAGATTCTAACTGACACCTCAGCTTGCGGACTTGAAGAACAGCAGGGTTAACTACCAATTCTTGTCAATCACTTGGCAACTTTTTCTGAAAAATTGTTTACACCTTAATTTTCCTCAGCTGCAAAAATGTTACAGTTGTATCTGAAGAACAGTACACGATCTTCGACTTGAAATAATATGTACAACCATTTTTATCTCGAATATGTAAGTGAACAGTCTATGATGAGGCAATCAAATTTCATGGCTAATAGGTTCACTGATTACTAGGAACTGGCGGTATTTAATTAAAATACTTCTACTCAGCCAAGAAAGTCATTATTTTCTAATGGAAGCTGGAACATTTCACTGCATCCTTTTAGTTGTCATCGCATCTTTGGCACACTAATCACTCCTCTCATATCAACTGTGCTTGCACTGGAATTCTGTTGTGCTTGTAAAAATAATTAGAAGTTCCTAAAAAGTTAAGCTGCATGACTTAGTTGTACTAGTCAAATGCAATATATTTAATTTATTTGGAGGGGAAGGGAGGTAAGGGCCAATTCTCCTGGGAGATCATTGCAATGGCAGAAGCAGAGAAACATGACATGGCTACACATGCAGGCAGGCAGGCAAACAAGGGATGCTGGACACACAAAGGAACATCAAAGAAAGATCATTAAAAAACCAATGCCTCCAACTGTTCTCCTGTGAGCCTGATACTGCATTATGCTGAACCCAAATCAGAGAAACTGCTCTCGAAGTTCTGTAAAAATGAGCATAGGCTGCCTTGAATTACAGCATACATATAGATTCATAGATACATTAGGTTGGAAAGGACCTACAAGATCATCTAGTCCAACCATCCTCCCATCACCATCCCTACCCACTAAGCTACTCAATCAAATCCCTTAGCACCTCATCTAAACGCTTCTTAAACAGCGCTAGGGATGGTGCCTCAACCACCTCCCTAGGCAGGCCATTCCAGTGCCTGACCACTCTTTCAGAGAAAGAATGTTTCTTCAAATCTAATCTAAATCTTCCCCGGCGCAACTTGTAGCCATTCCCTCTCATCCTGTCATTAGTTATCAGGGAGAAGAGGCCCACCCCCTCCTCACCACAACCCCCCTTCAGGAAGTGGTAGAGCGCAATAAGGTCTCCTCTGAGCCTCCTCTTCTCCAGACTAAACAATCCCAGCTCCCTCAGCCGCTCCTCATAAGACTTGTGCTCCAGACCCCTCACCAGTTTTGTTGCCCTTCTCTGAACACGCTCCAGGGCCTCAATGTCCTTCTTGTAGTGAGGGGCCCAAAACTGAACACAGTACTCGAGGTGCGGCCGTACCAGAGCTGAGTACAGGGGGATGATCACCTCCCTGCTCCTGCTGGCTACACTATTTCTAATACAGGCCAGGATGCTGTTGGCTTTCTTGGCCACCTGGGCACACTGCCGGCTCATGTTGAGCCGAGCATCAACCAACACCCCCAGGTCCTTTTCCTCTATACAGTCTTCAAGCCATTCTGCCCCAAGCCTATAGCATTGCATGGGGTTATTGCGGCCAAAAAGAAAACTACTTGGAAAAGCAATATTGTTTCAGATATAAATGTTTAATAACATCTATGCTCCCTTTGGTAATCAGTGCTAAATACTACTAAACTAAGGATGGGATAAAAAATTCCAGAGTGTGAGTTAGTATAACCGGTATTAATATATATAGATCAATAATGAGTAGCTGGTTTTATTATTACTATTAATAGTAATAATTGTAATATTAATATTTTTTATCATTATTTGGTATTCAAAATTGATCTGTTGCTATGTTCTACTGAAATCATTAAGGAGTGACAAAGACTAGGCCACATTGTAGGGTATTAACCCTGACACTACTTTCCAAATAGTATCACAGTTTGAGACTATTAGACCACCTGCCCAGCTATGGTAGAGTGGAGAGCAAAGATACATTCTCTTCTAGTAAGATTTAATAACAATGAATGTGCACTGTAGCACAAGAAAACTGTCAAATGTTGCACTGTAAAAAAATGAAGAAAAAATTTCTGCTCCAGTGACTGGCAAAAATCAGTTTTCTGGTTTTCATTGCTGTTGCCAGAAGATTTACCTGCTTGCAAAACAAAACTGCTAATAAATCTCTAACGTGGTTTAAGGTCAAAACATGGTCATAGTGCCTGAGAGTACTGCAAAGTAGCAGTCACTTAGAAATCCAAGCACCTTGATTTCTCTTTCCATCAGAAATAAACCAGCACTACTGAACACCAACACCCTCAGCCACAATTCCCTTTTAAAAGGAGATTAAATCTTTAACTTGATTTGAGAATTTCATACTGCCAGATAGCAGGTGATTAGTGCTTGAGGTCTGCATGAAATAAAGATGTAGGGTTGAAAGAGCACTGAGGTTTGAAGACAGATGCGTAGAAATGAATAAAGCACAAAGCTCTCCTCTTCTTGCCACGCAAACTCCACGCAGCTAACCCTGCATGTTACACTTTTGCATGGCTGTTCCCTCGATTCACAGATAAACACCTCTGCTATGTATTGTCAAGGCCAGCTTAGGATGAAAAGCTTGCATGTACTCATAACTTTTAAATTGAATAAATCCATAAATAATTCCATTAAGAGGGCTAGGGGAAAACTGACAGCTAATAAGAATTGCATTTCTTTTTTTTTTTGTGAGTTCGATATTCAAAAGATACATGAAAAGTATAAAATGACTTACATAACCAATGCCTACAACAGCTCATCACAGAAGCTAAGAGAATTATAACTCCATAATGCAAACGCATCTCCCTTCCACTTAAATTTACACGGCAAAAGACCAGGAAGTGAAGCACTGTCTCTTGTAAATGCTTACAGATTAGCTGCAGATGGGGATTGTGCTTTGGATTCACAATACCACTCCAAAAGAAAAAGAAAAAACCCACAGCATTACACTGCTGCAGCAACTACTGAACATTTGTCTGTTTGGTTTATTAAGTTAGAAGTTACTGTCTGCAATATAACCAAACAAATAGCTACTGAAGTTGGAACAGCTCTTTCAATTAGCATTGTCACACAAACAAGAACATTTGCACTGGGAATGAGTAAGTGGCTGAGGGAGAGACAAGTGGCTGCTGCCTGGGCCGGCTGCGAGCAGCACAGCACTGGGAGGCTGCCCCTTGTACCAGCTCCCCCCACTTAAGCACCCTTCCCCAAGACCGCATTGCGTATGCTTTGTGAAATCAGCCAAACCCTATCAGTCAGAAGACTGAGAAGTATGACTGATGTGCACACACACATGTACAAAACCACCATAATGGGAAAACCATTAAATCTTTCCTAAAAGTGTTCACCCTTCCTAAAGGTGAAAGCAGCCCTATGATTACATGATATACTCAAGTACCTTCAGAAAAGAAGTGTAATGGGAGAGTGAGGAGAAGGTAAATGGAGCCTGCAGAGCAGCAAAGACCTTAAAATGTCAATAGCCACACTTACAATTAGAATGGTAAAAAGAAATGTTATGTTCCTGACCCTAAACTACAGCACACAAAAGAAATAAAGTAGCAGCATCTATCTTTAGATGCTTCCTGATTCTCAGTGCGTCTTGATAGACCGCACAAGAATTAACTCCAATGATACAGTGCAAGAGGACTTGTTAGATTCTATGCCCCATCCTGCTCAACTGAGTCAGTAGCCCAGACCATAGTCTCTGTTCAAGCAATGACTCTTTGACAGTATGCACTAAGATGCCTAAATGTTCAAACTAGACATATTGCACTTGTTCAGATTGAAAGCTGATGTGTCTCGAGATAAATTTTTACAAAGATAAAGTTAAATATATAGACAATGAAAAAAATATATATTTTATACATATCTACATGAGGACAATGAAATGGGACATATATGTATATATAGGCAGGTGTGCATGTGTCCTATTTCACTGTTCTTTGCGTCGGCATTGGCACCACTTCATTCAACAAAATATAGTTGACCGTTTCGTTCAACAAAAGAGAAACAGCATCTGACAAGTATGCAGAAACTAGGGTCTCAGTCTCTTCCTTTCTGCACACCTCAAAGAACTCAAACCAAGTCAACTCGAATGCTAGCCAATGCAAAAGCTCTAAGAAACTTATAAAAAAAAAAACCCACATGAATATTAGAGGAAAAATTCATGGTATAAATGAATGCTTTAAGTTCCTCCTAGCAATTGTCATGCCGATTGGCAGCAGGTAACAACTACCTTGTTATACGTCACAAAAATTAATGCTTTTACAGAGTATGAAATAAAAAACTTCTCCATAAAAAAATCAGATTATCTCAATGTGATACATTTACTGATCTTTCATGTAGGACATGTTTTCAGTACATAATCATTAGTATTAACTTATTTTATTGAAAACTACTGCTTTACTTCATCAGATCTTTTTTATGCCACTGTAAAGCTTATCTGAGGGTGTAATGACCAAAGCATCTTTAACAGACATAGATTTATAAATCTGAATGCTAAACCTGCTGTTAACACATCCAGGGAAACAGCCTCAATAATTACATTACTTAATTATTTATGATAGGTCAAATTTGAAGTTAGCATAATTTAATATTTCTCTGAAGAGCTCCCAGCTAGGATGCTGTAGTTGACTTAGGGAGTAAATGAAGCCAGATCTAATTTATGAGGGTATGATATTAGAGATGTTCAAGCTTTGCAAAAATAGTGTTGTTCTCTAACGCTATGCCTCAGAGCACTCTGCAGAAATAATAGGATCACATTCTTACTTGTTGTTGTCTGCACTGTCATTATGCGGGGATAGCCACTGGTAAGACTTAAAGAAGAAAGTGCTATAGATTAGAAGTGTCCATTCCCTCCTCTGTAATTACATCAGCATGCCTCTCCCAATAAACAATTGAAATCAAAATTGTGACAATGAATAATGTGTTTGGAATCCATGCTGAGGAAAAATAAGCAAGTTCAGGAAACTCTGGCAGACCTGAAAGCAGAACATACAGCTGCTTTTTTGTTGTTGTTGTTTTGTTTTTTAATGACAGAACAAAACAAGCCTCACCCAAAGGTCACATACGCATCCATCACATAAATACATCTTGCTTCTATATCAGTAACAGTCAATATGTTAAAAGACATAACAACAACAAAGTGAAGCAGCTTTAAATTACAGTATCTTCTATTACCTCCATTAAACAGTTCAGCTTTTATATAATATTTCTTTCTGATTATATATATAGCACCTAACATTTAACTCTAGTTTGTCAGACATGATTATCTTTGTTTGTTTGACTCAGGAAATTTCTCAAAAATATCACACAGCAGATCCTGGTTTTTTTGAGGAGAATGGTTCAACAGTGTTACCTGTCAAGATAAGAAGCAGTTACACAATTATTGGTGTCCACAATCAACTCAATACAATTTTTGTGGTACGAAAAGATGAAGGTGGAGATAAAGCAGATTAACACAGGATCATAGAATAAATTCATCTTGAAGAGATCTTCAGAGGTCATATGGTCCTTTTCCTGCTAACTGGGATAACGTCAGGTCAGATAAGGTGGCTGACATGTTTTGAAAACCTTACAGGATGCAGATCCTAGTCCACAGACTGGTACCACTCATTTTTAAAACAACAGTTACAATGCAATCTCCCATGAGATCTCCCTGCTACTGAGTTGTTTGTTAATTAATAAGTTCACAGTATAAAATAACTAGTTCATCTTGATGATATTATTTCTTTTTAGACTTTTATATGGTACTACTTTTTGACTTCAAGATTCTTTAAGAGGCATATAAAGTAGCTTTCTAAACAATAAGTCCCCATATTGCCTGTCCATTGAATACCCAAATAAACTCAACAGAATCCAAGCCATCTATGCCACTTGTGTCGGAACCAAAACCATCACCTAAAAGATTTAGAAGTGTGAATATTTATCCTCGTTTGAAGTTTAACTCATTTGCTTTCTTTCATTTTCAATTCCCTTTTCTTTCTCTAATTAACAGAATCAGAAAATTACAACAGATGTAACATTTGTAAATGTTTTCTTAGATTCTAACATTGCCGTGTAAGACTGAACACAGAACTATCACAAGTTTTCACTTCTGAGAAAAAAAATTATTCTGTAAAATACAGAAAATACAATTCAACTGTTTTAAGTCTTCGGGATATTTTCCAATAACATCTTGTTTGTCAGCAACAGACCCAGTTCTGGCTGTCTTGTAAATAGCTGTCTGTTGTATATATATTTATTTTTAATTTCATCAAAAGACATTTTTTATCATAGAGTGAAATGAAACCAGCATTTTGAAGCTGACAGATCTTGGCTTGTTCATCCTACAAAAGAGAAAGCCGTGATGAGACCTCACTGTGGCCTTTCTGATCTAAATGGGGCCTGCACACAAGCTGGAGAGGATCTTCTTATAAAGGCGTAGGAGAAGGGGTAGTAGCTTCAAGGTAACAGACAGCAGTTTTACATTAGACATAAGGAAGAAACACTTCTGCAGCATGAGGCATGAGGCTCTGGCACAGGCTGACAAGAGAAACTGTCTATGTCCCATTACTGCAAGTGTTCAAGACTGGGTTAGATGGGGTCTTGTGTAACCTGGTCTGCTAGAAGATGCTCCTGCCCATGGGAGGGATTGGAAGTACATAGTCTTTAAATCTTCTTATAGCCCAGAATATTCTGTGATTCTATGACTTTTTGGTCTACCCATTACATTTCAAAATTGATTAGAAAACAATACTACATGGTTTGAGTTAGATAACACAAATACAAAGGCAGTTTCAATTAAAATGATTATATGTCTCATAATAGGATGCAGTACGGCCATTTAGGAGACGCAAATTTGTGGTTTCCAACTGTGATTGAAAAAGGCCTATATGGTATCTGCCCACAGCTTTGACTTTGTGACTTTTTGAAATGTTTCAAATTATTGTCCTGGAACTGCCTACTGAAATAAGCCCACATTCAACAGATTTAACACCAACTTCCACCTCTATAGTTAACGGCAGAATGTAAAACTACACAGCTCCAATTAATGTCAACAGATGTGACAAAAATTTCAAAACAGCTTTCAAGAAGTGACCTTTAAATAATAAAAATACCCCATGGTTTGAAAATTCTGAGTCAGATATGAGATGACTTTGCTGTACCTCTTGTGTCTGTCTACTTAGAGGATACGCATTACTGAAATGAAAATAATTTTCTTATCATTTCTATTCATACATACAAGAACACAAGCAAAAACCTTAACAATTAGCAAATAAGGCACTGTGATTAATCCCCTTCAGGTTATCTCCTTCCCTTTCCATAAAAAGGATCCTGCTAATACTTACATTAGAATACTGCAGTTTTAGTGGTAGCAGCCTACAGAAATTAGCTAAGGTAATGATTTTTAAATTAAAAAAAAAAAAAACCTGCAAACACTGAAACCAAGTTTATCTTATTATTGCTGCTAAATAACTTGGTTGAAAATGTGGAAACCAAAGATTTTCCACTAACAATGTCAAATTACATGTGATAAACCTACCTTCGTTTTATACATCTTCTGCAGCATTGATAAAGTATTACTGAACTGAGATACTTCAAGAGTTTACACTGAGACCGGTACACTTGTTAGCAAATTTAATGTCATGGTAAATGCAATCTCAAATTATATCATGACATTTGTAATCTCTGGGGATTTCATTACTGATTTTTGGTCCTACACAGTGCTCTGTAAGTTGCTATCAATCCACATCACACTTCAGAATTATAGATTCAACATCTTAGTATCTGATCTAAAAAAGAGTAAAGAACAACTGTCAGCAGTTTGTTATCCATTTTCTACACATGTGAGCTGCTCAAGAGCTTCAGTCTTCCTTCTACGTTCAATCAAAAAATTACTTCACAGAGTATATCTCTTGGTATATGTTATTCTTGCCTAAATAGAGTTTTGTCCTTTTGATATAAAAAAAACAAAAACCTGTGGGTTTTCATATGTAAACACAGGAAAAAGATTCTACAAGTAGTAGAACAAACTCATCCTGTCTAAACATATTGACCCATCGCACTCTTCTGATAGTAGGCTAAAGAGACCTCTAGATGCAAAACAGAAGAAAGAATATGCTCTCATTTTCTTAGAATGAGTATCCATTAGGTTAAATTCTGCCTGTACAGCTACCCTTCTTAGTTTTATCTGCAAACATCCCTACTTGCTGGAAGAGTCTGGCCTAGTGGAACAGAAGCTATTTATGGTTTCTTCACCTAACCTGCTACTTCTGCCAAATCACTTGCACTCAGAAAATCTTCAGAAAGGTGTGAAAGCAATTACAGAGATACCTAGTCTATTTTTGCTCGTTTTTTTTCCTCTTCAACATCTACATATTTCAGAAACCAAAGTAAAGGCTTGGAACATGTAATATTCTGGGCTCCAAAACATATCACATTTTCTCCACCAGAAGTTGCAAGAAATCTGGTACTACTCAAGAATAGCAACAGACAAAAATATAATTTTTACCACATTTTATACCATGATTATTGCTTTTTCAAGAATGACGAGAAAGGGATTTCCTTCTGGTTTGCCAGAAGATTATGTCTTGCAGTCTGTAGCAATCCAATGCAAATATTCAAAACATTTGGTGTACAGTAGACCCAGAGACTATATGCTTTACTGCAAAAGACTTTTCTCTCCACCTCTGACACATCCCCACCAAATACTGATCTTGCTAATTGTGTGGGGAGTGTGTGACAGGGGTCAACAGTCCTTGTGGTGAGTGACCTATCCCACCCAGCAGTGCTCAAGTGTTTAAGAACCTTTAACTGCAGCAGCCAAGAACCAGACAAATGAAGTTGTTCCAGCAGAAAAGGGGTTCAATATGGAAAACTTGCCTAAAAATAGCTGATAGTTTTAAATGAAGCACACAGAAATGTTCCCCACACCAAGACACTACAGAGTGCCTCCAGAACCTCAAAGCTACATGCTACAACTGTGAGATGTCTCATCTCTGCTGCTGGCCATCATCTGCATTTTAGAGACTCACAGTGGTTTTGGCATATTAAAAACAAAGAAAAAAAACTCTTTGTCTACAGCAAAAATTTCTTTTGTTTTGCAATGTAAAACAAAAATCAGACTACTCTCAAGACAACAGAAGCGAACTCATGAGAAATTTTGAACATGAAAATGTGACATCTGTACCTTTGCCAAGTACTTGATACATTCGAAGCAGACACAACTGAATAACTGGGAAAAAACTACTTTCCTACTTAGTATGCATGACTAACTCCACAAAGACTGTCTTACTCTCTGTTCTTGCAAAGTAAGGATAGGGCAATTCTGAACATCAGAACTATATCATGAAACATCTTATCAACAACTGAACTACTTTGATTGCAAAACTCAAGTGTTTCCAATTGTTTTAGATGTCAGTATTCTTGCTCAGCCTACAGAGCCTGATTTTGCTAGAGGTGGGCTATTTCTTCTTTGTATATACTTTCACAATTTTTTTTTTTTTATCAAGGAAGAACCAACTTTATTAAATTATCTTCATTTGCAGTATAAGGTTGATTTGGTAAATTGTCTGCTTCTGCATTTAGAATGTAGAGATAGATCACACAAATTCTGAAATCCGAACTAACTTCAAAGCCTTTCACTTTTTAGGGAAAAAAAGCATATTAGAAATTCAAAGGAAAAACTTCATGTATCTATTTACGTACACACGCTAATGATCACACACTAATTTTATGTTTAATATTACTGATTTTTCTTTATAATTTTCATGGACTTGTTTTTTCAAGAGTTGACCCTTTCATAGAATAAAATTCGCTGACAGACTGAAAATTCTCTTGGAAGCAAGTATGCCAATTCTTACTCAATTCCTATTAACAATGAAATACAATCACCATTGCCATTTACATGATAATGTTAACCTTTACATGGCTGATTCTAGGTATAAACATTCAAATGCTTATTTCTTCAGTGCCTCTGAAAGGCCACAACTGTCTTGGTTTACACCTCTATTGTTTCGAAATTGTAGCCCCCCATATTTGACATTCACTGTCACAGATACAGCCTACCTATATTTGTCTCCACGATACTGTACAAAGCAATGTTTTTTCATTGACCTGAAATACATAACAATAAAAAAGTAACCCTTTGTTTTTCCTGTGAAAACACCCACACAAAAGACAAAAAAAAAAAACCTCTTGTAAATGATTTAAACATTTCCAGAGTTAGATTTAAATTACTTCTGAATTAAATGTATTTAATCAAGCTTAGGCATTTAACATTTATAGTGTGTAGATGGTGCAAACTACATGTAAATTTAAATTTAGTAAAATACATTAACAGGATCATAGAGGTATCACTGAATGCCATAAAGTATATTAACAGCTAAAGAGTGATCTGAAGATGGATGTTTGTCTTCATCCTTTGCTATCATTATAGCAGTTCTTTAAATAATTAAGAAACACATGGAAACCATGGACACATAGACAATTACTTAATTATCTGTCATAAAGAGAGGCAACTTGGGACAGCTGAAACAATCTCCTTTCTCACTTCTACATCTTGCTCAGACAGGAATTACGCTATTCTGAAGCTGTCTTGCTGTGTTCTACCATGTGCTTGGAAAGGGTCAGATAGCAGTGCTTCACAGGGGGCTAATCGGGTGACTCCCAGAGGGGACTAATTAATTTGCTGCAAAAGCCAGTAAGAAGTTCAGCTTGAGCGAAAGCCAGAACCCAACACAAGCCCCAGAGCATTTGGAGAGAAGATAAAAGTAAATGTTTCTTAATGTCTTGTGTTTTGATTTAGCTTTGTTTTACATTTAAATAACAAAATGAGCCCTTAAAACGACCTAATACAATCTTTTGCTTAATATATTTTTCAACTTATTTTTTAAACAAACTAAGACAGTTTATCATTTGAAGATAAAAAAAACACAAAGTAATTCCAACTCCAGCATCCCATCACCATAGCAGATCTTTAAAGCCCCTTGTACTCAAGAGCTCACCTAGGTCAGTGAAACGCATAGAAGACACAAAGTGTTGACTTTGGAAGTACTTCGTTTACTTGAGAATCATAGTATACAAAACAGTTTCATACCAATTTTCTAAAAATGTAAAACCAAAATCAAATAGTCACAAAGATGCTACTCTTTCAAAGAAGAGTTAAAATAGCATCCGTTTTCAATACTAGCTATCTCTACACTGCACACGAACTGGCAAAGCACTCCTAAGAAACAAAAGAAATGGCCTCACTACCCTTGAAACACTGATACATTGATAAGGCAAAATGGCCTGTTAAAGCAACTACTTGACATTCAAAAGTAACTTCCCAAAATATAACACGCATGAGTTCAGCGAGCTAATAGGTTTTAACTAGGCAAAACTGGTACATTTCATTATGAAATGGGCAACTTCAACTTCACGGTCCATCTTTAAAATGTCACATACACCTCAGTTGGAGTGAACCAATAGCACCATTGTTGTTTTTTTTTCCACTTTAGTTAAATCACTCATTTGCTACAGTTGTAATGATACTGAAAAACTAAAGCATCTATTTTGGTACTTGAGACTATTAGCACAGCTCTCCTTAATATACATGCCTTGCCTATGCTCCTGTATACTGCTAACCCTTCACAGTTCCTCTCCTCATCTTACACTGAAAACCTCACACAAAAATACCTAACACAACAAAAAACCTTCTTTACAAATTGAAGAGATTTTAGGAAAAAAAAAAGGTAATATGGATGAGGCCTCAATGCGGCTTTTTTCCTGCTTACTGTTGAAAATAACTGCAAATATTACCCAAATTATCACCAGAAAGGTTTGTGCTTCCACTCCTATCAACTTGTTTCTTCCATAGTTAGAACCACTTTTTAAATGCAGGTGCATTACAGAAACTTTGTTCTCATGCCTGAATCCTTTATATTCTCTGCCCTTTAAGTTGGCAATTCTATTCTGCTACCAATGCTCTGAAGATGTCCGCAGGACACCTGACTTGAGCACAAAGCATTCTCTGGGAGCAATGCTGTTACATGTCCCTTTCAGCATTTTTCTCTCTTTCGAATCTCACGCATCACAGAATTTATGAAGATATTTCTTCATCTATTTTCAGACATTTTAGAGCTTTCTGTTTAAGAAACAGTATGATGTTAGGAAAACGTTGAGTTTCAAAGAGTAAACTGGAAAAACAAGCAGGCTGAACTGTGCCATGCAGAGGGAAGTGTTTCTATTTACCAAAACATAGCAGTAGGCAATGCCCATATAGTAAGGACTGAGCGCTTCTGTGTTATAAAACATGGAGATATTTCAACACACCGCCCTCCTGAAGCGATGTGAGAGTGTCTGTTATGCACATGAGAGAAACTCTGAAAAGACAATAAACCCTGTGAATTTACATTTATGTTCACTCTTGCAATTATGATGATCTAGTAACATGCTCACTCGTAAACCCACTGAACTTAGGGACAGTGGTAACATAGAAAGCTTCAAAAGATTGCTAACAGCTAGCCGTGTATAAATTAAGACTTTTTCTTAATCACTAGATATTAGCACACAGAAATAGAGAAACAGATACTTAACAAGCAGACTAATTAATTTTAAATACACGCTTTACATTGTTCAGAAGACTCAAAGTGTCGTAATTGAGCATGAAAGCAATATTTGCTCCATTTACAGAGCACAGAATAATAATTACATGCCAAAATTTATTATAACTCATTATTTACAAATAATTATGTTTTCTATGGTACATAAAGATGATGACTAGAATTCAAATTTCAAGTCCAAATTTTATTTCACAGTTTCTAGATTACCTTCAATAACTGGGCTTTGTCTAAATGGTGTTCTCGACAGGGTCATCACTCCCCCCTCACTGTGCACCTCACACAACTGCTAAAACTTTCAGGGAAGTTTTGCCAGAAGTTCAAGCGTACTTTAATTGCTCTTCTTTTGAGCTTAGTCTTTACACAGCAGGGAAAACAACAGACAAAAAGAAACCCTTATTCTTTAATTTTATGCATTTGTGTATTCATATTACAGTTCCATAATGCAAACAAAATGAACTTCAAATGATTTCTCCTTTGAGTCTTGCTACAAGAAACTCTAAGTCATATTTATAAGAAAATTTTTAGGAATTTAATGAGTAATATTTTATTAGGATTAATCCTTATACACAGTACACACTGCTGAAGTATGATTGATCTTTAATAACAACATCTGCATTAAAATCAATTCTCTATGACCAGCAGGCCAATCTCACGTCTACCTCTACTCACAAGAAGAATTAAAATTGTCAATCCTTATCACAAGGAAATTCATACATCCATTTTTATCTTTCAATGTGATTTTTTATGAATAAGACTTAGTAGACATACCTATTTTTACAAATGAGAACAATACTGACTATAGGCAGAATTAATTAGCAGAAGGCATTACGGTAAGAAAACTCTCATCGTACTCAAAGCGTATATACCTTAATAATGTTTAATAAATGCATTGAAATCAGTGAGTTTGTCAGCATCCAAAGGAAATACAAAGTAGAAACTTTTTACCAGAAATAATCCAAAAAGCATATTCATTACAATGGCTCTATAAT
This sequence comes from Cyrtonyx montezumae, assembly GCF_038088225.1. NCBI lineage: Eukaryota > Metazoa > Chordata > Aves > Galliformes > Odontophoridae > Cyrtonyx > Cyrtonyx montezumae. The sequence continues at coordinate 21,325,590 of NW_027072045.1, read as the reverse complement.
TTACATATTTTTAGGTGGTTCAACATTTTGTCCCAAAAGCTAGTGGTTACAGTTTAAATTGAATGACAAAATAATAAAAGCCTTCAAATCACAGAATTTTTCAAATGAAATACAATGGTTATGGGAAAAAAACATACAAAAAAAAAACCTGTGCACATAACCTCTTGTGGTTTAAAAGCCTCAAGCTTATACAGTCCAAAAAAAAAACATCTGTCAGTTTCTCTGATGTTATTATTAATACTTAAGATCGTGACAACATTTTTTCTACTTTCTTAGGTATACAGAGCCAGACACAACTCGTATCAGAACATGTGATGCTGTAAATGGGAACAAGCCCTCCTGCAGTGGGGCAGTCACCACCTCCTCCAGTGCAGATGCAGCACGGGGCCAGGTCCATTCCCTCCCTGTCCTGACACGTCCTTGGAGGAAAACTTCTAAGCATGCATTCATACCAGCATAAGTAGCTCTGTCACAGCTTTGAGATTTTTCTCAAACTCCCAGTGTTGAAAAATAGACTAATAATAATCTTGTATCATAATTCTTCAAGGATTTCAATAATTTATTTCAAAAGAAAATTGTATGCACTACTGATGAGACCTTCAATACTTCCGCACTGAATCTCTGAATATCTCTCTTGTCCTAATTGTTGACTGCTTACAGTTCACCTGAATAGAAAGCATCCTTCCCTGTATGTTCACATCCCAGCATCAAGAAATCCTTACAGCTCACAGATATCCCACTGTTATTCAGACAAGGCAAAAGTAGCGATTTAGATTAGTCAGGAGACAAAGAAATCACTAGCTATATTCACAGAGATTTCTACCTGTCTGTATAAATATAAGGGATTTATTTGCTCCAAAAGCTTGCAAATCTTGATTACCCTGCCTCTGACACAGAAGATGGATATGTGTGAGCATTTATAGTCAATCCTTACTGAACATGAAGCTAACTAAAGCAGCTTAGATGAGATCTTTTATTTGATGGCATAGAACTAATCTTGGATGCAGTACAATGTGTACAATTTCAAATCACTATAGCGATTTTATCACCCCACTCTTTCCATCATCTACACATTATAATTGCAGACAGACTATAAAAACCCACACCCACACTGCAGAGCCCAGCCCAGCTCCAGCACCCAGAGCCAGCTCTGCTGTTGGAAAGCATGGGCAGATCTTGTGCTTCACTCCATCTCCTCAAAGCTGTGGAAATCATCCACCTAAATCCACCCTGATCGTGTCTAAGCCATCTCACTTCAGAGCTGTTCAAACATGCAGCCAGCCACCAGTCAATAGCTAACTTCATGTTTGCTGGAAATGTTTAGAATTGCTCAGTTATGCCTTCTTTGACTGAAGTTTTGATTTATACATCATTCCCTTTAAAATTATTACTCCACTGGCAAAGAAGATTGTATCAGTATGAATTAAAACAATAACACTGCTTCAGAAAATTTGGAAATATTTCTGGCATAATATGAACAGGTCTATCCATCTTCAAGTTGTGTATTTTGTATCTTATCTGCATGTATGGCAGGGCTTCATTTTACCTTTCATAGTAAATCGATATAAACCTGCCTTCCTCCCCTGGATACGCCGGGAAACAAAGGCCAGATACCTTTATATGCGAGCAGTACAATTAAATGTTATTATTTTATCAATAGCAAGCATTCAGAATGCAATATGTCAAATGTGAAATTTATTTCCACAAAGAAATATATTTTGTTTTCTTCAAATTGCCAAGTGAGCCTGCAAGATGTTTACTACTGATGCCCTTAAGTACTAAGGGCTAAAAAGTATAAGGTACCAAAGATGAACCAAAGCCTCTCACTTCACACCATTTGTCACAATATCATGCTGCAGACTGGATTCAGCAAAACAACTCTTTGTGTTCTGAAAGCCTGCAAAAGGGTTAGCATGCTACAATTTGCACTCAAAATACAAAGGATATATTTTTATTTCCTTTTGTTTAACATAATAAGGGAGTTAAACTGTTATTTGGAAACTTGAATTACAGCAGGATCCCAGACAGTTAACTCAGAACACATAGGCCCAAAGGAATAATCTAAGCAAGAAGCTATGAAATAAACACATCCCTTTTAGCTGCGTAGGAAGAACACATGCAATGCACTCTACATCAACTTCATTTCTATCAAATATACTTCCATGCCACAAATTTCTGAATATATTTGACTTTAAATAGAAGTTCACATCTGAGTGCAGCTGAAAAAAAATGCTTACTGAAATATTACTACAAAAAAAAACCTGATATCTAGACTTACTGCAGTTTTTTTTTTTTTTAACTAAAACGTATGACTTCTCTTATTTAGTTCAAGTCAAGCCCAACTTCAATTGTTTTATTTGACAGCGTTAACAGTGATTATCAAATAACAGCTTCTCTCCCACTCTCTGGGGAGAAGCGCAGACTGCTCACAATACAAGTAATTGATGCTGATCTAAAAATATTGGTACGCCCTTAGACCATGCACATGAGAAATGACGCTTACTTAATTTTCCACACAGATTTAAGGATAGCTTGATCGATTTGTCCTTAAATCGGTAAAGAAATCTAGAAGTATAAATTGAATGGATTGCTGTAGACATAAAGCTACACTACTGCTGCCAATGAACGTGGCTGGAGCAAACATTAGATGTATACAGCAAAAAGAAGAATGCCCTTAATGTTAAAAACAAGATAAAGTAGAAGCAAGAACGAACCCCAGCTTCTGTGGTACCACGTACTTAGCCCTTTGAAAGTATAGTTGCTTTTCATCATCAGTGGTGGACTCCCTCCAGCCATGCTCTGGACTTATTCAGTAATTCACAAATTATGTTCTCAATTTAGAAAAAATTATGGTAGCACAGTTTCTATTTCAGGACTAAACCATGTTCAGTGCACATTCACACATCATATAGCTCATTCAGAGCCATATTGCAAGGAGGAAAAACAGCTAATTTATTCAGCTCTTTTAGAATTAGATTTCATATTGAGAACTTCAGAAAAGCACTGAACACCTTCAGCTCCCATAGGCTTCAGTAATGTCTGAAATGTGGAAAGACTGAAGTAAGCTTTATAACCTGACCTGCACAGACTAAGATCCTCCTATTTGAATATCTTCATGGAGACAAATAGAGAGGCTCATAAAAGGAAAACCTTCAGAATTACTGTTTATTCGGCAAAGTAGATAAACATATGTCTACCTTGACCAATGAATAAATCTACTTGAGTCAATAAGCACTAATGAAATGAATGGATCTAACATTGATTTCAGGCCAGCCAGGATTTCAGAGAGTGTATTTACTCTGAACAAAATGCATAAAGACATTAACTGATGGCAACATTAGGGCTTAACAGTGCTTTTGACTAAAGCCTTATTGTTATTGAACTAATTTTTGTCTTGATGTTCCGTATCCTGAATCAAATCGATGAACAATTATTTAGAAAGCTTATTTATACAAACAACAAATTACACGAAGGGTGCTCCAAAAGTAATGCCTCCTATTCTAATACACTGACCCACAAAGTCAGAGCCAGATGTTGATGGTATGGCAATAGAGGTTGAATATTCCTACCAATACTCTACTACATTTTGTTACCATGCAATGATAGCAGCTGAGAGGCAGACTGGCAGAATGGAGTCTGACACTGAAGAGCGTATGAAGTAAAGACGTGGAATTCAACTCCTCTGTGCAGAATAGCACACACTGACATTCATTGATGCTTGCTAAATGTCTATGGAGATCTAGAAGTGGATGTGAACACAGTGTGGTGATGGTGGTGCATTTCTGCAGTGGTGACAGTGACATGAAAGACAAGCCATATTCTAGACAGCCAGGAAGATTTTTGTGAGCATGGCATATATATTTATAAAATTTAAGAATAGTTTTTATTGATGCACTAGATCTGAAAAGGGTGCGGAAAATTATTCTTGGTTATTCTTAGTCACGGTATAAATTTGTTCAAAATTATTCAAAGTCCATTTTAAAAATTTAATGATGTATCAAGCAAAGAGACCATTCTAAGACATCACTGTGCAAAAGCCCCCTTTGTTTTTGTTCACATTTTATGCTTTCAAAACTACAAATTTTCCATCAAACAGGAAGAATTTAAAGCATTTTTAAAATATCAGAAATCTTACACCAGTAGAAAAACATGCAACAAATTATCTCTTGAGCTAGACAACTGTCAAGCCTTCAGGCCTAAAGTTGGCAGAGAAGCATTTTCTTTCTGTTAATGCAATATATGTTTGTTTATCAAAAGATAGCTCTGAAGTTCAAGTACTTTTACTGGTCCAATTACAAAATTAAAGTCTTTCCATAAGAAAAAAAATACATATTTTCCTTGCTTGCAACATATATGGTGGCTTAAAAGCTAATTCTTGCATTAATATCAATAAATCATAGAATATAACCATGGACTCATCTGGACTAGACCTTGAAGGCCAGCAAGTCAATCATCAACCTGAGCTACTGCTTTCTATCACTAAACCATGTCCCTTAGTGCTATGCCTACAAGTCCCTTAAATACCTCCAAACATGGGGAATCCACCACTCCTGGGAAGCCTGTGCCAGTGTTAGAATCTCTTCGAGAGTGAGGTCATTCTGCTGTCTATTCCAAACCTCCCCTGACATAGCTTGATACGAGACTGTTCTAATGTTTCTAATGAATTTGTTATTCAGTAAGCATTCCCTATATGATGTAAAGGAAAAATAATAATAATAATAAAAGATCCAAAGTAAATAACATGGGGGGACCATATTTAAAAAAAATGACAAAACACACAAGAAACAAGGAATTACTGGATTACTTAATGCATGACCTTAGGATAAGACACCAATGAACCAAATGCCAAATGGTATAGTCAGTCAAGAATAAATAGCATATTTTAGAATGATTATCCAGATGGTAAACGAATAATAAGAAGAACGCTCTCCTGTCTCTGAAGATTGAGACACACAAAGGAAATTCCACAAGGGAGGGATCTCCAACAAGAAATCCTTCTCCAGTGGTAGTCAGCCCTTAAATGGGGTCCTAAGAGAGGTGGAGTCAGGCTCCATCCCTTCCGGTCACAGGTGAATGAATTGCCGTCACCTGTGCTCCTGCAACTGACTCAGGGCTCCCCTCAGGTGATCAGGTGGCTCACGCCATGATTCAACACTTCCCATACAGTGACTTAGAATAACTACAGTATGCATGGCAACCAATCTGCTGTCATTGACAGAAAATTAGAAGTAAGAGTCTGATGGAGAAGCAATGGTTACTCTGCTGGAATTACTGACCTTCTTCTGTGAAACAGCAACATGTGAAGGTAAGGAACAGCTGCTGAGAATGAATCAGGAGTTCTGAATGATTCCATCTGAAATTTGCACTCCCCCCCTCCCTGTAAATACATGGTCTAAGAGAAAATATGAACATTAGAAAGAACAGAGTTAAACAGTTCTGGGGGAACCTGAAAGAAAAACAGAGATTAATACAATGATTTTACTTACTGAATAGTTTTAGGATAATTGCATCTACATTGAGACTATCATAGTGAGGCATCAACATTGCCATCGCAATGCCTACATACAAAATGACTCATCAGAGCACCTACACTCAAGTGAAACACTTATTGTCACTTAAATGAAAGCCAGTTTATGCAGCCTAACAGATTAACTTACTATGGCATTTAAAGCATATTTCATTCACATGGGTTTTTCTCAACGGATAGAACCAAGAAGTTCATTTTGAAAATCATGCAACACAATGATGTCAACTAAGGAAGTAAGAGTAAGAACATAAAAATATTTTTATAATAACATCAAAAAAGATTTGTCAACCAGGACATTAAATACTGAAGCTGTGATTTAGACAAAGAGGAACAAGGTAAAGGATGAATAGAGCCTGCAGACTTTCACATACCTGTACATCATCACTTAATGAATGGACAGAATGCTGGGAATTTGTCTGAGACAATTGCATAATACTTATTCATTAGACTGTAACTTATAAAGCGTTCAAAAAAGCAGGTAACATTTCAACAACCAATCAACATCCAAAAGAGAAAAACCTGGACAAAGAAATCCATAGATTACATTTTATATGATGTCATATATGCGATCAGTTGACCTCCAAGCCCCTTTTCAACTCAACACTAGATGAGACAAGGCAGGGCAAGCTCATTTCACTCAAGTAATGGAACCGTGCTATTCCATGTTAACTTTATTATCAGACAATACAACTCTTTAAAGCATTCTGTGAAGTACAGGAAATTAATCTTCCTAAACCTGAAGTAGGCAAGACTGGCTAATACATTTAATAAGAGAGTCGGTCCTAAACTCATATTTCCTAACAGCTAAATGGTATAGAAGATATTATTTGAGGAGATCATTTAAAGACATTAAGATCAAAGGCAGCCTGGGCTGCATCAACTATGCCCTGGTTGAGTTTATGATCCTGAGGAATGTGGACCCAGCAAAGCATGGAGACAGGCACTGAGAACTTAATGCTGCTTAAGGAATGACTGGATGAAAGATCCTGGAATACTGTTCTCAGGGACAACAGAGCTGGCAACTCTTAGTGGACACCTTTCTGAGAGCACAGAGAGCTCTTTCTGTCTCCAGTGTAAGAAATCAAACAGAGGAGGTGGGAAACCAGCATGGCAGAGCAAAGAGTGGCTGGGCAGACTGAAGGATAAGAAGGTAATGTACAGACAGCAGGAGGAGGGACACGTGTCCTGGAAAGAATATGGTGATTCTGTCCAGAAATACAGATACAGGATCAGGAAAGCCAAGGTGCAGATGGAACTGAACTTGGTGAATAATATGAAAAAATAACAAGAAGAGAGGCTGGAAATAGACGATGTTTAAGGTTCCTTCCAAACCAAGTAATTCTGTGATTCTATAATTCAATTTTAATAAACCCTAATAATATTATAAGTTGTAGAATCACCTTACATATTTGTAAATTGGATTTTGCTGGCACATACAACCTTTACTGACTCTCCAGCATCACGTTTCAAATATTCTAAACTAAAAACAGTATGATTCATAGATGCACTCACCTCAGTCAGGCTCCATTAAGTTACTCAGTGTGCACAATTTCTCTCTTAAAAGTACAAGTAACAGCAGGTAGTTGCTTTAGGGGACAGATGCAAATCAGAGAGCAACAGAGTATGGTTCAAATGCCTGAAAGAATGTACCTGCAGAAGATTCTGTAAAGCCTTAGAGTCAATACCCCTAACCCTGCTCCCCTTTCACATAGCATTTGGAGGCCTGGCCCAAGGCCTGAAGAATGCAGGGAGCCCTTGCTCCTACACTGGCACTTCAGATCAGACCAGAATGATGTCTCTGAGATGATTCCTGCCCAATTGACCTCAATAGCTGCGCTCTGGCCTACTCTGGAGATTGATATAGGAATATAAAAGTTGAGCTCTCCTTCTGGAAGACACCAAGACAAAACGAAGGCTTTCCCACCGCAAACGGACAGCCAGTCCAACAGGGCAGGATAGAACGAGCTGAAAGAGAAACACACAGAAAGAACCATGGACTGTTCATGTGCTTCTCGGCATCTCCTTCCTTGTTCAAGAGAACTGAGCTGCAGGTGGGGCTCGGGAAAAAACCTACCAGGAAGCATTTAATTCTACCTATATCACTCTTTGCTTTTGCAACAGAAGAAAATCTACTTGCAGCTCAATGATACCTCTGGGAAACATCCAACATGCAAGCATTTCCAGTAACATTCTCCAGAGTGTTTCAAAACACACACTGAGAACAGTACCAGCAAACCCACCAATTTATATCCTCCCCATTAACTACAGAGAAGACACATTCCTAATCAAAAATAAAGATAGTAAGTGCTATAATAGCTTACTCAATCACAACTTGAAATTTTAAATTAAATTAATAACTTGCACAATTTTACACATATTTATACACATAACATTCCAAAGAAAATATGAATCCGATTCCAACAGAAATACATGTTTTCCAATCAGCTCACAAAAACACATTTCTATAGCATTATTACACACTAGAGGTTATTTATATCACAAAATCTAAAAACACTTTTGACCTAAAATAATAATTCTCAATAGAGAATACATGCTTAACGCTTTGGCCAAGTCAGTAACCCTACTACCTCCTCTGATGCTTTTTGGAATTATTCCTTATGTCCCATGTATTACCATAATAACACCGTAAGAGAAAAGAAGTCTGAAAAATCACAATGCATCTTGAATACTTAAGAAGCTACTGACCATCAGAAGTTGCTTATTTCAGAAACTGAGTTAAGTTTTAGTGAAACTATTTGATCAGAGCAACAGATAGATGAGACAAGTACTAGCGACTAACGTCCCTGTGAAAGTAAAGATTTACAATGGGAAGTTAAACAGTGAATTATTTTATTAAAAAGTTCAGTCCTGTGAGTGGTGCACGTCACACCAGGTACTAAGAACACATACTGCTTTCATCCACCTGGGTGGAAACAGTGCACAAAACTACATCTGTATATGAAATTTAGAAAAAAAGCATTACTTGTATAGAGTAGCGAGGTAGCTGCAAATAGAGGTGTTCTAGGTCTGTTTTTCCCCCCTCTCCATATTCTACCTGTTAGATTTTCATTCCTGTTAAAATATTAATACTGTAGGAAAGTAGCCTACATTGTAGCTGTTTCAAGCATAGCATCCTTAACAAGCAGCAACCCAGGAACGGATTTTGCTAGCCTATTCTAAAAATAAAGTCAGCTGTCACACAGGCCTTGCACCAGCTACCAGTAATCTGTGTTCCTCTACATCCAGCTCTAAACTAACATGGCACTTCTGAATACTAGTCTCTTCTCGAGCAGAAAATAAAATAGATGTTAAATGAGAGTAAGTCCAGCAAAACTGCTTACACTGCATTACAGGTTGCTGCAGGATGACAGTTAGAACTATTTCCACATGGCTGCTCCTTCCCACTCCCACTGTACAATACAGTAGAGGGACTTAATTTTTAACTATGTAACAAGAATCCAAAATAAAGCATGCATATACTCACATTGTAAAACCACAAAAAGTTCCAAGCAATAAATATGACAGATGTTAATCAGTTTTTAAGGGTGCAATTCTGCCTCCATAAAATGGGACAACAATTGGAAAGAAGGCAGAATACTATCAAGAGATACTACATAAGGATCAGAAAAACAGTTTCATCACCAGATCTCACATTTCACATCTTGCATTCAAACATTCAAAGAAAAGTAGGTACGTGAAGATTAAACACTGTCATTTTGATTAAATGGAAACAAAAGCACAAAATTGAAAATAAGAATTTTAAAGATAGGGCAATTTTTTTTTTTTTTTAAGGTACATATATACTCACTTTTCAGCATGAAAAAGCTGTTTGACATTAAGGGACAGAGGAATCATTTTCTCCTTGTAGCTTAGATCTTTTTTTCTGTTTTTATAGGTTATGGGATTCTTTCAGGACTTTATGAGTTCAACTCTTCTGGTCCTCTTTGCTTTTTTTCCTCTCTTGCTACATATTCTGAGATGTCTCCTCTGCATATGAACTGAGAAGCAAATAGATTGCTAAAGCTTTTCTTAAAAAATGTGATTGCTGCTTTCTGCCCCAAGAACATAACTCTGAAAACCATGTTCCTTCCAAACAATATTTTGTGGAGTTGTAAAAAATATTCCATTTTCCAGCATAGTGGGATTTGTTAAAAAAAAGTGGTTTTCAGTTATAACTCTGGAAGAATTTTCATTTTTCCTTAACCACTTATGTAAACAGAAACAAACTCTTCTGTGTGAACAGATGAGTTCTTCAGTATGATAGCCATTATCATTGAGCCAAATCTTAAAGAATTGCATGAACCCTATTCTTAGGTCTTAGCTGTGGTGAATCTCCAGAGAATCTACTGTACATTCACATTCACAAATACAACCCACCACTAAATGGCAAATTTCTTTCTGGAAAAAAAAAAAAAACAACACCTTAATGTCCATGAGATTTATTCAGACCTTCACCTCATCAGAAAATTGCAAGTAGACAACTTCCCATAGGAGCATCCTTCAGAGAAACTGAAAACTCAAAACATACCTTCAAAACTGAAACAAAGAATCAAAGAATGAGTATAACTGACCTAAGGCATGATATCTCAAAGTTGCAGGGGAGAAAATAAAAACACAGCAAACTAAACACCAAATCAGTTTCCATGAACACCTGAACAGGCACAAGTTACACTCCCGAGGCTACTAATTCATGCCAGCACTGATTGTGGAAGCATTCCAAGGGCTACTGTTAGAAAAGAACAAGCTATACATTTATTGTGCATTAGCTATTGTACCCAAACTTGTCTCTTCAGAAAAGAAGTAATTTCACAACAACCAACACTTCGACAATCTGAAATACATACTTTATATAAACCTTACAAAAACTGGGAGTGAAAGAATAAAAATCGAGCACTAGACGGAAAGTGATATTCTTACTGCTAATCTATGAAGTCTATTCTAGATTCAGTTTACATATATTACATATGAGTTTACATAAAGGAATTACTGTGTGAGAGAAATAAAGCCACAAATGCACTTGATTCCTTCTATTCTTTGCTCTCAGTTGACTACACCTCTTTAGAAAGGCAACAGAAACAATTGATGTCATTCGTGCAAGAAGATAAACGATTTGAAAAGCAAAAAGAAGTCCTTTATAATTTTATAAGCTGTGAGTCTCCTTTGAAATTACACAGACAAGAAAAAAATAGATTTGTAATCTAAAGCATTCACTTATTTTTTTTGTTGTTTTTTTTGAAGCTAACAAGGCAAAGCAAAAAAGATCACAAAATCCATTTCAGAAACTGGAATCAAAGCCATACACTGTAACAGACTCAGACAGAAGATGTTATTAACCCAGGTAATCTCTGATGGCAAAAGAATAATAATAGAAAGGGTTACCTGTCCGTCTCCAGTCTGGAATAAATTGCAAAATAGGGTATTTTTACCTGGAAATACTCCAGTCAAGGACGTTATAATACATTACCCCAGTAGGCCTGAACATATATTTTAAAAATTAAAAAGGTTTGGATGTCAGCATCTCTGTGTTCCAGTTTATCAATTAGAGTGAAGAAACAGAAGCCTTCTTTAATTTAATAACCAGCTGTCCAGCACATAATTGAAAGAATTATAAAATAAACCTTAAATAACAAAAACCTTTAATAGAAATGCTTTGTAAGTAGCCTAAGGACAGAGGATAAATCACTGATGTTTTACCTTCACCCCACAAATCAAGACTAACCTTAGCTGAAAATAGAAACAGAACTGAAGATCTTGTTATCAGGCTGAAAAAAAAGTATCACAGAACTACCACATTTAATTCAGCAGTATTTATCAGGATCATCACTCTGTTAAGAGAAAAGTAGAATACAGATAGGATAGACATTTTTCTTAGGAAAAAATATTTTGCCTCTTACCACCTATCTCTAGTGTATTACATTTAACAAAATAGGTGACTTTCTCAGACAGTGAAAGCAAATTGAACTACTCACTCAAAGGATATTTACATTCAGAATTAACCCAAACTCAATACTCAAGTACTGTATGGAACAATTCCAGCACAATTCTTAAGACTGCCAATGGATTTTCTCCTACCTTCCCAAAATAAGTACTTTAACCAATAAGCTTTCAAAAAGCTTACTGTAATACATTAAATAAATACCACACACATACAAAAACACTCCACCAGAAACATGACCAAGAAAAACAGGAAAAAAAATTGAGACAGCCAGGCAGGAGTATTTGAAGATCTGAATTTGTCATTCTTCAGGTCTGATTAACACCAGCTCAGCAACTGACTGCGGCTAAGCATAATTCATTGATGGGCCTTACATACACAGGTTATGAAGTGCACTCGAACAAGAAAACGATGCAAAATGTCCTTCTGTCTCCACCCTCACCTTCTAGTTATCTGCCACTCCTTGTCTTTGTGTCTTGTACATATGTGCACAGGTTTAAGCCCGAGCTGGAACTAATCTCATGCAAAAGGTGTGAGATTCATCTAAGCAGTAACTCCTGTGCAAATATATACATCCAGATTGGTCTACTAAGCTTCCTTTGGTGTCAATGAAGGGACCTAGAAGCACATGTGCAGTTACTCATATGGACACTCTGAAACAGAGACGTTCTACTATTCCCTCTTCCTTCTTCTCCCTTTTTCTCCAGAATTTCAGGTAGTCTAACACTGCATTTCTCTAGAGTTGCATATTTACATGCACTTTGTCATAAGACATCTTAGAAGCACAGATACAGAAAACCACCTTCAATTAAATAAACAATTAATATACAAAGCCACATTTACATATGGTAGCATCTAAATACTCCCTCCAAAGTCCTGACTTGGAGGAGACGGTACTGAAAAAGTTAGATTTGTGTCTCCAAAGTGGAAGCTGTCCATGCAGGCCGGTATCCAGCAGCCATAATGATCAGTGATCACAGAGCCAAACTGTTATTATGTGTCTATGGTGCTCACCTCATACTGATTTAATAGCCCTATTTCTTTTGGGTTCTTGTACTGCATCTTCAAGGTCACATTGCACCACATTTATTCTGAGAAGTCTAGAAAGCTAACAAGAACAGCAAGCTTTATATTGATTCAACTTAACTGCTTGAAAGTTGTCAGATTTAAATTGATCCTTTATATGAACTGTTTTATCATCCTAACCAAATGCCACAATATTTAGGGATGCACCATGCAAAGCTGCATTTTTTTCCCCACCTGCTCATCTATACAAGTATATTTTTGGGTCAAAACAGCTTTGCTTTGTTTATTTTCTTATACTGAATTGTAAATAGTTCATTCCCTATATACATATATATATTTATTATTATTATTTAACCTTAAGATGATCCTCTTACCAACTTGCTAAGGATAACAGAAAGGTAACTCTTATTGTAGGTCAGTAACTTCAGATCAGAAAACAAACACGCCATTGCCACCAGTGAATATTTTAAAAGCAACGCCCATCTGCAAATACAACCAAGTGTAGCAGTCACATTTTATGTTCTCAAGGAAAAAAAATATTATAGATCAACTCCACTGATTATGCCTTTGCTTGCTCAAATAAAAGACCATTTAAAAAATTTAGCTAGTTTAAACAAAAAAAAAGCCAAACTTTTCCTCCAATTCTCAAAGTAAACAAACAAACAAAATCCTGCTTAAAATTGAATATTTGATGCATTCATTTACAATGACTGGAAACCCGTTCAGTGCAAAAAACCTCTAACACTGATTTTTGTTGTTGTCATTCAACTTAATTCATTTATATTCTCCATGCTTAGTTAGAATTAATCACAGACGAAGCTGCAGCTGCAATTAGTTTGTACTTCACCACCTGTTGCACTAATTGTATCTAGAGAGGTGCAGGGATTAACAGCCCTCCTGGCTTTGCCACTAACTAGTAATTGTTACTACAGAGGCAGGACTCCTGAGGAGTGGCTACCATTCCTTCCGTGGCTGCAAATAATTGTCTCCTCAAGCCCTCAAATTACCCACTGCGTGATTTTACTCTATTAGTTTACGTGTTCTTCTAACAAGCTACAGCTGTATTTTGAACATAATACCATCTCAGGGGAATTGCAATGCATATTTTCATATTTGCAATTATTAATTAAGTGCACTGCACAAAGGACTACCTGATATAACAGGGAGCAAGTACAGCATGATTTCAGAGTTGAGAGTTCCCAACATAGGGCTCCCTGTGCAACAGAAAAATCAGTCAAAAGATCATATAATACAGTCAAAGTCCTTCCAAATTACTAGACCACTCCAGAAACACTATGAAATACACTTCAACACAATTTTTTTAACAAAAATTTTTTTAACAAGCTATTTGTGTGTTACTTCTTATCTAGCAAGACTTGAGAAATATTTCCAGATCTGTAATTCAAGGATTTTAGACTGTTAAGTCCCAGACAAGATAACAAAAAGGATGTGAACAATTATATTGCCACAGAACATGTAAAACTGGAAGTAGACAGCTGCATTGTTATTTCTGGAGTACGGGAATGACCAAGAAACAGGCCACAAACGGACCACTCAAAAGAGCTTACAACGCTTAGGCAGTTTGCCAGACATCCTTGTAGACTCAAACATTACACAAATGTGCTGAATCCTATTCATTTCTTGCAGAGGCAAGCTGATATTGCAAAGTTGCATAATGCAAGTGAAGGACAGAATGGCTTTGTGACACCAGCAGCTGAGGTCAGAAACAGCTGTTTCATCTGTTTTGGTTCAGAGCTAGCACATCACCCCAAGAGAGTCAGGAAAAGTAGCAGTTCTATGGTTTCAAGCAGTACCCAGAAAAACCACACAAAAGGATTACACAGACAACCAAAGAACAGCATTGCATTCATGAACTGATAAAAGAAACACAAGCATGACTTACATGTCACTGCTTAAACCAAAGTTTTGTTAATTATTTGTGCTGTTGGCCTACACTGATGGGTAAAGAAAAAAGGGCCAGAGGAATTTCATCTGGCACTGTGAACTTTGAGAAAAGGATGTGTGTTCATATGCATCTACTTTTAAACAGAATTCAACTCTAGCATATGCTTAGATAGTTCCAAATTCAAAGAAAAAATAAATCTATACAAAAAACTTAAAATATAATTTTCTTAAAAAGAAAAACTCCTCCTTTCTAAGAACAAAATAACCTGATCCACATTGCATTGAGAAAACTCAAAACAAATTTAAAAGCTTTTACAATTTTTTTTTTAACTCAAGCTTTTTTTTTTTTTATTTATTTTCCTGTTTAAAAGCACTACTCCAAAGAGTGCCGTATCTCACATTTCAGGTACAAAGGGCATTTAGGGTTGAAAATCTAAGACTGCATGAAAAACAGGTAATCATTTTGGTATTATCCTTAATTTTCAAAGCAATCATTGCCAGAAAGAGGAATGCAAGCAATGGCTTTTTTTATTCTTATTACAAAATCCCTCTTTCTGAAGCAATATCAGAATTTTAATGACTCATATATTCTGTGAATGAGCATAATGAACACTACAACTCTGACATTTTCAATGTTCTGAAATTTGATTTGTTGGCAATTTCTATTCTCTCGTGCTTACTTCCTGCAGGAAAGAGGTAAAATATCTACCCAGTCAAAAGACAGAATTTATAAGACAAGTTTATGGATTCATTTTAACTCTCCAGTAAAGTGAAGAGCTCTGCCTTATTACACATCTTGAAAAACCAATATGCACATACCCAAGTAACAGCAATTTTTCCAAGAATGAGTTTGAATAGCTTCATGGGAGAACTTAGCCATATGTTAAACAAGTCTCCCAGAAGTTTAAATTCTTTTGCTTCATACAGTAGATATGCAAATGTTAACGTTCCTTTCTTTACACAGAGCAAGAATGTTTTCTTCAAGTTTACAGTGCCCATCCAATGTCTTAAAGCTGCAAAAACAGAAGGCAGGGTGATGCTCCCAGGCCACAAGCTGACCAGAGAATGCAAGAAGGGCATCTGGCACTGTGATCAGTTCTCTCCTCCAAACTCTTTCAGTGAGCCATCACCAGCTTGTCACCCCCTTGCTAGCATAGTTCCAGTGTCAGCACAACCCTGCACTGTCCCACATTAAGGACTAAAAGTTCCTGCTTTCTTAGTAAATGATACTTTCCACGCGCATCCAATCTGATGCCTGCAGGCTTAAGACAGCTGGAACTTGCTAACACTAACAGTTATGTCATCTGCACCCCATATGATGCTTGAAACTGCCAGTAAGAGGGGGAGAACTTAAGGATTCACAAATGAGAATCATTAACTAGATACTGTGAAACTAACATTTTAAGGTTCCTAACTCACATTTTTAATGGATCAAATAGAAAATTCCCTATTTTTTTTTATAACAAATAGGCTCAGCATTTCTCCATACAGTAAATTTCAGCTTTCGGCAAAAAAACGAAGCTTATCACACCTCTAGCTTAGGAATTTTATTTTCACCTTGTGTGACATCTCTGTCCTAGGACAGATGTTTTGCAGTGCTAGCACTGTGCTGTGCAGCTAGCAGCAAAGCCAGAGCCATCTCAGCTCTCTAGTGAGCAGACAGCAGCGACAAAGATTCCTCAGCAAGTCTCTGCACTTACTTCTGAACTGGGGAAAGAAGAAAGTGCTGGAGAGGGTGTTTTAATCACCCTCCTCCCTTGTTCTCTGCTGCAAATTCTGATTCATTCCCAGTTTAGTATTTACTAGATTATAGAGCTGTCCAACGGTTTGCATTTCAAAGAGGCATCCACTGGATAGAAATTAAATTTCACTGAAAAAGACTGTTTTTCTTCATCCATTTTTGGACTTCTAAAAACAGCCATTGGGGGCATTCAGAATAATCCAACTAATAGTAACCAGAAAAGCCTTTTAAAGCTTGATCTCTGGGACTTTTACCATTTGTAAACGAAGCTATTTTACCTGATGCTTTGAATGCTATGGAAACAATTATAACATATTTTTTTCCCCAATAGATTTTATGGAAGTTATTATCATGAAAAGAAATGTCTTCCCTTTATAAATGTTAATAGCATTTTCAAACAATTTTATTATCCCTGTCAATTATAGAACACATTAAACACAACAACACATTAAAATTTTCTCTGTACTCTTTTCTCAATTTCTTGAAAAGTAACAAATAAAATAGAAGAAACGTTGTTAATGATGAAATCCCATTGGCATATTTCATATGCATGAGAAGTTGTGTGTCTTGAAACACGGACTAATGAAAAAGTTGCTTTTTGCATGCACGTTTTCATTTCATCTCTCTGGCTGATTAAAGAATTAACAAATTTTGTTAGTTTATGAAATATGAATCTGTTCATAACGAAAACACTCTCCTGATAAAACAAAAATGCTGGACAAGGTATGTTAGCTTCACCTGTGGTAAATGCTACAGTGCTGAATACATATATATACACAACTGTAAAATAGAGTAGCCTGATTGAATCCTTCAAATCAAAAAAAGCTCTTAACTAGTATTTCCATTAAAAAAGCATGTGCATAAAACAAAACGCAATGAAGAGCTCTTATGTACTCAAAGAATAGAACAGTTTTCTTTTCAAAATCCATTCATTCAAGCTACTTTTAGTATTAAAAGTTCTTTCCTCACTGATCAAGTCTACTTCTCTCAGAGAATCTTTGTGAAGTAAAATAGCTTTCCTTAAAATTGTCCTTTCCTTAAAATTGCCCTTAAGCTATTTCAAGCTTTCTGAGCTATTCGTTTATAGTGTATGACATACTGGAGCCCAAGGAAAATAAGTACATCTCAAAACCAGTTATATGATTCAGAATATGAAGAGTCCCCTTCATCTGATTCACACAAATAAAAATACATATTTGGAAGTGAACTTCCATGCTTTGTTTTGTTTATTTTTGTAGTACAACTTACTATCCAGCAATCTTAGAAATGCTTAGTAATCCTGCTTCTTTGGCACTTCTGTACTAGAGCTCCAGTCACACCACTTCTTCTCTGTGCCAAAGTATTTAGTTACAGAGGTCTCCATTACTTACCTGATGTGCATTGTGCCTCTGCCCCCAGATGGGTCATTTCATCATAACCTTCTATATATTTCAACAGTTTCCACTTTTCCATAATAGGATATGCATCTTTAGAGCACTAATTAATCCCAGCCAATCCCTTATCCAGATCCTCCCTGCATACTTGCAGGGAGCTTCCAAGTAAGGCAGGCTCTGTGGGCCACACTGAAGTGAAGCACCATGCCGTCTGAAGTCTACTTAAAGAGTTTACACAAGAAATTCATGCTGGTTTATCACTTTCTGTCCAGGCTTGCCTTCTGAGCCCTTGAAATGTCAGCCAGCCACAAGGAAGACTACATCAATTTACTGCCTCATTACTTTGGGTTTTGGAGGCTACTCCTAGGTAAGCAATATACAGAAAGGAGAATCATGCATCACAGTCTTTCGGCAAATCTCATGCAGCAAACTGCACTGAAACAGCAAGCTGAAAAAACTTGAAAAGCAAGAATGTGAAAGCATGACATATCTCCCTGGTTATTCCACAGGTAAGTAACTATGTGAAGCAGGATTAAACTGTTTCAAAGAGCTTACAAGCAAATGATCTTCTTGACTTTGCATATATTAACTCAACAATATGGCTATACCATAAAAAAGTCTGACAGTCTGTGCCAGAAATGCAGAAAAATAACCTAAGCACCATTCACTTACCAATCCCAGCTTCCTGTTTACTAGACCCATAAAATCAAAACAGCCTCTTCTGATCTAACTCCCAAACCAGACCCTTACCTGAATGAGCAGCAGCCAGTCACTGGAAACTCAGGTCAGTCAGAAAGGTTCAACACAAGAGATAAGGAAAGCGTGGAGAAGGAGAAGCAGGCAGCACAGGCATCAAGTTAGCAGTCTGCTGCGGTGGAAATAGAACAGTCCCTCGATGGAGAGTATAACAAAAACTCAGAGAAAGGAAAATGATCGGCTCTTCAGAGAGCATGACAAGGATTCATGCTAAGACAGAAATTGCTAGAAAGGAAAAATCTCGTTTTCAACAGAATAGAGCCTACAAATTTTCCAGTCAACGGTCCCTGCTGAAATAGGCTGATATTGCTCTAGAAGAGTTCATTATTATGACCAGTTAATTTCTGTTGGTAAGATTTCCTTTGGTCATTAATAGATTCCTCAAACTAAACTTATAGTAGCAGAACTGATTAAAAAGGATAGTTAAAAATGTAAGCCACATTTTCCAATATTATACAAAGGAAAGGACAACATATAATTATTTTTTAAACAAATGTATGATTCTATGAAAAAAATATATATATACATGGAAATAATCATTGCTTTGGGCTCCTAATAGAGTAATTGTCCAAATCTGTATTATAGCTTGTATATGACTCAGTAGTAAAAACACCCACCAACTTTCTTTAAATGTTTCCACTTTTCTGAAATCCACATCAGAATTCCAGCAGCACTTCTCCGTACCTCTCATCTTTTGTTCTTTAAAAAGGAAAAAAAAAATTCTGCAAGACTACACAGAGAAAGCATTCTAATCTTCATGGGTAAGTGCAAGAGTATCACATACGTTTATTGCTTGGATTTAAACTTTTTTTCCCCTAAAATTTTTGATATAGTTTCCTTTTTACTCTCAAAAGATTATTGCAAACTGTTTTTCTATTATGCAGTGAGAACGCAGGTACACATTTAAGCAGGCTTCAGGAACACTATTCTAACACTGCTTAGTCATAGATCTTCCTCTATATTCCCATGTATCAATATGTTTAGTATTAAACAGATGATTTTCATTTACATATTTCTGGACTTCATCCTCATTTGAATAAAAATCCTTCTTGGTGCAATAATAAGCTTATCAACCAGAGAAGGAAAGGCAACAGATTTTTATTCTTTCATAGAAGAACAGCCAAGCTGTCACTGTGGTTTATTATATAAAACCCTTAGTTCTGATACTGTGATTAAAACATCAATTTCCTTAAAGAGTCATTCTCCATCATATGGATCTGATTAAATGTGCATAGCTTAAGTACGAGAATTAAAAGGATTGGAATGGAGATAGACTACACTTTAAAGCACAGACACAGTGCTCGCACATGTCTCTGCGCAACAAGCTTGAGAGCTGTGACCATCAGCCTACCTGCACTGCATTTAAAAGGTAACATGTCTTTCCTTGGTGAAATAATAACAGTTATGACACATGAAAAGCTTATGCAGTGAGGTGTTGATTTGATGCTGATTACTCCTTTGAGAACTGGCTGAATGAAGCTCTCCTTAGAGGGCATCCAAACTGAAATAGCAGAGATCGGCACCAAAGAACAAACAGGGTAGCTATGTGCACAGCTCCAACTAGCTTCAGAAGAGTCAACACAGAAGGGAAAACCCCTCAGATACAGGCAACATTCTAGAGCTTAAACCAAACTGGTATGACCAAACAGCACAGGAAGACATTTTGACACAAGTGTCATACTGATAGGTTTTTGCCTATTCTTAACCCACTGGTTATCAGCACAACAAATAGCTATTGAAAGGAAGAGACTAATTACTTGAAAACGTTTTTATTTTTAATTGCAAACATAAAACAGTTCGAAGTTAAAATGAGGTGCCACTATTGAAACATGCTTGATGGCAGCAAAAAGTGTTTTCCCACTGGAACTCTAGAACCGACATCCCAGATCCACTACAGTTTGACAGAAATGTGTATGTGTTAAGGTAATCATTGAAAATAAATATTATACCTATTTGAAATTGCAAACCACTTCACTCTATTAATCACTTCAGCAAGCTGTGTGCTTTTTACACTTGTAATCACTCATGGAGATAAGATCATTGCTAAAGCAGACAGAACAGTACGTGCCAAAAGCCGTTCGAAAAATAAACAAAACTGAAAAGAATATTTTCCCAAACACCTTTAACACGTTGACCTGTGCCCATGCTTTCTAAAATACTACCAGTCTCCCATGATGACCTAGAGCATTCATTCACAAAGCACGAATGATCAACCCATGGTCCCTCCAGGTGACTAATTTCTCCAAGCTTTTGCTGCACTACGTATCAGTATTTTCTGTGGGGCAGAACCATCGCCCAGTTCAGGTTAGAAGGGACTTATCTAGAGGTATACCATTTCAAGCCCCTGCTTAGAGCAGCTTTAACTAGATCAGGTCACTCAGGTCAGGATTACAAGTCAGCTTAATGAAAACTCTCATCCCTAAATCTCTGAGACTACCAAGGAATAAGTAATTAAATATTAATATTTAATAATCACTCTTATTATAAACACTGAACAGTTGTATTTAAAAATACAAAAAACGTCAATATAAATATAAGAATGAAATTCTACCAAGATTTTTTTTAATAACAGCATGTTTAACAAGATGATTTGATTCCTGAATGGTTAAAATGGGTCATTATCAAAAGTGCCTTATTAAGGATACTAAACTTCTTTTTAAAATTGTGTAAAACAAAAAGAAGCATCCCAGGGGAGATTTTCACTGAACCTCAGAGTCACTAAGCTATGGCTAGAACAACACCTTCAGATCTATAAGATGATACAAAGGCAGGCTTTTATAAGCTTCAGCGTGCAACTTTTTACACATTTATACAACCTCCATCACATGAAATCTTTAAATCAAGATTACAGGTAATGTGGCTAAAAGCAACTTCGCAACCTTTGCAATCAGGGCCTGATTGACATCAAAAGCATCAACAGAAATGTCCCAGAAGTTATTGGGATTTATGTGCTAGGTGATTCAATTGTCTTTTGAAAACTTTTATAGCCCTGCTTTTAAAGGACTATTTTGATTCAGAAAAAAAAAAAGGACTATTAACTGTGTCTCTCTAGAACAGAGGCTGGGCTGCAATTACTATGACTTCAAATCTACAAATGGATAAACAAATTTTTGACAACTGATTAGAAAAAAAAGTTTACCACTCTAATAATACACCAGATTCTCCCATTTTCTCTTTTTTTTTTTTTGGTGCTAACCTCATTTGAAGTTTCCATATCTCAATCTGGTTAGCTATTCTATAGGTATTTTCTTATTCAAAGAAAAAATATAATTGGGTTACTGTCATGACAATTTACTTCAGGAAGGGAAGAAAAAAAAGACGAAGAAAAGCCTAGAGTCTCAACTAAAACAATGAGTCTTGGAGCATTGAAAAAACACCAAGTGCAAGATAAATCAGAATGAAATACTGGAAATTGGCAACATGGGGCAGGAAATGCCAGTTGTCACGTAACCTCTACTGAATGTAAATCAGAAAACGTAGACACAAATCTATGGGAGTGCTACAATGGATCAATTTCTTCTCTCAATTTATCTCCTAAAGTAACACATCCATGCTTAAACGCACCGTAGACTTAATATGACATTCCTACCACTGGACAAAGCCACAGAGAAAACCCTTTTTAATTCTGAGCAGACTCATTATACCATGGCAAAGCAGAGGTACAGTACATCCTTCTAATTTCACCAGCCAAGCACAGAACAGCGCCTTGTATGTATCACAAGGTCTCTACAGAAAGTGCAGAGAGCGTGCTGCCAGTACTTGAGCTGTACAAGGAGCATTCTGCAGCTTTTTCACCTCTGCTGCTCCATGAACAAGTAAAACCTTAACTCTTTCAAATATATGACAGATTAGCACTGTCTTCAATGTTATGTAGAACTGACTTTCTATGTATGATAGTCTCTTCAATTAGATAAAGAATAAAGCAGTTTGATCATAGCTTTGACATTTAAAAATACATTTCATTACATACTTCTTCCCCAAAACCAAATAAGTAACATCTTAAATAGGAGATTGTATGGTAACTGTTGAATCACAGCCTGAACCAATGATTGATCACCTGAGGCGAGCACTGAGTCAGCCACAGGAGCACAGGTGAAGGCAATGTACCTGTGTGACCAGAAGGGGTGGAGTCTGACTCCACCTCTCCTAGACTCCATTCAAAGGCTGACCACCACTGGAAAAGGATCTCTGGTTGGATCCCTCCCTTTGTGGAGTTTTCCCCTGGTGAGCCTCAATCTTCAGAGACAGAAGAGCATTTCCCTTATTACTCATTGCCTCTTTACCATCTTGATAATTTTTCTAAATTACACCATCTATTGAACAGCTTGACTGACAATACCATTTGGTAGTATTCATTTTGTTTTCCACCCTACAGAGGTAAAAAAGAATATGACAGCTGTTGTAGCATAACTATACTAATCATATTACTCACAAATTGTTTACAGTAAAGACCTTGGTAATGGTTGATTCCAACTTTTTTATAGCATCCAGTGACTATTATTAACATACAGACTAAAAGCAAGCATCTTCTGACCTATGTGGATTACCATTTGGGCAAAAGATCTGTAGATTTATTTATACTCGTATGCGTCGATTTAAGCCAACAAATCACCTGGCAGATGAACAGAATCAGAAAGCTAGAACTGAAAGACTGACAAAACAGAAAATAGTGGAGGATATAAGAATACTGAAGATTTTATAAGGAGTTCAGTACCTAATCTGCATGTAAGCCTCTGGATGAAATACTCATGAGCAAAGCTAGAGTCTGGAAAATGAGGAAGGCCCAGCGTTTTAATTCTACCAACTACATATCACACATCTTGTCACATATTCCTATCAGAATAATCATAATGCCTCCACCTCTATTCCAAGGCTGAAACCCCACTCTAAGTACCTCATATTTCTACAGCAGGCAGAGGAATTGCCTGCTAGCAGCCAATCTGCTGATTTTATTTGAAACTACTCTTAGATTGAAACTCCAGTGACAATAAAAACACAAAAGAGAAGGTATTTTGTCTTATAGAACCTTTAGT
This sequence comes from Cyrtonyx montezumae, assembly GCF_038088225.1. Taxonomy (NCBI): domain Eukaryota; kingdom Metazoa; phylum Chordata; class Aves; order Galliformes; family Odontophoridae; genus Cyrtonyx; species Cyrtonyx montezumae. Next base: position 21,302,294 of record NW_027072045.1, on the reverse strand, counting down.
GGAATATTCTGAACAACTCTTGTGTCAAACACCCTACTTAGTGTACACGTAGTTGTAAGTATACAAGTATATTCAAGTGAAAGAGCAAAACTGAAGTATAGGGACAAACTCATCAGTGTGTTAAGGAGCTTTTGTGCAATGCATTGCTCTTGTTCAGGAACAGCCTGTTAGTTAAGAATGCAGTGGGACTGATGTGCAGGAGGAGCTCACCTTGACAGAAGGCGCCCTCCTCACTGCAGGCCAAGGCTTTTCCCTCCATGCTTTACTAGCGGTACTTGAAAGTTAAGTTATACTGAGGGAATGTAATCCAAAAGGGTGCTTACAGAAATGGACAAAGTTTTATTCTAAAATCAGGTATAAAATAGTAATTGACTTTTAACACATTACTCACAGCTGCAATGTTCTATGGCTACACATCCTGCTTGACTTGCTTTTGCAACAAGAAAGCAACAGAATATGTAACGTTTCCTGTTAATTGTATAAAACCTCTTGATTATACTTCAACATTTCCCTTAGGACTAGTAATTTCAGGTGCTAACTAGTAAATTATAATTCTTGTAAGCTGAAATATCTCAGTTGTTCATTCTTACTCAGAGTGCTTAGCTCCATCACTGAAACACAAGAACAACCCATAAAATTTCAACGAGGTATCAAATATCAAACACATATCAGGCAGATGTGCTCAAGGAGGCAACCGAGTTGCATACACTGAGGTTGCTCCAGCTTTCCCTGTTTCCTCTGAACATTTGTCCACATCAACTAACTGCAGAATATTTAAACTATTATTGACTTCCCACATTGGTCACATATAATGCAGCTTTAAATTACACGGAATTTCGCCCCGGTCTAACTTTCAACAATCCTGACTAAAACTACACTCGTGCCCTGTTTTGTTTCAGCAGCACATGCGCACGGTAGGAAGGTAGCACAAAAAAAAAAAAAACCTGTATTGCCCCCAGGAGGACTAATGGGTGCAGACAGGAGTCACAGAGAGCAGCACTCAATAACACAGAAGCATGCTCTTATCTTGTGCTCCTCTGATAACAATTGCAGGGAGCTGACAGATCAACTGCATGCAGAGCACACTGCCAGCTGAAGCACCATGTTATCAAATCATCACTTTTAAAGCAATCTACATAAAGAAACAGAAGGTTCTGCTTGGTAAACTGCACAGATAACTTGCTTACTCTGTACCAGTGCAATACAGCCTTGAGAGATAAGAAAGAACTAAGGGATGGGTGCTATATATGTGTCACGTCTCTTTCCACAGTAAAGGCCACTGATTTGATTTGGCTCATGCTTAACCACTTGGAGTAGGTCAAAAGTCAAAATTAAAGGTCATCAGCAAAACCCATATGAATACGCATGTTACTGTGACACAAGCAAGCAGAAAAACACATAATGGATGTGAATTGAAGAGCTAATTCCATGGAGGACATTTTGTTTACAGATAAATTCTTAAAGTAACAACAAAATGTTGAACAGCTATAACAGATATCAGCATAGATTTTATTCCAGAAGTTATCCCGTAGACTTTAACATTTTTTCACACATTGCCACAAAACGAAAAAATAACACAAAAACTTCAGTAAGTGATTTTGATCATTCATTTTAAATACCATACAAAATGAAAATTCTTCAGATGCAGAATAGTGAAGAAAAACATACAGCAGTGCAACTGCACCAAAGGAAACCTATACTTACTCCACTTTCTTTGATATATCATTCTATGATAAAGCTACAAAGAACAAAGAAGAGGCACACACATCTTCAAAACCTACTTAAAATATTAATTGTAAAGCACAGCATATTTGGCAACTCCTTCCAAACTACTTCCACTCACGCGTAAAGAAACATCTCTGCAAATTCTGATGTGCCACAGTCCTCCTTCCTCAGGCAATGATCTTATATCTCATTAGCTAAGTAGGTCTGAGCAGGATCAGAACTGAAAATGTGCAAAGAGGTCAAGACTCAAACCTGGAGGGTAGCTACACGTGAGAAGAATTCAAACACACCCACATAGCATTCATCTGAACATTTCTAATCCCTTCATTAGATATGAAGACCTGTGGCCGGAGCAAGCACCATACTGAGATTGCTCCCCCAAGATATCCAGAGATCAATTGTTCTGGTTTTTATTTCATGGCCAATTTAGCATGATTTCACATGATACATACCGACACTGATTCTGTATACTACTTATTCACTTCAAAGAATTAACCCCCTTTTTCTGCAAAGTCCTGTGACAAAAATCAATAAAAGGATGCACAGGCAAACATGTAAATGAGTTCAACTTGAGATTCTCTCAGTGTTTTAGCTTAAGCCAGATTTCCTTTCTGCTGTTAACAGCTGTGCCCCACACCAGCTTTGCAATGATTTTGAGCAGTATGGTTGTCCCTTTACCTTACCTATACCAAACATAAATACGATGGCTGTGGTCATTCACAAGGCTTACTGCACATATATAGGATGCCTTAAATACTAAAAACCAGCATTAACCATCCAGAAAGCTCTTTATCCAGACAATATTTTTTGGTTTAGCAGATCAAAATTTAGCCAACTTCATATCAAGCTATTAAAAAATAATCTGGTTACTTGTAAAACAAAACAGAAAAACCTGAAGTACTCCATTATCACTCTCTGATACATATTCCCAAAGGAGTAAGTATTATTTCTAAAAAAATATATTTCAGCTTTACTGCCACAGGTTTTGTGGTTTTTTCCTTTTTTTAAACCAAACACATAAAACCATTAGAGCCAAACATTTTGAGAATTTCACTGCTGCCAAATAGCCTGCAAAGCCAACTACAATAATTCACATTATTCTTTTTCAGTTGCACTTCGATACCATTCAGCAATTGTCCATTTCCTAGCATGTGGTGCTATCAGCTTTCCATTTGTATCTATTTATTGTTCATCATTATTCACTTGTTGATTAACTTCCCTTTTAATCACTTTTTTTTTTTAATCCAAACAAGTTCTCCTCCTTATTTCATTCTTTGGCAACTAATGAATCAGGCCTGCACAGATCCCACTTATCACTGGTATTCTTATGTCTCAGGATTACCTCCCACTCCATTTACTTGTAACTGCTTTCAATTTCATGGATGCATATATATATTTATATATTAAACTGGCAAGTTGGTCATGTTTAACATCGACTACACTGTTTTTACACAGCAAACATAATTATCATAACTGCTTTTAGTTAAGTGATCAGCTACTAAGATTAATGGTAGCAGAAAAGAAGGAGGAGGGCCTACATAACCTAAGATAGATGCAGTATTCTGCATAAAACACTTTTTAAAGAATTAATTAAATATATCACCTATGACCATGAGTGTCATTTATTTATTCCCAGAAGGGATAAACAGGAAGGAAACAATAGATGAAGATGTATGCTAGATTTATTTCAAGCCTCTTCCATAGCAGAACATGGGGGAGAGGCAGCCACGTGGTCCATGAGCTGCACCAGAACCTTACAAGTCAAGCTCATGGGAGCTGAGTGCTGAATGCACTGGAAACATCTGTCCATGTTTTAAGAGCAGAAATATATTCATATAAATATTCTACTTCTGCTTTCCCCTCGCATGAAATATTTACTCAAAGTAAAAATAAATTTGAATTCTTAACATAGAATTATCTCAGCCTTTTTCTTGAAATATAAACAAAAACTGTAAAGGAAAAAACACAACTAGACAAAATTTCCACTAGATGTACTTTTTTTTTTTTTTTTTTTTTTACACTTTCATGAAGGCACAGATAGTCTGGTATATTAAAAGTAATCTTTTTAAAGGAAGAAAACTGTAGCACTACCGACCTAACTCTCCTTGAAGGTTTAGCTTATGTTCTGTATTCCCCAACTATTAAATCCTGTTTTGCATAATATTAAAATACAAGTGTATTTTCTGTCAGTGAACGCTGCACTTCAGTAAGGAAGAAAGCAAAGTGAGTGCCTGCACGTATACCAACAAACAATCACTCAACTTTACAAGCATTTTAAGTTGAAAGGGATGGCTTATGCCATAACACCTAAACAATTTGCACACACTTGGGAGGATAAATACTCTCCTTAGAAACCAAGGCTTCTTACTCTCCAAGTCATTAGCGAAAATAAAATTCAGTACCCTTACAAAACATTATTGCATATATGATAACAATTGCTCATTTCACAAAGCTGATAAAAATTAGGATTTAAGTATGCAAACACTCATGCATCAGTAACTCAAACTGAAGCATTCTCTCTGCATAATACCAAACATACATAATATACATTGATAAAATACAATCATAACAGAATGCTTTTCATTATCCTCAGGATCAAAGCCCTTACTTAAAAATTCAAATTAAAGTATGCCAATTGTAATAGTCATGATAGACGTACATGCGAACATAACAAAAGACATAAGTTACGTTGCACCACGTTTTGCCTATACAATAAGATAACCTTAAAATCATTGCAAGACTGATAGTCACTAAAAACAAAGAGGTGAAACTGTGTAGAAAATACTAACATTTACCAGGTAAACAGGAAAAATAACAGCACCCCAGGAACAGGTACCTATATCTATCCTTAGCTAGTATAGATTTCTCCTAGGCGACAGGAAAGCTGAACCGATGGTTGGCTCTCCCTGGGATAATGACCTGAAACTAATCTCCAGATAATGGCTGATACCAAGGGGCTGCAGGACAAAAGAACATCAAATCTGCTGGGACCCACCCATGCTAAAAACAGGAAAGCTGAGATTTTCCTGAGGGAGTAGAAATGGAAACTGCATCAGACAACTGCTTGCCAGCGATAGCCGCATCAAACCTTCTGTGACTTGAACTCGGAACAATATAAAGCAGCTCGGCATTTCCTGTGAATACATCTCACACCAGTGATGAAAAAACTGTATCTTACCTGAGGTCTGCTAAAACTGAGCTGATAGCAGATAAGGCAGCTTGAATAGAAAGCTGTAATTTTGTACTGGAGTGACCCATCAGTGATGGGTTAATAGAAAAGGAATGAAAACTTCATAGATGCAAATAACAGTTCCGTATTTCATAAGTGCTTCTGATTTTTTAAAGTACTTTTAGGAACGGCTAGCACCTTCCTCTTGTCAGCTAGAAAAAGTGGAATATAAAAATATATGACTAACTGAGCTGGAATTCAAAGTCTACCCAAATGAAAAATATGAAGAGCTATGAGGTTAATTTATTTGGAAAAGTATGGTTTCTATTGAAGTTGCATTAGAAAAAAATTACAACTCAAATACCACCATTTTCCAAAGAAAAAGAAAAAAAAAAAAGAAAAGGTAAAAATCAGATGCAGAGTACAAGCACTCTGAATTACATTGGCTAAATTAAGATAGATTTTAAGAGTATGGCATATATACTTCACAGGGTCTCAAATAGAAATCAGTGAAAATTCGAAGCTACAAACAGAAGCTGTAATGAATGGTATGGAAAGTATCACAGTAATAGTGAGATTGTAAAGTCTCTACCTACAGCAAATAAGAACGGGACCAAATGCAGCAGTCACAGACAAAAAAAAAAAGGAAAGAAGTTGCTTACCTTCAAAAGACCACAAGCAGGCAGGGATCTCCAACAAGAATTGCCTCCAGTGCCAACCTTTAAATGAGGTCTGGGAAGGAGTGGATCCTGGCTCCACCCCTTCCAGTCCTTCAGGTACATTACATGCACCTGAGCTCCCCTACATTACCTCTGCCTTCCCACCAGGTGCTTAATCATTGTTTCAGGCCGTGACTTAGAATTTCTGCTACAGGCACCAAGAAATTTCTCTACATTTCTATTTCAGAAACAAGTGAAGATGAGGTTTGCACATTGCCAAAAGCTTGTCTGGGCACTGCAGCTCACTATCCAATATCTATGCATAGCTGTGAGGTGTTTTCAGTTTGAGCATTTAGAGTCTCAACTTCCACTCTTGGCTAATGTTTCTGCTCTGCCTGCTGCATTAAAGAACTGTCCCATACGTTTCATCCACAACTGAGGAAGCCCCCTTCTTTAAAACAAGTGAATTAAATAAATTAAACAAAGAAGAATATAATACAAACAAACAATAAAACACCAACCACACCCGTTTCAGACATTTCAGCACCAACAGAACAAAAAGCAGAAACTCAAGGCGTTGCTTTTCTCAGTGCCACCAGCTGGCTGCCCAGCTCTTACAGCCAGCCCAACTACTGCATAGCCTCTTCTGCAGAAAGAAATCAGGCACAGCAGAGAGAGGACTTCCAGCTTCACTGAAATAGGCTAGCTGCATTTGTCCTTGCATCACTGTGCATGTTTTTCAGTTTTGTGCTATACTCTCACCACAATGGACTTCAGAGCAGTTTTTGCTTCAGTACATCAGATCAGCATTAGGATTGCTGAATAAATACAGCTCTGTGGCAATACGGATCAGCTAATTAAAAATACTTGCTCTGCAGAAGATTCAGGCTAACAAGCGTTTTTAATGATCAGTTACAGAAATTTTGCAAAAGAAGCTATGCACAGCATGAATTCGGTGTCTTTAATTCCCCAAGGCCAAAGTACATCAGCAGCACCCTAGCTGTGGTACCACTCACACACAGCCCTGTCCCTGGGCAGAAGTTGAACCTCCACCCCCTCCCATTGGCTCTTTTGCAATATTTGGTCCTGACTGGAAGGCCTCGGAGTGTCTCACAGTGTGGCTAAATCTAAAAGCAGCTTCTGAAAAGAAGCTCCAGACACATGCTGCTCTGTTGTTAGCAACTCATCAGCTACTACTTCGTTTCAATCTAGACCGTGACAAGCACAAAGTGCGTGCTTAAAGCCAAATATTCTTCTATCTCTAATTACAGTAGACTTGTAATTGACTTGCTTAAAAATATTAAAATATTTTTAGCATTATCAAACTCTTTAAAAGATGTGTACTATCTGCAGATCCACAGGTGAAATGGTAACATCATAGAGTCCTTCGGATCACTTTACAGATCTGAACTTTAAACTGCTGGAGCACCTTTTGGGCTGGCTGGGACAAAGGACAAGGATCGATGAGAGCCACATACTCACCTTTCATGCAAGAGAACAAGGATAGAGTACTGTAAAAAGCAGTGGGAACAGAAACATAACGACTCAGGCAAATAAAATTAAAAATAGGGGAGACCTATATTTAGATGAACTTTCTGGCTTAGTAAGGATTTGTATTTACTTTTGTGGAAAATAAAGGTAAAAAAATACAGTTTCCATTTGTCTGTAACTAGTTTCCTTAAAGATTATATATGTCAATCCATTTTAAGATTTTCAGCATATCTTAGAAGAAAAAACTATAAACTGAACTTGATCCAGCAATACTGTTTCTAAACAAGATGTACATTCAAACATTCACCCTGATCCAATGAATTTATGTTTACTGTCTGATTCATCCTGTATTTGAAAGAACATCCACTATCGCTATCAAGATACAAATGAATGTACAAATGGAACAGAAACATTACCTGTAAAAAGAAATGCAAATTTACAAGCTGTTTCTACAATAATTTGTCAGGTGTGGCAGTGCTAGCTGCATCACAGCAGCATCATTATCAAACGATAGGATGAGAAATGGTTCTACCAATGAGAGCAGCCTAGAGACTTTTGTTTGGTCAGAAAGTAAAAAAAAAAAAACAAAAAACCTCTAACCTAAAAGTTAAATTTTAAAAATGTAAACCAGACTATTTTTGTAGTGTAGAAAACGATTATTTTGCAGTCTCCTGTAACAGCTCTCCCATGCATTCCATTCTTCAATTTAAAAAATTGCTGCCTAGATCTTTCTCCATTAATTTTTCCCTTAAATGCTATTCAGTCAGCATACACATGCAGGAGCTTCGTAAATTTCCTGCTAAAACTTTCTGTCCTTAATCCTGCCCTGTGATCCTGTGATTGTGCTGTAGAGGGCTGAATAGGAAGAAGAAAACCTCCTCGCTTTTTTCCCAAAATGTTGTGTGGTTCTTTTTGTTTGTTTGTTTGATTGATTGATTTTTTTTTTAACTTTGAAAAAGTAAGTAGTTATTTTACTTACACATTCATTTATTCCTAAAAGAAAAAAAAAGTTGAAAATACTGCATCATTGCATTAACATATTGGTTTATATTTGTATTCTGTGTCACTAGTTCTTAAAGGGAAGAACTGTCACCCCAGACACTATCCACTAGATGTGTCAGTCAAAGTTAATCAGTAGAACAGTTAAATTAGATGAGACTCATTACTTGGAAGCACTGCTAAGAACTATGGAAAACCTTGAAGATTACAAATGAAGCTGTGGCTTTCTTACAAAAAGTCCTGCATAAATTCAGTTACACAGCCGTTGTTGGGTTTTTTTTTTTCCCCACTTCCATCTACTTTAAAATTAAGACACTTTGTATCCTGCTTGATGTTTCTATGACGACATTTGAATTGCACTTCAGAGTCCCCTGCTACTAATAGACCTCAAGGTATCTATTAGTTTTGCATTTAAATAACAACAAAAAGTAGAAAAAAAAATTAAGCAAACAGAAACTAATTTAATTATAGTTTTCATATACACACAGGGAGGGCAGGAAACCTGAAGAGGAGGGAGCTATATTTCTTCAGAATCTGCTTATTACATGGGTATTTAAGTACACACATTCTGTCCTCTCAGACGTGCTGTGAACTGTTTCCCTCACATCATGCAGTCAAGAAGGGAACAACTGAAGAATTTGAGGATTAATCAGTGTGTTAATTGAAGTTATCTAGATTGTGATAGATGGGGACAACATACTAAACAAGTTACTAAGGCAGCTGAACTCATCTGTTAAAACCAAAATTAATGGATAAACAAAATTAAGTCCACTTTCTCATTGATTTTTATCCAGCTGCACTGGACTATAAAAGAGCTATCAGGGAAAGCTATCCATTAGCTGTCAACTCAGAATGCCTTAAGAAGCAATTGCTAATCCTACGGTGATGTCTCACTAAATCCTAATCTCTACAAATTGCTCTTAGGAAGAGCATTAAACCTGACATCAAACCAGGTCTTTAATACTTCCTAACGTTATTCAACCTGTGAGCCATTAGAGATCATACAATGCAATACACTTAAAACCACTAAAAATACATAAATCAGATAGATTATGTGTTTTTCCTGTGTTTTCTGTACCATGAAAAGAAAAAAAGTGAAGCATTATCAAAACCTTACAATTCATAAAAATTAGGAGGCAACTATTATGCTTCAGCTTTGCTTTGCAATATGATCTCTCCTTTTATATATGTATATACATATAAAGTTTTAAAAGGGTATTAAAAAAGGGTGGAGAATGATTCATCAAAATTTCAGTGCAATTAAAAACACATTCATTTTTCACCTTGTCAAAATTTTAATTGTTTTACCTAAAATGAGAATGGCTAAACCAGTATGAAATTAATGAGGCTCTAAGGCAAAAATTAGAATTTTAGGAAAAGAGGACTAGATTTGTTGAACCTCATGAGGTTCTCCTGAGCCCACTGCTTGAGCCTGTCTAGATCTCTCTGAGTGGCTTCCCATCCCTCAGGCACATTGACTGCATTGCACAGCTTCATACCACCTGCAGACTCATTGAGCGTGAACTAGATCCCACGGTCAACATCACTGATGAAGATATTAAAGAGCAAATATTCTGGTAAGTTTCATTTGTTCCTTGGGAAGCAGGAGAGAATTAAAAAGCCAAGATAACTTACTTTTAAATGAAAAGTTGATCCCTTTAAAAATGATGGAACAAATTTTTTGAAGACGTCTGTCCTTCAAAACACATAACTCCTTTACCAAATTTTAATATCATTTTAAAATTTAATAGTACTGTATAATGGTTTGAAATTAAGAAAACTCACTAAATAACTGGGTAACCACTAGAAAGAGTTTATCTCCTGGTGAAGTTAGAGGCACAAGCCCACAAAAACAAAGATTTCCAAAGTAAAAGTGCAGCATGTAACCAAGAAATTTACATATAGTCTACAGACAGTTACATGTGAATCAAGACAGAAATTACCCCATATGTAGAAGAAAGGATAGGTCTATTTAGCCCACTATCTCAGTGATCTATTTGGTCCTCAGAAGATAAATTTAGGAGCTGCAAACTCAAAACATTATAACAGAGGTGAAGTGAAAAGTAATAAATAATGGGAAATCATATCAAGACATCCATGGTATCCTCTCCAGATGAGGATGTTGTATTCTGAATGAAGGAATCAACATGAAACTGATCTTGCAATGGAGACTCTGAATACTGTTTGTTCAACAAATCATTCACATAATTGGTATTACAGCTCTCATATAGTCAGGCAGAGAAACACAAAACAAAGCCCAAGTACCCACAGTCAAAAGTTAACTGGTAGTCAACACAAAGAATAAAGACTTCACAGAATTAGAAAAAAATGTAGAAGCTGGAAGGGACGTGAAAGATCATCGAGTCCAATCCTCCTGCTAATGCAGGTTCCCTAAAGCAGGTCACATAGGTAGGGATTCAGGCAGGTCTTGTATCTCTCCAGAGAAGGAGACTCCACAACCTCTCCTCACAGCCTGTTCCACTGATCTGGCACTGACGGTAAAGAAGTTCTTCCTTTTGTTATTTCCTGTGTTCCAATCCCCAGCTTATTGGGAGAGCAGACTGCATGAATTCAAGGACTTGAGCACCAGGGAATGCTTTATAAAATTCTGGATGTATGCGGTACAGTCATATCAAGAATACAATTTGAGGAATCACAAGAATTTGGAAGATGTATATCCTTATTGCTTTAGGAAAACATTTCAGAGAATTATTCTCCAATATCTCATGTGCATGTCTAACAAAATAGGATTTCAATATACAAAGAAAATACAAGAAATTATAATTTGAAAACAATAAGCACATGAAAACAATATCAGACAGAAACTTGAATATTGTTTATACTGAGAATAATCTTCAAATATTTTCTTGTGAAATAAGGAGAGGAAAGTCTCAAGAGGAGGGTGCATAACTTGATGGTTCCCCAGTTCAAACACAGAAAAAAAAAAAAAAAAAAAAAACCTACTCCACTGTGGCCACGTAAAGATCACAGAATATAACAAAAGGTGAAAAATGTGAATATATGATGAGTCTTATTTTGTTACTTCCAGCAACAAAACGTGGAATCAGCTCGAGGTAGATCTCTCCTCACCCTGGGGTCCCCCTTTGCTGGGCTTCCCTATTTCACTGCTGAATGCACCTAAACTGGAGCTGATAGTCTCCCAAAAAAACATCAGTACCTTAAACAGCTCCTTTTAACAGCAACGGGGGGAGTGGGGGGGAGAGAGAGAGAGAGAGGGAGAAAACAAAAGCAAACAAAAAAAAAAGCGGATGTCTTTTAACTCACTTCTCACAGAAAAACAAAAAAAGCAGAGCTGATTCAAAACACGAAGCAAAGAAAAGTCAACAGGAATTACAAATAAAATTTGTCAGAAGACTCAGGAGTCTTGACAACAGAAACAGGAAGGGGAAAGGAACGGAAGACTCTGAGAACATGAAGTATAAATATTTCAAATGATGTTGCAAGCCAATCCAGGAAACTATGGGATTCTCTCCTCTCACTGAGGGACAGAATGTAACAGGGGAAGAAAGAAAGCTAAATGACAGCACAACCTTTCAAAAATGAAATCTATCCTGAGCAAATAATTCAGGAAACTAGGAGAACTTTAAAAGCTATTAGCTAAAGGCAATAAACAAGGCATTTAAGTGTATTTCACAGGAAGCCTATGAAAGAATCAGACATTCCACTAAAAGATCAGGCATCAATAATGGATACTACAGATAAAATAAATGACTTCTTTGCATTGATCTTTACCGCAGAACATGAGAGAGAAACATTTCCTGCAGACATTACATTTCTAGTTGGAACCACTTATAGAGAAAATGAAGCACTTGCATAAAGGAAGCATCAGGAAAAGTGTCTAGAAGACTACTTTCTAAAGTTCATCACGAATTCCAGGGTATTTGTGGGAGAAAAAAAAAATAAAGAAAAAAAAAAAAAGAAGAACAATCTGTTAAAAAATGTCAACAATAAAATAGAGCTGACAACCAGATTAAATATCAAATTGTGTCCCCTCACTTTAATAAAGAACAGATACTCCAATAAAAAACATATTTTTAAGTCAGAAAATGGCAGTTCACAGAGAGTGAAATTTCTACTGAAGCCCATCACTACTCTATAAATTTCTCTCTACAAGGACTTCCAGAAGATTGCTATAGACTAGGAAACGTCCATTAAAAATGAAGCAAGATTTTAATGCAGAAGAGTAACTATTTGCTTAATAGTAAGCAAGTACCAAATTTATGTCTCCCGGTTGCCTGCACCCGTACTTTTCACTTCTGCAGCAAACAGCGGAGAAATGAAAACTGGCTGGAGACAAAATTGTACAGGGCAAGAAACAAGCAGGACACAATGCCATCATTAGATTTTCCCAGTAATTATACAAGATATTCCCCATTTAAAATTCTCTTATTAGGTGGAATTTTAAAAGATATCAATGTCCTGCGATATATGTTTTGTTGAAAACTGTCATTTTGGATGAAATGATAGTAAGAGGAAATAAAAACATTGTGAGCTGCACTATCATGAATAAGGTATTTGGGGCACATTTTGTATCTACACAAGCCTCAAAGAATAGAAAAGAAATGTTCGTTCAGCTCAGAATGCGATGGTATAATTGACAATAACACAGACTCAACCACTTAGGAAGCTTTCCTGTAGAGGAAATGGCAGTAGCCCTAACGGCTCGTAATACATGGAATTCCTACTCTAGCACATATTCTTTCTCTTCAGGAGTGCCACCCATCTGAGGAAAATCCCTGGCAGAAATAGTACAGGATCCTGTTGAAGTACACAGTAGGAACTGATGCCAGACCCAACTGTGGGCACAGCACTTCATCCTGAGGTAATTTCCTTCTTAGATGTTCAATAATTCACCTACAGGCAGGAGTTTTATCATAATAAATCAGGCCTATGATAAAGAATGCTTGAGCTTCATAATGCATACTATTTCCAGCTTTTCCAGTCTCTTGATCTTCTAAATCTGCCTTTCTTATTGCCTCTGAGTTACAAGACTTCTCCTGCCTCTGCAGTCCCATCCACTCTGGGCATTTCTGGAAATCTGCAGCAGCAATAGAAGAATAATGGGCAGAAAACTGAAAACAACATTTGCCATTTCATTACATCTGTAGAAAGTAAGCGTAATAGCATATATTAAATACTGAAATGAGCTTCTGCTATGCTTATTAAGAACATATTCACCAAATATGGCACTACTTGAGTAGTTATAAGTGTTACACATCTCTATTTCAAATGTTCTGCAATACCAATCAGTGAAATTTCTATAAAGAAAAATTTCTATGATTCGATAAACAGCCATAGCATGATCTATTAGATTTCATGCCTATTACAAAATCGCATCCAAAACAACAAAAAAGCAGTAATCAGTCTTCCTATGATCGTACACTGATTTCATGTTAAGATTCCAAATACCTAAAATTAAAAAACCTACACTGTATGTTTACAAAACCATCTAAAAATCACTCATTCAGTGATGGATTTCTGTGATTATGCATGCTAATTATACAATCAACTGTCTGCTTCCACAGAAAGTTGGTCATTTTGTTGGGCATAAAGTTTAATTTGGTTTACAAAGAAAAGCTTGGAGAAATTTCTTGTGTTCTAAACTGTTTAATAATGACTCTGAGACCCTCTGTCATTTTCCAAGTTAGCCCTTGTTAATCAGCGACCTTGAAACCTGTGGAAGTTCAGGTCTCAGGCAACTGTTTCAGTATTAAGCTACAGAACCATAAAACTTCTCTTTCTGAAGAACAGACATTTTTCTAGAATGGTGACTTCTGAAGAGAAATTCTAACCACCCAAAACAACTGCGTGATGGTCACAAAGATATACTAGACACCAGAACTGTACAGAGCACTGAGATCCTACCAACATCAGCCCCTTGTTTCATGCTAGAGTACACATTGCCATTATCGAAGCTCTACTTGTGAATCCCAAGAAAATCAGAAAGGCAATTGCTTCAAAAAGACAGCCACAAAAAATCATTTTGTTTCCCCTACTGCTCATCTGCCTACCACCTGAGCATCCTGACATGTGAACCACATCTAAAATATGTGAAAAGGGACGTAACAGTTGGAAAGTTTCAACATTTGTGTTATTTTTAAAGCAAAGCATGCAAAACTGCAAACTGATTAGTGCTTTGATGCTTATTTAATGAGACTATGATGTAAACGTTACAAACCAAGATTGACAGAAGCACCGAGAATCACGCAGAACACAAAAATCTTGCAAAAAGAAAATTCATCTGTATAGATACCAGCTCACTCTTCAGTAAAATGGACATTCAAGTCCTGCATGGTTGTGCCAGACTGTCTACTGTGCTCTGTGTCCAGCCACACACACAGACGCCACTGACTTCAGTCATAACAAATGAAGACCCACAGGCTGAAACAACCACTATCAAAATTCATGCAGCTCTAGGACATAATAGATTCTGGTCATAAACAGGATGCTGAACCCAAGCAAGTTGCTAATAGTACTGAACTATTCATTTATTACTCCTCCTTGTTTTCAATTCATTTCATTATTGTATTTGCAACCAGAATACTCCCAGCTCTCCATTCCTAACAGCAGATTATGCCACTTAATGGCAATTAAATGTCCTAAAGGCATTAAAAAGGCTATTACCAAAACATATTTTCAAGCTCTGACATAAATTATTTCACATAAGCTTTGAAACTTGTAACAAGTGAGCCTTCAATGGAAACAACTGTGCTGGGTTCATATGTCTAGGTGCAAACACAATATTAATCTTCAGTAATAAGCAACGGTAGTTGAAACCATCTCTAAACTACTAAGACAATCAAAAAGAATGGGAATTTTAAGATGATAAATAGTTTATTACTATGTCTTTAATATCTTTTATTCATAGGGGCATCGTTTTATAAACCTTCAAGCTAACAGCAGGAAAAATAAGCAAATAAGAGAACACTCAGCAAGTTTTTTCAATTATCTATTTACACTTTAAAGCTAAGAAGATATGGGGAAGTTATGAACCACAAAATCAAGTGGGAAAAAAACAAACAAACAAACAATCAAAACTTAAATTTGCTTATATCCGAATCAAATTTTAGAAGGGAGTTAAGAAGAAGGAAGGTAAAATCAGCATCTGGCAATTTTCTCCAATTGCTGAGCTACTCAAATGCCTTTCCCATAAACTCTATCGCAGCCTCCATCCCAGATCCCTCACATAATGAATATACTGACTACTGTTAGAACAAATCTTTTTTCCTTTTTTTTTTTTTTCTTGGAGACCAACACAGTTTACTTTAATGAAAGTCAACTATGAGCAAATGCAGAACAGACTAGGGTAAGCAAGGCACTCCTTTGTGTTTATTTTAAATGTTAACTGGGGCCCACTTATTCTCACTTATCTCATTGGGTTGGGATTTGGCTAAGGATCCCACCTACTCAGAGAACGCTTTGTCTCTATGTATAGAAGGCTACACCATACTGAAAGTGTCTCCTTTTAAAGTGAGATATGGCAACAATAACGCTTCAGTTTTAAAATGTAACAAGAAAGCAATATAAATCTTAGTCATTACTAAAACTCCCAGTGACAACTGTCTATAAAATTAAGCTGAAAAGGTTTAAAGGGGTTGTCATAATGGCAGCTGTTGGCCTAATGGGTGTCCCAAATTCAAGTCATTGCAGGACAAAAAGACAGGAATTATTAATTAGAATAACTCACTTGCTAGTGCCTCGTGCACAGCCCCGCACCATTGTCAGATACATTTCTGCTATTCAGACATATACCTTGGCAACATTTGGACAAGTACTTTTGAATAAGGTAAAAAATACAAGCTTCGATGCATTCCAATATAACAAAAGGAAGGTATCACTATTAAAGAATTACTGAAAATGTTTGCACACATAACTCATGATATTTCTGGTATTTAGATTAAATGCATTTCCTTATTATTTTATGAACATTCACTAGAACACATCTCTCACTTTTCACTTTCCTCATCGCATCTTTATTTCTCAAATTAGAAAGCATGAGCCTGAAGAAAATAAGTGATCTAACTTCCCATAACTACTTTTTAATCCATCACCATCACTGAGCCTTGCAAAACACTGGGGGCTGATGTGCAGACTGATAAGAATTCTAGAAGTATGAAAATTAAGTATTTCTGTAACAGTTACCTATTTTAAGAGCAGTACACTGCCCATGTTACTGATTTTCTGGTGGTACTGGGAAAATATTCACCAAATCCAAGGTAATTTCAGTTGTGATTACAAAGGACAGAACTTCAAAGACAATAGTACTGTACAGTTCATTTGAGATGTAACACTATCTTCATACAAAGTATCTCCATCTATGCACTAGGGAACATACTTTTTAATGCCCAGAAGGAAAAGTTACTTTGTTCTGTAAAGTAGGAAATTATATTAGTGACTAACAAAGACATGATGTACTGCTGAACCTCAGGAACTTCGCTGGTCGTTTTGCTTGGCTTGGGGTTTTCTTTTCAATTTATTTCCTTAACTAGTACTGAAATCACTGTATCGCACATTTCAGGTAATATCTTTCTATTCACTTTGTTTGTCCCTCTTGAATATCTCCACAGAGCTGAACTCAAATTTAAATTCTTAATTACCTTCTTGCCAATGCAGTTTGACCAAAATCTGGTGTTTATTAGGAGATCTTCATTATGTTTTGGACTCTGCATTCTTTAACAATCTTTCCATCTTCGTTCTAATGTAAAGTATGTAGGCCAGTGCTTGTCTGTGGTCTATCCTTCTCCTTTTGGTGGTTTTTAAAGAACAGCTGGAACAGTCCACAGCTCCCACTGAATGCCCAGTTATATGAGAGATCATTTCCTCAGAGCCTAACTCAAATTCTCCATTTTAATCTTTTATCCAGACTTCAAAGCTGCAACCGGTGACACACGCACAAAAAAAAAGTAGAATATATTTCTGCAGAATCAGATCATATTTAGAACAACCACCTTACAGCTTTTCTCTTTAAAATCTGTGTCCCAGAAATTTTCAGGGCCCTTGACCACAGTTAGCCGTTACCATATTTTGTGTGTAATTACTATATTTCACTACATAAAAATACCATAAACTTAATTTTAAGTACTATTTCCTAAGGTAAAATATGCTATGTGTCCATGCTGTCATATAGACTGCATTAATAAATGGGATTAAAAACTTGAAAAATATTGAGTATTAGGATGTTAAGAGATGGTCAAAAAATAATCTCTGATTAAATAATTCAAATATAATGTATTATATCTAATGAATTAAATCTTACAGTATCTTCTTTATGTGATTGTCATTAAGAAGTAAGCTCTCTAATAAATTCACACTGCTTTTACAATTAGACAATTCTCAGAGTATGCAAAACTAAAACATTTCACAAGAACAATGATTCTTTTCATTTCATATACTTTAAACTCACTGCAGGATTACCCACAATAATCTCTTCACAGGGGACTACTAGCTCTGCTCTGTCCTAAACACTTCATATTATGCAGGTACATCACTACACATTCAGGATCATTGTTAGAACCAGAGATAAATATACTTCGATTATTATCAAGACTGCATACATAACTGTGTTTCCAAAATACCCTCTGTGAACAAATGAGGAAAGAGCTGTCCCCACATAAGCACAAGGTTTAGCCAAGACTTGCACTGTACTCAACTACTGAAATTCAGTTGATGCTCGTGAACCCTAATCTCCCCCTTCAAATTTAAAAATATGATAACTGACTCTTCTTCCCCTCTCAAACACATCACTTACTAAAATTTCAGATTCGTACGTTCAGACTAAATTCAACCAGCCGGGAACTAAAACCTGCAAGAATTCTGTCTGTCAGGCAGATATTTCTAAAACCAATTTAAAATATTGTTACTATTCTTACTTTTCATTTAGGACTAAGTTGTTCTCTGTAATGAATGTCCTCCTGTTATGAAAAGGTATTAGAAACACTTCTATTTTTCCCTCTGTGCTTTTGCTGAAGAGAAGACACGCTGTCAGAACAGCAGAAGAGCTCCTTGAGCAGGAGTGCAGCCCCTGCAACTCCCAGCCAGCCTTCTCCACATCAAGGCAAATGCAGCTATCAGGGGCAAGCACGCACCTTCCCTGGTGCAAAGATAATGCCACAAGCCCTCAGACTAAGCTCTGGATTTCTGAATGCTGCATTTTCTGTGTTGTTGTTATTATCATCCTCTGTGTGAAAGGTCCCCAGCCTCACAACCCTAGAGGTAATTAGTTGAGGCAAAGGCACAGCCTGCTGTCAAAGCAGTGGAAAAAGGTGGTGGGGAAAAAGCCTTTGTGCACTAATACTAAACCTGATATGCAAGAAACTAATCTCAGTTTAATGGTGAAGACTGAGTCGTTACAACAGTGCTGTAAGATAATCAGCTTACTTAAAAGCATTTGTTATGAACTCATAAACAGCATTCACAGTGAGCAATTTCACCTGTTAAGAGATGCTACAGTTTACCTGCATTTTTCTGAATCCAATATTTAGTGATTAATGGAAATGAGCTACAGCTGATGCTATTACACTGAGACAGTCCAGTGAGTTAATAGCTGACCCAGTGAAACATGATGATATCTCGTATAAAGAAAAGTTAAAAAATAAAGAATGAAACCTAAAGTAAAAGAAACAAAGGCTGCTTAAGGAAAGGTACTGTACATGACTTTCTGGCCTTTTACTGAAAAAGAGCGATTTTTTGAGTAGATTAAACTCCAGCATTGTGTCCCTTACGTAGCTGGGTCAGACTGCAGGCTAAAGACTAATGCAGTAAATTGGGCTATTTATGAAATAATTACAGAAGTACATCTACCCTCCTAAATCAGGAGCGCTGACATTAATCAGAGAAATACCCTCAGCAAAGTCTCTGAACCCACTGTTCAATGTCCACTGAACACCAGCACAGCAAATTCTTTTCTTTTCTTTGAAACAGTTAAATGGCAGCAAAATGACGGTAACATTTCAGTTCAGTGTATCTCTATGTTTCAAAGAAAAACTCTTTGGCCAATCACTGACAGACTGAACAAGAACGTGTTACATTCAGCATTGCTCTTAAACGGACAAACAAAACAACAAAGAACAAAGTACAGCACTTTGGGAGATGATCAACAGATCGTTTTTTTTCTAAGTATTAATCAATTCCCAAGCCACAACCTCTGGAATTGCTTGGTACTACTTTAATGATAGCCCTATCGACAATGTCCTGTAACTCACAGGGAGAAGAAACAAAGAGTGGCTTTTGTTTCTTTTGTACTATTTGCCACTACTGCTCAACCCTGAGCAGGTGGGATAACTAGAACTGTCAGCCACTCTGAGCACAGAACTGAAAATGCTATTTTATCATCAATTCAAACGGGAGACATAAGTAAAACATTAGCACTGCACAGTGTAATAACACGCTTAATAGAAGTTTGTTCTCGTTAAAACCTTGTTTACTTTTAGAAGCATTGTATGCTAGATTGTATGTTTTCTACATCACTTGTTTACCATGTAACAAAAAAACCCTTGTCAGAGAATTAAAAGACCAGCACAAACATTGCAAGAAAATATCCCCATCTTATCTCAAACGCTCGCTTTACAAGTTCTGACATCAATGAGAATAATCAAATCTGAAAAGTAGTGCTTTGTTATTAATACTAATTTAGTGGTTTGCTGTTTCACAGTGCTACAGCCCCTCTAGCTGGCAACAGCCAGCAACCAAAGCCCAGCTGCTGAGAACTAGAATCTTGAATTTCGACAGCAATGATGCTGTGAAATGGAAAACATGAAGATAATAACATGGTCTTAAAAAAAAAAAAACCCTCAACTTCTGCCTTACAAAACACCATGGTATCTCTAGCGTTTCAGAAAACAATGTATGCATTTCAGGAAAAACTCAGTGCTGGCATATTGCTACCCAAAGAGGTACACAGAGAAAAGCAGCACACAAAACTAGTAGTATTTTCCAGAATAATATAAAAAAGTAAATAAAATTCAGGGAATGACATTATTTAAAAGTGACATGAAAAAAAAATCATGACCGACAGTTCTGAGAGCCTACAACTAACCAGCTCCAATCCCCCAGAACACAAAGATTTTACTACAAGACATGTTTTATGCAGAGACTGTTTGATAGTTGTAATAAACACACAAACAAAAACAAAAAGGAAAAAACATAACAGAAGCTCAATTCTAATAAGTGCATTTAAATTAATACTGAAAACATTTAAAAAGCAGCATTCTAAAACAGATGTACGCTTAAGTGCATGGCACGTTTTGTAAGCACTGACAATGCAATCTAACACACAGCAACAGATTTTATCACACAGAGGTTCTCATTTATTGACCCCAATTCTGCGCATGCATTAAGTCTACAAAAGGCACTGCTTGCACACCCTACATTGGGCCTTTTGCTTTGCAAAACTGGGCTATAAAATAATCTCACTATAAAAAAGCAGAGACTGCAAACTACTTAAGGCAGCAAATCTTTCACCTAGAATATTATCAAGATGTATTTTGCTCAAATTTTTGCCAGCAAAGATACAAAATGCCTCAGTGAAAGCTCTCTTCTTGCAGACAGCCATATCAATTCCTTTTTCTACCAAGAGAACCTACTACACTGTCAATACATGTACAGTGCTTATAAGCATCTCCCATTTAAGTATAAAGCACAAGCTGGGGATGGGGGAAGGATAGCACATGAGAGTAGATCCTTTCAGTTATCAGTTTGGACTTAAGCTCTATTGCGATCTGTTGCTAAACACGATATGAAGGGAATTATCTTTGAAGCTGAACAGTTTGTCTCCTGCAGTCAACAATCAGTCATCAGACACACAGCAAACACACAAAAAAATAAGGGGTTATATGTTGTAAAGGCATTAAAGCCACAGAACCCTCCTGTTCACATGCTGTGTGAGAAACACAGCTTTGGAAATACAGAGCACTGCACTTGAGGGCAGAATACATGGAGACAGAAAAGATGAAATGCCAGAAGAATTGTATAGGTTTTACTCATACATCTTTTGATATATTACCTGAGTACACACACCACTGGAGCCAAAGCATACTGACAAAGTTTCAGAAACAAACATCTAAATATTCAGCAATAAGCATTTTGCAATGTATTTTCCCTCACACTAACAAATTTTTTCAGGAACATTTGACCCAATTATAATTATTATTATTATTATTTTCTGTTAAGACTGAAATGAATAAATGCAGCCTATCAGAATTTTCCTTTAGGTTGCTTTAGTCACTTCCTCTCTCTTGAATGTATCTACTTAAGGGGAAGCAGAAGCCTGTTTGAGAATAAATAACTGCTTAAATCCACTCACTCACCTGTGTGCATTTCCTTTCTTTGCCTCCACCTGCTCTGCTCAGAAAAGCCCTGGCCTGGCAAACCTGGTGAGTCAGCTCCATGGCAAGCCATTTTCCTCCACTATAGCTGTACACAGAAGAATGGCTTGGGAGTAGGTATGAAAGGAAGTTTAAGAGATGTCCACTGTGGAAATTAGTTCCGGTTGGTGAAAAACCACCACCTGCTTGCTAAATGACTCTTAAATTTCCATCACATTGATCCCAAGTGTCTTAAGACAAGAAATCATCTCCATAACCCAGAGTATCATGTTCTTTTCTTGACTGTATTTTGTCCACTCCTGTAATGCAAAAACAATACCTATGCTTAATAGTAAGTGACAATGAATTCCTTCCAGACAACAGAACCTGAAAGAGTCTTTCAAATGAAAAAGATGTGCTTCAACTTGGCTTTCAGTTCAGTTACTTACTAGGAAGCCTCTTACAATTACCAAATACATTTCTACTTTTGTGCAGGTTCATCTCTAACCCGTGCTGCAAGACAAAGCACCTCAACCAAAACAGTTGCCCTGCCCAAGCCAGAAGGCACTAGAGTCCTTGAGGTCCAGAACCTCCTTGAAAACAGGGAAGGTGCAAATGCTTGCTTGTATTTTCACCCCATGCCTGCAGTGAAGATGCAGATTTGTTCAACCCTCAACAAGAAATTGCAAAAAGAATTCAACAAGCTCAGAGGCATACAAAAGACCCAAGTTTTTGTTTATTTATTTCTCTTTGTGACCAAGCCATCCCACTTGACAGCACTAGGCATGTTTTCTTGGGAGAAATCAGCAAAGTTAAACAACAGTATGCTGTAGGTACTTCCTGAAAGCCACATGAGCTATAGAATTTACTGATAAAGTCAAAGCCAAATCCATAGCAATCCTTGCATTTACTGGGCTTTGCAGAAGGTTTCAAAGCAATGAGTCAGATGATAAATGCACTGCAACACCAGGCACAGTACTGTAGACAGAGACAGGTCTTTCGCTTTAATTTTTAATTTCCATTTTCTGTGGGTTTAGACAAACCACTGACATTACTTTAGCATAATACTTTGTAACGAATCAATACTTTAATTTAATAATGATATTCTGTTGTCAACATAAAATATATCACATAATGTCCTTGTATAGATGCTAAAAAAAAAAATATGCCTAATAAAACGCAAGGCTTTGCTTTTGCCAGTGATCACAGCTTAAATCAACGTAATGAAAATCTCTACAGCCCCCAAAAGATTTTTCTTCAGGATGAAAAGGCATCACGGAGTAATTTCAGCCACATTCCTTCCTCTTATCATACCAGTGCTGTGGAAGTTCTCCCAGGTCATGTCATTCCAACAAATACTTCAACAAAAGGGAAATGTATCTGAACTGAATCAACATAAACATTCAAATTCGCTAAGAACTTGATGATAACTGTGCTAGTTCCTAACTATAACTGGGATTATAAAGGAAAAAGTGAAATTAAGCCCAATGTCATTCCACAAAACTGAACAAAGAAGAAAAGTTATAACCATATTAAATGGGGGAAAAAAAGGAAAATTAAAACTACTTTTACTTCAGGGTACATTCTCTATTTATTATATTGTATCTTGGCATTAGCCTTCCTGCTGACAAGTATTTAAGGTGGAAAGCACAAACCCAAACGTGTCTGTGGTACGTTGATTCATGGTACAGGAACTGAAAGCGAATGAGAAAGAGGATGAGAAGCAAATGCTTTCAGAATTCCCAGTTGGATTTTTTTAAGTATTTTTTTGTTCCACAGCCTTTGATGCTTCATAGATTGATAAAAAACTGACATATTAATCTCAGTCAGTGCTAAAGGCACGTGCTCTAGTGTCACATGTGTGCTCCTTGATTCCAGTGACAGCTCATGATCAGAACCCAAAGCGATCACAGACACATGTCATTTGTTGGCAGGATGCTTCAGAGCTCTGGAAAGAGTAGGCCTGGTTTTACTACAGCTTGGCACCTCCCACTACACCCTTCAGTTGGTGAAAACCCCGCAGTTCCATCTACGCGTCATCTTTAATGTGAAAAAGATATTTGAGTCAGTGCAAAATAAAACAAACAGCTTTCACCAAAATGTCAGTGCTGGTAGCAATTCATCTGCCAGATGCTTGCTACTTGAACCCATGCCGTGCATAGCAAGCAGACAGAGACAGAGATATGACTAGGACAAACGACTGGACTAGAAAATCTTTAGCAGGAAATCAAAGTGTACTCAGGCTGCAGTTTGGACACAAAAGAAGGTCGCAAATGGACTTCACAAGATCTATTGATTAAGATTTCCGTAACATCTCTTTCCTTGGTTACAATGCATTACTTGAGCCCCACCTGCCTGACCTCAGCTCTCTGCATTAGCCTTTTGTCACAGGAACACGACAAAAACTACAGGGCTATTTCACAGCTGAACTCACACAGAAACTCCAATAAGTACAGCATCTCAATTTAAAGACAACAACATTACTAAAAAAAAGCCAAAATACCATGAAAAAAAAAATGCATACTGGAAAAAATCAGGGCATGACTCTAGAAATGAAACCAATGGCTTGATAAACATAAAACCTCACAGGTGTGTTCCAGTCAGTGGGCTGATTCTGCTCATCTACTGATTACACTATCCTCAATCAATGATTGATTTTCCTGTTGAACACTGGGAAAAAAGGCTGGAAAGCCACGATCTGTATGTGAACATGAGAAACACATGCAGGCACATGGCACAGAGTGAAAGTCGATGAGTCAATGGCTTTTGCTTAGTCAGAACCTGAAGGATCTTCATCAAGAACTCGCAAAGCAGCTCACAGATAGCTTGACTTTGAGTGAAACACAACCAAGAATTATTGTCATTATGCACACCCACAAAAAAGTGAGAGATTTCACAACATCTCCTCAGCTGAATACACACACAGAGAAAAGGCTTTACCAGCATCAACTTCAGGTGGGCAATCATCCTGCTTTCTGGAGAAACAGCTCCCAGTCTGATTTCCATTTCCTTAAGTCACATTTTGAGCCCATTTTAACACATTAAAGCATTTAAATGAACTGTCATATGAATGACAACAGCTGCTTCTTTTCTTAAAAGCCATGAAAAGCTAAATAACCTACAACCCCTGCCTCCATATGTGCCTTGCCTAGCCTAGATCACACAGTGCTGTGCACTACTTTGAAAGCTGGGGCATCAGATTTGTCGCGTCAGATTTGTATTCACACGACACAACAGACCCATGACTTCCATTTCAATAGCCGCTGGAGCAAAGAGACACATAAGGATCATGCAGCTAAACTTGCAAAATGAGGATGCATTTGCTTCAAAGAATTCCTGCTCGTCCTAAGAGCTGTTAGTCACTGCAATCCTCCAAGCTCAGTGGCAGATGCAGATATTTGCTGTAGGGTCACACCATGGCAGGACTTCCTGGCAGAAACATTACATTCCCTCTCCCTCTCCCCTTGGATGGATGCTGCAGTCTCACAGAATTTCACATGTACCCTCGGACAGGCTTATACATATCAGGGAAGTACAGCTGTAGGCTTTAAATAAACAAATAATTCAACACGCCCTACAAATTCAAATCCTTTTTTATGTAATCTATTTAATCTTCCATTAATGATAATCTCTGCTATCAGTGTGCCCAAACAGGGTCAATTTCTGCTGGATTTGCACTTCTTACATTTTATCCTATAACCCAGCTGCACTTAATGAAGGGAAACACCCTACTGTAAAAGGTATTAGCAGGATCCCAGAAACAAGTAGCAGTTACAGGACTGTGCAGCTGCCAGGAACGTTTCAAGACTGTGGGCATTTTTAATTCCTTTGTGTGCCCTGTATGCAGCAGAGACCTGCCAGTGACAATAATTTATTAATAAGGATTTTACTGCTTTCTGTACCTTGTAAGGACACAGCAGAGATGGGATGAAATTGCAGTGGACTTCTCTTACATACTCAAAGAGGTACAAAAACAAGAAAGGAAAAGATCACAAGGAAACATTTAAATCCCAACAGGTCCCACCCGGGCTGAGAGCTCAGCAGTGTTTCAGGCACACACGTCACTGCAGTTTGAAACGCCGATGAGGTACTGCTGCACACAGGAGTCGAGATCAGAGACAAAGGTTGAAAGTCACACTCCCTTCACATGTTTTGTTTGTTTGTTTGTTTTTAAAGTGCCCTTTCTGTACAGCTCCATATATCTTAGTGAGACAGCTAAGGCTCAGATCCACAAGAGATTTTTCCCTCTGGTACCAGCAGAGCTCCTCTGATTGCAGCTAGAAAGACAACCAGGCTCAGCCACACCTGTGAGGGATGGCTCTTTCTCAATTGCTGTAGCAGATGCTGGGGAAGCAAGTTACTGCCTGGTTTGCTGCTCTGATTTAGTGGCAGTTTTATTCGTAATCATTCCCAGCCATCCACCACCTGCACGCCCACCCACACGTACACATCCAGTTTGCTGCTTTTCTCTCTATTCTGCCAATTCACAAAATCAGTCTGCTGTACGCATACTCTGTTTCAGGGTTCATCAGCAAAACAGATGTAATGGACAAAATTAAGTTTAAATGACCAGCTACCCAAATACTCCACTGGAATAAGCATACATTAGCATGCAGCAGGGGAGCCACTAGCTGTACAAGCAATCCAGGCAGTGCATGAGATCAAACTGACACTGCTAGGAAAAGCAACTAAGAGTTAATGGAGAACACAGGCTCCTCAATTCCTATGCTGCATCTGAGAAAGCGCAGAAGACTCTAATACAGTATAATTGAGCGTTTCACTAAATAGCACCACGCAGAAGTCCCTTTGGCACAGACTGCGTTTGTCCTAGATAACCTTTACGAGAAGCTAAAAGTTGATGCACCCAATCCAAATGAAATTTCGGACTGAACCCGAATCCTTCAGTTTGTGCCTCACAGGGTGGGAAGAGCCGGGCACAATGAGCAACCGGGGAACAAGCCCCCTCCTCTGCTTGAAAAGAATAACCAGCCACGGGCTGACGCCGCAGACGGCACAGTACTGACTGGAGCCACAGATCTCCGGGCTGATGAGCGCGTTCGGGAGCGCCCCGGTGCCGCTCTCTGGCGGGTGTTTCTCCCAGCAGCCGAACTCCGGACCGGGGCCAGCACCCCTCTGAGGTCGAGGGCTCTTTTCGTGGGAGCCGACCAGAGAAACTCCGCACCGGCAAAGGCGCAGCCCGCCCCGAGATCCCATTGCTCACTGTCAACAGCGTCGCTGCCCCTCCTGACGGGCCATCACCTGTCCCCTCGCTTCCCACACCTCCCAAATGCCGCCGTCACACCAGACTAGAAAGGGAAGCTTTCTTACGAACCACAGCGAATTGCAGCCGCCTCCCACGGCTGCTCCTGCCTCGACGTCCACCACGCGAGCGGGGAACTGGCCGTGAGATGGCCAGGGGAGAGAAAAGAGGAACGCGGACTCGACGGCTCCCCGGTCTCCCGCAGGGCACCGCGAGTCCCCCGGGCTGCGGCAGCCCCAGGACGGGACAGCGCCCGGTGCCGGTGTGCCCGAGCGGCGGGCGGGGTGTGCCCGAGGGCGCGGGCCGGCGCGCTTCACTTACGGATTTTGGGGGTCGTGGTGGTCTCCGGCGTGGTGGTGGTAGATTCCTGGAAGGGAGATAAGGTCCAGGAGGGCGCCGAGTCGTGGACGTAGATCTTGTAGGAGGAGGTAGCGTGTGCCGCAGTGGGCCAGGCGGGCAGCGGCGGGGTGCTGGGGGCGGCGACCGGCGGGCGGCCGGCGCGGCCGGAGGTGCCGGGGGGGCCGCTGGCGGGCGGTGCCGTGTGCGGCACGGCGGGATGCCGGGGGACCGTGGGCCTGGGGCCGCCCCGCGCCGGGCCACGGGTGCCTGGGGGCCGAGGGGGGGCCCTGCTCATCGTGGTGAGGCGGGGGCTGACGCGGCTGGGCGGCCGCGGCGTGGCGGCGGCGGTGGTCTCCGCGCCGCGGGGGGGGGCGGTGGGTTTGGAGAGGAAGAAGGGGTCCTGCCCCACGCCCTTGGCGTCCATCAGCTCGGTGGGGACGTACTCCTTGACGGAGCCCACCACGATCCACTTGAGCAGCATGAGGCTGAGCCCCAGGCCGATGAAGCCTATGAAGAGGGGCACCACGCACAGCCACGTCTGCTGCCGATTCCAGACGATGCAGTCGCTGCAGCGCAGCTCTCGCGGCGGTCCCCCGGCCCCATCCCCGCCCGGGGCCGCCGCCGCCGCCGCCGCCTCTGCCGCCCCGGGCGCCGCGGCGCCGGCAGCCCCCTCGCTCATCCTAGGGGCCGTCCGCAGCGCCGCCGCGACCCCGGGGCATCAGCGCGCCGCGGATGCCGGCGGCATGCGGCGGAGGTGGGCGGAGGGGAGCGGAGCGGCGCGGGGCGGAGGGGAGCGCGGCGCTCGGTCACGCCGCCGGCATAGCGAGGCGAGGCGAGCCCCGCACCGCCCCGCGCAGCTCCCGCGGCCGCGGAATCAGCGGGACGGCCGCGCCGGGCGCCCTCCTCTTGCGCCGCGTCAGCCTCGGCGCTCTTCTTCTCCCGTCGCTCCCAGGCTTTGATCTCCTTTATCCTTTTTTCCTTTTTTTTTTTTTTTTTTCCTCCGTGCAATAAGTCGCGGCAATCAGCCTCCTCGATTATCACGATTTTTTATCCCAAGCGCGCGGATCCGGCGGCGGGCGGGCACATTCCTTCACATCCACGCTCCTTCTCGCCTCTCCTCCTTCTCCTCGCCCCTCGGGGCCGGGGGATCTTCTCTCGCCTTCTCGCTCCCTCCCCCGCCCGCTCGGCTCCCGCCTCTGCCCGGCCGCGGCGCAGCGGCAGCCCCCGGCTGCTCGGCGGGGAGGCGGCGGCGCGGCGCCCGCCACTCCGCGGCCCCGCGGCCAACCCGCGGCCGGCGCTGGGCCAGGGAGGCCGATCCGCGGGCGGGGCCCGGGGCAGGAGGCTCGGCTCGGCTCCTTGCGGCTTCTCCGCGCCCGCTCTCAAGTCCGGCCCGCAGTAAAACTCCGGTGAGGATGCCCGGGGAAAAAATAATAATAATAATAATAATAAATCCACGCAGCCAAACAAATAAATAAAAAAATGAAGCCCTGCAGCGACGGACGCCAGTGACCCAGTCGGCAAAAGCACGGATCCGGCCAACAGATAAGCACGCACACGGCAGCCCCTGCTAAGCTTGCGGCTCCTGCTCAATTGTGCATTCCTCTCGCGGCGCAGGGGAGGCAGGCGAGCGCGCAGCAAGTAAGGCGCCTCCCACCAGAGCCTAATGGTGGTTTCTTAATGCGCACAAGATAAATAAATGATCCGGGCAAAGCCCCGGGGAGGGTGGATGCTACGGCTAGCGGAGCCTGGGAAAGGAAGGAAGAGGAGGAAAGGAAGAAAAAAAGAGAAAAGAAAAAGGGGGTAAGTGCGGAGCGCCTGAACCCATGTGGCGGCGGTGCGGCAGTAACCCGCTGCACTGTGCCGCACGGCAGAGACGCGTGGAGGGATGGAGGTGGAGACACCTTCAGAGAGGATTTCTCGCCAACGACCAGGGCTCTGGACGAGATGCTTTCTGACGCTGATGCACTCTGATAGCTAACAATGAACAGCGTTTGTTGTTTGTGAGAGGGATTCCCTTCAGGAAAGCACAGACCAGCAGCAGCCACCTGCAACAAAAGGACAGCCCTCTTCAGCAGCTGGGGCAAGGGATGGTACGGGCGCACGTCTCGCAGCGACCAGGGTGCTCCAGACAAGTGTGGATGCTGAGGCTGCAACAACTCCTTGATCTACTTCAGAGGGTTATGTTCGTAGTGATCAACAGTGTGCGCCTCCTCTCACCTTCTGGATAGACCATTTAAACAGTTGGAGTGGTCACTGAAAGGTTAACAGTGCAGTACCAAAGGGTGAGCTTAATGCCACTTGCCAGATTTTAGATAACGGTTTATAACACCATATATGCGCAAATGCATTTAACCCCTTTAGAAGAACAAAACTGTTAAATCACTGCCATCATTTCCTCGTAATGACACTTCAGAATAATTTATTTTAGTCACTTATGTGGAAAAGTATTAATATTTATACGAAATAATTGAAGAGGAAGAAAATGGAAACAAAATGTGAAATACTTTTTTTTTCTGGCCATACACAAACATAGAAAATAAAATACTGCAGCTGAAATGTATCTACTTGATTTTTTTGTTCAGAAGGAATGTTAATAGCAAGTATGATAAGATATGAGAACTACAATAGGAAAACATCTACATTATTATCACTTGAAGTAATCCAACTGGAGCTTGGCAGCTTCTCTGAGACAGCCCTATGCTAAGAGCTACTAGGAAATCTCCGGAAGTGGCTGACCAGCTAAGTGCACCCTTCAGACCTTTTCACTGGAATGAATAAATAAGCAGATTTATATCATTTGATGAAGAGGAAAAGGATTGGGTGAGGGTATTTAGAAACAACCACAAGAGCATTGCACAGTACTCAAGTGGACATCAACTAAGGCAAGTAGATGAGCAAGACAAGGATGTCTTGGATACCCACAGAGGATTTTTGTTGCTAATTTTTTGGAACTTGAGATTTCTTATGAAAATGTAGAACTAGGTGCTTACAGTTGTGAGGATCAGTCCTGCCCAGTCCTCAACCTCCTCACCAAGTATTTGGACTGCTGTTCTGCTCTGGGCATTGCATTTCCTGCACAAAAACAACCTTCAGCATCTCCTGCAACCATATTGCTCTTCATTACATTCTCTATGAAAAGTTCTTTATATTCATTCTCAAACCATTTGTACATGCATCTTGGGAGAATATAACACATGGAAAGTATTTTACAACTGCCACTGGACAGAGAGCTTTTAAAGTCCCTTTAAACTCAGATGACCAAGTTCTGAAGCTTTTCAGTTCTGTTCTGTCTCAACTGCACTTCTTCCTTCACTAAGATTTTCACACTGTCAACTCCTTTAATATGTAATGTCTCTAACAGAAAGGCATCTTAATGATACCATTAAGATGACTCAAATGTAGCCATTTCTTTCTTTAATATTGAAAGACTTCCTGTATTACGAGCAAAGATGTGTCAGCTTTTCTTATCATTTCCTATCCATACCATTGGGATTGACAAACTACTCTTCGAATTGGTTGGGGAATGCTTTCAATATGCCATAGTTAACTGAATTACTTAAAAGCAGATATCCTCTGAATAAATTAATGAAGATTTTTCCATTGACTACTATCGTCTTTGAAGAAAGTTCTTTGGTCTAAAAATATGAAATGCCTATGGACCATGACACAACAGAACCCAACAGGAAATATATATATATATATATATTTCAAATAGGAGAAAAGCCCTTCTACATGTACAAGTGTAACAGAACTCCATGACACACCTCAACAGACACCTGAATGCAGGTGATGTATGAAATCCTGGTCCTGCAATCATTTAGTCGTTAGTTAAGATATTATGGTGTAGCAAAAAACACAGACTCTAAATTATTTTAGATTACTTTCCTGTCTTGAAGTATTAATATTCAAATCATAATCAGGTTTTCAAATCAGACCACTTTTGTTAAACTGAATCTGTTCAGTGCATTAATTCTAATATACGTAGGTATTTTGTTAATTTCACTTGTATTTCTTCCTACTCATTCTTTATCATAGCCCAGCTATTTTTTTTTCTGGAAATGCATTTATCATGAACATGAAAACAGTATACAATTTATTTTTCTTTGTAGAATGCTAATACATCCCGAAGGACATTGGTGGCTGGGATAGAATTGAACTATTTATCCATGGTAAAGTCAGAAGTGATATATTCTTAAAGACTGGTGCGACACAAAAAATGGATATACTGTTTATGCATATTTTGCTTTGTCACACAGCATTTAAATTTGGTTTTGCAGTAGGTAATGCCGCAGTCATCAGTGTTGTGACCAGGGTTCTGTTCCTTGTGGCTTCATATATGCCGCTGTGCAGCACAGCCAGTGACGTCCTCTTTAAACAGCAAAATGTAATAGACAAGTTAAAGGAGTTACATTTGCTTTAGCTGTTATCGTGGAAGCAGACCTAAAGATCTCAGAAAAACTATCCTCAGAAGAGGCAACAAAAGAAAGAAAATTTCAAAACAAGAAAATAAGACCTTTTTGGAACCATATCCATATCAGCACTCAACAGCATGCATTTGAGATGCATATGTTCAAATTCCACATACAAACAGAAGTCTGTTTTTCTTCTCCAACTTTATAAAATATCTGAGGAAATTCATTGTTAATCCATAAAAATTCCATCTCAAGCTGTGAACAACACTAACTCTACAGTTTCTTCACCTTATGGTATGATTGCTGAATAAACATTTCCTCAAATTCTACACTTGGGGAGGAGTAACTGCACAAGTTAGAGGTTGACCTGGTGGAAAGGAGCTCTGTGGAGAAGAACCTGGGTTGTCCTGGTAGACATCGAGTCAATCAGACTGGGCCAGCAGAGTGCTCTTATGGCCAAGAAAGCCAATGGTATCCTGGTGTGTATTAAACAGAACATGGCCAGCAGGTTAAGGGAGGTGATCCTACCCCTCTACTCTGCCCTGGTGAGGCCACATCTAAATTACTGCATCTAGTTCTGGGCTCCCTAGTTCAAAAAAAGAAGACATGGAAGGCTGAGGGGGGATCTTATCACTGCTTATAAATATCTAATGGGAGAATATCAAGTGCATAAGGCCAGGCTCTTTTCAGTGATGCCCAGTGGCAGGACAAGGGACAGCGAGCACAATGTGGAACACAGGAAGATCTATCAGAGAACAACACGAGAAAGTGCTTCTTTACTTTGAGAGTGACAGAACACCGGAACAGGATGCCCACAGAGGTTGTGGAGTCTCTTTCTTTGGCGGTATTAAAAAGCCATCTGGATTCTTTCCTTGTGGCAAACAAAATAAAATAGGACAAATGAAGGATGCTGGGATTGTGGCTGATTCCATCAAAAGGTGTTGCACTCCTAAGCTATTTTCTCAAACATTTGAATACGGATGTTTCATCCTTCCTCTTAGCTTTCATACTCAACTTAGCTACAACGTATGTGCCCCTAATGATTGCTTTGCAGTCAGGGAGAACCATGCTTTTTGTCTGACATGTGTGTAGTTCTATTCCTCATTTCATATGAAGCATATAAATAGTTTTTCACCTATCCCATTAACTAGTGCTCAGAATGAAACCACTTTTTCCCCACTCTGATAGCTAAAATAGCTATTAGGTAAGACATGCAGATGAAGTTTGTTTTCAACTAATATGTTGGAAAGAGACCAGGACTACACACTGATGTTTAGCATACAGCCCATGTATTTCTACATGGGACGTTGTGAATGCTTCTGGTAGCTTGGGGGGAGGGAGGGAAACAGCACAAGTTGCAACAAATAAGAAAACCTCCATGGAGTTCAAAAGTGTGGCAGCAAGGGGAGATCTTAGCAAGCTGCGAGTTAGCATTACTGTCAGTCTCATACAGGTGTGAAGTGAGTGATAGTTAATTTCAAAATAAGCAGAAGAGTCTGCTTGCTCTCACTGCAGTATTATCTCTAAATAACAATTCTGTGGTTAAATTAATTGAATAAAAAACACCTATCCTTTCATGTGGTGCAAATACGTTGATTGCTCCGCATCAGTCAGCATGTCCTCAACTTTTTGAAATGATGCGTAGCCTATTTGCAAATGACAAAGCTGTCATTAAATAAAACAGATGTACACCTGAATCTCCACCAATGAATATGTATACAATTCAAAGTTACTCTTTGGCATGGCTTATAACGATTTACTGAAATACCGTTAACAAAAAAATGCATCACAAACATTTCAAAATAGTTTTCAATCAACACCTAATTCAAAATGGAATACATTTTTTGGAGGAATAAGTAACCAAAATCCAAGAATCTGCGGTTGCTCCTTACCAAACTGAATTCTCAGTATTTTCTACTTTTAGCTGACCATAAATTCTAAGTATTTCAAAGAGTAAAATTCTGTCTGGCAAGAGCAAAATCAAAGTAGTTTTTTAATTCTGATTTTAATGGTATTTTATCAGTCTCTTAAGCACCATTTAATAATGATTTCAACGGAGATATATAGTAACTATTCTTAACAATGCAATTGTGATACCCTGAAGCTACTGCAACACAACAGAAATGTATATTTTACTCTCTAAATCATTGTAAAGCCTGAAATTTTTGTCATGAACATACACTAAAGATGCCAAATGCAGAAGGATTTGAAAACAAGTATGGAAAATGCCATAAAAATGGCTTGATCCGAAGTATGTTAAGGTCAACAAAAATCTTACAGTATATCATAACCTATTTTGGACTAAGCTCTAAATCAAAGTTCAAATCTTTCCATGAATTGGTTCAAAATAATGACAACAGCAAATGAGAAAGTTCATGAAGCGATCAATCATCAGCAAGTAAATTTGAAATTACTTACTGTTATGAATCACTGTCTTTTTCTTTTTACCCATGAAACTTACACTTTTTCAATTCCATTTAATAAGCTCTATTTCAATTAATCAGACAGAATGGAAATACATAGCATACTTCAGATCTTGGCATCTAACCTTTTTTCTTTTCAAAACTGTGCTCTCTCCCATGCAATAAAAAGTTCATTCCATGCAGAGAACCCTGTTGCTAGCTGCTGCTTGGTAAATGATCTGGGTATTGTTTTTTTCACATGATCTGAGACTAAGTGCATCTTGAAAATGCTCACACTTTTACCAGTCTGGCACAAGGAATCAAGAATAAAAAAATGGAATACCTTTTGTTCCCTTTTCCATTGTAACATCTTTGTCTTTGCAGAAAAGCGATGAAGAAAATACTATTTCCACATGCTGCCAAAGGGAGAGAGGGTTGGTCATAAACTCTTAAAGCTTACCTGGGAGAAAGGTGTGTGCTTGTTGGGGTCCTTTGCTCTCCACCTACAGGTGACCAGTGCTTCAGCAGCAGCTCTCCTGCACAGGCTTAACCCTGGAAAGTGTCCAACATATTCTTTCTGAATTTCCCCAAGAAATGAACACAGAGAAACATACTGTCAAATTTAAGAAGAGTTTGAGGCATCCAGATAGTGAAGTACTACAAGGTATTTCAGTTTCTGAACTTTCCACCAAAAAGGAACTAATGCTGTTGATAAATCTGTGAGAGAAATACCATACTGCAAATAGTGCATCTCCAGTTTTAAATTCTTACCTTCATTAAAACAACATTTTTTTAATCTTGATCACTTTTGAGAGTAAATAAAATGGTTATACTCTATGGATAAGTAGTACACTTATCATAGCTATTACATTCAAAAAAAAAAAAAAAGAAAAAAAAAGAAAAAAGGAGCGGGCTTTATATTTAAATAAATGCTTCTAGTTATTTTGCAATTTTATTAGAGTGATCAAAGACAAAGTGGGCTACAGAAGCATAGGAAATTATATTAGAGGGAGTAGTGAAGTAGTAGAAGAAAAAGTAGAACTTAAAATACATTTTATAAACCTGTGAAGTCCAAAGTTGATAAAGTCTAGAGGTAAATTAAGACTTCCTCATTATTTCCAACAATTAAATTGCACCCAAAAGGACTGGCTTCTCTGCCAAGAATGACCAAATTAATGACAGATCAAGCCAAAAATTATTGCTCATTTTAACACTCGGAAAAACAGTGACAGTAGAAACAATGCTATCAGTAATTAACTTTGAGTGGATCCTAGAGAAATGAACTTGGCATTATTATTTTCTCATTCTATTAACATTCGTTCAGAAATTTATTTTTACCAGAATGTTTTATTGTAGTACAGACTTGGTACAAAGGCAGAGTGGATCACCGCAGGTATGGGTTTGCTCTTAAGTCTCAGGTAAGTTCTTTTATCACAACTTCCTTACATGCGAAACAGTGTTTGTATCTTCAATGGTGCTTTCTGTAGCTCTACTACTAGTGTTTTGTTCAGGCTCTTGTTAGGATTACTGAATCATGTTCAGCCTATGTGAGACTTCTGTGCAGAACAGTACTTCTTGTATTTGAAACACTGCCATTCAAATACCTTTGAGACAAGTTTGGAAATTCATCTTTAACCTTTAATTACTCAAAAGTAGCAAAGCTGAACAACAATGACCCATACTTTTTCTGCTGTAACCAGTCAGCTCCCATCTCTGAGTGGAGCTGATCCCATATGGTCTAGGCCACAGTTTGTCCCATGGTGGTCTGATTTCCATACTCTTAGATGTCTTTTAAGCAGATTTTTCTCTTCATTTGACCTAACTGATATCAAATATAAAGCAATTGTCTGGGAGAATTAAATAAAAAATAATGAGTGCTATTAACATGATTTTGGATGTCATATTTCTGCTATCTAAGAGGCTCAGTGACTTAATGGGTAACACTTTTTTTTTTTTTTTTTTTTTTTTTTTTTTTACACAGGAGTCAGAATAAAATTTCACAGCACCACAGAGTAAGTGTGAGGATGTTTTCCATACCAAGCCTAAAAGATTATAAGGAGTTAAAGAAAGCAAAGCAGGGGAGAATCCTGGTTATATCACTGTCGTGTATTTCAATTTAACTGCGAATGGAAAAAATAAAACTAGGAAAAGACAAAAAGAAGTAAAAGAATACCTCAAGTAAGATAGCTGCTGAATAAATATTTCAAAGGGAACAAGAGATGGAATGTCAGTTGATAAATACCTCCATAGTAAAGTGAAAAAAAGTGAAAATATTGTCTGAAAATTTTAGGATTTGGAAAGCAATGTAATTACCAAAATTTAGTACAACTTCCAATCTTAGAGTTGGAGCTGACTCTGAGTTGACATGGGGCATCTGCAGGGTTGTGCTCGCAGACACCAGCCTGCAGCCCTAGACTACAAAACCTTGCCACATAAACCCCACACACCCAACCACAAAACAAGATCAGAATTCCTGTATCTCGTCTGAACAAAAAATTAAAGTAGCTCAAGGTAAAGGAGCTAGAATTCACATGCTGCTCAGTTATTTATTTGTAAAGCAAACATAAAAATTTCCCTTCAACTCTTTTGGGAAACAATGTATTTTATGGGAAGCCTGTCCAGTTCATCTGTCTATAAAAAGGGAATAAAGCTCAGCACAAAGTTAGATCTGTATTCAGAAGTAGAAGACAAGAAATGAAGATTTCACATTTGTTTCTCCAGCTCCCAGATCATCTAAAACCCACAACATGGGAATCACAAGCATTCCCATAGTCTCCACATAAGCTTCTACTTCTATTCTTTCACTTTATTTTTTTCTACAAGAACATAACAGAAAATAGCAACATTTACAACACAGTAAAACAATTTTCAAACCTGCCTCTTTACGTTTACATCTTTACCTTCAGTGTATATGTTATATAAAGATCCTGTGCTGCAAATGCTGTAGCACGTTATTTCAGCATGAAGAGGAGACAAGAACAATGCACGGTGTAAATTTACCTTATATATAAACTGTTCTTAAATATAAAGTTGCTTGTATGTTCTAGTATGAGGAAGCTTTTAATGATTAAGTATCCTTTCAACAAAGCAGTGGTATAATTTTAGTTACTTCTCCATTAATGGCCTCACCGTTAATTCTTATGAGGTAATGTACAGCATGGTTTCTTGCCTGGTCCTTCTTCATATCCTACTTGTACGTGCTAAAAGCTTCTTTTGATTGAATTAGGAAAAAAAAATCAAGCAGGCAAATTTGCAATACAGCTAACAACATACTCATCTGACCTCCTCCATAGCATGTCGCTTACATACAGAAGTGAGATAAGAATTGCTGCTAAGATGAAAAAGTGTTGTTCATCTTAAGGCCTCATTTCCAATTATATGAAACTTTCAAAAAATATGTTCTTTTTGAGATATATATTTCAATTTCAATGCTAAGCAATGCCAGCCAAAGTGGAACTTTGAAGGAAATATTAAGCTCAATCAGTTCAATCATTAAAGTTATGCAAATGTAAGAATGTATCCTTTATTTTTCAACATGGCTACATTTTACTAGAAATCATAACATTCAAGAAATGAGGATGGGATATCAATATAAAAAACATAATGGTGTCATCAAGTGATGCCATCCTGATCTAGTGCCAGATGTGGAGAATGGCAACCCTCCCACAGCAGGAGGACTGAACTAGATAATCATTAATGTTCCAACTAACCCAAGCCATTCTATGATTCTACAATTCTACGATCAAAGAGTAAAATCCAACCTCAGCTGTGGTCAACAGCAGTTCCTCCACACTTCAACAGAGCATGATTTGACTTATGCTCTCCACATGGCAACTGAGAATCGACTTGCTTTTAATAGGGAAACTGTTGGGATTACACGCCTGTAGCAACAGGTGGCAAACTTTTACTACATGCTAACAGCTAAGGAAGGTCTGAACCAAAATACAATATACTAAAAGAGTACTAGTAAGCCAGACTTGTACTGCACAAGTCTCTGTTACCTATATTATGACAGTACTTGCCATTGAGCTGTAGTGACAAAAAATCACATTGTCACAAGATCATGCTACACAGTGATGTCCTCCAAGAGGGAAGGTTTTCCTCTTAGTCTGGTGTTGCTTTCTCTTCAGCTCCTATGTCTATCCATTTCAAATATAGGAAGAGTAAATGGCATAAACTACGAGGACCCCTGCTTCCTGCTGCATTCCTCAGGATGGGCTAGAAGATATTTCCCACAAAATCAGCAGATCTGCTGCTTCTTGCAGCAGTGGCAGAAAGTTTCCTTCCCCCACAAGGTTCCATTACTACAGTTACTGAATTAGTGCCGAATTACATGTTATTATATGCAATAAAAGCCATTAACTTAAGGAAAATCACTATTTAATCACTATTAAATGAAATAAATTTATTTTGTGCTGTCATAGTCATTGTTAGAGTAAGATTTTTGGTTTGGCAGTCATCTTTGACAGGAAACTGTGCAAGAGATACTTGCCTTTGCAACTGGATCTACTTTTCCAAAGACCCACAAAATAAAGAAAAACATACAAACAAAACCAAACTTTTGAACTAATTCTAAACAGAAAAAAAAACAAAAAAATTGAATAACATACTTTTAAAATCAGTATTCAAAAGTGTCCTCTATGCAGTGCAGTAATTTGAAGTCAAATGTTTCCTACTGTGTACTGAATTAAAGAAAACTTTCTTATCAGAGCCAGAGCAACATTTTGATATCCATACACATTCTAAATTACTTGTTCATGAGTGGCAATGCTCATATTAAAACAAACAAACAAAAAAACAAACAAGGGATTTTGATTCTTTGGATTTAGACCTATTGTAAAATCATTTTCCTTCAGAGAATCCTGATCAATCAGGAAGATACTCAGATAATAAAATATTAAAAAACAAACAAAAATGAAACAAATTCAAACTGAGAGAAGAAGGAAGTACAGTCTCTTCCTTCTTCCAAAACTATGAAGGTCAGTTTTGATATTGAACTATTGTATTGCACACTGGGACACAGAGGATTTGCATTTTTATTGTAATTTATTTTTCTTTCATGCTCAGAATCACCAACAAAGAAAATTACTCTAATTGCAATGTTCTACACTAGCTTACTGGATTTTTAGGGCAGAGCATCACACAACTTAATAGATCAAAGAGATTGATGCCTACACCATAGCTTTTTTCCACATAGATAAATCAAGTTAAGCTCTCTCAGAAAACCTAAATATTTATGACCAAAAAATTGTGTGTGTCAAACCTTCCGGGCAACTGTTACATGATTCCTGATTCAAAACTATGAAATAGTCATAAGAAAAAAGTAGTCATATTGAAGAATTGAATTAAATACCAAGAGTAGTGAAATCAACTTTAATTAGTTCCTGAAGAGTGAATACGTAGAGACCGAAAGCCTCTACCCAATATATTAATTTAGCTTATTTCTTATTTGGTTAGTTTTATGGAATTCATCAAACAGATGCTGAGTGACTGAAAAGGTGCACATGAAAGCACTGAAATAACTGAAGTGCATACAAAGGTGATATTTCTACATTTTTAGAAATAGTTCTATCTTTTTTTTTTCTAATATATTCTGTTACAGAGCTAACTAAAAATTTGTGGAGAACAGAACAACTCTCTAAGGTTGTACATTCAGAACAAAGATTCAGAACGAAGTATTTAAATATGTTATTTATGACCAAATTAAATTGTGCAGAGGGAAAAAAAAGGCCACATTCACTATTTCTAAATTGTACTTTTAAACTTTTAATTAGATTCTACTTACAGATGACTGGTTAGTACTTCTCAGATATGTAGTATCATAACAAAAATCAGCAGTTATGTTTGTGGTTTGAATCATAGTGCCACTTTTCTAAAGCTAAATTACACTGCATGACCTTTCCAGAGGAACAGAAAACAAATCTAGCTAGTTACAGTGATTTTAGGCCATATATTTTAATTTTCTTTACTGTGAAGTTTAAATTTTTGTCTTTTAGTAAAAATGATACCCTGTTGCTATTCACCAGAATTGACAAGATTAGGGACAGGCTATGTCTGACTGAGTGAGACAGTAAGGGATGGGTAATCTCTTCCACTAATTTTGCATTTCTTGTTCTCTCTAAACTAGCATCTTTAGTCTTAGTTATTTTCTAGTCTATAGGAATTATGAAGTGTTTTACTCAAGAAATTTTACCTTCGTACACCAAAAAATTCTGCCAATAGTAAAATACCTCAAAGTAAAATGTTTCTGGAAAGCAGCGTGAATACTCTCCTGTAGTCATACCTTGCAGTTGGGCTTGGGGCTCTTATCATCCACTCATACCACATGTCTAGCTCAGGGCAGGTGAGCCTGTGCAATTAACATTCTGTCTGTACTGCTGGGGGTGTAAACTCAGTTTTACGATGGCATTATATGATGCATAGCATGTTTTAATGATAAGTTGAAGCAGGAGTCTGGAACTAGTGTCTTTTTGCATGGATAATGGATTTAAAAAATATATATTGTAACATTCTCTCACCATCTGGTATATAAAATGGTGTTTTCTCTCTATAAAAATGTTGGTGTTGTGATACCTAGTCAACCAAATCTCAGCATTCAATGGGCAGTGAGTTAAATCAATATTCCTGCAGTGTCTGCATGAAGTACTAACCCTAAAAACAACACTATCAATAAATTTGTCAGCAATGCTAATAAAAGACAAATGGAACTGCAGTAAGTCGAAGATGAAAATAACTTGTTCAGTGAATAATTTGCAAATACTTCTTCAATAGCCTATGAATGAAGTTCATAAGTGCAGATTTCTTAATGGACCAAGTAAATATGTAGATCAACCAGGATTCATGGGGATCATCTTCACCAAATATCTCAGGTGTGCTATTAATACGCACACAGAAACCACATCCAGTAGACTAACAAAGTTACAGCAGACCAA
Source organism: Cyrtonyx montezumae (assembly GCF_038088225.1). Taxonomy (NCBI): domain Eukaryota; kingdom Metazoa; phylum Chordata; class Aves; order Galliformes; family Odontophoridae; genus Cyrtonyx; species Cyrtonyx montezumae. The sequence goes on along the minus strand of NW_027072045.1, from coordinate 21,261,584 downwards.
GATCCCATAGGCTAGCAGAGGAAGGTTTTACTTATTTACAAAGAACCAGCACTGAGCAGGAGGCAATCTAGCTATACCATTGTACTCTGAAAGATGGGAACTGTTGTTACTGAGATGGGATACTCCTTAACTGACCTTTGAGTTTCTACAGCAGTCTGGGAGCTGGTAGCATCAAGTGGAAGGGTGCAGAAAAGTCTGTCTTAGTGAATATTATTTAATGAGCTGTGATGAGTTTTCACATCAGGAAACTCATACATATACATAGAGTATTTCTGGAGTCTTACCTGTACAACACTTTCAGGGTTGAGCAGAATCAGTTTTCTTGAGTCCACTGTAATTGGTCCCAGGCTTAGAATTAAACTGAAGGTCATATACTTAATTTACCTAATTGCCTTGCTGTATGAGGTCTCTGCATTTAAATGGTAAGCACATCATGCCAATAGGCATGATAAACTGTGGTTCAATACCAATGCATAAATGTAAAAGTATTGACGTACATCCTGAAACAAGCCATTGTATAACTTACACATCCATTACACAGCCACAAGCACATAGATCTGTTTCATCCTGAACAGTTGCATCCAAGTTTAGCCAACACTATTCATTAATTCTCAAACCATTTGAGTTAGTATGGTTTTAACATACTAACCAGATGTATTTGCTGGAGCAATCTTAAAAGTGACCTAATTGTCTGCTGTATGTGCTATTTAAATAACCTGGAAAGCATTGCTTCCCATCATCAATGCACCAAGACAGAGCTCTGGAGGCTCTTACTGCAGCCAATGCACTTCATCGACCAATATGCTCTGCAGCAACTAATAGAGTTTCTCCATTTGCTACTTCAGTGAGGCAAACAAATTCCAGACATACAGGGCTAAGCACAGTTTTGTTGGGGTGCACCATGTACAAAGCACTACCAAAGGCAAAAATACACACACTATAAAACATACAAATCTGATACTTCTTCCTGCACGATCATTTCTTGCATGCTGCTGAATTATTTTAAACAGCATCAAGTAATTACCAGTCAAGTTGATCTATCACTGAGGGTCATTGTCTGGCAGGCTCAGAAGACATTTACTGTTTTGCTTCTAGATCACTTCATGGGGTCACCCCAACCAAGAATACTTCTTAGGGTTTGCTTAACAATTATACCATAATAATGTCAATGTAAAAATTCCTGTTGCTATTTGTTCTGTATGCTTTGACCTGACAGTTGTGTTGGATGCAATTGCAGGTCTCCAAGATCTTCCTCTCTCTCAGAATTAACTTCTTTTCACCTTCTTTGTGCCACTTCTGTTACAGGCTTTAATAAATTTTTAGGAAGTGACTTTCTAGTCTCATACAAAGAACTAATAAACAGGGTAACATGAAAAAATTCTTTTTTGTCCTGATGAGAGGGGAAAATGTTTCATCTACTATGAATTAAAATTGGAAAGGAATTGTGATCTATTAAGGTGAACTATATTCCAGTTCAAGTACATCGTTCATAACAGGGCATTCTGCTTCAGGACTGGCAGTGGTTGCTCTGTGGCAGTTCTGGCTCTTCCAAGCTTTTACCTGGATGTTATTCTCCTGGCAAATTCACTCACCCAAGCTGGGCTAACACAGGAGCAAACCCATGGCTTGGTGCCTGTTACAGAACTTAACCCACTGGCAGAAACACTGCAGTCTTTAGTTCACAGATCAGCTCCCCGATAGCTTACATTTTTCTTACGTGAAAATCCCTCACATCTCCAAGGCCCAGATACATGACAGAAAGAGCAGGATTCCTCACCATTTCTTTTCAGTTTTGTTAGTACAGGTCACAAAGCCCTGAAGTGAAACTGTACTACACACACCTTCTCACAGTCAGTTGTCTTCTAGTGCTTCTACTCACTAACTTCTACTTTGATGATGTGATTACTGTTTAAATGTAGAAGAAAACAAGATAGTTTTTATATTGTGTGGATGTTTTCACCTGCTAAATAATAAAAAAATAAAGCCCATAACTTGAAGCACATCCAAGTAGCAGCAGTAATCAGGTATTGACATATCATACAGGAAGAAAAGAGCATGAAAAATGATACAGCTTAATAAAGTTTCAGCATCCTAATGCTACACTAGAAGTTCTCAAAGTGAAATGCAGATTTAAAATAGGAAACACTTAAGATTTTTAGATGGGATAATCAATCATAAATAAAGGGAATAAGGACAATTTATCCTGTTTAAGTCTGTGTAAGGAATAGGATCTCACATCTGTAGGAAACAGTTCAACTGGCCAGACAACTTTCTACAAATACCCATTGCCATATCACACATGGCACCTTCCTGTAGAAATCACTCAGTTGTTCTCTCCATATGTACACATGCAGTGATAGCATCTACCAGGCATCTACATAGCATCTACACTCAAATGAAATAAGAATCCTTGAATAGCACTGTCTGAATCCATTTAGTACCCTAGAACATTTTGGACCAATTCTTCATAGAACCAGATCTACAGCAATTTTCAGATTAGGACATTATCCAAGAATATTTCATATATGGACTGAACTGCTTTCCACTTCACCCATCTTGATATTACTCAGTACAAAAAATACAGGGAATCAGAGAAATGCATTCCAAAGTTGAAATACATTACAACACAGATGGAATGTTAGATGTGAAGTCATATTTTTAGCCCAAGTATAGTTGAAACAATGTCACCCAGAGTAGTTAGAGAAGACACATGCAGCAATATATATTTATCATTTTTAGTCAACACTTGGTATACGTTATCCCGTATACCCTCTTTGAGAGATATGATCATATAAAATACAATGTTTCTACCCTTATCAGGAAAGAATGGAGTATTATATTCCCATAATCGGCATCATATTCATGCATCATTTGACTAGCACTGAAACTATTCCTTCAGGTTTCCCTTTGTGTCTCTGTGAAAACTCATATTTTCATGGCTATGTGTGTAATCGCTCCAAGGAGAAACAATTGCCAGTTCTGTCAGAGGGCAGAAATATTCACTGTAAGAATGATGAAATTCCACCTCCAGAGCACAGGTGTTCATTTCCATACATTCGTAGTTTTCTGAAGGAATGTGCCGTGTTTTTATAGTGAAATAACCATTTCCAACAGCAAAATGTCATGATTTCTTGAAGGATTTGAGGTAGGATGAAAATCAGTTACCTTTATCATAAAGTATTTCTGTGATAGATTTCTGGTACTGAGAGATGATGTTAGTTTTGTCAGATTGCATATCTGAACTCAAAAATGAGCAAAAATATCATCTTAAAGAAGGAATTTGAAAACCTGGGAAGGATAAGTATTTTAAACAAAGAAAGGCAGGAATGTGACTACAGTTCTCTGCAGAAGCACATAATCACAATTCTCAGTTCTGGACTTAAATGTCCTATGCAGAAACATCAGTGAAGTATCAGGCAAAACTTTCTGGAAGGATGAATAAACAGCCTTGCAACATTCTGATCTGGAAATAGCCTGTGAACGTGCATAAGGGCAGCAGTAGCCCCTCGCCACTAACTTAAAAAGGTTAAAAACTTTGGAGGCAGCTCTTCAATAAGCTCTTCCCCATTAAAAAACAGTTCTATGAAGAATAGGAAAAGGATCCAAAAGATCTAATAAGTGTTGGAGGCATTTGGAGCCTCTTCTATGAAACAAACTAACTAACAGATTAACTTTGTATTGCTTTACACTTCTGGTAATCAGGACATGGATCTTGGGAAGTATTCCTAGTAAAAAAGACTTAAAGAGAATCAGCCAAGGCAGAGGCATGGGGTAAGGAGCAGCTTCTTCTTGGGAAGATTACTTGTATTGGAAGGAAAGCATTACTTTTCCACAGAAATGTACCAAGGAATAGCCAAAAATCTCCTGCTTTTAACCTTAATGGATATAAGCAGTTATAAGTTAGTATTTTCAGAGGCAGTTAATGTTTAAGAAGATGAAAATATGAATTATTTTTCTCACGACAGTTTCATACTTCAGAGTAAAAAGCCTTCAGCAATATTTTATTTAAGCATAGAAAGTCAGGAACAGATTCTTCTTTTTGAAGGCCTTTTTTGTTTTTTGGTTTTTTTTTGGTTTTTTTTTTTGTTTTCTTACCCAACAGGAATAGGAAAAGGGTAGATAACAGAAAGGCTGGAGAGAGTGGGTAGTCAAGAGTCCAAAATATCAAATAAATATGGAGCTTATCCAGTTTAGTTGACTCCATTATGAGTCCATAACTACACCCTGAGTCCTCCCCAGAAATAGAGTTTAGTTCCTCTCAGTGAAGCAAAAAAAGTTAGTTATGGAATGAAGTTGCATCACCCCCAGCTTATCTGAGATGAGGCTTTTACCACCCAGAACCTCTCTGCTTGTGTGTAAAGAAGAACAAAGTACTCACACAACATGAACATCCCCTGGGCTCTGTAGCACATCTGACTGATAGCGCCGTGGACAGGCTGTTTGACACTGCCTTCTACGGGGGGTGCACAAGTATGTGTGTCGCAGCCACACTCCTTGAGGGCTGGTAGTGATACTGCCCACGCACGGCTGGGCCAAGCTCTGTCAGGATCCCTGATGCCCGCACCACCTCCATGACACGGTGAAGACACACGTCTGCAGCTCTGCCTTTTTCACTTCTTGTCCTCATTCCCTCAGGGTGCTCCCTGTTAGGCCTTCTGCTGCCTCCGTGTCTTATTTCCACACGTATTCTCACCTTGCCTTTAAAGTGTCAGTGTTGAAAAATAACCCTTCAGATAGCATTAGATAAGCTGCACTGAGCTGCAGTGACAGGAAGGGACAAAAGTCAGGGGCTACGAGGACACAGAGAATGATCAGGTCACGCAGGCAGCAGTGGGGAGACCCCAGGGCCTTAAGAGATCTTGTGCAGTCAGGCATCAGAAATTGAAATTAGCCTGGCTTTTTATCTCCTAGGTATGCTAAAGCTCAGGTTTTCAGGCTTTGCTTCCCCAGCACGACACTGACAAACATATTTAAATGACAGCAGAGATTCCTACATAGTCAAATACTTCTAGCAGTGTTAGAAATAAATGCTAAATAGCCTTGTGATAAAATTCAGTGATTGGAAGAAACTACTGAAAGATCCTAGACAGACTTGAGAAGGAACAATGCCAAATTTCAGATGAAGAAGAATCGCCGGGGATTTCAGAGAAAGCTTTATGAACTACTCGTGCTGCCTACCAAAATGTGTATTATTTTATGAAACTAATTTGCGCATTCTCCATTTTCACAATGAAAGACAGTTTCTTTCCTGAATATTACAGTCCAAATCAAAAAGTTCAAATACAACATGCATGGAAGGTAATACAATATTCTCAGTGTAAATCAGTTCAGCCACAGGACACAGACAATTAAACGCCTTGTCCAGGACAACACCTCTTCAATACATCATCTCCTGCCCATAAAGATTGCAGCACAGAAGTTAATTTCCACACAAGGTTTTTGTGTATTTCCCCTCTTTCCTTGCCATTTGTTTTGAGTGTCACATGAACTGCAATTGCCATTGCAGAAGTGGAAAAACCTGAGGATAGTTTTCTGAAGTCCATGTTCAACCTGGGAAGCATACTTTTAAAAACACTCAAAACACATTCTTGTAATCTGTTTCAATAGTAAACCCGTATTACGTTTTGCAGGTACCATCTTGTTACCAGTTACTACAAGTTCAGAGATTTGTGTCATTTTAGAACAGCAGCAAAACTGTGTCAAAACTAGAAGGGAAAAAGATCTTGTGCAAGCAAAGTGAACCGAAAGAGCTAATGAAATGTGACAGCTGGAGAAAAAGACCAATTCATGTATCACATTGAGAACGGCAACAAACATCAAAAGCTTGTTGTTAGCAGACAGCATTTGTTCCATTCTGTTTAATGGGTGATAAGACAGAAAGGTGGAAGGAGACCCTCAGTGTTATAAGTACACTTACTTTGACAAGTTCATGATTTTAAGAATGTTCTTAAACAATGATCTTCAAAATAAGACTGTCAGTGTCTTAATAAAGCTAAACTCAAACTAATTTGCAACTTCTTATATGAGGATTCATTTCCTTCAACAAAGACCAGGTCCAGCCTGATCTCCTTACCATTTTCTGCTCAGTATTATAACGCCCATTGGCAGCAACCAATGTTGCTATGATTATTCAAAAATAAAAAAATAACAGAATATTTGGGATCTGTCAGGTATGGAGCATAGCTGTAAATATAATCTGCTTTTTGTATAAGTAGAATATTTGATGATTGGATGATGAAATGATTAAAAACTATTTTTATTTTGGCAAAAGTTTGAGAAATAACTTTTTCTGGAAAACTGGATTTTTTTATAAAATATATTGAAACACTTCCTAAATGATGGTATTTTCAAAACTATTATAATATTATAGTGGGCACTGGTAACTCCCAAAGGAAAGAGAAAATCTTGTTCTTGGTAGTACAAAGTATTCTGCCCTACCTTCAGAATACTTAAGAATTCACAAATTCACATACACAAAAGTTTTATTTTTAATTTAAACGGTTTTGTTCTCTGTCTGGTCACTGACTGGAAAAACAAACAAATATTGGATTTACTTGTTTTCAATAATGAAGAACTAAGAAGAATCGTATATATATATATATATATATATATATATATATATATATATATATATATATATTTTATTTTTTTTTTGCTAAGAAAAAGCTTTTGTAAGCCTGTGCAAGAAACAAAACCTGTCCTTTCTAGTTCTTGATAGAATCCAGAACATGGGTCAGTGAAGAAGTGTAACAGTTGAAAAGTTGCCAATCCTTATTTATCATTAAATGTCTGAAAAAGTGTAATTAAAAGTAGGCAGTGCATTCTTTTTGAACTTCTTTCCTCCTGCTCCCTTTTCACCATTAAAATCTCAGGTGTAGCTGTGCTCTCACCTCCTATCTTCAAAAGTCACCCACTGTGTTTGTACACACGTATAGTAGCTGATTAAACAAGATGTGCAGGATTACATACAATAGAGTATCTAAGATCAGAACAAGCTCCTGCTGTCTTGAGAACAGATTTTTTGAACTTAAAAGCACGTATGGTATTGAACACAGCCTGACAGAATTTGAGATTAATCTATCTATATATAGAGATTTATTAGACGCATTAAAAGCTTGCTTATTTATGGTATGATGTCTAGCATTTATACAACATATTACTTCCATATTAAAATCAATAGTAGATTAAGAACACTGTTTAAAAAAACATAATTGAGACAGGTTTTTCTGAGAATATTTGGAATATATCCTTGAGCAGCATGGCACCACATGCAGACTAGAAATTTAATGTTAATTTCTAAGCCCTTCTGTGGAAGTGTATTTTTTTAAATAATGAACCATACAATACCTTTGATGTTTGCATGATTCTAGGACAAGAGTGCATTAAACAGTCTATTCATTCTCTCAGGGACATCACCACAAGGACTGTAGAACTGTGGTAGTAAAAAATATTTCATTAAACAAGTGCCAAAACTAAATGAAAAAGAGACAGGAACCTAAATGGTGCAAGACCACTTCTAATGAGTAATTATCAGAACATTTTATTTTTATTCATAGTACTGTAAGGCCAGACTGTGCATTCTGTGGACTTTCTTAAGCTCTGGCCCAAAGAGTTTATCGTACATTGTTCGTATAATTAAATTACCAAAAAAATGGTTAAGTCTAGTATTTAATACAATAGCTTGCTAAACATTTAAAAGTTTCAGTAGCCTGCCAAATAACTCAGTACTGAAATTTTTCTCTGATTTCTAGGTCTCCTACTAAAACCTAAACTTTCCTCAATGTATCGGCTATGGGTTTTCCCTGTTAAGTTCTATAAATTTGATGGTCTCAGCTGCGTTCTTAATCTGTATGGCTGTCTAAAATGACAAGGCTTGCTGTTAATGCATCTACCTTGGAGGAAGAAAAGAAAGTATTAGCTGTAGTCAGGGTGAACAAGAGATAGGCATGATGGAGACTACCCCAGTTATGACAAACTAAACATGAAATGAAATTAGACTACAACTACTACTACTTATCCAGAACTCTTACCTTTCTGTCATTAGGAATATACTCCAATCAGATAGAGAAGCCTTGTGAACCCTATCCTTTTTTAAACTTCCATATTGCAAAGTACATGACCCCCAGAATCCCCAATACAAGTTAAGACCTTATTTGAATACCAACTTTCACATGATCAGGAAGTGTGAAAAGTGAATTTTATCTAGGTCAGGTCAAATGACTGAGGTGAAATCTGAAGGGTCAGATACTTGGAATAACTCCATTGATTCTTCGGAGTTAGGCAGCTTTACTTGACTTCTAAGTCTGGCCTCAGGTAATATTAATTTCTTTAAGGCATTTCAGGGGTTCCAGTATTATCTTCAAATAGCAACCTTACAAATGTGCCGCAAGCCTAGAAATACGTATCTGCCAGTTGTTGCTTTCTCTTTCTCCTATAAGGGACTTTGGTGAAAAAATGTTAGGAGTACCTGAATTATCATAATTACAAAGTCATACTCCTGCAACTACCTTACAGATATCAAAGAGGAAATGTTTCAGTGATACTCAGATGAACTCCAACTTTAGTCACAGAAAGGTAGTTATGACTAGCACATGTTTGTAACAGTCAAACCAATTATAACAGCACCCTTTGGAGACTGCAAATAAAAGATGCAAGTTTAAGAGGGGTGAGGTGCTTTTAGTTTAAATTGAATGAAAAAAACTAGGAAGTGAAATTGAGCCAGTTAGCATGCATACGCTCTATTTCTCTTATACAAAATCATCTGAACCACCAAGATTTTGCTGCCAGCTCCAAATAGAATTTAATCCTGAGAGAAACGTCACTTTGCAAATTCAATGCAACTTAATAATGAGGGAATTTTAAATAAACCAAAGTGAGAGAATATCAGCACAGCTTTATACTACAGTCTGAGATTTGTGGTTTTACTTGCGTCTGTATCTATATTTTCTGGGAAAAACAGTGGCATCAGTGCAAGAAATTTCAGATGTACTTTACGAGCCAACATACCTCTCAGTTCCTATTAGGAAGGTTGAAACCGCCTTCAAACAGACAAAAAGTGAGTACACCTAACACTCCTTCAAAATTCTATTCCTGAATTTATTGCAGGATGAGTAAATACTTAAAATTGTGAGGAAGATCTTAATTCTGGTGGGTAACTGGAGACTTGCCATGAACTCTTACCTCCTTCAGTAGGGCTATTATCTGCCAAAAAAATAAAGGAAAAGAACTGGAGGCAACATCATATGAAGGCTGCTCTGAAAGTAACATCTCCCATTTTACTCTGTTGACCCATAATGTCAGAGGCAGTAGAGGCTGAACCTTCCCACCGATATTACATTACATTTTGTTGCCGTCTGACAGATGGCAGCTGAGGAACAGTCCAACAGAACTTTCTGACACAGAAGTGCATATGAAGCAAAGGTGTGTCACTGAATTCCTCCATGCAGAAAAAATGGCACCCGTTGACATTCTTCACACTTACTGAATGTTTAAGGAGACTAATTTGTGCATAACACCGTGTGTCTTTAAACTATCCTTTAACTAATTACTGTTATTTTTTTTTAAACAACAGATGCATTATACTTAATGTCATATTCTAAGATTTAATAAATTACATGGTTTACTAGACTTTAGTTCAAATTCCTCCATGAACTATAATGCTGTTATTAGGTAAACTCCTAGGACATAACTGAATTAATTACGTGGATTGACCTTCAAAATATATACTTAAAATGCTCATATTACAATATTTGATATCAAAGTGCTTCTAACATAGTAGACATTCATTTCTGACTAAAGTACAATCCTGCGTTTAGAAAAATCCAATATAAAAGGAGAGTGAGCTGGGTGGAACAGCGTAAGAACTTAGAACTTAATTTATATTGAAAAATTATAAGTTGGTCATCTTGTGTTTTAACTAGAAACAGAGAAATAAGCTTTGGTTATTTTCTTTAATGCATTTACACACAATGTTTTTCCATCAATGACTGAAAAAATATCTATAGGAATACTAAAATACCAGAAAAAAGAACAAAAAGCAATATAAAAATATAAACCCATTCCAACAATCAATAAAGCTCTAATCAGGAAATAAAAAGTTATTTTCAAGGATGTACTGAAAGTATGTGCAAACACAGATGACAGGCTACCACACACAAAGATTTCCATTTGGCTTCCATATCCAATTTATGAATATACTGATGCTGACTCTCAGGAAAAAAAATAAGACTGCTTTATCCAAAAATATACTACTGACTGCAAATTTCAATGAGGATTCTGAAGTAGTGATTTAGAATCCACTTTATTTAGTGTAAGTTTCCTGTATTTGGAAATTTGTTAATTTTCTAAGTCATTTCATTAGAAACAGGATGCACAGACGTTTATCCTAGTGATAAACATAAATATCTCTGGAAAGAACCAGAAGAATACGGAGAAGCCTGCTGTATCAGTATTGAAGGGCAACAGTAATGCTTCTTTTCATTTATTTTAAAAAAATGCATAGAACTATATGGACTAGTGAACATTCATGCTCACTGATTCTTATTATTTGTTTTCCATTTCATAAATGTCTTATTAATGTTTCCTTAGTTACAAGAAACAAGAAGTGAAATATCAGTGAAGAGGAATGAACCATTTTTAAAAGAAAAAGGAAGGAAAACTTAGCTTCAAAGAAGTCAGTGCTGTAATTGTGTGTAGCATTATGTAATTCCACACTACAGGGATAGATATCAAAAGGGAAAAAAAGGTCCAATTCTACTCCAGTAAAGTGGAATGTACACATACACATCTGAATTTTAAGAACTTAAGACTGAATTACAGTGATTTTAATACTACAAAAGTGAAGTGTGAAATTTGAGATAATAACATATCCAGTGAAAAAGAATATACCTATAAAACCCGTAGGATGTGAAAATAACTTGTATTTTATTTGTGTTTTTTTTTTTTGCTTTAATTCACAAGAGACACTAGACTATTTCCTTCCATGAGCAGGAAAAGCAAAAAGGCTTTTTATAACACTTGATTATTTTTGCTTGTAAATGAGTTGCTCAGTATAGCTTACTTGCCTGTTCCCTAATAACTATATCAAAATGGGGATTTAATGATCCAAAGACCCAAGTAGCTTAAGGCTAGTTTGTTCCATTTCTATTTCCTGACTTGGTAACTTTAATCCACACACTCTAATGGTGTCACTTAAACAGCGAGCTATCAATGGAGAAATCAACTTAGATTTCACAGGAAGTGTTTTCATAGAAATGGAAGGAATTGGCCAAGAGCTAACTATTTAGCAGATAGAAGATATGAACACTGCAAATATGAAGGGAACATTGGTCGCTCTGAAAGTAATGCCTCCTATCTATTCCACTGGAATCTCAAACAAAGAATGTAATATAACACCATTTGATACATTTCTGCCAGTGACAAACGAGAGCCTGCACGTCACACTTGCAATAACCTGCATGGCTATCCAGAAAATGGCTTGCTTTTCACATCCCTGTCACCATAGCTGAAACACACCATCCATTGTCTCACTGTGCCCATGTCCACTGTCCGGTCATCAAAAACATTCAGTAAGTGTTGAATGTCACTGAGTGCCATATTTTTCTGCACAGAGAAATTCAAATTCACACCTTTAGTTCACATGCACTTCCATGTCAGATGCTTGTTTAAAAACTTCATTAGCTTTACAAAAACAGTGAATCCAATTACACTTGTCAAAATCACTACAGGCTATGTAAGCTGCTTTTTAATAATAATAATGACAACAATGCAACACAAACATTGCAAGTGCACAGTTAGTCCCTGCTTGGCAGATTCAACAACTACTGGTTGTTAATGCAAGAACACAATTCTGCTGCTTATCTGAGAGCACACAGACAGCCCCGGTCACAGCATGGCATGCTGTGCCACACAACAGCCTGACTCCAGGAGTGAAGCTTGCTGTTTGCTCTGCACCTCTCAGGCTTCTGGCAACAGTGTCAGGGAGTATGCAATGTGCCAAGGGGAGAGCAGAGATTTACAAACAGTTTAACCCCTTGCTCAGACAAAATAATAGAAAATCATCCCAGCACAATGCTATTAAGGCACACAGTGAATTTAGGGGAAGAAAATTTATCACTGTGTTCTCTTTTTCCTTTCAGGATGGTAACTCAAATCTTTGTACTGACAACAGCTCCACATTCAAAATATGCTGCTTGTGGAGAACAATTCATTATCTTCACAGAAATCCTAGTCAAGTACCTATTCTGACTAAGAGATATTCTGACTAAGCCACAGACAGCGGGAGATGGATTTGCTGTAGAGAAGAGCGAACTAGTTTCAGCAGTAACAGCCAGTAAATAGACAGAAGAAGTTAGCGTTGGGGTACAGAGAAGAGGAGAAGCATTTGTTTTCTTGCCTCACAGAAAAGCAGAAGAGGAATTTGATCACCAGAAAAGAAAAGCAAATGAAAAAAATAGCATTTAATTTCACAAGCAACAACTTAATTCCACAATTGTTACCTATTTCTTTACGGTAATAAAGAAATGCCATCAAGATGGGTAGGCACTCTTAGAACAAATATCCTTCCTCTCTTCCTCAAAAAGCATAATGTATTTGCAAAACATCTTTAATGCATGTATGTTATTCTTCCTGTTTCAGTAACTGTTAATGTTCTTTTTCAAAGTAGACATTACTACAGACTACACAAACCAACAAATTGAATATGCTAGTTTTCTTTTTAGCACAGTATTTTTCAGAGTGCTTTTAAAGCTGGAAAATTCAGAACATGGGATGTAAAAGTATTTTAGTTCACCATCAATCTATCAGACTGGCCTACTTTAGGCAAACGTGTTAAGGTAAAAGAAAACAAAATGAAAGGAAGCTAAAAGTGACAGTATAATAGCCTACAGTGTGGGAATAGGCCAATCAGCGAACATTCTAGACCAACATAGAAAATGAAAATGGTGAGCTTGTTGGAAGATGTTTCATTTATATTCCTGGTAAAGAATCACACACATTTTCCATACGTATCCAGACAGTCATTCCATTTTGAGCAGCAAATAAAATGATCTTAAGAAAGGTGAATGGAAATTTTTTGTTCTGTAAATAGATTTTGCAACTGAGATAATATAAAAAGAAAGAGATTTTTCCATAAAGAGCAAACACACTGCAGTTTTAACTAAGGCTGGCTAGTCTCTGCAGGGTTCCAGCAGTGGAAAACTGAGAAAAATTCCTATCAGCATTTTTGATGCACCTTCTACCCCCTATCTAATAACATCTGCTCTAATAAAAACTGCTAAATTGATTTGCACACTCTGTTCTGCTAAAGGAAATAAAATACACAGTTTTGAATTACAATTTTTAAATATCATCTGAAGTACAATATCTTTTATTGCAGAAAAAAGCAAAATATCTTCCAAGGAAGTCTTGATGTTAAGATTAGCTCAGTCGTCCCCTTCTGTGTGACAAGGATTGAAAAGGCATTTCCTCGTGGCACACACCTATGTGCTGTTAACAGGCATATCATCTTTTTATTTATTTTTTATAGTCTCTGTCTAGTCCCCCATATGTTTCAGGGTTCCATCCCTTCTGTCCTCTCTTCCCTCACCCCTTTTCTTTCATCAAGGTTCTTTCTTTCTTAACAGTTTAACCTCTTGCTTGCTCACTTCCATTTGTTGAAACTGTCCGTATTATTCAAAGGTGCTGGAAAAAATAATCTAAAAAAAGCCCAAGCTCTCAAAATCCCACAATACAGAAGCTAAAAAAGAGTGCTGCAAAAGCAAAGACACTAGTAGCTTGAAGACAAAGCTTTGTGAATATAAAGGAGATTCTCCATGTATTGACATTCTTTGTCATCAGAGATGACAATTCAGAGAATTGCCTCCCCTGCCCTTACTCCATATTATGTCAAATCCTACCTAGACTACTTTGCATCAGAAGCTCTGTAGTGGGATTACTTAGATCCGTAACAAAACCAAAAACCAAACCAAAACAAAAAAACCCAACCACATATCAATGGGATTAAATTAGCTGCCAAAGACAGATTTTTGGCAAGAGGTAAAGATGGGTGACTATTACTCATCACAATTAGAGCATCTAAAATTACTGTATTAGTAATCAGCCAACTGCTTATTTGTCACTCCATTTCTGAAATTACACATCTTATACACATGGTGCCATTTCAGGAATGACATCAAAAACATGTAGGCCTTATTATATAATTAGGATGTTCTTAGTACAGTACAGCATCTTCCCTAGGAATAACTACTTATGTGTACTATATTTGTAAGTAACTACCTTTCTGTAAGGATTTATCCATCCTGGATTTATCTTACACACACACAGTGTTTTTCAATACTACGGAATGGCAACCAAAGGAGATTGCCTGACAGTTGATGCATTTTGTCAAACTTGATTTTGCATTTATTTAGAAATTAGTTCTGATCTCCTATACAACTGACACGTCAGATGAGCATAGAATACTAGGACAAATCCTCAGTAAGAAATCTTAGACCCTGAGGGGAGGAAACACTACCGGCCTTCCACTACTGTTGCCATAAATTAAAGACTGGCAAAACTGTTTCCAAGGTAGCTTCATTTCACTGCAGTGTTTTTAGAGCACAAACAACTAAGATATTATAAACTAAAAATATGTTTGGGGCTGGTGGACTTTTGGTTCCTCATGGTTACCCCTGGTATTTGCGAAGATAAATCCTTGAAAAGAACATTCAGTTTCAGCATATCTGAGTACCCTGAACCCAGAACTACTCAAATATCTCTGCTTGTAAGGCAGTTAATAATATTATGTATTTTATATCTATTACAAAATCTTGGTGTCATACACTTCATAACCATACTGTGCAAATCATATGCAGATACCCTAATAATTTGATTAACATTTTTGAAAGCATGAAATAATGTTAGTCTTCATATGCTAGCTGATTCACTATGTACAGAGAGATTTAATGAAATTCTCTCCTCCACTTACGTAATATATTCTCCCAAAGAAATTCAGAGAACTTCAATATCTTCAAGAATTTAAGAATTAAAAGATGTCTTTTGAGGTTGAACAAAATGAACTGATCAATTAACTACAATCTACTACACAGAGTTCACACAGAATTGAGTAACAAGGATTCTAAAAGATCAATTGAGCTAATAATCTATAAACAAAGAGTAAGCAAAATGTTTCATAGGAATCAAAGCACATTCAATAACACGAGAAAAAAAACAACTGAACAAAAAAACTCCACCACCACTCTAGATGTATTTTTAACTGGGTAGATCTTTAAATCCTGAGATGCACAGTTAGCTTATCTTAAAAAATGAAATAAAATAATAAAATTAGTGTTTAAGTATAGAGAACTTACTTAGATGAAAAAAATCTTTTTTTACTGCTCTGAAAATTATACACTTGAAAGCTGAAAAAAATCCCAAACACAGGAAGCAGATATTAAATCTACTCTAGTTAGAGCATGACTAACTTTTTTGCTCTATTGCTCAAGTTTCTAATAGTAATAATAATAATTATTCTCTAGGCAGCAAGAAGGAAATGGAGTGTCAGCCTTACACTACTCATCTCGTTTTGAAAGCCAGAAACTACACATTTTTAATTGTATAATAGTACGACAACATAGTACTATCAATACACTTATTTCTATTCTGATTTGGTAACTCCTTTTGACATTTGTATTCTTTCTCTAATTCTTCATAATATGGTATTTCCATATTCATACGCTTTAAGGCAGTACTGATGGAGACTATATCCTGGAAGAAGAGAGACCTATCTATTCAGTGAGACAAATAATCCAGTTTGCTTCCTTGAATAACTCATAAAAACCTTATTAATTTACCACAAGAAGCATGAACTGTGTTGCTCCTTGGAGGACAGGCGCTCTAGCTCCATCAATACTCATAAACAAATGTGAACTGTGGAGTGTATTGGATATAGACCCTTTGCCATTTACACCTCTTAATTATCACTTTGGTCCCCATACCTATTTTGGACCAATAAAACTAGCTATCTTCAAAAAAATACCATAGCCAAGTATGAAGGTATGCTAAGTAAATTCACTGTAAGTTTTGCTTCCAAAACAAGGTTATTCTGGACCAAGGTGTGCATTTGAAGTTGCAGACAGCCATTCCCATGGACAACAGTTACTTCACACAGCCTATCTTGGAACCAGGGCTCATTTTCAAAACATTTTTAATTTAGAAAGATCTGGCATGTTCCTAAAACATGTGGGGGGATGGGGGGGGGGGAGAGAGAATCAAAGTAAATGAAACCACAGAGTCATAAAGTGCTTAAGAAAGGGAAAAAAAAATCATAAATTACAGTTTAGCATTTCTGAAGCTAATAAATGCTTATCAGTAACAAATACACACTAAACTCTCAGAACTGTTCAAGGAAATGCACATGCTACAGCTTTTCTGAATGGATGTATGTGGCACATAAATGCACATGACTGTTTTACATTTTCCTTCTCTCCATCTATTCTTTTCGCTTTCTTTTTTTCTTTCATTTTTTATTTTTCTCCCTAGATGATTTCTAAAGATATAGAAATATCTTTAGAAGTTCATCAAGGTGTTAAGGATTCTCACAGCAGCAACTGCAAGGGAGTAAAATTAGGAAGGCAGGTTAATATCAGCAGCAAACGACCAGACAGAACAGAGGTTAAGTGTAGGAACAGCTGTTACCAAAAATCTGAGTCCTGTATTTTAACGTGCAGAGTGAAAAATCACGATACTGAAACAGAGACTGAAAAAGTCAGTACTGAACATATACATATATCCTTTTCTAATCCTGCCAACATGCTTCCATTTTTAGATAGCTTGAGTTATTTGCAAAACAGTGACATCTGAACCGAGGTGTTTGCTGCATCACCTCTGTGTGTGCAGAGCTGCATGGAATACAGTCAAGCAGCCTAATAAGTTCAAGAAGAATGTTGATGAAGATCACCAAAACTTTGTAAACTTTAGCAGGAAAGGTCTTGGTACAGGAGAACCAACACTCACATACACAAACAAAAGCATGTCAGAGCAGTAAAGTGTACAAAAATGGAACCGAGCTGTAAGGAGTGAAATTTCTATGTATCTGAGAGAGACACAAAGCTACAGGCTGAAGTCACTGAAAATGAGAAAGAAGGAGATGTGTTCATCAGTAGGAGGGAAGATTCTAGTAGCACACAGCAGAGTGAATTCTTGTCTTGGACAGATTGAGCCATTATTGAAAATGGTCAAGGTTATTGCTAAATAAATGGTGTTTGAAAGGAGAAAGACAGCTATTGTGTTTATCTAACATAAGAGGGCATAACATATGCCTCTGCCATCTGCTCTTCCCATTTGCAGCTGAGGTCAGCTTCTTTTCCATTATCAGTGTTATAATCAATCATTCAGCTCTAATTTCAGCATCTTCTTGGGCAGAATAAACAGAATGCTGTACTACCTTTGTACTACTTTTAGAAGCAGTTACATTCAACCACTGCATGTTTTAAAAATCTTTAGATGTTGTTCCTAGAAGAGATTCTGTAAAACCATCAGCATGTCAGAGCTAGGTAAACAGAGAAAACCTAAAAATCCAGTGTAAGAACTATTCCCCAAACAGCATGATACCCTGAATGATGAGAAGCCATTACACAGGGAGGCATGGTTACACATCTATTAACAGTTAAGTTCACTGATGTACACAAAGTAATATTATCAAACATAATGTGGACTTGAAAAATCTTAAGAAGCTCAAATTTAAATTTTATGCTTATATTTAGTATTTAAGCTACTTAGCATTTCAATGTTAGAAACAATTAATCATGTCAACAACTCCTTATCAAAATTAAGCTGAATCAATATTACTCTTGCTACGTTGTTCTATTTATTGCAACTAAACACTAAATTTTTACAAATGAAAATAACGTACATGTAGATTTAACACTAAAAGGTGAAAATGATACTCAGCTTTCAGTGTTTCTCCAAAATAATGGAAGTTCTGAATTCCTCTAAGTAATAGAACCCAAAAAGTTTCACCTGTGATACACTGATTTGTGTTGCACTTGAGATGAGAATTACCACAATTTGTAAAACTGCTCATGCCAGTAATTGTTTGCTCTCCCAACTCACTCTTCCTGTTAACATTTTTATGGGTGCCATTTTTCATATACATGCACTTATGGAAATTTTAGCTGCATTTATTTTTGACTCAAGGAATCCATTTTAGCACATCCAGCGTGTCACACTAGTACAATGCTTGAATTTCGTTTTCCTTAATAAGGAAGACACCAAAACCCAAACTAAACCCAGGCCTCAAAACTTGAGAGAAATAAACAGAAAAAAAGTGAGACCATAACTATATCCAAGCAATGCATTAAAAAATAAGAAATAAATGGGGGAACAAAAATAGTAAAACTCTATCTGAATCTACTTCTCATTCGTAGGAGTAAGAAAATTTGCAACTATAAAAGTGATTTTTTCAACATTCTCTTTTTTTTTCCCCCTCAGATTAAAAAGAGAAAAAATTATGTTCAAAGAAAAAGAATGAAAAAGATGAATTTAAGTTTCCAGTTCACTTGCTAAAGAAAAAACTCATGAAAAAATGCCATCCTGCTATGACTGTGCAAACGCCACCGAGCTGAAATAACTAAGTGCTCATGTAATCATATGGCAACTCTTCAGCCATTGGAGTATGAGTCCAACTTCAAACTAAAGATAAAAGGTCATCGCCATATCCTCTGGCAACACTGAGTTATCTGTATTTGCAACCACATCTAAAGTGACAAAATTATTCATATTTTTTTCCTTTACTTTTTCTATATTATCACAGAAAATCTTTAATGTAAGACTTTTTTTTCCTTTCTCCTCCCGTACTACCATTGCTCATGATTGCTTATGTGGGCTGCACTGATATCTCTTTTGGGATTCAGTCATTCTGGGGGAAGGATAAAATGACTGATCTCTACAAGTAACCATTAACTCTTGAAGAAACAAAGGGTCAGTTGTCCATATTGAATCAGTCAGAACGCTAATGAACAGAACATCTCAAATCTGGGCAAAGGCAAAATTTCAAGCCTGAAAATATTTCTAAACACAATGATTTCGTAATTTGGCATTGGGGATTCAAGGTCTTCTGCTGTACCTTCAGAAAACAGACACCTGTGCACATAAGTAATGTCACAATATGGATTGCAGCAACTTCAAGGGCCCGTGAATAAGGTCAGACCTCTATTGGTTTAGAGAACTTATACTCCCAGAGGAATAGATTTTATTTTGTTGGTAGAGTGTGAACAGAGGAGACAGAAAAGCATTGTGAAAAAGAATAAGTTACAGAGGATGCTTATTTTACAGCTGAGTACAGAGAACCTGGTTGCATTGCACAGGCTCCTGGGTGTCAGTTTAAAACCTGTCAATCACATCAACTAACAGAACACATTCTCAGATGTGTAGCTCTATTGGTATGATTGAACATGAGCATTAAGCCAGTGTTGAACAAAACAGAAAAGGAGGAGAGTTAATGAATACTTTTGTGCCTCACAGCAGTTCTCCCTTACCTGGAGGGCTTCTGTACAAATGCTGATGTAGTCAAACTCTGCTTGGTTAATAAAAATCAAGCAAGACAACAACCTTGAGTGATATCACTGTAGGCAATTCAGATGCTTTGCAAGAACCTGGCACAGAAATTTTTATAGCCAATTTTATTTGAGCAACAACAGAGGAAAAGCCAAACAAAACACTGAGTCAAACATAGAAAGATATGAAACATTTCAGAGAAACAAAAGCGAAAGTAAGAGAAAGCATGTCGTGATGGAATGAAAAAGCTTGTCAATTAAAGAAAAGGTATTAACAAGTGAGCGCCTCAGAAAACTATTAAAATTTAACTTTCCATTCATCTTTCCCCACTAAGGAAGAGGGAGTATTACATAAATAACTGATGTCTTTAAAAACAATCAGAACTAAGCTCTTATTCCTTTTCCATTCAAAACTATCATTTCATAAACTTCGGACTACTGAAATTACCTGAATTGTTAAAATGAATATGTATTTTCAGTAAGGATTAAATTATTTAATGAACATTTTAAAGTAGCATGCATCATTTGAAACTTTATATATCATTCTTAACTACTTTCTCCTTTAAAATAAAATACTTTTCTAAAAATATTTCTTAACAGTGAAGGAATATACAGAGTTATTAAAATATTTCTTTAAATATAATAAAAACATATACATGTATATGCATGCGTATAATAACAAAAAATTGTGATTAATATGTTGGTATTTTCCACATAATCTATCACGATATCTTTTATCATGGTACATTCAATACCTTCTAGTATACCAATTCTAATTCTGCTGCAATTATGATTCATTTATCTACATATACATAATTTCATAATTTTAAATAAAAATAAATCATTAAATGTCACACTAATTCAGTTAGTTTAATAGAATCATTAAACCCAACATAATAAATTCTGTTTTACAAGCAATTGCCTCTCCAAATAAGAACAGATTAGATATGTTATTCCAATGTTTAATTTTAATTTAACAAAATTTAATTTTTATTGAAGAAATTAAAAAAAAAACCACAACTAAACAAAAGAAAGAAATCTTATGCCATCCATCCAAGATAATGTTTTCCATTGAGGCTGGTTAACAATCCACCCCTACAAAATCACACCAGAAGGCTACTTACCTGGTTCTATATCTATTGCCATTTCAGTTACATTACAATTGACACTTAAAAAAAACCCCACTATTTAAATCCATTTCCCTAGTTGGGCAAAATAGTTATTAGTCTTTACTATACTACTGCAATTTTACTTTAGCCACTGGACTAAAAAGTAAAATGAGTAAAATTGAAGTAATATGAAGTAAAATGAGTGTTCTACAAAAGCTTTTAGAAAGGAAAAGCAAGCATTGGTTTGGCTCATAAACAGTTAAAGCTTTTCATTAATAGGAGAAAAACTGAGAAAAGAGAAAGGGATGTAATTTCCACTAGTAAGTTCACAAGTATTAGATAAACAGATTCTGAATGAGATCAGAGAATCACCTTGTGTGACTGCGAGTGGGGTGGCTACAGGAAAATACTATAAACTGATAGCAAATGACCTTGACAGAGACTAGGATTTAGATGTAAAAACATACAGTTTCTGAAACTTTCAAAGCTACAGCTGAAGGACAATGTAGCAGAAAGGCAACAAGTTTCCACCCCAGGATGCTGAGGGAGCTAATGGACATGATTGCCAAGACACTGTCCACCATCTGTCAACTGGAGAGGTCCTAGAGGATTGCCAGCATAGACCCCATCTACAAGAAGGGTCATAAGGAAGATCAGGGGAACTACAGGTCCATCAATCTGACCTTCATGCCAGGGAAGGTTATGGAGCAGATCATCTTGCCTGCAATCACACAGCACATGCAGGACAAGCAGGGAATAAGGTCCAGACAGCATGAGTTCCTGTAACATAGGTCCTACCTTACCAGCCACATCTCCTTCCATGGTATGTGAACAACCTGGTGGACAAGTGAAATGCTGTTTATGTAATCTACCTAGACTTCAGCAAAGCCTTTGACAATGTCTCCCAGGGATGCTGTCAGCCCATGGCTTGGACAGGTACGCTCTTTGCTGGGTAAAAAACCGAATGGGCTCTGAGTGTGGTGTTGAATGGGGTTAAATCCAGCTGGCAACCAGGGCTAAACAGCATTTCCCAGAGGTCAGTATTGGGTCCTGCTCCATTCAATACCTTAATAAATCTGGATGAAAGAATTGAGAGCATCCTCAATAAGTTTGCAGACAACATCAAGTTAGCAGGAAGTATTAATTTGCCTGAGAGTAGGAAGTCCTACAGAGGACAGGATAGATAAAAGGGCTGAGGCCAATGGGATGAAGCTCTTACTAGTCCTCACTTTACTGTAACTTTCTATTTTCACATTTATAATTCCTCCATACTGCTACATGCCTTTGGTATTATTTCCAAAGAACTTTCATCAGACTATAACACTTCAGGTGGTTCTGCAAACTGTAACTACCACAAAATTGCAATTCAAGCACTTTCCCTAAGTCACAGATACATGCGTGTATGTGTAGCTGAGGGAGCCATGACTGCGTTTACAAAGAGAAATAATAAGTTTTGCTTGACATAGTGATATATTTTCCCACACAGTCAAGTACAATTTTCATAGAAAAGTGTACATGATTAAATAATGTTTTCTACTGACAAATAAGGTTATTTAGTTGGATGATTCAGGGAACAGCATGGCTCTATAGAATTACTTGAATTTCTTTCCCATTAAATAAAAATGCCCTTTTCCTTTCCCTGAACTGCTATTTCTATTTTTTACTTTCTAAAAGGGTGTCATTCTACTTTTACCAGAGCTAATTGTTGATAGTACATTTTAAGTCCAGCATAACCCCTACCTCTTTAGCGTCAATATAAGTTTATATTATTCTTGATTCCTGTAATACACTTGAGAAAACTTTTAAAATCATTGCTGTTGTACTTCTACTTACGACTGCAAGTACTAACGCCCTTTCACTCAGGGCCAGGTTTGAAAGGGAAAGATAAGAAACTGTAATGGCATTCAAAATTAACTACTTACATCCTAGAAGATTTAAAGGGCAACAGCTAGTCACAAAACAGATGTATTTCTGTCCTATTACAGACCAGCTAGCAGAACATCTTGATGGGATCGGCTTTTATTACACTGTGCTTGGATCTGCAGCACTCTTTCTCTAGATCACTGGGTACTGGAAGCTCCTTAAAAGGGGAGGGAAGGAATAGAAACAACCAGCCAGGGTGGAGGTAAGGCAAAGCCAGTAATGTGAGGAGATTTTCCTTAAACTACATGCTTATTTGAACAGAATCAGAGGTATTAAAAACCTGGAGAGCAGCTAAACAATCAGGCAGTTCTCCCTGGAAATAGTTTTAAGACTTCAGGTCTATATGAATTAAGGACAGAATCAGAGAGAAAACGTTAGAGTCTTGAAATTTTAATTCAGACGTGAAAGATGAATGAGAAATTTTGGGTGGTAACAGATGATCTAGCTGTCCTTATTATCTGGTTACAGAAATAACCATTTTTACCAAGAATATTGTTACGTATGTCATTTGTCTCGCCATTACATGGGAGGGCATGTCTGCTGTTTACTGGTAGAACCATTATTTGAATGCAAGGCAGCAGCCTGACATCAGAGCTTTCAGAAAACAGTAGCTTACACTTGTTGTTATTCTGGTGATGTGTATTAATGCTCCTAGTTATTCAGAGAACATATCCTTGTCCAGGCATGACCTTTTAGTTACAAGAGCAAAGGGAATTACAGGATTCTTTATGTGAATGCTAATTTTACTATATGAAAACTATGACTTTTATCAAGAAGTTTTATTAAAGTTTGGTCAAGTTTATATTAAAGATCCCAACCACATTCAGGCTGATAGAGAATAAAATGTTTTTAAAACTGACTTAGGATGAACAAGTTTCTGTGTCTGCATGTCTGTGTTCATTAACCTCACAAATTACAGACAACTCTGTCACAAAGAAATTGCAATACAAGTTCCACAAACAGAATTATTATTATTATTTTTAATAAACCCCCCAGTGTTTAAAACTTACTCTAATTTCTATGTTTATGGTAGAAAATAAGTTATAAGTATTCACCTAAAACAACTTCCCTTTAAAAATACAGAAGTAAAAATGTTCTATGTCTTTTAATGAACTTCAGTTCTTTTAAAGTTACCTCTAACAATAGCAAAATCATAGTAGAATAATAGACTAGGGGGTATTATGATTTTCAGTTACAGTCCTTCTAATGAACTAAATTTTCTCAGTATTAATAGTTAAGATAACAATTTCTCTCACTACTGCAAATCATTTTCAGAAGCATATGGAACTCTATCTTTTCTCATTTTCTGACAATGTTTCTTGGTTTGTTTTCAGAGCTTTAGGCTGCATTCACGTTACATTTCTGTAGAATTATTTGTTTTTCTACAACATTTTTAAAAATTGCTATAGCAATGAGCATATCTTTCAAGTTTTGCTAAAAAGCCCAAGGTATGCGCATGTTTCTAAAGAGTTAGGAGGACATGAGTGCTATTCTTATCCCGAGACTCAGAGGAAGACAAATTCAGGAGCATGTACTCTCTATAGATAAAATGTGACAAAGTAGGACTGAAAACATTTTGAAAGTAATCAAAATGTACCTTCCACATCTTTCAAAACAGTTATCTCAACTCTAAGATAAATAAAAGAATATTTTTGCTTTCTGGAAATGTAAGATAAATGAGGTGTTCATATTATGAAAAACAAGAATAATCTTTAATTTTGAAGGTCTAACTGTAGGAAAACTGTAAAAACTGATCAAAAATGATAACCCCTATTCAAGAGCAAATTACTTTCCTTCCTCAAGGAGGAAAGTACCCCAGCCCCATTTTCAGCTTCCTGTATAAGAATTGGTATACCCAAAAATAGAAACCAGATAATACCAACACCATATAAAAACCCATTCATCTGATCTTTCCTGTCTGACCAGAAATGGAAGACAACAGTAACCTAGAGAAATGAAATTCTATGAGGTTTATGATGTACCTTTGGATATATAGAAGGTCAAATTCCAAGAAAAAAAACAAAACAAAACAAAAACAACAAACAAACAGAAGAGAGAGAGAGGAACTAGCAGTTTTACGTGTTATTTCCCTCTAAAGCAAACAAACGAGATGGAGAAATCATTATAGCTCACTGCTCTTTTCAGTAAAAGGGGGTTATAAAATAATTTAGATTTGGAAAAAAAAAAAGAGCATTCATTGCACAACTATTATATCAAATGTTGAAAATTCTGGTGTATGCAATTTAATACTGGTGATAATTTTCAGATTGACAGGGTCATAATCTGATTATTGTTAGGCAAGTATATTCTCTGAAAAAAGTATTTTCCTACAAACAGCATATTTCCAACAGTTCCTCACCATACAAACAATCTGCTGTGTATGTTTCCTGAGAAGAATATACTATAGTTAAAGCAGCCTGGACTACCACTGATGCTCATTAAGTTTTGTTCAAAAACTACATTAATTCTTTAAATTCTACAGCTGCATTTGAATGTATAAGCAACTTAAATTCATTTACTGATCCATTCAACCTTTATGAATGTAGTAATCTTTTCCTTTTCTCTCATTTCTTCTTAATAGCATGCCATACAGGACATGTCTAAGCAATAAAATCATCACAGGATAAAAACAGCAAAACATTTCATATCACTTAGATTGATTTTAAGAGAATCCTCAGGTTTCCATGGCAAAACACGTTCATCTGGTGTTATTTGCAATACTTATTAATATATTCAAAACCCTTATCTGAAATTCTATATGCACGCAAACACAAAATTCTAATTGATCCATGAATGCAATCTTATATCACCATCTTCTTGATGCACTCCTATGAAGACTTCACCGATAATTAACAGAAGAACTTACAAAACAAATAACCCATCCTGCTTGCTCTAAGAATTCAGTAAATGGAGTTGAATAATATAGGCAAAGAGATAGCAAGAAAGCTCATTATTCAAAAATTTTCTTAAACAGCCTCCCATTTATTTCCCTGGAGCGATTTTTCCTTTTGGTTTGCAAAGTTGATTAGGGAGAGTAATTTCAGGTGCTATAACTTCTGTGTTACATTTAACATGGGATCCCAGACAGTAGGCATGCAAGTCCTACAGCTGTATGCAGTATGGCACTACAGATGATGAAATTAAACTGCACTGTACCAAAAAGACAACTCCAATTCCAGTTGAGCATTGATTCCCCTGTCCAGGTGCATTAAAAGAATGAATAAAACACATCTATTTAGAACAGATTATGCTTGTCTGTTCAAATTATTTTGAAAGAAGAAATGAGGACCCCTGTTCTCTGAGTACACCATATTTAAGCAGATGGGACTATACATATGGATGAAATAATTAGGATTCAATTTACAAAATGCAATACATATTCTGCCCTCTCTGTAATTTAGAGATTCCACTTTATGCTATCGGAGAATGCTCCTACAAAAGACACCCAAAATAACTGCAAATAATTTTCTATATATTAGGCTAAAAAAGATATGCCATTTTAAAGAGGAAAGTAAGACATTATATGCCATAACTGTTTTTCATCACAGTCATAGAAGGAACAGAAAGGTGTTACTCCTAAAGTGGATTTATGAATTAGATTCACTCACGTTAAATTTTGATCTACTACCATTTAATACAAGACGCATTTATATTTTCCTTTTAAAATAAACAATTGTCTTATGAGAGTATATAGTTATTCAAGGAAACTGAAGTAACAGAAATTAGAGCACCAGCTGGACTGCACCACATTTACTGAAGGAAAAGCAAAACAGTGATCTTCAACATTTTCCACCATGTTAATGACGCTCATGGGCTTGCTGAAAAACATTAAGGAGCAAATCTGACCTTTAACCCAAGCAAAGTCATTAAAATCATATTCAGAAAGCCTCAAAATGCATCTTTTTCCCATAACAACACTCTGCACCTTAATTATGCAGTAGCTATTGTAATTGGTCTTCCATTTACCTTATCTCATAAAAATGATCAATCATAGTCTAGCTGCTACTTCACCCTGAGATTTCCAATCACTTGTCTTAGTTTGCCAGTAAATGCAAAGTTTTATCTGAACTACAAATTTGGTAATGGTACATTTAATTATGACCCTAAATTATGGCTAAATTTGAACAGAGATTATCTGATATCCTCTAAGATCAGGATGAGAACATTTTTCATAACCTATGACAATGTTAAATGATCATAACACATTATTAAAGGTTCTTGATCCAAGCGAAAGGCTCTTTCAATACCTACGTTTCCTGCAATCATAAAAACAAACTAACAAAGGACACAGAATCCAAAGCATTTTCTGTAGAGATAGTATTAACTGTTACTGGAATTTCTAAACAAATGTGGAGTTTAAGGAAAATGAAATTAGTTATGCATTTTATAAGCTTAAAGTGTATCTTACTGAATGACAAGGACAAATTTATTTAAATACTGGTATCCGTTTTGATAACTGGAAAACATTTTGCTTTACCTACCACCAAATAATTGAGCAACACTTAAGAATTTCTGATGCATCAGCAGCTATGATTCTACTGAGAAAGAAAGATTCAATATACTTGTTAAATATAAATGAGATGCAGGTTTCTGAAGTTGAGCTTTCTTCTAAAGGTTTTCTTTCTTAATCAGTCAGAAATTACATTTTACCTTTTTTTTTTTTTTTTTAATTGAATTCATCATTTCAAGTTAATATTCTTTAAAGGAATGATAAGGATTTAACCAAACAATATGCCTAGGATTCTGTTCTGGTTTCTTCTTGTAGAAAACATACATTTGATTTGACTTCACATTTAACGGTTGATCTGCCGTCCACCACTTGCACTGGCAACTCTGATTTTCATTGTTTGAAGATTAATAAAAACTCTGAAGGTTCCTTATCCTCTAAGAGTCTATGTTTATATAGAATATAGAATATTCTATAGAATATAGAATATTCCCTGGAGATAGTTTGTAAAACAGCAACCAAATATTTTCACATGAACTGTTCAAAGAAAATCACTGCGTATTCCAGGAAACAGAACGGTTTTAGACTAATTTCCAAGACCAAATCACTTTTCAATTTTATCTCCCATTAAAAATGTGGTAGTAACCGTATCCTGTATATAATGGTATATTGTGAACTGTTACAGTTTTAAGAACGTGTCTTGATGTAAACAGACATGTTAAATCATAATAAATGAGAATACAGATAATATGTTTAGAATGACTGTGATTTTAAAATCTGGTCTCTTTGATACCACTCCAAACCTAGTAAGCTGGTGGTAGCTTCATCTTCTGACTCTCTCTCTTAGTCCAGTGATTCTACTTTCTGTGAAATGGAGAACATGGGGCAACAAGGGGCAGAAATTTTATGGTCCAGCAACCTACACAAACATATGGGCTACAGCTGGAGCCAGTTCCTACATAAACAACTGCTTCATTGAGAAATCTTGGAGATGTCTTTCCTGGATTACAATATATCACGTAAATTTGGACATAATCTTAGCAGGTGAGAGAATAAGAAAGTAAATCCATGTGTCTAGTATTACATCATGTGAAAATATTCTAGTCAATAGTATTTATTTCCCAAAAAATATAGTCAAAATTTCATCCTCAAAATATCTTTTGAAGGACAGGCATTTTTTCCTGGAGTTCCAGGAAAGGAGTCAGGGCTTTGCATCAGGTCAGATGAACACATATATTTCTTGAAAAAATAACATAACCCTAAATATTTATTTTCTGCTTTTACTTGTATAAATACTTTTCATAAGGCTCCAATAGTTCTTCATGCATTTTTTTTAAACGTTAAATGCATAGTTTTACGAGGGACAGAATACCTAGTAGTTCTGTGTTCATAAATCTCCACTTTGAATTTAGTCTTTCATTATTATGAGCTTGGGCGCTTTCTTAACAGGAAAATTCATTTCTTCACATATTGTATAAAGGCTATTTAAAATTACATACAGGCTAATAATAAACAGGAGCCAAAAGCTGACACAGAAGAAAGACAGAATGTTATCATACTCCATCACCTGAGAGAGAGGAGGGTGCAATAACAGTAATTCCTACTTGAACAATAATGGTCATAAAAATCTGCATATGAAATGGCCTTAAGGTGACCCTGCACAGCATGCATTAAACAGAAACATGCTGTGGACCCCATGAAAATACTGTGGGTAGAGCCCTAATCAGACCAGATACTTAAAACTGAATGCAGCAGTTTAAATGATACTTTTGTGTGCAGAAGGACAAAGGAAAAAAACCCAACAACCAAACAAAAAAAAGAAGCAATGTAGCAAACAAACAAAATGATATAACAAACCATTTCTAACCCCTCATGAGATCTAGTTCACAAATATATTTTAAACACAACACAATTAAATGCAGATACCTATATGCTTTGCTTGTACTTTTCCTCACAACTACAGAAATAGAGGAGAGTCAAAACAGCAATATCAGGATTCAAATACTTGGTAAAGTGAGACACCAGAACTAGTATAAGTTCACCTGCTTCACAGGAACAATTTATATAAGTAAGTCACACTGAAAGTAATGCCCCCTATTTGCTTCCATGGAAACTACAACAGGTACAATGAGAACAATAACACTATTTAAGAGAGCGAAGTCTCACAAAGTCATCACCATTAGCTATGCATTTTAACCAGTGATGAACAAGCACCTGCACACTATTCTCAAGGAAATCACTACCAGCAGGAATGACCTACTGTTGCTGTCACCACTGCTGAAACACACTGCCCACTGCCTCACTGTACTCGCATCCACTATTTGGTCACCACAGACGTTCAGCAAACATCAACAAATGGCAGTGGGTGCCATCGTTTTCTGAAGGGAGGAATCCAATGACACATCTTTGCTTCATATGCACCTCCATCTCAGATGCCATTTTGACAGACAGTCACCCTGCTGCCATCTGTCACATGGCAACAGAATATTAGCAGAAAGGATAAACCTCTACTGTCGTACCACCAGCATTCACCTCCAATGTCACGGAGCATCATAATAAAATATGAGGCATTAATTCCTGTGTAAACTACATAAATCATTACAAATGTGCAAGATTCCATGAATGTACAAATAAGGAATAAATCATATTTTGTAGGTTAATGTGTCCTTCAAATAAACAGTTGAATTTGGGTGATTCTCTTCTGGTTTGCACTGGTGGTTATATCTCACAGTTATGATGGATAAGCTTTCTAAGGGAGCAATACCTGTAAATTTGCCTGACATCAATAAAAATTGAGAAGAGGAAGGAAAACCAAGCTTCTACTTTCAATTAAAAATAAATAAGGTGTTAGAATAATGCGTTTGTTAATAGTCAAGCACAGAGGGTATATAAAATGTAAAAATCAAAGCACTGAATGTGATAGCCTTTCATAACACAAATTCTGTTGCGGACAAAGCAAGTCTTTCCTTATGAAAAGCTGATGAATTTGTCCTAGAGTCGTGAAAAAAGAAACAGTGGTTACTTCTTCCTGTTTCATCTTGTCATACTTAAACATGGGTGAATTTCAAACACAGTAGGACAGCAATAAAAAAAAGAAAAAGAAAAAAATGATTCTGTTTGCTTCAGTGAATTGCTAAGCTGAATTCGACATTTTGAACTCTCACTTAAATGAGTTTCCCAGACCAAAAAATAAAGAACCACTGGAGAAGAGCTCTGAAAAAAAAAAAAAATCAACAGACAGTGGTTTATAAATCTATAAATCAGAATGTAAGATATCATATCTAATGCCATCTCCAGGTCAGAGAATTCTTTACACAGCTTTCACAAACCTTAGTCACTGAGAGACCTAGCAGCATCAATGCTTATAATACAAATAACACAGTATTAATGACATCAACAAGTATTACCTATATGCAAAATTATGACCTCTTTATGTGACAAAGCAAATTCAGCTCAGAATCAAAATAATAACAGCTGATTTTCTCTGATTTTTAAGTTCTAAAATGGCAAAAAAATCTCAGCTTTACCAAGATTTGTTTGCCCAAATTGATGTGCTTTTAGACAAATCATGAGTAGGCAGATTTAAGACAAAAACTTTTCCTAATTTTGTTTTTGCTGTCAAGTAATAAATATTTTTAGGCTTAATATGAGGAATAACTAAGGCACAAAAAACAACGTTACAATGGACTGAATCTAAGTGTCAGTTAATATCACAACTCTATATCTCAAACACGATGAATACACGCATTCTTTAACAAACTGAAAGAACAAATCAAATTTTCAAAATTTTAAAAAGAATTTGTAAGTCTGCTATGGATTACTCACCCTAAGGTGTAAACCATCCTTGATGTTTCTTTAAGGATACAATAACATACCTGTTGTAATATTGCTTGCCTGTATCTGCAAAAATCTTAACCTTTCCTTTGCTTATCATATGTTTATTGTTCAACTTATAGAATGTTAAGTTGCAAAACAACAGCAAAACCAAATAAACAAAATAAAAAATCCAAAACATCAATGTAACACATTGTAAATATAATGTTAAATAGCATCAGGCTTTCCTTTCTTTGTCACACCGTATCTTTATCAAGGTGACTAAATTCTTCATACACCACAAAAAGCACATGTTTGTCATTAGAATGCTATCTGGTTATGGATTATCTGATAATACATGTAATCTTTAGCTCACTAGTCAATAAAATAATAGAAATTAAGGCAGGAAGCTAGATAGTTTCTATCAGCAGTATTTTCTCAATATTTGATCTTTGGGAACAGTAATAAGCATACGGACTGTTTAATAAGCGTGACTTGGCTGAAGAAAATTTAAATCTAAATGTTTTAATGAAGTTGTATAGGTGGTCTATAGAATTATGTCCATCAAATAACAAAGAATAGGACACAAGAAGTCATTAACTTGGTGCATAATGAACCACGAACTATAAAAAATAGCTATTAAAAACTAATCACTAATAACTCACAAGTACAAGTTAAGTAAAGTTAAAACCAGCATGCTGTGTTTAAGCTGATTCCACTAAAATATTTAAAACATACTACATATTCCCCAGAAGTTTGGGGTTTTTTTGTTTGTTTGTTTTTTATGACTTAGTATGAACACCCTCCCTCTGACTTGAGTGCTGGTTCAGGATCCAGGATTTACATAGGTGGCATAAAAGATTAGAGGCTTCTTATGTACAATGACAGCCAGTTATTGATGCCAAAACAACAGAGGCGCTGAGCATTTAAGCGGAGAAGAGGAACCAGACATAACAGCAATAAGAGACTTTGGCAGAAATACTAAAAAATAATACAAATTAAAAATAAATTCATATTATCTTAAGATTTGCTCTCAATCTCTTCCTACATAGTCTGAATATAATGATTGAATTATTTTTTCTCTAAATGATGAATGAACACTGAATTCAAAAATCACAAAATGTCTTCTGAAAAACACTTGATGACAAAGTTGCCTTTTTTCAGGATATATATATATATACACACACACTGAAATATATATACACACAAAAATATATAAAATATATATACACACTATCAGACAAGGAAAGCTTTGTTTCTGTCTGTTCATTATTAGCACGGCTTTTTCTTATGGGGTTGTAAAAAACTGGTAGTAAAACAAATTGAGAGCTGCAGTCTGAATCATGTAATTCTTACATATCTGTCAGGTGAAAATGGATCTGTGATCTATCTAAACCTTGTCTGGATGCAACTGATACAATAGGATTTGCTGGTAGTTTGTCCTTGGTAGCACAAGAAATGAGGAACAGAGACAAGCAAACAAATAAACCCCTGTCTAAACAAAAAAGTTTTCATTTCTTGCATTCAGTATCAGAAAGAGCCAGACTGGATCACTGCAACTGACCAGTGGAGACTCCTGTAACATCTGGTATGGCTAGTGCCTTTGGGCAGGACTCCTGCACAAGTAGGATAACCTGCCTTTGCAAACAATGGATATTGCACTGACACCAAGCAAAACATTTCTGCCTGCAACAAAACCAGCTCCTTTTTTTAATAGTGTCTAGGAAAAAATAAATATATTCATGATATTATGTGCTCCTACATGGATTCTGCAACTGTAAGACCAATTATTCCATACGGATTTCCTTTGTATAACTTGTGTTCAGCCTTGGTTGGGGTGACAGTCCTGATACATCCAGGACCTTTCAAAGACAGTGAGAAAGTAACAGAAACTTTCCCTGTTCCTGCCCCATTTCACTAAGGAATATATATAAAAGCAATCTAGGCAAAACACAGGAAAATATAGTAAAGAGCCAGCGATTAAAGCTCTCCTTTAGCTACTGCTAAAGTATACAAAAATCTCTTGACATAAGACAAGCAGCTTTATTTTGAGGCAGTATTTCTTGAACCGAGAAGGATAAAGATGAGGATAAAGGCATGGCTTGAGCCCCAGGGTGATACAGGCTCCACATCAGGTGGGGATCAACTAAAGTGGTTCATTTTGGAGAGCAGGCATAGCTCTTACCTTTCAAATCACCACTACTCCTGCCTAAGCAGGAGCATGACATTCATACTGCTGACAGATTTAAATAACAAGAAACTTACATCAGTTAAGCTGGCACTAATTAAGCAAATTGGGCTATAAACATCACCTGAAAAAGCACAATAGGTGCAGGATAAAGTCTGGGTCTGACATCAGAGACCACTGACTTGGGAGGATGTTCACTACTGTCCCATTGTCCTGTGATGGCACCTGCTGTGATTAGTTTCACAGCATTTTCAGGTCTGAGAAAAGATGCCCCAAACACAGCTACTGCCCAGTTATTTGTAAAACACAGAAAAAGGATCTCCTTTACAAACCAGTTCCTTTGAAACTTACTCATATGCATCATTGCCTGCAGGTATCACAGGTCCCCAAGACAGTAAGAGATATGTGAACAGGTTATAGGACAATCCAATGTATAAGGACTAAAATTAAATGAATATGAAAAAGGCATTTGATGCTATTTTAATATGTGGATACCATGGTTACCTCCAAACAGTGATCTGAATAAGTCTAGTAGCCGTTATGTAAGAGTAGGGATTTGAATTCATAGGGAAATTCGACCAATATATGTTCTGGGCTTTTAAAAAAACAAACAACAGAGACTAAAAGATTCCTATCCAAGTCCCAAGTGTTACTACAACATTTTAAAATATTGAATATATTAATCAGAAAGTCTTTAGTACTAAAGCATAGCAAATTAAAACAGGCAATTAAAACACAACATAAAGTTAAAAGATAGTGTTAACTTTAAGAAATGATGCAGTGTTATAATTGCAAAGAGTTCCTCATTGCATAACAAAACTGCTGTTTGATGACTACACATATTTTACCTCACAGTTACTAATACAGAATCAAAACACAGAGCTTACAATTTTTTTTTTTCAGAATCATACTTCTAATTTGGCATTCAAACAGCAACGTCTAAAAACCTGAATTATAATTAAATTGCAGGAAAAACACATTCCATCACCGTAAAAAATAGCAAACTGCAGAGAAAAATGCTGCACTTTGATCACAGAAAGTGACCAAGATACTCTCCATCATAATGTTTTGTGCTGAGAGCTCTTTTGACAGGATTTAATAGTTAAAATTAATTGAAAGAAAAAAAATCACATGGCAGCCTTTTTTCTTTTTTTTTTTTTTTTTCTTTCCTTGCTAATCCAGAAAAACAAGTAACTCATCTGGGGTTGAGACTAACACATATAATTTAAAATCAAATTTTTAAGTCCTGAAGATATGGTTTTTTTTTTCCACAAATAATCTTATAAATTTCCTTCAATTTTAGGTACAAAAAAATGAATGGAGCTTGAGCAGATCAGCTAATAATATCCTAATCATTGATATTTAAAACTGTTAACTTTGAGACAGATACACACTCAAAATTGGAACCCAGAAATTCAATGTTTTCATCTTGTTAGATGAAAATAGGTACATATTAATTCTAGGAATGTATCACAACACATAACTTTGCCCTTGTGAGCAATAGCACTGTATTAGCTTGAAAGCAAAACGTGGTTTGAAGAATAATTTATATTTTGGGGAACAGAAGAAACTTCTTCATTGTGGAGTTTCTGACAGGTGAGGTCAGCACAGCAGATACACACAGAAACCACTACATAGTAATCACAGAGAACAGTGGGATAGATACACTCTGATAAATGAGTTACACCTACTTCTGCAATCATATATGCACAGACAATAACTCGTGTTGCAAGCTAAGAAATTAAAAATGCTTAGAAATTAAAAATAAATTTTGCAAAAAATAATATGAAGGTATATTTAGAAGAATATGATGATGAAAAAAGCAAATTTAACGAGAGCTAAATAACTCACTGTATTTTTAATCATATTCTGCTGTATTTATTCAAAGAGAGGTTTGGTTCTATGTTACTTATTTTGTACCTACGCTACAAGAGCTAGAATAACTTGTTTTTACATTTCAAGAGTTTGGTTCAGTAAAATTTTCATTATGTTATAGGCTTGATTTTCAACAATCTCTTCTGGCACAACCTGTAACATAATTCACTCACAAGCCCAGTTCCAAGCTCTCTTGTATTAGTTTCAAACTTCTCTGTGATGATGCTGGAGCAATATTCATTTCTTGAGTTCATTTCTTGAATCCTAACTTAACTGACTTAACCAGACAAGTTTGGTCTTTGTGCTTCTATAAGTGGGAAAACTAATCCCAAACTTTTCAGGGCACATGTTAACTTAAGCAGAATAAAATAAAGAAAAAAAAAAACATTTGAATTTGTTCTTTGCAGAACTACGAGTATGCTTTCCATTCTAAACTACCTCATTTTTTAATGGAAAAAAAAAAAAGAATAACAGAAACAAACAAACAAAAAACAACAGTTAAAATGTCAAAATATCCAATCGACTAAACTTTCTTTAGTACAGCTTATTCTATAGCAGCTTCAAAACCAGATAGACCAGTGAAACTGTTATTCACTTTTTGCCATTCGAGAGGAATTTGAACTGCTGCCTGAAACACAAATTATGAAGTATATACCACATATAATGGGAGAAAAAACACCTTGATGGCTAAGAAACCATGCAGAAAGAGCTAACATAGCATTTTACAGATGTTTCGTTCCTTGGGAATTAATCAGTGACAGTGGAAAATATCACTGTTAACGCTGTAGAGGTAGAAAAAGTGAAAAAGAAAAATCTTGTAGATATTTTTCAATGTTAAATTTCACTGCTTTTTAATGAAATGATTACATTTATGGAGCTATAAAGGTTTAGCAGATGTTTAATGGCCTAATTAGGTTATTAACTTTCGCTTCTAGTTCCACAATATTTTGTCAAATCAACAAGGATGGTAGGTTTTAGTAAAATAGCTGATTATTTTCAATGCACTCCACATGAAGTGTTAACCCTTTTAAGACGTACTACCAAAACCTCAATGGACACAGAGTCAGCTCTTATGAAGCCACATCTGCAAGAAAAACAGCTAAGGTGATTCATTACCTGGAACTACTACTGAGACACTGCTCAAGTATGTGGCAGACCCTCAATTTCAAGTTAGAAACATCAGCACATAAAATATTTCAGAGATTGAAAAGCTGCCTATGGGAATTAAAATCCACAAGAGCCTTCTGAAAAATGATATGAGGGAGACAGCCTTGAACAGGGCAATTGAGGATACTGACCTGGCCTTATATATAAGAGCTGAACAAAGAAAGGCCTGTACCCATCTGCGTGCACTCCTCATCACCTCTCAACTTCACTTCAAAATAAAATTCAAGAATAGGCAATATAGGGAAAAATGATTTAGGAGAATTTGCCTTTTCTCTTATAGCTATCTCTAAGATCCAGCAGATGTACCACTGTCAACTTTAAATGCTTTACACTACTTCCTCATATTAATATTTTCCTTCTACTGGCTTTCAAATACGGTTGTGTAGGGTGAATACAACATGTCATACCCATACCATAAAGTCACTAATAGAAGTCTGTATGAAGAACAGAAAAACTTTAACTGCTCTCGACAAAAATACCATAGCAATTAAAACAAACAAACAAACAAACAACAACAACAAAAATAACTATGTGGAAGCTGAAATTTTCATATAAGAGAAAAGAAGAAGAATAACATAAAAAGCTATGAGTGGGCCAAATTTGTCTTCGCTGAGTGTGGCTTAATGGAGATAAAGAAAGAAGATATTAGGATAATAGTTTTAATTCATATTTTAATGAAGATAAAGACAACAGATAAAGGAGCATGAGGAATGCGTTCTCCACCTTTCACTACAATTTGAGATAGTTTCTTAAAGAGTCTGATTTAGTAGTAGAAATGGTGGCACATTCAAATTTCACGATAGTCAAATTCCAGGGAGCTTCCCCAATGTAACCTGTTCTGATTTAATCTTCTAAATGATTAAAAAAATCTTGCAAAAATATCCCATAGGTCATCTGATTTTTGATAAAGATTTCCATTCATTTATAGGTTCCATAATGACTAAACATTCAATGGGAAAAAAATATTATGGACAAAGGATTTAATTTTTGACTTAGACATAGACTTCAGTATTACTTTAAATGTTCAAATAAAAAATAACTCTTTTGCATGAGGCACAGAAGTATTCTTGCACAGGATAAAGAAGGAAATTGAACAGGCAGAGCTGCCTGTTGGAAGGAAAATTTAATATTCGTAAAAACTACTTTCTGCAGTTATTAACACTAAACATAATGTCATTTCTTCCATTCCCAGAGTTTAAACCAGAGAAAGGCAAGTTTAGGTGCTGTTACCTGAAAATTTGTAAGAGATAATGATTATATGAAGTTATATTCTTACACCCCACTAACCTACAGAACGGGGTAAACTGAACTCAGATAAGACCTTCCACACTTCATTGTAATCATGCCTTTTCAAATCCATTATCTGCAGGAAGGAAAACACATCTCTTCAGACTTAATACAAGATTCTAATATTATGGGCTAGCATTCATGAGCCCTAACTGATGATTACTAGACGCAAATACAACCATCGGTAATGCAACTCACTTTTTTGTTGAGGCTTTAATGTCAGTACATCTCTGCATTGGCATCTGGAAGCAGAATAAGGAATTCTGAACATTTGAATTCCATTGTCTTGTCCTTTCTACATCTGATATTTATTCTGCAATAAAATGGAAAAAAAAAAGAATAGAAAAATTCAGTTATAAAAATATCAGTTATTACAAAGTGACCTCTGCTCAACTTAATTAACAAATTTAATTAGGAGAGTCACCATCAGTTATTTTAGAAACAAGGAAAAGCATAGAAAATACAATGACATAGTTCAGGTCGAGAACTGACTTTTTTTGTATACTAGACGTGCTTATTTTTAACTGCAGATAAAGTAAATAGGACGACACTCATCATTATTCCCAGTCCATTAATTAAGAAACATCCCATATTTGTGGGAAATTCTCAATCCAAATCTCTCTAAAATTTCATTTTTCAGTTTTTATTTTTAAACACTTTTATTAAAAGAATCCTTGAAGTTTCTCTTTCTCCCATTCTCACTATTGAGAAGTTCTTGATGAAAAAATTACCTATTTTTTACCTAGGTACCAACAGAAGTCACAGCTGCACAAAACTTCCCCTAGCCCCGCAAAATGATCTACTGAGAGTTCCTTCAGTCAATATTTGTGGAACCAATCTTAATCATATTGTGACCTGCCACAAGCTCAAACGACCAAGAATGCGATGGAGGCTTATTTAACCTTTCTTTTTAGAGGTCAATCTTCAGTATTGATATTCAAGACTTTGAAAGAGCTGGAAATCCCAGATCGCTTAGTAATACTCCCACTGTGTCCCTTTCTCTACCCTCCTATATTGAGTATCATGTGCTCTGCTTGGCTACTTAATCAAATACATAGTCTGTAAAGAAAAACATCACCCAAGGGTGATCAATCTATCAAGAACATAAAGTTTTTGGTGATTGAAAAACACCTTGGTAAATAAGATTTCATCTGTAAACTTAACATTCAAAAAAAATAAACTAAACGTTCCAAACTTCGGGTCTCAACAGTAAGGAACTGAATAATAAAATGTGGATTAAAGTTTTCTTGTATTTTGCAATAGTTTTCCAATACAGAGACAGATATCTGGCAGCCAAGTGAAGTGCAAACTAATGCTCTAACTTTTAAAAATCAAAAGTGATCTGTAAACCTTTCTTCTCATATACCATCAGGACCACCAGTACACTTTAAGGCAATGGCTGCATGAGTAGCAGTACTTTTACTGAACTCCAGAGTCAAGAAATTAAATATCTTGGCATTTATTGTAGAGACTGAAAAAAATATGCTCAGACTTGAAAGGAAAAACTAAAATCTGTGCTCCTCCATTGTACTCCCATGCTGCTCATATGCACGTTACAGAACTACGAGATTCAGATCTGTAGGAATACACATGAAGATGGTTGAGGAGCATGAAATGAAAATCCGAGAAAAGTGTGACAAAGATTCATCAGAACAGGATTACAGCTTATTTTTCATTTTAAACCAGATTTGTACGCAAGGAGTTTTTCCCCTTAGATCCGAGCCCAAAATTCTGGAATCTTCACAGTAATCACTAAAGCACAGCAATTGTTTCGTCAGTAATGACTATGCTGGAATAATAATATTATATCAAATCCCCGATACAAAGACTTTTTTCAAATTTTTTTCTCCTAAATATTATGACCAGCAATTACAACCAGCAAGGGTAGACAATGTAGACGAGATAAGCAGCAGCAGCCATAAATTTAGCTTTGCTGCCATTAGTGTGTAACCAATATATTCCTGCATGCAACAGCTATGGGAGATCACAACCACAAATGCACATTTCAGAAGAGATTATTTTAAAATAGAGAATGTTATTTTGACAAGCAGAGAACAGCAAATAAAGATTTTTTATGTAGAGGAATAATTGGTGAACGTATTATACTGACAACATTTAACTATTATAATTAACTTAAATAATCAAAGCTACCCTAAGTTTTTATTGTCTTACACTAATTTTAAAAGAAATTATTCTAGTACATTCAATTCTTGATAAATGAAAGTGAAACCAATAAGTCAAAATCTAAAGTTATTTAAAAACAAATGGACACATTTTAACTTTAGTGTGTCCCATCTGTAGGCAATATATTTTCAGCTTTAT
Organism: Cyrtonyx montezumae; assembly: GCF_038088225.1. Classification (NCBI taxonomy): domain Eukaryota; kingdom Metazoa; phylum Chordata; class Aves; order Galliformes; family Odontophoridae; genus Cyrtonyx; species Cyrtonyx montezumae. The sequence continues at coordinate 21,221,921 of NW_027072045.1, read as the reverse complement.
ACCCTAACACACTGCCTGTGTTGTATGTGTTACCTGTGTCCATACTGTCCTTACTAATTAGGATATACTCCAGCAATACCTTATTTCACCTAAAGCTACCTCTAGAAAGTGGCTCAGTCACCTCTTTGCAGACATACCTCTAAAACTGCAATCTAATTCTACGTGCTCTTATTATTCTGTGTGCTCCAGTCAAGCACAAACTGCTGATTTTGGGATTAGCTGCTTTTATCTGCTAATCTGTCCTTCACTCATAGGACAAAAAGTGTTTGCGGAACAACTACTTTGAAGCATTTCAAGAGTTGTTTCTGAACCACAAGCTGACTGACTTCAGAGAAAACTGCACATGTTGTCAAGACTTGGAAGCACTTGTGGACTCTGTACGGGAACCAATTATATAATATGCATATATGCAGTGCTTACACACAGAAAAATTTAACCTAACATCACGGTATCAGATATTCTAACTGCAATAAAATGATTTTATTTTTTTATAATTTTCACAGAACTGAATTAAAGATCACCAGAACTGGCTGCTGAAACCATTCCAAACAACGCCATGCAAAACCAAAGATATGTTGCTACAAGATTTCAGATAACTGTTTTAAATACTGTTGAATATTTGGAAGACAGTTTTAGCACTCTTGGCATCTCCACATTGGAAGAATGCATAGTATTCTAACTCATACACATGTATAAATACATATTTTAAACTTAGAGAATACACTCATTTGCCAGGAAATCAAAATGTCAACAAGAAAACAAATAAGTTTTTATGCTTCTGGCCTGTCCACAAAGAGAATCCATGAACACCAAAGGAATTAGAAAGCACACTATTTCAGATTGCAGAAGAGACATATGGATCTCATCTGTTGAACTTCTTGCTACCTGTGCTTAACTAGTTTGGTTATCATGAGAACTTTAAAAACTACAAATCTCTTGAGTTTGAGTTTATTTAGTTATATTTGCTTTTCATAGTGTTTTTAATAAGTTACAGTATTAGCTTGAAAGAAATATTCTTGCTTCTCCCTTGGACTAATGAATCCATAGACATCCATCAAAAGATTTAGCAAAATCACTGAATGATTAGGGTTGGAAGGGACCCTGAAGATTACCTAGCCCCAGCTCCCCGCTATAGGGAGGGACACCTCCCTCTGTATCAGGCTGCTCACAGCCCCATCCAACCTGGCCTTTGTTGCTTCTGAGGAAGGGGCATTCACAACCTCATTGGGCAACCCATTCCAGCACCTCACCACTCTCACAGTAAGGAATTCCTTCCTAACATCTAGACTATATCTACTCTCTTCCAGTTTAAAACCATTTCCCTTCATCCTGTCGCTACCTGCTAATATAAGAAGTCCCTCTCCAGTTTTCCTTTAGACCCCCTTCAGTTACTGGAAGAATGCTTATAAGGTCTCCTTGGAGCCTTCTCCAGACTGAAGAGCCACAGCTCTCAGACTGTCGCCATAGGGGAGGGTGCTCCGGCCCTATGGTCATCTTCCTGGCCCTCGTCTAGATCTGTTCCAACAAATTCTTGTGTTGGGAGCCCCGAAACTGGATGCTGTACTCCAGGTGGCATTTCATGAGAGCAGAGTGGAGAGGCAGAATCACCTCCCTCAATCTCCTAGTCATACTTCTCTTGATGCAACCCAGGATACAGTTGACATTCTGGGCTGCAAGCGCACACTGTCAGCTCACACAATCTTTCATCAATTGACACTCCCAAATCCTTCTTCTCAGGGCTCCTCTCAAGCTATTCTCCGCCCAACTTGTATCTGTGCTTGAGATTGCCCTGACCCAAGTGCAGGACCCTGCACATGGCCTTGCTGAACTTGGGGAAGTTGACACAGGCCCACTTTTGAAGCTGATCCAGGTCCCTCAGGATGGCATCCCTTCCCGCTAGCGTTTCAAGTGCACTACTCAGTGAGGTGTCCCCTGCACACTTGCTGAGGGTTCATTAGATTCCCCCATCTATGTCACCCACAAAGATGTTAAGTAACACTTTTCCCAACAGCAGTCCCAAAGAAACACCAATCATCACTGGCCTCCACTTGGACATTCAGCCACTGACCACAACTCTGAGTGCAATCATCCAGCCAATTCCTTATCCAGTGAGCAGGCCATCCATCAAATCCATTGTTCTCCAATTTGGCAACCAGGATGTCATGTGGGACAGTGTCAAATGGTTTGCATAAGTCCAGATAGGTGATGCCAATTGCTACTCCTTTATCCAGGAAGGTCTAGTTACATGTTAATCCAAGGAGAATGAGGAAATGAGCGTTTAGGATGCTGAAGACAATAGTACATGATTTTCCACATCATTTTGATGCCAGTCAAACCATTGGCACCTGCATCATTATTAACAAAAACAAGAATCTGTGCAAGTTCAGGATCCCAAGGAGAGTGCACATTCAGCCACATTCAGGCTCATCAGATGCAATCACATAACACACTGAGGACATGACATGCCCTAAAATTGCAAAGCATGCAGATTATGAAAAACCAGTAAGGATTTGGCTGGATTCTATTAAAACTGGACTTTGTCCTTGGCATAATGTTATGGTGACTATTAAAACTGGAAAAACTGGATACTATTGATGATTTGATTCATGCTCTACTTTGAGTGAGGATATCAAAATGAGACAAACAAATCTGCATTTAAAAATATAGATGAAGTTTTAATTGCTAAAATTTGCTACTCCATCACTATTGAATTCTAATAATGATCAGGGCATGGAGCATTACTTGAAGAATTAATGACCACCTAAGGTTAACAGCCCAAAGCTAATCCTTGAGCCTTCAGCTTTCTCAGAGTCATTAATCCCCAGGAATCATCCTGTACCTCCTTTATTACCTCTAATTCTAAAAGTGAATTTTCTTCTTTTAATTTTCTTTTCACAAAATTAAAGTACTCAATTAGAATGTCATTAAATCACATTGATTACCTAAGAAAAATAACAGTGGAATTAAATTTGTCCATTTAATCATTGAATTCTGGTTCAATATCTGTTATAAACATTTCATTTCAATTAAGGTTGCATAATAAAACCACATTAGGCAAAGAAGGGCATACTATTAAAAGATGCAACATGTCCTGACATGCTGCTTTTATTTTATTCTTTTTTTTTTCTTTACTCCTTGCTGAACAATGAAAATTCACAATTTTGATTTTGGTTCATTGTAATTTTTGTGTACAACAGTAGCTGGGGAAAAACACATACTTGAAAGATCTGACAGTATCAAATTTAAACGACCGAGATAAAAACATTATTAAAAAAAAACCTATGGCATCATAAAATTGCTTTGTTTTTAAAAGGTAAAACAAAGAAGAAAATATCTACACAAGATTTCGTCCAGCGATAGAAAAAGTCATCACAAAAACATTACAATGTATGTATGTATGGCCTGCTCTCAGTTGCAATGACACAGAATAAATTTAGACAACAAGCAGTGTGCAGTGCTAAGATGCCTCTGGCATGGTCCATTAGCAGCCACAAAGAGGCCATTATACCTCAGAGCAGTGTCTGTTGACATACCAGGTTATAAATTAAAGTGAAATAGATCAATTGCAACAGTGATTTTATAATGAACTTAAAAGGGAAGTTTCAAAGCCATCTTACACTGATCTTTGTCAATTTAGTTCTCTCAGATACTGTGAAGTACATTCTATGCTGATTCTCTAACAGATCAAACAGCTAACTGCCCAAGTTTTGAAAAATATTGCGTACCAATTCTTGTCTGTGTGTAACTATGAGCCTGTGCTAACACATACAGGTGTGCAGTCTAGCACTTTTATACATGATATTATAGATTTGAATCTGAAAATCAGATTACAACCCAGTAAAATGCTTCAGGTCAACATAAACTATAATTCATGAGCAAGTAACCTAAATTTCAGAGAAAAAGGGAGGGAATTTATTTTAATTGCATGAAAATGAAGAATAAAAAAAAAAGACTACACAACTTTAAGGCCTTATGCTTAAAACATCATCCCACTACTTAACAAGTAGTCTATAACTTTTAGAAAAACTAGAGTAGCTAATATTATGACAGACAGAAAAGGGAAGAAAGAGCAAGAGAGAATATGCCTGCAAAAGAGAGAGCACACCCACTAAACGTAGGATCCAAAATAACTGTAATCCCACAGATAATTTTTGACAGTCAACAGAATGAATGCAGGTGTTTGCAAAGAGGAAGAAAGACTAAGAAAGGGACACTATTCTATCTACACACTGGCAGGCACAGTCTTTAGGCATTTATCTCAGGCTCAGGAAAAAGAAAAGAAACTACCACACAGGAATTTCACAAGAACGTTTTATGAATTTTATTTTTTTATCACCTAAGTTATAAAACAAATCTAGAATTCCATGTCTTATGAGGTCACATGATGCTGCTCATTTAAAAACTATATTATTATAAATATGATCATGTGAACAAAATACTGTAAGGTAAACTAGACTATCTGAGGTCAACGCACATCAGATTCCCTACTGCTATTCCATGAGATAGCTTTCAAGAAGGACTTTGCAATTTATTGACTTTGGGGAAAAAGCACTTCCCAGCACTGTGTCTAATTCAGCATAAAAGCATGCTTCTGGACACAGATCATTGAGCACATGAAGTTCACACCCAGCTTCTACTGTCCATGTATTGGTACAATTAACCAACAAATACATATAGTACTTCCTTCCTTCCTACTCCCCAGTCAAATAATACTTCTACAAATAAATTTTAATTCCTATATCCCAGCCTTCACAAGTGTTGGCATTCTTGTCTTATCATAACATGAAAAATACTGAAAGAGTAATAGAAATTAAGGTATTAAGCATTATCACTGTAGCAATATCCATTGCTTAGGAAATCTTCCTAATGATCTTTGCTTACATGCAACTCTCAAAGTCTTAGCAGAAAATTCTAACAGCACAGGCAATTTCTTGTCTCCCTGTCAATATTTTTATTGCTCCAAATTGCCATCATTGGCTAAGAAGCCCTGGGGTGAAAAGTACGTAGGTCACTCCAAAAGTTATGTCATCTAGTTATTTCCATGGAAACTACAACAAATACAAGGAGAAAAATAACACTATTTGATAGGACAAATTCTCAGCTTCAAAACACTACTTTCCAACACAGTCAGCACAATTAACTGTGCACTTGCTCACCAGCAGTGAATAAGCATCTTCATGCCTTGCTCATAAAAATCTACAAGGCCATATGGAACATTGCTTGTCTTCATGTCATTGCTGCTGAAAAACACCACCCACCCACTCAGCATCCCACTGTGCTCACATCCACTGTATCGTCTCCACCAGTGTTCAGCAAACGTTAGTGCATGTCAATGGGTGCAACCTTTTTCTGCATGGAAGCATTCAATGGCACACCTTCATACACAGTTCCATGTTAGATGCCATTTTGACAGGCTGTCCCTCTGCCACCACCTGTTCCACAGCAACCAAATTTGGCAGAATACTGGTAGGAAGGTTCTGCCTCAACTGCCACACTACCAATGCCTGCCTATGACACTGTTTGCCAATATAATAAAATAGGAAGCATTGCTTTTGGAGCAGCCTCTGTACATGAAATAAGGATACACACAGCACAGCTGGGAGTTCCAGGATGAGCACTTCTGCCTGCTTAAATGATTCTCATGCTCCGAGACCTGTAAAGTGTCCCCATTTCAGGGCTTTCAGTTGGCAAACACATTTCCAAGTACAACATCTTACTCTCAAACCTGCTTCAAGTGCCACATCCCAAACAAGATCCAAAGGAGCCTCAGACAGTGCCCTGGTACTTTGCACCAGAAGAACATGCGGGCCCTGTCCCCAGTGTAGTCTTGATAATTCTGTGCCTTTGTGGAGCTAGATTATAGAACATATCTCCATTAGAGAAGCAGAGTACTCGTACTATGTAAGTTGCATCTCCCAGGCTTTACGGACAGAAACATGAGAAACTTAAGACCTAATAACAATTCCTTGTTTTGCACAATAACCTGGAATAACGGTGTCTGTTTTAATCAGTCCAGAGTTAAGTATGTCTTGTTTGGAACAGAAATTGTCTGGATTCACCTCCCATACATTGCTTATTTCACATGTTCTCCTCTATTACATACATGGAAACAGCATAGGTATTTAAAGTCTCATTTCATTACCCTCACTCTACTATACTCCTAATATTTTCCCAGGTCTCCTTCACCCCCTTTCATATTGCTCTCAATCTCTTCAGCTACTGCTGTAAGCAACTGAACATTAAGCAAAGCAAAGAAATAAAAACAAAAACAAATCATCTCCACATAGAAAACTATGACATTCTTCTCTATCTTTTTTTTTTTTTTGGTAAATATTTTAAAATTTTCATATATTCAATATTCAAAGTCCCCATTAAAAATGTTTGCCTGTAAAACTCATGAGCTTCTATAATTGAGGCATAAAAATATACAGAAAAATTGGTCAGAATACAAACCCTTAAAATTGTTTGAAAACATCAATTAAGACCCTTTCCTCACTGTCTTATTTTAGCAACTCTAAAATGGAAGGAGATGGAGTAACATAACATCAACAACATGTGATCCTTAAATATAACTGAAAATTTCAGATTTCCTCAATGTTTTATTGCTCCTTCCAAGTCTTTTTCCTAAAGCTCCCTGCTTGCTTCTTCAGCATCTGTATATAGACAAATGAAAACACTAAAGAAAAGGCGCTGAAAAGGTGAAGCCTTTGATCACTTTATCATGTGAATCACTTCAGTAAGAAGACATTTATTCACTATCGTGATTATATTATCTAATCAAGGATCTCAAATTTACTCAAATGCAAAAGAACTTACATACATTCTACATGTTGTCAAAAAGCTAGCCGTGAAAAATATTTTGGCTAGGACCTACTGGATGTTGTGAAATAACAAGAAGGCTACCTGCAGAAATAGCTGGCTTATATTTTCTTCCCTTCCAGCTCCTTGCAGCTGCCAGATGGTGCTGAACAAAAAAAAAAAAAAGCAGCTGCACAGAGTAGCTGAATTTTTACCAGGTAAGCGTGGTTTTACACACAGCATTTTTACCTACTCAGATGCCATAGGGGAATTATATAGGCATACTTGACCTAATAAAAACAGAAATAAACAAAAAACCCTTAATATTCAGTATGTTCACGTTTGCTTTCATACACAAAATTGTAAATCACACAGACAGAAATTCTTTCTATCAAAAAACTCCATCTGATCAAAGCAATCAAAGAGCATACAGGCAAAAAAATATGCCCTTTTACACAGCCTGTGATCATTTAAAATAGAACCATAGAAAACCCTGAGTTGTAAGGGACCCATAAGGATCATCAAATCCAAAATGTAATTCTTTTAAAATTAAAGCACCACCTCGAAAGTGATTATTAGCTACAGTTCTTCATTTGCACCTAGTATCTTTCTGTTACTATAACCACGTGGAGTCCAAGCCATGAACTGAAGGTCTACTATTTCACACCCAAGAGCAAGAGGGGCACAGCTTTACAAAAATTTCAGTAGAAAGCAATACTATAATCAATCAAGTCACCCATAAATTCACATTTCCAGATTTCTCTTTGGTTTTGCACTGTTGCATACCATCTCTAACATCTTTTTCTCAATTCTAGAAGATCTCTTCCAAACATTCTCACCTGAAACACAGAGTTTTAACACAAACCCTAAAAGCTAATAAAGATTATCACATGGGCTACATATATTTAATAACTGCCCATGGAGTTGGTGGAGTCACTGATCCTGGAGATATTCAAGGAATGCTTAAACCCTCAACACAACATCTACTGGGAACTACTGATGATAGATGGTTGGACTGGATGACCTTGTAGGCCTTTTTCAACCTTGATGATTCTGTGAATAACATAAGAAAGCATCTTTTGATATTCTTAAAGGAATAGCAAACTGTGGATTTCAGTTTCATTAAGAAAATAATTCAGTGGGCCTCACGTGACAAAACACTGAAGGTTCCTGGTGTGGTTTCTATTGTTTTGTTTTCAAGTTAAGGAAAATTTAAACCACAGGAATCATTTTTAGATGCAGCAGGAGGAATGAAATTCAGAAAGGCTAGGTATAACTCCTCACATCAGAATCTTACTATTGGAGAGAAAATGGTGGAAACTTTCATGGCCACATTAGGTCCATCTGAAAGAGCACTTCCCACACTAAGCTTCCCACTAGTACTTTATGAAATGTTGGTTTAAAATTGATTCAAAAGAAGGATGACCTAGTGAGTCACCAGTCACCATCTGAGGGAACATAAGAAATATCTTCAAGACCCTTTGCCATACTCCTGATCTAATCCTGTTTATAAGAATACTGTATGAGATGACAGTATTTATTCCAACATTAACACATTTTAAAAAGTATTTTCTGATCGCAAACACATTTTTCTTCCTACATTTATTATGAATGCAGGTGAGAACCCTTATTTTCCAGTACTTTGAAATCAGAACTACAGTCATAATTTCTTCATTTACCACTGCCTTCTGAAATATCAAAATTCTAGTTCTATAAATTCATTAAAAATACCATATCCTATTTACACATTAGTAACACAGAAAACATTCACTTCTAAGAAAGCATTTCACTTGCAATTTATTTCACTTGTTCCCTTATTAACCAAGTTTACTAACCTGTGCAAGTTTTTAGTTCTTATTACTGAGACAAGATAGATTGAAGTTCTAGCCACTTAGCACAACTAGTATGTTGAAGGGTACACAGATTTGTAAACTTCATCATTAATCTGTTGTTCTCTAAAGGAATGAGGATTTGTGCAAGTTTGGAATGGCACTCACACAGTCAAGACAATTTTTCATTTCTTTAAGAAATTAATTCAGTGTTAACAAAGGGTAGAAGACAGACTGAATCATTTATTAATTTCACCTTTTCCTCTTGAACAGATCAGTTGTGCTACTACTTCTAACTTAGAATATGATAGGGAAACAAATCATTTTAAAATAACAGTCACATGTATAATCATTGTGTTTATAAAATGCAGTAAGTAGAAATTTACGGAACCACCTGAAGGTTATTAATTAATTAATGAGCCTTCTTAATATCATACAGGCATTACTCAAAAATATTTTAGAGGTTCAAGTTCAAAACTGTTTCAGCAATTATAATTTCTAAAAATGATGACATGTAGACTCTATTTTTCCAAAGAAATACAAGAGCTACTAGTAGGCCTAATCTCTCTCTAAATGAAATCACACATGTATAAATGAGTTTCCTGTACAAGTTTAAAACCAAAACAAAAAGCCAACCACCACAGGCTAATCTGATAGTCAAAGAAACTTCAAGCCGGGAAAATAATAATAATAATTACAAAAAAAAAAAAAAAAGAGAGAGATTGGAAGCAGTAAGACAAGAAGTTCTGTTCCAAGAGCCTGTATTTACAATATAGACTATACTTTTGTGTGTGTGTTTATGTTGTTGTTATTAGTCTTGTTTCGTGCTATAGAATGCGGTTTCTATTCACAGTATATCAAAATTCTTTTTGGAGAATAAATATATCACTTAAAAGATTCAGCCATTTATCTCAAAACAGACTGCTGTCTTGAATGTTTGCACCAAAACACAGATTCAGGACTAGTTTTTTGTCTTCTACTGAACCTTGGCAGACCATGCTGGAAGGAGCTTTATTGCACGTTTTAGTAGCAGCTGTGTTCCCCCTAGCACAGCACTGTCAGGAATGCTATTATTTCTTCAGATAATTCAGTGAGCACAACTGCAAGGAAAAAAGTTCTTATAAATCAATGTAATCTCATGTTAAAGCAAAAGCAATCAAAGCCCTAACCAAGGAAGCAAGTAATATTCACAACTCTCCTGCTGAACTGTATACCAATTTTTCAGGTAACAGTTTGTCATCCTACATACATTTGCTAAATTCCAAACGTTCTCAAATTTCAAACATTCAAATTCTGCATCAGCATAGCATTTTCAGAACTAGCACACAAACCTAGGGGGGAAAAAAGTAGGAAAACGTTCAACAGGCTTGAACATGTTTATGGTTTTCAATCCTATTGTCCAAACGTGACAGAGCAAAAGTGAAAATCTTTACTTGACTGAATCAAAGAATCCCAAAGACCAGTAAGCAGTCACTTGTACTAATTCAGTAACCTAAGCTTTACACCTAAAAGTAGACAACACTCCACATATTATAATTAAATCTAAGAATGATGGACAAGTACCAGACAAGCACGTGATATTTTCGTATAACAAAATAAAGCAATGCTTTATATAAGTATTCGTATAAAGGTAAATAGTTGTGTACAAATAATGTCCCAAAGCTCTCTATGTATATTCTTTTTATTATTTGCAAAACAATTAAAAGTTTACTTTATACTTAAGGAATTTCACAATCATTTTCCATCAGTAGAAATGGCCTAGACATTCACCAAAATGCTGTTCTGTCAAGAACACATCAGTAAAATTATGTTGAAAGACCTAATATACAGTTGCTTTTCAGTACTGAAAGTTATATATTTCTTTTTTTAAACAAACTTTTTTTTCACTGATTTGCCTTTGGATAATAAGTATAAATGCAATTTTAAAAAAATTGAATAGAAAACAACAGGATATATTAGACTATCATTTGTAATGACTGGAAATATAGTCATGATCTTTAAATAAAATATCAATATTTTGTTTCCATTGAATAATAACATCAAACGCAAGGTCCAGAAACATATGGATATGCACTACAAAACACAGAACTGAACTTTAACTGTTACAGTAAGTATTGGAACACTCATTTTGCTAGAATAGGTTGCAAAGGAGCTGATTTGAAAGAATGGTAACCTAGCTGATTTTATGTTAGAAAAAAAAAGTTCATTGGAAGCTTTTATCAGAAATCTAAATGCACTACAATTTATGTAAAACAGTCACACAGATAGCTATAGTTAATTCTAAATAGAAATATGCTTCCAACATACAGCTAACATTAAACAACTACTAGGACGAACTATCAAATACAGATACGAGATATGAGAGCCATTTGGTCAGAATGATCCCCTTCACTCCTAGCTCTTCTTCTCTGCAGAGTCAAAAGAAATATAAAGGAACTAGTATTGGAAAAAGACCAGAGAAATTCTCCAAGAACATATAGGTTAAGATCAGATTAACACTAGGCGAAGAAATTTGTAATTTTTATTAGGAACAGAAATTCAATACCATGTTTAAGATGTTCCATTAAATTACTACAAATTGCCACCAGAAAAGAAACAGAGGTTAAGTATAAGAAGTAAAAAAATGAGGTTTCACATGCTTCTATTGTATACATAACAAAAAAGCCTGCTTATTTTAAACTATCTTGTTAGATTGTGTCAATAATGATTACTTATGTAAACCATTTATAACATCTAGTCGTCAGTAAATATTTAGATAAAAACTACTGCTGCTGTGAAATAGGACAAAATAGCTAATTTTTGGTACTGCCAAAGACCTTCTTCTAATCCTCAGATAGGTTCTGGATCGCTGTTCTTTATTAGGAGCCTAACGAATGATGTAGGTTGGGAAAAATTAACCCTATTAATCTTAACACGTTAAGATCAGCAAATGTTCAAATGCTCCAATCGTAAATTTTAAGTGAAGAAAAAGCCATCTCAGTTTACATCCTGCTGGTCTGTACATAAACATTTAACACACTAAGCACTAACTTGCTCACATACTCAGCTGGCCATCTCAGCTCATCTTCTGCTTTAGATTCTTAGTGAAAAATCTTTTCACTCAATTTGTTGAAGTAAGATTTATTCTTCTTTTGGTTTTCTTCGCTCTTTTTTTTCTTTTCCTATTTTATTTACATGCCTTGCTTATTTTTCCTCTGGAGCATTTTTGTAAATTTTTGAATAAGATTCAGTTGCACCCTTCTAACATGTTCAGGATGGAAAATGAAAAGTAAATATATGAAAGCAACTACAGATGAATAATTGTTATTGATTTTACCTGATTTTGGCTTGACTGAAGTATGCCAGTTCCATGCTGTCGAACATTGCTGAGAAGGGATCTGAATTTGCAGTGAACACAGAGACAATAGGGCCCTGGTGACTTCGCACAGCTTTAAGTGCAGTTAATGGATACTGCTGCATAAGCAGCACTTCAGAGGGTAAAATAAGTCAATTTGTAGGCTGCCTAAACACAGATCTAAGACCCTATCTTAGGTATTAAAAAACATGTATATAAAAAATACCAAACTTAGTTTGTCTGCCCATAGTGTTCAGTATCATATATTTGCTTTCCTCCTTTCTCACCCTCTTCTACCACAAAATCTTTTGTCAGAAAATCTCCAAACAAGATATTAATAACATCAAAAAATAATAACAAATATGCAGAACATTTTATTGACCACCGCATTAGAGACTCCTAGTGAAGCATTTTAACCCACTGATTAGTAATCTCAGCTCTCATGGAAACTGAGCAGGTGCTGAGCATGTTGCCTTCACTGGCACACTCAGAATGACTACAGCTCTAATTACTTCCACAACTTTAAAACTGCATACAAATGATAGTGCTTCTTTTCCATTACTGTTCACTAGAGCATTATATACAGGCAGGTCCTAGCTGTCAAGCTTTACCTTAAGTTGAGCTAACTTTGCAGCATAGCCAGGATCAATTTGCTGGCCAAACAACCCACAGGAGCCAGCAATCTTATTGCTTCAACTGGCATCAAATTTGCATTCAGTAATTCTTTAAAATACCTTATGCCTTAGTGTTAAGCTTACTCCAAAAAGAAGTGGAGTCCTGGAAACTTTAAATAAACCAAGTTTTTATAGTTTTCTGTTGCCTTTTTGGTGTTGTTGTTGGCTTGTTTTGTTTGTGTTTTTGCAGTAAGAAAGCCACCCTGATTTAGCCTTCCAGTAAACATGAATTTGTAACAGGTCACAGAATCCCTCTCTTCAACATCTGCCTGGTGCTGGGCATGCACACATTATCATAGGGCTCGTCTCAAGACAGCACACACATAGGAAGGTTTTTTATTTCCACTCTCAAACTGGGTCTTTTAAGAACTCTCTGCATATTTCCGGAACTATTATTTCTAGCATTACTGCCTTAATGGTTCCTTTGACATTTATTCCGTTTTGAGGAATAAAATCTCAAATTATATGTAAATCATAAGTATAATACAAAAATACAGTCATATTGTAAAAATCATTATCCCATTACCACACAGAGAAAGGAAGTGAGGCTGCAGCCATCAAGAAGCACCTCCAAAAGAGCTCCTGAGAACAGCAACTTTAGTAGTGTTTCTGTAGCTATCTGCAAATGATAAACATGGGCTCTCCACTCATCAGTTCTGTTCCACAAGCAAGCTCTGTTATCACAGCTATGTCTTAACCATCTACACAAGCAGCATGGTGGAAGGATGCAATTCAGACACTACCTCAGAGAAAGTTTCTTACTGTCATTATTGTACTATACTGTACTTGACTTAGATCTGTCAAATAAGGAGCTGCAGCTCATTTTCCTAATAACGATCCTTCATTTGGACTCAACAATGATCCAGCCCTACGCAAAAATCCCATGTAATAACATTAACCCATCCCTGAAATACACAGAATTGAAACGTCAGGTAATTTCAAGGGAAACAAACAATGGAAGTATTTGGCCAGTCATCTGACATGCTTAAGTCTACAGTCTCAGAATTAGTAACTGCTCCAACTATCAGTCAATTAAACATTTATTTGAGGAATATACTTAACAGCTCATTTTCAGTGCATTGAACACCAACTTCACTAAGGGCCCTGGACCTCACTTAAATGGGAACATTCTTCAGCTTTCCCATAGCAATCTGCTGTCATTATTCTAACTGTAATGATTTGTAACGTAAGAAAATTGTAAAGAGTATAAAGTATAGAAATAACTTACCTATTTGTTCTTCCATTCTTGCCTTTATTATAATTCATAGTACAAGCACTTTTCATTTGTTTAAAAGGAGTATTGAAATGACTTTTCAGGTCTCCTGAAAGCCTCGTCTTCCCATTGCGAGATTCTAGTACAATGAAATTTGCACATCACAATGGTAAGCTCAATATATTACACTACTGGCTGGCCAAAAAAAGCATTCCTCACCTGATACAAGTGTACCTGCTATGTAAACATGAAGGCACAAGCAGGATTAGTCTCAATTATTTCAGGATTGATGAGAGAAACAGAAAGACTTCTGGTAAGGAAGTTGAGATACAGCAGTGATCTACAAAATGCAGAAGACATCATCCTATTAGAAGAAATCAGTACTAAAACAGCCATCTTTCAGTCTATCACAGACAAGAAAACAACAGACAAAACAAAACAGAAGTATTCCCTTGCAGAAATAGAAAACCTGAACTTGGAATTAGTTAATATTATTCCTCCCTTCACTTTATTATTTTAGCATTCAGGGTATGTTTAATACAGAAATGAAAATAAACAGATATTAATAGTAAAAAATTGTGAAGAGATGTACAGAATAGCTGTCTACGTGTTCATATCTCAAAATGAGATAGCACTGGAACATATTAACAGAGTATTGATGTCAGATATAGGGAACTGCTAAAAATCATTTATGACAGCATATCTTGTGGTCCATATAGTCCCCAGATAATGACAAATCAACTGTGATCAAGATGGAACAGTGACCACAATTGATAACCCACAGGAGATCATTGATCATTCCTGGCAAAACAGTCTCTGCACTGTGAACCACCAGTAAGCCAGACTGGAGCTGATCCAAAAAACTGCCAGCCTTGAAAATAAAGAGCTCCTGCAGCAACATCCCTCGTGAGCTAACATGAGATATTAACTGCTATTGACATGAATGATGGGACTGGGGAGGGTACTTCCAAAAGCCAGGCTGAACACTGCTGGTATGGAGAAAACTAGGTTCTCCCTGCACCAGAAGAGGATTTCATCCGTTGGCTGAAGCAGGCAGTGCCCCTGCACCATGCTGTGCCCAAATCCTCCTCAGCCTTGCCTACTTCCCTACTTACCAATGACTCCTACTTAGACAAGCGGAATCAGTTTTTTAATCCAGTGACACTGACAACTCAAACCAAGAAACTGTATATCAGTTGACAAAGTCTTAACAGAAGAAAATAGACTTTTTCATGGAAAGTCTATTTCCACACTTCTCAGAAGTGAAAGACATCGCTGCCAGAAAGAGCAAGATACACAAATACTTCAAAGGAAAGATGAAGACACAGTTCTAAAAGTAATCACAGACCTAAACATACAGACTAATAAAATATTTTTAATTAGTTTTGCACAGAAGTTATTAGAATAGTTTTGAAAATTCCATTAGATACCTTTAAGTATTTTCAAACCTGGTCCTAAATACCTACCTAAGGTCATGATTATATCTATAGGACAAAATAAGAAATCTAAACTTTGCTTCAGCATTATCCATACATGCTGGATGGATGATCTTTTTTCCCAAGCATACAACTGGCAGAAACTCTCTGGCCTTTAATGACTTATCGTATTTCTGATTATTTCACATAATCAGGTGAGTTATGGTCAAATTAGATCAGAAAAAACAAAACATCATGCACAAAAATATTTATCAACTTTAGTGTCTAACAGCAGGAAAAAAATTATGTATGACTAATTTACTTTTAGGAGTCTATATCCTCCTGAAAAACTGCACAGCTTGTCTGCTAAAGCCACGTTAAGACCTCAGGCGGATAAAATGCAATAGTCATCCTTTACAATCAAAGTGGGTTTAAACAGAGTGTTAAAGGAATTTTCTCAGCATCTCCTCAAATAGCTACATGGGCAACTGGTCAGCCAGTGAGCCACGCTCACATCTTTACACTTGCTGCCCCAGTCATCACCATATAACAAACCTATTAACTTAATGTTTAACATCGTTTCCCTTTCGAAAGGGCACAGATTGCACAGATTCAGGGTAACCCTGTAAGCTACTGTACCCAGCTGTGCATAAGGTGATTTTACTGAAGTAAAAGTGAAACCAAATTGGTATTCCTTTTTCTTTTAAAAATATAACTGTAAAGCTGCAATAACAATTAGAGAAAAAGAACTACAGTATAGTGTTTCAGAAATATTTGTTCAGTGTTTCAGTGATTATCTATTTCTACAGAAATGTGTTAATATATCAAACCTAAACGACCAAATTCTTGAAAGAGTCCTCTCGGTAGCTTTAAGTCAAGAAGGACCACAGACCATAAAGAGGAAAGAATATGTCAGGTTTGTTCTCTGAGCTGACATTCAACTGTCTTATCCTCATTGTCATTTTGTAGAGTTTCTTCCCCCCTTACCCTGCCTGGAATCTGATAATCTCAGGAAGGAAGTTCAGAATAGATGAAATGTTAAAAGACAAAGGTGTTATATGAGTACAAGAGAGCCAAATTTAATCAGAAATTTGGAAAATTACAGAACACAAACAGAAAACAAATGAAACAGTTATCTAAACTAAAGATAATAACACAGCTGTGCAAATGCCTATTGCTGAATGAAACAGCTATCACCACTTCCAGAACAATTTTAATTGGCATTTGGAAGATGTTGAAGACTGTGGTTAGACAGACACAGGTCAGTGCTCGCCTACCTGAAATTCAGACTGTCTGCCATATGCCACTGCAGTGAAATTGCAATGCTATAACAGCTTCACTCAACTTACAGTGAGTTAGTGGTGTTTGTCATGTCTGCTAGTGCCACCTACAGTGGGACTGATCGCAGCTATTGTATTGCTGATTCTCCTGATCAAACAAGCTAACAAGAATAACCAGCTAAAATGCACCAGAATGTATTGAAAAGCATAAAAAATGCTCTTTCATTAAATAAACTGACAAAGGAAGTAAAAACAGAAAGATCAATAAATCAAAATTAACTTGGTAAGCAAAATGCAAGAGAGATTACCTGACTTTTGCTAACAGATTTGGAAAGAAAACAACACATTACTGAGGTTGCAGAGAGAGATCACAGATAAGATGAAAATATTTATGTAAAATAAAAATTTTCCTTTCAAAATTACCATGTCTTATTTACTGTATTCTCAGTAAGATCACCATATTTACTATTTTTTTTAGCCCATTCTGCATGTGATTCAGAGAAGACAAATCATGTAATAATTAAAAAAAAAATTAAAAAGGGGGAAATTCAGCAGCAAACAGACGTATATTTGGCAATGAAGATGACATAGGATCTGAGGGACAACCCATATCTTTGTCAAAGAGTTATTTATACAGTCTGAGTGTGTCTAAAAAAATTCACCAGCAGCACAGTCTTAAAATAAAACACCCAAATCAAATATGAGGCAAAATTCCAGTTCCTGTGTCCAGTACAGAAAATATGTATTAGAGCATATGTCTCAGCAGAAATTATGAGTTAAACCACTCCAATGTTTTAGGGTTCGATCAGGGACAACTAGCTCTTAAAACAGCACTAACTGGTGAGGTGAAGTGCTACCTATATGATTAACTTAGACATGTTTCTTCCTGTTTGCAAACTGCAATGTCATTCTGCTTCCCCTCTTTACATTTTCTGTTTATCTTTCTTCGATTCTGGGGCACAAATGAAACCAGTGTCGAATAATGCTTTGTCCAGTACCGATGCTGCTGCATCTTTATCTCAGATGTGTTTAGCCTGGGCTTTAAAAATATAGGTTGTGCAAAAAATCAATAGAAAAGAATAGCATAAATTCTTAGATTACTTTTTAGCAGCTGAAAATGTTAAGGGTGGGTGGGAGTGGCTCCCTTTGTTTATGTCTGCTAGCAAGCTGTCCTCACGTGTATTTGAAAATCATGTGACATCAGAAATGGGCTGTGATGAGGCTGTAAGCAACCTGATTAAGCTGTTGGTGTTTCTGTTCATTGCAGGAGAGCTGGATAGTATGACCTTTGAGGGTCTCTTCCAACATAAATTCTATTGATTCTATTATTACAGGGAATTTGGAAAGGCAGAGAGTAAAGGTAAATTTCATCCAAGTAGTGTAATCCTAACTCACAGCCTTTATTCTCAGCCTACAATACTGATGCTGTCTTTCAAAGAACTAATTCATTCTCTGTTTAACAAACTGTATAGTAAAGACAGTTGGTACCTGTTAACAGCTCCTGCAGAACCTGAAGGCATTATAGTTCTCACTTTTTTTAAGCCACAGATTCTGCTCAAAATGTGAAAAACTATTTTGCTTTATGGTCCTGAATTTAGGACAAAAATCTTTTTCATTCACTTGATATCATTGCTAAATGATACTCATCATCATGAGAGATTATAATTTTCAAAACAAGGAGAACTTTCCATTGAGTTATTACACATTTGAACGATGACAGGGCACTGCTGTTAAGTACAGCATTCAAATGATGTTAACTTGAATCTTAAGTTAATCAGCACCCATGAATTTCAAGAAGTTTGAAGTTAAGGTTAACATCCTCATTACCCACCAGAATCATTTTCAAGTTCTGTGGCTTTTGTGACACCACAACCAAATGACAATTTCTCTCTAAAAATTCTAATTATGTTTTCAGTAAACAACGTAGCATTAATGAAGAAAGAGGATTACATGAAACAGCACTAGGAGCTGTACTTTGTTTAGTGAAAATTCGCTGATGGAAATACCTCAGTCAGATACTGCTGCTGAGGAAGAGAGTGGGCTCAATTTTCTATTTCACTACTTACAAACAGAAAGACTCCAAATGAAAAGTACCTTGTATTACGCAGGAGAAGAAAAAAGGAACAAGTAGGCCTCAAACAGTTTAAAATTTAAAAAACAATAAAAAATAGAGAAAGCACGTGACATTCAAAAGATTATCACACTCATTTCACGGAAATTCAAGATGATGGAAACTGTTTGGTAGATCAAAGTAAAAACAAAAAGTGCCAATAAAAGTTTCAGAAGATAAAAGACAATTTCAGGCTGGAGAAGCTGTATTGACATTGTTCGTGCTATTGAGCAAGATAGGAAGTGCCTGCATACGTTGGCTGCTATGTATATTGAAGAATTTGAGAGGGAACTAAAGACCAATTGATTTGATGGATAAGTTTACTCACACCCACAATTCTGTAGTTACAGTCAGTAAGAATTATACACATTCAAATACAAGGAAAGATTGTATCTTTACCAACCACCTCAGCCTTCATTGTGATGCCTACTTTTTACAATCTCCTCATGCAAGTCAACGCACAATCCAAATCTCAGTCTTTCCTAAATTAGTTCACCCACTGAAATCCAATGACTTACTGAATTAATACTTCAAAAGGGAATGTTCTGTGATTATGTCTGTCTTACAGTTTCTTATATCTCTTCACGCACTAGAAATCCTTCAGACAAAACTGAACAAGCAGCCATCATTTAAGATACCCTCATTTTTAGACACCAAGCAGTATTTTTCTCACTACTAAGAGTTTAGAACAACACCCTCCAGGAAACAGAAATATCTAATCTGGTAAAGGAACTCTACTATTTCTATCATTATCTCTTTGTCTTAAGTGTTATCTTAAACGTTAAGTGCTATTAGCTACTACACTAATTATCAGACTTCTTAAAACCAGATTCAAATAAAAAATAATTTCAGTTCTTAAAACAGATTGGTGAGCTTTAAAATGTGAATTACTATTTCTACATAACTGTCATTTCCTACTTTAGCATGCTGATCTTGAGAAAAGTTGTTTTCAGAAGTGCCTTTGAAAACGTGCCACTCTGCAGTTGAACAAGATACTTCAACAAGACACTACACTAGCAATTTTATTCTTAAATTTTCCATCTCCAGCCTATCTTCAGCAAATTATGCTAGAAAAGAAGGCGAAACAATATTTCTTCTGGAAAAAAAGCCTTCTGTTGAATCACTTTGAATAACGAAAGAAGGAACAGTAGATATATATGCTAATAGTTGAATAAAATAAAATTTCAATCCGAGAGATTTGAGCAAAGCAGATTTAGACTATACATAGGTCACCACAAAACATCCACTTTATCAAAGCCATGCAGTATGATAATCAACATACTTCCTTCATAGAATATTTTAGTGAAGAATTGTGGCTATGTATAGAAAAAACTAAAACGCACGAATAAGCACATCATAATGTTTTTGTTTTAAACTTTGAGACAGGAATGGAATGTGATCACAGCAATAACGGAAAAGGGTGACAGGATGAGCAGGTAGGACCATCTGAGTGATAAAATGGGCTGGTGGACAATCGTACTAGCATTGGCAGTTAAGCTCAGACATTGGAAAACTCGCTTGGTAACAGCATATTTGACAACCAGCAACACAAGTACGATCTACAACAGAAGAGCCTGAAGATTACTTTGCAAAATTTATTAAATAAAACTGAAATACAGAAACAAATACAATTGAAAAGCATAGCTGCTCTTTGGCACAGAGTGATACTCAGAGAAAAACTCTCAAAATAGTTATTCTGGTTTTTGTTTGTTGGTATTGCGAGAAAAACTGGAATTCAGATCAATCCCAAATAAGTTTTACAGCCAAGTACTCAAACCAGAGGAAATTATGGTCTACAGATCTCTTAGGCTCTTACACTTTAATTTTCTCTCAGTTCCCAGTTTCTTGACTCTTCTAATCCCCAAAATGGCCTAAATCGCGAGTCATGTAAAGATCTGCTGATTGCCTACAGAAAGAGGAATAACGTGCATTTTGTTAGGTAACGTGCAAAAGTTCATTTTTAATGTAGTACTGTAAGACGCTATTAGGACAACAAATAAAGGCCAAAGATCTTATAGAATTTAAAAGTAGTTATTAAGCATAAATCTCCATGTTTCAAATCTAATGGACAGAAGATGCATACTTACAATAAATACGATAATATTTAGAGTAAAAAATTTGATGATGTGGTCACAATCCATATTATCCTTTTCAGAATTGACTAGAAATTATTAATAAATATTTCCATTCAGTTATCTCCTAGCTGAAGGTTAAAAAAAGGAAGAAGCTAAGAGAAAGAGTAGCATCTTGAAATGAATCCCAGTGGCAGGAAAAAAAAGTCTAAAGTCTGAATATATAACTGTACAAAACAACGCAAAGATACCTTGAAGTAGGAGGAAATTCCTTTTTCATCCCTTACAGTCCTTGATACACTTCCACTGTAAACAATCCCTAGCATCAACTTGAGCTGCCTGTTTTAAGTGTAGTATACAATTTGCACACGTAGCAGTATGAGAAAGAAAATCTACAGGTCTTCAAACATCTCACATATACATAGTAAGAATGAGAGTCAATATGTGCTTATATACTTTGATTTCCCTAAATCACAGCAACGAATTTTCAACACTTGCAATAATATAATTCCATCCAACTCAGCTAAAGGTTGCATTACTCTTCATTAATCTGTATGACAGTAAGCAAAGACAAAAATCATATGAGGAACCTTATAATCATCCAGTTAGCTATGCATAGAAGATTGCACAGCTCAGATTCAAGTGTGTAATTTCCCTGTGAAGTTAAACCAACAATAAATCAAAAGTAAGCTAGGTTTGTACGGCTTTTGTGTTGGATGTATCTATTAAGTCCTACTGGTCAAAAAAGTGTGTATGATGTATGTGTTGTTATTTTTTAACATGAAGGCTGTCTACAGAAATTGATGCTAGAGTAACTGCTCCTCAAGTGCTACCTTGCTGTTTTGATTCTGATAGTAGGAACTGACAAATCATACATCTGTCACTCTGAAAATAACACCTCCTATTTATTTTATGGAATCTACTAGACACAAATGCACAATAACACTATTTCTCAGCTAATTCTGAGCACATTCTCAGCTACAAAACACTATTTTTCAACACAGCTAAAACTATTAGCCATGTATTTTCTCCAGCAATGAACAAGAATCAGTATGCCATGCTCATAGAAATTTTCATGGGAATCTAGAACATGGCTTCTCATCACCAAAAATGAACCACCCACTGCCTCACTGTGCTCACATCCACTGTTTGGTCTCCATAAATGTTCAGCAGACATCGATAAATGGCAACAGGTGCCATTCATTCTGCATGGAGGAATTCAGTGGCACACCTTTGGTTCACACACACCTCCATTGGCAGACACTCTTTGTCACACTGCTCCTCTACTGCCATCTGTCACACAGCAATTAAATCTAATGGAATATCAGTGAGAAAGTTATGCCTCTACTGCCATATCAACAACATCCTTCTCAGATACTGTCACATTAAATGATCTTAATTGCCTGGTCAATAGGATCAGTGCTTTGTTCAGAACACAGACACGTTTTCTTCTCTTCAACCCTACTAAATATATACCTGTTGGATCCAAACAAATATTTCTGTCTCTCTGTGCAATTCAGACTTAAGTGAATTTGCTCAAGGGGAAATGCACAGCTGCTTTAGCATATCAGTCTGCATATTGACTATTTCCAAAGTATGTATACAGCACAGATTCTATGGCATCATATAAAAAGGGATGAATAACTTCTTGAGAAGTCTTTCTATCTGTGGCTGCATCAAATTAAAAACTGCCTTCCTGATATATATATCTATGTGAAGATATATATATCTCTTCACATAGAAGCCTTTTTCATCACACAAATCTTTTCGATTTCATCTGTATTTTCTTCAAGTTACCCACAACTCCTAGCCTTTTCTCAATCCTTTATTTTTTTTGGATATTTTGCTAAAAAAGTCACATTGGCTGCCCACATTTGGAAAGCCTTCATTGCCTTCATCAGCAATTCTAAACATTTAGAGCCAAGACTTTTTAACTTTCCTCACATTCTTTGCATTTCCCAAACAGCTGTCCTAAACATAAGCACTCTTCTAATACAAATACAAGTGTCTTGAGGAAGAAAACATTTATTACCCATGTAAAAAGCCATGCAAGTTTACAGCTCATGTAAATGTTTGTAATAACATCCACAGTACACACAATATTATATATACTTCTGTTAAAGACAAGATCATCAAATAAAACTGCACAGTTTTAACTACACACCTTTGCCTGTGCAAAACAGAAAGTAGTCCACAAAATATTAAGCAAGAAGCAGGAAAACAGATTTCAGAAGGAAGGATGGGAGCCAAAATAAAGTAAAGCTGAACTGAGGAAAGGTAAAAATATACACAAATGTCTCTGATTCTGAAAAATTCAGAGAATATCACATTTCTGCACTTATTAGTCATAGACACTAATACAGAGATTAAAACACTTGAAATTGCTCAAACTACACCTATACTAGGGACTTCAGAAACAGGACTGTATGCAAGTCATTCAGTAAGAGGGAGACAGATAGCATGTGGCCAGAAGAGCCAACAAGAGACAATAAAAGTCTAGCAGAGAATGTGCTAAGTAAGAATCTCATAACAGCTTTGGATGCATGAGAAGTGACGTTCCCAAATTCAACAGTGGTTTCTCTCTAGCCTTTAAAATCTGACTGGTGATTAGAGTGTAAGTAAACAGGCCTGTGTGGTCAGGGGAAGTAGCTGTTCTAAGCAAAGAGATATTTCTATATGCTTCACATATTATTTACACCTTTATGCATAATCCTGCAAACATGTTTGTGAAGTGAGATGCTGAATTAATCATCAAGGACTTTTCCTTTCTTTCTCGTAATGCAGTCAATATACTGACTTCCCACTCCTGCAGCTAAGGAAGTGATTATCTGCAATTCTTCTGAAAGTGTATCATAAGTAAAATGCTTGGCTTAATGCATATATTTGTATGCACATATTCAAATTTTTATTTTAATGAGGAAAGTACTTAGCAATTTTAAAACAATTATTTTTCTTTTGAAACAAACAAACCAGGAAACGTAGAAAGAGGAGTTCCCTGACCAGAAAGATTTTCTACAGTTTCCCTTTCAAAAATCCCATGTAAGAAGTTCATCATAAAATCAAACTTAGGGATAGTAGCCGTCAAATAGGAATAATATTATTATATTTTAAGCACAGTAGTTCATCTCCCAAACTTGGTATTACTTAGTGTTACAAAATGAGAAAATGCCTCCTGATACTGCATTGTAATTTGCTCTAAAAGAGCCAATAGCTGTGTTTGCTTGAAATAAATTCAAAATATTTGAAATACAACAGAATATGTTGATGATCTCTATGTAAGAAAATGTAGTAGGAAGAGAAGTAAGAAGAAATAAAAGGTGGTAGGAAGGACAATGAAGCAAAGTTTTAGTGGCATAAGAGAAATGATGACATCAGAAAAGAGGATACTGAGGATACTAGCTGACATGAAAAAGCATTAATAAACGTCATTAAAGCCAGCAGGGACTTCATCCGGTATCTGCTTACTGTTCAATTGCTGGCAAAACACAAATGGCCCCAAACACTAAGTACAGTCATCTGCATACCTGTACTGATCCCACTGCAGTGTGCCGTGGACTGGTTGCTCTTACTAAGGTGGATTTCCTTGGAGTACAACAGTTTATCACCATTTCTTATTTACAAGTCTTCCATCCTCACTTATGATTTTTTAAGTTAAGCCTTTGAACTGGTAGAGAGACTCATTTCCTACAACACACAGCATAGACTTCCATCACATCAGTGTGGAAATGACCAAACTTAGGAAAAAAAAAAGTTATGGGATTTTCTACTGAAATTCACAGATCAAAAAAGAAGACCTAAGAAATTTTTGCAGAGATTTATGTTGATAAACTGTGGCATGGTCTCTTCCCTTAGATAAAACTGCTGCTACTTTTCATTATTTGCTGACTTGGGCATGTAGTTCTTTAAGTGCTGTTTTTCTAGTGATGTTCCATCCCTGACTTCCTCTTGACAGAGATGAAGATATGAGTATTTTACAGAAGAACAGAGGAAAGGGGCATATAAAGAAAAGAAACGTAATAATAATCCTTAACCTCAACACTGAATCATTGACTCACACAAATTTTAAAGATTTGATAACTAGAGAAGGAAATTGTGGCGTTAGGTTTACAATTATCATGGCTTTTACACAGTACCCTTTAGCACTAGCATCAGAATAAGACAACATAGATGTGCTGGCAACTCGCACATCAAACCACTGTCATCCACCTGGAGCTGGGCATTTATGGTGGGTGTATTGTGTGGTGTTGCCACGTGACTCCTGCTCATTTGCATTTTTATGTCTGAAGATTTTGGAAAGTTATAGAAATAGAAGAATCTTCAGCACATAAAGAATCTTCTACTTAGCCAAGAAGGGGAACAGTGCTGGAGTGAGAGCTGGGGAAAAGCTAGAAAAGGACAGCATCAATGAGAGGACTCAGAATGAGAAGGAATTCAGTACAGAAACTGCAGTTCAAATCATTCATCTGAAAAACATTATGAGAAGAAGACTGACCACTTAATCTATTCCTGATAATATAGTTTTAAATTTTTAAATGTGGGTCCTGGACCCAGTAATTCAAGTAGCCTGCAGCTTTGCACTGCTTGAAACAGCTCTCTCACATCCCACAGCTATGTGACAAGGGGTTATTACTGCCCTGCTCTTCCTGATGCTGATAAACATATTTGTCACAATTATTTAAACTCCCGGTTACCTGGGTTAGTCTGTGTATTCATCCAGTCTATTTTTATTGTTTATGAAAACACAAAAAGATTTCTTCTTCTAAAGAGTTGCTATCAAAATTTTAATTACAATTACTAAAGGAAGAAACATTTACTTTCAAGCAGCCAACATCTTCACCACTGTTTTCAAATCATTTCCTTAGAAACAAGTGCAAGTCACCATTGTTTACTCCCTCTGGATTTATCTTTGTTCGTGGGCCTCAGCATTGTCAGAAAATATTTTTCTCACCATAACCTTTTAGAGGCCTCCCATTCTTCATAGCAGATATTCAACACTGCAGTTGATCCAAATCAATTTTCCCCTGAAAATCTTGATTTCCAAAATACAACATTTGAATGATCAAACACTTAGAAATGCTCAGTGCATAGACACTACAATACCAACAAAGAGAACAGTAACAGCTGTTCAGAATCTTCAGGCCCAGTACAATGCTGAGGAACAACTGTTACGAGGACTGCACTTACAACACCTAGCTAGTAGTGTTTTACAAACACATTTTGTAAGGTTAGGTAACACCTGAAGCAGGTATATAAATAAAGATAGCTGAAAGATTAATCAAACTTTTCTGAAGTCAGTCTAAAATTTATATTTATAAGCAGGAAAACAAAGACAAGAAATGAAGTAGCCTTTGACATGGACTCTTATTTACCAAACACCGTGATCAAGCTGAGCTGTGGGGAACATGAATTTGTTATCTAAACAGTTTGTTCAAAAGCTATTCAGTAACAATGTGTATGGCCAGAAAATAACTACTTCAATACCTTCCAAAAAAACCCAAACAAACAAACAAAAAAACTTTGCGGAAACAAAATATAATATGACTCTACATTTGGAAGTCATGTGATTCTTGGCCTGTTACAGTAATCTTGACTTTGAAAGGTTGTTAGTATATCAGGTAAGTTACATAGTTATGCTTTT
This sequence comes from Cyrtonyx montezumae, assembly GCF_038088225.1. Taxonomy (NCBI): domain Eukaryota; kingdom Metazoa; phylum Chordata; class Aves; order Galliformes; family Odontophoridae; genus Cyrtonyx; species Cyrtonyx montezumae. The sequence goes on along the minus strand of NW_027072045.1, from coordinate 21,195,558 downwards.
GGTTGAATAAAGAGTGAAAATGGTATTAGAAAGCAATAGGGATTAAATTTTATATAAGAAGCGACTAAAAAATAATTACAGTATTCTGAATTTAAAATTCAGCCCTCCAATCTGAAATGAACTGTGTCAACAAATTCTTTCTGGAATAATTTTCTTCTTTATAATGCTAATGTTGAGTTCCTACCAGAATGACTGACATAATTTAAAATCAATTTTATGTTTTAATTTCGAATTAGTTAAGTAAGAACAGATGTGAAACACTTTCAGTCTCTTTCAAAGCTCAATCCATTTCAGTGTTTATTAAATACTGTGCATTTCACATGCTGATAGTTCCTCTATTTACTATGTCCTAGAGCAAGGAACTGTAGCATAGACTACTCTGTGTGCTACATATGCTGCATAATACAGACTACTTCCCATTTTATTCCAAGGCACTTCATCTGGAATAGAATATCAACCCCTAAATCCTTCTGAAGTTTCTCCAAAGATGTTCCCTCCATGCTGGCACTAGGAAACCGCCTGTAGCCCAGCATGGATGGTGGGGCAGCCACAGCAGTCACTGGCCCTTGAGCAGAGAGATTCTGCCAGAAACAGCTGTCACTTCCAGCCTGTAGGAAACAGAATTTGCTTGAGACTGGCTCAGGCAAGAGCAAAGAATACTCTACAGAAAAATATCTTTCAAAATCAACATTCTCCATACTACAGGTATTTCAGAAGATGGTTGGTCTCACTCGGTAGTTAACTAGATGGCAAATTTGATGCACAGCTTACTTCCCACAGTGTGATAGAGTTAAAAATTCAAAACTTGCATACTTTAAGAAATAAGAATCAATCCTTGTCTTCCCATCTATTAGTGCAAATGTTGATAATTTAAAAAGAAAAATGTTTAGTTACAGACTCAGAATCTTCCTAACTAAATTTCTTACCTCAAATCTCTTATGAAGATATTACTTATTAATACAAATATCTGTTTTCACTGCATTAATTTCATACATAGATATTTGTGACTACAGACAGACATTATTTAGATATGGGAAGCTGCAAGACATGTTCACAAACAGAAGCTAGGGCTCGTAAGAGCTGGAGGAAGGTGGGAAGAGAAATAGCATAAAACAACTGATGCATTTCAAACAAAGGCCCTCTCTAATTTTCAGAAACTCTTTACATAGTATGAACTATTACATAAATAAATGTATTTAAATACTTAACATATTTAATAATAAATGTTTAGTAATTACCCACTGTGGAAACTTGAACCTCTAAGGTTGCTCTATTTATAATTGGTTTAGGAGCTAATTCATGTCTATCTCCATTATACGCATACTCTGCTGTAAACACAGAGACGAGTACACTGGTCTTCACAAGTCTAATTATTATTTTCTCTCTCCTATCACTTTATATATAACTGAAACGCACATGGTCTTATGAAGGAACTGTTTTATACACAGCTATGATAAATTTTCTGCCTTGCAATACCTGGAAGCATGACCTGCAGCAAGCAGGATGTTATGAAGTGACAGAGAACTGCAGCTGTTCTAAGATTTAAAATATGGCTTCAGAGATATTTATTTCATAAGTTCCCCTTGCTTTGGGAGGAAGACAGAACAACCCTCGACTCAAGTCACTGATACAGTTCTACCACAACAGCCACAATCTCCCTGTGATCCTGTGCCCAATTAAGAAAGTGGAAAATCAAAATTAGAAAGGGCATTGCTGTCATTTCTATCACAGTTATATAACCAAAGAGGAACTTGACGCAAAACAAGAAATGACACCAAATTAGGTATAAGCAATGACCACAGCCTCCCATAAAGTTTTTACTGCAGTTTATTTTGTGTCTATCCCAATGAAATCCTAAAAATATCATGTTTAGCTTCAATACAGACCATAAAAATAGTAAAGGCCGAGAAGACAGAACAATTTAGCATTAGACTTGATAAGAAAAAAATACGGGGAAAGACTCTAATCAGTGTATTTAGATCATGCTTTAGGAAGATTATCTTTTCAGTTAGAAATCTTCCAGACAACACATACTGAAGACTAAATCAAGTACGGTTTAAGTAAAAAATGCAGTTAATTATATAATGCAGTCAGAAGACCTGAGCCAAAGAACCTCTCCCTCTAGTCCAAATCTATCTATGTTTCTGGACAATAACGACCAAGTCTTGGAAAGTCCCTAGGCTACTACCACAGCTTTTATCCAATCCATCTTTATACAGCAGTGCAACAGTACCACTTCGTACAACTGTGCTTATGCACAAGGCCAGCTTGGAGCAGACAAGCCCCTGGTACAGAGTTAATGACAGCTTTTAAATAGGTCCAGTGCTCCCTGATCGAAACAAAATTAAAAAGAAAATCTTTTTCATTGAAATGACCACTACCTGCACTGAAAATTTTTAACCTGGACAGCTGTGCTACATTAACAGTATGTACTGGCTGTGTTAAACTCTACAGATCATTACAAGCTCAACTCTAGCTTTTTGACACCAGGTTCTCTACTTTCTAATAGGTTTGCATGAAGACATCTGAGACTCCTTTATGTCACCACTATTCCTACTACATTCATTTCAGCTAAAATAATATTGATTAAAGCAACCAATAATAAATATCTGACTTGGAAATGTCTGAATACATTAACAGAACCATACCTAGTGTAAAAGGTCTGTTAAGTCTCATTAATGAAAAGAAAAAGCAAAAATTTGTAAGTTACTTTCAAGCATTCCACTCCACATTGAAATCCCTTGAGAGGCTGACTAGGAAACCCATCTCCTGAAAGCTGTTTCAGGTCTATATTTTCCATACTTGGTTCTTGAATTCATTCCAGGTGACCCCATTAATTTTGATGGGTTTGTAAACAGTGCCTTGAAGGTATGATCTCATGTCTGGTTAACAGTCATTAAAATCCATAAACATCATCAAAAGGGTCCTGCCTTCATTTCTACCTCCGTAGGTCTGGCTGAAGAACACCCCCAACACACCCATCCTGTTCCCGTTTCCATTCACCTTTACAAGCCAAATTTCATAAGTTCATAAGTTCATAAATTAGTCCATGACATCCACACCAACTAAAGCACTCTTAGCAAATTGGATGTCTATTCATTAAATGATAAATAAATCTATTCTTCCCTTGTACCAGACAACGCTAGCTACGAGTCCTAGATCATTGAGTGATAAAAAAAGGCAAAATCTAATAATCCTTACCTATTATCTTCAGCCTGATACGTCAAAATAATCTATTACAGTACTTAACAGATATCATTAATCTTCCTTAATATTACTCATAATAAAAAAATTTGATTCAAAATAAAATGAAAATAGTTTAATAAGTCTTTTTTTTACTCATACTAGTCTGCATCTTATGCATGTAAAGTGGTAAACCTTTTCCCTACATTACATATGACAGCAGAACATTTTGCCTATGTCATGATCCTAGACTGGAAAACAAACATTCCTATCATCTGTAAACTACAAACAGCTAGATCTAGCAGTATTTCACTAGTCTTTCTGGTGAAAAAGCAAAGTGAAAAAGCAATGTAAAAGACAGGGGTTTTTTGTTGTTGCTTTTTTTTTTTATATTGTTATTTTATTGCCATTCTCAGCAGTTTACTTCACGGACCATAAAAGCCATCGGCTATAATTATTTTTGACTGGATGCAATAATAACAGCTCCATAATGAAAGGTTTCTTACTTCACAGCGGCTAAATTATCTTAGTGCCTGGCAAATAATTTATAACAAAATAACTCTACCAATACTATCACTTAGAAACACTCCTTGCATAGGTAGCTTCTAACGAAGATGAAGTAAACAGTGAATTGGAAGCAAATCTGGGCAGTTTTAAATCAAATTCTGGGAATGATTATGTATCTGACAGGATTTTTAGCAGAAAGAAAAAAAAAAGGAAACAAAGTTGGTAGATCAATTTGGTTTCGAAACATGCATTTATTATTAGGCAAAAAAAAATTAGTAGGCAGAAAGAAATCCATCAGAAAGTGACCCTGACATCAGTTTCATCCTCCTCCTGCAGGGTTTTGAGTCTGTTTTCATTGTCTCTGTTGCTCTCTTACCAGAGACTAAGAAAAATGATTTATTCTTTGTTATTATTTATTAAGGCATTCATTTGTAATATTAAGAATACAACATTTTGCAGAAGAAAATTTGGAAGTTATCTCCAATTTTAGTTAGAGAATCCAGAGAAGACAGCCCAGGAGTAGCAGAAACTTTGAGAGATGTGAATTGAAACCATTATCCTATACACGGCTTTGCATCGTCAGTATGACTATTTAAAGTGTAAATGCTATTCCTAGACTTCCTTTTCTACTCACTTCCTTCTTGGAAATAACATTTTATTTATTTCATTTACTTGAGTTAAAAAAAAAACTTTTTATTTTTTTCCTTTCCTTGTATACAGAATGATCTATTTAATTCCCAAATTAGTGTTTTGGCATGAAGTATATGAGATTTTTTGTTAGCCAGAACCAGTATTTTTATTATTATAGGTATTATTAATGTGCCAAACTGACAGTCATTTTTTTGCATAGCCTTACTTCCAAATTTGTCAACAGCCTGGAGTGAGTTTATATTTGTTGTTCCAGAAATAACCTGTATAAATTGCTAAGAATGTAAAGAAGACATCTAATGAAGCATACTTGATGAATAATACTGTAGAATAATTATAACAGAGGTGTGGAAAAAGCATGCTATGGCTGTTAAAAACCTTTCCAGAGTATGACTGCTAGCTCAGAGATGTTTAAATCATTTGCATCACAGGAAGATCTCTCATCAGCATTTCCTGTTTTCATACACAAGCCTTAGTACCTTTCAATTAGTACAGTTCATTCTTAACCCTGGCATTGAGAAAACATTACTGTTTTAAGGCTGAAGTTCTAAAGAGACAAGAAAATGAACAACTGAGACAAAAATAGTATTGCATTTTATAATGCAATTGCCCAAATAAAACTCCCCATTAATTAACAAAATCAGTCTCAATGAGCATATTTTAAGTGGAAAATACTACAATAACAATAGTGATATTGAATACTTGTGACAATTATAAAGAGCTGATGCTTATTTTATATCTATCCCCTGAGATCTAGTAATTAAAAATCCTCTGACTTCTTCAATTCCTTGATCAAGATTAATACGATTGATTTCTTTCAAACTTCTAATCAGTTCAGCATCATCACGTTGATTCATTGACCAACACAGCCATTTTCAACAGTATTTTCCCTAAATCGCTTTTGTGTTGAAATCATAAAATTGATTTTCTTGTAAATAGATTTTACTTTCCTAGAAGAAACCTACAACCGATGTGAGGAAAGCTTTTATCCACTTCTTAACAAATTGATTTTAAAGCATTAGGAAAGTCAGAACTGTCTTCCAAAGAAATCCAATACTATGAATTTTCAACAGCTAAGCGGAAATTCATTGCTGTAAAGAATACCCCAAAGAAAGGGAAATGACAAGAACAGATTCGAGTGCACCAGCTTGCCTGTTTCCAATCCTACATTCAAATTTCAGCATAAGCCATTCCGGGATACGACAAGACTGCAGGGCTCATGAGATCGTCAGCAGAGACTAACGAATTGTAACACTAACAACAAAATTTGTTAAACATCACCAATCCGAATAAGTATGTAAATATTCTAACTGTTGGTTTTAGTTTTCGGGCAATTCATCTTAAAAATAAATAAATAAATAAATGTAGTAACTCACAAGCCCTATTCTATCTCAGAAATTTTACCAGTTGAAAGTTGGCTTGGTCACTCCACAACTGAAACTGGAATTCCAGACTTTTTCTACTGCTTTGGCAATGTTTGCTTAAATAATCTAGGAATTTATCTGCAGATGTTGGGGAAGCTACAGTCAGTTAGGTTTCCTCACAAGCAGTTTCTGAGCTGTCAATGGCTGCCTAACAGAAGTTTTTATCAGTACACAAGCTGTTAAGCACAAAAATATCACTGCAAGACATAGCTTAATAAATCTAAAAATATTCAACCAGGGAATAATTCATTTGGTTTCTTTAAGTGATAAAGAATGTGCTGTAGCAAAACTACTATGCTGATACTTTTTTAAAAGGAAAAAAAGGGATTAAACACTTTCCCATCACTTTTTCTGATTAATTATATATAAAGCCTGATGGAAATAATGTATTTGCACAAATGTCAGCTCCAAGAAGAAATTAAGTTATTTGCAGACAAAGAGAATTGTCCTAGGAAAATTCTGGAATGTGCAAAGAAAACTCCTTCAAACTCTGTATGGGTCCTGACATGGTTGCAGAGAAAAAACATATGATTATACTAGCAAAACATTCTGACATGCATTGGTCATATAGAGAAAAACAAAGTGGTCATCCAGTTTGACAACAAGCTGTATATTTGGTTTTACATATTCATACAGTCATCCTTCTCTATAATTAATATTAATTGATGTTATTGAAATTCAAGCATGAGTCACATGAAGCATATTAGAAATACAGCACTCTGAACTTCTGTCATCTCCGTGCAGATCACAGCAGGCCTGATATCCACTGGCACAGAGCATCTGACTCCACAGAAAAAAACAATTCTGGACTGAAAACAAAGGTCAGCTTATGACTGGATCTGAAAGGAAGCCATGCTGGGGTATTCCTGAACAGATCCAAAATCTGTAACCTGCTCTTTGGACAGCAACGCTAGTTGGAGACACCAATAGGCATGAAATACATTCACAGAATTCATCAACTTCATATGAGACTTAAAGCACGGACTGTTATTTACCCAGTTAATCTTTTCTGAATAAACAATTAACCCTTTTCAAAATTATGTTTGTGCAAATCTTACATCCTCTGGGGACTCTTATTTTCCAAGGTGTTATTATAGTGCCTAATACAAATGAAATATCATTACTAAATAAAAAAATACATTTACTAATATTTCAACTTGGATTTCTTTGATGTCTGCTCAAATCCATTTATGTTTCAGACAGAATTATTTCCTCAGTTTTTCTGTAATTTCTTATTGCTTTAATTTCAAACAGCTTATATAAATAAAGGAACATGAATTCCACAGTACTCTCTGCCAGAGATATTTACATTTTGCAATCATTAAATTGAGACGAGGAAACATGACAAAAGTCTAAACAAGTCTGCTAAAGGGAAAATATCATAATGCATATCTCCTGAATTCCAGGCTAAATGTCACATTTAAAAATTTGATTTTGTCTTGTTTTGAACGTAGGGTAGAAGATCCATATATTAAATGGCTAGAATTCAAACCAGCTGGTTTTGAGCTATTTCTTTTCCAGAATTCATTGTTTGTAACAGCTGTAGAGTCTTTCGCCACTCTCCCTCTCTCTCTCTCCCCCTCCTTCACAACCCCAGATAAAATGTTTGTGTAAATATTTATTAGATTATACCATAAATAAATTCAGTAATTAGGAAAATGCAAAGCTTTTCTATTTAAATACCTTAACATCATAATAATGAATTCATATTAAAAATAATAAAAACAATAAATTACACTAAAGTTGATGTTAGCAATACTAAATTAAAGTGAATGCACTGTACCAATCATTTTTTTTGCTGTTAGGAACCTGATTGATCTTGGCAACGCATATATATATATAAAGCTTTTTTTTTCCCCTCTCTTTTCAGTAATAAATGATCAAGGTTAAAAACTGAATGGTAACTGCAGTTGTAAACCAGAGACAAAGAACACTGCATCTGAATGAGCTGCGTATTTCAACCATCAGCCACAATTTTTGAGAGAACACTGAACCATGCAAAAGGTGCCCCACAGAACCAGCAGAACAGAGGAGCTACAGAGCTGCCTCCGGGCCACCATACCAGAGAAACAGCATTTGTACACACTTAGTTCATATATCCTCTACGAGAAGTTTAACAAAGACATTGTATACTCGAGCCTTTGTTGTGAAGCTAACTTAGCTCTGATTATGGAAATCCCCACTAAAAAGAGACTCAAGACCTCTAGAGTAGGGACCATCCACCATGCTAACAGAAATTGACAGAGTTCTGTAGGGGTGGCTCTGATGACTTTTGTTATTATTATTATTAGAAAAAAAAAGACACCTATAGGCATACATCACTGAGGGTAACCATTGAGAAGGCACTGCAGTCAGAGTTAACTTTGTCAAAGGGGAATGATCTAGCTCAAGATAATTCTCCAGACTCAGAGGCTACTGTAGATTAAATAGAAAATAATTTTACTGTAAGCTACTCTTTTATAATACACAGAAATATCAAGCACTTGTACACAACTATAGAGTAATTCATAGATATCCAAATTAAATAGACATTTTCCATTTAAGAGAAACTTTTACATGATGTGCACGCTGTGATATGGTTCTTTAAAAAAAATAATAATATTTCTAAGACCTGATCTCTCATTTAGGGAATACACCCTCACTCCTTAATTAAATCACAGTTCTGTGAATTTCTTTGTCTATGATTACTAGTTCCACTGCATCTTATTACACTCAATTCAAAATTGAGTATATAAGCTCTAAGATTTTCCCCAATACCACAAAATCTAGTCTCCATCGTCTACCTCGCATTCTCCTTGGATTTCCCTTTGTCCAGAACAGTAACTGTGACAAAGTAAACTTTGAAGAGCACTGCGTAGTACCAGTTTGATGAAGAAGAGATTATAATGGGTCAATTAAGCTATATCATGTCCTCCTTTAAGACACTGAAGCACTTTTCCAGCCCTCTTGCTACTAGTTCAGGTAGTTATCAATCTTAACCCTGGCATTTTTGCAGCCAATTCCTTAACTGCTTGTTTTGCCATGAGCTAGATGCTTTCTGAACGTTATCTTTTCTCTTGGGAAGTTTGTTCTTCACAAGCATTAGTTATCTCTTTAGAGAGTAGCGGGAGAAACAGTTAATCAACATTTCTTCATTATTCACCTCTTATCTATGACAAGCAAAGACCAAAATCAAAGTTTTGGCTGCCATCATAGCCTCTTACTATGCAGATACGCTCTTACTGTGTCTGTGAAATGCTCACACTTCCACGTGTTTCACTTTTTCTAGAGGCTGCATCACTGCAAAACATACAGGCTTCCTCCACTGCAACTTTATGGAGGTTTTCCATACCTGAATTTTTGGTCCATCAACTTGTTCGCTTTAATTTTCTACAGTTGTTATCAACTTTTTTTGCTTAAACTATAGATTCGTAAAAATGTCTCCTGAATTTGTTTCAGATACAAACTGAGAAGTACAGACATCCTTTCACTATTAGTTCAGATTTTGATGTTTTGTAACCCACGATTTCCTAAATTAACTGAATTAGAGTTTCTTTTAATTAAAATGCTTGGAAGCATTTAATAAAATTCATTTCAATTTTCCAAGGAAAATCCCTATTTTAAATTAGAAAAATATGACAATGCAACCCCAGTGGAGCTTTCCCACATGGGATATGTTAGCATTACACACCATACAGTGTCTGCAGCCTCAACAAGCTAGTAATAAAATTCCTTAGATAAGTCTTTGGTTTTAAAGCACATACCATTCAAGATAAAAACAAGTACTCTTATCTGCTCTTTCCCATCTGCAACTGGAACCAAACATTCTGATGAGATCATGCGATGATGACATACCAATAAAATTTTAATGCGGGTCTTTGATGCGAATCGTGTCAATAGCTCCTGCAGCCTCTTCTGATGGCTGACCAGTACTGTACAATAATCAAAGCCAATAAAACAAACCTCTTGAATCCTTACAAAGGTTAGGTATCCTAACTTCAGATACCATGAACACTTAACAGTTTTCAGTTGGTTTAAAGCAAGTTAATAATAATATACACAAAGCTAGTTTTATTTCTTGAATTAGATTTAAGAATAGTAAAGTTGCATTAGATAAAACTAATTTTAAACTAGTAGTGGTCCTGAGATATGCTTCATGACTTCCTTGGAACTTTAACTACTTGCAACAAGAGAATCTGGCCTCTTATATGAGAGAAATTGTTAACCAAATTCTGATAACCATGCCCTGCCTATATTCCAGGGAAGGATTTAACTGGATGGATTAGAAAGAGATGGGAATTTATGTTTATTTTTAAAAGCAAATCAGTAAGACTTCTTCACAAAGTGAATTTAGCTCTGAAGTCAGAGATCATTGAGGTTTTATGATTCTGCCTTGGTCTGCACTGGTGTTTTTCTTAAGATTAGTATAAACCTAAAATTGTGTCTTTTCACCAAGGTTGATAAACTAAGAACTGTGTGAGTGAGAACATCACAGAGCTTAACTTTTTCCAGTTAACACTGCAATTAGATTTCTAAAATTACTTCAGAAAGGCCATTCAGAAATGATTTGACTGAAATTTTATTGTGTATTTCGCTTAGGACGCAAAGTGGGATTGTGTCCCCTTTGAATGTCATGCCTTGATTTTGGCTGAACTGTCACAATGAGTAACTTTCAGAAAATTCAAGCAGAAATTGTCCTGTTACATTCCACCTAGCTTTCTCTTTACAATTTAAAAATACATCTCAGTAGACATTAAACAGGACCTATAAAATTGTACACACGTGCTCTTCAACTACACAGTAATCTCCACTGTTACACTCACCTTACACAGAATATTTGTAGCCTTAATTGAAATGAAAAATAGCAACTAAAATAGATGAAAACATTGTAGGATATTCTATAACTTATCTCTCACACGGGAACATAAATTCAGTTTGCACACTGTTATATTAACTACGTCTCTCTAGTTCAAGAGATAGCATTACAATCTAAACTGCATCGCTGAATTACAAGGAACTATGCCTTTAGTTGACACACTGCAGGACTTCAGCCCAAATTCCACCTGAAGAAAGTGTTCCTGATAACTGGAGGCCATGACTGAGATTTCCAAGCACAGACAGCAGAGGCCATGGCCCAAGTCTACAGCTGAAAGGAGTGCCTTGTGGCATAGGTGGGGAACAATAGCAGCCTCACCTGAGAGAGGGGTGTGGAGATTTAGTCACTGGGAAAAAGAGGAAAACATGAGAAGCTATACAGCATCAAGGGGGATGACACACTCTTAAACCTTTCAGAAAACTATTGACGCAAGGAAGGAAGAACAGCTGGAAGTTATGCTTAAACGTAGTGATGTCAACTTGTAATACAGGGGACTCTGGAATCTTGTGACTTACAGAAGCAGGAGAAATTCTATCCCTTTGCCCACATATTTTAATTGATGGAAACAGTATATAACCTTAACAGACAAGGAAAGGGTAAAGATTTTATTAAGAGAGGCTTCGAAGATACCTTGGTCTGAACTGAGCACTGTTTTCTCAGCCACTACTTTATCCTCCAGCTCCAGCACTCATCATTTTGACAGCTGCCCTCTTTACTGAGCTGTTAGCAATCTCTCCTTTTTCTTTTAGCAGTTAATAACAAAGTTCGAAAATCCTGCACAATTTTATGCAGCCTAATAGCATAGTGCTATAGTTCTTACAAAAAAAGGGCATCTTCCTTGTAACCCAGCACCTTTTAGAGCTGTGTGTGTTCACACTTTTCCTGCTTCTCAGCCCTGATTGCTGCTCCTCCCTTCTACGCAAAGACAGCAGCTGCTGCCTACAAAATTTGGTGCATTTGTTGCCTGCTTGATACTTTCCATGTATGCCTGTAATATCAGATCTGCAGATAGTAACAGCAACTCTGTCTTGTTTAATAGCATCTCATCTTTCAGTTAAGCGTTCTCTTGACAACAACAACTAATATGTCAAAGGATTTTAGCAGCTCAACACAATTTACTTTAAACCCAAAACTTAATTGGAATTGTACACTTACTGGAGTGTAACAAATTACATTAGGCCTTACATGTAAGTATACGCCTGACATACCTGAAACATTTCTTCCTTTCAGAGTTAATTTCTTTGCTGGTGTGAGCTGGTATAAATGAAGATAGCAATGCTATGCCAACTTGCTGAATCCATACGGTACTTGGTTGTCTAAGTTAAAGATAATACAGTCATTGACTTAATACAATAGATACTACTGCATGATTGTGTATGTTTTACACTATTCCACTATAAATTGGAAATCAAGGAATTTTTTTGAGCCGGGTTCTTAAATTTTAAGCAGCTTATCTCCATTTACCTCATCATACTACATACATAGATTCAAGAAAGAACCAATTCTAATGCATTAATGGAAAAATTGAATGGTTGTAAATATTATATGATATAGACATTATGCTTGAACCTTCTTTAATTCTAGACCTTGAAGAAATCAGGATGTATTTGAGGTGAAATGTCTTTCATAAAATCTTTCTAATTGCCTTAGAGAATTAATAGATTACCCTGTGGATCTTCCCAGAAGAAACATTTCACTGTTTCTAAGATCAGCTATTCTGCATTATTATACAGCTATTTCATTATAATACATGACAAGATTGAAGAATACTTAAGACAGATCAGTAGTAAAAGTAGAACAAGGCAATTAACTATACTTAATCTCAACTAGTTGACTTTGCTGCGTGGCCAAGAAAGAGCATCTCTGTGATGCTGAAAACAACCACGCTTCTGAAATCACAGCATTACGCCCCCTAGTCTTTGTACCATACCATGATGGCACTTGATCTTTTCCATCATTATTGCCCTACTTTCATCTTCATAGTGACATAAAAGATAGCAAGACTTTACTCTCAGCCACTGACATCATACTATAAAGTAACATCTCAAGCATGATATTCATCTCTACGCTCTCACAGTCTCATTTCTGCCAGTCATCCCACTAACTTCCTACTGCAACCACAACAGGTACTGCGCCTTGATTCTATTGTAGATGGCAGAAAACAGAGGCAAAATTCTTCCTTCTCCACTTAGTAATAGCCATCTGATTTCCAAAGCGATAAATTATTAACAGAAATTAAGGACTTTTCCTTCACCATTTTTCCTTTCAGTTGTAGACACTAACTTCAGACTTTTTACCATACTAAAGTGATAACAAAACCTATAGTCAACGTCCATAAAAGTTTAGCACCACACAGACAATTCTACTTCCCTTAGAAACAAAGAATCACAAGTAAATATAATTTGAATGAAGAAGTGAGAATGCAAGGTATCTTTGAATAATCTTATTTATTTTTAGAAATCTATGACTGATGTGTTATTTTTTGAATGTCAGAACTTTTTCAATTCAGGTGAAAATATACACACACACAAGCAGCATTCATTATCTCCAGATAATCAGCATGGAACACACCCTGAAACTCAGCTATAAAGTTAAGAGAGAAAGCTGTACAGCATGAACTAACCAAATCACATATAACAAAGCATGGCTGACACCTCATAACACACTGATGGGTGAACGTCTGAGCAGACCAAAAAACAAACAAATAAAAAAAACAGAAAAAAACTAAAACCAACAGTTTGTGAGTCTGTGTGCGGTGTTAATCTACAATACAGAGACCATGATCGAGCCTACTCTCTTTAGGAATGTGCTTAAAAATACACCAGCATTTTCTGGTTTGTTCTAGCTTTTCTTGAAATACATCTTAACACAAGCTCCAGTATATGCTAGGAACATTACGCCTCACATGCTAAATTCAACTCAATTGCTAATAGTAATAGCTTAGCTAATTTAGTAAAAATGATTAGTCAAGGAAATCCACTGGAGTGTCACTATGAAAAAGATATCAGGAAGTTACCTAATAATCGAAAAGAAAACGTTTCTTTATTACACTAGAATAATAACCTTAAATTAAGCTCTGAGCTTTATATTTTATGTAATCAAACAGAACTCACAGAAAAGTTAATGTTTGTGCACTATTAAAAAAATGTTTCATTAATCATTAAAATAAAGGATCAAGTGGACATCATATAGATTTAACAACAAAGTAATACAACTTCATCTTTACTTACTGAAATAAATTAGTTACTGGGAACACATATCACAGTTCTTGCAAGGTATGGGATGACAGTGTGATTGCCCATTGGTCTGTGATATTATGACTTTGGAGTTTCAAGTGATAAAATTCTGTACAGCCAAAATCCAACAGCAAGCTTATAGCTTACAAATATATGTTTTTGTGTGCACATATCTATTAAATATTTTTTCCATATGTAACTTAATGAAGAATTGAAATACCTCTAAGTACAGTACAAACTAATTGCCAATCTCCCTCAAGTTAAAGCTAAATCAGTGTTTGTTTACCCTGTGTCTTCGTCATAACTATTTGCATTAAATAATCGTAGAACAAATGCACTTACAGCACCTCTTTCACATCTACAGTGCAGAGAAAGAAAGGAAGAAAATGTACTAATCCTTTTATATCATCAAATGCAAACAACAATAACCACAGGCAGAATAAAATCCAAATGCATAATGCATGCTCACATTGCAATAGAACATGAACAAAACCTAGCAGTATAAATTAATTTACTACATTACTCTGCTTCATTATGTGCTAACAAATGAAATTTTAAAAGCCATGAAACAGAACAATCATTTACACTGGAAAAAAATTAAAACCATGAGATTTTTTGGTTTAAGACTGTTGTTTTCTCAGACTACGCTAAAAACTGTTGGGAACTGACATTTTTAAATAAGTCATCTTCACAGATGGAGAAAAATAAACACTTGAATGAATGGGGGAGGGAGGGAGAGAGAAAAAAGAAAGGGAAATGAATATTAGCAAATCACTCCAGAACCCTGAAATAAGTACGAAGCCTCACAGTTAACAAAATAAATAAAGCTTAACTCAGTTTCTAGGTAACCCTTGAACTTCCTTCTCCATTCAAATGATAAATCTAGATTCAGAAATACTGATTTAGAGAGAACGGAACAACACAGACAAAAAAACATTCAATAATTAGAGCTTACATAATATGATGAATGAACTACTGATACAATTTGGCCTCCAAAAGTTTTAAGCTGATGTTGCATCTCATATCAAAGACAATTTTCATACCGGGAAGCCATCAAATTGTCTATTTCTGTGTGATTGCCAACTGTTTGTCTTGAATTTTGAAACTAGTAAAACACACACTGATAAATATGAGAATAAACGGAAAGGAAAAAACTGTTACACTCCTTTGTATACCCTTTTCCTTTTCTCTTATGTGTCACTAGAATAATATGCAAAAGCTTTGAGAGTTACTGCTAGTGGATAGATAACTCTTTGTGACCCAGAAAGTCAATTTACACTCTATAAAAAAATTAAAACACAAATTTTAATGTCAATTTTACCCAGGTCTATAAAATGAAATTTGGCAAATATTGTCTATGCAAGTTCAAAACATATGGAGTCTTGGAAACCTGATCTTGAATGCTCAGGAAGCTTATATTTCATCAAAACTCCATAGAATATCTTCTACATTCTACTTGTTCCTCCAGTGCCTATGCAAAGCAATCAAGTCCCAGAATATTACACCTTACATAACATAATTTATAATGTTACACGAATATTTCTGCATTAAAAAACATTCACATTAAAACAACAAACTGTTCTTGTTTCTCTTCAGGGGTTTACAAAATGCAAAAAAACATGAGCACAGACGTTACTTCAAATACAAAAATTATAATGGTTTAATTCTACTGTTTCCATAAAACTGCCATTTTGCTGAGCCTCCACTTTTTAATGACTTATAATTAAATAAACCACCCAAACTCACATCCAACAAACTGATATTTAAGCATTCTTGGAACATAGCTATTCTAATAGAAAGCATCAGATGAACAGAAATACAAAAGCACCCAGACCTCCAAAAAAAGCCTTGCTTTAGCACACATCACACTAATATCTCACCATGATTGTACTGTGATTAATACTTTCGGGGAAGAAGATGCACATTCTGCCCTCTCATATTCAACTAAATGAAAAAAGTACAGATTTTCAGTGGGAAGAGTTAACCGCAAACTAATAATAATTTTACAAACCCTCCAAGTGCTCTTGACTTGATCCAGTCATTTTAGGAGTGCTACCTAGCTATCTGTACTATTAAATTTCTGCCAAAAGGCAGCACCCAGTCACAAAGGATTCTTAAGGCTTCCATGGCTAACCTGTGAAAGGCCGGCCCCTATCACTCAGCTGCAAATGCTTCTGGAAAGGATGGAGAGGAAAATAAAAGCACTTTTAACTGATGCATGAGATTACAAGCAAGCTTTGAAGGTTTAGATGCATGGTTGTGG
The DNA here is from genome assembly GCF_038088225.1 of Cyrtonyx montezumae. Classification (NCBI taxonomy): domain Eukaryota; kingdom Metazoa; phylum Chordata; class Aves; order Galliformes; family Odontophoridae; genus Cyrtonyx; species Cyrtonyx montezumae. Next base: position 21,179,442 of record NW_027072045.1, on the reverse strand, counting down.
TCTTCTCTATACTTATAGCCAGTCTGACCATGTTTGATATGAAACGCTTCTGATACCTCTTGAAATTATTAGGCATACTGGAGATTCTGCGTGAGTCTTCAAATAGAATATAATTTTAAAAACAGTGAATAAGAATTACCCAGTTGACAGCAACACAGAACAGATACACTTCTCCATACACCTTTATAAAATTTAGAACTGACTCCACAACAGGCTGCTTCCTTCTTGGGATCATGCTGGATCAAGCCTCAGCATCAATTCCAAACTTAAAATGCAAGGGCTGGCAATTATCCCAGCTGGAAATTATCCAGCCTTCCAGATCAGTAAATCCTATAATATCAAATTTGTTTACTAATAAACATCTATTAAATGAAATCAAATGAATTAATTGGGCCTCATTTAGAAATATATTTATGTTTCTTAAGAAACCTTTTCTTTCTGTAATCTGCCACGTAATCAATGAATAAACAGAACTAGAAACATTCCAGTCTTGCCATCTTTAATGTATAAAAATGATTGTTTGTATTCCGTAGTCCTCTCTTCTAAACCAAAGACTCATTTACCTTTTTGCTCAGTTCTAACATATTAAACCTTCATTCCCTTACGTGATTTTTTTACCCCATTTGTTCATTATCTTCACCATAAAAGTGTGGCCTACATTTCTCTCTCAGATGTATGCATTTACATTTCAGTGTATTAAAGTACAGTTAATTCTTTAATTAAGCATCTCTTCCCAGATGGCTGAAGTCATATCAAGGGGATAGTTACAGCCCAAGATCAGCTCTATTTCAGCAGAAGAAAAATTCTCATGTGAAAAAATTCCCCCATGAATATAATCAGAGCACAGAGTGCTGCTCCAAATTCCATTGATTATACTGTGAACTCAATTCAGCTCAGGAGACTAAAAAGAGTGCAATTTCAATTCTCTGGGTATCACAAAGGAAAAAAAGTACTGCTAATGACAGTGTGGGAGTACAGTGATTGTTTCCACAACAATCAAATCAAAATGCACTAAAATCATGTCTCAAACTGAGGAAAAAAGCAAAACTAATGCAGGGAAAAAAAAATAGGTTTAATTTTATGTATTCAGATTTTTACCAAAACAACTTGGAGAAATTCTGAACAGGGTTTTTGGCTTTGGCTCCTGAATTCCCTTCAAAAACCTAAAATAAAGGTTTTCAAAGCGAAAAAGGACTTTTGAGTTTATTACTATTTAGTCATATAGTTCTGTTCGGCATGATCAATAGCTGATGTGTACTTCCTCATATGACACGTGAGAAATCCTCTAGACTACTGGCATATCAGTTAATATATTGGACAGTTTTATAATCTGCATATTGATTTTCTTCTCTATGACACTTTGTTACCCATCTCTGGTTTGTTTTCAACAAGCTACAGTTATAAGAGTGCAAAAATAGTGGAAATTCACACTTTAACAGGATCTGTTCTTTCTAAAATTGATTTATTGTCTCAGTGCTTTTGTCTACCTCAAATCCTTTAGATCTCTGTATGCAAAAATCATTCAAAAAAAAAATAAAATCGTGACACTCTGCTAATTTGCCACCATGTTAAAAAGAAAGAGAGACGATTGGATTTACAACAATATCCTCAAACTTTTCTTAGAATGCAACAAGATATAATTAACAACAGTTGATAATAACACAATCTTTAAAAGGGCTGTAAAGAGAGATGCACTGCATTGGGCACAACAAGGCATGGCTGAGGCAGATCTATACATCCCTAAAATTGATTTCTAAGATAGTAACATGTATCCCAGCTGTCTTTTCTCTGATACTTTCTAAAAAGTGGTCCCATAAACTACTCCCTAGTGATTGTTCTAAGTATGGGTTCCATAACTAAAAGCACAGTCCCACTTAAAAACTCATTGTTTTACACTTTATTATCCACGAAATACTGAGGAGAGTATCAGGCTGGGATAGGTGATGTGGGGGAAAAAAAAAAAAGCATTTATATTCTTTTTCTCTCTCAAGTAAAAAAAATATATTCCAGAGGTTTCTTTGGAGAAGGTCTACCTGCTAAAACAAACAAAGGCACACAAGTTTCCCTACCCATAATTACAACAAGATACCCTCTTTTATAGCTATTCATCTCACAATAAATTAGTAGTGCATGTCTTTGTAGATGACTACTCTGTACTTTAGGAGTTTCATTCTTTTCACAACAACAACAAAATATTCACATTAACCCTCCTGACTGAGCAAGGACAGATTGTACTGGTTCTTATTCTTAGTCTCTTAGTACCTCAGCCTTTTAAAACATAGGAGATTCCTACAGGCTGAAATTTCTGTGTAACAGATTTTTTTTTCCTGTGGGCTTCTGAATCATTATTGTAGTTGTAAGATGCACATTAAGCAAGAGGGAATTTTTCCAGAAAAGACAAAGGAGCCAGATAACCTTCATCTCCAATCCCAGTCAAATGCCATTTCCTCAGCATTGGCAAATCAAATTCCCCACCTTACTGGCCTATCTGCGAAGCAGAGGAAAATTTGCTCATGTGTGAAAATATTCTTCACCCACTTTGTGGAGCTCCTTTGAATTCCATGTTGAGATATGACAAACTGCACAACTGAGTTAGAAAATCAAGAAGTTACCACACCTACATGTTTTCCCTCACATCACCAGCAACTCTTGCTAATTTGGATCTATCATTGATATGCACAGAGTTATCTGATAAATAACTATGAACACTGTTTAGAAAAAATAATAATAACTCCTCGTTAGGGTTTCTTGGAGATAAAGGTGAAGTGCTCAAAATATAATCACTCATTTGTAAGAATTTAGAATTTCCCCTCATCAGTAGGGATGAAAATTGGATCCAATAGCAAAGCAATTTCCAGTGAATTTCCTGCACTGCAAAGTTTATACGCCATGCAACAGATTAACTTCTGTCCTCAGGTACAACAATTAAATGCAGAGAAGCAAATTAAACTATTCACTGTATGCAGATGAGTTCTGTTGCTATTAACGAGGAACTGTGTCCAGTGTTGTGAGAACAAAGGATATTTTCACATTAATTCTCATCAGCCTTTTTACTTGATAGACTTTCCTTCATCGTCCTGTGGATTTGTAGGAGTTATTATAACGAATAAAAGAACTCAATTATTAAATCTGATATCCAAACCATATGAGTGACCACTACAAAAATGCTTTACTCTAATATTATAGAACTGGGAATTGATTTATTCCCTGAAGCATAACTATCTTTTTTTTTTTTAAATAATTCATTTTTTTTCATGTTACCATGATTGTTTCTATTTCATTAGTGCATGTACAGAAAAAGAAACAAAAAAATAAAAGCTTTTAGAGGAACTTCTAGATTGAGTAATAAATAACAAGAGCCCTTTTAAGTTTAGAAATTGAAAACAAATTAAGGAAAACTCAAAGATATTCTTAAGTGCGGATAAGAAATAATCTACAGGAGACTTATATTCAGAATTATATTTCCAACTATGGGAAAAAATTAGAGAAGTAACCATGAGAAAATTTAGTCCAATGGTAAAGTCTAGAGCAGATACCACCTCTGATCCACAACTCACTTTGGATTTTTTTAGATTATTAATTCTAACAAAGTAAGCAACATTTTGTGACCACAAAGAAAACTATTCTGGCATTCCATAGGACATGGTGGAAGTTAAAATGAAGTTCATAAAGTAAAGCTACCTTTCCATATCCCCTCTTATCTCTTCTTTATGCTGGATCTACATGACTTTTCAGATCTATATTCTGTTCTGGAAGTGTTAAATAATCTATGATTTGAACCTAAAGTGAAACCACCATGGAAAAGAAAAAATAAAAACTGCACAATAAATTTTTTTTTCAATGTTGCTCCTGAATGAAGACTAGCATCATTCCAGAACCTCTACATCAAACAAGCACAACAGCTAGTATCTTTCCCTTACCTAGAACACTTTCTACATTTTATTGAAGCTCTTGGAAGTCAGTTTTGAGTCAGACAGATAGTAATACTTGAATGATAAATGTGTGTAGCGCTTGCTAAAGAAGTGCCTGTGAAAGACTGAACAAAAGAGCTGACACTAAGCATGAAGGTGAAGGATTCTCATATTCAGGGGAGCAATACAGCCAATCAAAAATAGTTAAAGCTTCCGGCTTTTCTTCATCCATAAATTAGACTGGATATAAGCTGAGTTTAAATTTGTCCCAGTCATACAAAGTTCTCACTGAAATGTTATAAAGTCACCTGATTGATAGGAAAATAAATTCCCGCAAGTTAATACTGATAGCCAGGTGGCATCCAACACCAACTTATCTATAAGAGACTATGGTTACCCAAGAGAATAGACATTATTTACATTATTACATTATTTTAGCAAGGTTCACACTGTTAAACGTGAATTTTAATAGCTATGGCCAATTCTTTCTGGATTAGGTAGTCAGCCTCCCTCCAAAATCAGGTAGCCTCCTTTTCTCTGGTTTGCACACAAAAGTACCATCAGATTTTAAAATCCATATGCCACGTCATCACAATCTTAGGTAGTGCAAAGGTCCATCAATTCAAAAATCAGAGAAACTCCTAAGTTGGAGTTCACTTCCTGGGTTATAACTGTCCAGAACTCTGCTTGCTTTGCTGCATGGCCTTTTTCCTTTCTCACTTCACCCTAGGCTAATCTGCATATAAATAGAGTTGATTCCTTCCCCTTCTCCTTGTGGATGGACAGAACTAGGAATGAATTTCAGCTGTTTTGTGAACACATATCAAAGAGCAGAACAAGGTACAGCAAAAAAAAAGAAGAAGAAGAAGAAAATAACATCAACCAAAATATAAAGTCTTCTCCAAGAATAGTGCCTCCTATTTTATTGTGTAGACCTACATCAGAGTCAGATGTTAGTGGTATGGCAGTACAGGTTGAACCTTCCCATCAATATCCTATTATATTTTGTTGCTGTGCAACAGATGACAACAGAGGGGCAGTCTGACAGAATGACATGTGACATGGAAGTGCATATGAAGCAAACGCGTGGAATTAAATTCTTCCCTGGAGAAAAAATGGCATTTAAAAGACATTCATTAAAACCTGCAAAACTTTTACAGAAAACAAACAGTGAATATGAGCAAAGTCAGGTGGGTGAGTGGGATATTTCATCACTGGTGACAACAACAGCCACACAAAAGACAAGCCATGTTCTGGACAGCTATGCAGATTTGTATGAGCTCACAATGCAGGCTCCTGCTCAGGGCTGGTGAAACTGTAAAGCTAACAGTGATGACTGCTAAAAAAAAAAGTGTTTAGTCGAAAATTTGCTCTCTCAAGTAGTGTTACTGTGCACTTTGTATCTACCGTACCTTCCATGTAAATAAATAGGAGGCATTAGTTATAGAGCAACACTGTTTCCTGTCTTCATTTGAAAACTGAAAATACATGGTTATGAAAATGATCTGGAAACTACACCACTTTTGCCTCTGGCCCTGTGCTATCTGAAAATATACTTAAAATATACTTAAGTAACTGGAAAGACCCAAGGTTTAAAAAGATATGACATAGGAATAAAATCAACAAACAAAACTACTCTAATACTTAGACCAAATTTCATACACACATAGAGCCTGCAAAACCAGTTCAGCATGTGTCTGAGTCAGTCCGTAAATAGTTTACTACAGAATCTTTCTGGAACACTACATCATGATTCAATAAACAGTATGGCTATGATAATTTATATATCTGTAACCAACTTGGTAGAGAAAACATAAGAAAATAAAAACATATTCTACTTGTCAAAACAAACACCTATCCTTGAATTGTTTAAAAAGAAAATTATACTCATATTATTTGAAATAAATGAACTTGATCTAAATAAAAATAAACCAAACTGTTTTATAGTATGTAGCATTTGAAAGAAATTCATTTGTACTCCCCCTATTCCAACAAATAAGCTTTAGATCCTTTTTGAAAGACTTTTTCAGTCAGATTAAATATTTTTTCCTCTTTTTCAGGCTTGTTTCACATTTTTAACACTCAATATTTTACAAGCTGAGTAAATATTTTACAGGCTTGACAGTGTCAATGATACTTGTATATAATTATACTGTATAAAACAGTATTCCTTTGGCATGCTGTGTAACTTTCAATATGCCAAAGACACTGCAGAGGAAATGCAGCAGACATTATTTAATTAGTTGCATTCAAATAAAGCTTTGCAGAACAAACACATAAAAATGTGGAACTTCTCAGTCCTTCTGCATATTATAGAGTGACTGTAACAGACGTAGAGGATTATTTTTATTTATTTATTATTGAAAGTAGAAAACTAAACATGACTAACAAGACCTTTACAATTCAGATAGCTGTACAGAATGTTTTGATGAAGTATCCAAAAAAAAAAAAAAGAACAGAATTGGGTAAGAAGAAGAAATATTGGTTACATTGCTCTCATACCTTCATCAGTAGGTCAAATGCAGACCTAATTTTGTCTTGCTTTTACCATATAAATTGTGAAGCAGCACTGTCATGATTTCTTACAGTATTTTTATTTATTCTGATACATTTTGAGAAAGGATGAAATAAATATCACAATAGTACTGCTTGCTCAAGTAAATGTGGCACCAAATTCACATAGGAATATTCTGCCTGATCTTGCATCTATTGAAGTTAATAGCAAGATCCCCATTGGATTTTTACAGAGGCAGGATTTCACATCAAAGTTCCTGGCATGTAGTCAAACTGCTTGAATTAACAGGCCTTATTCTCCTAGGGAAACTCACTGGGGATTTGGAGCTCACTTCGTGAACTGAATGCATCCAACTGCTCCGCGGGTAATATAAGCTGTTCATACAAACTCCACGAGGAAGATTGTACAGAACACAACTCCACCTGCATACAAAAATGTCTGCTCTTGTCAGGTACGCACAAACCTTCCGCATTATGATATTATGATAATTATTTGGAAGCAGGGCAGAAAAATCACTCCATCTAAGCACAGAGGAGTTTTAACAAAAAATTGTTTCTCAGAAATTGAGACTACTTGTCATCATTTAAGTCAAAAACTAAAAGCTATAATTCATTCATCCTCCCTTATCAGTGGATAATCTTCTTCCAATTAAATTCCTAACACTAAATAACCCTATTTTCAAAGAGATGCTGATCTGCAGCACAAACACTGGAGATCAGTAACTAACACATCACTGAATGTGTGCGTGTATATATATACACATATATACACATATAAATACACACACAACACTGAGAGGCACCAACAGAAAAGCAACAGCCCTTTACCTTGCCCTTCCCACCCAATATTCCAGCCGGATTTCTATTTCAGTGTTTGCTACATATAAATGATTTCACTTTCAAAGGAGCACACCCTATTGATAGTAACATCTCCAGAGGTTTCAGTTTTGCAGAAAAACAACAATTTTCTCCACTTCTTCAGAACATCAACATCAGAATGATGAACGTAAAATAAATAAATAAAGCATGAAATTTTGGCTGCTACTGCTCAGGCAGCGTTCACAAATAGCATTCCTGTGTACCCTCACCTCACTAATTCTTTGCCACATTTGTATTGAAATTACTGGGACTACTCAAGAGAAGGAGGATCGTTCTTGCTCATAAGGTATATAGAGTTTTAAGAGCTTTTGTGCATTCTAACAACATTGTCTTGTGTTACAATTGTAGAAGATGAACAGGCAGTTTATAACACAACTGACAAAATTTATCAGCATAAGGAAACTGAACTCCTACCTTAAAGTTGCTAAGTGTTGTATTGTTGTATGATACTCTAAAACACATAATACTACATTCACCCACTAATTAAATACATTATTCTAAATATTAACAGGCGAATGTACCTCATTCCTATTTTCCTACTGAGGAAAATAGCTGAAAAAGATGAAAAGTATGGTAGCTTCCTGTAGTAAGTTTTCTATGTATTTTCTATTTAAAAAAAAAGTGTGAACCGGATTAAAAAAAATGTGTCAACCTTGTGCATGCAAGCAGATTAGAACAAAATAATTATTCCAAGGTGCCTGCTCTCAAGAGTGATTTTAAAAAGGTCATTTATTTTCTTCTGCAGAAGTAAAAAAAAAAAAAAATCTTTTAAAGAGGACCCAAAAAAATCAGGTTTAGAAGTTAAAACCTCAAGAGCAGCTTCCCTGCATGAGGACTCCTCCAATTTCCAGAAGGCTGTTTCTATTAGTAACTCCACCAGTCCCTGTCTGTTTCAGTTACATAACAGAACTTACAATCTTTACCTATATTTTCCATGGAAAGCCAAGCACAGGCCAAAGGTAAAATTTTGACATAAAGGTGGTTTAACTCTGCTAAGCCAGTTTCCTTTGGTGAAGAAGGTGCCTTCATTTCATTAGTTCTCAGAACTAAGTCAACCAATGAAGTGTTTATTAGAGAACAAGGGGACAACCATTGTTTGGCCCCACTTTATTCCAGCTCTGCTTAGTTACTTCTTAATTTAACGCAGAAATTGCTTCTTAAACATTTGGATTAGCTGGTGTCCCTCTGCCAGTCAAGTGCTCACATGTTTGTGCTAGAAACACTAACTGCCAAACTGCTTTGTCTTTCTCTCTCTGTACAGCCTCCCATTAAATATAAAGATATATATCCTTCACTATTCACATCTGATACTATTGGAAAAAAATCAGATTGTTTTGGAAAAATAGGAACACGAGTTTAAAGACTAGGGAAAACAACTGTTTGAACCACATATGCTTCACAGCCAGAATGGTTTCTACTCTGCCATGCTTCAGGTGACAGGCAAACATTTCTGCCCATGTAGTTCAGAGCCCAGGGGATAGAGGACAGAGTTACCTACACGTTGCCTCTGCTAACAGCACAAGAACTGAAAGTTTATTTAAAAGCAGCATACACTTACATAGAGTCAATCTTCTTTGAGATAGACCTACATTGCAAATAGCAGAAGTGGATAAGTATTGCTTATAAATGCAGCTGAATGATCTCAAATCAGAAGCTAAAACAAGTTAAACTAAACACAGGTGGTTACAGCCAGAGCTACAAAACTCTCTAGACTGAAGGTAAAAATGTTTGAAAGTAATCATGCTTTATGTAATATGCTACACCTGAGTTTTACAAGGGGGTAGAGGAACAAGGTATGTAAAACCAGTGTGATTTCTCAGCCACTCAAGTTGAGCTTCAGAAAGACAGCTTAGGGAAACAGCTTCAAAAATCAGTTGGAATAGCTGTATTTGTAAACCACAAGGAACAGATAAAAGCATTATAGGGAAAACAGTTAAAAACATTACTCCTGTGAAAAACATGGTGGTAAATAAAAAAAGCAGAAGATGCTACGTAAACTAACAAAAAACCTGACATAGTATTATATTAAGACTCTTAAAAATGTAATTGAGTAAAATTTTAAGAACCTAAATATCAATTTACACATAGTGACACATAAAATTGTTAGTTCTGTCAGAGGATGAGTTTTAAAGAACTGGGTAGAGTTATTTAACCGAAGTGGTAATAGGTTGTGCTTAAAGACAAGCTATCAGACTGTAGGGAGTTTGTCAGCTCTGAAAAAATCTGAGTAATAATCATATTTCCGCAATGTATACTGAAAAAAATCTACCGTTTTTCACTTAGAAAGTACTAAGGCAACGTGGATTTAAGAAAAGCAAGAATAATAATTTTATTTTTTATTTTCTTGTCAAAGCAAAGATGCAATTAAATAGTACGTTCATAGTACTTTCACTGGCTCTGTACTGAGTCACTCTGTACTGAGTACTGAGGTGTTTATATAAGAAATAACCTCTGACAAAAAAAAAAAAAAACAGATGCAAATAATACTGCTTTTCAGTTACACACAAATGTTTTAGCTTTTCACATATGACTGATCCGATCAGTTTCTGGCAGAGGACAGATTACAAGAAGCACATGGATAGTGATGGAGAGGGCACAGCTTCTTCAAGAAGTATTTATCTCCTATAGATTTAATATCGGTAAGAAAGCTTAAATATTAAGATACTTTCTAACAACGAGAACTGTTCCTGTTATGAGATTGTTTCTTATAAAAGTTTGGGCACCCACTGATTACTATGCATGAATCAATCAATGAATGTTTTTGTCTAACTCACAGAGATAACCCCAAAAATTCATTGACAGTGAAACAACGACATTCTGTTTATGCACCATAAACTAGAACAGCTTAAAAATAAAAAAATGGAATTAATACAGCTAAGGAGAATCAAAGAGTGAGAGATGTAAACAAAATGTCCCAAATTATTGTTCTTTCAACACCTATCTTCAACCATGCCACAGCTACCAAAAAGTATAGTTCTACTACATCTTAAATACAGAATTTAAATCATGAAGGCCTTATATGAAGAACAGTCAAAAACCTCAGCATCACTAGTAATATTATAAAGGGCAAATAAGAAATTCAGATTTTTAAGACCTTGACAAATTGATCTTGGTCATCTTTCAAATTACACTAGTACTCCCTCTTAACACCTATAAGAGAATCAACCTCTAAGTAAGAGGCCAGCGGTGCAAAAATTGGAATACACAATCGTAGCAATTGGAATGATTAGGGCTAACTGTAACAGCAGCAGGCCCAATGCAATAAGATGCTACAAAAAGAAGGATGCTCACCTCTCTCTGAAGATCGATGCTCACAGAAAGACTGCAAAGGATCACTTACTGGAAACCCCTCCTTACACAGTGGCAGTCATCCCTTAAATGAGGTCCAAGAGAGGTGGAGCCAGGCTCCACCCCTTCCAGTCACACAGACTAATTCCTTTCACCTGTGCTTCCAAGGCTGACCAGGTCTTTTTTCCAGGTGCTCAATCAGTGGTTCAGACCCTGATTCAGCAGTTCCCTTACACTAACTTATCCAGAAAGAATGACTTCACAAAAATCTCTGATATCTATTCTGTTTCATGAATGGGCTGATTCACAGAAACTGACATAATTTGAAAAGACAACTTACACTTGAATGCAAGAAATTTTTTTCATTCATTCACCAGCGCTTATCTACAACTTGCACACAGGAAGTGTTATGCAGTCTCCCCATCTCTAATCAGATGAACTCAAATATTTTCTTCCAATGGATAAATCTGTTAATATTTCGCACTTATAAAACATTAGAGTGTCTCAACATTCTTCCTGATACCTTTTGGTATTAACCGTGGCCTAAAAAAATTATCTAGAATTTGGATCTGACCACAATACTTAACAAGTAGCCATTATTTACAGATTCAATCAGTTATGAAACTATAATACACATTTGAGACCAGTTCAGTAGTAAGCCTTTATGAATTTCTAACATCATGATCAGCCACTCAACAAACACCAACCACCATAAAGCTTAAAAAAATCAAGGCTCATATTTCTGCACCCCGTGCTATTGCTCAGAAAGGTCATGGGTTTGTTTAGGAACATACATTAGTCATGCAGACAGACTCAAGAAAGCTATACTTGGTGGTGATGCAATGGAACAGGCTGCTCAGAGAGGTTGCAGATGGTTTGTTCCTAGAGGCATTCAAGGCAAGGCTGGATGTGGCTCTGGGCAGCCTGGTCTAGTGGTCGGCAAGCCTGCTCACAGCAGGGGGCGTTAAACTAGATGGAACTTTGTGGTCCTTTTCAACCCAGGCCATTCTACGATGACTCTATGATATGCATAGAGAGCACGATGCAGAAGTATGGACAGCTTAGCCTTTGGATGCTGAAGTGTATCTTTGTTACCCTACCCATCTATGCCATTGATGACAGACTTCCATTTCCAGTAAGGCTCTGTCTGTGGGGGCTTGTGTGACCCAGGTCCTCATGTTTCACAACAAAGCCTACCCACTACTTCTACACTGAAGAAATCAGGGCAGGTATTGTTGAAAGCTGTGCGGCAACAAGTTCCCTTAAAGCTGCTGGCCTTCAACAAACCATTTATTTACAGAATCTGACTGCCAGGTTAGTGAAGGCAGTTAAATTTATATCCACCATTCTAAACATATTTCTATTTTTAGTATATTGGCATTTTTTCATCTCCGCTAGTGGGTTTTTAAACATAATGTCTCATTTGAATACATTAGCATATCAGTACTACAAGGTCATTACAGAATGCAGAAGATGAAAGCATTTTTGTGCCATTATTTCCCAAGAAAACTAAAAGAAGAGAGGGTAAGTTCTATTTTGTTAAAACTCATAAATAAATAACCTCCCTCCCCCACATCAAAAACCACCCTCTGAAATCACAGATAATTAATTCTTCAGGCATTGATATATCCGTGTCACGGACACCTCTGTTCTAAACAGTTATGGATCACTTTGCCCTCGTTATTTGCAATATATTCAATATTATTTTTCATACGTAAAAATCATAAGAGATCACTGATGGAAAAGAACATTAAAAAGAAACTATTTTATTCATTGTTGCTAGGCAACTCTGTAGTTACATCCCATAACATTTCTGACCAGCATAGGTAACAGAATGGCAAAAAATAACTTGTCTGTTCAATGGTACTGCATTCTGCTAGTGTAATATATTTTGGGTTTTGTTTTTCTTCTTTTTTTTCCCTCTGATAATTCATTACACTCTAACATCAGAAAAATCCTATGACCAACAGTAACACAGCAGAAAGAACCACAGACTCCTTATTTGCAGATTCCAACTAAAAGCATTTAATATGCACATAATCTATTATATAGATTCTCTCTCTGGAAATGGTGCAGCTGTGATTAAAACATCAAACTCTTAAAAAAAATTTGGTAGTAAATACGTACACATTAAATCCTGTGAGCAGATTCTCACCTACAAAACACTTTTTAAGCATAGTCATCACCATTAACTACACATTTTCATCAGCCATGAGCAAGAGCCTCTGTGCTGAGCTCATAAAAATCTGCATGGTCTTCCATAACATAGCTTGACATTCACATCACTGTTATCATCACTGGTGAAATGCACCACCCACTGCATCACTGTGTTCACACACACTGTTTGGTATCCATCCGTGTTCAGTAAGCACAGATGAGTACCAATGGGTATCATTTTGTCCTGCTGCAGGAATCCACTACCACACCTTCATTTCACATGCACTTCCATGTCAGACACAACTCTGTCTCACTGCTCCAATGCTGCCATCTTTTGCACAGCAACAAAATGGAACATAAGATTGGTGGGAGGGCTCAAACCCTACTGGCACAGTACCAGCATTCTCCTCTGACACTGTAAGACAAAATAAAATGAGAGGCACTGCTTTCGGAGCAGTCCTCACCTAATTCTGTTAGAAGTTATTCAATTGCTTAATCATTCACCTGCTGTCATTATTCTTCAAAGACACTTCAAAAAATACTCCTCCCTTCTTGATCAGTACAGCAATTACAAAGTCCACAAGTTAATAGTTTTCCACTAACGTTGAAAAATAGAGGTGGAAATTAATATAGTAGGCATAAGGTTTTTCTTAAATTACAGAATGTTTCACAGAGTACTTACAGTGCTTCTTGAACTTTCAGATTTTCAGACTAATAGACTGAGAAAAATAGCTGGTTTTTGCATTTTATATGGCATTGATGTACCCAATTAAGATGTAGAAAAGGCTACAGAACTGTGAGAAATCATCTGAGGAGGTAATTTCAGGACGTAAGGAACTTCGCCATCCTTGGTTGCAATATCCAGAATAGGATACAATATTACCCAAGAATGATTTGAAAACACCCAAGGCATTTGCTGTTAGGCTTGTTACTTCATCTTCTGAACACTGAGAAATAATACAGGTCCACAATTAGCTATTTCTTTCTTTTTCCATTTTTTTTTTCTAATTCTACTAACTTTCAATAACATTATGCTCATCTATATAGTAATTATTTTCTCTTAAGAGAGAAACTGACTTCCAAATTACTTCAGAATGCTAATAACCAGTAAGCTGTTTGAGACGCTCTAAGTGTAGCAAATTAGCAGAAACAAAACATCTTTAAAAACAAGTTAAATTCATATTTTTGTATGAAAGAGAATTTACACAAGACTACCCTTAACTGACAGTGAGTGTTTCTCTAGCCCGTTAGTACTGTTAGAAAGTGGCTTCTTTAGTTGCTATTTTGGTAGTGAATAGAAATATCTCAGTAAAACAAAGTCAGTTAGCATCTTATGTTCCAGATTCACAAATAGGTTACTTACAAAACCTTTAATTATGAAGTCAGACTTATTTAATGAAAACTCTCATATCAACAACTGTCAGACAAGTAAGAGGGAAATTTCTTTTTGTCAATACCAAAAGAATGCAAACCTCCAGAAACAAAGTGCTGCAGTAGATATTTCACCAACAAATTTCCAGTAGTGTCCCATAAAATATCAAGGGAAATATAAATTCCTGATACACCCTTTTAAGTAAGATTTAACATGTTTCTCAGAATTTGAATTTTGGAGCTATAAGTATGGAAGACAAATCATTACCAGCCCATAACTATATACAGAGAATAAAAGTCCACAGGCTACTGATATTTAGGAAACATGTTCACAGAAGTCCATGACCCTCACAATTTCATTAGAAATCTCGTCTCTCAGTTTTACATCAAAAGTACAGAAATATTGGAGGAAGTATAATAATGATAATTAAAAAAATGACATCAATAAATTCCAGTATGAGGAAATGTTGCTTTGACATCTACACAAAGCATGAGGAACTTCTGATTCAATTCATACACTAAGCAAAAGAGCAAGTTGTGCCTGTCCTACAGTAAGCAGATAACTTGACTGAATTCAGTAGCTCTTCTTCATGGAAGTGTTTCACAGCATAATGGTAGCAAAACATCAACTAAATAAATCAAAAATTTAATGCTTCAAGTTCAGCTTAAGCTAAGGAAAAGCTGAACAGTCACACACTTGAGCAATATTGTGACATGAAGTAGAATCTCCTTGACTGATTTTTCTTCTAGCAGAAAAATATAAGAAAATGAGAAGTCAAGTGTACACCAGGTTAACCATTTCACAGCCTCCTTAGACCAACTGGCAACTGATCTGTTAAATTTTAAAATAAAGTACTAGTGCAAAACTGTAAGTGAAATTGCAGCATTCTGGAAAATACCAACCAAAAAATCAAATATTTCAAGTGAGTAAAGATTTCAGTGAACACTGCTTTATGAATGTAGAACTTCAAATCACCTGCAAATATATATTTGAAGTTATAAAATAAACTGCTCTAATATATATGTATAAACACAAACATTCTATCCATTATCTATACAGCTGCGTAGGACTATTCTCATACAAGTGCTATTTCAGTAAGGCATTTATCATCACAGTTCACATGCCACTTTCTTTCTCAGAGAATTATTTAATTATCTAACAGAGAATTATTAAATCTTATTACATCATCTACCACAGCATCTCAGATTATTTCGTAAGTGTCATTTGATAGATGGGGAAGCTGAGAAACACAACTATATAATGTAGCGCGCACAAGGTCATGCAATGAGCATCCAGTAAAACTAAGAACAAATATCATGTCAATAGTCCACCTATTAAACAGAAAGGTGTACAAATGCTAGATTCTTAATCACTCATGCTATCTTATATTTAGCAGCAAAGACTTTTGTAGTTTTGTAGGTTTACCTTCACATTACAACGATTTTATATTCTATCCATTTTGCTTTTAGGGAGTGAAAGGGTAGGCTCAAGTAACAGACTGAAATCTACAACCTAATGCGAAGAATAAACCCTCACGACATATCAAAGGGACTCATAGGAGATTGTTCAGCACTCTAACACAAACAGCTGAAAAAAAAAAACTGATCAGAGAAGACTGGAAGAACAATGTATCATCCTCAGTAATAATTACTACTTCCCACTCCTCATAGCCTCACTGCCTCTAACCTTGCTCCTGCTACTTCTACATATTTTAACACCCTATAAGCAAATTAACCCAAGCACACAAGATTATGATTTCTGCATGCATTACAGTGCCTGTCCTTCACTTGTTTTCAACTCATTTTTATCAAAATCCTAAAGAATGCAATGATGGTTTTTTCCCAAGTTTCAGCATGCAAGTACTTTATGAACTACTATATTTGCTGCAGGGCTCCCCTTAAGTTGACTTCATCCTTAAGCAGAAATCCCATTAATGTCCCATACATCAGTTTTATCTGATCTTTCTAGCCTCTCCTTGAGAGTTTATTCGATCAGTGATTTTTACCTTTTAAAGATTTGATGTTGATTGTCTAAGAATCCACAGCACTAGCTATTTCAAATAATTCTTCCTTTTTGGCAACATAGCTACTGCCTCCTAAGGCATACTTATTTTTTTGGCAAGAAAATATTCCCGTAGCTTACAGATAGTGGGGATAGCTCCTTTTCCAGTGACTTAACTTAGGAATGAGGGATGCTGGATGCTGTTATAGACTGATTAATAATTAGGCTTATTTTTAGTCTTGTAGACTCTTGAGCAAGATGTGCAAAAGGGAATTTCAGAAACTTCTACTTCAGTTTTGCCTCTTACAGGTCACTAATTACCAATCATTTCTACCTTTTCTGCTCTCAGTAAGTGGAATGTATTTTTATGTTTCTTCCCTGAAAATAAGATATAAAAGTCTGTCATGTAAAAGAGTTAGTGGTTCTGCCATGGCAAATGGTTTTGACTTGATTTTACAAAGGTCAATTTAGTAAATGTGCATGTTTATCTCTGATTAGCATCTTAGTTTTCCTAACTTTGACATGAGCATGTTCAATCAAGCCTGGGGAAGCTCTTTCTTTGGGTACAAGTTTCTTCATTGTTGTATTTGTAAATTCTGCTTACATAGACATTGCATTAGAATAATTCAATCGCATTTCATTTAGAAGTGATTTAGAACAAAAAACAAAAGAAGAACATGGGGAAAGCAACTCAAAATATAGTCCTCCATGAACCTTAAATTAACTGCAGCTTGCAGAGACAAACTGAGTCTTACCTTACAGTCAGCATAAAGCACATAAAAGGATGGAAGTCTTTATTCCCCCAGAAAAACACCCCACTTCATCCCTGCAAGACCCTTTGCTGTGCAATATCTCAGAGACACAGCCTTGAATTGAAGATTAGTTTTCAAACTCATCCTCAAGTACATATTCATGCCTTTCCAAGTGGATAAAAATTACAGTGACTTTGAACAGCACAGTGAGCCACACATTCAATCATATTTTCAATCAATCTGATCATATTTAAGTACAGAAAGCTTGAAAGACTTAAGATAAAAAGTAGTATTAATATTGGTTGCATATCTAGTACTTTTAAATAATGTTATTACTCACATTTCCTGAGTTTTCCTTGGTTTCAAGGTATTTTGCTTAGAAGTAAAGTAAATGTGAAAAGTCAAATGGTCAAAAAACCCCACAAACCAGTGATTTGCCATTAAATTATGTATTCTGCTACAGTACAATAAGTAATTTCCAACTGCACTGGAGCCTAAAGGGATTGAAATATTTGGAGATTTAAGTAGTGGCACAGTTAGATGAAGTATTTAGAAGAGAATTATTCAATTATCTTGAGATAGGTTCCTGAAATTGAATGGTTTGAATAATTACTTTTTAAATGTATTTTTAGAGATACTATTAAAATCTTGTTACCATAGTAAGTAAAAGACAATCATGATAAAGTAAAGCGCTGGATTGGTTTTGATACAAATATTTTGTAATGAGCATTTGTAAAGCTGAGACAAAGTATACTTTCTTCACAGAAAATTCCACTGTATTAGTAGATTCAGCTTATTTACATGTTTAATATAATCTCTGCTCCTTACTTCAATACATTCTGATATAGAAAATTGATATATGAAATAGCAATTATTATTATAAACTCTACAAACTATATTTACTCCCCCCAAGTCAGAAACCTTTTGAAGCTCTCTGAATTTATAAAATGGACACTACAACTCCAAAATAAATAAATAAATAATAAAAACTGCCACTGTAGCACTGAAGTATAAGCACATCTTTTTGGTTTGCTAGATGTTTACCACTGAATGATACTTCATGGCAACCAAGAAGATCATGGCCCGTAGAGTACGCACCAACATATGCTTAAATGCTCGAAATATACCTCCGTTTAACGTGAATTTTGTTGAAGACACAAATCATAAATCCATGACAACTATAAAGATTTTAGGTAAGGTATGATTCACCAGATACATATAGGTTTGACAACCTTTTGTGGACTTGGTGCACTTGCTCATTCTCTGGTTTGTTACCACTGCTTCTCTATCCTTATAACAAGAATATTAGCAGGGTGTTCTGATAAGTAATTCCACCAGGAATGGTCACAGATGGAGATCACTTTCTGAGAGAGAATGAACAGAAGAATCACAGTTGAACTGTATAATAATAATATTGAATAGAAACTACAGAAATGTAAGATGCAACAGTGATTAAAATAGTGTGATGATGCCCTAATTTTGTGTTCCCACCTTTACCACAAAGGAATAATCACAAAGAATTTTGCAATTTAATCTTTGAAGCATACACAAATTGTTGTAAGATATCCAAAAGCTAGTGTGTACAGCTGGAGAAAGGAAATGCTTCAGAATTACACATGAATGCCATTTCAGTATTAAAAAATAAGAGAAAAAAATACATCAGTGTGGGATTGACACACCAGCTTTGTCCAAACAGTTGTGAAGTTAAGCAGCTTTCCCACACATCCGCTTGTGAGAGCACCACTATGGTCAGATAGATGTTTCCTGTTGTACAAGTTTGCAGCCTGTATCAAGATCAAAGACTGACAAATGTTCTGTCTAACCAGCTCCTTTCTATACAAACACGAAGGTGCCAGATAAGAGCCATCTGTCATTTTACCAGAAGAGATGTTAGCTTGTTTTAGGACACCTCTCCTGAATATCCGCCAGAACTGAGTACACTCAAGATGCTTTGCATTGTTAACAAGGAGCACACCTCCTGAAAAATTGATGGAACCATATTTGTAGAAGTGAGAGAGAACAGCAGCATTCACAAGTTCAAAAAAACTACTAAACATAAGAGTCAGACAAAGAGATGCTCAAGAAAATTTTTCTTCTGAAAAAATTTTGATTAAATGTTTGCTTGAAAGCTTGGTTTGTTATTTTTCTTTTATAAAGCCTAATTAACTAGAATATTCAGGGGACCTGTCAGCTATACAGTTTGATTGTGTTTTGTTTCAATTATTTCCCTATTTTAAATTAAGTTTGGAATTCAAATCTTACACTGCCTATTTTCCTGGTTGTACAGTATATCCAGTCACCATGCCCATTTTTACCATGTCTAATAACTTCAATCGTGCCTTTATATTATGATTTCTATTCAATTACCTTGTCATGTACCGTTTTTTTGTGCACTAGTCTTATGTTCTAAGTCCTTTTTTCCCTCTCTCTTATCATTAACGTGCTCTCATATAAGCTAAGCAGCCAACCCAAAGTCACACTTATAGAAAAGCATCAAAATTTGTCAGTACCTGTCCCTTTCAAGTATGAGCAATTGGTGTTATGACTTGATCTCAGTAGTAAAGTTACAATAAATGATAATATGCCTAATATGATACTAAGAGCCATATATATACACAAATGCATACACACATTGAGTGAGTAGTCCACTAAATCAATTTTAAGTGTACTTAGTCTAAACAGTTCTAAGTTTTAGTAACTATTTGTCAAAACAAAGAGTTTACAAAGTAGAAAAAAAAGCTTTAGTACATGTTGTGAACATTATCTAACTTAAAGAGGGGAACTGCTCAAAGACAGTAATGATATTGTAAAAAAATAAAAATACCCTATAAAACAAGTAGAACTTCATTTGCAAACAACACTAAAGCTTCCTAGAATGATCATTAAATTATATTTTGCTTTGTAGTCTGACAGGCAAGTTAGAAACAGATTTCTCCATAATAACAGTGGTAGTGTTTTTTATATAAGGACATGTAAAAAGTCTATGCTATTGTACATGGTATGGTTCTATCTAGTAATTTGTGAGAAGAAACAGATGTTCACTTTTAAGAAGAAAAAAGCTATCAATTTGTTTTGTTTTTTTTTCCTTTCTTGGCACATTTTGGTTTGATTTTCTACAGAAGTACTAAGCTAATGACAATCACTGATTGTCTACTGAATCTGTTAAATAACAGAATGCCTTACCACCTTAAGCTTTCTTAATTTACACACACACAACTGATGCTGAATATTTATTGCTATATCAATTTTTATATAATCTTTAAATAATTTTCTGAAGTTATACCTGAAGCTACTTAAATGTCATAGAATAACAAAAACCCCCAGAAAATTTCAACATTTGTTGTTTGTAACATGTCTTTAACTAGCTCTGATTAGGCCTCCCTTAACAAGCTTATTTTAAAATAGAAAAATAATTTGTAAGATCTTGGAGCTTTCAAGTGTTCAGTAGCCATGAAAACTGTGTTTGCATGTTTTCTTACTCTTCAACAAGTGCAAGGTAAACGGAAATTTTTTGCTCCTCAGTGAAAGAGAGACTATAACTCATTCATATGGTGGCAACACAGACTCACCATGTCTAAACAGATGATCATTCACCAGCTGTTAACAAACCATCTTTAACTCCATGTCCTGTTGACATGTCAAAAGCCTTCTTATGATACCCAGAAATCATCTCAAATTCAGCTTTGAAGATGTTCCTTTAGTCTCCTCAGTTATCCTCCTATGTGAAGATGCTTCAACTTTCCTGCATTTATCATGTTAATAGATATTAAAAATATAAAAATATTATGTACTGTTTTTTCTGTGTGAGTGTTCATATCAGATGTGAAGCAAAAAATCCATTTCAAACTATGGTGAACTTTGGCTGTTGCTAGAATTACAGTCAAATTTGTAAAGGCAATTAAAAATCTTAGTAACTGAAATGCTAGATACTATCATAGATAACTTATTAACTTAGAATACTGCAGGAATAATAAGAATTACATTTCTACAACAATTATCATTCTCAAATAATAAATATCAGTGTCTTCTGTATCATGAAGTGTAATCCATTCTTAACAATTGTTCTGTCCAGTGGATACTCATACTTTCAACTTTTTTCTGCATAGAAACATATCACTCCACACAAATTTCATATATTTTTTAATGTTTCTCACTTCCATTAAACTTCAGAGTACAAGTGCTTGAATCCATACATATAATTCATGCAAAATGGTCAAAGTCTGTTGCTAATCTCATGTGCCCTAACAGATAAACAGATTTGTATTACGCATACATGCAGTAATTTGAAGAAAAAATGCAGCTTGTACAGAACGTATTTTAAGGACACTAGTAAAGGCAATAGGACGTTATGAATATTTAGTCCTATTTTTTCTTATTTTGAAACTTAAAAATAGATGTAGCACTATTTCACTGATACACAATACCTCAGAATAACCTATCAAAAAGCAGCTTTAAGCTATGAAGAAAATACTGTGGGTCAGTTAACAAATCACACAACTTCAACTTAAAATTTTTAAATCATTCCCACTGAGAGAACTGCACAGGAAATTTGCTATTTATTTAACTAGGTATGTTCTCCAAATTCTGAGTTCTAAGAATAAGTAATTAATATCATTCAACTGTTACTTAGTGTAAACCCATTCATTTCTCTCCATTCATTATTCCAAGTGGAAAAAAAATCACTAGTTTTATGTATTCCACACTCAAAGAATCAAGCTGATCTTTGCATATTTATAGGTACGTATTTATGTTGTCATCCTATGGGCATGATCCAAGTTAAAGGCACTTAGGCTAAACTTCACACAAATTATTAAAAGGCAGAATGTTTCTTAGAAACTCATCTACAGCTTATGTTTCTAAATAGCTTTCAGCAACTGATAAGAAGGCACAGAGGGCAGAAAAGCACGTGGCCAAGGGCTACTCCAAAAGTAATGCCTTCAATTTTATTGCATCAGCCTATGATATCATAGGTAAACATTGGTCATTGTGGCACAAAATGCTAGAAGGACCAACAAAAGCCTACATAATATTCAAACTAAACATCCCTCACAAGTTTAAAGCCAGTTGAGAAGACTGAAGCACATATAAGTTCCTGCAATGAGTTAGTGCCAGATTTTGATTAGTGCTTATAAGTTTAAGCAACGTCTGAAGTGTTGTCCTGCTTTTCCAGCACATTTCAATCCAGGTTCACACCGGAGCTCTCAGTTTATATGTTTACCATGTTACTTGCCTGAAATATATGACTTCAGACTTGCACTGCTATCAGTGAGAACATGCACACATAGCAGTGCAGTGAGAGCATATACCTGACACACTGCTCACAGGTGCTATCTTAAGTCTCATTCCTTCCTTGATTCTGTAGGCAGAAAAACATAGGATTTTTCTCATTCACCTACAACTTAAATTTTAGATATCCATCAGCATTCTACCACCTCTCTTACATGGTCTATAAAAAGTCCACAAATCAGAAATTCTGTTGCTAGATGATTGCAAGGCTGATCAGCATTCCAACTGAGTATATCTGCTAGGTGCCTACACAAAATTCTTCACATGAATTGATACTTAAATCCCTTTCTTTGCAACTCTCTTGGTCTGTCATTGATTTGGAAATCTTCCAGAGACTCTCCAGAATGCAAACCATGAAGAATTTCCTTTCAAATCTCTACTAATGCAGCTTTAGACCCCCCATTTTTCTGACAACAAACTTATGTGCTACTACAGTACTCTAGAAAACACACCAATTCCCATTATTTCAACTGGAGATAGTTCTTGCACATTTTTAGGAGTATTATATACTACATCATCCCTGAAAATTCTTTATACTAACCATCCAAAAGAGCAATGTATAACCATAAAATACCCAGATCAGAACATCACTAATCTCAAGGACACTTAAGAAGTAGCATACCTTCACTTCACAGCTGAGCTGATCGATACACTATTTCAAACATTGGAAAATCTGCTTTATGTTACATACAGATCCTGCTCTATATTTTATAGTATCACATGACGCAAGGCTTCTTAAGTATCAACTGAAGAGGGACTGATCCTTTCTTCCCCTAAAACCTTCAATACTGAAAACAGGTAGACAAAATCTCTGGTGTTGTTAGAATTATAGAAGTTAATAACCCCTACACATAATCAAGAACATGGAATAAAACCAGAACTATAACAGGGAATTATCAAGGTTAACTAGTAGGTGAAACCTCACTACTTACAAAGCATCTAGTAGCAGCCTGAGAAGTATTATTATGTGCTGAGTGTAATCTCACATGTAGAATTTTCAAGTAACTTTCTAAATAAACAAGCAGAAGAAACTTAATTTTTCTGTTTGTTCATTTTATAAGTAAAATACAGGTTCTAGTAACTGTGCTGAACTTCTGTGGGCATTGAAACTCCATAGCATGGTGCAGAGTTGTCTTCTATGAGAAGAAAGGTTTAATTTCTACTGAAAGTCTCTCTGAAAAGCATCAGTATGAGATTAATGTTCTTATTTATTTTATTCGCTTACCAGTTGGCTTTCAATTCCTAAGATAGTATTAGATCACAGTGTTTATGACACCAGGAAGCCTGCAAACTGATCTGTTTTAGTATTTCTCTTTTTTAAAAGGAAGACTAATTTACTGGTGCCAGTGAAAACTACAAATGAGCTTAGCACTTTATATGAAATAATCTGAATCATTGTTAGGGTTATTTCTTGTATTCCAAGTTGAAGTGTGGTATGTTAGTTTAGGCTTCTAGGTTAGCAACAGGAAAAGGTAGCTCTTGACACCGAAGATCGTACACATTTGAAAAAAAATTCCTTCATGGTAAGAAAAAAAAGAAAGAAGAATTACTTTATACATGAAAAACAAAACAAACAAACAAAAAAACATTCAAATTGTACTTTCAGAAAACTGAGTTGTTTTGTCTCAAGAAAATAAGGCTACTGATAAAAACAAGTCTTTGTTAGGGTTCAAATCCTAGCACTGGTAAAATTATAAGATGTGCCATAAGCAGTAAATAGAGATGTTAAGCAATTTGGTCACAGATAATTCTGCCCCAGTAGGAAAGTTCTGTTCACAAAGAAGCAATATGTCTTCTCACAAATTCTTACTGATGTTAAGCAAAGCACTTGCAGGTAAGCCAAAAGCCACAAACAGAAAGAAGCAATGGACTCACACAAATGGTAAAGAGAACCTCCAGCTACATAACCCGCCTTCTCCGGAACCAGAGAGGTCCAAAACATTCCTGCTGTTCAGCGACCAGCCCTTATATGAGATCAGGGTGGTTTCACCCTGGGTTTACCTCTTCTGGTCACACGAGGAGCAGAGCTGCAAACAGTTCACCTGTACTCTCTGGGCCAGCCACACCCCTTCACCAAGTGCTCAATCACTAGTTCTACTTGGGATGTAACAGTTCTCCAACAAAGCTAAACTCCACTGTATCTTGAAGCAACATTGAATCATAATACATTCATGGTTCTTTCTTGTTTTTCTTTTTTTTTAAATCTACTTTGTTCTTCTTGATCAAAACAAGTATGTATTACTATAGCAAGTCTAGTCTACTGCAATCTGAAGAGATTTTAAATGGACTGCTCTCAGTAATTTCCTCTGGATGGAAAGGGGTGACATTGTCACTGATTTTCTTGAAGAAAATTAAAATTAAAAAAAAGTCTTGGATAGCTTTCAGCTTTTGTTTGTATTTTTCTGTACTACTAGAATTCAGCAGCAACTGTATCCATAATCAGGGTCTTTTGGGGATTGCAATGACTGAATTTTCCAGTCTGCTCTATTCCTGGTCTGCTGAGGAAGTTTCATAGAAAGCCATGTTAATTAACTTTGCTGTCTTGCTGAGATCATCCAGCACACATCTCAGTCCAGAAAAAGTGGAAAAGACAAAGAAGTCAAGCACCACCATCAGCCTCTGGGATTTATGTTAGGCAGAAATCATTGAATAAAAGAATTTATACCAATGCTGTCAAGAAGTATAGGGGATTACAAACACACGCAGTTTGTTACATAGCTCCTTGTTGTTAAGGATGTCCAAAGTTGCAAGAAAAATTGGAAGTCTTCTGGTTCTCTTATCATTTCCTTTGAAGTGTCTTCACCTTAGGTGATAAAAACTAATCAGCAGCCTTAAAAATACTCTTAGTTTTGTGCTTACTTTTTTTGGTTTCTTTTGCCTCACAGAAGGATTTTAACTCATTTACTAAAGAAACAGTCTGCAGATGAGCATGCTAGCAAAATTGGACACGAATAAGATACAGTCCAAGAGATCTTTTGCAGCATCAAACTTCTTCCTAAACATCAGCACATGCCCATTGTAGCAACAATGAAGTTCAAGAGACAGCCATCATCCACAGATTATAAAAACCACTACGTTCTAAGTTGTACACTTGCACACTCTCTTTTGTTTGCAAATATCTACACTTTTCTAATAGTTTTCTGTCTTCTTTCTTTTTCTCACAGAGACAAATAGGAGAGAAAAATACTTATCTGCATTCAGAAGTAACTATACTTACACAGAAAACACTACCCTCTTCAGTTACATCTTCTAACTGAGTAGGCTCATACAGTGATGATATTGCATTTTCCTCCTCTCATTAAAGTAAAAAGAAGATATTGTAAAGCAGAGAGCTTTGGTGAAGAAGTAGAGCACTGAAAAATTGCCAAGATTTATAATAATGATTTATGATTAAAAAAAAAAAAACAGGTTTAAATTCTGTTGGAAAATTAAGGAAATACAAAAGAAAGAAGAAAGTTGTAGAAATGAGGTAAGAAGTCTGAGGAATAAATCTGGAATGTGACCCAAATCCCTGTTACTTTCCAATGTCAAATCTTTAAGATTTTGTGTTTTTCAAAATTTCTTGCAACTTATTTTTTTTTTTCCAGGCACTGGTAAGTAAAAACTGTACAGCTTTAATATCTTCTAAAACTGCCTTCCTGTTAGCACATCTTAAGTTCATAAAGTAAACTTATGCAGTTACACAATATCACAATATTGCTTCACATTATGGGTATCCTGAGATGTTGAATTGTATGTGCTGAAATGACTATGTAAACTAAAATGATAAAAGACGATATATTCTCATTTAAATTTCAACCTCTACTTTAAGTCTTTCTGTATGTTTACTTGATAATTCATTGGACACCTCTGGGGATGAAGTATCTCATTTCCACAGAAGGATTAGCAGCACTACGACTGGTGCTACAAACAACAGTTATATCAACATTATACCAGAAATGATTAGAAACAAGAGGAGACATGCCTTTCAGTAATGCTGTATTTTTCAATGCATCCTTTAATACTCACAGAGGATCTGAAGTCAGATGACTGATTTCTAAGGAGCAAAAAACAGATGATACATGACCTGTGATTAGAGTTGGATGGGCACGTGAGTATCTTATAAAAAAAGTATGTTATTACTGGACAATACTTGCTGGGAAGGGAAAAAAATGTAGATAAGATCTGTTGTATTTAGTGTCATCTGAAGACATACTAACAGAACACTACCAGTTTCTGTTTATCATGAGTCTATCAAAAAGTTAGTAAAGAAAGAATGTTGAACATATATTTATGTACAAATAACATGATCTGCTTTTGTTAAAATTACACTTAAAACAACTTGCCAAACATTTTTCTTTTAGTTATTCATACCCTGAAACAAATTATAAAACATACATGAAATATGAATCTGAATATGCAATATATTCTGAACAAGAAATGGATAAACATCCCACAGAACTTCTGATTTCTATATACTTGTCTCCAGGGATACGCTGCAGAATTTGCCCTCCTCATAATTATCAAAAGTTCTCTAGCCAGTTATATTCAACTGCTAGTCAAACATCAAGGGCCAAATGCTTCAGCTGTTTATATAATGAATTCCAAGTATTTCAATGAAGTGATTCTCAGTTTAATTGAATAAACAATTACGGTGTTTACCTATAAATTGGTGTTGAACTTGCATTTTTCTAGTATGCTTCAGGAACTTTCAGTAGCTTGAAGATCAATTAAGAAGGTGATAAGGAGAAGCAGAGTATGAACTCAGGAAGAGTAAACATAGTTTTACTATATATGCTGAAACCAAAAATCACCATTCCAAAATTGCATTGAATGAAGATTCTAGCAAATGATCATGATTTTGGTTTAGTGTTTGAATGCATTTAGATGAGTGAAAGTTGAAAGTTGGTTACTTCTTCCATGAGAGAATATACTATATGCAACCCTCTCTTATTCTTATTTTAATTCTTTAATTTAGAAGAAAAGTAGAAAAGAAAAAAAAATAAAAAGGAAATAAAGATCTTCTTCCAGCTCTTATAGTGATCATCTGCTGATCTCCAAGAAACGAATGTACTACACCCTAACAAAATATAAGGAAAACAGGTTTGCTAGAAGAAATATAAAATTGTTCAACCAACAATTTATTATATCAAAGAGAGATGAGGTAGGGATTGCTGAAAATTAAAATCAGTTTTATTCTTTTCCCATCTTGCTTTCAGAATGCACAAACTGTGGTACAGCAATTCTGCATAGCTTTCCCTAAGATCCCACTAATAGTACCCTATCAGTGTGCTTAAGCCTGTAGCATTTCTGGGACATGTCTTGGAAGAACAACAATAACAACAACATTAGTTGGTGGATATTGAGAAGACTGAAGAATAAATAAACCCATTCACACACACACAAAAACTGTCAACTGAAACTTTCATTGCCTCCCTTGTAAGCTTTTACCTGGCAACCTACTGAGAAAGCCAGTAGTGGGAGAAAGAATATGAAAAACTACACCCTTCTGTCTTCTGCAACTGGTCGGCCCATTTCCTGGGTTTTTACCAGGGAGTTTAAACTTTTAGATGAGAGACTATTTTCAGTTACAACCAAACAGGGCTGAGTCATTGAATTTCATCAGTACTGTTAGCCCAGTAGAAGGTGGAAGCTTCTCAAAGGAGAAACTAATCTCAACACTACATATTTATTTGTTCATGATACTTAGTACAATCTAACAGCCAGAAAGTGCTTCTCTGCTGTGGTATCAAAAGGAATTGTCTTGTAATGTAGTTCAATAATACAATACAAAATTTTAATCTCTATCTTCGGTTTTAAAAGCTCCCCAAATTACAACCTAATTTCATTTTCATTTAGATAGGAACATTTGAACTAATTCTGAACTAAAAGCTTTTGAAATACTGTGTTGCCTATCATGTAATTCATAAGTCAGAATAGCGGGAGAGAAATAAGTTTTTGGGTGCATACACTTGTGAATGTGCTGCATACTTCTTTTAATTGCTTCTTATGAAAATACTAATATTCAAACACATTACTTTAAAAAGACAGAGCCAAATTTGCCCAGAATAGATATATAAAAATAATCAGAATATAAACCTAAGAATTCTAAGCCTGTACTGCAGCAATACAATGCTTAATGACTGAGCTCATCCTTAACATTTGTGTAAAAGGTACATGTTCTTTTCTCATTTCTACATGAACTTTATTGATTGGCTACCAAAAAATGCATCTGAAATCTATACTGAATTTTGAAACATTAATGTTTTATGGGACTTCTTATGATTTGTCAATGGGAAGAAAATAAATTCCAAAACACAATGAAACTTGTGAGATCTTACAAACTGAAAATTTATTTTGCTATAAAGCACCGAAGCAATGTTCACACGTAGTATTTTTTTTTTAAACTGAAGTCCAAGTTAGAACGTCAGATATTTTTTCCTTCTATGCAGAGGTTTGTTCTTACTGATTACCTGTTTAAATAATGTTTCCTGTCACTTTACATTTGTTTCTATAAACAACTGAAGTGCAATTTAATCTCACATCTGTGTTAATCTGCCTCTCCCCTAAATTATTTTTTAAAAAGAATTTCTTTAAATAGAAGACATTTTGACAATATATTTTTGATCACTGTTTGTTGCTCAAAAGTGTTGTAATACAAAATTCAGTTGAAACTAATAAAATGGATGACTATTTCAAAATTTGATAGTATTATGTAATGAACATATTTTATTTCAGATTAGAACAATTCTTCCTTTTTTTTTTTTGTCTGTTTATCCTTTTTTTTTTAGTATTCTGGAAAAAAAAAAAGTCAAATTATTATGCTAAAGATCTGCCAAATACACATTTAATGTGGTACAGAGATGGCCAAAGTAAATGAAATTTGCAGCACATATCTGCTTTTGCAATGTCATAGTATACATGATTAAGGGAAGGAAACACAAGAAATAGGTGGATGAAAACTTCTCCAGATGAAGTCGTAGTTCAAGATACACATATTTTTCTAAATCTGTCTAAGCCCTGAAATAAGACTTGACGCATAGGCTGTGCTTTTCCATAGACATTTTGTTGCTCATCTCTTCTACAAAGGGTGAAAATTAAAAGACATTTGAGAGCTAAGCACGAGAAAGAGAAGTAAAATGCAAAAGAAACCCTAGTATTTATACGAATATGTATTGTTTACCTTTTCTTACAGTTTATTCTCTCATCCCTCACAAAAATAAGGGAGGAAGAAATATTCCTACCAGAATAGAACATACAACGTTTTTTCCCAACAAATCATTTCAATTAAAATTTAAACTAGACCTCTGGAAAACTCCAGCCAGTGGAAAAGCTTAAAATAGTAAGAAGACATTTTTCATGAAGATCAAGTTTAAACTCAAAAGCCTGATATAATAAGGAAGCAGTAGTGAGGTTTCCAGGGTGACAGAAAGAAGCGAACAATGGCAACTTTTTCTGGTCATCTGAGGCAGCCCAGTGCTTCTCAAGTTGGATGTTTAAAATCTCAGTAATGTCTGCCAAAGTGAGCTTAAAAGTCTTGTTTTATACTGAAGCTGTGAAAATGAGGCTGAAAGTATAAATACGAGTGGTAGAGAAAATACATAGCAAAGGTCAAAAAATCATCCGCATCCTTTGCTTTCTTTCAAGCTTCTGCTATTGCAGTATCTCCACACTGTAGTGAGTCCCCAGCTTCCTTTCAGTACCCGACAGGTATCATTTTTCACCATCAGTACTTATCATCAGTACCTACAAATCCTAAGCACTTTTCAAATGGAAAGCAGAAAAAAACTCTTCACCTACAGCAAACTTCTCTTAACTCTATAATAGTTCTAGTTCTCAGAAAATAATCTTCTCATGTAGAGATTCGTATCCTTGGAAAGATAACAAAGACGAAAAGAATAGCTATTTGAAATGCTTAATCAGTGTTGAGAACACGTTTTTTAAACAGCACTCTATAGTAATAGCTTCTCCTTTTTCCACATCATAATCTCTGTCTACATCTGTGCTGAACTTGTGCACTAATACTTGCAGAGGTAATTCCCATAGCCCTCTTCAATTATATTTCATGAAACCATTTGTTCAGTTACCCATTTGTTCAAAGAATGGAAATTAATTTTATGATTTACATCCTGGAACACTAAAGCATTTGATTTCATTTTACCAGTGTGTTACCTGAGTGATAATGAAGTGATCTAATGCTTGATTTAGTGGCTTGCTTCTGTGCCCATGGCAGGGGATTGGAAGAAGAAGAGCTTTGAGGTCTCAAACCAAACCATTCCATGATTCTATGATAAAAGGAATGGAGTATCAAGACATCCTAAAGATTTTGTTACAGTCTCATCTCTTCCCTAAAGAAGCAACATTACCTAACTCACAGTAAGAAATGTTAAAATTAATTTTAAAAAGGACATTTTTGTCTTCCTCTCCCTTTCTTTTATACATTTATCATCTCTTTTTCTCTTTCCTAACACTGTCATTTTTTCTCTATTGGTATCAACTTTCCATCCACTACATGTATCCCTCATCATTTTCTCTAAGAAAATATGTATGTTTTGTTTACCAAACTTCTCAGATTTAAGTTCATAAAATGCTGAAAAAGATACTGGATTGCTTTCAGTGACAAGAGGCATATAATGCCAACCACGTCTTAACTGATAACTTTTCCACATTTTGGAACATCAGTACAACATTGTGAAATTTATAATTCCATAAATCCCATGATTTCCCAATAGCTCTAACTGTACAGTAACACATTTTGAGCTAGAGCCCATTAAAATAAAAAGAAGGAAAGAAATGTGTGTTTTTTTCTAAACTAGTGTTAAACTGATGCTGCAAGTATCACACTCCGTGCTGTAAAGTGTTTTATGATTTTTGTTAGCTTTGTTTGCTTTATCACAACAACCACGATTATTGACTTCAAGAACACACATAAGAGCTGCCATTTCTAGATAATTTTAAAAGGTTTTGTTACTGTTGCCATTTCTATCATATACAGATAAAAGTCAAGTGTGTACAGCCCAAAACACACAACAGAGAGAAGATCGGTATGCAGTAAAATATAATGTAAGAATAAATTGATTATTTAAAGATAGATAATCCTTTAGCATACTAGAACTTTATACATTCATCTAAATTTAAGCATGGAGTACAAAAAGTTCTGAAAAAGATCCTGCTGTAAATAAGCATTGTGTTTCTTTCACTGAAGAGGGAAGTGTACAGGCATAAAGAGAAAGCTCGGATTGTTTCTGACAGCTAAAAGAATATGATAATGCACAGGTAAAGCATTCTATTCAGCATTAAGTTGAAAGATTAAAGGATTCCAAGGGAAAACATTTCAAGATAATTAAACTACTGAAATATTTTTCACAGCTGAATGTTATCCTCGCACTTACCTTATGTCACGTATTGTGGTAATGTATTATAAATATCTGCAACCATACTCCAGAAAACCACTTCAAAACACAGGTTGTGCCCCTGCCACACATGAAAGTGCCTTCCTGCCGTGGGCACAACCCACAGAGAAGGGCAGGTAGAGAGCCCCAGCCAGCCTGGGCCATGCAGGGCACTGCCTGCCCACCCACAACAGGTTTGTGAGCACAGATAAATATGCTGGTTCATGCAGGAAAATCAAGGATTTGACCCCTACTGATTTGAAAAGTGTATGGCAGCATTCCGCTTCTGAACTCATCAAAGGAATATTTATGGCCTGACTAGAAACATTTCTAGCATTTCTTCCTCCATTCACATGTTTAGCACCAAAGTTGGAGTTACTATGCTATTTTTAGAGTACAAGTCACTGTAAAACTTTAATTTTGTTAAAAGCCCAAGGGTGAACTTATTATCTAGCTTAAAACAATCACATTATATGAGGGAAAACAAAGAAGTAGCTTTATAGACTAGCAGAATTAAAAAAAAAAATGAAAACAGCTCCATTACAGAGATAACCACAGCTTAGATTTTTGTCATTAAAAGGTTATGAAATTACTCACTGTCTTCCATTACCAAGATGAAGCAGGTTTGCTTTCATGTCGATATGTTGTAAAAAAAAAAAAAAAAAAAAAAAAAAAAAGCCCTGTTCTTGTAACATTTCCCTCCCATGTATTTTTGTATCTATTAGAGGCATCACTAATTGTTTGCTATTAAGCATGAGCTAATTAGATCTTGCACTGTGTGAAAGAGATACAGTAACAGAGTACATAACTCATGTTCCATTACAGTAGCTGAAGACAAATGAAAAACTAAATGAAAAGTAGGGAGAAAGACAGAAGAGTCAACAATGGCACACCAACTATATTTTGTTTACCTTGGATGACAAGCTAATTTACAAACTGAAGTCAAATATAAGCATCCCGAATAACAAAATTGAATCAACCCGAATCTATCATGTTTGACTTTTGGTAAATGAAGCAGCTGAACAACCTGCAGGGGAAGTACCTCAAGCACATAACAGCTATTTAACAAATAGCTTGTTCTGCCTCCCTTGTGATTGCAATTAGACCAAGAAGTTATAATTACAGAACTTTAATCAGTCAATTACTGCTGGTATAGACTGTTAAATTTATACTTGAGATCTAAAAGACTGAAATTATTCCAATAGAAAAATACCAAGATTTCATTTTTATAGTGAAAAGGATTTTGAAATTAAACTGTAATTATACAACTAAAATTCACTTTCACTTTGCAAAAGGTATGATGTAGGCAATGAAATCAAACAGGAATTACTAATTTTACTTTTATTTAGTTCTGATAAACACAATCCTCTTCTCAAATCCATTTCTAATAACTCATAACACAGACTTGAATTGCCTTTCCAAGTCTGTGAGCAAATGTCACTATCATCTTGCTTCTCATCCTGCATGTGCACTCTGTCAGAAATGCTCATGGTGCTAATTTGAGGATAAATAAAAAGCAGGCAATTTTAAAATCTCACTATATATTTCTTTGGCTTTAATATATTATTCAGATCAGTACAAGTGCCAAAAATGAAATCTTTGTTATGGATCATGATTTTTTGATGACTTAGACATTTTTCATGTATAAAAAGTTGCAGTTAATAAAGAATGAACAAGAGGAGATAAGTAAATATTCTGACAGGTGTTAGTTTGCCTTTCAGCTTAAGGCCAAAACAAAACAGAATTCAAGGTTTAGACTCCAATTCCCCAGGTATCTAAACATGTCTGTTTCTGGTTCAACCTAGTAATTTCTACCCGCATGACTTAATTTCTGCTGTTTGGATAACTGGCACTGGTTTGGCACTGACTACAAGATAGATCATAGGAAAAATCAGAGGTTTCCTTGACCATGAAGTTCCTCAGTGTTGCCAGTGTCAAGTTTTTGACTTTTCAGTGAGAAGACATATGAACAAAATTTCATACTATTTATTTTACTTCTACTGACGATATATTTCATTTATTTTATTTGTAGTGTTTGTGATTAAAAGAAACACACAAAAATAAGTCATGAGTTAATGAAGCCTTTTGGTGTAGGATACAAATGCCTCAAGGACAGCAGTTCCAAGTATCATCCACTCATTTTATCAAAAAAATCCTTCCAAAGGGATAAAGCCTGAACACTTGACAGACATGTTATGTAAAGGTAAATACTTTTGGTGTGAACATCTCATAAAGAAATACAAATACAACATGATGCATCGTGCCATCGTCCTATATTCCAGATAGAACATAACTATGGCAATAATGTTTTCAAACCCTCTTACAAAATTAAAAAAGAAAAAAAAAAGAGATATTTGGCAAATATGATTAATGAAAGGCAGCTACACTGTATAATTGCTAAGTTAGTGATAATATTGAAGTTCATTCATTTTAGTTTCTACAACAAAAATTTTGTGCAAATGAAAAGCATCAGTTTTTTAGAAAAACATAGTTTACATTACGTCTTAATATCATAGGTAGCTTCAAAACTGTAACAGTCAACTAAAAATAAAAACTTAAAATTCTCTGTATACATTCTTTCAGTCAAAATAGAATGTTTTACAGAAGGTCGATTATTTCAAAATTACCCAAAATCTGAGTTGCAGTGAGGGATATCTCTTACAGTCTCACAAATTTCTCACAGCAATGTAGCTATTATTTTAATGTACATGTTAGGAAGACTCTTTTGCTAGGAGTATTTTCTACTGAAGAAAGAAAAACAAGATAATACTCATGCATTTAGAAATCCAATTCAAGAGGCTCAACATCACTTTTCCAAATGGAAAGGCATTATTGAAAACAGCATATACACTTAAAAATAAAAAGCCCTTGTGTAATTTTACCTTTATTTTATGTGATTCAGCTTGTAGAAAAAAAAAAACAGTGCATAAAATATCATGACTAACCCTCCCTCAACATTACAAACAAGTAGTTATCATGAGCAATAATCTACATAAAACTGTAGGAAATAATACTCTGCGTGTCAGCATATATGCATACCTATGTCTAGAAAAAGTCAAATATAATTAGATATGCATAATGCCTAATTGAATATATACAGGTAAGCAACCATGCATCTCATTCAAAATATACATGCAAAAATGTCAGATAACTCCGTAATTCAATATTATACTTGGCATGTTCATAATTAACACATGAAATACATATAAGGAGTATTTTTTACATGAAATTTTTGCCAAGTGAACAGAACCTTGATAATATAAATGGTATGTAATTTTAATCAAATGTGAATCAAAGAGGCAGTTCTTGAGAATGCTTTTTAAATCACTAATTAAAGATGAATTATGCAAATACAATATAAGATCCAAAAATACACAACACAGGAAAGTAACACCTAGAAATCTGAGTGACAGAGTTTCTGATTAGAATTTCTGGGGAAATTGCATTTGTATGTGAACAGAGTGATCTGAATAGAATATTTCACATCTGAACACATTTTAGCTTTCAAGGAGTCATACTCTCTTTCATTTTTTGTGTATGGCCTTTGTAGATGAATATTCAAATAGCAAACGTCAGCACTTGAAGCCAAGGATTTGACCCAGGCAAATTTTTAACAGATCACTATTCTCCGTGGGCACTTCACTGTCCATATGTACACATAAAATTTACTAGTAAACTTTATCTAACAGCAGCTAATGACTGAATAAAAAACATATTTTGTTTGCATAAAATATATACAATATATGTAAAATATGAAGTATGTTCAAAGCAGAGTAACACTTGCATTAGCTGTGAGTATATACCTTTATTTCTTCCCTAATAGACCTAGCCAGCTAAGACAAGAAGAGATCAGATCACCTTCCCAAATAAATTACAAAGATCATTAAAGGTTATCCAGTTGAGATCTGTGAAAACAAATACATGCTGCAAGAATATAAATTGTTAGGATATCCCTTCATTACTTCATATGCATTGTTAAAGTACTACCAGTTATTGAATCCACCTGCTTTCTTTGTTACTGATCATAGTTAACATCAAAACACCATAAAATGAACATTTTGTAATATCAGGTATTTACAGGATGATATATGTTGATGATGATGATTAGTATGAAGATTTTTATTTATCCCTCCTTGTGCTGTTATAGATTTTATTTTGTGTGGGTTTTTTTGTTTGTTTTTTGTTTGTTTGTTTTTGCTACTAAATTGTTGAGATGTTGCTGCAGGTTTTGGAAAATAGCAGTTTATGAGCATCATTTAATTTTCGTGCACTTCAGTTCACATATTATCTTAGAAAAATACATATTGTTTAAGTAATTATAAACAAAAATCTTTGTGAAACACTTGAGAGCTCCTGCTAGTATATCACATCATTCCAGTTAAGCAAGACACCCACACTACTGTTAAACTTCAACATTTATTTAATCTCAAAACACTACATCATTCAATGCAATAAAACAAAAACTTCAGATTATTTTTTAAAAAGGCTAGTGAATAAACCCTGCAAATTTATTTCCAAAAGCACAATTTTTCTCTCTTTTTAAGGAAGAGGGAATGTTAAGAGTTCAAAATTGATTTTCAAATCAAAGTTAGGTGCAGCCTGACATCACGGCAGTGAAATAACTGGAGACAAAAGCTCTTGGAAATCATAAAGCCTACGAAAAACTTCAAGTAATGCAATTCAACACATTTCCAAAGCAGTCTCCACATGCAACAGAAACACTGCTGGCTGAATTTTTTCTCT
This sequence comes from Cyrtonyx montezumae, assembly GCF_038088225.1. Classification (NCBI taxonomy): domain Eukaryota; kingdom Metazoa; phylum Chordata; class Aves; order Galliformes; family Odontophoridae; genus Cyrtonyx; species Cyrtonyx montezumae. Next base: position 21,143,168 of record NW_027072045.1, on the reverse strand, counting down.
GAATAGCTACTCACTGCAAATTGTGGTTTCAATCTATTCTCTTTTCCTCATTATGTTTAGGTGTAAAACTTCCCAACAAAAGGCTCAAAATAATATTGCAAATATTTTGAAACATTAATTACACTGGAAAACATCACCTGAAAGTTTACTTTGAAAGTATTACTTTTGTATATTTTACACTGTTCCCAGTGTAAAGTCAGTCCATGTGTCTGAAGTTCTCATAGTACTGACTTAGAGCAGGCTATAATGTGATGTACCTTCAAGTTCTAAACAATCTATTTTAAATTCAGTTTCTATTGTATGAGGGAAGAGAATATTCACTCTGAAGTAAAATAACTGCAGTACATTCCTGAAATTTATCTCAGCACTAAATTCATATGCAGTAGATGTCTGAAAGGTACCGGTGTAGGAAAGGCACATACGACAGGAATTTCATTTGCTAAACATGGATTTCAAGGGACCTCAGTTGAAGTTTACTGCAATTACATGGGAGAAAATCATGTCCCATCAACCACATTCTATCTTTACTTTCTTTCGGGCAACCCATAGGGGGTACCTACAGGTATATCTTTGAATCTGTGATCACCATATTCATTGTACTGGTAAGTTCATTAGGTAGACTCATTACCAATCTCCTGAGCCACCCAGTATTCCACAATTGTGAAAGTGTGATAAATTGTTTTTTTTCCCCTGGTGTACTTAGTGCTTATGAAAAGGGACAGAATGAAAACCTAGGAGACTGTAGCATTCTGTTCAAATCACAGATAAAAGGAAAGAGGTAATGTCAGACTAAGGAACCAATACTCAATTAACCCTTTGTTTAAGTAACTAGATGAGGAGAGAACAGCAGAGGCTCAATGGATCAAGAACCTACCATCAAGAAAGAGCACTTAAGCATTAGCGACAAGTATCAAGTAAATTACCAAATCCACTTTCCACCATATATCTTCCGTCTCATATGCACATGTTCAGAAAAAAAAAAGGCCACTTTATAATAAAAGTCAAACATAAAATCCCTTAATGCATGAATTGTTTGACTCTAACCCACCTCCTCCCAAAAATGAAAATTATCAGCTGCAATGCAAGCTAGGATATGACAAGAAAAAAGAAAAAATTATCAGTATATCTATTACACGTACCACCACTTTCTTGTTAAAATTTGGCCACTGCAAAGAACAAACTAAAAGTTTAATTTGGTATAAATACTTAAACTTACTTAAACTGTTACCATTTATTTTGCTAATAACCTTCTCAAAGGCTTGTGAAAACTGTCTTGCCCTCACATGTGACAGTCTATATGTGTTATCTTTTGAAGCAAATGAGAAAATATACACAACTAAGCAACAAAAGTTTCAAAAAACATTTCTGATTAGGATTCCTGGGAAAAGGGAAGTAGGGATTTATTTAAAACAAATTGGCTGTAAAATTTGGAGGCCTTATCCATTTTAATTGGAAATGGGCTAAGAGCACTGAACAAGTCATTTTGGTCACAAACTGAACACGCAGAACCAGGTAAGTGAAACATTCATGTACTAGCAAAGTACATGTTCATTCAAGCATTAGAATCAAATTCTCAGAGGCCTTGCTTTTGTGCTCTATGTTAATAGCCTATGGCTAAGTACTAATAACTGTCCATCCTTCTATGGGAAGATGAAATTGGATGAAAACATCACAGCTTGTCCTAGTAATGGATCTAACTTGTTGTATATATCCTGGAAACACGTTGCGGGCATCAAGAGTAGAAGGTTCTCTACCAGAGAACACAGACACAGAATATACATGCGGTATATTCTCACTTTGGGAATTAGAACTTGCCATTGTACCCCAGCAAATCAAGTACCTAAGGTTTTTGAAGAGTCGTTGCTGTAGGGAATCTCAATAAGTATTCTGCCTTGTCCTGCAATAATAGATCCTTTATTTGTCCTCTTGGAAAATGAAGCTCTTGATGGATGTATTTATTTTCTGAGAAAAATTGCTACTTACTCCCTGCTGGGCTTAGAAAGGAAAATAACTCCTATTTCCTGTGCTCTGGAAGCATGTCATCATGTTCATCACAAAAAAAATGCAACGTCAGTTGTAAAGATCTGAACAAGTAACTTGTACCAGGACATAGAGTTGTGGCAACTTTTATGCTACGAAATAAACGTTCTGGGTCATACCTTTAGCTGACCTGAGTGTTTAAAGAAGGATGTAGATGCCATTGAAAATAAATTCTTACTTTAAAGACACTCCAAGAAGAAAACTATACCACAGTGACAGGAATAGCAAATTAAACCTCACTTGTTAGACAAGGGCTGGTAGTTAACCACAGATGTTATGATTAATAATCACTGACAAGCCTGAAAACCAGTATATTCATTCAGAGGGTTATGATCAGTGATGCAGAGTCCAGTTGGAGGCCTGTACTTAGCGGTGTTCATCAGGTGTCGGTGCTGGGTCCGGTCCTGTTCAACACCTTCAGTGACCTTAATGAGGGGATAGGGTGCACCCTCATTAAGTTTGATGATGATACAAAGCTGGGAGGAATGGCTGACATACTGGAAGGCTGTACTGCCATTCAGTGAGAACTGGACAGGCTGGAGAGCTGGGCAGAATGGAAGCAGATAAGATTTAACAAGAGCAATTGCAGAGTCTTGCACCTAGGGAGGAATAACCGCTTGCACAGGTACAGGTTGGGGCATGACCTGCTGGAGAAGAGCTCTGAGGAGAGGGACCAAGGTGTCCTGGTGGATAACAAGGTGGCCACAAGCCAGCAGAATACACTGATGGTCAAGAAGGCCAATGGAATTCTGGGATGCATTAAACAAAACATGGTCAGCAGATCAAGGGAGGTGATCCTTCCCCTCTATTCTCCCCTGGTGAGGCCTCACCTGGAGTACCATGTCCACTTCTGGGCTCCCTGGTACAAAAAAGACAGGGATCTCCTGGAAAGAGTCCAGCAGAGGGCTAAAAAGATGATAAAGGATGTGGAACTCCTTTCTTACAAGGAAAGGCTGAGACACCTGGGTCTGTTCAGCCTTGAGAAAAGACTCAAAGGGGATCTGATCCACATCTATAAATGCATAAGGAGTAGAAGGCAAAGGGATGAGGTTGGACTATTCACTGCAGTGTGAGACAATAAGACAAGGGGAAATGGCCAAAAACTGAAGCATAGGAAGTTCCACACGAACATGCATGAGAACTTCTTCACAGTGAGGGTCTCTGGAGACCCTAGATCTCTAGAGGTCCCTTCCAATACTTACAATTCTGTGATTCATTTTACATCGTGAATGTATTTCTCTTCAACAGAGTACAAGTATATTATTCTAACTTTAATGTTAATCAAAAACATGTTGGACAGATCTACTTAAAAAAAAAAAAAATCAGAAGATGCATCACAGAATAACTGTTAACACATGACCAGAAAAACATCCATAATCCTCTCCCCTCTCCTTGTACTGCATGAACGGATTTGTCCAATTTTTCTACCAGCAAGTATCATCTGTCACTCCAGGATTCATATTTTACTGGCAAATGGTCTCTTTTTTGAGAATGAATCTTTAAGTATTGAGATGTGTGGCCACTTACATTAAAATGCCTAAGTATTATCAGTTGTCTCATGCTTTCTTCTTATTTCATGATGAAGCAATATAAGAATGTGCTCAAGAGCAGACTTGTGTAAAATGTTTTTCAGGTTAAATTTGACAAAATAATCAAGAAGATGATTTTGTGTTAGTTTTGTATCCTTGGAAAATAGCGAAGTAAAACGAAGTCCAAAGAGATTAGTTCTAGCAAAACAGAGATTAATCTATTAAATGATTTTTTTTTAAATAGCATTGATTGTAAACGCCACCTGATCAGCTGAATTGAAGCAATCCAAAATAACAAAGAGCAATTAAATTACAAGCATACTGCAGAAAAACCCAGTGGTCTTAAACAGCCCAAACTTACTGACAAACACATATGACTATCTAAAAAGTTTTTTACAACTACAGGTCTTCTTTCATAAAAAACACGTGCAATTGTCCACTGTACAGTGCATATGCATTTCTCACTTGGGAGCCAAAAAAGTGCTTGATCAGACTCCTGTTCTCTAAGCCACTCTGGGACTCACTGCTTAGTCTGACAGTTTCCAGTAGGCAGATGTTTCTTCCCTTCTGTTTCATTTTCATTTCTCAAGAGCATGGTAAAAGCAGATGTCACTGTATGCAAGAATTTTTTTTTCTCATATACATATATATATGAAACAGGAAGCATATTTTACTTAGGTTTTGATTCACTAAAGATAATGTTAACATACGATTTCCCACATACATATATATTAATATTTTAAATAAACATGGCAACATCACATATATATAGCATATGATATACATACACAAACACACGGTTGCACAGGGAAACATCTATGTGTTTCCAGATGCAACCAAGTCCAAAGAATAATGTGCCATCTGACAGAGAATGCAGTGTTCTAAATGGTGTAATATATCATATGCATACAAAGCAATAAGAATTGAATATATTATTTTACATAATTTAGAACGTTCACTGTTGTCACTGCCGGGGACCATCCCACTTTTTCATGATATCAAAGCTCAATATAGAAAATTAATCCTTAATTTCTTCCAGATCTTTAGTCTCCTTTCTCCTTCAGTATCTGAGTAATAGAGCAACGAAAACATAGTGGGAACACAATGCAATATTGTAGAGATATCTGAGGTAAAATATCTGTCTTTCCCCTTACAGAGGCAGCCATTTTCACAGCTATTAATAAATATTTGGGAATTTAGCACTAATCTTTTGATTGCTACTATTTCTAGTCCTGTATATCATTTCCAAAAGGCAGATAAACTGTCCACCAGATAACCAACAGCCACCACAGCACTGACACTGTAAACTAGAAGAATATCCATAAACTATATCTATATTAATGCAACTATTTTTCACCATTCTGTCAGCAATCTTCATAAATTACTGCATCAATCTTAAAAAAGTAAAAATGTAAGCTGGATAAAATATAGGCTATTAATTTTAATACAAGTAGGGGGAAAGACGTTGCCTGCTACATCAAGAAAAGAACAGAGTGTGAAGAGCTCTTAATGAAGAATGGGAATAAGCAAGTCAAAAACTTATGGGGGAGAGAGACCAAGGCAACAAAGGGAACCCTGTGGCTGGTGTCTACTACTACAGGCCACCTGATCGAGCAGAGCCTGCTGATGAAGCCTCATTCCTCCAGCTATAGGAGGTGTCTGGATTGCAGGCTTCTGTCCTGCTTCAACCAATCTGACATCTGCTAGAAAAGCATTATGACAAGCTATAGGCAAGCCAGGATTTTGGTGCTGACATTTGTATTACTATTTTACATGAAATAATACATCTTTTTTTTTAGAAGATATTATTTTTAAAGAAGAGATAGGTAAATTAAGAAAAATATACAACTGAAAAAAACACAAATATAACATTAAAATGAGAAAGAACAGGAAGACCAGGGTCCCTACTGAACATCAACTATGTATTTTGGAGAGTGGATAGATATATAAGCAATACATGTCTAAAACATGCAAGTACTGTACTGAAGAATGAAAATGTAAAGATATACTCACAATCCTAAGTTCGGCCAGATAAATACTTCTGTTTGGACTTCTATGTAGCACTTATCACAGGGCTGAAAAATGTGACATACTACTTAACACGTTCACAGAGCACATTCCAGCCTGAGTCAGTCTACTTAAATGATTTGAACATTAACTATAAACACACTGAAAGCACTTCAATTCATTCATGAAGTCATATATTTTTTAATCATAAACTGAATATACCGAAGGATTGCAATGCATATCAGCATCATCAGTCGACCCCACAACTGAATACACAGCCTTCAGCACGATTCTTTTGCAAAAAAGCAAAAATGACTTCAAGTTGAATAGCAGCAAGATAGCTAAAGTTTCCAGTCATTCAAAACAGAGTAACAATGACTGACTCTGTAATAAGTACACTAACTATTATGTATTTATATATTTATAAAGATAAGGCAAAATCCTGAAATCAATTTAATTTCATTTTTCTTACATATGCTTCTGAAACTGGAAGCACATCGTTTGGAACCATTACAGATTCAGAACATGTATGAGTAGAGGGCGTTTGGCTTTTTGGATGGTTTGCAAGATTTTGTCCAGTTCCATTATTTTTTTTTGTGTGTTACTTAAAAATAGCACTTCTTTGTTTTGATGATATTTGAAAATAATCTTGCATTACCCTTAAAAATACTTTTGCCTCCATATCAATACTATAAATTCAAAATCCTCCCCCTTCTTTCATACTACCAAAGATGGCTTTTACATCCAATGTCATTTAGAATTTTTCAAAAGCTGAGTCACGTAGAACTTGTTGCTGACAGGAAGCTGAACGTTCACAGGATTAGACCGCTATAAAGCCGATTTGTGTTCTATCACAAGGAACAGGCAATAAAGGGAAGAAATAGAAAGTGATTTCACAAATTCTCTCTAGTAAGCTTTTCATTCATCAATAGGTTAGGGAATTATACTAAATCGTTCTGCTGAGTAGCAAATTTTCCATTGTAGTGACACAGCTTTCACTACTCTAGATACCATAGATTGATTATAATTGATTTTAAAATTTACCTTTAGTTGCTCTAAAATTTCCTTGGTAAAGAATGAAGTGTACATTTGACCTCTCAAAAGATTGATTCTGCCAAAAAATCAACAAGGTGATGTACCTTCTTATCACTTACACAGCTCGTGCAACCTAAAAAACAGTATCCAAAAAAATTTCACAAAGCTAGACAGTTTTGCCTGCATATTTAAAGAAGCATCTGCATTGAAACTTTGGTTTAATCATTTCTTTCTTTATCATTTTAGGTTTTCATAATTTTATTTGTTGAGGAATTATAAGCTGTAACATCAAATCACATAGCATATCGTAAGTTTTTAAAATGAGTATAAAAAGAACCTCTCAATCATAAAGCAAATAAAATAAATGCCTTTTTACCATTTCCCTAACTGCATTTTCTAACAAGACCACTTTAGAACAAATGCAATATTGAGCACAACACTAACAAAAGAAGAACAAAGCATTTCATAACTCTAGACTGTGATGATTCCAGTTTCACTTTAGAAAAATGAAATTTATTCAGGGACAGAGAATCTCAGACACAATGAAGTATTTCTAGAAGATTTGTTTGTCTGGAATTCAGTCTCTTTGATTTTCCAAAACACTGTGATTCATTTACCCCTGACTCATCTTTAAATAATGTCTGATTAAGCTAGCTGCTGATACAGAACAATCAAGGACCATTCTGTGGTGCTAGACCTGAAGAATTCTGCAGAAACCATTGCTGGGATTAAACCCTTACTCAGAACAACTTCATGCAACTTTCATGTTGGACTATCTCTACCAGTCAATGGTGTGGTGCTAGAGGAATTCAGATTAGCAGAAAAAAAACCAGAAGAGGCTGGAGCCCCTGTCTATAGTGTGTGCCTTACATGGAAGATAAAGAATCTCTCCAAACTGGTCCCGCTTACACAGTGACGATTAATTAACAGTGTCCTGATCTACAACCGTGTTTTAGTTATCCTGAATGGAATCCAGATCATGCACTTCAAGAGGGCACCATGATAGAAACACAACTATGTTAAATGAAGACAGTGTTGTAATGCTATACATCATACGCTTCAACCTGTAATATGACAGCGCTCTGGGGGCATCAACTTCTTATCTGCATGCCACACTCGTGGTGGTATTTAATGTTTTCAAGAACTGAGGCAACTTCACAGAAATCGTCCCCACCTGAGAAGCCAACATGCAGAACAGCATACACTACATACTATAAAAATAAACAAAGTAGCTATCATAAGAAATAACAAATGGATAACAAAAGAAATAAAGCTGGCTAAGAGCTAGGAATCACAAATTTGTTAAAAAAATTCTATTTATTTCTGTAATTTCCTACACAGAAAATGAGATTCCTGGGTCTGACAGCAGTGAAAGACTTCAAAACTGCCATTTTACATGAGCACTGTGTTAAGTTTGAGCTCCCCAGGAACCAAAGGTTTTGAAACCCCTATTATCCTTTCTAAGTTACTATGTTCAGAACTCTTCATTTCTTGATACTTTGACTGTGCTAGAGGTGAAACATCTGAAAGCATTTTTTATGCCTTAGCGCAGACAGGGAAACAAATTTAAGTTAAATTACTTTAAATTTGAATTTTATTTTGATTAAAAATCTTATTGCCTTGACTGCTTTTGAACAAAACTCTATTAAAGACATAACAGCATGAGAAAAAATGATTTGGACAAACTATTATTTCTAACTAAAATTGGTCAACTTTTGCTCTGATTTGATGAGGTCCTCTCAACTTTACACTTATAATAGCAGATGCCCATAGAATCTGCATCTACTCAACAACTGCAAGTGATCTTAGCAGTCAGTATTAGAAATTCTAACATCAAGGCTTTCAAATTCCAGTTATCAATATATTTGCTAAATTATGTACTTGTGTTTTTTTGCATAAATGATAGTTTGAGACAGTGACTGATGGGACTGTTTCAAGTAGTATGTCTGTATCTTCAGATATTTTATTCTGATAGATTTTATTCTGTACAAATCAGCTGAACAAACCTAAGGAACTTGATATCAGCTAGACATTTGCTGCCTGCTTTTTATTGGTGAAGTGTTATAGTTTTTAATAAAAAATGTTTATACTTGAACTTTGCCCATGTTTTGATTTGAAAATACCTTTTTTGGCTTAGTACTCATTAAATTGCAGGGATACAACATCCAGTAGTTTCTCATGTATTTTAGTAACAATGTAAAATTAATAAGATTATAATTTATTTTAAATGGATTCTGTGAGATTTACATTGCTGGGGTTTTAAATCTCTTGGCATAATTTTCTACACAGAGGTTGTAATCCTTCATTTCAGTAAGCCATGTCCTAAAATAAGAACCTCAAAAATCCAGCTGAGTATAGTTGCAGTATAGTTGCATGAAAATGAAAGTGATACTGCAGAATTCCATCCAAAGAATGTGAAAATCTAAACCTATTTCTGGTTCTGTTACAACCCCATCCCCTCTAGCTATCTTCCCAGTCTCTCTTTCATGTTTCTACCATTTAGTCCACAAGATTTATCTGCTATTACAAGCATCGTTAATTATCTGATTTTACATTTTTCTTTTACAGCAACAGATAACATCAACAAAGACTACTTTGTTCAAATTACAAGATGAATTTGTATATTTGTATATCTGTATTTGAAATGCTACAAAATCTAATACTCTTCTGAAATTCATGGAACTGAGATTTGGAGGAGAAAAATCACGTGATCAAAAAAATGGTTAACATATTTCCAAAAGATCCAATGTTTGAACCAGTTTATAAAGTCTTAAGCTTATTTCATCAAGAAGGAAAACTCTGTCAGGCATGTTTGTTCTAAAGGGTTTTGTTTCATTAAAATTTAAAAAAATAAGAAGTTTAAGGTAACAAATTTAAAGAACTGTTAACGTGACCTGACACATCTTGCCTACATATAGCTTCTTGCAGCAAAAAGTGAAATGGTTTGAATCAATCTTAAAGTATTTTTAAAAACTAGTTATAATAATACTTCATAGCAAGTTATTACTACTTTAGAGATCTATTTATACCAGTGCCTTTCTCTATCCCTTTAAAAAAATACTTGCTGTTGCATCAAACTTCTAGCTTTCTATGCACAAAATTGACTTTCAAAACTACACAGTCAATATTAATAACTTAATATCTTAAGATGCAAAGTTGGCTAATTTAGTTAACTAATGCTGATTTTTAAAACTCTCATTATATTGGGCATGAGGGAAGAATTAACTGTGGAGGAGATCAGGCAAGCAAACTAAAAATTCCAAATTTCTCAGATCTCAGATGTGACTGTAAGAATTTGTCAGTATTCCCCTTGGGACTGACTGCACTGCACTGGCAGGGCACAATGTTAAAATGACTCACCTGAACAGATAATGGACAGACACTGTGAACGACATGGTTATAAGCCTGAGCTAGACTTTCTGACTTCCTGTGCCAATTCAGTGGCTTTGCAGATTGTTTAATTTACATGCTAATTTGTGAGCACAGGAAAAATTACAATTAATATACTCTTGAACTGTTCCTATGACTTATTTTATACTCGAAGGATGCTAAATAAGTGGTAAATTCTCATTAGATTATTCTCACTACTGGATTTTTCAATTTTTTTCCCTAGTTTGGCAGAAAGATGACTTAAGTAAGCATAAACAATTTTTTACACTAGTTGTTTTCAGGGTAATAGTTTATATATTTGGCTAAGCTACAGCATACATCAAGTAATAAAACAAACGAATACTCAGAAAAGAAGTTTTTCCTAAGCTTCAATAAGCAAAATTAGCTTCTCCCCATTTCTATTTTTTGACAAATCTTTGCTTTCTTCCTCTAAATCTACCTGAAGTGTCAGAACGGCATTGTATTTAAAACGTACCTTGACTTACTCACTGTTCTACTAAACAACATACAGAAATACTTAACGATAGGAGCTTAAAACCTAAGTATACCGTAGCAAACAGCACGTTCTTTAAGGTTGTTCAATTAAACAGCTCATAAAGTTATCTTCTTCAACAACAGACAGCTCTATTACTGAACTTTTATTTATTTCCATATCTTAATTGTACAAAGTTAACATTTTTTCTCAGATATCATTGGGAGATGTATATAGCAAGCAGTGGATAATTAAAATCTTCGGTATTCAGGAAGCAGTGCACTCTATTCTGCTATTCAAGTTCATTGACTCTCTTCCCCTGATATTCTTTTATACTATGTGTCTTTCAAACAAGCTAACAGCATCACTAACATATCACGCTTTATAGCTACCTGTGTAGGATGACACTTCTAAGCCCTGGGTATTAGCAAAGGTAGTTGAACGAAAGTACTACCAAGAGTGAAGTTATGGTCTTCCACCCATCCAACGAGAATCCAATTGAATTTTAATATCAGATAAACCCATCTGTTAAAAGCTGACAAGATTCTGACTGTGTGTACTACGAGAGAAATTTGGTAATCTGATAGAAAAAACAGTTTTAATTTTGAATATATTAATTAATACAAGACTTGAGCTTAATATTCATTAATTTCCTTGGCTAAAGATAGATACTTGAATTTTAAAACCCCAGGCTAGATTTAAAGGTGTAGTCGCAATTTAAATTCAGGTATCAAGTATTACTCCTTGCTTGTGTAATCTCACCACATCACTGATTACACAAGCAAGATTGGGTAAGCAGGGTTCCCTTGGCCTTCCACAGAATTATCTGTCCTTAGGTAAGAATGTCATTACTGAAGGAAAAACAGAAAAGATCTGCTTAAACTGTAATACGTGTATTTCACTGTGTTCTGTTCAAAAATTTTTAAATATAACATTTTTTCTAGTAGTTATTCCAGTATAACTTATTGTAATGCTTGTTTCACAGTTGGCACATTTTGCAGAGAAATAATACCTTTTAAACAGGAGAGTGGTATAAAGGTAACTCCCATTTTCCAATAGCTCAAAATGCTAATTTTTGGTCTTGTAGCTAAAATATTAATAGTTACAATCAACATAGTTATTTAGTGAATAAAACTATTCTCACTGTGATTTCTCTCCTTCTTTCCCCATCCTGGAAAAAGAATATTTACATCCTCTCACTTACTGGTCAAAGTGGTTGCCTGAATATTTCACAGCATTAATCAATGTGCCTTAAGGAACCATTCAGCCTGGCCAGGGACATGGCCGAAAACTATTCCCATTCCACAAGACCCTCCCTGACGTGAAACAGAGACAGAACAGCACAGTTCAGGAGATGGCAGCTGTCAGACGCAGACTAGGTCCTCCAAGTAATCCTGTTTGTGAGTACTTCGGAGAAACTTTAAATGCAGACCTTAACAGAAGACCATCTTAACACAAACTAAAGAAACTAAGGAAAAAGTTTGCTGGATTACTTCAGAGATATTTCACAAAGATTTCTTGATAGTTTTTTAGCTTGCTTCGGATACTTGACATTTTGAAAATTTGCAAGAACCCACATCTACCAAAAGTGGACATAAATACAGCTCACAAGGTGATGATACAGATATTCTATATTCTAGGAAGTCATTACATGCCATTACACACAGACACCCTGTATGCATCAACTTCTGTTTCTTTTTTAATTTCACCCTTCTATAGAGACTACTGAATCTCCGAATGAACACCCATTCATCCAGCCTTCTGTTCTAGAAAGAAGTTCTAAACCTGCTTTTCTGATGTTTTTCTGAATGCAAGTATTGTTGTGGTTGGGGAAAATACAGAAATCGTTACTAACTAAGTGGTGAAATGGAGAGAGACTAGAAAAAGTAGCAGGAAAGAATTTTTCCATGTTCTTTTTAGATTCTTCCATCTGGGAGGTTGAATATACAAAATAATGGAAACTATCACACGGTCTCAGGTGCCCCTCAGAGGGTGTCCACACAGTGGAGGCCATTGCCATCCTTCAGCTGGCCATGCCCACCTGAGGGGGTAACAGTGAAATACTGCTGTGTAAAAGCCCCAGTGGTCCTGCCTCATACATTTCTAAGTCCATTAAGCATAATATGCACAAACACATAATACTAATTTATTTTATGTAGTTGAGCATTACACCTTAAAATCAAAGGTTTGAAAGTAGTTCCTAACTTTTTTATTGCCATTGGGGCACTACCACAGAGATGGCTACCAGTCAAGAGGAGGCACAGACCATGATAAGGCCTGCTGAAATGCTTGGGGAAAGGGTGGGCAAAACTGTGGAGTTAAGAGGTGAACTTAAGGAAACTTCCTAGTCCAGCTTCCTGAGGCATCCATCTTCCTCAAGTGCAGGCTGGAATTCAAGCCACGCTCAGACAGAGTAGAAAAGCACCAATGCACCACAATGCACTGTGCTGTCCGTTCTTTTTTCTAGCACATGCTCTGAATGTTGTAATGAAAATCCACATCGAGTGCTCTATTTTTTTCCACTGGTAAAAATAATGATAGCTCTCAGAAAGGAAGTAACAATAAATTCCCACTTTCCATTTTCAAGCATTAGTAAGCAACAGAAAAACTAAGAGGTAATAATCTTAAGAATTTAAATGAGAGGAAAAAAATCTTGAGTAATTTTACAAGCTATTTTTCAATGCTCTAGCATATAATTATTCAATTATCCTTGTCTAGTAATTAATCAAATTACTTGAACATGTGACATTTGATCTAAAATCTTTTGCTCATTCGCAACCAAGTAAAACTTGATAACAGTTTGGCATTGCTTGTATATCCTTGAGGAGCACTGAAATTAACATCTTAGTATCCAGTTCTGTAAATGATATGCCTGACTTTGTGGGAAAGAAAAGACAATAAACTGATTTCTATACTTATATAATACTTTCCTTGTTCTTTATCTGAATGAGCTCATTTAAGGATGAAAGTTGACCTTATTTAAGCATATCTTGTCCTTAGAACGTGGAGTAGCATGAAAAAAGATAAATCTGAACCTATGCAATAATATTTCAATGCAAAGTGCATATACATGCTAGGAACATAATTGTGGCCTATTTTGTATCACTATAGTAAATACAATACTTAACAAGAGAATGTAACATACATAATTATTTGGCGTTGATAATGATAACAATAACAATAATGTTAATGTATAATATTACCAATATTATATATAATATTATAATAATAGATAGCCTGCTATTTGTTGCAACTCTCACTGTTTTAAGAAAATTGAAGGAATGCCACAGACATCTGGGAAAGGCCATCTCATCTGTTAGTTCTGCTTACTGAACACCCTAATAACTTTATACTTGCCTATATTGTGTAGCAAAATCAAGGGAAAATATATGTCCTTGTAGCATTGTCTATGTCTCTCCTTCTTGAAGAAAATATTAGTATACATTATCCTCTTCCCTAAGAATCCTGCATTAGTCTACATCTCTATGTCTGTTTTGATATGTCTGGTAATGTTATGTATCCCTTTAAGATACATCAGGTAAAAGCCTTCACTGTCACATAAAAGATAAATTGTCATCCGTTATTTTTAGCTTTAGGTAAATTCATTTTTTCTAAAAGAATATTCAGCTCTTGAAGGTAATCACAGAATATTTTCTTTTCTCACTGCTGAAGCACTGAGGGCACAATAACAGGTCATCAAAACATTCTCTTTAGTCTTCTCAAGGTTTCTAAAATTGTAAGACAATTGTTTAGAATAACTTCTGATTTTCTCGTAAGAACTGACTAACTTATATTTTTCTTTTTTTTCCTTTCTGCCATTTATGTACAGAAGCAGAATGATTTATATGTTTGGATTCTGATATGCACTTCGCCATGGTCAAAGGGAAATAAAAGCTGAAGGTTTTTATTTATTATAACTAAAACACAATAAATGGGTTAATGAAGTTCCCAGCTGCTGTGGGTACGATGACGATTAGTGATATTAAAAGATTATTTGATGCAGAATGAAACAAATTCTTGGAAAAGTATGACAGCCCTGACCATGTAAATAACAGCTTTTTCCACAACACCCACAGCACACCTGTCAGCACACCTTATTTATCATACAGGATACACTGAGCTTTGTTTTGAACCGAATTAAAATGTACAAAAGTAACATATGTACATGTTTGAGGAGTTTTTCTTTGGGTGATGAAATATTTGAAGAGTATTTTTCAAATTACATACTTAATTTTTAGATGACTTTTAATACAACAGCAGGGAAGAAGTTCTCTCAAAGGACATTAAAGCAACATAAAAAGTTTACCAAAAAGCCATAAAAAGAACACTGCTTGGGATTAAGATGATCTTTGCAAGACAATCTTAGATGCTTATTCAATAGTCTTGGTTACACACGAAAGAAAGGTATAGGAAAAATTCCCTTAACACATATTTCATGGTAAAGAAATTTAGCAAACTAGGGAAAGAAGATAAAATATTTTTGTATGAAGAAGATTGTGGAATTAAATGTTTCTTAAATTAAATTAGACATTAGCTTGAACATGATCCCCACAGTAGAAAAGACTTGCTTTTTGTTTAATGCATAAACATTTAGAGCAGCAAGCTCATTTCTGTAGTCAATTCCATACCATAACTAAGGTATTCTATTTTCAGCGGTGTTTCATTTTAGACACTACCTAATTTCAAGAAGTGCTTTGAAAAGAAAAAAGATCACATATTTATGTGTCTACATCTTAAGTACCTAAACTTAGCTGCCTCATTTTCTAATATTCAAGATTTAATATTTACGTTCATTGCATTAACTAAATGTCTATTAGAATTAATTAGTTTTTAACTTTCTTCAAATGCTAGCATTCCAAGATAATCAAAATTAAAAAGAAAAGCAATACAAATAAATCCAATTATTTGAAGGGAGCGTTTTGCTTCACCTATGAAAGAAAGGCTGCAATAGAAATGGACAAACTACAGGCAAGTTTGTTAACTTTCTCATCTATGAAGAAATGGAATGCCATGCACAGCAACATATTATTGATATGCCTATATTGCTTATCCATAAAGTCTCTTAAAAATAAAAGTTAAAATGGGATTTTAAGATTCTAAAAGCTATAGGGTCATGAATATTGTTGAAAACACTTACAAAATCACTACAGTATGAATCCAGCTTATCAGGGAAGGATTTAAGCATGCAAATAATTTACATTAAATACTTATACAGCAGTGCAGAGATAGATTGATTATAAAAATCAATTCTGCAACATCAGTTACTAAAAGAAACTAAATCAAGTTGTAAATGGAAAAAAAAACCTGTTTTACAAAACTCGCTTTAAAATGTAAACATATTATTTAAAACTACAACACATTGAAAATTTATTTTTATTTCCTTTTAGTTCTAATCTGCCTTCATGAACACACAGTCGTCGTTAATTTGATTTTCCTGTTCAAAAGAGGACAAAAATCAGTAAAATTAATACTGGAAATCTCTTTCAGGCTGAGAAGTTTCTAAACTTAAAGAACATGTATTTAGTACAAGCAAGCATAAGGATCAATTAAAACAAGTAGAGAATCAAACTTTCTCAGTTCAAAAATAACTTTTAAGTGTGATAATTTAATTTCTCTGCACTTAATACCTCTAATCTTAATTCAGTGATTTTCTGGTATTAAAGATGCTTGGCAGAAGCAGCTTTAGTATGAAAACTCTTATTTTTTGAGATAGCAGCTCAGAAGAATAATTATATTTTGTATGGTAAATGTATAATTAAATTGGTCTGGTATTCTCCACTGCGCATTGTGTTTATGTCTATGATAAGAATATAGAAATAGCCTCCATGAAAAAGAATTTTCCTGCTGTGTTGCTTGGTTTTCTATCATGTTTGTCGCTTCTATTTTTCCTTTAGTTTACAATAGAAATACTTTGATATTCTGCAGTGATTTTCAGTTTACTTATAATAGGAAAAGAATATTTCCTGTCCTCACTTTGTTCGTCAAAGTGAAATTCATCTAATGATTATTGCAGTGAATGATATACCATTTGACATCCACTCACACTTAGGCTGTAGCTGATTTTTTCATCTCCCTTCCCAGTACTTTTAAAATACTTCTAAAGCATAAAAAAACTAAACTGTATGCGTTCATTTGCACAAGGCTTAGAATATTTTGTCAACAACTATCACTGAATTTTACAAGAAAGAGCAGCATTACTTACTCCATAAAGAAACAAAGTCAAAGGGCTTTATCCTTTTCACATACAGCTAACACTAATATAGTTAATGACATGACGTTAAGACTGTTGACTATCAGTCACACTGTTTCTACATTTTCTACTAATTTAGCCTAGGTTTAATTTGGATCACTTGAATGTAATTTTCTATTTTACTAAAGGGTGGTAAATCCATAGGTCTCACAAAACGTAAACGATATGATCATTCATACTAGAACATGCAACACTGATATCAGAAATAAGCAGTCTAGTTAGGGCAACATAAATATAAGCATATCTGTAAAAACAACTGGAAAAAAAACTTGAGAACAAGGCACTGAAACAGTGCATATGAATATATATCAATAGCTATGCATTTTTGACAGCCACAAACAAGAGCCTACATGCCACACTTATAAAAATACGCACCATTAGAGTTAATTTGCTGTTTCTGTTGCCACTCCTGAAACACATCACCCACTGCCTCAACATGCTCATATCCAGAGCTATCTGTGATGTTCCCTTTTAATGTCCCTTGCTTAATATTTCCTTTGTTTCCTCATTTAATTCCTCCAGAAAATTTGCTAAAGCAAAAACTAATGTGTTTTGTGTATTACTGAAAGAAGATCCTAATAATTGACAATAGACTGTCAAAATAGACCTCCTTATTTCAGAAGAGCAAAAAAGCCCCAACAAGATCGATTCCAGCTTCATATAATTATCGCTATACCTAAAAGCCTGTCCTTGACTTTATTAATTACCTATTGATATAAAACAGGTTCTAGACTAAGCATAGAATTTTGAAATAGATACAGCCCTTTTGTGTATAATCAAAATATACTTTTAATTCTATAAGAACTATGAATTAATAAATCAGAAAATTACAGTTCAAATTTTTTTTCAATGGCTTCGATAACATGCTTTATTTAGTTATGAATTCTATGTAGTAGGATCTACTGAAAATCAATTTTCTTGTTTTATTGTTTGCAGGGAAAAAAGCAGTTGTAAAAGGAAGCGAGAAATTTCACTATAAAATGTGCTGCTTTTTTTTTTTTTTTTTAAATCGTTAGAGGAAGGCAACAACAAAAAATTAGCAATGACAGTATACTAATGAATAATATTTGGTATTTCTACCCTACAATTTAAAAACTTATTGTAACCGTAATTAATACATCACTCAGTGCAGAAGTCTGCAAGAAAAGTGCATGATGCTTTTTAGTTTGGCCCTGTACAGGCTATTTATTCCACAGCAAATTTGCCTACATGCTTTGGAATACATCAAAGGCAGCAAGAAATAGAAGAAAACTTTCATGTGTAATAGCAACCCACTGGCAGAGCTCAGAAGGCTGCAAACAGTGCAGAATCCAGTTGGAGGCCAGTAGCTCCTGGTATTCCTCACCAGCCAATACTCTGTCTGATCATGTTTAACAACTTCATCAATGCCCTGGATGATGAGATAGAGCACACCATCAGCAACTTTGCTGATGTTACAAACCTGAATGGAGTGGTCTACACACCAGAAGGCTGTGCTGTCACTGAGAAAGACCTGGTCAGTTTGGAGAGCTGGAATGAGAAGAACTTTGTGAGGTTCAGAAAGAGAAAATGTAGAGTCCTACTTCTTTGGGGAAGATAACCACACACACAAGTATGGTTTAGGGGCTGACCTGCTGGAGAGGAGCTCTGCAGAGAAGGACTTAAGCATCTTTTTGACCAGCAGGTTGGCCATGAGCCAGTAACATGTCATACGGACAAGATATGAACGGTATCCTGGGGTGCATTAAAAAGAGTACAACCAGGAGGTCAAGGGAGGTGATCCTGCCCCTCTACTCTGCCCTGGCAAGGTCACATCTCGAGTACTGTATCTAGTTCTGGGCTTCTCTGTTCAAAAAAGACAGGAATCTTCTAGAGACCAGTGGAGAAACACAAGGATGATAAAGAACCTAGAGTATCACCTTTATGAAGAAAGGCTGAGAGACTCAATTCTGTTCAACCTGCAGAACAGAAGAAAGGGAGGAGATCTTTTCAATTGTCCAATGGCTGGGAGCAAAGTAGCTGAGAAGAGCCCGCCTCAGCCATGTCTAGTAACAAAACAAAGGGCAATGGGCACAAACTAGAGTGCAGGAAAATCTGTACTAAGATGAGAAAAAAAACATCTTTACTTTGAATGTGCCAGAACTCTGAATGACGCTACCCAGAGAGGTTGTAGAATTTCCTTCTCTGGAAATATTAAAAACCTCATGAACACTTTCTTCTGTAACCTCCTGCAGGGAACCTACTTTAGCAGGTAGGGTTCAACTACATGGTCTGCAGAGGTACCTTCCAACCCCTGAGTCCACGATACTGTGATTCCATTGAGAGATTCACACCTTCATTCAGAGGAAGCATCACTTGGATAGCAGCAAGTACCTATATACATGTATGAAATTAGCATACATATATTATTTCCTTAAGTTTTTGGCTTTGTTCCCATGATCACAGTAAAAGTATGCTGTGAGATATGCTTATCACATTTTAGTTTTGGAGTTCCAAGGGAGAAAACTCCCAAAATACCTACAGACTTAAAAAATGAATCCACAGTGAAAGCAATGCTTATAAAATTAATGAAACTGTGTTGCTTCCTTCAAGGACTTGACTTAAATCATGTCAGTTAGAAAGAGACATTATTTCTATATCCATCCTGTTAAGTATCCTGTAACCTTAATCAATATAAAACTACATTTTTCAGTCAGAACACAGTAATTAGCGTTATGACTGGTCAAACAAATATTCTATTACAATGAAAAATGCCAAGTGTATTATTATCTTTCAATCACATTTTACATAATAAGCAATATATCAAGTGACACCTATTTCAAAAAATGGTAATGAAACATTTTGACCTGGCATATAATAGCATTATAAAAGCTAGTTTACCTTCTAAGTAGCACAACTAGTTGCACTAAACTGTAAATTCAAACACAGTAAGCTCATAATAAAACAAATATCTAAGTGTTTTCTGAAAATGGTTTCCATGGATTTTAAACAATGGCATAAATTTTTATTAGTAATTTTTTCAGATCCTGGAGAACTATTATATTGGCATCTCATGGATCATATTATTCACTTCGATGATGTAAAACGCTAGCTTTAACTCTCATGTAAATGGCTTCCATAAATTTGAACTGTAGGATAGAGGCCCCCTGTTAAAAAGACTGGTAAATTAATTCTCTTGTAATGCTACAAATGCTGTCCTATTTATCATGACTAAATAAATCCAATATTTTAATCATTAAGAATTCAACACTAGAAACAGCTGGACTTATTAGATTTAAACCAGCACGTAAATTCTCTACCACAGGTCTATAAAACAAATAAAACAAGGTCCTAACTCTCTGAATGACTATAGAAGCCATCAAGAGGTTCTTTAATAGGGAAACAGTATTTATGGAAACTCCATGAGTCCAAATTAGCTGTAGCCGAATGATAAAGGATTTTTTTCCCTTTTTCTAATATTTTCTCAGATTTTTTTTAGTACTTAAAGTTTTATTTGGATTTTTTCAAAGCAAGAAACTATTTCTGCTGCTTTTTCAAAAAAATTAATAGAAAAGTTTTAATGTTTAAAAGTGCTAGTCTTTCTAATCACAAGACATTCAGACTATTACATTTGTTAATTGTGTCTACTACTGGGGAATGTGGAAATAGAACCATTCTACAGATTTTTACTTATGCTTTCAAGATATGGCTCTTGCTCTGGCTGATAAGTGAAGCACACAAAGTTACATTTTAAAAAAGCGATTTGAAGCTGTTATGATAAAGTAAATCTGTCTTTAAAGAGTATATACAAACTGAACTGAAGACAGTTTCTCAGTTAATAGAAGCATACTGAAGTACACTTTACTAAAATATAAAATAGAAATTCTCCTTCTGTGCCTGTGTGTTTTGGTATTTGAAATCGATGCACATTAAGATATTCTCTTAACTATGTACTTCAGATCTTCAAAAAAAAATGATTCAAGACAGGGACAGCGTAAAGTTCTTGGAATGTCAACTAAAAGCACAGGTTTTTAAGAGGTACTTCCAATATCAAATATTACTGAAGTTAATGTATTCCTTATCATCTGTGGCCACGATGTTTTTCACTTGTTAACACATGCAAAAAATCTGTGAATTTACACTTTTTTTATATTGTTATACTTTCATTTTTCAAATGCTGATGTTTTATTTTGCTTCTTTTTTCCTGTGAACAATTGCACAAAATACTCTTATTAGACTGGTGAGTCAGAACTGCACAGTCAGACACACATTTTTCATTGAGTCAATTTTCTGGCTTTTCTGTGATACTGCATTTGATCTTTGTCCACCCTCATCCTCAGAGTGTTAAGTGTTTCCAGTAATTCAGTAATCTATGTGACCAACATCTAGCATCTGTCTTGTTTTGTGCTATTATCCACTTTTGTTTAATTTATATTTATTCATTTTAATGCTCATGAAAGTTATAATTAAAACAACTTCAATGAGAACAACATCCTCTATTAAGCTTTCAAGCCTCCAGTCTACTGGAGCCAGACACTCTCTGCCAATATTACTTTGGAAACAACTTTCTGAAATATAGTACATTAATTGCTTCAGTGAAACGGAGACACTAAACACTATAACAGTACTCCGCAATCCCGACTGCACCTATTATTTTCTAACTCAGCAGGTGGGTCCCTCAAATACCCTAGAGTAGAATGAAATCATAGTTAAGTTGTTCTCATTAGTACCTAACCAATTTTTCATCTACCATGACCTCTAAGTACTCCTTGTTCTGCTGTTTGGGGGTCTGCTTTTGCCTCAGGAAAAGGAGACATGAGCTGGACAGCAGCAGGAAGTGGGAAATATTCCCACGCAAAGAAGACAAGAAGGACAACAAAACAAAGGAATACAAAACAAAGGAATACAATGAATCCAATGAGACATGAGAAATGGGCAGAGTTTGGGTCAAGAACATTCAGTGACCAGTTCTCCATATGACTGACAAGTGCCAAGTAGTGGAACAATCTTCTTCAGGCCTGCTGAAGACACTTTTGCCACAGCTTCATTCCCCAGCTGCAGTGTGTTATCAGGTGTGCCTGTGTCTATCTACAAAGAATGGAGTGCCCATGAAGGTAACATTCCCTTGCTCACGCCCCTGAGGCCTCCCTCCAGGCACACTTGCCACGTGGAGCTGGGCATAACAGATGTCTGCAAGAAAGTCCTGCCTACACGTGGAACTGGAGTGAACTTGACAAGGGAGCTGCTGTTCAGCTGTGCTTTTTCAGACATGCTCAAGATGAGCTGAGAAAGAAATTAGAGCTTCACACCTTCTGCAAGGGCTCTTACCTGATGAAAAGAAAACCACCCAATGGTTCCAGAACCAGGACAAAAGAGCTTGGGAAATTCTATCTCAGTCAAGTGATTGCCACTTCACTGTGCTGCCCTTCTGCAGCACCTGTGAGAGCAAGCTGACCACACCAACTCCATCTCCATTGAGACAATGGTTAGAGTGCAACTCAATCACTTTGACATCTTCCTGAGCATCACATAGGCTGAAACCAGCTTCAGCAGCAGCACAGCATAGTTAAAAACTATGCTAGGGTAGAGGTACAGACTGACAGGAAAAGAGCCAGGCATGCCTGGCACCACATCCTCTACTTGGACTGTCTTCAAACCTGCAACTATGCACGGATGGGCACAGGATTTTCTCTCCAAAGCCTTGAAGAATGTTGTGATTTGGCACCTGACTACCATAGCCCTTTCAAGCATCACACAAGAGAGATTGCCCCCATAGGGCGAATGATCTCCTGTAGCACCTGTGCTGCTGCCTAGAGAAGAAATGCCAAAACCTCTTACTCTTAGGCTATATGACAAGGTGCCTGAGGATTTGGTCTTGTTTCCAGCCTTCTTAACAGCTGGCCTGCTCAACATCTTCCTGCACCAGGTGCCAAAGCCAACCAGATGCTGCTCAAATTCAGGGAGCTGTGAGATCAGCTCACAAGATGACTGACTTTGGAAGACATCTCCAGTGACATCGGAAGAAGTCTTCACACAGCTACATTGATGAGACTCATAGCGGGTGGCAGAGGATGATTTGCTACCAGAGGGAAGAAGATGGCAGACACCATGTAGAGATGAGAGGAAAGGCCCTGTACTGCAGCCTACTGCAAGGAGAAACTACATTCTCTTCAGGATGGTCTCCCCAGAGCAGTACCTGGTAATGACAGCAGTGTTGTAGCCACTGATTTTCACCAGGCCAGTACAGTCTGGGTGGTCATTTTACATAGGACCTTACATTAGTACTTCCAGCTGTGGCACCCAGCATGAGGCACTGCTAGTGGGCCTTTGTGTTCACCGAGGGCAAGGCAGAACACCTGCTCATCCCAGCACTCCCTTGGTGCAGCTGCCCCAGGACTGATCATGCTGCACACAAAGCAGATGCTCAAGAGGCAGTGGGAATTGCTCCCACACATTTTCTTCAATAAGTCACATTTTCCAAAACTTGATGATGCAACTGAAGATAGCGTTGAGTGGAGGCTTACAACAGAGTTGTTAAGTGGTCAGGCAGTGACCACTAAAAACCCTGAACAGACTTCATTATCTCTGGGAGCTCTACTCTATGCATTGATGTCAATAAATTGATTGTGTGAAAAAATGCTCTGTCCACAAGTATCTGTGGGTGGAGGAACATAGGCATAGTGCACCACTGATGCACAGCCAGAAAGTAGAATGAAATGGTTTCAGTCTGAAAGAGGATATATTTAAATTGGATACAAGTTGATTTATTTTTTTTTAAGAGGTGGCAAGGCACTGGCACAGCTTGGCCAGAGAGGTGGTGGATGCCTCACCTTTGGAGACATTTAAAGTCAGGCTGGACCAGGCTCTGAGCAAGCTGATCAAGCTGTAGGTGTCCCTGCTTATTACAGGATAGTCGGAGTGGATGACATTTATGGGTCTTTTCCAACACAAACAATTCTGATTCTATGATTCAGAGTGTACGGAAGTAAAAGAGATCCTTTTCACAGACTTTGGAGACAACTGTCAAAAACCACAAGTTAAAACCATCACTGCAATAATTCTACTGATAACAAACAGAATTAAAGACAATAAATTATTTGCCATATGAATACCAAAATATATGCATGCATACATAAAACTGCGTGCTCAGGAAGAAAAGGAAGAAAAAAAATAAGAACAGTGGCTCCAGAGAAAGACAGAATAAGGATCATAAAAAACATAACAATTTTTTTTTAGGTAATATCACAATTTAAATAAATCATGGTAAACACACCACACATACTAAATGTTAATAATGAGAATGTAATTGGCAGTTTGGATTTAATCTCAAAAAACCTTTCTTTTCATACATTATTTTTATAGTAACCCATTGTCTTTCAATAGACAGATTAAATTAAAGTGTTTATTTCTAGCTTAAAACAAATCCATTCCTCCTGAACAACATGCGTACAGAACTAATTGTATGTACTCCATTTTTAGCATAGCTAGTAGACTGCTTTGTTTGTTTTTAAACAAAGAAGATAAACAATAGAGGAAAATCAACAACAAAAAGAAAAACATTCCTTTTGCTGTAATTAAATGGAACTGAACTACCGCAATTTGGAGTTCTAAAAAAGAAATAAATCTAAGTCTAAAGTCTTCTAGCTGCTTTCAGCCATAAACAGAAGTTGATATTACATTCGTGTCCATGTGAAGCTGAGTAAGCAATGCCATATGGTGGCTGATATCCAGCAGTTTGATTGTGAGCAAAATATGAGTGGGCACATTGGAGTGGGTATGCATTTAGGTGCAAGGATGGGTTTTAGGAGATAAATGCCATTCCAAATTCCTAGGGCTGTCCAATGCCCTGTATTCTCCCAACAACAACATGCTTTATCAGTTTGTCTGTGCCTAGTGTTGCTTCTCAATTCTAGACTCTCACTTGAGAAGAAGTACTCCTACTCCTTACTGAGGGCATTTCATACTAATGACCAGTTAAAGTACAGAAAAATTATAGTATATACTCTTTGCAACAAGAAGTAGGAATGTCATAGTCTTCCCAGCAGTACAGTGTCCTTAACCACCTGTGGAATATAGTTTACCTACTTCCTAACGTGAAGGACTGACTGCTTATCCTGTGACACAATTTCACGTTTTGCTTCTGGGCACACGTAGACACGCACAAACCCAATTCTTCTAAAAAGGATTGTGAAGCTACTGTTTAACTTAGTACTTTCTGCATGAGCAGTTGTTCATATTGCAGCTTAACAAACTGTCTATTCATAATTAACAGCTTCAATTTCTAACATTCCAATGGAAGTTAGAATTACAAAAAGTATTCACTCAGTTGTGATTTTAACTGTAAAACAAAGAAGTGATAATGTCAAAGTAACCATCGCCTCTTCAGGCTGATAGCATCAGAATAATCATAGCCATAGGTAGTCTGCCACAGAACAAATCAAGTATATACCATCTGCAAACAACTAGTATGCATGAGAAATACCAAAGCATGCATCTCAGTGTTCTAAGTATTATTAGGGAATTTTGCTATACAATGAATAAAAGCTTGTTTCTTCTTTATCTAATATTAGATACCACAGAAAGAATACAGAAATGTTCCGAAAAAAGAAATTATTTGCATAAACAGTGAAAACTGTAGATGTATAAATTTCAATAACTCCATTTAACCAATATAACATAAATGCATCACCTACTGAGATGAAAGACAAGCTGAATTTTAACTCCTGATACTTCTTAGGCTTTCTTTATGACCACAACTACTACTGTGATATGTATAAACAAAGTATGTTCATAATTTAACCACAAAGTTCAATAGATCCCTTGGTTTCTGTGTTTTTTGTTTTTTTTTTTTGTGGAAGTAGCTGGCCTCATTATGCAAAACAGAAACCAAGCATCATTTTTTCCATTGCATTTATGGCAGTTAAACAGAAATGGAATAAACACTACTTCCCACCCCTCAAAACATGCTATATTCAAGTTTCTATGGAAACCATGAACACCTGCACAGAAAAAAAAGTAAAGGGTGAAAACGTTCTCCCTGTCTTATACCATTTCCCCTTTTCTCTCTTTGATCCTCATCGAAGCATTTTATGCATAATTCATTTTCTGCTGTCCCTTATTTCTGCT
Organism: Cyrtonyx montezumae; assembly: GCF_038088225.1. Classification (NCBI taxonomy): domain Eukaryota; kingdom Metazoa; phylum Chordata; class Aves; order Galliformes; family Odontophoridae; genus Cyrtonyx; species Cyrtonyx montezumae. The sequence goes on along the minus strand of NW_027072045.1, from coordinate 21,117,361 downwards.
TTCACTCAGCACGTACATCCAGTCCTGGGGAAACTTCCTTCATATCATCTTCTACTGGCTATTCAAATAATAGTGAATTGTAATGAGTGTAATTTAAATATTTTCAGGTGCCCAATCCTCATTATTAGAATTATAAGTTCATAATTCAAGCCAGAAGAGTATGAAAAAACCCTGCCAGAAACTTTAAGTACTCAGAATGGGCAACTATAACTTAGAAGATCCTTGGAGATCTTCCTCAATTACTGATTGAAAACTCTGAGATACACTCCCATGGGATGTTAAAGATGGTCAGACAAAGCCCAGAATGAGTATAAATGGCATACACTGAAGAGAGCTCTAAAAAGCCTTTGAAGAATTTGATTTGTTCCTCCTGAGATGAAAAAGAACGACTAAAAGCTGTGGTAACTAAATATAATAAGTTACATACTAAAAAAGCAGGTTTGGCTGTACACCCCAGAGTACTGAGAAGATAGGGACTAGAAAACAGATCAAATCTAATTCTTATTTTGTCATCCTCAGATATTTATTCAGTCTTCTGTTTTACATCTTTTTTTACATCCATTACATTTTAGTTCTGTCTATGAGTTTTTTTTAAAAGCTATTGTCTGTTGCTAGTTCTAATGAAGCTGAATGATTTTGAAAGCACCCACTTTCCATAAAGCATAAATAGTACAGTTTGCTACAAGAGGTGTAAAAACTTCATAGTGCATAAATTGTTCAAAAGCACTCACTATAAAGCAGACTATTCTTGGACTTTCACTTTTTGTGGAAATGATCCCCACCTGCCTATCTCTTTGGAAGGCTGTATAACACCATACAAATAGGACACATCCAAATAGCTGATGCACTGCGAGAACTGTTTTTCATAGCTTGACCTCAACTTGTTTTTCAACTTGCTTGCCCTCGTTTGTTTGTTCCTAGTAGTTCTCTTACAACTAATGATTTTACTTCAATCAGGTTATATCAAGTATTTTAAGAAATAACATCAGCTTCTGAGTAACACTTCAGTATTTTGACAAGTTTATATATCCCACTCCCTGAAAATATATTCCTAGACCAGTTCACATTTAATAAGACTACTGTTAGCACTGTTAGACCTTCTCCATTGTCCATAACATCAAATAGTTCAGAAACAGTATCTTTAAAGAAAAGACACATTACAAAAATATTTCTGTTGCACTCCATTTTCGCTCCAAGAATTTATCTAAAGATGTTTCGTAAGCTATTCTCATGCATAAAAAGTACCTGGATGGCTTTTTCAGTGCACCATTCTGAATTACTAGGTTGCATTAACAACAGTATGTAACCTCTCAGCCTTCAATAAGAGAGCACAGAAGCTAAGTTCCTGAGCATATTTTGATATTATTATAATTCTATACCTCAGCATTTTCTCACATATTATTACTGGTAAATATCAAAACGAAGGACACCCTTCCAATATATTTTTTTTAATGTTTCGCTGCTGATAATGAAGGTATAGTTCACTAATTTCCCAATTTATAACAAAAAAATCTATAGACTGCTTCATCCTGTTAAAATAAAGTACATGAACTGAACAGTACTCACCTGTAATAATAAAGAAGTCTCTTGTATTCCAGAAAAATATGATGAAGGCATATGCAAGAGTTTTGTGAAAAAAAGATATTTTCAAAAGCTCTAGATTCAGTAAATGTATGATATCATGTTCACAGTTTGGCAAAAGCTTGATTGATCTTATTTATATGCCAAAATAATATTTTGTCATTCAACTTGAAGAACCTTCCCCAGTCCACATACTTCTACTTCACAAGCTGCTTTGGGATTAAAGTGGTCAATGGTCATCTTTACTTAGCAAAATTTTTCTTTTCAGTGTAGCTGTTGGTCTACTGTTTCTTCTGGTTCCAACTAAGCATACAGATAATATGCATAAGAAGGGTGTAGAAACAAAGTGGCTGCATACTTTCCACTCAGCTACATGAATGGAAATGCTGAGAGAATCCTTTTTGTAGACACAGCTCACTTCTTTGAGATCAAACATGGCTAAAGGATTTGGTACTTAAGGCTTTCCATTACACACAAATATACTTCTGCAAAATCTTTTGAAAACATTTGCAATAATTTTAGCCCACGATCAGGGAATCAGTGCAGAAATAATTATTCAAACAGCCTATTTCAATGATATAGCTACTTGCAAAATGCCTTAAAACCACAAACCTTATTTGTATCATTGCTTATTACCATTTAGTACACTGTAAATAATATTAATAAGCACAAGATAGTAATAAATGGAAATAAAACTAACTGGACTGAAGTCTTTAGAGTTCAAGTCATTTTTAAGAAAGTACTAAGTAGTGGTAACATACAAAAAAAGAGCAAAACAATCCTTGCCTTCCCACAGGGTAAGATTTTTTTGCTATATTGCCTGGAGTAACCTATACAGAAAATGTGAATTGAAACTACAAAAATGGGGATGGTGGAGAGGATAGAAAGTGATTTACAGAGACAGAAAACCCATATACCTAAATATATTATTCATGTCTTCAGATTCCTCATATCTGTTGTAGGATTTTCAAACTCAACATCTATTACTGAAGCAATCAAAACACAAGACAAAGTAGTAGTAGATGGATTCTGTCTTACCTTCGCCTTTTGTCTACTGCCTTGCTCATTTCAGTATCATGTGTAGCAATGGTGCTTTCTCCAACTGAAATGAGGAACACAAGTGACCAAAGATGGAGACATTAAACTTAGTTATGTGGAACTTAAAGTCAGCCTATTTCCTTTAGACTTATCCACATTTTGTCATCCTCCCATGTCACAGTCTCACCCTATCCACCTCTTCAATTTCAGCAACTGAAAACAAATGTTGTTCTCCTCAACTGGTTACATCTTGTGTTTTGGGATTATAATGTTTCTCTTTCTGACACAGATACATTACAGAAAGGATGAAAAACTGCACATGCTTACAGTATTGGAAAGAGCATGTTAAGGAGCAACTGGGAATATAGCACATCTCTGTATGGGAGAGAAGATAAACACACCCTCCAGGTAAAGTCTGCATAACACTTGTGAATCTCTTCGTTTCCTTTCCTAGTGGAATTGCCATGATGTATCAAAGCAGAACATGTTTTGGAGGAGGAAGGTCTACTAATGACCTCAAAAGTGATTACCTAGAGTGCCAGGTCCTTCTAGGTTAAGGAATGATATTATCTCTTTAAAAAATGTTCATTTAGTGTAATCAGTTTCTTGTGTGTATTTTCACTTCCTTGATTTTAAATCAATTTGGAAAGATGCACGTACCAGCTAGCATCAATATGATGCCTCAGCTTCACTTATTTTCTCACAGCTCACACTAAAGTTACATTGAAAGTGCTGCTAAATGCTTAATAAATCCTGACAAAGAAAATTCTTCATGACTAAAAAGAAGAGGAAATGAAGTTGTTCATCCATCCTACCTCAGGAGTCCTCTACCATTAAAAGAATACTGACTATGGCAAGATTTTAAATACCGAGAGGCTTATAATTATCACATAGTAGAAACATTTTGAGTATCTAAACTCAGGATTTCTTATAATAAGATGAATCTTTGCTGAGGTCCTGGAGAAACTTAGCTCATAACCCAGGTCCCAGGAAAATTCTACATTTTGCACATTTTATTTTTCTCTTACAGTAAAGAGTCTGAGCACACTGAAATGTATTTTAATGCATTTTTTTGCGAACAGTTCTATCGTGGAAAAAGATTGCTGCAGAACTTTTTAAGTTCATAACATGCAAGGTATGTCATGTCTGGAAAGTTCCTTAAGCATGGCAAAATACTGATAAATTTCAAATGAATATTAGCAATTTATCTTTTCCACTTCCCTGAATTTCTTTAAAACTGTAAAATGAGAACAGTGAGCAACATTATCTAAATTAAAGATCATTACCAGTCACAGATTAAAATGAAAGTTGCAGTAGTATTTATTTTAGTTGATTTTAACACATTGAATGGGAAGAATCACCATTCTCTGCATCTGAACTGACTGCACATGGCACAGTGTGATCACATACATCAGATTCCCTGTTAGGGAGTTAACACAACCAAAATCCTGCAGACCAACAGGAGTTGTCACTTCACATTGCCTTTTTCTTTTGATACAACTGCTTCTAGTTTTCTCTTGATGACACAACACAGTGCAAAACTGTATGAAGTTAACACTTGTCATCACAGGGAGTTTTAAAACACTTAATGTAAAATAGCAGAAATGTGCAAAAAAATGAGCAAGAATCACTTTACTGTATCACCATGTCAGAAGAGATATAACTTTGTCCAATGAAATATGCACCACTTTAGAAGAGAAATACATTTCTTTCCTGTTCTGGTGTTACCAAGAAATAGCAAGCTGTGGTCAACTTCATGTAAGCTTATAAGTAATTCATTAAGACTACACGACCTTGTTCTCTGACGGTTGATAATCACCATGACATTTCATATAACACACAAAATATTGATAGAGCATGACACTAAGCAGCTAGTTAAAAGAACGAGACTCTGAATCAGTTAGATGATAAATGATTATATAAAAAAGAAAAACAGAAACTGAGACTAAGCACTGAGTTGCACTACTAGGTTGTTTTTTTTTTAACTAGTTAAGCCATTTACAAATCAATTTGAAAGAATAAATAGATACATATAACAATATAGCCATATACATAAAAGTGGTTCATTAATTTTGACTGCATAAACTAACTCATAAAATAATTAACTGTAGAGGAAATATTACTGCATCTGCAGAAGGACATGCTACCACTATTATGTCAATGCATTTCATATGCAGGTATTGGAAAATGTGCAAGAAAAACCAAGACAGGATTCTTACACACTATCGATGTCTCTAGTGCTCTAGCTCACTACAAAAGCACTTTCAGTTTTTCCATGATACTTTCTCCCCCTCAGTTGGGCAAGAGACCTCAGACCAAACTCTGAACACCTATCACTTATTTCTTTTTGAGGGGTAAAACTACATGCATGAACAAATCTAAAATGTACTGGAAAGCTCCGAATTATGGAATATTATTTTGCTCATTTCCTCAGCAACATAACAGACTAAATACAGGTAGTTAATTTTTTTTCCCCTATCTTCATAACAGTATTTTATTCAAATCCAGATGCTCTTTCCTTTCCTTTTTAGATTCTCTATGTTCTGTCTCTGGATAAGACAAAGATACAGCAAAGGTCCCAGAGGAAGGCCTTCTGCTTCTTCAGCAAACTGAGACTTTCTGCTGTAAGAATGTATAATAAAGATGTACAAGATTTTCCTGGGGTACAGAATTCATCCAGAACCTCAAACTTGATCTTTTAAATTTTTAGTTTACCCAAAATAACCTCGCCAAACAGTTACTCACATTTTCTCTCATTTGTACAAAACACAGTAAAAGAAGCTAAATGATTAAAACTGATGTTTCTATGACGTTATTAAAACTTGAGAGCCTACATGCTTTTCTCTCAAAGAGGAAGTAGAAAAGATCTATGTGTGTCATATAAAAATATGAAAGGAAAAAAGCATTCTGAATACTTTTGGGAAGCAAATATAATAAACCATTAAGGTGTGCTTACTGTTAACTTTACCACTTTGCCCTCTAACTCATACCTTCCTTCCGAGCTGGAGGAAAGAGACTCCAAAATAAGCCCCATTACTTAGATGTAATTACTTCTCGAGCATTTTTATAGTGCCTACTTTGAAAAAAAACATTTAGTGAGTGAACTGAAATACAAAAAGAATGGCAGAACACTGGTCACTGCTTAGAGGATGCTATTTTCCACATTTCATGATCTATCTAATAAATATTGCAAAATAGTCTACATGAATGAGTTTGCAGTGGGAAAAAAGCACTATTCATGATGATAAAAGAATTCAGAACTTGCTCAAGAGCATACAAGTAAAATGAATATTGCAGGAAGAGGATATGCAATTAAGAAATCCCAGAGAAAGGATGTAACATTGTTTTCTTTTGTCACCTGGCACACCACACACTTAACCTTGGACCTTTGCCTGGCTGCTGCTATCTATAATGGAATTCAGAATGAGGATAGCTGACAGCTTGCTGAGCTTTCCTTCCTTTGCTGATGAAATTGTGGAATGAAGAAAAAAACCCACACAATTTTTAATTGCAGGGTTCCTGTATACTTAGAAACACCAGAGAACTTTGACCAAGAATAAATAACTGTCCAATCCAGCTTACAACAGGAAAGTTTCAATTAAAATAGCAAATTCTAAGATTACAGTTCTATGCTTCAGCAATGTTGTAAGTCAGTTCTCAATATACTGAGACTGCCATTTCAAGCATATATGCTATTCAACTGTTCTACCCAGAGTCCTTAACTTCCTCAGCTGAAAAGTTACCATCTTTTGTGCCCTGATAAAAACAATTATTCTCATCTGAACAACAACAAATTTATTATCTTAATTATCTCACACAATCAGTTTCATGGTATAGTCAAGATAAGTAAACTTGCAGTAAAAATTAATTAGAAAAAAAGCCTTGAAAATGAATTTAATTCTATGGCCTCCGTAATGCCTACAATAATACTGGTGCCAGAAAAGATGTGGGACAAAAGATAGAAGAAAAAAAAATCTCTTCTTTGGACTTAAAGATGGCCTAACTGTGAAAACGTTTGTGAGTAAAAACAGGACATGATAAAAGGAAGAAATTTCAGCCACGAAGATATGATCCTGTGTACATTACAGAATCACAGAAGCATATTTCTTAGAAATCTTTTCTTGTCCACAGAAATTCCAAAGCCTCAGTGAATCGACCATTTGTGACGATTTAGAAGAGGTCAAAACTGAATTTTTTCTTTAAAACGAGCTTTACAATTCTCAGATACGGCCACACGTGCCATTCCCCACGGTGAGAGAGATGAAGTGATCTCACAGTACTATCTATTCACACATCTATTGGCCTTTCCAACAGACATCATCACAGATCAAACAGAAAGGTACACAGCTCACAACTGGAGCAGAAAGAATAGTGAAAATTAGGACTGATGGAAATATTTTGCCTGTTCATGCCAAGTTCATTTGATCACTTCAAGGAAAGCAGAAATAAATTAGTTTGAAAGGTTCTGAAGTCAAACATTTCAAAAGAAAACTTACTATTAAATACAACTTTTAAATGGCTCTGAAATAGTAAAATGAGATCACATTAACTATTTTCAGTACTTTAACTTTGCCCAGTGATGTTAATTATTGATGTAGTACAAATGTTTGGCATTTCTGTGGCCTGTTTTCTCCTAGACTAATGCAACTATTGCTTATACACAAAGAATAGATTATTGTTTATTAGCTGACCACTTTAATTTAGATGGCAAGCTAACTTACAAGAGCTTATGAGAAGCTCTTTTTTTCAGCGTTCCTTGAATGAATTACAGCCAAAAAATATCAGTAGTCAGTTTTCAGAACACAAACAGATTTGAGTCTAACATCTACCTTGGGACAAATATCATGAATGTTTTTGCAGCTACAAAATTTGAAGTCAAAGCCAAGAGAATTACTACATTTAAGTAAAAGTTCTTTCATGCACTGTCCTATTGTGAATTATACTATTTTGCAGCATTTTAAACAACAGGTTTAGTGTGTGTGTGTGTGTGTGTGTGTGTACCATTTTTGCCAGCTAAGATACTTAGAATGCCATAAAATGTCTTCCTCTGGAGAGGAGACATCTCAGTGGAGTGAGATGCACTAATAAGAAAATACAACAGTCAAAATTGGTAATGATTCTACCAAGAAAATGCTCTTTACTTACTCTTTCCAAAAAATAAAAGCTTCCTTCCCTAGAACATTCCAAAATAATAGTGAAAAGTAAGGTAAATATGAATTACAGTGGAAACTAACTCCATACATTTACTTGAGGAATTCTCTCTCTCTACACTACTGTGGACAAAAATGTTGCAAAGCTTGAAAGTCATGGTAGAACTGAAATAAAAAACATAAAAGGTCAGGGTAAAATCAAAGGATACTATAACCAGTAGTTACAGTTACAAAGATTACAACAATTACAAGCCTTTTATTATTATTATTTTTTTTAAGTTGGGGGGGATTTGATTGCATTCTAGTGTATGGGAGTTCACTGGAATGAATAACAGATACTATGTTAGTAAGATAAACCACAGAATTGATTCACACTTCAAGTGTGAAAAGAAGACACTAAAGGAGTTAAGTTACCAAAATATCACTGAAAAGATTTAGAACTTGTAAGAATGACTCTACAAGTCTAAAAAATTAGTCAGTTTACATCCTATAGTGTTATTCTTGCATACAGATATTGTTTCAGGGGGTTTGTTTGTTTTTAGAAGGCAATATATGCATTATCACTTTTATTACCTTCTGGTCTTGTATTTCAGCTGCATCTTGTGCTTATTAGATTTTACATAAATATGTCTATCCAGACATTCAGAACAATGAAAAATATCAAATCTAAAAATAATTTCATAATCATTCTCAAACTTTGAAATATTTCTTGCAACTGTTACAAACACCATAACTCGTAGCAGCAATATAAATAGACTGAGATTTCCTTATTCCAAATTACTGTCACATTAATCAATTTCTTCTACAGAATTATGACTATGATTTACTAGTTTTTGGGATGCACACAGAGTGCAAGTATACTAAAAATATATATTATTTTTATCTTTATTAAAAAAACTTTGGAAAATGTTACTTTAGACTCTTATCACTCATAAATAACAGGGTAGATTGTACCATAATGACTTTGAAAATGAAGCAACAATACCATTGCTGAAGTAAGATCATTTTGATGTTGTAGTTTGGCAGTCTGTCAGTGTTTACATTTGTGGTAAATGGATTATAGGAACAGAAAAAGACAGACTTTCCCAAGTATATAAAATACTTTTAAAAAGTAATACTATTCTCAGACACACTTGACAACATGTTCTTATAGGGGGAAAAATAACATTTGTGTTAAACAGATGTGTTCTGAACGTCTCTCTGGCTAATACGATAAGTTTTTTACTTTAGGCAGCCAGAAAGAAAAATATTTCTCTCATGAAATTGTTGTTGAATAAGAAGCCTGGTAATAACAATACATATACACAAAAGCTGTCATCAGATTCCAGCCCAAATCTTGAGGTGATAAGTATCTACTTATATAATGGCTTATAAATTCATATGTTCTGCACACTACAAATTGAAGCCTAGTGAGAGACTTAGATGAGGAATGAAGGCAAAAATGTATTCCCATTTTGACCATTCTTTCTTATTTATGTTTTCAACAAAAGCTATTATTTCTGGAACAAAGCAGCTCTTATTGACAGAAATGCACTGGAGAAAGTAATTAACAGAAGGATTTCTCTCCATAATCAGATAAACAGAATGGATATGTGATATACTTCTCCAGATGCATCTGAATCATGCGTGGAGTGTAGATGGTGAACAGTGAAGAACAAGCACCACCTCTTCCTATCTTAGTGAATCTGAGAGGTCTGAGTAAGTAAAAAATGAGAAAAAAAAACAGTAATTGAGGAGTGTTTGTTTGTCCCTCTAGTATAAGTGGCTTTGCTGGTTACGATGCGCTGTAATTTACTGTCTCCTATCTTAAGGAATTCAAGAGTGCTTTCTACAATAATACATCTTAACATGAGCTGCTGTAACTTGTAATTTCTGTACCCTACAACATATGACTTCTGCCTGATTGCTTAAGATAGCACCGGACAAGTTGAAGCATAGGTAAACACTGATGCACTGATCATATCAAGTATTTAGATAACTCAAAAATCAACCTATGAAAAACAAATTTGTTATACCCAAATTATAATTCTACTTGCTAATACTAATTCTTGATTAATAATTTAGTTCTAAATTAGAGTTGATCTTGAATAAGATTATATAAATCTGAAATATTAATGTCAGCCATGACTGGTTTTTGCTCCCTTGTCCCAATTACCATCATTCTTAAGCTAAATATAGAGGGTTAGTTCTTCTAAAAACTAGATATTTAGCCCCTCAAACCTCTTACCTTAATACTTAGGAAAAAATGGGCCCAACCAGGGACTGTCTGTGATTCTGAACTAATGAGATACCGTACTGTGCCTTGGAGCACTTACAGGTAATATGGGATTAAATAATTCAATGAAAGAATCCTGGACTGTTCAGAAACAAAAAAAAAAATAACACAAAGCTTGCCCCCTATTGACATCTGTAGCACTGTCAAGTTTTTGAAGATTTGTGCCAATTCACGTATTAAAAGACACACATTTGGAGGAAAACCTGTAGATCATTCCAGGTCTGCATTTCTCAGAACTTGAAAGTCACAGAAATTCACCTAAAAATAAGATATCACAACTCTTATCTCAGCCCAATCTTATCTAATCCAACAACTAGCCACTCCTCATGCTCATGCAAGATTAGCATAGGACAAAACTGTGCTGCAGGGCTCACGTGGAGCTGGATCTGTTCTGATACAACAGCATGGAGCTACCTGATTAACATTGCATTTGGCCAGTACTGCCTGCTCCCTTGTCACCTGGATGCAGCAGTTCACACACAACTAAGAAGTACAGCTGTTACCTGCTCAGGAACCTTTTGCTTTACCCATACTACATAATAACAGATAAAATGACAAGGCTTTAACATACACAGTTTCTACATAAACACAACAGTTTTAATATGTTCTTGACCAGAGAAGGTTGAAATAAGTAGAAAGCTTCTCTGGAGAGTTCACCTTGAAAAGTTACTCTAGCCATACTTTCACAGAATCAACTTATCTTAGTAGGAAAGAATACTTGAGCATGGCCAGTATCTACATACTTGCTATTAAATCTTCAGTTTTTTCATCTCATTTTTTAAATATCTGACATTGAAGGTGTCTTTATTTTTATGTTGGATTTCTTTGCTGAATACAGATCTTACCAACAATTGAGGCTTCAATCATAATTGTTTATTGATTTCTTAAAAGAAAAAAAAAGCTTTAAAGCTTTATTTGCCTGGTAAACCCTTCAAGTTCTTGCAGCTTTATTTTAAGCAAATTCTTAATTTCCTATGTACATACTGATATTGTGAGATTGCTCTTTGCGACAGAGAGAAAACTACAAGTGTGGCTGCATACAAAAAATATCACAACAGTGGGTGACAAACTTCTGCAAGTTGGCTGCAGACAGAATGCTAAAATCTGCAGTAGTCTCTGCCCAAGGATCATAACAAAATGCAAGTAAATATAATTCTTTGGAACATGTAATTAATTGATGTGTTCATTTCCAATACTCTTGCAAGGGAAAACCACAGGACATATTGTTCCTATGTGCTAATCCCTACAAACCAATCTAGACAAACCATTCAGATTAAGTTCAGGCTGTAGAAAGACAACACAGTGTTGTCTATGGCTTAAAAACCGGTTAACAAGTACTTGCGATAAACCCACAGAAGTGGGTTCACCCATTAAAATCTCCTGGACAATAATTCAATCTGTTCTGTGTGTGTTCTCTCTTATAAGCAGATTTCCTTTTGAAAGAAGATTTACAAATACAGCCTTTGAAAAACAGAAATACCGTTGTGACTAATAGCACAGTGCAGGATGGATAATGACAGGCTGATGACAGAGTAATAGTATATGAATACTTCAGATCAGATTAATTAACTGCTTATGTATTAACACATCTGACGGATTGAAAGTCCAGTTCCAGAAAAAAAATATTAATTTTTGAAAGCACATCACTACTTTTCCCAACAAAGAGGACAGCAAATATGATATTATCAAAAAGAATCAGAAAGGCTGAAAAAAATTAGGAAACTTCTGCTACCTCATTAGCAGGGTAACTAGGGCAAAGGAAGTCTTAAAAGAGGCTGATGGTGAGTTATTTGGACCTACATTTTAGATGTGTTCTTCCAGAAGCAGCTAGGTAGAAGAGTCAGAGGAAGGAAAGTTTCTAGTTAAGATACAAGATTTAGTTAAAAAGAAAGAAAATCTACAGTGTTACAGTAATGATAATACCCTTAAAGTTCACCTTCTTTTTGGTGCAATAAACCTCCAAAAAAAAATAAATATTTATATATATGGCTTACTCCCTAGAGGAAAGCTACATAAAAACATTGAAGTTTGCTAGAAAGAAACCAAAGGATAAAATACTTCCAAGTTCCCAGATACAACTGAAAGGCATTAAAGTGGAGCTATGGAATAAATGAATACAGATAAGACTTGAGGAATGCAAAAATAAAATGAACACAGCTAACTACTGGGGTTCACTTTTTCACTCATAGTTACAAATGTGTACTTGTTACTCCACTGAATTTCAGCTGTATGAAAGCTTTCGTAGTAGAGCAAATTAAGTGTTAATCCAATTGCTGGAGGATTAAAGGGAAAAGTTACAGAAATCTTAAGAAATACATAATGAATAGCTTTCTCTATATTCTAACTAAACAGAAAGCCAGGACAAGGTGTGAAGCACAAAAATAAGAGATAATGCTACCTCTAACATTCTTGTTTTGAATACTGACCTGATCTGGATTGATTTACAAAACGTTAACTGCCTTCTGTAAATCTCCAAAAAAGTTGATTCATTCCTTACTGTATAATTCTGAATGTTAACTGTTTTTTTGAAAACCTCCAGGAAAATTGATTCATTGCTTAATGTATAATTCAAGCACATATTTATGAATATCCCAACTCATACTGTTGAGTTAAGAATGAACTGCCCAAATGACACTAGAAATGGAAAAACCCACATAAGACTGTTTAATAAGAGCGTGGCATAAGCAACATGGTGTTCTGTTTTATGTATTAGAACTGCAAGAGGAAAATACTTAGGAGTCCACTTATTTCAGTTAGCATAACTCAAACCTCAAAACTATCTGTTCACAGAAAAGAGTTTCCTGAAACATTGAGTTATTGCATGCAAAATATGGAAATTTCACTAGCAGTGAAACATTGGTGCAGCATTTTAACGAACAACCTTACTCACTGCCTTTAAACATTATGCAACCCAGTTCATTAAGGAAGCCTTTATTTGGGAAGAAGAAGGCCTGGCAAAAAAAGTTATATATATTCTTGATGATTCCATTTTAATATAATTCCATTATAATATAATATAATATTATTATATATATAATAATATATAATAATAATATAATAATATATAATAATTTATTGTAATAATATATAATAAAATAATATAATAATTATATACAATATAATATGATATTATTAATATTATATATAATATTATAATATAATATTATATAATATATATATATATTTTATATATATATATAAAAAAGCAAATCTAGTGCATCCTCAGCAGAAAAATGGAATCATCAAGAATTAACTCTAATCCAAGCAATCCACACTATCCACACAATGGCAAATGTCATCTTTCCTCTTTAAGCTTTCATCACAGTTCACAAGCCAGTAATCAGATGGAACACACCAGTCCCAGTACAGTACACAGGCTGGCTCAGCATAATTATTTCACCTAAGCTGTGGCAAAAGCACTTAGGCATAACTGACATGGACAACACTGAGAAAACGACTTTATTACTAATTCTCATTGGCACTTTTCAGCGTGAGTAGCCATCCCTATAACCAAGAAGTTCAGAAACATTTTAGTAAAATAAGACATGTAGGGCTTCTGGTGGTGCCAGGCATTTTCTCTCTCCTCTATGAGAGGAAGCAGAAGTAAGGGACATGGTAGACTCCTTTTTTCTCCCTCTTTACATTATTGCACAAAGTTACTTTTTTAGCTTATGATAAACCATCATGCCTTAAAACACAACATGCAGGCTTATCTGAGTCAAAAGCTTATTTTTTTCTTTACTGTGTGTTTTTCTATCTTAACATAAAAGCAAGGCTAACTACATACAACACCATACTGAAAGCAAGACATCATAATCCATGCACTATACACGTGAAATACAACATAACATACACAACCATGAGCCATTCTTAATTTTCACTTTCAGAAAGCGGATCAAGCAGAGGAATACTTGTACACATCAGCTGTTTTCCATTTTTGAGGGGGAAAAAAACCACACAAAATATCAAAACTTGAAGCTCTCCACAGTATTTGGACAGCCTGATGGAGTTGTGAATAATTTCTACTAGAAAGACTAATTTTGCTCTGAGTAAAATGGAACTAGTAAACTTAGAACTGATAACAACAAGGAATAGGGATCAATCATATTTTGACAAGTGTTTCAGAAGAGATGGTAGCAGTAACATCTTAGTGTTCAATTAACTGATGATCACAGACTTAAATATTTCTTTTTAACACATTCACAAACAGTTGCACTAATAAGCTTTTTCCATGACATTCCAGTGATTCTCCACTGAGTTGCTTCTGCTAGGATCTCTGCTGCTTAAGCAAGAAGGTGAAAGATGCAAAGCAATTTGTATTTTGCAAACCAAACCATACCTCAATACTGGAAAAAAAATTAGGAATAATTTCATCTAGTCTGTTCATTGTTGAGAGTATGAATATGTAGTAATTAGAAATCTGACAACACAAGAAGGGCAAAAATAACGGGAAAGAAGCCCAGAGAATCAAGTGTACATTTTAAAAGTAACCAGAACTGACAGCAAAAAATAGTGAAAGCGTTTAGTTCAGCTTGATTTTGAAAACTTGGACCAATTCAAAAAGTGACAGAATAGTGAAGCACCAGCCTTGGGCCATCAGAGGAAGCTCCAAAGATTAAGTTGTTTTCTTCAAAACTGACATTAATAATGCCTTTGCTGAATGGGCCAACAGACTGCTGGGAACTTGGCACATGATTGTGAAAGCTCTGCTTGCTGTAGAGCCTACCGGTGCTCAGTGCCAATCTGTCTTTTTGCTGTTTCCACTTATTAAAGCTGTTTCACTGTAAGCATTTCTGGAGCAAGTGCTTTGTGTTGGTGATGTGCCGGCAATGTCCACAGCACGACTCAGTGAAGAGCAGCTCTAGAAATTGGGATCACTGCTTTTAATGGGCTAGAAGTACAATTTCTTTGTTTACGCTAAGGATTATGGCATGAGTCATAGCATTTCATTCATCACTGTGAGGTAACCACCCCTGCAAACACTGGGTTTCCTTAGTGTGATTGTTGACCTAACTAGCTTTGCCTTCAACAAATACTCATTGCAAAGCAATAGCAGAGCAATTTTGCATTTTTCTTTATCTGTTTCTTCAAGCTAGTTTTCTAATTAATGAGAAAAATTTTAGAGGCTTCTGAAGGCAAGATTTTGGAACTTTGCTGTACCAGACAAGTAAGATTAATTTCCTGTTATTGATCTTCTACATACTATTTTAATAGCACTAGATCAACAAATTAAGCACTACTAGAAAGTAGGAAAATGTTTATAACATTTCTGTAAGGATGATAATAAAGATGAAGATAGGGTGAACATGGCTTAAATAAAACTGAATGATGTCTGATCATTTCTGCTGTGAAAAGAAATTTTCCCTAAACTATTCCAATAAAGCAAATTAACTGTGCACAAAATAACAAAAAAAATTCATAAATAGTAACAAAGAAAAAGAAGCTTTGTTTTCTGAGATTGCTTACTAAAAATTGTGCGAAACATCTCATTTCTATTCATACACTCATATACTCTCATTGAAGAGAAACAATAAGAATGTAGGATACCACCCTGTATGTGTTATCATTTTGGAACCATATAAAAGAACAACTCATTTCATTTAAACTATTAATGGACATAACCAAATGATAAAATAATTCGTAACTGAACATGGTTAGGAAGAGTGAGGAGGGTTTAAGTATTTGCTGGACAGAAAAAGGTGAAGAATACAGAATAAAAAGATAAAATATATAATTTCATAATACATTATGAGGACACTGCATTTTAACCCTCACACTTCAGATAAGCTTTCAATCAAAATTCCTGGCCAAATACAATTTACAGGTGCAGTACTCTACAGCTATCTGAAATCACCAGATATTCCCTTCGCTCTGAGGGAGACTTTGGCCTGCAATGGTCATCCATGTCTCCATGAGAAAAAAATCCCTTAGTCTAAAATATTTTACTCTGAATCTGCCTCATATTCTTGATACAGAGTACCAGATGATATTACACAGGATATACGGTTCTGAATGATGATCTCGTGACAGGTGATGTTCTGTAATGCTCTGGCTCTACTCCTGAAAATGTTTTTGAATCTTTTTTTCTTTTGTTCATGATTTTAACCAAGTAAGGATTGGTTACTTGAAAACTTACTTTAAAACTTCTTTAATCCTGTACATTGTACTGTAGATATGGAAGTATGTGCGTTAAAAACACAACACCAAAAATACCATAAGATTTGCAAAGACCACTAACTAAACTACTTAGTTGAAAAATGAGTCCTGCTGTAAGGGGCCTGCTTTGCTGGGGGGTCGGACTCAGTGATGTCTGTGTCCGTTCCAACCCCTACAATTCTATGATTCTATGATTCCATAAACAGTTGCTAGATAAGATACACATATCACAGGATGTTCTATAACCCAAAAGCATTAAGAACTTGAGATTAGTCATAGATAAATTTGGGTATTTGTTGAAAAAAATCCCAACTCAATTTACTGCCTTGTTTAGTTAAAAACATATAACAGTTCTTCATTTTTGGCAAAGCTCTGTGTTAAGCCTGAATCAATATCCATCTTGCTGGCATGAGAAACTGTGTTTTGTTAAGAGATGATACACTTATCAAAAAAAGATTTCAAATACAATGTGTGAATGTCTGAAAAATATTTTAAAAGCATAGTTACTGGGAAAGATGCCTAAATGATTTAACTAATCAAGACTGCACAAAACTTAATCGACATATTTAAGCTGAAAAATATCTATGTTGGTTGCAGAACCTCTACTGTTGGAAATACTCTCTTCAGGTGAGCACAAGATCAGGAAGAGTTTCATGACCTTGCACAGAGCACAAGTACTTACTAGCTACTGCTCTGACTTGTCTCTGCATCTTCAACTCCATCCTATTTTCTAAACTTGCACACATGCAAACACAGGAATAAGTTTATTATTTATGTACTGAAGGAACTAAATAAATGTATTTTAATAAGTACCATTAAAAAAAGTATTTACATTTACATTTTCTTAATTCAATTTACGTTTTTTTATTTAATTTACTTGCTATATAGGGCAGCAATACTCTTCTGTCCAACTCTTCTTTAAAAAACAGACAAGCTGAAGTGGACAAGACATTGTATTTGGTCAGATAGCAGATTATTTTTGCACTAACACTGCTACCCTTAAACATAAGCACTTTTGAGTTAGGGTAGCTGAGCCACGGAGAATTGTCTGGTCTTTCTAAGCTTTGTGTTTATTTACAATTGTTTTGATGAATTTCTTTGAAATATCTTTCAAACAGATTAATATTCTATGGTTTTGTGAGATCAAAATGACATCATCATGCTGGCTTGTTTCATTTTCTTGTCCAAAAGTGATTAGTATCATACTGGACAGGTGTCTCCCAGGATGTGTCTGACTGAATTTCAGTAAAATCATGATACTTCTGGCATCAAAATAATGACTCTGAAATAGAGCCCTATCCCCACTGAATTCAATGGACAAAATCTCAGCTAAGCCAGTGGGCAGCCTTCTCCTGTGAGGTTTCAGCATTAGGCTTTTTCCTAATAACTTGAATATAAGCATACAGTTTTATTCTGAGCTGCCACAGAGAAATTTAAAGAAAGAAAACTATTTTCCTATCATATAAAATAACATTTTTCTGAATTTGACTATCAAACAAAATGAACTATTCTCAAACAGCAAATGAAATGTAAAATCATGTGGACTACGATTTCTGTTAAGATCATTTTTGAGGGAATAGAATACAATTTTCATAGATTGGTATACCCTTGACATACAAGTATAATAAAACAATGAAAATGCACTGAATTGATCAGATATCAGAATCATTGCATAAGCAATTCTAGAAGCAGCATCTCCTCTCATTATAGTTTCATCATAGCTTCAGCTCTCAAGAATGAGATTATTAAGGTTTTCTGAGAAATTATTTTCACCTATACATTCTACTACTTTTATATGCAAATTGTGGTATTTGATCTTCAAATATATAAATATATACATATAGATATTTTTTTTTTTTCCATGAAGAATTTAAAGAAGCTACCTATGAAAGCTACCTCTTTTCATCAACCTGCCACAGAAGGAAAATTGAAATTGTTATAGCTTAAAATTTTATGCAGGTTTTATTGGACACCATAGAAGTTTCTCAATAAAATATTACTTTCCAGTGACAATTACTGGAGATATAACCCAGAAGGTGAAGATATCATTCAGATCTTATTGGCATTTTATGTATTTAGGCTGTCTTCTGCTATTTCTTTACAAAATCATTCAAACAGTTTTAGAAAGTAAAGCTATATTCTGTAAGTCAGAAGGGTATTTTATGCTAGGAGGGCGCACAAGAAAACTATGGTTGATCCTATTTGTTTCATAATATTTGAGCTGAATGAAGTGTAGAAATATCTCCAGTCAGACAGCAATTTAAACACAATTTCTAGTACCATATTATTACAGCCTCTTCTAAATACTTAATAAACCATTTATTAAATTGTTAATTATATACTTATTGATACCCTATTTCCAGTGGATGAACACCTAAGCATGGTTAAAGCCACAAACAGAATTATAGAACAACAGTCTTTAAGGGAAGGGACGGTAAACATGATCAAGATCCAGCTCTCTTACCATGAGTAGGATGGTATTTGCCATCCACCAGATAAGACTGCCCAGTGCTACATCCACCCTGGCCTTGAATGCCTCCAAGCATGAGGTACCCACAGCTTCTCTGGGCAGTCTAACCTACATCTCCTTCCTGATTATAATCTCCCCTTAAGTACTGGAAGGCTACAATGAGGTCTCCTTGGAGCCTTCACTTTTCCAAATTAAACAAGGCCAGGTATTTCATTCAGCCTTTCTTCATAGAGGAGGTGCTCAAGACCTCCAATCATCTTTACAGCCTTGCTCTAGACCCACTCCAACAGCACCACATCCTTGTTGTGCCGGGAGCCCCAGGCCTGGATGCAGTATTCCAGATGAGTCTTCATGAAATCAGAGTAAAGGAAAACCATCACACCTCCCTTACCCTGCTTGCCATCCTTCTTTTGATATAGCCTAGGATACAGGTAGCTTTCTGGGCTGCGAGCACACACTGCTGGCTCATGATCAGCTTTCCAACCACCTGAGCCCCTAAGTCCTTCTCCAATAAGTTCTCCCATTCTGTACTCATACCCTAGATTACCCTGGCCCAAGTACAACAGCTTGTACTCAGCCTTCTTAAAATTCATTAGCTTCTTATGTGCACGCTTTTCAAGTCTATCCAGGTCCCTCTGGACGGCATTCCTTCCTTCTGTCATATCAACTACACCATTAAGCTTGGTGTCATCAGCAAACTCATTAAGGGCATGGTCAAACACACTATATCATCAATAAAGATGTTAAAGAGCAATAGTCCAAAGATGGACCCCGGGGGATACCCAGACATAAGCTGCTCCAAAGGTAATGCCTCCTATTTATTTCCATGAAAACTAGAACAGATTCAAAGAGCAGAATAGCACTATTTGAGAGCGCCAACTCTCAGCTACAAAACACTACTCTTGAACATAGTTACCGTAAGCAGCTATACTTTTTTGTGGTGATAAACAGTCTACTCGCCACATTTGTATAAGTCTGCCAGCAGAAGGTGAGCTACAGTCACCACTGCTGAAATGCACCAGTCAAGCCTCTCTGTCCTCACATCCAGTGACACCATAGCGATTCAGTAAGTATCACAGAATGTCAATGAGTGCCCTTTTTTCCTCAGGAAGAAGTTCAATTCCACACTTTTTTCTTCATATGCACTTCCATATCAGATGCCATGGTGTCACACTGCCCCTCTGCTGCTACTTGTCACAGAGCAACAAAATATAATGGAATATTGGCAGGAAGGTTCAACTTCTACTGCCACGCCACCAACACCCTCCAAAGAACCCATTCCCAACCAATTCTTCATGTACCTTAAAATATATAGAAACAAAGTTTTTGCTTTTATATTTAGACTTTTTTCTTTTAATACCCAGATCAAATAGATCCTTCCTTAGCTTTAATGTCCAGGATTTATCAGCAAAAATGGAAAATTATTTCATGTTTTTACAGCAATCTCAATTACCCATATAACAACACAGTTCACCAAATCTTTCTTTTGAATCTTCCATCAATATAGCCAAAAATACTCTTCGATGAACTTAAGACCTTGGTTTCTTTTTGAAGATATCCACCACATTCACAGATAGACAATGATTAATGCAAGCATTCTCTAAAAACCGTGTTTTTCAGGGTTGTATGCCTCTCTCTTAAAATATTAAATAATATTTAATTATGTCTTACTTTTGTTTTTGTTATTTGCCTTTAACTGAGCTCCTCTGATATTTTATCTGTTGACATTTTACCATGTCACTCTCTAAAAATGGAAACAAACTTCATAAGCAGCTTCTACCAGCTTTCAGATACCTAGCAACTCAGTTAGTCAAAGCCTAAAATGCTGCAGTTTGTTGATGTCCATGGGAATAACATTTTGTTAAATTTAATCAATAGTTCCTCGGTTTTCTGCTTCAAGAATAATTTATCCCCCTCAGCTAAATAAACAGGTCCTTGTTTATTTCTTAAACCTTCAGACTGATATTGATTGTTTAATTCCTGAATCTCATCAGAGCTTTTAATTTTATCAGAGAAATAAGACAGTCATTAAGAATAAGTTCATTCCCTTCAGAATCCTGTTAAAGTAGGGACCTGTATGAGTTGAAAGGTCCACTTCATAGAAAAATACAGGACATACTGATTAGTGTATCTCATCATTCAAATAAGTAAGAGAAGTTCCTCTAGTTTAACAGAAATCTCTGTGGACCTGATCACACATCCACTGATGTCCATGAAAGGATGGAGAATGAACAACTAAAATGACTAAAACAAAACAGTACAAAAAAAAAAGACTCTGACATTTACTTCTACAACTAGGTAGTTCTGTGTAAGAACGTGTATCCTTGATATATTACCCATTCATTAGATAAAAAAACAAAAACCTTCAAATCTTCTTAGAGCTTTTCAGTGAATAATTTTAGAGGATTACTACTTTGATGGGTAAATATTCATCTCTGCTAAGAGAGTTTAGGTCTTGCAAGGTATTGATCAAATTCTTCAATTTGATTTACACTGTTTAAAAAAAATAAAATTTTCAATTTTCTAAGTCTCTAGTTATAGCCATACATCCAGAAATTAAATGTACAACGTAGTTATATGTACTTTCCTTTGAAATGGCACTGGAATTTATTTGTGTTCCTGCCTAAAAAAAAATAAAAACAGACGATTTTCTTTAAGTCATTTTGTTCTTCAACTTGTTTCACAGATTAAAAATTAAAATTCAGAAGTGATCCAAGGGTGAACATTGGATTCTGACTTCCAGATTCTCTTCACGTTCTTCCTTTATCACTGACTCAATGTCATGGCAGAAACAGAAGAAAAATTGGGAGAAATCACTGGAGTTTCCAACGTTTCAAGTAGTCATAGCAAAAAGAGGCAAGTGACAGGCTAAAGACCAAGAGCTGGAAACCTAAGAATTTGTTGAAACTTTTTTTTGGGGGGGAAGGGAGCAGAGTGAGAGGTGGTTATCAAGGCTCCATGATTAAAAAAGTTCAGGCCACCGACTAGCTAGCTAGAGCATTTACATTTCATTTTCTCTTATCACTACCAGAGTAATTACTTCTGTGTGTAGGGTTCTAGTTCTAAGTTCACTCTTGCTGCAAGCTGGCTGATTTAACTGCTTGTGTACTGGTACACTACAGTGAGGTTTTAAAAAGCCTGTCATATTTATAAAATACATTCCCTGTTGGAAAAGCTCCATTTCATGAATTTAGAATTTACTCATACTAATTTGTGCAAATAAGATTTGTTTCTTGAAATTAGATACAAAAAGGAAAAAAAGAAGGGTTTTTGGAATTCATTAGTTCTAACACAATGGGAAAAAATGCTCCACCTCCTCTTCAAAACAGAATTCTGAAAATTCTAATAGGTAGTCCTCCATAATATTAGCCTAATAAATAGCCCTCACCACTTCTTCTTCAGGACATTCTTCAGCAAGAACTTAACTTCTTGCTTTACTCTCTGAGCTGAAGAGGTTCTAGCAGAGACACTGTTTAATCAAGAGCTAAACTCTGGAAAGAAGAACACCCATTAAGCTGACATTTAACTGATCTGCCAGAATTCTCAACTTCAAAGCATAACCTACGCTTATACAGTCTTCATTTGTTCTTTTTCTCTTACTTGTGTCCTGAAAGACACGGAGTCCTGCATCAACAGGAGAATGGAGGAAAACATTATCTATTTCAGTAAAAAGGCACACATCAAATCAGCAAAGATGTTAATTGCATGACATACAGGATAGCAAAAATCCAGTGCCTTGAAAGGCGATTTTGTAATCTGGATACAGCTCTTTAAGAATGCACTCCTTTCCCACAATTTCCAGTAGCAAATCTTTCTGTGATGAGGCAACTATAAGGGAAAACGAGTTCATATACACAACAGAAAACTTGTAAGAAGATATTTCAACATAAAATCCAGTTTGATAATGATCAAGCCTAGCACAGAATAATTTCATTCCTCTTTGGAGCATCATTCAGAAAACTCAAAAACCTAATCCACCAGTTTTGTTGCAACACATCAGTGTCTCAAATGTCTTGATGAGCATCCTACACTGCTCTATTTTTTCTCTCCTACATCTACTTTGCTGGGGATTTTTGCATGGGTAATAGCTTCGAAACCTAAAGAATATTTATTCAGGACACACGTGAACATCATAATAGCTGTGACTACAGAGTACAACACCATTTCCTCCTTGGATTTACTTAACTGAAAAGACATTCTTTCAGGAGGTATTTACCTAGAAGCTGAACAACAGATAATATGAACAATACTTTCAAAATTACGTTATTATAGTCTAGCAGTAGTATATTGCATGCTATTTATAAAACATAAGGAGCAAATACTCCCAGATCCATTATCCTCCCCTGAAAACATTTTGTTCTAATAAAAATGAACAATGTCGCATATAATCTAATTTAGATCATGACAGACAGTATATCCAATGAAGTATGAGTACATAGGGAATGTAAAGCCCAGTGAATCCAGAAGCTAGGATTTACTGAGCAGAAAAGGACATCCTGCACCACAAGCATCTAACAAGTCGCAAAAAGCTTAATCCATTATACCTCAATTCCTTTCACTGCACTGAAAGGTAAAAAAAAGAAAACACACCTGTCCTTTCAGAAGATCGACCTCAAGTCCCAAAACAGGAGGAATGCTGCAGGAGATGATAATCGATCCTGACTGGAGTCAGTACAAGACCTTTGGCTAAGTATCCACAATACTAGTGAATGCCGTCATTAACACAGGCAAAGTGGCACAATACCTGACTAAAAGCAGCCTAGGCTGTGTGACAGCAACCAGGGCCAGCTGACAGCCCAACGATCACCTAACAAACCCCCAGCAAGGCGAGCAGCCTGCAGGGCAGCTAGGAAGCCACCAAGGGAAGCTGCACAAACAAGCCCACAGCTTTCATCAGACAAAGACTATAGTGAAGAGATGAGATAAAAAGCATTTCTCATGCCACACGAGGAAGGAATTCCAAAAAGCTTCTCACAGCTGTTTCTTCACACAGCAGACAGAACTAAGGTCATGTAGCTGCACCTGAGCTCAAACACAGGGAGCTGAGCCCCTGGCACACCAGGAAAAGGTGTGAATCGGCATTCCAAGTCCTGGCAAGTAGTTATCAGCTTGTTGAATGAGAAGACAGATACAAGTCTCTTGGATAACATTCTAACCTGCTGTCAATTTACAAATGAGTGTTACTATGTGTTCTTCTTTCAGGATTGTACTAAAACAAACAACAACCACCCCTATCATTATATTTTACTTAGTTTATCTTTACCTTGTGGAAACCCAAGAGCTATGTCAGACAAACAAAAACCATCAGGCTCTAAAGCAACTCCGGTGGGTGTATCAAGCCTAAACAACATGAGTCTACAGCTCTAGCAATACTCTGCTTCCAAATAAAATTTCTTCAGGTGCTCATAAACATTTTATTTTCACCACCCCTCTCTAGCTGGGACAACTATCCTGAGGAGCTGAGGTAGTGATTGAGTAGAAGCTGCTCATCTCTGTACTTGCTGATGGTAGGAAAGGATAAAGTGAATAGCACTCCATGGCAGTAACAGCAGAAAAGATACTATCTGCTACTTGAGCTTTCTTAGCAAATGAAAGCCATCAGCCTCTTACCTTCAACCTTGACTTTTAGAAAGGCGTTGTCTTTTCGCCACACCTATGTGCCTTCCTACATACACTTACTCACATATCAGCCAATACCTTATCTTTTACCTAAGTGTAATGTAAATGAAGACTAAAACGTTGGTGAACACAAAACACCCCTCAAACTAAATATCTATGCAGAAGACAAATGACTTAGAGAATTGGTATCAAAAACAGCAGATTTTCACAAAATACACAGTAATTACAGTATGAATGAGCCTTATTAAGGTTTGTTGCCAAGATTCTATGATACAGAGTAAAAAACTACCATTCTTAAAATTTTTCAAGTCTAACTCAACACCTAGAAATGCTATAAAAATCGAATAATGCTGGAAACTATAAAAAAATCACCCAAGTATCCTAAGACTCAGAATTAACTTACAGAACAAACTTGTAGCAGCAGCATCAGAATGTACTTAGAACAAAACAGAATTCTCCATAGGCAGTTTGATAACTCTTTGGAATTTTACAGAAAAGGCAAAAATATCTGCATATTAATAATGAAAATAAATAATGATTTGCACTACTCACAGCTGAAGGAACATAAAGGAACTACACAACATTCCCCTAGAACATTCAACCACATAAGAAAAAAACCAGACAAGGTTATCAAAATTCTCAGAGTAACCCGGTTTTTCTGATACTCAATAGAGTTGGAAAGATTCAGATTCAGAACTGAGCAGTGAATATTTGAGTAGGCATCACTGAGAGATCCTACTTGTTTGACAGTAAAAACTCACCAATACTAAATTTGACTCATGACAGTGATACTCATTGTGGCTAATTCTCAAAGAAACTCTAGTGTGCATCTATAGGCGTAACTTAGAGAAAAATTTCTAAAATAAAACCTTGCAGGGTATGAAAAATAGCAAAAGACAATTATGCTACACATCAGTAAGTAATACTAAAGTAGGTAGTCTGGAGAACTTTTATACAAGTGATTCTCCAAAAATAATGCCTTCTATTTGATATGTTGGCCCACAACCTCAGAGAAGGAGGTTGAACCTTCCCACCAATATTCCATTACAATTTGTTGCCATAAGTAGCAGAGGGGCAGTCTGACAGAGGGGCATCTGACATGGAAGTCCTTAGTGGCGTCGAATTTAATTCCACCCTCCCCCCCCAGGGACAAAATGACACCAATTGACTTTCATTAACCCTCAGTGAATGTTGGTGGAGACCAAACAGAGGATGTGAACACAGAGAGGTGGCGGATGGTGCATTTCTGCAGTGGTGACGTGGTCACCTCCACTAGTACAGATATTTTTATAAGCATGGCATTCAGGCCCTTGTGCGTGACTGGCAAAAATGCATAGGTAATGCGGGTGACTATGTAAAAGAATAGTGTTTTGTGACTGAGTATTTGCCCTATCAAATAGTGTCATCATACTCATTGCACCTGTTGTAGTTCCCATGGAAATAAATAGGAGGCACTATTTTTAGGATTTTAAAAATTTATAGCCATTGTTCTTAACATGCAAAGCCATATTAAAAGGTCAGAATTAATTCATGCTTCACAATAAAATCACACAAATTAAGTGAGACAGTCATCTTACCAGTTTTAATAAGAGCTGATCACTATTATTCCAGATAAATAGCTTCATATTCAGATATTGCTTACTGACAGATAAAATTTGCTGCTCAGTTATGCAGCAGGGCAATGAATGAATGAAAAGAAATGAAGAAAAGCAGGCAGATATCTGGCATCAGAAGAATGACTTTGTGGGATAAAAACAAGTGAAACAAGGGGATGAAATGAATTGGAACCGAATCTATTTGCATTAGGGATTGAACACTGTGCTCAGAAGAAAAGCAAGCAACACTTCACTGAACAATAGCACAATAAGCTGAAAAGCTGAAAAACCCAGCAATGTTTTTGTATTCCAGAAATAAGTTTTGGTTGTTAACACTTCAGCTGTACATTTTTTGACCAAAACTTGTTAAAATATATATATACATCATTGTTTGCATCTCTGTTTTCAAGTCATCTCACACTTCTAAATATGTGCAACTGCTATGGTAAAATTGACATTTCTTACAGCTTTCCAATTACTTTGAATTTTTTTTTTTAATGCAGACATAGTAATGTGCTTTTACTTCCTCTAATAAATTTCTTCGTTTCCAACTCCATACACATGGCAAATGAACTCATACTTTCATAGGAATAAACACTTTACACAAAGGCTAAAAAGATCTAATACGTTTCAACGCTACACCATGTTCACAGACTAAGAGAAATGAAAAAGTGATGTTTTCATCTAAAACGTTTAATTAACATAGAACATTGAAAAACTCAAGAAAAAGAAATTCACATTTACTTGGAAAAGTTCATGACACATTCTATTCTATGTTTCTTCTATTCTACTCTTTTCCTTCTGTATATATCCTGATATAAAATCCACAGAGCTTGATAATAAGTGTTTTTAAACCCAACTGTGTCACTGAAATTGATGCAAGTTTCACGTTATTATTAGTTCCTGCATATATTAAAGTCAACATTAAAAGAACAAGAGAACATAAAGCATGAACATAAAACATGTTAACATTTAATAATATGAAGTAGAATCCAGATAACTTCCTTTTGTATCACCTCTTTTGCTACAGTTCCCACTGTCAGGAGACAAGATGCGATTATCACTCAGATGTGAACTTCGTCTTTCCTCAAAAGGAATACTGAAGAAATATTTTTCATCTTACATGTCAAAAATAAGATTTATATAGAACCTAAATACTATATAGATTCATACCTCAGTAAGATGCATTTCATTGAAGGAAAGAACTATTGAATACAAATCTTATTTTGTTTACATATATATCAGAGAAAACTAAAACTGAAGAAACAAACTGTCTTATTGTATCTTGAGTATTTCACGTTCAACTTGATTCAAGCCACTAAACCATATCCTTCACCCAGAGATCCAAAGACATGACAAAAAGTACAGAAGGCATTATCATAACTTTAAACACATGAAACAAAGGAAAGGAAGGAAAAAAAAATCTCAATGTATCCCAATGGTCTACCTTTATTATCTTATTAATAACTTGCATTGATGTCTAAGAAATCACTATTGTATATCTTCCAGTACTGAACGAAAAAGTATTTGAACGAAAAAGGTAACACACTACACGACTTAAGAAAATTTCAGATCTAGCTCCAAATTCCCTGCTTTGAAGAAGCCTGTTTCTTACATTGTGAGATAACTTGTAACATATTTTTTATGCACACTCTTCATCCCTCTATTTCCCATCTAATGAAAAGATTATTTTCTATTTCTTAAATAATGATTTTTCATGTACTGACTACATCTTTTTGCACAAATATCAAGTAATGAACTCTTAACAATAGTGAAACAACCTCTTGGTGATATTAATGTTTACTCCATGACACGCTATCACCAGTTCTTTTAAGTATATATTCTACATAATTAATTCATTGGGAAAGTGGATACAGCAGTATTTTAAAAGGAATTTGACAGAAACATTATACCAGTAAAAAATTCTTCCCAGATTCTTGCTGAAGAAGCTGTCTTTCTTAGCCTTAAAAAAATGTTGTCCCTTTATTAGTAATTCTCTTTTCATTAGGACATTTTTTCTCTCTGTTTACTATCAGCGCAGGATATGGACAAATTGATGAGCACACCACGTATCCCCCTTCCTGCCACAAGATATTTAAGTGTGCTTCTAATGATCTGGTTCAGCTTTTTATCAGAATGACGAAGGAACGAGAAGCCTTAGAAGCAACTTCATTTGTCTAAATGCTTTTATGCACACGTGTGATTTTTGTAGTGTTAAAGTTCATTTTTAAACTTGAATATATTAAACAGGGATAGATCTAAAACTGTGAATGACAACCAACATTTCCATCAAGAAGCATTCTGCACAAATAATAGCTCTGGTCAGTTTGTACAAAGAATAGCACGTTAATTACTTAAAAGGTCTTTTGTTTGTTTGCTTGATTGATTTTGTTATCTTTTGTTTTCTGTTCACATGGATGGAAGATTCTGTTCAACAACTATATGCAGTTTGAGATTAGCACCTACAATGAGTGTAAACTAACATATACAAAAGCAAGAAGCTAATACAGTATCGCAAGCAAAATCAAGACCAACAAAGCACAATAAAACCTGACCAGAAACATATATAGACAGAAGAATATTACCACAGAAAAAGAATTGAAAGAAATCAGAGGAAAATAAAACATAACTGTAGTGATATAAGATCAACAGGAGCAGAGCAATGAGAAAATGCTACAAAGACAAAACCAGAAAGCTCACCCATCGCAGAGGATCAGGGCCCAAGTGGAAAAAGCCCCACAAAAGAAGAACTTCAATCTAAAAATCCTTTCATAGTGGCAGTCAGCCTTTAAATAGGGTCTAAAAGGGGCTAAGCATGGCTCCACCCCTACCAGTTACACAGGTTTATTACCTTCACCTGTGCTCCCAGGGCAGACCAGGTCTTTACTCCAGGCGCTCAATCAGCGACTCAGACTGTGACTTCAACATTTGCTATACAACAAATAATCAAAATCTCTAGTTATGAATTTATAGCTATAAATCTTTCCAGAAATAGTACTAAGTATAAATACAGATTATTTTATTTTCCTGAATACTTAAAAAATACATTCGTAAGACTAAAAACAAAAAACAACAACAACAAAAAATCTATTTCCAAACCAAAAGAAAATAATAAATAATGGAAAACTTCCATAATCTTTTATTTGTTTGCAATGATTTTGAATAAGTACATTTTGAGAAAACTCCATTAGACTATTTGAGATCCTTATGTCCAAGCCCCCCAGGCTGTATTTAGAGAAAACAAGTAAATGATACATTTGATCATATAATTGCTCTCTCCTTTACATTCTCATGTTGTCTTCTATTACCATCACTTTTGCTCTATTATATTTTTTTACATTTTCATTTCTATTGAAAATGTTATTATTCTCTGTTATTGCCTGTGCTGTCTGCTCCTGATACTCCGAAGTACCAAGTATGTTTGGGACCAGAGGAAGTGGAGTTCTGGGTGGTGACCTCAGCATACAGGTCTTTGGCTTCCATGGGAAACAGTTGTGCTGAATTACCTAAGTCTACAGCATTGTCCTAAGGACTGTATCCCCTAATTGAGGGTACCAAACTACTATTTCACAGGATTCACATAGACTCAAAAACAAAATCAAAGTCAGAAAAATAATGAATTTTGTATGAAAATTAGATGGGAGAAGGATGAAGTCCTTAACTGACAAGGAAAAAAGTTGAATCAGTTTTAATGCTGTTACCATAAGTGCTTGAAATTCTAGGACTTACTAACAAAATTTTACATCAATCCCCATTAATCAAGGGAAAATTAAACTTTGTCCTTCTCTACCAAACGACAAGGTTTCTCATGTTACTATTTCAGCAGTGGGGGCTGCACTACTAGAAAGCTAAACAACTCCTACCTCAGGTGCAACATGATTTCACCAATCATGAGAACTCTTGCAATTATAACAAAGCATCCATCATCAGAAATCAATCACAATAATGTACAATCTCAAAATAAAAATGCTCTGCCTTGTTTGTTGATGCCTCTCAGAAGGAAAGATGTAAATGTTATGACAACCTTTCAACAGCTTCATATAATATATCCAGAGAAGTGTGCAGGTACTCTGGTGGCTGATAGCCTAAATATTTATTCTACTTCATATCTCTTCTACAAACACTGGACAATTTATGTAACTCATCAATATAATGATACACATATTAATTTTTAACAATTGCAGTTAATAAGAAAAGCATTACAATCGCTACTGCTTCCTGAATAGGTGACGTA
Source organism: Cyrtonyx montezumae (assembly GCF_038088225.1). Lineage (NCBI taxonomy): Eukaryota > Metazoa > Chordata > Aves > Galliformes > Odontophoridae > Cyrtonyx > Cyrtonyx montezumae. The sequence continues at coordinate 21,087,243 of NW_027072045.1, read as the reverse complement.
CGTCCATCTCAGAAGACACAACACAATTTACAACCTCTCTTGCAGTTCATCATTCCCTTTCTAGAGAGGACTATTCTGAATTATTCACAAGTGTTTACTCTAAATTCAAACATTCTGCTGCAAATTAAATATTCCCTGAAAAGACTACAGAGTGTATTCATTGAGCAGCAACATAAGATTTCACAGAATAAGAATGCTGAGCAATAATAATGTACTTTCTTTTTCACCTCCTTCTGCATGTGACTTTGAGTGAAAAGGGAAGAGCTGAAGCAGCGAGGCTGTCTCTCTCTATCCAGGCACCTACACCTGCAGGCAAGCTGCTGCTTGCAGGACAGCTGCCATTTGCCAATGCTGTCCAGAAACAGCAAGAAATGTCATTGCTGAAGAACTGTGGCCTGATAGGACTTGAAGCAGAGCACTTGAAGGAAATTCACCATCTCTTTTAACTGTAGTTTTTGTACAGTTGTAAATGTTGAGGACTATTTTGAAACTGACCCACTGTTTAACTAACAAGTATGTTAAAATCCTCTTTAAATAGAGTAGTTCAAAAGTGGCCTTTCCCATCATGTGCATAAACAGCAAGAGCCTGAGGTGAAATGCTGATATATGAATTTTAAGTGAGGAGAAGAAATGCTAGTGAATACTGGCTTTTGTTCAGCAATGGGACAACTGCCACAAATATCCATGTTTTCTCATTAAATTGACAAGCGAATTACCATGTAGAAATTCAAAACCCATCATCATTGTTTTCATTTCCATGTGACTTTAACCAGTGTTTCTATTTCTTTTTACTGTACCTTCAAACTGTACCAAAGCCAAAAATTATACAGAAATCCCCAATTTTTTTCAATTACCTGCAGTATGATGCCAGATTTGGTATGTACCATCTCATTTCATTTATTGGTATTTGCTGTCCTCCAGCTGTCGGCATCAATGCTCATTTTCTAACAGCTAGCTGCCAAGCTGCATTTCTAGAGCTGTTATGCATCTACATTTCACCAATATCATTTCCATAATTATTTGTTACACCTTCTTGAAACATTAAATCCGAACATTGTATGTCGAGCAATTATCCATAGAAGAGGACCTGAACAACTAGATGCAGTGGTCTTCACTCATCTCAGACAGACATTTGATTTAGAGTTTGGCACACCATGAAAATAATATCCAAGTACCTACAGAAATTAACATGCAAAGGAAAATATTTACTCTGCTTTCTCAACCAGGCTACAGCAGTGAATATCGTTGTCAACATTAGTACGTGGTTTTATGCCCCTTTTTCCTCATTTCTTAAGCAAAGTTGAACTTGGAGAATTTCCAAACAAACAATCACTCAACAACATACAGCCATAATATTTACTTGTTTAACACAGGAATATCAGTATCATTGTTTAAAATTCTGAAAGCAATTTAGAACAGTAAACAATAACAAAATCACCATTGCTTTCAACCAAAAAATCCAGTTAGCAAGAATATAATTCATATTCATGTATTCTCTTGCAAACTGTGTAGGTGAAAACTCCTCACGTGGTTACATTGTCAAACATTATCATTTTCCTTGCAGTTTGAAATGTATCATAGAATTATAAAACATAAGAATGACCAAGACACCTCAGGCTTTGAAGTGTAATTCAGAAATAGCCATGATTCTTCTCTGCTTGTACAATGATACACTGTGTTGTTGTAAAGCTGTAGCTACTGGTTATTGAAGGATGAAGTCGAAAAAAAAAGTGGGTAATAATTGTCAGAACAGGTAGCATGCCAGTACAAAGCAAACAAACCCTTTCTCAGATTTCAAACAAATGATCTTTCTGAATAGGTTCATAGGTTCATAAGGTTGGAAAGGACCTTTAAGATCATCTAGTCCAACCATCCTCCTATCACCATCCCTACCCAACTACTCAATCAAATCCCTTAGCACCTCATCTAAACGCTTCTTGAACAGCGCTAGGGATGGTGCCTCAACCACCTCCCTAGGCAGGCCATTCCAGTGCCTGACCACTCTTTCAGAGAAAAAATGTTTCCTCAAATCTAATCTAAATCTTCCCCGGCGCCACTTGTGGCCATTCCCTCTCGTCCTGTCTTTATTTATCAGGGAAAAGAGGCCCACCCCCTCCTCACCACAACCTCCCTTCAGGAAGTGGTAATATAGAGGAATAGAGGAAGGTTTTGCTTTGTTACTTAAAATTTGCATGGGACAGAGGTTTGTTTTCTTCCTGATAGCCACTGGCATGATGCTATGTTTTGACTTTAGGAGAAAATCAGTGTTCAGTGTTTCTAGCCATTGCATAGCAGTGCTGTACAGAGCCACAGACATGTCACTTTCTCGGCTTCTTGCACATACATGCCAGTAGTGTGTGTGCGTGTGTGTGCGGTGGGGGGAAGGGGGTATGGGGGAAGGGGAGCACAAGGAGCTGACAGGAGACAGAATGAGGACAGCTGACCCACATGGATGACACATGTCCAAATGAATATCCCATAGCGTAAGACATCATGCAAAAAAGCTTGAAAACAGTGGGGAGCTGAATGTGCAGGCAGCCTCTACGTGGGGTCTTGCCGAGCACTGGTTGGCAGATAGTGAGCAGTTGTGTTGTGTTGTGCGTAACGTGTTTTTTATTTGTAAGAGCTGGTCCAGAAGTAATGCCTCCTATTTTATTTTGCTGGTCCACAGTGTCAGGATGCTGGTGGCATGGCAGTAGAGGGTGAATCTTCCCACCAATATTCCACTGCATGTTGCCATGTAACAGAAGGCAGCAGGGAGGCAGTCTGACAGAATGGGATCTGACATGGAAGTGCTTAGAAAACAAAGATGTGGCACTGAATTTCTCTATGCTGAAAAAAATGACCCCCACTGACATTCATCAAAGCTTGCTGAACATTTCTGGAGACCAAACAGTGGATGTGAGCACTGTGAGGAGGTAGGTGGTGGGTTTCTGCAGTGGCGATGGTGATATTGTGTCACCACTGGTGTAGATTTTGATGAGTGTGGCATGCAGGCTCTTGTTCATGGCTGTCAAAAATGCATATCATGGTGGTGATTATGTTGAAAAATTATTTCTATTTTTCTCTTCCTTTTCTATCTTAGTAAATAGTTTCTATTGGAATCTATAAGTTCTACTGTCTTGTTTTTTCTTATTCTCTCCCCCATCTCCCTCGTCAGAGGGAGTGAGAGGATAATTTAATTTGTGTGGTGCTTAGCTACCCGTTGGGTTAAACCGCCACAATATCTATCTATTAAGATATTAATTAATATTTCCATCTGCAGCCCTTGAATTACCTCTGACACGTTAATATGTCTGCAAAGGTCAGAGCAGCACAGGGCGCAGAAAAAGCCTGTTTAGCATGGAGGAGTTCTTGTACATAAGAACATGAAATATATAAGTAGATATTATTTTGCTTTTTCTCTGAGTTTATGAGAACATGTTTTGCATGTTTTGGAAAGAGAATGTCCTATCAACACTGGCAGGTAAAGCCATGCATTATCTCAGATTCAGATTGGAGAAGATCCCTTCAGTATTTCTGGAAGAGTTGAACCCAGGGTTCAAGTCATCGCTTCAGAAGTCTGCACTGGCAGATCTTGTGAATTACTATCTTTGAAGAGCACTGCTGCCCATGAAAGATGAAAATGCAATTCAAAGAGAGAAGAAACAATATCAGAGAAATAACAGAAACTCATATTCTCCAACTCAGCAAGTTTTTAATCTTCTTTTATGGGGATTATGACTTCACTCTTTTGATAGCAGGCACATTTTGGCCCTGAGTATCAGCGATTCTATAATCCCAAGGAAATAAAATGCATAACGCAATTTGAATTGCAGCTTGAATAAAAGGTTCTTACCTGATTTTTTTTTTCCATCTTCAGAATCTCATAAAGTTACAAGGGTTTCTTTGAAGTATTCACTATGGTGAGATAAGTTTTCTAACAAAACTGGTCTTACACCGCAGTAGGTTTAGACTACCTCTGTCTACTCTCAGCTCAGAGATGATCCTGTTAGAACGGTGTACATGAAACAGCTCCTCTTGGAAAAGTAATTACATGTGTAGGACAAAAGACGGGGTCAACAGTGTAGCAGTTAACTACATCCATCTAAAAGAACATATGTAGTTAAGGCCAGGAACAATAAAGAGAAAATACAGAGCACACAAAAACCATGAGCTACACGTGTCAGCACAAAATACTGCTAGCCCTCCAGAAACACTTGGGATAATTTAGCAGTTAAGCATCTGCATCACTGAAAAGTGCTTCCAATGTAATACAACACAGTTTTAGGTTACTAAGAAAATTCGTTTACAGACCTATTGATAGACCAATTTATTAGGCAAACTAAAGAAACACTGTAAGAAGTTCATTATGTTCGTGAGAGCAAATGCACTCATTTACACAGCTCTGGAATATTTTTTTTAAACAGACATGCCATAAAATTTTTTGTAAATTTGGGATTTTTTCAATCCTGTACACAATTGTTTTGAGATGAAAACTTGTAATGCTAAATGAATAGTTGGCTGCTTCTTGTTGAAAAAGATAGCTTACTTGATAGTAATGGAAGAATGATTGGAAGTGATGCTTTTATGCATAATGTATATAGCTTCAGCCCTGCAACACTTCTGTCAGTGCTGTGGGATCATCCATTTTAAATTTTAAAAATAACTTTTCAATAATGCACTCCATTAGTTCAGAGTGTATAAACTTAGCATCTTTGAGGCAAACTGAAATCTCTAGTCTTCTTTTTTCTTATTTAGAAGGCATTCAGTGAAGTGTTTACATCCACTTTTTCTCAATTAGCATACAGAGAACTCCTGTGGGAAGTTCTCTGCATGGTACTCTCTCTCCATGGTACTCCTGTACCATGAAATTGGTGGCAACTTCTCACTATATCTTTTTTTCTTTTGTGTCTTACAGGTCAATGACTAGCTGTCTTGCAGAATAACTACAAATCTCATTGAGCCATTAGCTTTGAATATGCACTTTGTGGTTCATGCAAACTAGCATTTCTTTTCTGACATTTAAAGTAGATAATTGTGGATAAAGGATCACTAATGAAGGGAATTTATCAACAAAAATGACATTTTCAATATTCAAACTTAGTCTCTAATTCTTGCCTCAAACCAAATAATCTAAGAGCAATATGTTCCACAAAGAATTGCAAGGCTGTTTCTTTTCCAGACTGAATGACATTACATTTTCCTGCATTATAGCCTTTCACAGGCTGTAAAACTGAGGTAGATTGTATTTACCCAGTACTTAAGTTTACAGCCACAGATATCACAGTATTTATAGAACTGCCACAAACTAAGATTGCAAGAATAAGAAATGGATGCAACGATAAACATAATACAATATGAAGATTCTCAGAACAGGAAGGCTGTACTAGTGTGTTATAATTCCTACAAAGTTATGAATTGAAGTGTAATTCTCAAGTGGAATTTTGTTAATTATCATTGATTTCCTCTTAAGATCATGACGCTAATACTGTTTTTATATTATTAGAATAATTACAAACTAAAGGATTTTGTGACTGAATTTATATGGGAAAATAGATATGCCTTTATGCAGAACTCTTGTAGGGTTCCAGCCTTACAATCCTGCACAAGCACTTGTGACTGTAGGTGACTGAGAGTGCTGGGAAGTACCTATGAAATACTGAGAAAATAGAAGTGCTGCAGCTGTTCATATTTAAGAAGAATGTGAGATGAAACAGCACTTGGTAACAGCTTTTCACAGCTTAAGAGGAGTGTTCAGCAACCAGAAAGAGGACAAATTGAGCAAAGCCAAACGTCAATCTTTCACTGCACTGTGCTTCTTGAGGCTGCTTGCCTCTCCCTATTTCTTGGAGAAATCTCACTGCTAAAGCAACTTATTTTATTATTATTTTATTTTTGTTGACAATCCCAACAAGGAGAAGCAGGAGCTGGAAAGCAGGGAAGAAAAAGTATGAGAAGAATAAAGGTAATCAATACTGCACAATATTATAAAAAAATGTGATTCTGTCTACAGATAACAGCATATTTCAGGTTCTCTTGAAGAGGTACAGCTCTTGTCATACTTAGTACTGCGTCACAAGTATCCAAGTTTATTTACACTAGAAAAATATTATTGGAAACCTTGAAAAAAAAATGAAAAGGTTTTCTTTCATGCTAATAATTGTTGAATTATTTATGGTACACAGTCTCCAAGAAACTCATAGTATGAAAAATATTCCCTTTGATTTACAGACATAGAATTTAGAGAATAGCAATGGCAGTTTTCCTGAAATAGTGATTTTGTACTTAGAATCTCTCCTTATGAATTGAGATGGCTGATCATCATCATTAACTATTGGGTGATCTTTCTACATAGGACTGCATTGCCTAGACAAAGTGGTCCTTGAAGTGCCCAAAAAAGGTCTAGAAGCTCTTGAGTAATTTCATTTGCTACCACAAGAGGGACTAAAAATGGGGGAGGGTGGGAGAAAAAAAAAAAAAAATTGTTGAATTCTGTTAAACCCTTATTCACTTCTGTGTTCCACTGATTTTACTAGATCTACAGACTAGCTCTGTGCAATGACATTCCTCTCTAGGGCACCATAATCGCTGGCCACTAGATGCTCTAGTGTAGTAGCAGGTATTGTGTGCAACCTCAGAGCAACTGAGCTACTGCCCTTCATATTCACTTTTGTGTGCTCCCATAAAAAAAAGAAATGCAATAGCATAAACATGTCTTTCACGCTATATCATTGTGGAAATGGAACGAATCAAGTCTGAACATGCCAGGATGATGATTTCTGTTTTACTGAAGTAAGACTATGAGGCAAAGATAGATCTTCTTTAATGCATTACATAAATGTATTAAATGTATACATAGTGCTTTAAGTGCTAAAATAAAGGGCACTTGCATTGTTTAAACAGACCTCAGTATGCTGAGTTCTCAGAAGATGGTCATTAAATGAAGTGATGCTTTCAACATCGATACCAATACAGTAACTAAACTGTCATTTTGAACATATGTATGTCAGTTTGTCATCATTAGAACACACTCAGGTATTTCTTCACTCATTTCATAAAACCTTAATGTCACTTAAAACAGAAACAATTGCAAGCTTTTGAATGGTAAGCTATTGCACGACCACAACTCAAGTCTGTGATTTTGCAACAAAATATGACTCTATGACTCATACTCTTTAAGAGTTAAATCATATGCACTGTCTTAATGGGCAAAAAATAAAAAATAGTATTAAAAAAAACCAACACAATTTCTCTTGTCAATAGAGGACAAGAGCTATACTTTGGTTTCAGCTGAGTTGATATGAACAACTGCCATAGCAACCTGAGAGTAGTCCAGAAGTCTATTATCTGTAATGGTTATCTCTAAATTCAAGTTCTTGACAGGCTTGTCTTCCTTGAGTTTCATTATTGCTTAAATCATTTAAGAGTTTGGCATACATTGTGTGCCCAAAAATTGAGTTTCAGTGGCCTAATTAGTTACACATGAAAAAGTACCTCCTTTTTCTTGTTCTGATTCAACTACTGAGTAACTTCAGGCTAAAATTACAGAAAATGTATGCATTTGAGTAAAAGATGAAATGAACTCCTGTCTTCTTTTAAGTTTTCTTTACAGTTCTGCTTGTAAGCATTCAGCAGCAATTTGGCTTTTTTTCTTTACAGGTAAAATGTCAGATTTTGGAATTTGATCTTCCCCTAAACTGTTTTACAGTTTAATCTAAAATAAGACGTACAGAAAAGCATGTCTTACCAAACTAGTGGCCTAGGTTGTTTGCTCTTTAGTCATTAAACCTAATTTTTTAAGAAATCCTTCTTATGGCTTATTCAATTCCTAAAGATTCATTCTATTTTTTAAAAGAGTCTTTCCTAAAATTTAGGAATAAGCATCCGGAAATGGGGGAACTTTGCTCAATTATACACCCAAACTGTAAGATATGACATTTTGAGGATGTTATTAATTTTCTCCAAATTACTGTGGTCATAAGACTTGTATGAAGAATTTGAGGTCCATCTTCAGCACCTCATTCTCTTCCCTGGAAAATATCCTATTTAAGAAAATAAAAAACGAAAGGAAAAGATAATGTTCTTGGTGGACTGTAGCTTAGTTTTCAACAAACCCACGTTCAACTTGTACAGTTGTTTTATTTATTCCAATATGTTAAAGGACTGCCTCTATACTGCACATTAAACAGATGCGTTCCACGTCCAGTTTCAGAGAGGTGGCATTCTGTTTGCTGGTTACAAAAGTGTCTCCACAGAGGAATGCAAAATGAATGTCTCAAGGGAATATCTCAACGACTCAAATGAAATGAAATGGTTCACAAAACCACCAGGACCCACCAATGTGAGTTTCCAGGCCTCTCATTCTAGAAGATGGATTATAGAGATGTAGACTGAAGGAAGACTCTGATGACAACAGCTTACTGAACTCTGAGCGTTTCAGACAGACATCATTATCAAGCTCATATTAACAAACTACAAACAACTGCAATACACAGGGTTCATCGTGGAAATGCATAAGCCTGTATAAGCATGACAAGCTGTGCGTGAGTGACTTTGTTTTGAGCTTAGGCTATACATCCTTCTACACACAAATCAGGTCTGAAGAAACTGAAGAAGGTTTCTTTTCAATTTTTCACTCACACAACAGATGACATGAAAAATTAGTTCAATGGAAGATGGGTACCCTGACAGTACTTTGATTTGTCACAATAAATAAAACTTCCGTAAAGACTAGTGTATACAGTCAGTGCCAGTTACAAAGAATTTAAGAGCTCTCTCTGGAACACTAGACAGTATTTGAATGTTCAGATAGCATTTTGCAAGTCCAGAAGCTTCTAAATGAGGGTTGGGGCAAGTTCTCATTTTTCTGGAAGAAAACTTCAATAAATACAACCTTTAATTTAAATAATATTTTAAGGAAAGAGAAACATATAGAAGTCAATACATATGCCTTCATACATAGTTGGAACCACACTGGAATCAGTATTAAAGATATAGCCATCATCTGCATATCAAAATTGAGCTATTCCCTTTATCCCAATTTATTACTTTTTGATCACGTACATTATTCTTTTGCTTTCATGCCTTCTTAGATTACATATCCAATTGCATATGACACTACATGGTATATTGTTTCGCTGTGTTTAGATCTGCTGCAGAACGTCTATGAAAAGTGATTAGCAGCTGATTGTTGAAATGAAGGAACTCTAAGATTATTGCTATTCCTTTAGCTTTTATTTCCACTAATAGAAATAAGTACTACTACTCAATGTAGTTGCTAGGAAAAAATAACTTATTTCTGTCATATCAGAAACAACTAAAAATACTATAGCAAATTCTACCTTATCTAGTCAGCCAGAAAATTAAAAAGGAGAATAAATTTGATCTAATGCTTTTAGAAATACAAATTACAATTTGAAGACTGAATTTTTATTTTGTTAGTGGTTAAGAACTTGCTTAAGAAACCAATGATTCCATACTTCATCAGATGAAAGGAAATGATTATCTCAATAGAAATTACCAGTTCTTTGAAACAAAGTATTATTTTTCAAGAAGAATTTTCACTTAAATTAAAAAAAAGAAAACTGCTTTCACAAAAAATATTTATTTTTGTCAGAAAAATGTGATTTTGAGGACTTTGCAAACTGAAGTATTTTTCCTTTTCTTCCCTGGCCGGCCAAGAAGGTGAAAACAGGCTCTGAACTTGTGAGCTACTCCATCTCTGTGTAAGTTTAATTCAGTAGGCTTGTATAACCATTTCAGATACAAAGTTTTGGAAAACATTCCTTGAATCATGAGACTCTTCCAATTCATTGCAGTGAAAAAGGATACGAAAACTGAGCAATATGATCAAACAGAATACTGAGAGCGTATCTTAGTGTATTATGACTGTAAAGAAAATAGAAACCAGGTGAAAAGATTGCTCCTTTCGCCAAGAAAATTTCTAAGGATTATACCTAATTTTGTGGGCTTTTCTTTTTTTTTCCTGCCTCTTGTAATGCAACACTTCATGGTATCTGTCATTTGTATAGATTTTAAAATTGCTTTTCTAGCACTAGAAAGCAAATTATTTGCTTTCTTAGCAGAAATACTAAATTTTCAAAAAGAATTCTGTCAATTCTTCTACCACTTGAAAGTACAGAGTATCTGCAGCAGATTTAACAAATTATAAACAGGCAAAATAGCTGAATTAGTTGTGAAACACTACAGGATTTGTTTACTTTTTTAGGCTACTTTGTTAAAAAATATTCTCAAAAACAAAGTCAGCTGTGTTAAGCTACACAGACTGAGTTTCTGACCTATTGTTTCAACAGTCAAATATTACAGTTTGTTTCTGCTTGTCCAATGAGGTAAGATTCTTGCCAAATTATATCCCATTAAAAGAGTTGTCCATACACAAAACGAAGCCAATATAGGATCTTCATCATAAAATGACAATATGCTGGAGAATAACTATCTACTCCATATTGGGAGCTAATTAGGTTTGCATGAAACCTGACTTGAAAAAGAACATCTCTATAGAAACCAGAGGCTTATTTGTTTGACAGTTTCTCACTAAACTGACATTACTCCTTTGCAAGTAGATGAAAACTATACACAATGCAAAGATAGACTGGTGAAAGTAACACTTACTCTTTCTAGGGTAAGCCTGCTAAACAGCTGCACCCTTTATATTCCTCTGTATTGTGCTTATCAGTGGAAAAGGCTAAGTATAAATTACAAGAAAGGTTGATCTTGGATTTGGGCTTGTTAAAGTTCAGCTGGAGACACCCCTTAAGAGCATACATCAGAACTAACATCCAAGAAACCCTCAGCAGCTGGGAACATCTGCATGTGCTGGAGCAGATGGTGCTATAAAAGCATGTGCTCATTTACTTTAAAAACCTTTAAAGTAGAAAAGTGTTACCTCCACTTTACCAATGAGTACTGAGTTGAGGGAAAAGTAAATGAGAAATTCCTTCTCAAATGTGCTCGTTTGAGTCATTTTAAATGGTAAAGTTAGGTATTATAAAGATTAACACAGCTCAGCAAGTTTGTCAAGCTCCTTGGCAGAGACAGTGAGACCTCCTGTTCAAGGTCTTCGTCATAAAACCAGTCTCAATCTCTTTTTAGCCCCCCCAGAAATGTTTTCAACTGCCCAGAAAAGAGGAAACACTTGATTTTATAAAACATATCTGCAACGCAATATTCTGAACTTTTTCAGCAGATATCACATGTCCACCACCATTTTGCAAATTTCTTATTTCATCAATATAACTGCTCTCAGGAAATTAAAAACTATTCTGGAAACTGAGTCAATGGAAAAATGTCTTTTTGACCTCATAACAATACTCAAGGTTTGTCTACTTCAGGATTTGACAAAAAAATGCTTGTCAGTATTCCTCAAAAATATTAACTAAAGCATTGGGAAACAGAATTTTTTAAGATAATATGAATATTTTGTGAGTGGACAGGGTAGTTTAAAGGAAGAGTAATCATGAGACCTTACCTAATCTACTCCCATATTCCAAGGATAGCAGCAAAGAGAAACAGTACTGATAATAGCAACTTGTACTGTACTGTCAACAGTTTACAGGCTGGTTCGGCCCAGTTCCATGTGAGGGACCCACGGACCCATGCCACAGAAAAGGGGAAGGGGGAAAGGGAAAAGGGAGATGAGCCTAGCAACAAAACAGCAGCAACAATCTGAGGAAGAAAGCTAGTTTACTAAATGAGATATTGGAAAGCAAAATAACACAAAATAATACAGCATAATTTGAATTGAAACTAATAAATCAAATAAAATGAGTAAGAGAGAGCGTCTGATAAACCAAAGGCCTTACGCTAATGCTGAAGGCGGACGGCAGCGAGCACCCACTGCTGAGTCTATCCCAAAGGAAAGAGCGTGTGTCTCGTGACTGCAAACAGTTTTTATCTTTCCCTCTGAGAGGAAAAAAGTAAAAATACAAAGCAATACAAAGTCCTCTGGGGAACGTAGTTCTCTTCTGAGACAGGTATACCCATAACTATCGCTGATCTACAGAGAGGGAGCATTAACTCTTTAGTTCTCAATGCACCACGTGATGTTATGATGTAGAATGCCAATACCAAAAATCATAAAACCATGACATGTACCTTGCAAATAAAGAGTGAATGCTGTGGATCTAAATTGAGCGACATTTCATTCAACAACTAAGAAAGGATGTGCCTTATTGATAACAAATTATTTTTGAAAAACATCTTTCTTTTTACAGCTATCTGGAAATAGGCTATAAGCTTGGAAATTCATACATCTTCCATGGAGTTTCAAAACAGCAACAATTCCTTGTCAGAGATAGTTCAGTTGCACCAACATCACATGAGGAAGCAAAAGTTTGAAAAAGAAGTATTTTTAGTGCTGAAGAAATAGGAAAGTTATACACATGACAATAACACAAGAAGATAGCATTCTTTACAGAATTATTCCTGCAGTCCTTTAGATTCTTTCAGAATCAAAGCTGTTCTCTGTACCCAGGGATACTCTGAAAGCTGCTGTGACTTAAGCAACAAAACAACCAGAACTCAATTCGTCAAACATGGCAACAAACAGATGAGAGAAGCCAACTCATCTAGTCACTGCATCAGACATTAACTTTAACAACCTCCATCCCAACACTATGCAGCCACAGCTGCTCAGGCAGTCCTTGTTAAACCTCAGCCCATTCAACAGGAAAACTCTGCCTTGTCTGTTTTTTAAAGATGAATCTTTCCTTCCACTTCAATGAAAAGGAGTATGTGCTTGTTCTCCTGTCTCATTTGATTATGTCTTCTCGGCCCAAGCAATGTGAGCAAGACCACAAGGAAGTTGTTCTATTTGTGATTAGTGTCCTATACTACCTGAACTCAAGTTTTTATGTGTGGAGAGTACAACACCTTATGTAATTCCTGCCACCTTTCTTCTTAAATGGCATGTAACAATATATAAGTCAATTAATAAAAAAGTTAAATTTGGAAGGTTGTAGTACTGAAGTGTATAGATGTACAAGGCTTTTCTCATCATTGCTGGACGCTTAACTATAGAGTACGAAGTAAAAATGCAACCTGAACTTCCTTGGAAAATAAAACAACAGATTACTTTCCAGGGCACAGAATTATGCATTAAGCATGCTACATATTAATACTCTTTTGGCTTTCCCAGTGCTGAAAAGCAGAAAATTGCTCCTATGAATATTTCACAAATAAGATTATTTAATAAAAGGCCTTATTAATAGTTTCCCCCACCACAAAGGAAAGAGGACATTGAAATCCCTCCCTGCTATCCGGATAGACTCAATGCCCTTCAAATACTTTTAATTAAAACAAGTGCAATCATTACACACATTGCCCCAGACAATTGAGAAGCAAGTTGGATTACAAGGTAAGTCTTCTTACTGCAAATCCAAGCCAACCTGGAAAGAAACTTCACTGTCCAGCTAGAGCTTTTTATTCTCTCCATTGTACAACACTGCTGTTCCCAGGCGAGTAACAAGACACAGGGATGTTTGTATCCCACCCCCTTAGTGCCTCCTGCTTTAATGTTAATCCTTTGTAGGGAATTGGAGCTTGTAAGCTTTGATTTCAATTAGGAGTGTTTGCCCAAAGTTCTGGAAAATAAGCTGATCCTGCAAATACTGTAGTCTGTATACATCTATTTTGTGAGCTCTGCTGTGCAGAGAAGCTGCGAGTTCTCAGAGCTGTGGGTTATTGTGTCAGAGAGCCCTATTAGGAAACATGAGTCAGCATGGAAACAGCCTGCAGTATACAAGAGGCTGCAGTGTGCTAAGCTGAAATCATGCTTTGCCACTCATAGTGCATAATCATTTTGTAAGGAAAAAAAAATGCAGAAAAGCTTGTCTTGCACTAGTGTTTATACTGTAGTAAGACACACCAGGGCTAGACAGAGATATTTTCTATGTGTGCTCAGCCACATCCATTAGTGATACTTGTAAATTGCTTTACATAGCAAGCAGATGGAGTGGGCAGGAAACATAAAAATCCTTGTTTACTTTGTGGATCAAACAACTGTTTACAGGACAGCATATGAGTCAGGGGTGAGGTTTTTAAAAGAGGATTAAGATTACTCAAGAATTGCAAGGAGAACAATCCAAGTAATAGCAGGTTGTGAAAATGTGAATATACTATGCATTACGTGCAGAATGAGAAAAGATTTCAATTAAAAATATATACAGTATGATTAAAAAGAGTATAAAAACATTCACAAGGGCCAAACTAAGATTGCACTGACACAGTCTAACAGTGTTTCTTCATGAATACATAATACCGTTTTTATAAGGGAAAGGGAAGTGCGGAAACTAGTTTGGCCTACTTTTGATTGAGATCTAGACACATATTACTGTGAATTACTATGCATGGTTTACAAATCCAAGGCTTATTTTTACAGCATAACTGTTTCCTTAAGAAAATTGCTTCCTTAAAAATACAAAAGATAGAGAACTTTTGCAGATATTCTGATAATTCATGAGTTAAAGAATTTTTAGTATTTGAACAGGGCTTAGATAGAGCTGATTTCAATATAACTTGCATACACTGTGAAAAGAAACATGACACTTCCCTAACAGTTTACAGAAATTATACAGCAAACTTTAGTTTTCATTTTTTATAATATTAATTTTTTTCTTCCCTTTTATACTTTTTCATCTGATAAAGAAAGGAAAAATAGAGCATAAAACAGAACAAATTATTTAAGTAAAATAATGCATTTTTCTACAAGTTTTCATTATAAAATGAAGCATTTTTTACAATAAAAAATACTCCATAAATGTTTACGAACTTAAACTATAAAAATGCTTGCCATTTCAGGCTGTAACTGTTTCTCATGAGTAATGGCACATACACATATGCCAAGTGACTGATAGCACAGCATCATTTGTCCTTCATATACTTTCACATCTGAAGTTAACAAGGAGATGAGTAGTTGCAAAAATGGAGCAATCAGGAAGAAGCTGAATCAGACCAGTCTTATCTCTTTTAAAGTTCTTCACTAGCATACAGACTTTGCAAATGGACAAGAAGTAGAACATGCACATACTGGTAAGTGTTTCCCAGGGAACATTCTCACAAAAAAGATAGGTAAACTGAGACCAGACTGCATTAGTGGGAGACACTGAATGGGTGGAAGGGTGTACTTAACTGGACAAAATTCTGGGTCCAGTCCTGTACAATGTTTTAATTAAGAATAAGGAAGAAGATTAGGTGTCAAATGTGACCTAAAGAGGACTTTAAGCACATGGAAGATTCATCTTGGCAAGCTGGGGACATTGACTGAGATGGTTTGCTATTTCCGAGGGACAGGTGGAAGGTCATTTAATTATTTTCACAAAGCTTGAGAGAGGAACACTACTGGTCAGGTAGTAGTTCTGCAGAAAACTGGCCACACAGAATCGGATGCTTAATACAAATTAACAATATTGCACCAAGAAAAAAAAAACACTCTGCTTGAAGTTTAGATGTCTGAATATATCATGTTATGACACTGTTGTGCTTTGCCTGGTCCTAGCCCCATCTCAGCAGGATAGCAGTGTCTGATGGAAAAGCAAGCATGGCACTTCAGCACGAACAGAGAGAGAGAGAGAGAGAGAGAGACAAAAATCTGGAGACTGCATGTGAAAATGAGTGAGAATTAGACAAAAATCTGGAGACTAAAAAAAGCAGTAAAAAAAAATTGCGTCTCTAATCTCTCTTTCTTAAGTAAAAGCTTACAAGTGTGATCATACTACTTGATTTTGAAACTCTCCCCTCTGTTTAAGATAACTCTACATAGGCAGAATTCAAATCCAGAAGAGAAAACAACTCACTGTTCACCAGGAAGCTGCAGTGCCAGGACCATGACTCCATTTCCTTTTAGAGCAATAGAAGCAACAGCGAAGAATTTTCTTTCACTTTGTTTCTACTACTTGTTAAAAAAACTAGTATCATCTTATAATCAGCTAATGAATCTGGGACACATGAATAAAAGAGTGAGATTCTGTTTGTACACAGATGTCTCAGAAATCAGTAAAAATGTGAATGAAAACACAGAAAAGTTTATGACAGTTAAATAAAATGGGAATTTGTTGAAATACTATTTTTTTATTTTATTTTATTTTTTTTTTTTTAAATCATAGCAGAGTCTGAGAGGGAATTTTTAAGCAGGATTTCAGCCAAAGTTTGAGAAAATGCATATCAAGCAGTCTTGGACTTTTAATTTAATTTATATTAACCAGACTACTTTGAGTTTTCAAAATTGATTCACCACCACTGTTTGAATTTCTGTGACAGACGTAATGCATATTAAAGAAGCTAAGTTCTCCTTTCAGCATGCCTAATTAACTGCATTTTTGTCATAGGCTGTAGCAAAACACCAGAATATATTTATATTTGCATTCTGTATACTGAATTGAATGAATATTAGAGGAAAATAAGTTATGAATATACGAGTGAACTTCATGATTTGGCAATGATAACATCGGGTATCTTCCTTCCCCGTGATAGTGTATTTAAGTATTCTTTTTCAGCAATGTCACGAAAATCACAAACATACATTTCTTATTCTCGTGAGTGTGTGTGGTACTGTGAGAGATTACATAAAAATGAACCTATAATAGTTTTGAAAACACTGATTGAAAAACATCAAATCTGTGATAGCATTGAAAAGTTCAGGTTGAAAACAAACACAGGACAGCGAACGCAGAAAACCTCTGGAAATATTGTGTATGAGAATACGTGGTTTGACTATTTCCAATAAATAAACACATTTATGACAATCTGAAAATAATCTACATAGAAGAGGATTTAAGCACTGAGAATAACATGTTTGTTGTGAATAATTTATCCAGTTTCAATATTTGCTCTTAAATGCATTGGAATTACTTAAATATATGAAACCATAATTGTCAGAGTGTTTCAACTCTACCTTCTGCCACAGGTTTCTGTCTGACCTTGAGCAAGTCATAACTCCTTTGCGCATCAGCTTTGCCATCTGAAAAAATGAAGCAAAGAAGGAACTCACAAAATTGTGAAGACCAAAAGCTTAAGATGCACATTACTAATGTTACATCAGAAGAAGCACTTAAACCTTCTTAGAGACCTCCAAGGTGATACTGAAGGAACTTTTAGCATGTTGCTCCTATTTACATGCAGGTAAGCAAGATCACGCTGAACCACCATCAAATGGTTTTGAAACCATTCCCCGTATTACATCCAAAAGTGAGGATGAAACAAATTTTGCCCTTATTGCATGTTAGGACCAGGCTCTACAGTTGTAGCAAAAGTGAGACATAGTATTTTACTGGCTTATGTAACACAGCACTAAATATGCAGTTGCAATTTTATTTAAAGCAGTTAATTCATTTTCTTTATCAGATCAAATTAAAATAAGTTTCATATCTCATTATTACATCACTCTTTCATTTATTTCAGCCTTAACTTATTGTGACTACGCAGTTTCTTAAGGATAGATGTAAAAGATTTGAGAATAAAAATGACGTAAGAATTAAATCCTTGAAGAATTAACATTAATCTGTAGAAAATATCACTTCATTGTAAATGAAAGAGAACACATCTAAAAAGCCTGAAGAAAAGAGTAGAATTCCTACAAGTTACAAAATAAACATGGCTTTAATAAAACAGTACTAACAGTAAAACTTAAACATGCACACTTGCCACTCTATCCCAGTACACGTTAGTTGGGCTGCAAGGAAACCATGCTGTAATAGATCATTTATATGAATATAATGTACCTATAAAATTATTTACATTCTGTAAGCATCAGTCTAGAGAAAGTACACTCTGGGAACTCCATCAGTACAGAAGGGAAGCTTCACTGGGAGGAAAGCACATTAAAACAGTGCAGGATTTTAATCTCAGATACACTTTTGTAAATGCAGAGCAGTTTCATCAAAGCCTGCAGACATGCTCTGGATTCACACCAATGAATATGACTGACAGGAGGAAGAGTGGAAAACTGCAGCACAACATGATCTATCACTGAATGGAAAACTGGAAACAGAAATACAAGTTAGCATTAGATTGATCTACTATTCTATATTTTTCTTCTAAAATACCCGAGCTTCTCAAACAAGCTTTTGAATTTAGTGTCTATTTAATCTCACTGCACATTGACTATAAATTACTGAGTACTTCCAAAGTCAGAATAAGTCCAAATAAAAACTGCACTTGAAAAATACATGTTTTTATAACTATTAACGAAATAGAAATATTGGTAGCCATGAGCTGCTTCCACTAATGCTTGGTTACTGCTTGATGATTTAACAGCTATTACATCATATGACTTAATGAGATCTCCTATATTCATTTGTCAGTACTTATTCAATGCTTAGCAGTGAATGTCAGAATTTCTCAATACAGAGACCTCCAAAAATTTTAACTCAACCTCAGCATTTTGAAATTTATGTTGTTCATAGACTTTTGGCGATGACACAAAGAGGAGAAGCAGTATGTTTTATTCAGCATATAACATTTGATTTACTGTGTGTTTGATCTGAAAGACATTGATGTTTATTTATTTTTTTTCAGAGTGCTAGCACAGAGTTCAGATCAAGCCCTGTGGTTGATGTATCTGGGTCATCACTGCCCTATTACTTATCACTTCCAAAGAATCACATGCTAATGTATGATTTGGTTTCTTTACACTCCAATCAACCTCAAAATATGAGCTATAGTCAGTTATCCTTTCAGCTTCCTCACATTGAATTTTATTGTATGAAAGCATGTGTTCTCAAACTAGAACAAACATTTAAAAATTACTCACCAAATCAAAGTATTAAATTGTTAATTAATTAGTAAATGGAAGGACCAGCTTTTCCCAGCTTAGTGATCTACCTTGTCTTCTTTCCAACTAACACTGTCTAATAGAATAAAATCTTGAACATTCAAAAATATAGAGGCTGACAATAGAGTCACTGAGCAGTTCTCAGGTTGCAAATCTAGAATGGCTAAGTTGAACCTTGCATGCAGTTTTTCATCTCTTAAGTAAGAAGTGTTAGACATATTTATATTAATAAATAAGAGCTGAACTCTTCAATTCTCAAAACAAGATTGGCAACCATGACATATCCATGTCATAAATATTTCTTTTGAAAATATGTCTAACAGTAATCTGCCTACCAGACTCAAAGGAATGACTGTCTTTCACGATATTAAACTTTGCTTTAAATCTATTTTACTCTTCAAAACATGACATGGCATACACCCAGAACTTAGTAAACTGTAACGTGTTGCTCACTTTATGAATCAAATAAAATTGGGATGACAAGATCTAGAAGTCTCTTAGAAAAGGTTGTGACAGAAAATGTAAGGTATACGATAAGGCAGAGACAGAAGAGCCTTAGGGTTTGCACTTGACAAAGTCAAAAACAGAAAACTAAAACCGAAGGTAAAGAAAAAAAATATATAAATCAGATTAAAGGAAAAAGCGAAAAAAGGAGTGTTCATTTGAGGCAAACGAAGAGCATCCATTAGAGTGGACGGGCATCATCTGAAAGCTTCTACAAGGCACCAACCTGCCAGAGCTGCAGATTCATGTGTTTGATAGGCCTGGGCTAAGAGGACTGCCCCCAACTCTACATAGAGCCTCCAGAGAGAACAAAGAAATTGACCCCACTTCTACAACCACTGCACCCTGATTTTCTGTTTAAGCAAATTAAACTGTATGGTTTTGAAAAATTTACTTGAAGAACAAGAATTATGATCTTTAGCATATGATAATGCCCACATTGATGCTAACAGTTAAACTTGTGTGTAACAAGTAAGAACTTAACATCAAATATTCCTATTAGAAATTTTCTGATGCTTCTCTTGATTTTTTTTTTCTTGATTCAATTTCTACGGTGGTCTAGCAAAGCAAAGAAAATTGAAGTACTTTGAAAGTGGATGTCCTCGCATGAAACCTATTTTTGCATGCCCATCTCCATACAGTACTTTTAATCTACATAAAGTTAACACTTCTTAGTGCAGTCAGAGTTAAATAACTAAATCAGTTGAAGAGATGATATTTTTCTGTCTTTCACAGGATTTACAGAGCAAGTCACCAGATTAGATAGATAAGAAGGTTCTCAGTTTTAATCCAATGACGAAATCTGCAACTATTTTAGACCTCGAGTAGAGATCAAATACATGGAAGCTTCTCTCAGATTTCTAATTGTCTAATAAAAGGTATTATTCTGTAACATTAAAGTGCCTCTGACCCTGAAGAATGACTTCTTCAATAAAACACTATTACATTAAGAAATGAATAAAATAAATTAATTCACTCACTCCTTCATTCAAGTAATTCATTAAGAATTTTGGAAGAGCACTTTTAGGTGAATGAGAAACATATGCCAAGGAACAGAGAGTGAGTCAATTGTCAGACAGAGGGGGGCTTGTGCTATCTTCAGTTCATAGCTCAAAACCTATACATTTTCTCAGTTCATGATCCCTCTATTTGTATTTGTAACGACAGCTGCATTATTAATTAAATCTTCATCTGGAACGTAAATTTATATCTCAAAAAGACATCCATACAGATGAGGATTTGTTTTTTTTTTTTATTTAGAAAGATGAGTCGTTATGTGAATCTTAAAAGTTGCTTCATTAATAAAATTATCTTTACATTTATTTTCCACTAAAAATTTCAACTATGATGTTTAAGTTATTTGATATGTGTAATTTTGCCTTAATTAACAGTAGAAGTAAATCTGATAGTAGTATTTCTCAAAAATTGCAGATTTATATTGTCCTGGTACCACTTATCTTTCTGTCTTGAAGGGATCCTAATGATACGAAAGCATGAAAATCGCAGTGAAATTGTATCTTTTTCTGTATTTGTGGAATATATAATAAGCTCTTCAGCTTCACCGGTTTATTATAATTGTTACTTACTGCAGTCAGAGTATCCCATCCACAGGTGACATAAATCTCAGGTTAGAGATTGGTTTTGTGGGGTGATCCTGTTTTATGGTGTTGGCTTCTTTGAAATCCATATGATTGTTTCCTGAACTGGTATTATGCACATAAAAATAAATCACTACCTAAACTTAACTAAAAGAATAGAAACCAAAAAGCTTTTCTAACACAAAAATATTAGTTGTAAAATAGAAGACTGAGCTAAACTACTTGAGGAATGGCTTAACATCCAAGTCATCTTCATTTTCATACTATTAATACAGCATAACCCTCAACAAGGTTTAATTAAAATGTTACTATGCCTTGATGAAATACTACTTACTGAAATTAAATCCAGATCAGCATGTTGGTTAATTTCTAATCATTTACACTATAACACTAATATACAGTTAGCAGTCTGCTCACTTGCTAATCAGTAGGGCGTCATTATGCTGTCTCTACCTACAGAAATAATCAGTGTAAAAATTATTGGAAATTTAACTACAAATAGTTGTCCAAAGAAGGGCTCCAATCTGCTACTCTGAATTTAATTAAGTGCATATTCAGAATTTTTTTTCTCCTGATTAAGTTCTTGTTGTAAATTGGAACATTTTAACTAGATTTCAATGTAAAATTAAAGAACTTTGCTTAGCATAAATATGTGGGCATCTATGCATGTGACTGCTACACGAGCGAAGAAAATGTAATTGCAATGAAATCCTATTTCCCTATACAGCAGTTAATAGGCAATCAGAAAATGAGCCAATATAGGAGGAATTACTGCTTATGTTTTGTATTTAGAGATGAGTGAAACATGGAAACAAATCAAAGACAACTTAAGCCCTCACAATACATAAATATACTACCTATAGCAAATCATAGGGATGGAAATATTTAACAGTATATAGAAATACAGTTGCAAAGTCAGAAAAAATGTCCACAAGGAAGCTGCTTTTTTTTGCTTGTTTGTTTTTTTTCCATTTTAACATACTCCCTTCCTTTCATTTTGTTCCATAAAAATTGTTTTAGTTTCTCTTTCTGGAAGCTTTTCTTGGCTGGACCTCTTCAAGATCTTGTACCTCAGCATAAAATTTTGAAGACGACATGAAAGTAGGTGGATTTCACATGATTTTCCTGTTACCACACCTCTAAGCGTGCTAATACCTTCATATCCTGACAGAGGGTTGGATCCTGTCAAAGATGAAAACACATATAGATCTCATCTACACTGGTAAAAGAAATCTATCTTCAGTGGTTCTGGCAGTAAAGAGAAATTTTGTGATCACACGCGCAATTTTATGCTCTTAGGAAACCACTATATCCAATCTTCTTAAAGTAGGGTGAAGAAAAAGAGAGAAAGAGAGAGAACGGAAGAGTGCAGAAGAAACTGCGTTTCTCCTAATGATTCTAGACACACTATTCAGTCCAAAGTCTGTCTTGCTTGCCAAATTTTAAATACCTGTCTCCATGAAGTATATTCTGTGCCCCTTGCTGATGCTTTTCCTCTAGTGAACAGAATTTTTTGTGCAGCTAATGCCTGCCAAAGTGGTAATCTGTTAATAAATTTCTATATTACTGCCAACCTCCTTGGACTTCTTTTGTTTTTGCAAAACTGGATCTCAAAGGAGATATATAACTATGCCTCATTCATGCCTCAGTTCTGATTAAGTAATATGGACAGAATTAAAGCAGAATACAGGTGTTGCAAATATATATAATGTATAGGTAGGTTACCTTGGCATCCTTATTACTATTACTTGCAGATTACTAATACATAGCACTTGCTAGATCATTATCCCTTCATTTGCCATACTAGTCACCCTACCCAAAGGTGTGATTTGGAATGTTTTGGACTCATACTAATTACATATCAAAGAAACTAAGAACAGTCACTACTGAAACAGATAGGTACTATTTTAAATCTTTCTTATTAAAGCTACTTTTTCCTAGGACAAATACAATAAATAAAACCTGTCCAAAAGCAGCAACGCAAACCTACACTTCACCTGACAGTGTTGTCTCTCTTAGAACGAGTGTGTAAGATAACGATGTGAACAGAAGGTGAAAGGAGCAAACCCTGCTCTCAAGTTACTATTTTTTGCCTGAAGAATAGAGACGTTAAGATCTGTTGACTACCTATGACACCTCAGCCTTGAAAATATAGGAGGGACAAAGAATGAAGAGATGGCCTTGTATTATGAATACGTTTGTTTTGATGTTTTTTCCTGGAAAACTTAAGTGCCTGAATTATGATGAGCTAGTCTCATACATCCCAATTCATCATGCCCTGTGCCAAAGATAAAAAGGATGCAAAAGTAATTGGTGATGTAATTGATCTTTGTTTAAAACTTTCAGCAGGATATGGTAATTGAAGGATGTTAGGCTACTCCTGTTGCACTAGCTTCAGCTTAGACTTAGATTTAATTCCTTGTTCTTTTACCCCATAAAAATTTCTTTTGTTCCTCCTTTGTGAGCTGAAAGAATAAAGCTGGAAGCAGGTTTATGCTAATGCAATTGAAACAAATTATTTAGGCTATGTCTGAACTGCAGAACCCAGACAATCTGTTCTTGAAATGAGTCCTGGTTTACTCTGGGCTTGTGGGCTGAAAGGAAGCACCAGCACATTGCAGACAATGTCCTGTTCTGCAAAGCCACCAGATATCTCGCCCACCACCAAGAGTCTAAGAGAAACCACATGATGGTTACGCTAATTTTCTTCTACTTGCCACAGCAGCAAACTTCTGTTATCATCTACGATCATTAAGACAACACTGATTGCAAAACAAAGCATGCCTTCTTCTGTATACTATACAGTTAAATAAGGCCCAAGTACTCACTCGGGCTTTTACGTACTATTGCATTTGTTATCTAATTAAACAAAGCAAATGGTGTTCAAACACTTTATTTTTACATATTAATTTTCTAAGTATAGTGTAAATATTGCTTAATACTTCAGAGTTAAATTCTTATTAGCTTACTTTAACTACTTACATTGAAATTACAACAAATCCCATTTAAAAAGAAATATCATTTTGCTAGATAGGTATGGTAGCAAAGGGGTTCTTCTCTGCTAACCCAAAACAGTTGTAAGTTGCACATTTCACTTCATTGAAAATTCCATTTCTTCATTACTTTCTATGCATCATGTATCGCAATAATATTTACAGCTAAGAGTGGCTTCTAAATACCAAGATGCCTGCAGTGCAGTCCAGTTAATTTAAGCTAACATTTTAAACTTGTATTCTCAAAATATGCAGTTCTGAAAAGTAATCAGTGTAAAAATTATTATTTGGAAACATCCCAATTGTATTAACATTTGCAATGTAAGTAACAATATTAATTAGCTACTTCAACAATATCTGATACCTTTTAAAAAAATAATTTAATTAAAGTGGAAGTAAACCTGGGAAAGAACATGGCACAGTGCAGAACATAAGTTTTCCACATTAACAACTTCTAATAATATAGGTTATTTGTTTAATCTTCAATTCTAACCCAAATTTTCACTTGGCATAAATGTGAATAGGATCGTACAGTTAGGAAAGCTGTGATGATATTCAGCATTAGAATATTTGGCCAAAAGTATTTTCAACAATAGTGGGAGAAGAAGATTTCTTGTTATGTTCTAATCCAGCAATATGTAAGTAGTCTTAAAGCAAAATAGAATTCAAGTCACAAAGATTCTGAATAAGTAGTCATTTTGTGTATGCACATATGAAGACGTAAATATGGATGAGAAATGTATCATTTTCTCAATGATCTCAGACCTTTGATGCAAAAGAGTTCAATTCTGCAAGTTACAGAATTCTGCAGAACTGATGTGACAGAGACAACTTTAAAAATACAAATATTCTCATTGCATTCTAGATTTTAAACAATGAGAGAATGGATGCAAAAAAATATTTTTGCATATTGATATATGGAGATGTCAAAATACTACAAAAATCCAGATAACATGAAATTTCTGATGGAGTAATTTTCTACTTGATGAATCTTGCTGTAATTACGGAGCACACTTCACTTGCATCTCCAAACTTTTCAAAGTACAAAATACATTTTAGAACTATGAATTGGCACAGCATAAATGCAAGCAGTGCATGTAGTAACCCTGGTCGCCTATGGCAACCTTAGACAGCTGCTGATATTAAAAGCTGGCCATTGCACCTTTTTAGGTATCTTAATACTTAATTTTTCACATTATTTATGCTTTTCAGTAGTTCTACATTATTTTTACTTTCCCTGGAGGGAGGTACATTACTCCAACGTGCTCTAAAGCACTTAGTTGTGCACTCATAAATGTGTGTTATTACTCCAATTGTTATAACAAGCAACCTCATTTATTTTTGTGTAGTTATTAATATCAACCTCTAATCTTTCAATATTTGATCCTGGAACTTGAAGCTAGCTGACCCTATAATATTTTTTAAATAACGCCTCTTAAAGAGATGTGTATTTAATGTTAACTGCTACCCTTAGAAACTTACATGAATTATACATCTGTCCTCAGGCTTAAATGGTGATAAAGATAAAATGGCTTAAATATTTTTTTATACTCTTTAAAAACAGCAGTGGAATGTGTTATAACAAAAACATAAGAATAATAAGTTAATCCAGAAGAGAATAAAAGGCAAATCAATTATAGAGGTGCTTAATATCTATTTACATCCTATGGATTTCTTAAGTCCACTTTGACTTCCATTGGAATTGAATCAGGATCCAATACAACTGTAAATTAACAGTTTAACATTGCGCTTTTTCAGCTGAAATGCACTCAAATGCAACAGAGATCAAAAAAATCTAATGGCTCCTTGTGATCAGATGGCCAATGAACTCACAAACAAGTGTCAACAACAAATCCTATTTGATCAGCAAGCACTTTAATCCTTCTTAGCAGCCACTCCTTTAAAAGATAGCTCAGCAGTCAAGTATGGGCATACAGAAAATTTATCCAAAAACGGTCATTCTGACAACTTGCATAACAATCCATTAAAATAAAAGGATGCATAGTGTTCTCCAAATAGTACACATAGCCGAAATTCAGATATTCACAGGCCATTTAAACTGTTATTTTATTTGTGTCTGTCCATGATGTAATTATCACAGCTGATTTCCATCTACCATGCACAAGACAATTGAGAGCAAATTGAGAGCAAAAGTTAAGTGCAGGAAGTGAGGAAGTATCTGCACAAGATAAAAAGTCAAAGGCTGGACTTCAGATAGACATTCGTGCTAAAATGTTCAGTCAGGCAAGGAAGACATAAGGAAGTCAGAAGTTTGCTTTCCCCGGGATCAGCATGTTAGAATCCTCTGAGTTTCTCTAGAAAGCTCTGCTTAAATTAAACAGAAAAGGCTTGGCTATTAATCTTCTCAGGGCTTGTGTTCCACTACTTCAGGGTACTTTAACAGACTGTCCCCATGGAAAGTAGTTCCTTAGATTTAGGACTGGATTTTCCAACAGGGATCTGAATTTATATTCTCACTGCTAGTAGGTCTCTATTAATAGTTTTTTGTTGTGTCTTTTATTTTGTTTGTTTTTGTTGTTCAGTTGTTTTTTTCTTTTGTTTTTGTTTCTTTCCAGTCCTGATTCCATACACATGCTGAGTTCCTCAGTTTGGTGTTCTAATAACACAAATTATTAGATTTTTTTTTTTATTACAATCACTACGAAGACTTGATTTAATGAAAATACTAGGATCTGTTCTAGTGGTTCAAGTATGCATTTAACAAGCAAGCAATCAAATTTTTTGGCTGCACTACAAAAAAGTCTTTTACTATTTCATTTCCACACTCCAGAATTTTTTTGTTAGAGACAAGATTACACACTGTCTCATCATGGGAAAATAATCATCTCGGATTTAACTCGCTGAACAAATAAAGTACTAGGTCTCCACACAATACAAAATTGTTCTATTATCAGTCTCTTCTGTTGCAGCCTCCATTGGCTGATGTAATGGAGTTGCATATATTCATATACTGCAATACGTACATTGGAATGCATGCCAATGAATGTTTTACCTTACATTTGGATAACATCGCTAATTATCTGATATAAGGCTAACTCTGACAACTCAGAAAGGAACTGGGACCAACTATTACCATGCAATACAGACAGTGATATTCTAAATTAAAGGGAGAGGAGAAAAAATGTTTGAGCTGGATACATTACAGAAATATATAAGTAATAAGTGGAGATAAAAAGAAAAATATATAAACAAAACAAAAAAAAAAATCCACAACTAAGACCAAGTGCTGGGTCCTAGACATTTTATCACAACAACTCCATTCAATGCTATAGGCTTGGGGCAGAACGGCTTGCAGACTGCACACAGAAAAAGGATCTGGGGGTCAAAGCTTGGCTGATCATGACCTAGCAGTGTGCACAGGTGGCTAGCCCAGAATCAGCTACGAGAACTAGGAGTTAGTCTGGAGAAGAGGAGGCTCAGAGGAGACCCTATTGTCCTCTACAGCTACCTGAAAGGAGGTTGTGGCAAGATGGGGGTCAGCCTCTTCTCCCAAGTAACTGAAGACGGAACAATAGAATTGTGACAGGAGAGGTTCAGGTTGGACATCAGGGAAAAAAAATATCTCGAAAAGAATGGTGATGTATTTAAACAAGCTGCCCAGATGGGTGGTTGAGACACCATCCCTGGAGAAGTTCAAGAAATATTTAGTGGGCAACACTGGTGGTAGGTGAATGTTTGGATGATCTTTGAGGTCTTTTCCAACCTTAATGATTCTATAATTGTATGAAAAGGAAGCTGGAATTTATAAGCAGTGTAGATGAAGATAGGCACTGCTGTGCCATGGGAAAGGTGAAAGGACAGGTTAAAGGAAAACAGAAGGATTTTAAGCACATCCCAGTCAATGAAGAGATTCAGTGCCATAAGAATGGAACACTAGAAAAAAAGAAAAAAATCCAAATGGGAGAAGGACCATTAACGAGATATGAAGAGTTACAGACCATTGAGCAAACTGGAAAACATGAATGCATGAATTGTGGATTTAAAATTCCAGTATTTCCAACAGCATGATAACACTTTAAAAAAAAAGTTTAAAAGCTACATAAATGACATTTCCTGACTCAACAGATCTACAAACAATGCCTGTTATGTGTTAGATCTGCTGACTTGAAGGTAAAACCTCACTTCTGCTTTTTTTTTTTTAATTCAGTATTTATTCTTCATAACTTTAATTGAACAAGACTTGATGCCAGGAAGAAGAAAAGTAATCTTTCCTTTCAGTGTTTTATTCACCTCGTGATAATACTAAGATTAAACTATATTTTGCTTTTAAGTCCATCACTCCATGAACTGTGTTTGAAAGAAGACTACTGCTGCCTTTTTGGTTACCCTTAGGAATGTCCATAAAAACACTAATTCACACATTCAGTCCTGAACTTCTGAACATCCCTGTTCTCTGTCCTTCTCACTCCCGCCTGAAGAGTGAGGGGAGCAATTCACAGGCAGGCAGTAGAAGGCTGAATCTTGTTACTGACATCAGTGCAAACCATGACACATACAATAAAACAAGTAAAAAACATTACCAGTTCTGCACAGATGGCCTTCAGTTTAAACTTGCAGTTTTAACAGTAATGGCTGAGATGTAAAAATGAAAAACTTACAAGATGTCCTTCAATAACATTCTGAATTTTAGTAAAGCTGAAAGCAAGCTTGTCAGGAGATATAATTTGATCATAACCCAAGACTACCAGCACTGCCTATAGCCAGATCCCTATTACAGAGTTTATACAGCACTAATTCATCAGCCTAGAGACAAGAGTACATTCTGTAGAAAGTGGTGCAAAGGCTTGTTTTGGACAATCAACGGCAGTGTTCCAGTGATGTATATACAGCTACCTAAACCTGTTCTCTGAGTCTTAACTGATGTACAGTATCTTTAATAAGAATCTGCCAATACTGTAAATGAGATTCTTCATGAAAAATAGACCTTGTATCACCTCCCAGGAGCATATATCTAATTCCTCCTGCTAGAAGAAAGTATGATTTGAGCTGGAAATATGGGAAAAATGGAAGTGAAGAACTCATTGAGCAAACTTATCAATGATAGTTTCCTTAGGTTCAACAGTGCTGTTTCAGCTGCTTGTCTCCCTGCAGTAAATAGTCACCTAAAATCCAACATGGAGCACTGCTCTGAAGTACTGAATGTCGAAGCAGCTTGACTAGCAACATGAGCCCCGGCAGGCAGATGCCCTTGAGAGAACAAAACTGTCTGCCAAGATAGGCAATATTTAAAGTGCTTTAGAAATAGCCTAGGAAGGCTAATTTCTTAAACACTGGTGAAGTGTTTTTTTTTGTTTTTTTTTTTTGGGGGGGGGAGCAAATTATTAGTCACTGTATCCCCTGAAACAACTAATCCATTTCACAATTTTCTTCAGCAATCCAAAGGCTTTCACATTCAGGCAGACAGCTGAAAACTCCAGGAAAAAAAATATATATAATAATAAATAGCAGTGAATTTATTCTTTTGCTAAGACTAGCTGAGAGAAAGTTGGATTTTGAACATAGTGTATCTCAAAGGATGAGATAAATCAGGAAAGCTGAGCAATACTTAACTCTATTGATTATGCTTAAAATAAGTACACTTAATTTATGCATATTCTGAGAACTCTCATTGCTATTCTTTCTTACTTAATCAGCTCTTTATTCTTCCCCTTTAAAGACACAATTTTTCCTTTATTATTATGTATACTAATATGTTGACAGTTGTTATATTTTAATGCAGAAGTTGTCTTTCAACAGAACTTCCTATGCTATGAATAAATACAATCCATATTTCTAAGAGTACTTCAGTCTTTATCATCATTGCTGTGTCCTTATTTGATATTTCAGATTTTCCATTACTGTGTTGTTTGAGACTTTATTGTCAACATTAGGATTGAGCGCGTTTTTCCCCAGCTCATACTCAAAAATAACATACTGGAGTTCTGTTGTGATGATCATTCATGATACCCCACAGAAGATCCAGCAGAAAAAGGATTATTTGATAATACACTGAGTTTTAGTCATACTAGTTTGTTTTCAGATTAATGAGGTTTTGAGTAACTTGACAAAGATGAACAAATATTTTTTCTGCCATGCCATAAGACTTGTACAGTCACTCCAACATATCTGACATATGGTTTCACCATTTCAACCAATCTTTGCTGATGTCAATAAAATTGAATAATTTCATCTAATGATCTACAAAGACTCATCTGTGTTGTAAATACATGCAGTTGCCTAGCTATTTTAATAACAAATCTTAACATTCTACAGCACCAAAACCTGTCTCAATTAAAGATGTTGTAAATTCAAACCCAACTCAGATACGGTAGATAAAATCTGGTAAGTTAAAATGTATGAATAGAAAACTGAGTATAAAAAAACCCTATAGATAGTTCAAGAAAAACATGGAAGAAATTGAAGTGTTAATCACAGAAGAATTTTAAGAAGTTAAAAAAAAAAAGCAGCAGTTCCCACATATTCTTACTTTACTTTTCCTCCCCAAAAGACACAACATTTAAATATTTTCTTCATTCGTGAAAATAAACAAGTGAAAGGGAATATAAAAGCAAAGGAAACAAATCTCAACAATGAAGACAAATCTCTATTCAAAATGTGTCCTAGAGAATATTTGAATTAGTTCATAGGCAATTAAATTTCCTTCTCATGCTGCAAGACAGCTAGGTAAATAAAAGAGAAACAGGTTTTTTTTTCCTGTTCTGAAACATCCAGATATCCTACCCTATGCCACAACCTTGTTTGGATTCCAAGAAAGATTAAGTGATCTTTTAGTAAGCAGAAATGGAAAATAAAGCACATTGCAGGAATTGGTGTTTTGTTAATTATGAAACTAATCAGTCCTTGCTAGTTTGCTAAGTACGTCATCTTGGATCAGTCTCTACTGCACCTGTTTGATAACTTCAACAGACAAAGAGCTGGTATTTTAACTGAAGAGAAATCCGGAGTTCTTAATTTAGTGGTCAAATGGAGGGATGCAATTAATAAAAATATTAAGTTTATAATTTTATCAGCAATAGAAAATTGAAGTGAACAAGCATTCAGATGAACCTCAATAACGTCATGATAAATTGTCTGTTTAAAAATTTTTATTGAAACTTCCAATCCATATTTCTCTATGATAGGCAGAAGATCATCCTGAAGTCAACAGATTCCCTAAGCAATCACAAAAAAGTCTTATCTGGGACTGGACATATCTGGCTGAGCCTCCAATATATGTAACAAATCCATTTCTTCCTTTTGCCAAATTCATGTTCTAGTTTTGTTCAGATATGGAGTTCTGTATTAAAAGAACTAGAACAGTTTTTACAGCAAATTCACAATTTGAATTACTTAAAAATTATATTTTCCATTAATACCACTTATTGCCACATCTGAGATAGCAAATTCATAATTTAAAAACAACATCATTGACTATTTTTTCCCAGCAGATATGAAAACACGATCTAATTGATGTTTCCCTTTTACTCCCCAAGACAATCTCCCATTTAGATTTGGAGATTTATTGATCTCTTTATTCTGGCAAATGAAATAAAGCTCTATTTCAGCTTCAGAATTTTTTTTTTTTGAAATGTAGCTTTTGTTTCATTTTCAAAAACTCCAGTTCCTCATATTCAAACATAAAAGTTCCACTGGATTACTTCTGCCAACTGGGTAAAATCCTTGCTGAAATAGATCCACCACAACAATGATTCCTAGTACCTATTTGAGAAGGGTTATCCACACTTATCCACACTTAAAAGTTTGCTTTTGCATTAAGTATTGCACGCTTATGACAAAGCAAGCAATAAAGACTGCACACGGACAAGTTGAAAAGCAGCAAATTTTTAAACAAAACCCTTTCACATTTGCTTTCTACTTCTGATGTTAGTGCAGAATTCTGACTGACTCATTAGGCAAAGGGGTTAAGTTTCATTGAAATCTAAGGCTTGTAGGGTTTATAAAAGTTTAAAAATAGTTTATAAAACCATGCTCACCAGGTGATCTCAGAGAGATATTTTTCAAAATGAATTAGCTACATTTAGGAAACAAAAGTGGACACTAGTATATTTATGATAGATTTATGTTTTGATATTTTTAAATTACAAGGATTTATTTTTAAAAATTAAGATATAAAAATTAAAATTAGTCTAAGACATCTATTCATCTGTGTTAAATTATAATGTGTTACAGGAATAAGGCAATATGCTAGATGCGTGGCTGGAAAACAGAGAGAGTAAAAGAATACATTATTTCTCAGCAGAATCTAAGGCATCTAACATGGTAGTGGGAACACAGAGCTTAGAAAGTTCATTTTGCAAAACAGAACCAGAGCTCAGGGTCAAAACTCTGAGTGCCAGAAGTGCTCTGCAACACCTGTGGGAAGTTTTAAATATTTCACGGGAGATTCAGTTTAAAAGGGCATTCCTCTTTCTCCAGGTTTCTCCCTAGCATTAGGGCACAACATTTCATACATTGTCCTTCCATCACTTGCTATCCATTACCACTTGTCCTGCATTTTCCATATATCTGTCATCTACCTTTGAATATAACATAAGTATAGGAAAAAATATAAATAAAGTTCTGCTAAAATGGTATGAAATTCTATGAAAGTGAAAATCTGAGTACTTGAAATTTAAATATTTTTCCATCTTCTCTCTAAAAAAAATAAATTGCATTTTCTCATAGCATAATACAGGATAATGGAAGACTATGCATTTGTGAAATGCTAGCTAAATAACAGATCAGCTAAAGCTACAATCAGTTTTGTTTAATTTATTCCTGTATTTTATGTTAGGTAGATTTAAAATTTTATCCTTTTCCACAGTGCAGAAGAAAATTTACTTGAAACGCTTTCTCTGTGCAATCCTTATTCCTTTTCTGCCTTGGTTAGCTCTCTTATTATTAATAGCACCCATGTGAAAATACAGGAGTTCTGTGGCTTGCCTTCTTAATAATGAATAAAGGTGATGCATTGTATGAAACGTCCTCAATAATTTACAAGGTAATATCAAGCAAAGACTAACTCTAGTGGTCTACAGAAAATATATTGCACTAAAAAAATGATTTATAAGCTACATAGACGTTAAAATGCTAAATTTAAGTACTGAGTCCCAAGTCTATTAGAAACGTTCAAGTTTTAACAAGTTATAGCTGTTTTCCCTCTTGTTTTAAGTAGTAAATGATTTTCTATTTATGTCAGATTTTTCTTTCAACTTAGAGATAGAGTACACATTACTCTGACAGCATACACATTTACCTTTAACTCTACTCATAACAAAACAGAAAAGGACAGAAGGGCTCACTATAATCACTACCTCTGTTTTTGAACTTAAATATATGGGGTCACCCCTGCACATAATTGCTAAAGACTGAAGAACATCCATAGAAGCACTTCTAAGAGATTTTTTTCCCTGATTCTTCATCACTATGGATGTCCAGTTATTTTCATCTGAACTAAAATTCAACTTCCTGCAACTTATCTTATATATTTATGTTGATTTTGTACTCATTACTGTCCATATGAAACAAAGGCAATCATGTTGTGATGAAGGATTGTCCCTAGAAAGACATAAAGAAAGCTCTGAGGGTAACATTCAGCTTATCACTGGAATGCCAAAGAACAATTGAAAATAAAATAATGTGTGCTGAATAGTATAAAATATCTCACATGTATGCTTTTAGCACATGCTTCTATAAAAGCTGCAACAAATTAAGAAAGGCTAAGTGAACTGGGTCTCCTTAGCCTTGAGAAGAGAAGACTGAGAGGGGACCTGACCCAGGCTTACAAATATCTTAGGAGTGGGGGACAAAGTGGTGAGGCCAGACTCTTTTCAGCAGTGTGTGGAGACAGGACGAAGGGGAACAGACAGAAACTGCAGCACAGGAGTTCTGCTCACATGTGCGCAAGAACTTCTTTACAGTGAGGGTGATGGAGCACTGGCACAGGCTGCACAGGGGGGTTGTTGAATTACCTTCTCTGGAGATATTCAAGACCTGCCTGGACACCTACCTGTGCGACCTGGTGTAGGGAACCTGCTTTGGCAGGGGGGTTGGACTCGATCTCTAGAGGTCCCTTCCAACCCCTATGATTCTATGATCAAATACCACTTGCTGCAGTTACAAAAGCCCTGAACTCCATGGGGCTTTCCAATATTTTCCATCCTGTGACATTTGAATTCCAGCCAATTTAACACAGTAAATGAAAGTAGAGTTTGAAATAGAACACAGCTCAGACGGAAGCCATAGTAACTTGTGGAATCTTGGTCAACCAGTCAGACAAAATATAAAGATCCCGGTCAATCACAGAATTCAAGTAGTGCCTAGAAAAATATTACTCACCCATATAGTTGCAAAGTTACACTAGGCACAGGCATTTTTAGGAGGATGTACAGATGAGTTGTAAGCCAAGCCAAAATTAATAATAAATCAGTTAATTCTTCTTGCTATATTCTTCTATATGAAAATACTTAATAGATAAATAATAATTTTTTATCCCAGTATCCTGTCATATTTCACAGCTGACAAAAAGCTTTGCTTGTAAGGAAACACAGACACCTTACTGCCTTACGCACAGTACTTACATAATCCAAGTAGCACGTAAGTAAAGAAGTCAAGAAGTCCTCAATAGTAGCACTGCCACATGCAGAAATGGTAAAGATAAATCTGATGAACAATGGAAAACAGCTTTTTTTTTTTTTTTTTACATCTTCAGTATCCCAAACACCAGGACCAGAGAAAGGGTACTGAAGGAGAGTGATGATGTTAGTAACCTTACATTCTAGCACCAGAAATAGGTAGTAACCAGCAAACTGTTTTGAGAAACAGCAAAACTGTAAGCTGTACCCTGTAAGTACTTGCATTTGTCATCAAAGAACCAGTAGATTCTATGATGAGTAAGAACTGGTGCAGAAGTATAACTACTATTTAAGCAACAAAAATTCAAAGGACAAAATTAAAAAGTAAACCAAGCAGTTCTGAACCTGGGGCAGCATCTTTAAGACATGTTTTATACTCATAGATATGTAGTACTACTTATTTTCCGAAGTTATCAGCACTGGCATTATAATGGTACCAGTTCTTCAAAATACAAAGTAGTGATGAGAAAAACAGATGTTTCTTTCTCGTGGTGATGACACAAAAATCTGTTTCAGACAAGAACATAATAAATAACATCATACAGCTGTATTATGGCATTGTATTGCAATTAATTTCAGCTTAAAAAAAACAAACAGCTAACAGTGTTATACATAATACTGAGATCGCTCTAGACAAACTCAAACTAGATTGTAAACAGTAGTTTATATGAACTATTTCACACTTAGGCCAAATTATTAAACCCTGTATTTAATTAATTAAATTAAATAATACATTTAATTTATGTTTATTTTATTTATCCAATCACTTGAACGGTATTGAATATACCAGCTTTAACCTATTTGTCTCTAAAGCTTTCTTTCTTCACTCAGAATTTACAATTCTCACACACAGTCCATAAATAAGAATTCTATTCTAAGTTCAAAACAGCACTATTATATAGCTACAGTGGTCACCATAAAAATGTGACTATTTATGTAAGATACAGAGACAGAATGATAGCATCATCCTTCTAACAAAGTAACGTCCTAAAGCATCAAAACCATATAAAGCTTAAAACAGATGAAAATCAAATAGGACTGGATACACTTGACTCTTCATATAGGAGGAATAATTTGAGAATATTTCATATTTCTGAGCTCTAATAGTGAGTTTAATCCCTCATTTAACAGTTGGTACGCTAAGAACATAACTATAAAGTACAGTTTAAAATGTTAGATCTCCTTCATTTTCCTCTTCATTCATAGAACAATAATTGTAACCTTTGATGCTGGGAGTATTTTATTATCTCATTTAGGTTAGAGGAAATTTCTGGTCAGCTACTCAGAATATTATCCAAGGGCTTTACAATAAATCGTCAGATACTTAAAAAGCATATTTAGGTACAAAGATGCTATAGGAAAACACAGATGTGTATTCTCTCTGGTACCTGATAAAGATCTGTTTAATCTTCCCCTAGCCCCACTAGCTGGTATTAAACTAACGCTTGCTACATGAGAACTAATTTTCTGAATAAAATCATCTATTTTAAGATACACAGACATGTCGAATGAAGTGCCACAGCTATATCCTTTCTACCCTTAGACTGCTTTGTTAAACCAGAAGATACTCAAAAGTCTATTCTTTCTCTTATTGTGATGTATTTTTAGTTTTTTGGGTACTGAGCCCGCATGTCATTTCAGATTCCCTGAATCCTCTTCAGCCACAGAAGCCAGGCCTAATGCATTGCAAGTGAAGTGCCTTATGGAAAGTCACTCATACACAACATCCAGAAAGTATACAAAGTAAACAGGCATCTCAGATCTCCTGTTTAATAATTATTGGCCTATAAGTGACCTTTGAAGTGACTGTTGTATACATATATAAAAAAGAAAATCCACTGTAACTTGACTGTATTGAGTACTCTGATAACTTAAGCCCTATGCAGCATTTTTCTCTAGCAAAATAAATAAATAAAAACCTGTCCTCAGAACATCAGTGGAAATGAAATCTTTATACAATTCAGTACATACATACGCAGAAAAAGAATTCAGGATTTGCAAGAAATTGTTTTTCAGTGGAAAAAAAGTTGCAATAAAGATAACCTACCAAGTTCAGTGCTCTCCATAGTACCCTCTTCTTTGCACCACTTCTCATTAAAAACTCAGAACTACTAGTAAAGGGCCACAGCTGCTTACAGTTACTAACAAAACTGCTTTGTTAACATTTTCTTGTTCAGATCCTTATTTATGTGCTTTCAAAGCACCTATGCAGTAGTTAACGTGAGAAAAAGTCAATATTTGTCAGAAGCCCTCATTGTCCATTTCCACTAGCAATCTCTTCCCAAAGTAAAGTTGGAGGCATGGCTTCACCATCCATTACAGGTCAGATCATCTGTGACATTAAACTGCTTTTAATCATACTCCATCGGACCATTCAAGAACAAGTTCATCATTTTCCTTTTCCCATCTACTCTGTTGAACCGGATACCATCGCACCTTTTAACAGCAGAGTTGTAACAACATTAATATAGAGCCAGAGGATAGTGAATTTTTCTTCCAGTGTGTAAGGTGAATTCTCTTTGAAGGCTAACTTTCAGAGCCAAGTACGTGAAATCCATTTACTTAAATAGATGCATTATTACTAAATGATATGTTAATAACATTCTAAGGCAAAATAATTACTGGGTGAAGGGGCGGAAATGAAGCAGACAGAGAGAGATAAACCAGGATACTATTATAAAGGATCCTTCCACCTCTCAAGTAATTTTTTTTCATTGTTCACCCTTGTCTAATTTGCAAAAAGAAAGGTGAGATATCCATACCGATAGATCTTAGCTTTAGGATGTTCTTTGCAGAGAATGAGTTACAGGCTACCCATGTAGTGAATGAAATCCGAAACAATTTAATGTGGCAGAAACGTATCCTCGAGGCTACAGTTGTCAAAATATATATACAAACTCTCTAATATTATTCCATTAGATCATTATTCCTGATATGTTGTTATACAACCAAACTCAAATGTAGCTAGCTTTTATGCCATTAAACTACTATCTGGTGACAGGGACAATATAAGGTAATTCCTTTCATTCAACACTTGACAATTCTTCTCCAAACAAATTAGTTCATACAATTTCTTACGAATACACTTAGAATATTTATGTAAAATTTTTCAAGTTGTGTGACAATAAATCTCTTCCTAAGCCTTTATAAAAGCCTCTCTTACTATGCAGCAACAGTCTGACAAAACTTACTAAAAATTCTGTCAAATTTTAACCAAGTAATTTAAGCTATTAATGAAAACTTTTTACTGATATAGAAGTTTCAGGTCATAGGATGAACTGTTAAGCTGATAAAGATGTTAACTGAACTCCTATTTGAAACTCTGGTAAATTATTGCCTGTGTCTCTGAAAATACCCAGCGGAATTAAATAATATCATAACTGATCATTCTTCATGAAAAGCAGACTGCAAACTTTAAAAAGAAAAAGAAATTAAATGCCAGAAAATAACCATTAGTCTTCAATGTATGTAACTAACTACTGAACCATTAATAATGTTTACAGAAAAATCTCAGAACCTCTTAAAGTTGCCTTCAGATGGCTCAGATTGGATGACTGCTTTGGACAAGACCAGCAGCAGCACTCAGAATACAGGCGGTATATTTTCTAGATTCATTCCTGAAACTCCTGAAGTGATATAGTATTCTTGAATGTGAATAACATAAAAGGATCCTAATGTTGCGAAATGCCAATTTAGCAAGGTAAGAAATGAAAGGGACATCCGTGCTACAGGAAATAACTACAGATCTCACTCACTCAAATTACTACTGTTCCCTTCAGTAGTTTATGTACCATATTACTCTGTGGATCTTAAAAAGCAAAGTTAAAAAGTTTTGTGAGTGCAGGGTGAAAAATGTGTACCATAAAATGCTGAGCTTTTATGTAAGGCCATTGGTTATTAAGCTGTGTTACCTTCCAAGGTACATTTGATTCATTTTACGTCTTAAATTCTTAGATTTGTTCGTAAGACTAATATTTTCCTTTGAGTCCAATAGTTGCATTCAAAGAAGGAAGAAAATAAAGTTAATTAACTTAGAAATTCTTAAAAAGAATTTTTACTGTGACTAGTATGTATATATATGAAAATAACTAGATGCAGCTTATCATAATGGGTGGGCAGGATGAACTCGTAGCAAACCTAGAATACTTTATGCAAATTTTATTTGCTACAAAATTAAATAAAAATAATTTCACATTCATTAGACAAGTAACATGCTTATGATTGCATGAGATGTGAAATAATTACTGGCTTTATTGTGCAATATCATCCACTACACAACATCTTCACCCTCTCCTAAATCTTACTACCATATTTTTAAGCACTTTCATTTATCTGCTAAAAAATAGCTACTCACAAAGCTATTTGTTCCATTTTCTTGCAAATAGTCTACCTTTAATCTTCAAACCTTTTGAAATCCAAGACTTCTGCCAAAGCATACATGACAGTGAGCATCTTCTTCCTTTATGTATACACACATTGAAAAGCATCGTGATTTCTAGATGCCTCAAATTTGCAAGTGCCCAAATGACACTCATCTGCAAGACGATTAGAATGTAGTCCTTTCTTTGCAGTCAACTCCAGTTCCACTCATTATGCCACATTACATCTGGCTTTAGCTCTACTTAAAATTCATCAGGCAATTTCCCTACTTCTCTATCAATGAAATACCCTGAATATATTACTCTCGCTATTACCATTAAATACAAACATAGCAAAGAGTCTTCCATTAATTTATTTTTCTTTCTGTGAATACCCTTGTTAAAATAAGAAACACTGTTAATACTGCATTTTTCTGTCCACACCTAACATAGATATAAGAAAGACCTCTCATCCATCAATGTGAAACTGAATTGTACTTACACTCTTACAAGTCAAAGACATACTATGAATAAAAATAGATCTATTTCTGTCCTTTTTCCTTCCTTCTGATTTTATAATGAATTATTAGTTTATATGAATTATTATTATTTCTGGGTAAATGTTATTATTGACCCTCCATCCAGGTCCATGCAAAACACAACTCTATAAGATACCTTGTTTGTATCTTGGGAGGTTAACACCCACAAAGACCTCTCTGTTCTTTTCCTGTGTTCCTCCTTCCCTATCTCTCCCTGTATCCCTTCTTCCAGATATCTGTTACTTGAATTTTTACAGAGACTGTTTATTTGAGACTTACATCTTTCTATCCAACTTAGTTAAAATCGGCCAGTGCCTTAAGAAATACTGGAATAACAAATGACAGGCAGATACACACAAACACTTGCACACAGTGTGACTGTTTTAAAAGTAAGGCTAAAAATTAAATTACCACAACACCTACATTTGATTACAGACAACGAAGAGTGAAATTGAGTGCTAAAATATACAAGATGACCATGAGTTTGTATTGATGTTGTACATTATGTTGACAGTGCCTTGTCTTTTGGACCCTCTTCCTGGTAGAGTTGTAACAAGCAATATGAATTAAAGTAGGCACCAAAAACATTTGCTTTTTAAAAGAATCTAAGATATTCCTTTCTGCTTCCACAAGAAAGAACCTACTCAAAAAGATAAGCCATACTCTGTTCCTCTAAAAATAGGCTTGTCACAACAGTCACAAGAAAAATGTCCTCCCTTTAACATATCTAGTGCTAAATAAAGCAAGTAGGGCAAAATTTTACAGAGTGACAGACATCTTATTCTTGACGATCCGAACTGAAATCCACAGCATTTTAAAGACAAGGCAGTGAGTAATCCTATTTAACCACAGCCAAGCATATTTCAAGTGATTTCTCTATGCAATCAGGTTTCCCACTGCAATTAATGAAAAAGATTACCTAAAGAAGGTAGCCAATTTTGAACACCAAGTTACAATAGGATCAAGGGAGTTTTCTCTCCCTCCATGGCTATAGATAGAACATAACCGTCTGATCTGGTCCGGTTTCAGTCATTTCACGTTTAGTTAGCCTTAAATCAGCTTAATTCAGGTATACAACACTTTTCTCATTGTGGCAGAATTAGTTGCTAGTATTCTGGAAAGCCTAAGGCTACATTTTTTCATTCTACATTTACACAGGACATGTGCTTATCTTCTCCAGTTATGGTAACTGAAGAATGAAAGAGAATACCATCCGTATAAATTACCGAGCAGTTACCTAGCTACATAGAAACTCCTTTAGTGTATGCTAATCTTTTCCGTGCTTCCAATGAACTGTTCCACAGACTGAAATGCCCATGGACTAGTGGTGCTTCCCTGCTATTATTCCATCCCAAATACAGGACCCAGATATACCTATCTATAGGATGCACAAAGTGAATGGTTTCATTCTTCTCCTGTTCTGAAAAGATTCAACTTTACTAATCATTAGTAATAACAGAAATGTTATGTTCAGTTGATTTTGAGCACCTTAATTTTTCACTTCCTCTATACTCACATTTATGGTAAAATTTTCAATTTTCTAAAACATTTCTATAGACAGATAGTTATTTATCAATGGTGTGACACATAAAAAGATATACATAATCTAAGCACTCGTACCAGAACCTACCTCAGACTACAAAAGCTGTCATTGTTTTCAATTTAATATATACACATATAAAAGGATAAAAGTCAGTACAGAAATACAGGCTTGCATATAACAACACTTCATCTCCTAAATCTCCATTTTTTAAATGAGAAGCAGACTACTGGAATGAATTAACATAAATTTGGCTTGAGGTCTAAACTGCACCGAAGGATAACAAAGTCCTTTAAAAATTTATTTTTAATCTTTTTTTTTTTTTTAACTGAAAGTTTAAACATTTTACTAACAGAGTGGTTAAAACTGGATTTTCCAAACTGGAAACGTTTAAACATATATGTACACATTCCACACTTGAAGTTACCAAGCATTCTAATTACTCTCCCCACTTCAAAGAATTTTTCATGTTATTGAAAGACAAAATTAAGGAAAGATGAAGATAGTAACTGATGTTAAAACTGCTGATATTTCAAAGTTTAATCATTTAATATATATCTAAATATATACTTAAGAAAATAATTTGTGAAGGTTTATGTAGAAGAAAAGCTTTTCAAAGAAAACAGTTAAAGAAAACAAAGAAATTCACTTCCTCCTATGAATTTCAACTTACTACATTCAATTACTGAGGTATCGTATGGCAAATCAGAAGGACCTCCAATGTCTTTGAGCTGAAATATGGTTACCCTCAGTAAAACCCTCTTCAAACTGAGTCACTGCTGCCATCTGGAATTCAGCAAATTAACTGAAGATTTTTATGTTATGTAAAGACTAAAAATAGTTGTAAAAATAATCTTTGTTGAGTGAATTTGAAAATAGGGATTCCACTCTTGTGAAACCCGTGGATTTACCGAAATGTCATACAGAATAAATAACTGATATTTTTTCTTTTCTTGAAAAGTATGATTGTTCACCCACTTTTGTACTTCAGAATAGCCTATTTAAATCCAGCCCTAAGATTCCTGAAATGCCTCCATCAACATAAACTTCCTATCTGCCTTGCAGATAATTCACTATTTGAAGATACTGTCACTTCTTCAAATAATTCCTTCCAACATTTACCTTTTCTGAAGACAAGGAAAATAATAGCAATAAAATTAAAAGAAATATCAAGGAGCAACACAGTTAAATGGAATCCACTGGCATTTGCCAAACTGTATATGTCTTCTACAGTCTACAGCATTAGCATTTCCTCAATCTAATAATACAGTAACAAGAAACGCTTCAGATAAAAAACATTTTAGCATGCAGTTGGTATTGCATTCACATATCCAGATGTCTAATTCAATTATCCTAATTAAGAGGAAGAATAACTTATATCTTCTAGTGAATATCATGCAGAAATTTTACTTACATTCAGTGCTTCTATAACTTACACAAAAGTTATGGACAATCTAGTAGAATAAATCTTTGGGACCACAGACCAGAATTTACACTCCCACAGATTTTAAAAACACTTATTTTTCATAGGAACCATGTGGGTTTGTAAACAGTTAACTTGAGGGGAACCTCAGATATTTTCATTTAAAGACAAACCTAGCCATGGTGCCCGAGACTCTACTTAGCTAAAACTTTTAAAGCCTTCCTGGGATACATGGGGGACATGAAGGTAGCACAGCTTTCCAGAAACTGCTTGTTGCAGAAAGCCTGAATGCTGGAATTGTGGGTTGCAGGACCTGGGCCCTTGAGGGTCCCTTGCCACAGGAAGACTCCAGTGCTGATGCCACTTGGAGGAACTGTGACCACTGGGTGAGCAGGTCCTGGCAACCCTTCTGACATAGACCTGCTGGAGAGGCACTATTTCTAACAAATTTTTCTTTGTTTTCTAAATTAACATTTTTGCATGAGTTATTAAATCTATTAACTCAGCTAGTTCATTGTTCAGCAAATAAGAGTTCATTAAAATACACTACTGAATGTTTAACAACAACATAACGGACAAAAAATATGATCATTAAATGAACCTTCTAATGTTTGTTCTAACACAATGGTAGGAGAATGATCATCAATATTATTTACTTTATAGTGTCTCAGTAAACATTCATTGAACATTACTAACAGGTTTTAATAATCACATCATTTATTTATTGTCATGGTTTTATGATTTTTGGTACTGGTATTCCACATCATAACATCATGTAGTGCATTTAGAGTTAAAGAGTTAATGCTCCAGCTCCGTGGATCATCGATAGTTCCAGGTATACCTGTCTCAGAAGAGAAGAAGAACTCCATTCCCCAGAGGACTTTGCGATGCTTTGCGTTCTTACGTGTTTACGCTCAGAGGGAAAGATAAAAACTGTCTGCGGTCACGGGACACTCTCTTTCCTTTGGGATCGACTCAGCAGTGGGTGCTCGCTGCCGTCCGCCTTCAGCGTTAGCGTAAGGCCTTCGGTTTATCGGACACTCTCTCTTGCTCATTTTATTTGATTTATTAGCTTTAATTCCAATTATATTGTATTATATTGTGTTATTTTGCTTTCCGATATCTTATTTAGTAAATTAGCTTTCCTCCTCAGATCGTTGCCGCTGTTTTGTTTCTAGGCCCATCTCCCTTTTCCCTTTTCCCTTTCCCCCTTCCCTTTTCCTGGGGCGTGGGTCCGTGGGTCCCCCGCACCAATCGTCACGGAACCGGGCCGAACCTGCCCGTAAACCGTTGACATTTTTGGCGCCCAACGTGGGGCAATACCAGCTGCCTTAGCCGGGCAGAGACATACTTTTAGAGTGAATCTCTGTCTCTCGTTAGCAGGCTTATCTGTACTGCAGGTGCTGTACGGCAAAACACGACCTTGAAGTCTGGGCGTACTGCCAGTTGTCCTGGGATATTTGTAAACTTTTTGGGTACTGCCAGCTAGTTTTAGAAAAGAAAAAAAAAAAATGCTTTCTCTTTTTAAACTGGTCTTAAAGGGACTGCATTTCATCGGTTTTTCCCTTGTAATGCTCAGAACGTACTGGGACTTAATTAAGTTTGCCAGTCTGATCCATGGAGCTTGGTCTCTGTATGATAAACTAAAAACACTGATGGAAATACCTACCTGGCTTTTGTATATGATGTGGCATTCAGTTCCAGAGGGAGTAACTCCAGATGAAGTTGCTAACTCTATGGAACTTGTGATTTTTAAACAGACTCCTGGCCTCTCCTTTGAATTCATTATGCGTTTTCTGAACGCCCATCCAATGCTTGTTATGACTATGGTATCAGTCTCCCTGAATGTACTTTTACTCAGTATTTGTATTTATAATATTTTGAAAAAACCCTCCCCAGAGCCAGAGAATACTGACTGGCAGGGAGTTTGGAGGGACTTAGGAGAGACTTTAGAGAAATGGGCATCACCGGTGTCATGGAACTTTTCTCCTGAACACCTGCAAGATCCTGAGAACTTAAGCAGATATTTGAGACAGGGATGTTGCAGCTCAAACAGATCTGAGGAGGCCCAAATTATTTGGGGTCTGGCTTATGCTTACCGGGCCTTATTCAATACTATCCCAGAGAGGCATAGAGTTTTTGAAACAGAGCGAGAGAGTCTCCGAGCTGAAAGGGACAGTTTCCTGATCCAGAAAGAGAGTCTTTTAGCTGACAATCAGACTCTCCAGTCCAATCTAGACGCCCTCCAATCCGAGCGAGACGCCCTCCAGACCGAGAAAGACACCCTCCAGTCTCAACAAGAAGTCCTCCAGGCCGAGAGAGACGCCCTCCAGGCCGAGAGAGACGCGCTCCAGATTGAGAGAGACGCCCTCCAGACTGAGAAAAACGCCCTCCAGACTGAGAAAGATGCCCTCCAGTCTCAACAAGGAGCCCTCCAATCCGAGAGAGACGCCCTCCAATCCGAGAGAGACACTCTCCAGTCTCAACAAGACGCCCTCCAACCTGAAAGAGACACCCTCCAGTTTGAGCGAGACACCCTCCTATTTGAACGGTACTCCTTCAGAACTGAGCGAGGTACCTACCAGCCAC
This sequence comes from Cyrtonyx montezumae, assembly GCF_038088225.1. Lineage (NCBI taxonomy): Eukaryota > Metazoa > Chordata > Aves > Galliformes > Odontophoridae > Cyrtonyx > Cyrtonyx montezumae. Next base: position 21,042,296 of record NW_027072045.1, on the reverse strand, counting down.
AATAGCCCCTGCCCCCCAGCCAGGTGGGGGAAAGGGATAACAGAGTGTATTGGACTGTGTGGATTCGATGGCCTGGCACATCAGAACCACAGAAATATAAGGCCCTGGTGGACACTGGTGCACAGTGCACTCTAATGCCTTCGAGTCACCAAGGGACAGACTTAATCTATATTTCTGGGGTGACTGGGGGTTCCCAAGAGTTAACCATGTTGGAGGCTGAAATAAGCCTCACTGGTAAAGACTGGCAAAAACATCCTATTGTGACTGGCCCAGGGGCTCCATGTATACTTGGTATTGATTACCTCAAAAGGGGATATTTTAAGGATCCCAAAGGGTATCGATGGGCCTTTGAAATAGCTGCTGTGGACGCAGACAACGTTAAGCAGCTGTCTGCTTTGCCTGGCCTATCAGAAGATCCGTCTGTTGTGGGGTTGCTCCAAGTGGAGGAGCAACAGGTACCGATTGCTACAAAAACGGTGCACAGACGGCAGTACCGCACCAACAGGGATTCCTTGCTCCCCATTCATAACCTGATTCGTCAACTAGAGAGCCAGGGAGTGATCAGTAAAACTCACTCACCTTTTAACAGCCCCATATGGCCGGTGCGTAAAGCCAGTGGAGAATGGAGGCTGACGGTAGATTACCGTGGCCTGAATGAAGTCACATCCCCACTGAGTGCTGCTGTGACAGACATGCTACAACTCCAGTACAAACTGGAGTCAAAAGCAGCCAAGTGGTATGCCACCATTGACATTGCTAATGCCTTCTTCTCAATTCCATTGGCCACAGAATGCAGGCCACAGTTTGCCTTCACCTGGAGGGGCGTTCAGTACACCTGGAACCGTTTGCCCCAGGGGTGGAAGCACAGCCCAACCATTTGTCATGGATTGGTCCAAACTGCATTGGAACAGGGCGGTGCTCCTGAGCACTTACAATACATTGATAATATCATTGTGTGGGGCAATACAGCAGGAGAAGTTTTTGAGAAAGGAGAGAGAATAATCCAGATCCTTCTGCAAGCTGGCTTTGCTATCAAGCGAAGCAAAGTGAAAGGGCCTGCACAGGAAATTCAGTTCCTAGGTATAAAGTGGCAAGATGGACGTCGTCACATCCCTACAGATGTGATTAACAAAATCACTGCCATGTCTCCACCCACTAGTAAGACGGAGACCCAAGCTTTTTTGGGTGTAGTGGGCTTTTGGAGAATGCATGTTCCAAACTACAGTCTCATTGTGAGCCCTCTCTATCGGGTGACGCGGAAGAAGAATGATTTTGTGTGGGGCCCTGAGCAGCAGCAGGCTTTTGAGCAAATTAAGCAGGAGATAGCCCGTGCCGTGGCCCTGGGGCCAGTGCGGACGGGACAGGATGTAAAGAACATCCTCTACACTGCTGCTGGAAAGGAAGGTCCCACTTGGAGTTTGTGGCAAAGAGCTCCTGGAGAGACCCGAGGCCGACCCCTTGGATTCTGGAGTCGGGCGTACAGGGGGTCTGAGGAGCGCTACACTCCAACTGAGAAGGAGATCTTAGCCGCGTACGAGGGGGTTCGAGCTGCTTCCGAAGTAATCGGTACTGAAACGCAGCTCCTTCTGGCACCTCGATTGCCAGTGCTGAACTGGATGTTCAAGGGAAAGGTTCCCTCTACCCATCATGCTACTGATGCCACTTGGAGCAAGTGGATTGCGCTGATTACACAGCGAGCTCGGATGGGGAACCTCAGTCATCCAGGAATCCTAGAAGTGATCATGGACTGGCCTGAAGGTAAAAAGTTTGGAACAACACCAGCAGAGGAGGTATCACGTGCCAAAGAGGCCCCACCATATAATGAACTACCAGACAATGAAAAGAGATATGCCCTGTTCACAGATGGATCCTGTCGCATTGTGGGTAAGCACCGCAGATGGAAATCTGCTGTGTGGAGCCCCACACGACGAGTTGCAGAGGCCACTGAAGGAAAAGGAGAATCGAGTCAATTTGCAGAGGTAAAGGCTGTCCAGCTGGCCTTAGATATTGCTGAACGAGAGAGGTGGCCAGTGCTTTATCTTTACACTGACTCATGGATGGTGGCAAATGCTTTATGGGGGTGGTTACAGCAATGGGAACAAAATGGTTGGCAACGGAGGGGTAAACCTATTTGGGCTGCTGAACTGTGGAGAGACATTGCTGCCCGAATAAAGAATATGGCTGTAAAGGTGCGCCATGTAGATGCTCATGTTCCTAAGAGCCGGGCAACTGAGGAACAACAAAATAACCATCAGGTAGATCGAGCTGCCAAAGTTAAGGTGGCTCAAGCAGACTTGGACTGGCAACACAAGAGTGAATTATTTTTAGCTCGATGGGCCCATGAGACCTCTGGCCATCAAGGAAGAGATGCAACATATAAATGGGCTAGAGACCGAGGGGTGGACTTAACTATGGATGCTATTGCACAGGTTATCCATGACTGTGATACATGCGCCACAATTAAACAAGCTAAGAGAATGAAACCTCTTTGGGGGGAAGGGCGATGGCAAAAGTATAAATATGGGGAGGCATGGCAGGTTGATTATATCACCTTGCCACGATCTCGCAGTGGTAAGCGTTATGTGCTCACCATGGTGGAAGCAACCACTGGGTGGCTTGAAACATATGCAGTACCCCATGCTACTGCCCGAAACACCATCTTAGGGCTCGAGAAACAAGTCCTATGGCGACATGGCACTCCAGAGAGAATTGAGTCCGATAATGGGACTCATTTCAAAAATTCTCTTGTAAATACTTGGGCCAAAGATCATGGCATTGAGTGGATTTATCATATACCCTATCACGCACCAGCTTCTGGTAAAATTGAAAGGTACAATGGGTTGTTAAAAACCATGTTGAAAGCAATGGGTGGCGGAACATTTAAGCACTGGGAGAAGCATTTGGCAGAAGCCACCTGGGTGGTCAACACTCGAGGATCCATCAATCGCGATGGTCCTGCCCAATCCAGATCTCTACCTACTGTAGAGGGAGAAAAGGTCCCTGTAGTACATGTAAAGAACATGTTGGGAAAAGCAATTTGGGTCCTTCCAGCTTCTGGAAAGGGTAAACCTCTCCGTGGAACTGTTTTTGCTCAGGGACCTGGGTCCACTTGGTGGGTGATGCAGAAGAATGGGGATGTTCAGTGTGTACCACAAGGGAATTTGATGTTGGGCGAGTGCAGTTGTTAATTCCATGTATATACTTATATATGTTATGTGTGTGTGTGCTTAATGCATGTTAATCATTGTTCTTCTATACATATATATCAAACATGATGTAGTGATGTGGAATAAGGGGTGGAATGTCATGGTTTTATGATTTTTGGTACTGGTATTCCACATCATAACATCATGTAGTGTATTCAGAGTTAAAGAGTTAATGCTCCAGCTCCGTGGATCATCGATAGTTCCAGGTATACCTGTCTCAGAAGAGAAGAAGAACTCCATTCCCCAGAGGACTTTGCGATGCTTTGCGTTCTTACGTGTTTACGCTCAGAGGGAAAGATAAAAACTGTCTGCGGTCACGGGACACTCTCTTTCCTTTGGGATCGACTCAGCAGTGGGTGCTCGCTGCCGTCCGCCTTCAGCGTTAGCGTAAGGCCTTCGGTTTATCGGACACTCTCTCTTGCTCATTTTATTTGATTTATTAGCTTTAATTCCAATTATATTGTATTATATTGTGTTATTTTGCTTTCCGATATCTTATTTAGTAAATTAGCTTTCCTCCTCAGATCGTTGCCGCTGTTTTGTTTCTAGGCCCATCTCCCTTTTCCCTTTTCCCTTTCCCCCTTCCCTTTTCCTGGGGCGTGGGTCCGTGGGTCCCCCGCACCAATCGTCACGGAACCGGGCCGAACCTGCCCGTAAACCGTTGACATTTATTAACAATGAAAACTGATTATATGCAAGAAGCTCTTCAGAATTTTATACATTTTTATATATTGTATTTGCATACAAAAGCAAATAACATCTTTTACATGACATGAGATTTCACTGATAGCTCAAAGACTGCCTTAGGAAATCACTTAGTGGAATCACAGGGGTAGGAAGAGGCCTCTGGAAATTACCCACTACAGCCATGTTCAACCCACAGCCCTATTTTCAAGGATGAAGCACAGGAAGAGTAGAAATTCATCAAAAAAAATCTGCAATGAACACCTCAAGAGCTCACTAAGACTTGCAACCACTGCCATCAAATCAGACTGATGCATTAATATTTACAAAAATAAGGCCAAATGCCCCAAAAGTGTTATATTTTTGTTGTATTTCTATATGTTTTAATAGATGCAAATAAGTCTTGTTACTTACAGACATTAACTACATATTTTATTTTATTAGGGCTGCTCCAAACATAATACCTCATATTTGGCCCACACTGTCAGAAACGAACATTGGTGGTATGGCAGTAGGAGCTGAACCTTTCCACCAGTATTTCATTATACTTTGCTGCTGTGAAACAGATGACAGCAAAGGGGCAGTCAAACAGAACAACACATCAAAGTGCATTTGAACAAAACGTGTGTCATTGAAATCCCCCACGAGATAAAAACTTCATTCACCGACACCATTGATGCTTGCTGAATGTTTATGGGGACAAAACAGTGGATATGACTGCAGTGGGCAGTATGCTTCTGCAGTGTAGTGGGTTACCTTCAATGCTACAGATTTTTAAGCATAGCCTGCAGGCTCTTATTCACTGCAGGCAAAAATGCATAGTTCACAGTGGTGGAAAAAAAAAGAAAATTTTTAGCTGAGGCTTTGTTACATTAATTAGTATTATTGTGCACAATGTAGCTGCTGTAGTTTACATGGAAATAAATAGGAGGCATTACTTTTGTAGCAACATTTGTAGACACAGCCCTAGACAATTCCTCTTCACTCAAGTGTGGCCTGTGAAAGCCAAAAGGTTGCACACCCATACCCTAGTCCAACATCCCTCCTACAGGAGGCACAGGAAGGAGTTCAGGCAGGTCTTGAATATTTCCAGAGACTTCACAGTCTCTGTAAGTAGTCTGCTCGAGTTCTCTATTACCCTGAAATTCTTTTTTCTCAGGTTCGTATGAAACTTCCTATGTGTTCTTCTTTGTACCTAGTGACATGACAAGGCAATGGTGACATGATGTTGATTGGCAACATCAAGAAGAGCACGGTCCCATCCACTTAACTGCCAACATTAGGTATTTATACACATTGAACAGATGCAGATCTGTCATTCTTTCCTCATAAGGGAAGTGCTCCAGCCCCTAATCATCTTTGTGGCTCTCCACTGGACTTGTCTAGAGGTTCAAAACAGAGCACTTAGACAATTTGAATTGCACTGAAATAGTACTCTGTCTTCCAGAATCCACACTTAAGGATTGAATGTTCATTGGAAATATGCCTACACTGGCTACTGAACACAATTTCAAGCAGACAATTTTGAATGTGAATCAGTGTCCCACGGAATATTTTGCCTTCATATTAGTAAGAGATTCACTCAATTTTGCTTGCTATTTAAAATTTTCCCTGTGCATAAGCTCCAGGAAGCTCCAATTCAATTCTTCAGATTCTGTGTACTAGTACATCAACTAACTTCTGCAATTATGAGTTAGATGACATAAAGTGTAAGTAAATGCTGAGTCAGATCAAATGTCACCTCATGTAGTTAGTTATGATTAGTGAAATATTCTAAACCAGATTCTGTTGCCTGTTAACAATTGTTTCTTACAAAGCTATTTGTACGCATCCTAAAACGAGAGATGAAAACAAATGCGCTAGTGAAAACAGCTTATGCTTACCAGAGACACTGTTACATCTGATCTACTAAGAAAGTAACTGGTTGTTCTAGCATTACAGAGAATTTACGCAACCCAGCATGTTCCATTTGTCACTTTTAATTTCCATCAGCTCGAGAAAAGCTACTTTATAAGTCACTGAATTGAGTTACGGGCTACCGTAGTCTTACATATTTAACTCTGAGATTCCTGCACATTCACTTGATAAATTTATTTTAACAAGCGATAACCAGACTACAAAAAAATATTGAAATTACTGTAAAAAAAGCATTCAGAAATTATGCAAATTAAATGTGATGAAGATACATTTCTCAGTAAGAGAAGAACAAGCAAGATTTCATGCAATTAAGCTCTGAAAGTTGCCACCTTACAAAATCTTCAAATTGAACATAGGAGCCCAATACAGAATCCTTACCTCCAACTCCAACAGACAAGAGAAAAGACTACTATTTTAGAACAGAGTAAGATTTATTTCCTTCTCAACCAGAAATGCACCGAGTGCTGTATTTTCAGATCTCTTTGCTTCACTGCCTCACAGAACACTAAAGTAGCACAGATATTTCTGCCTCTTGGGGCTTGCTTTACATACACTACTTGACTCACAGGGACTGAATCAATGCTAAAGTGTTTGACTTCGTATTGGTAGAATGCTTAAGGGCTTGGTGTTGTTTTTAAATAACTTGTATATGGTTGCACAATTAATATGAACTTGATACTTGTGTTTAACAAACATATGGAAAAAGTTGAGGAGCCTGAAACAGCAAAGATCAGAAAAAGCACTGCTGCATAGATTTTCAGGGGCATTTACTTGCAAAAGAAAGTATACATTTTGCAACACCAATCTTATGAACGTTGGTTCCCTTTCTTCCCTTGCAGCAAGCTATGGAATGCCTCCAGGAAGACAGAAAGGCAACCCAAGGGTATCTCCAAAGCTGTAGCTTTGTCTACCCTCCATGCCATGGTGAGCTCAGGGGCAGCAAATTTTCCTAAACACTTTGGATTCCTTTTATTCTCATCTACATCATTCTCCAAGGGGAAAAAAAAAACACACACTGAGTGCTGTGCAGTGTTTATTTGGGGACTGATTCAAATGACACCTTTAAAAATAAAACCTGATGGGGAAGGACAACATTATTCGGAGAGGGTAAAACTTATAAGAGAACTCAAGAAGTCCTTTGCCCACCCCTTCAAAGTAACTTGCAGGAAAAGCTCCACCTACTGACAGCAGTGTCACTGAGGCAAGAAAATGACAATTAAGTAGGGAATGCTCAATGGAGAAAGTAGTCACAGCAAAGAAGTTGGAGACAAACATTAGCTGAAACAAATTCTCATACAACTCTCATAAAATTACAATTAAGAATGGTTTCATTGAAGCGATGAAATAATTTGTTGACTGCATAACTATAAAAAGCAAGCCACTGTCCAATATGAAGTGTACAGTTAGTTCCAGTTAGATTTTTATAAAATGCAATTATTTATAAGGTTGGTTTTTTTTAAGGTAATTATCTTGAAAGCATACTTTTTGTTAGGACTGGGAAATTGGAATTTTATAGGACTTACTGTAGTGTGCTACAATTTGGCTATGTGGATTCTGTGGCATACTGGAAGAACTTGCTTCCTTAATAAAGTCATAAAAAGAAATTATGCAGTGACACAGTAATGCAACACTGTAATGATTCATCTTTACTTCCAGGCAGAGAAAATAGCACGTTATACACATATTTGGCATGGATTCTTCAGAGTGCTAAGTTTACTATCAAGACTAGTACTCCACTAGCTTCAATCCATAAAGAAAAAGCTCATTTCCAACTGCAATGCAAATTACATATATAATTAAAAATATGATATTTTAATATGAATTTCTCAAGTTTCAAAATACAGAAAGAAGGGCTTGCATTGTTTTTCTTGCTAGTCAGTAAACAGACTTCTTTGTAAAGTGGTAAATCCACTTCAAAAGAAAAATGTTTCTAGTATGAAATAGAGAAGGGCATCATCCCAGCCTTGAGGTTTCTGAGACCTCTAGATTGTTCATTCCCAGAGCATTTTAGGGTAGCATGAAGTTTAGGCTGTAGGAACCTACTACCATTAAGCCCAATTCCTCGGCAAAACCCAGGACTCCTGTGTTAAACTATAAAAAAAGCTATAAAAAAAGCTTCTCCAGCACACACACTCTCATCAACTTCTGAACTCAACAGCTGCTTCTATGGGATATCTTTCTAATATTCTAAAGATGCTACAAGATGACAAATGTGTCCCTGACAGTTTCTGCTTCAATCTTATTATTACTGTACATCCACATTGTAGAGTAAATAACTCCTAATGACGATACTCCACCAGGGAATAGTATAGAAGATGGTATATTTTAAGTAGTTCTATATAAACAGTTATACAGGTAATACAAAAGAGAAGATGGCTCACCTTTAAGATGACAAGGCTCGCAGAGGACTCCACATGGGAGGGATCTCCAAGAAGAGATCCTTCCCTGGTGGTGGTCAGCCCTTAAATGGGGTTTGAGAGAGGAGGAACTAGGCTCCACCCCTTCCACCCACACAGGTATATCACCTTCACCTGTGCCCCCATGGCTGACTTGGTGCTCACCTCAGGTGACCAATCAGTGGTTCAGGCCGTGATTCAGCAGTTCCCATACACACATAAAGACTGGTTATATTTACTTCTTGAACTGAAACTGGCAGGTCTTGTTTATATATAAAACAGAGATAGGACTAATCTGAGTAAACCCAATTCATCCACAGTCAGAAAAAGTCAGTCAGACTTAAGTTTATTGTAAGGACAGCATCTTTTCCAATATACCTTCTTCAGAAACGTTGCTTATGATAACTTCTAAAATGTCTTCACCTCCATATCTCTTATTCTTCTACTTGGAAAACAGTTTAATTTGGTTCCCCACGCTATAGATAAGTAACATTGATTTAATTATCATTTGGGTGTATAATTAAATTTAAGCAGTTATACCTAATCTTCTGAATTTGAACCAACAGAACTATTTATTGTCACACAGATCATATATTTATAAAATCAAAACAAATGAATGGTTGCAATAGTGATTTCAATTAAGCTATTTCTAAAGATGGAAATAAAACTTTATTTTTATATACACAACTAAAACTACCATCCATAAAAACACGTTATGCAAACTGAGTTAATTGGTGTTTTTGCTAAAGACCCTCACCAACTAGAAAGGATGCCTATTTCCCTTTCTCTTCCTCCCTGTACTGTAATTTCAACATTGGCAAAGAAAAATTGTCATTAATAGCTAATGATTTTCTCTTTCATTAAAGATACTTTCAAGCCAGAAATTGTATTCCCAATCATCATTGCAGTAAGGGTGTTTACTCATTTATTTACTCAGCATTAGCTAAGGTACATATTAGAATTGCTTCAATACACAGCAGAATGTAACGTGACGAATAGGAAAAAGTTCACTAATTTAACTTCTAGCTACATTCAAAGTACTGAACAGGAGCAGCTGGTTTCTTTTGTGCATCGTGTTTCAGAGATGCAAATACTACGTGGCTCAGGACCTGTGCCCTCAGTAGCAAGCACACTCACCTCAGCTCTACTCTCTTCTTGCCCCTGCTGAAAGCAGCAGCAAAACCCCAGGGTACACAGTAAGATTAATTGCTACTGCCTCTGCCTTTCAGTGCCATTTCTGAGGCTAGACATTAATCAGAAGTTAACAAAAGAAGAAGAATAATGAAAGTCTTTAGAGATTTTTTACACTCAGGAAAAATAGAGTCAAAATACTACCTGTGATAAGTGTATCATTTGTTTGGTTTTTTACACATTACATATATTGAGAATTGTTACTGATAATGTGCTGAGTGCCAGCATTGCTCTCTCCACAGTTGGCCTGGAAAGCGTAAAATCACACAGCTAAGTGCTGGTAGATGATGCTTTCCACGTGCTCCTGAAAATTCATCTGCATAATACGTACAATACCTGCATAATATTTTAACCCTACCAGGCTTAAGGTCCGTAACTAGAAAGGCCAGAGTATTGAAAACAAACAAAAACCCTCTTCTCTGTAATGCTGTAACACGATAGAAAAAGCTGCAGCAAATCAGGAAACGCTCAAATACATCAACTGTGAACTCAAAAGCAAAGAAAGAATCTGCTTACCTTCAGAAGGCCTCAAGTACAAAGGAATCTCCAACAAAACACCCTTACCACTTCTGCCAACCCTTAAATGAAGTTTGTGTAGGGACAGACCCTGGCTCCACCCCTTCTGGTATCTCAGGTACATTGCATGCACCTGAGCATCAGGTACCTCAGGTACATCAGTACCTCAGGTACATTGCATGCACCTAGGTTGGCCCTGCCTCCCACCAGGTGCTCCATCACTGCTTCAGTCTGTGACTTAACATTTCCACTACACCTGTCCTACACGTCCTTACCTTGTGTAAAATTCGTATCAATCAAACTCAGATTGTTTGAGAAGGGGCAAATTTTTTTCAACATATTAGCATAAAGAATGATATTTTCAAATGTTGGAAATACTGGTTAATTTAGCATCCAAACACAATAATATATATACAAAGTCTTTACCACACCAAAGAACACTTTAAAAACTATTTAGTATGAAGTTTCTCTCATAAAAATAGACCTAATACAGTCAATAAAGTATCTAGATGCTTCCTTGAATCACTGCTGTCTTGGCAATTCTGTCCAATCATTTTGTCTATAAAACTACTAACATAATTCATAACATAATTCACCAGAAGATTCCAGATAAAATTCCTTACAGATTTAATGCCATCATTTTCTAAATAAAATTCAGCAAAGGCGTGACCTGATTTGAGAAGAATTTTTATAACCACAAGAACAATGTCTTTGAAAAGGTTTGCAGTGTTTCCAATGACTGTTATACATATATAGCACATGTAAAATGATGATAAAGATGTATTATTGACGAATGGTAGGCAAATGTTTTACGCTTAATTCTAAGCACAGTATCTCAGACTTCTTTGAATTCTACTAGCCTCCCCACGAGTGCCTGTTTGGAATGGACTGTGTGATGGTGATGAAACGATAGCTCAGAAACACCTACATGCTGAAGGATTCTTTATGTGCTATGTGTTAGTTGGGAAGCATTAAATTAAATTCATTTTGACCTGCATGTTGCTAAGGAGGATCACATTCTCTGTAAGTACATTGACAAGAATGCAAAGTGTATGTTCCTCACACTACATTTTTTGGAGTCTTTCTAAAAATATAATTAGCTAAAATGACAAGTTAGAAATTGTGTTAATATTAATTGTAGCAGATGGAAATTTGAGGGGAAGGAGAAAGGCTAATTTTAATTTCCTTTAATAAATCTATTTAAAAATAGAGCTGTACCAGCTGCAAGTTATTCCCAGCCAACTTGTACTCACTGGAATTGAAAAAATACTGTCAAGTTCACGGGTAGCCAACTACTTGATCACTAATCTAGAAGCTACAGTAGGTCCTCTGAAACTGGGACACATTCCACACAAATTCTTCCTTCCAGAGCACGATAGCTGTATTAAACTCTGTTAAATGTTAAAAAGATCTACCCTCTGTTAAGATAAAGATAGGAATGTATAGCACTTGTCACTGTAAGGGATATTGCCAGAGCTGTGCACAAGATCAGCAGTTTGCCTACGCTGTAGTCATATTTGTGCAGAAATTGTGCTTGAGACCCAATACAAGTCTAGCTGTTATAAATAATTCTTGCTGTTATAAATAAAGTGCTGATTTGCTTAAAAAAAAAATCAGAGCCTGATCTGGCAGGTTACTAAATGTTTCAAATCGTTCAGACTTGCAGAGGATTTGAGAATGACTGTTGGTTCATTATCTAGCCAGGTTCGTGTAATTGATGCATCACTAGTTATTTGGGAAATCCTCTCTCTTGCTTTCAAAATGTTCAAATACGTACATACCACAGGTAGTTAGCTACCTTAACAGAAACCTTATCACACTTTTCCAGGAGAAGTATGTATACCATTTCACCTGGAGGGATTTGTAATATTGTTTCAGACTCAGTTTCTTTCCTTTAAAGATTATTTAACTCTAAGTTATTCTGGAGTTAGTTTTGACATTTCTCTCACTAATAGAATGCCTCATCCTTTGGAGATACAAATGCTGCTTTAGCAGATCAGGTACCACCTCCTGTTGCTGACTATCCCACTAACTTGACTCAGAGCCGTCAAACTTCCCCCACATGGTGACTCAGATCTTCCACTTCAGTGTGAAGCACCTCCAGTCGCTGAACCTTGGGTTTTACATTTGCTTGTGAATTAATAAAAAATTCTTCATCCAGACACTTACAATGGATTAATGCATGCAAATCAATACCGGCCATTAAATCAGATGAGAAGTGATGGAAATTAATTGCTCTGAGATTATGATAGCTTTTGCTAAGTGGTCCTCACATATTTTGAAGGGAAATGTAACAACAGCACTACTCATCTTCTGAGTATTTTATGCTTTTTAGAGGACACTGTAGCTACACTGTTTCCAGTATAAATTTAGTTGAATAAACTCAAACATTCAAAATTTCCAGAGAGAGTACACTATTACTCTATGAGTGTCAGGATGTAATTATAGGTAAATCACAGTCTATGCAGTCTGGTCATTCCATAAACAGACAAGAACATTATTAAAGAACACAGGTTAAGGTAAGGTTATGTATACAACAAAATGTAAACTTAACATTTTATCTGATTTTATATATATAATCATATACATATATATATTTGTGTGTGTATATATATAGCATGTATATATGATGCATATATATGTACACTTTCAGAGTAACCTACATACACATATGTATAGATATCACTCTGAAAGTACTGCCTCCTATTTATTTTGATGGAAGCTGCAACTGATACAAAACGCTCTTTTTTGAGTATTTTCAACAGCACTAAACAAGAGTCTGCATACCACACCCATAAAAATCTGCATGGACATCTGGAATCTGGCTTGATTTCACGTCACTGTCAGTAGTGCTGAAACGTATTGTCCACCACCTCACTGTGCTCACATCCACTGTTTGGTCTCCATAAACTATCAGCATCAGTGAATGTCTGTGCATGCAATATTTTCCACATGCAGGAATTCAGTAACACATCTTTGCTTCACACCCACTTCTATGTCAGATGCAATTTTGTCTGGCTGCCCCACTGCTGCTATCTGTCATGTGGCAACAGCATATAATGGAATATTGGAGGGAACGTTCAGCCTCTAGAGTCATACCACCAACATCCGCCTCTGATGTCTTGGGCCAACACAATAGAATAGGAGGCAATACTTTTGAAGCAGACCTAGTATGACTCAACATATTAGAGAGACTTTCCAGAATTAACAGCAATTTTATTGCTACAGTACTCATTAATACAAGTATTGCTCATATGGCATTCCAAAGATTACACCGTTTCCTGTGTACATCACAGAATTTCCTGGTACTAGATGTTGCAATCCAACTGTAAAATATTATCAACTTGTCACGGTTTGCAGGACAGTTTGACCCGGTACCGTGACAATTGAGGCAGGGGACCCACGGGCCCACACCCCGGGGAAGGGGAAGGGGGAAAAGGGAAAAGGAGAAGGGAGATGGGCCTAGGAACAAAACAGCGGCAAGGATCTGAGGAGGAAAGCTATTTTACTAAATAGATATCAGAAAGGAAAAATAACACAATATAATATAATATAATTGGAATTGAGGCAAATGAATCAAATAAAATGAGCGAGAGAGAGAGTGTCCGATAAACCGAAGGCCTTACGCTAACGCTGAAGGCGGACGGCTGCAACAAACACCCACTGCCGAGCTCGGTCCCGAAGGGAAGAGAGAGTCCCGTGACTGCAGACAGTTTTTATCTTTCCCTCTGAGCGTAAACACGTAAGAACGCAAAGCATCGCAAAGTCCTCTGGGGAATGGAGTTCTTCTTCTCTTCTGAGACAGGCATACCTGGAACTATCGATGGTCCACGGAGCTGGAGCATTAACTCTTTAACTCTAAATGCACTACATGATGTTATGATGTGGAATACCAGTACCAAAAATCATAAAACCATGACACAACTATTTAGTATTTCTTGCCTAGAGTCATTTAAAACACACTTTCTAAGTAGAAATGAGCAAGATGAAGGTATGTATAATGACATTACATGTTTCTGACTTGGCCTCAGTTATTATAATAGGTACCAGTTCTAAATCATTGTACTTATTTCTGTTCTTGCAATTTAACATTGTTTGAAACTGAACAAAATCTTCTTCGTTTTAAGAATCTAATTATGTCAAAAATTACTGGGTAAAACAAACATATAAGACACATTTTAAAAAGCCTTTATTATGTTTTTCTTATATACATTTAGGTTTATTATATTTAAAATCTATAGTAATTCAAGATGAAATAAGAGTAACTTTGAGCTCATTGAATTATGAAGTAGAACAAACTTGCTATCCAGGTACATATTCCGACTTCAAAATGGCACACGGCAGCTTCAAGTTGTCACAAATTACTAAGGACAGACAGCTGTTTCTACCTATACAAACACATTCTTACTGTATTTGTATCTATCTGTTACTATCAGAAGATAGAAAATCTTGCTTTCTTACCCTATCCTCAAAAGGCAAAACATAATAAATCTTCTAATAAAAAAAGCTATTTCTTAACACTGAAAATGTAACTACAGTACTTACCTGATTTTTGTCAAATTAAAATCAATGCCATCTCCTTAGAGCTTGAAGAATAAGGGAAATACTTCTTCAAAAATTCCATTTAGGTAACACTTACATAGATATGAAATATAGTAATCGACTGTAGATAAGGATCTAGGAATTAGACAAAAACAGTAATTGTTGTATTTGAAGAACTGGGTACCTGCATGCTATGGGTATTCAGCAAGCTACATATGGGGTCCATGTCATTAAAAAAAAAAACCTTACAGAATATAATCTTCTAACTAGCAAAACCAAGAAATTACTATTTTTAAAATATGAATTCACACCTTTTTCATCAGATAAGAGAAAAAAGAAAATAATCACAAAATCGACTTTTTTTACATATACTTTTTGGCCAGCAAAACCCTGATCTTTCTAAATGTAGAGAAGCAATTCAGCTTCACTGACTGCAATATGATAAGTTTATAAATAAAGGACTCATGGAATAAAGGGAGAAAGAAGAGATTGAAAGCAAGAGGAGTTCTCCCCATATTTTCTTGGTTAACCCCTTGTTCAATAGCATCTTCAGTTTACAGTCTACTACATCTTCCCTTTAATGCTGCATGGTTCAGGCCTGCTTGCAGTAACGTGTTTTATGGTAGAGAACCTTGCATTAGTTCTACTTTGAGATTTTTGTCCTTAATACTCTTCAAATGGCAAGATTCTATCAGTTAAATTGAATTTATTTTCACAATTATTTTATGTTAATGTAGCCTGGATGATTTTTCTTTCCACTTTTTATTCCTGAAATGCCTATTTTTTTCAGGTAATTTGGAAGATATTGCTGACTACTAGAATCTTCTGGGTCATAAACTAACTTCTCACAAGGCAACATTTCACAAAAGAATGAATTAAGATTTCATTAGAACACTGGCTCTTTTTACCCGTTTTAAAGTCTTTATGGCAGGCTTCTTTAACAAAGAATGGTCCTTGAGAATGGGGCTCATCTCTCTTTTCTCATCTCTAGACTTTAGGCATATGGCCAAATGAATCAAGCTGTTCTGAGTGGAAAGAAATAAAGTACTTCCAGAGTATGATTCCACCTATATTATGGATTATGCTTAGAGAGTTGAAATTAAGTGTCCACAAAGAATAGTACCTCTCTCCACTATCCAGAAGAAGTACAGATTACTAAAGACATTGTACTACTAAATTGAAGTAAGTGCTAGGATTTTCACCTTCATTGCATAATATAGGAATTTTCATACTGCATCCTGGCCACTAGTCTGTGTAGCCCATGGTGGTTTGTCTACAGTAAAGTCACTGTATAACTCAGAAAACTTCTGTAGAATATCAGAGTAATTTCTGGGCCAGACATCATCGTAATTCGCCTTATAATTTTAGTCTCTGAATCAAAAGCTTTTCTTCCTTTAATGTTTTTGAGGTAAGAGAGGACAAGTAATGTTTCTAGAAAGGAAGGAATTTGGAAGAGACAAAAGAACACACTCCCCACTGCATCCCAAATAAATAAACAGCTGAACCAATTATCTGGTTAATAAATGTATTTTGAACATGACTTAATTTGGGGGGGGGGGGGGGAGAAAAAAGAAAAAAAAATAGAAAAGAGAAAATAAATTCATGTTAACAGCATTGACCAGACTCCCTGGTTTAAACATGTGTACTGCAAAATCTAATAATGACATGATGAGTATAGTTACAAAATAACTCAAACTAAGTGTGAAACATGGTACTCATACTAGGAAACAAAGCAGGTGGGCTAAAACTTTGATATACAAACTCATGTTAATTTGTTGTCACAATATATCATTCAGATAAGTGGTTTAGTACAAGTCAAAGAAAAGACGTGACACTTTGCAGCAAGCAAATTTCTTGTACAAAAGTATTAAATGCTTTTCTTTGAGACTAGGTCATGAAAAGAATTTTTCCTCAGTGTTATTTGCCCCAAAGAACAATTCTGTACAGGTCAAGATATTATAAAGGATTCTTATTTTTTTCTGAGGCTTTCATTCACCACTGTTTGGCTTCAGTATACTCGACTGCATTCACAATTGTTCTACTAAAATCCAATTGTGGCTAAAACAAATATTGCATATAAGATCTATTATTAAAACATGTTCTGTTACAGAGAAATATTCGACCATATCCTTCTATACTGACAAATCCTATCCACATTTTTTCTTGTTATATGCAGAGTATTCAAATCAGCAGTACCCTGTGTGTTTTTGACCCATTAATTCTTTTAGTCTCAGCTTCTATTTCATTTCCAAAGTCTTGAATTCTTAAAAGCTGTGGTTTTTTTTGTTTGTTTGTTTGTTTTTGTTTTTTTTTTCTTGGGAAATACAAAAGCCTTCCCCTGTGGCACATGCATTTTTAACATTACCTGAAGTGTCATAGCAAGCTGCATCTCTCTCATAGCTCATTAGATTACAAAATTATGTGATCCAAAGAAACACCTGAAGGCAGGTGACAGTGAATGTCACAAGGCAATTGTCAGAATTTTAGAAAATATGCAATGCTTTTTACAGATCCCCCTTATTAGAAATCTTTTCTAAAAAGAAAAAAATAACAACTTCTTTTTCTTTTTAAAATCAGCTTTGTTCTTATTGTTCTTGATGAAAAAATTTCAATACTTCTTTTCATAGCATTCTGAAATTTCAGGTCTGCTATTCCAGCAAGATCAGTTTTTAACTTAAAAATATACACTGATCATCATTCTTCTGGAAAATATTTTAATTTTCTGAACCAAATCAAAATGAAGCCAAGTTAGAAGGTGCCCAACTGTTTGTGAATTATGTCAGAGGTTTGGACGATGTCATTAAAAGGCCAACAAATACTATTTGAAATCTATCATCCAGGTCTGAAGGAAAACAAATTCTAAACTGTTTAGCATAAAAGAAAAAGTGACAGTATTATGCTGGATCAGATTCAAATAAGACATATAACATGAAGTATATAAACGATTTTCTCACACTAGCCAACTTACAGTTGTAACCCATGTAACAGGGGTAACATGACTAATACAGAAGAAACCATTCAAAAAATATTTTCCTTTACTAATGAATCTTGTTTCTAACTCATCCATTCTGTTAATTTGCAGTGTAATTTAGGCACTTAGCTTACCTGTACACAGTAATATGACAAATTCAGAGAAATAAGTCATTGTGCAATACAGTTATTAAACTGGAGATCCCATCTACAAAACCTGCAGATTCTATCAATGCTGTTTCAAAGACTATCTAAACTGAATATTAAGCTTTATATTGTCAAAGTGGATACTTGGAAAGATGTCAAGTTTGAGATAAATGATCTAGTCTATAATGTAAAAAAGGCCTTTCAGGCACCTATCTTAGTCTATGTCAGGGTAAGACAAAATCAGAACTTCTCCAGGAAGTGAAACTTACAAGAAATGTGTAGGTTCTATCAAGTGGTGCTTATCCTTGAACCCAGCGCATTTTTCTGTCTCTTGACTATGGCTAATGAAAATACAAGTCTGATTCATAATTTCATTTAATGTAAAATGAAAATAGCAAGGATAATTAGTTTTTACATTGTTGGCTTATAAAAAATTCTCTGGATATCCTTCATTCCCTTTTTAGAGCAAAATATGGATCAATTCCTTCAGTACTGAAAGAGTTTTCATTAATGAGATGCTGTTCTCTAATGAGTCTAAACTGCAACTAGCAATCTAATCTTTGAATGCTTTTCTGCCCAGAGCTGTTCAGTAAGCCAACCAACCTGTCACTGCATACGTATCTCTGTATAGAGGCACCAGAGGAAAAGAAGAGAGTTAGTAGTCCCCAGCTTAGATACATACAGCAACTTTGCTGGCCATACAGAAGCGAATACATTGCCACGACTGCCTTACCAACATAACTCAAATGTATTTTGCTGCAATAAAAGAGGAGGAGACTATAAACTTCAGGGTTTACTTACAGGTAGTTCAAGTTATTCTAAACGGTAACAACTTTTTCTAACTACCGCTATCAGCTTTGCTCATTTTTGGGGGGTAGACCTATCTTTCAAAACAAGGCTTAAACAGTACCATATGTATGTGATATTGTATATGGTAATATTGTGCATTTCTATGTGTTTTTGTTTGTTTGTTTTTTCCCAGTTTCCATCAAGCATGCAGTATTAGAGTTTACAAGAGAGGAAAATAAGCTACAATTTTTGCAACACAGATTAAATTACTCTATGTTCTTCCAGAATCATCTCTCGAAAGAAGGCAGTTCAGTTGCTCATTTCAAAGAAAGATCACGTATCATGTTACTGTTTTCATATCTGCATCTTTAGAAACTCTCCAAATATCTGTTCAAAGAGTAGCGATCAGTTGATCTTAAGTACATTCATACTGAGGCAATGGTATTTTATTTGTGTGTATGTTTTGAATGCAATTTTCTTAGATGTTTGAGAGTGCCTTTATAAATGATTACTTGATTTTTCTGTGTTGCACTCAATCTGAAATATAGCTGCCTGCCACCCGTCAGCAAGCCAGTTAAGCAAAAATTTTGGTCTTAACATAGGTGAAATCCCTTAACCAGGGTGAAATAACTACTCTAACTTACTATAGAATTTCGAAACAGAAATAGTGACAAATTATATCTGCAGTTAGCTGGTGACTTTATTATCAATAGCTACCACATACACTAAATTAACTCTACAGGCAACGCAGCTAAGCACAGCTATAGTGAGTTTTGATTAGGTATTAGTTTGTTGTTTGTTGTTTTTGTTTTTTTTTTTACTGAGGAGACCACGTTCTTGTGTAGCTTTTTATTTCCTAGTTGTTTTTCTTGGATGTACTGTGTCAGGAACTTTCTCTTAATTTTGTTCATGACAGCTGACTATTTCCATTTTCATTCTTTATAAATATCTATGTTTTAAACAGAACTCATTCCTTTGGACCTGTCACAAGTTTTATCATCCCTGCTTTAGATAGCTAATCTTCACTTTATCTTCTGTCCTACTTTTTGTGATCTTTAAATTGTCTCCACCAAGTTTATAGTGACATGAAGCTAGAAAGCACTACATTTTCCCCCAGTTCTTCTTTCACTGTAATGTATTACTGGGCTGTTCTTTGCTCCTGTTGCACTTTAAACCTTCCATTAACTATGTAAAATTTATTTGTAACTTTTCACAATGATAACACTGTCATAGCCTGTTTCCTAAGAGAAAATCAAAGCAGTGATAGATGAAATAATAAATTCATGACAAGAATAGGAACAGTGAAAAGAATTGTCTTGGGCTCTTCTACATCAACTGGTGACAGATAGGTGTAGAAGTGCTTTAAGTTTTATATTAACTTTTAAAGATGTAAATACATTTGTTCAAACCCTTTGCATGCCACTCTAAAGCATTCAGCTGACAATTCCCATGTTTTATGTTTAACCTCCTTCACAGCACCTTAGATGTGGGATGACAGACAAAGCAGTAATTTGTTGTGATCAACTGATATGTTTTTTATTCCTTTGATAATATTAATAGGGATACAAGTACTTGAATATGTTTCAATTTTTAAGGAAGATGACAAAAACTGCGTTTGCTACACAACAGGAGTTATCTCCCCTTCTTACAGCTGACAACCAGCAAAAAGTTAAGATGTGTTGCTGTGTGATAAGGGATGAATCATCCCAGCTCACTTTGTCAATTCTCTTCCATTCTAAATTTGTGTTTCAGTTGTCAGAGCTCCTGCATTACTTTAGGGTCAGAATGGTGTGTTTTAGTCCTGATCTTGATGGGGCTCGTTCCAGATTTCATTTTACTATGACTTGGACACCACTCTACATAACTTGACCTATGACCTAAGTAGGCCAGATAGAAAGAATCGATGCAAAAGGTCATATGAATATTTCCATCCTTGTTTGCCTTTTGTTTTTCACTTGTACTGCACACTAATCATCAGTGTGACACAAGAATCGAGCAAAGAGATAAAACCCAGCCAGGAAACATCAATGATTTTGTATTTGTCTCTCTTCAGAAAGCCACAGAATTGGACAGTTAGAATATTTTCTTCTCCGTCTGATCTCTTAACTGGATTATTATTGTGCTCCTTTGATTTTCTGAATAGGTTATTTTAACAGGAAGCAATCATATGAATTCTAAAGCTGCTGTCTCTTTTGAAACAGAATTTTAAATGTTGTGATATAAAAGGACAGAAAGATTCAATTGACTCAAAAAGTAGAGAAGATAGTCTCAAGACAAACAGCACAGAAAAATATCAAATAGTTCTAAATAATTTTAGTTCAAGTGATGAGGCAAACAGTTGGAAAATGCAGACTTGGATAGTCAGAGGCTTGCAAATATTTAAATATCATAAAAATAAGGACTAAAAAATAGAAGAATAGGATGAGAAACGGAAAAAAAAAATCTGTACCTAGTTGACAGATGAATTCTGAATCCAGTTCTTAATAAATAGGACAGACCAGCTGTAATTGGCAAGCATCACTTCAGACAGAAATGTCACTTTTATTTGGAAAAACTTTTCCTCTGAACTAAACATGGTGAAACCACCCTCACATCATTACAAAAAAAAAAAAAGCACACTCAGTGTGGGCATAAAATATTATTGAAGTCATGCTGTTCTTTCCCTTCACATTCTCATTAAAAAGTAGATAGCACAGCTCTGCAGAACTGTAAATATGTGATCAAAATTGTATTAAAGCAAATACTTCAAATACAAACTCAGAAAATCTTTAATATCTAAACATTAAACTACAAAATGTTTTTACGTAGAGTATCTATGAATTTTGGATGCGGAACATGAGAGATGCTTACAGACATGTTTCTTCTGCTCTTGTATTTATATTATTGGGCATGAATTAAATGACTGTTTCAATAGTACCTTCAAAATAACCCTTGACTCCTTCTTATGAAATGTACTATTTCCTCTTGAGCATATTGAAATAAGTTACTATAGAAACATCTATTTCCTTTTAATACTCGAACTTAAATATAAAAATAACATTTAGGTCAAGAAGGTGACAAGTGATTGTCCTTCTGAGAATAAGAAAACACAAGATATTCCACCAAATTAACCTAGGATAGATCTACAGGTAGCCTACATTACTGTCACACTAGGGAAAGAAATTAAGTTTTAAAGAAGGCAGAATATTCATCAGTAAAAAAGACACTGTAGTGCAAAATTTTGCCATATATATGTATTTCACAGAAGTCTTTTTTATACTACATGCTTTCTAAAATGTCAAACTTATTGAGTTATAAGTTCTAGAACACATTTCTGAAATATACTCGATAATCCTGAAGATGAATTTATAGAATAAAAATGGATATTTTTTTTTAACTCACGAATTTGTTGAACATGTCTGACTGCCACTTTGTGCTCCGAAAGTAATGCCGCCTATTTTACTATGTTGGGCCATTATTTCAGAGACAGATGTTGGTGGTATGGCAGTACCCTTCCCAACAATAATCTGCTAAATTATCTTGCTATGTCTGATAAAACGGCATCTGGCAAGTGCATCTGAAACAAAGCTGTGGAATTTAACTCCTCCATGCTGAAAAAAAGGCACCCAGGCACCCATTGACATTCTTCGATGCTTGCTGAATGTATATGGTAACCGAGCAGTGGATGTTAGCACAGTGAGGTGGTTAGTGGTGTGTTTCAGCAGTGGTGACAAAATAAATTACAAAACATGTTCCAGTCAGTCATGTAGATTTTCATCAAGTGTGGCATGCAAGATCTTGTTCACTGCTGGTGAAAATGTATAGATAATGGTGGTAATTATGTTGAAAAATTGTGTTTTGTAACTGAGAATTTGCTGTATCATACAGCCTTGTTGTACTCTTCCTACATGTTGTAGTTTCTATGGAACTTAATAGGAGCCATTACTTCCAAAGTGAATTAAATTTGCTGAATGAGGACTAAAGTATTTGGCATCTTTTAAAACTGTGTTCTAAGTGTTCTAATATTAAGCAAATGATGTCTCCAAAACATGGCTAGTAACATAAATTTGCATAGGCTTAGGAGAAAATGGCTATCTTCACATGGGTGAAAACTGGTATCTTCTGCCTGATTAATGTCTCCCACTACCTGGTTCTGGAATATTTATGGAGAAGATTTTTTTGTTATGTATCTTGGTAGAAAGATGAGTTTTAATTTATTTTGAATATAGCATTTTGTGAGCCTATTATACATTTTGTACAGAACATGGAAATAACATGGATCACTTCACAAATACCTACACACAAAATAAGACGTCTCAAAACAAACAGGTACTGCATTTAAGGGCACATAGATGAGATTTAAAAAACATCTATCAGCAATAGATTTTGAGTTTTAAAATGAACTGCTTGTCTGCTGAAATTATCAATAACATCCTGGTGTTGATTTCTGAAACGTACTTAATAATCCTGAGGATGAATTTAATTTAAATTTTATTTTTAAAAGAATTTTTAAAATGAATTTAATTTAAAATTTGAATCACGGGCAATTTGATAATTAATCTTCAATACATAAATAAATAGCGTCCTTAGAAATGTAACTAAGAGAGCCACAGTCCTAGTTAAAGCAAGTAAGATTAAAGTTCAATAAATGTAAACTACAAGCTCATTATGCTTTTTTTCATTCTTGTGGTTTTTTTTTCATTTTACATTGTATCCGAAAATACGACTGGATTCATCAATGTATGAAAGCCTCTGTATAGTTGTAGGCCTCTGATCAACTCCCTTCATGTTAATTATACAGCACTTCTAATGCTAAACGTGTTTTGTCTAGGTCAGGGCTACCATAACAGTCCCAAAAAGTAAATTCTTTGAATTTTAAGATCTTTTTTTCTATGTCATAACACTATCGACATATTGCAAGCAATTTTAAAGATTATTATTCATCTAGTCTCATCAACAACCTGATCAACAAAATCAAAATACTGGTTTTAAAAAGCTTCTTATTTCTGTTGAGCATGTTAATGCTCAAAGGTTCAGTACATATAGTGAGGCTTCGTCTACAGCAATAAATACAAAACTATTTCTGGATTTGACCAATATTGCCACAAGTTTTTCACAGTTTTATAACAACAAGAAAAGTTAAAAGAGCTTGTTTCTTTACTACAAAATCAATAAAAAGCTGCCTAGTCAATTTCTTACAGAAATTTGTGAATTCGTGGGAATTTTCAATAGTTATGAATTCACCTTTTGTTAATACGAGTAATGAAAAAAATCAGCTTGCGTTTACATCTGGAAAATAGTACATACCTCATGGATCTGAAACATAGGCAGCTGGAATTCTACACAGTGATTATCTTTCTCCTCTTATCATCATAACAGACTTTTCACTATGGCAACCAGCAAATTCTTTATATTCAAGTTCAGTTTTTATTTCCAAAAACTAGAATACAATATTTTAAGTCTTGAAAACACTATAGCCATCCTAAAAATTATTCTGCCAAATACCATGTTTCCTTAAGATAGGATATCCCCAGGCTCAATCAGAAGGGAAGCCTTTTTGACACTCATGAATATAGGTCTTATAGGAGCAAGGGAGGAAGTCACTTTATTTCTTACATGAAGAATGTTTAGTAAGTGGGAGTTACAGAGATCGTATCACAGTGTTAAGTGTTTCTTCCGAAAGATGAAGATAGAATAAAGGGAGGAAATTCAGTCAAGATTTCCAGGCACTACGTACCGATCACTGATACAATGGTCACAGGGAATTGCATTATCTTCTGTTAATTCAAAACAGTTAGCTCCAATCTCCTCTAGTGTGAGAATATTATTATATGTTGCTAATGGGCTCTATTCCCCTGTTTAAAATTTCCTAGCCAACACTATTTCATGGCTGAAAAGAATCCCAGTTAAACCCCAGATGGTGTTTCTGCAAGGAGATCACTAGAAAAAGATCTGCAAGAAAATAATCCACAAAGGAAGACATCACACAGCCATGCTGTTTAGCCTTAGAAGGCTATCAGTTTCTACTCAGATGACCGATTCATGCTGAATCTGTAATTTCAGTCTTTTACAGAAAGGATTTATAATGCATTTTTAATTTCATCTGTTAGACTTCTTTTTTTTCCTAGTATATATATATGCCAAACTCATAAACTTCCCACTTATTTTTTAAATCAGTAAAGTGGATGCCTTTAGCTGATGAAATAAAAAAATTACATAGAATTGAGTGCCCAGACATAATCACTGCTTTGCACAATTTGTTCACCTACAGGTGTCAAGAAAGATCTGCCTGTATACATGTTCCTCATTTGATTAATTCCTGCCCCAAATTTGTTTTCACAAGGAGTTTCAATGAAAGAGAGGGCTATTTAAAAAAATAAAAAACTCAGTCTTGCAGAGTTCATGGATGAGTGTATGGCAATAATTTAATACATAATGCAAGTAATAAATACTGGAACACAGCTTAGAGAACATACAGGCTACCTACTTGCAGCCAAGTGCAGCCAAATGTCATCTGTTTGCTTGCAGAAGAGCTAAGCAACCACAGAAAAACATATTTTGCAAGATGATTGACACTTTTCCTGATGAAAATTGGAAACCACTAATTTCAGTTTCTATATTTTGTCACCAACAAACTAGAAGTCTACCAATGGGCAACATTAAAAATATCAACAAATGAGATATTGCACTGAAACACAGATGATCAAATGGCCCACCACCAGCTGGACAAATTGAAGAAATCTGTTTTCCAAGGTGAGTACTACTGCACATCCTACATATCAGTGGAGTAACAGATAAAAGAAAATAGGAGGATCCACAGCTTTGATGTGATGTGTTATTGCCAGGCAACAAATACAACAACTGCCTAAAGGACTAGAAGAAGAAAAATTTTTGGAAACAGTCCCTTAGTATATGCACGATAATGTAAGCAACCATTAATAAATGTATTCTGTGCTTAATGGATAAACAATTTAGATTTTGCTCTCATCCTTATTTAAAGAGCATCTTAGCAGTAGCAAAACCCACCTGAGAGAGTAGTTAAGTTTCTCAGGTACTTAACGTTATGTTTGTAGTTATGACGTGATGTTATGTAGTTACATATGTGAGCTATAGCAAAATCTAGTCTGAGCCTCCCGTTCTTTAACCAACAGTAAAAAGAGAACATATATTTTCATAGAGTTGGTTTATTAGAATTTTCCAGAAAGAAATCCATGTTTAGACTAGATTAATATTCAAATGGGAATTACTATGCATATTCTTCTGTTTGTTGAGATAGTGTTTTAATTTTATTTTAATGACTGTGAAGCACCCTGAGATGTTTGCAGGAATACTTCTATATAACCATAAGTGGACGATTACATTACAAATTTTTAGTGTGTCAGTTGTAGTACAGAAGAAAAGGAGTTAGAAAAGCTGAGATATCAGCCAACCATAATTCTTCAGCAGTAAAATGACTGTAAGGCAGAGTTAATACCCTGTGCAAGCCTGGGTTGTTTTTTTTTCCTCTTATCTGTGCTATGGCTTTCCTTTCTTCTTAAAGGTCTTAAGGTTATAAGCTGAAGCTCCAGAAATATATCCTCATTACATTTCAATTATTTTTAAAGAAAATATCAAACAAAAGAACGCTGCTTCTGGAAACAAGAATCTGAAGTACTGGCATTAACTTCACAAATACACAAGAACTATCATGCAAGCTAGTGCAAATAACTAATGCTCCTCATTTTTTATTCCTGATGTCACATAATCTGGACAATTACTTATCAGTTCAAACCATGAGATTACTGTTTTTTGTGTCCACCATAATCCATGAAGTATATGTGAATTAGCCCCTGCACTGGCATTTTTACCTGAAGGGAAAAGACAGCAGTCTCTTAAACTTTATTATGACAGAAACAAAAGCATTTTATGTAGTGTTATTTTATGCCACTGTTGGAAATTGGCTTGAAGAAGAAGGGCTTTGAAAATTAACTTAATTACACTGTGTCCCAAAATAAGTTTGAACTGACATCAACTGAATAACAGAAGTGCAGATGTAGCTGTGACTTTGTAGGAATTGTGTTGCTTGTGATAGCATAATAAAACAATTGTAGTTTCCCACTGTAGAAGTATATTTCCACTTTTCCACACCTCTACCAAACTGCTTTCTTCCTACACTCTATTTTTCTTGTGACACCAATAAAAAGGAGACATGAAATGGGCCTCTCACATTAAAATCCTACGTAATATGAAAGCACCGATTCACATCACTAATAGAGATGAAAACATTAACCTACATGTGCCAGGGTTGCATTGACTTTTCAACAGATCCATTTCTTTACATAATGGTCAGCCAGCACATGTAGATTTCAGACTCAGAAATCTAAATGCCGCAGCTGGATTGCTAATAGTTGAGTCAGTGGTATCAATTTCTGAGTGAAAAACCTATGCTAATATAGTATATAAGGAATAAACTATTGATGCATTTAAGCATATTCAAATAAGGAGGAAGCCTTTCAGTAAAAGCACTTTCTAAAGAGTAATACACATATCTGAATATATTACATGGTCTATCACTGAAGTGCCTTGACAACTTGAAAGCACCTTATTTCTTCACATTGTTTTCTTTGTACAGTACAGTACAATAAATTTTTGGAGTATTTTAGCCAAGTGAGACATAGAGTACCACAGTGTATACCTTTCTATTGTTGACAATTTGGAAGAATGCCAGGGGACAGCAGTGCTTTACTGCCATTCCTAATATATACATGTCCTATATTTCACATTAGACAAGGCACATGGCTAACCAGTACTTCCTTCTCTTATTTACTTTTTTTACAATTCCTACAAGGTAAGATTCTGTAGCTCTTCAAAAGACCAATGAACCATAGCGTGATTTTTGGTCCTACTTCAAACTGCATTAAACAGTCTGGTGTTTCACAAAGCTTTGAAATCAACTAGGACATAAATTTATTAAGGTCCTAAGTATTACTGAAAAACAGAGATAAAATATTCATTCTGAGAACTTTCTAGAGCCAGGTATGCATATGGGTACGCGTATAAATAAACCAGACACACACGCATCTGCACATAGGCAAGTTAAAGCAGACGGATAGATATAACTCATTTAATATACTGTAATTTTTATTAGAGAAGGCAAATGTCTCTTTAAAGCACCTGGTTTAGAATTCTGGAGAATTTTGATGTCAGAAAAAATAAACTGTCAAGAATCTTTTGACAAAAAGTAGTAGGTATCCAGGAGAGAGCTGTAAAACCCACAGTAAATTGTAACTGCTCCCAGGCAAAAAGATTCCCATCACAATGTAATCTAGACTACTGAATATTTTCTAATCCAGTCTACTGGGCATTTTCAAAATCATATTATGATTTGACTGACTTGTTCATTTTCCTGCAAAATTTTATCTGTTATAATCTGACGGTTCTCTTTCCCTTCCTGGGAAATCCTATTATATTCAAGCAGTCATATGATAGTGATTGTTCTTTTCTCTTTCCAAAGCAAGGATTAAATCTAAGCAACTATCCCTAGTGTTCAATTGTTGCTTTTCTGTCTTGTCTGTATGTCACAAAGAATCAAAAATGGCAAGAGCTACAAAACATATTCAATCATGTAACGTAAGAATAGACACTGAATTGACTTGAGTCAAGTTAAAGAATCACTGGCATACATCATAGGATGATATAGACTGACTTAAACTTCACTGTTTAATTTAGAATCTATAGGTTCTCACAGTGAACTACTAAGCAATTAACCAAAACTACACAATCCAGACTACATTGTGAATGCAGTGGGTAAATTATTAGTTCAGTGACTAATAAGTTTAATAGGAGTCCTGTCCAAAACCAGCATTGTGTTTCCAAAATGTGCTTCTCCAGAAAAATAATACATATTATTTTCTTCATTAAACATACAGTATGAATTTATTTAAATGCTCTGGAGTATCCACGTAGCACAGATGATCTTTTTAGTTAGCACTGTTTCTTTTGAGTTTATGATTAGAACTTGAGGAGGGCTTTAGACTCAAATGTACCTGTTTAAGACTCATTCTACTTTTCTGCTACTAATTTAAAAAAAAATAAACAAAAAACAAAACAAAACAAAAAAATGCTTCTGAAATCAATTGAGAGAAAAAAAAATACATTTCTAGCCCTTATTGTTGTGGAGAAATGCCTGAAAGTTAACTGTGTGCAATATTAAAGACTAGAAAATTGTAGGAACAACCAAACAAATAAACAAACAAACATGAAAGGTCAAAGGTATTATTAATCTCATAACTTTTAAACCAATCATGATTTTTAGCTTTAACTACTCCATCATGATATTTTTATGGGGTGTTTTAAGCTTTACATTGGAGCTAATCTCTCAAGCTTTTTACTGTTTTCAAGCAGAGGTTATTAATGTTTTTAGGTCTGAAGATGACAGGACATCTTTCTTCCTTGGGAATTTCTGTAACATCCTCAGATCAAAAGTTATTTAAAAATTCAATGAATTTCATTTTCTGAGTATGATAAATCGGTATTTACTTTCAGGTTTGATAATAGGAAAAATTTCTTCTCAGAAGGAGTGGTGATGCACTGAACAGGCTGTCCTGGCAGGTGGTGGAGTCACTGTCCCTGGAGCTGTTTAAGAAAAGATGTAGCACTGGGGGACATGGTGAGAACAAGTTGCCAGGTGGACTAGATGATCTTAGAGGCCTTTCCAACCTTAATGATTCTGTGATTCTACTTGGCATTATGTGCTATATTATCAAGTCAGAGGCACGTCCATTTTCTGCATTAGTCTTATCCATCAGGGTATAATGTCCTTAGACTGAAAACTTTCACTGCTTGGAATTATTGAACTAGAGATCTGGGTTCACAGTTTGGCTTTAAATAAGACAATCACTTCCAAGCTAAATAAAAAAATAAAAAACTGACACATTTCACCAACTCCCAAAGTTCCTATTGAGCAAGGAAACAAAGTTAACCTATACCTACTCAATTTTTTTAACCGCAAAATAATTGCATCAGTACAAGCTGATTGTAAGGACCAAAATTAAATCTTAGAGAAAGTCAGATGAGCCACGCCATAATTTTGTGACAGAAAAGAAGGAAAATAAGAAAATACTGTACATTAACATGAAACACATTTTCTAAACTGTCTATCTCCAGAGAAACTGTTGAGATGTTGTGTCCGTTGTACTCATTTAAGTACAATACTTGTTTTGGTTAGCTATTCAGTCAGTGACAGTGATCTCATATCCTCAGGTACTACAAAGAGAAGAGCAACCAAATTACTTGAAGAATTAATTTATGATATTTTGCTTTTTAATTGTAACTCTGAAATTAGAAAGTTCCCTTTTATATAAAATCTCTGATTTCTTTTCTAAAACTTTCAGTAATATTGGCCTCAATCGTACCTCATGGCAATGAGTCCCACAGATGAATTACAGCAGGAGTGGGTCCAGAGGAGGGCCAGCCAAGGTGATCAGAAGGCTGGAGCACCTGTCCTGTGATGAATGTTGAGGGAGCTGGAATTGTTTGTCTTGGGGAAGAGAAGGCTCCAAGATCTCACTGCAATTTTCCAATACTTGAAAGGAGCTTACAGGGGATCGACTTTTTACACAGGTGATGGGACAAGGGGGAATGGATTTAAACAGAAAGAGGGGAAGTTTAACTTAGATGCTAGGATGAAATTCCTCACCCAGAGGATGGTGAGTGTTTCACTAGAGCAGCATGCTCAAAGAAGTTTTGGATGTGCCTTCTCTAGACGTGTTCGAGGCCAGGCTTGAAGAGTTTCTTTACGTATCTGATCTAGTGGTTAGTAACCCATGGCAGGAGGAAGTCTCTTTCCATGGTCTTGGCGGTCTCTTTCCAACTCAGGTCACTCTATCATTTCATGATTCTATGACTCTTTTCAGTTTCTCTGGATACCTAGTGCAGCAGAAGTAAGGTGGCTTCCAGAAAAGAAAAATGTGAAGCAGTTTTCTGCCAAAAGATTTCAATTGCTATAGTTACCTTCTTACTGAAAAGCGTCCATAATGTCCTTTGTAATTTATTCCAAAAAGCACTCAATACATTTCTTTACAGAATGTGATTGCTTTGAGACATAAGTAAAGGAAAGAAAAGTTACATACCTGGCATTTGATCAATAAATAAACTATACCTAATGTAAAGAAATCACCAATGAAATAGAAGTGAGACTTAATTTAATCTTTGACTTCTTTGTTTTAACTTTACCTTTTACAAAGCAAATGGCCCGCTACATGTATAAGAGACCACTAGAATTATTTCAAGGCTGTTCTGGAGTAGTCCACATGAAAACTTGCGTGGATTTGTTAGAAAGCGTAGCTAAGGACTGACAGTCTAAAGTGACAATTAAATAGTTTCTCTCTTTTTCATGTGCAACTCTGATCAAATACCTGAGGAAGCATTTCTTTTCTGAAAGAGTGGTCAGGCACTGGAATGGCCTGCCTAGGGAGGTGGTTGAGGCACCATCCCTAGCGCTGTTCAAGAAGCGTTTAGATGAGGTGCTAAAGGACTTAATTTAGTAGTTGGGTGGAGATAGGGATAGGAGGATGGTTGGACTAGATGATCTTATAGGTCCTTTCCAACCTTATGAACTTATGAACTTATAAAGCGAAACATTTTTGGATTTCGACTAAATACCGTATGAACCAATTCTGTAGGGATCTGAATTTAATGTGTTAAGCAACACAATAAAACGGGAACTACTTACTCTTGCATACTTTATGTATTTACATCACAGATTTTTTTTTCATGAGAATAAAGATTACACTGTTCTTAAAGATATGTTATCTGAAAACATTAGGATTTAAATCACATCACTAAAAATCTGAGGATTAGATACCATAATCCTTACAGAAACCATTCTTTCTCATGTTCAGGTTGATATGAATGTCAGTAAAAGAAATTCTTAAGTTCATAAGTTCATAAGGTTGGAAAGGACCTATAAGATCATCTAGTCCAACCATCCTCCTATCACTATCTCTACCCAACTACTAAATTAAATCCTTTAGCACCTCATCTAAACGCTTCTTGAACAGCGCTAGGGATGGTGCCTCAACCACCTCCCTAGGCAGGCCATTCCAGTGCCTGACCACTCTTTCAGAAAATAAATGCTTCCTCAGGTCTAATCTAAATCTTCCCCGGCGCAACTTCAGGGATACTTGGTGTAGTGTGTTTGTGAACTCTGTCCAAGAGTAAAGTTGAAGACTGTTCATCTGAAAGGAGCTGTAGCTATACCAGCTACTCTGACTTGCATTAAAATTTGCTGTAATTATTAGTGGGTTTTCTCTCATTAATTATTTTCATATTGCAACAATCTAGACACCTATCTGTGCATTAACAAACAGTTAATTTATACACCCCAGAACTCCTGTACCGTAACATCATTTCATTTACTGATCACTTGAAAAGCAGTACGCTGATTTACTTCTGTCACCTCTATTCATGCTCACATACCGCTGAGTAAAACAGGAACTCAATAGTTAGCTTGGCCAGGACACAGAAGCCAGGACAGAGAAGTGAAAAAGCACAGATAGATCTGCAAAGTAGTGAGTAAAGAGGAATCCAGAGTCCCTGTGTCAAGGACAAAATCTGATAACGAGCATCCTTCTGTCTCAGATTTCATCTATGCTTCACTTGTCAAAGCATTCCAAGCCAATTATTTATGCTTCATTACTTCTGGCAGCATTTGAGGAGGACAGTCCCAAATGCAGAAATACTGTTTCAGGATGCATTAATAGTTTTTGTATCTTATTAGACCATATCCCTGTGTTAGTTGCACCCCATAGTTGATGAAATGTGGGTGCTAATGCAGATTATCCCAGAGTTTGTGATGTGTTCCATGTCATTTTACTTCCAGTGATGTCACATGACATAACTGGTTCATGTGTCAGAGGAAACCGCTCAGATGATACTGCTAATACTATAGGTGTTCTCAGATAACATTTTCACTTCCATTTTTCTATCTCCTATTCATTTCCAATCAGTGGATAGAATAAATACTATAAAACCTTTATACAGAACTGCATCAGTACTGAACAGTGAATCATATTTAAATAACCTGCAGGAAAAACATAATATTTCAGCAGTATGTCTTGAATGAAGAGAATAATTCAGTTTTATAAAATATGGTTAAAAGCACTGAGCAAACAAGAAAATAAATGCTATTAATGTTTTGCCTAACTGTAGCCTGTGCTTTATGCCCTCCAATTGAGGAGAAAATTAAAGCTAAGTACATGAAACATATCTTTATATTATTTGTATACGGTGAAAGGCACACGTCCTTGAGTCTTCTGGGTGATCATTTGGATATTAGTTTTAAATTGGAATGTAATGTCTGTGTTCCTCTAATAACATATACAGGTTACTTTCAAGACAAATAGTTAAACCTACTGTATTTTTGTGATTGAATGCCCTTAGATCGCAGGCAGGGCCTCATCTGAGCTTTATTTCTTGTCAATGACCTGATCTGTCCTTCACAACAATGAACAAAATTTTTGCCTTCTACGCAAAAGAAGAGATAAAGTCAGTGCACTAGCACTATGAAAGCTAAGTGCTCATCATAGTGACAGACAGTCATTATAAAGTGAAATATTTTTATACACACTTACTCTAGATATTCATAATTCTCATGTAGATGAAATGGCTCTGTAAGATTTTCCTGAAAAACAAATACCCATAGGACATGCATATTTTTCTGCCTTATTACTGATTTCTGTTTGCCAGTCATGGTCTGGGCTTTATGCTATATATCATGAGCCCATTTATTCATAATGGCTTCGTAAAAGACAAAAGCAAACCAAAATATATATGTATTTTAAACAGAGTTAACCCTTGCAGATCCATTACCACATTCTGAAAGTTGACTCTTATGTAGCAGGTTTTTTTTTGTGATCCATTCTACTATTGACAACTGTTGCATTGATTTCATAATCTATAGAGCAGGAGTGCAAATTATTTTCTTCTTTATACACCTCTCATCAGACTAAACATCAGCAGTTTTTTTAAACTGTCCCACATGGCTTTTTCTCTTTTTCTCTACAGCACTCTTCTTTTCACTTTTCTTACAAAAGAGTGAAAGTGGAGGCTGCCAGGAATTTTCTCATGAATTCCTTCATTGGATTTCTCTACATATCAAACTAAATAGATCCTAACAGCTCTCTGAGGTTAGTAACCTTTCTTTTTCATACACTGATCACACCTAAATGAACTTGTGTCTTTCACATGGAAGGTCAAAATATTTTTATTGCATTTATATTCAAACCTGTATCTGGGTAGCAAGTAATATGAACTACTTTTCAGAATAGCAAACCATAGTGCACACAGAAGCATAGCACTTAAATGGTACTTAAGAAAGATATGGAAGCCTTTTGTTCCTTTTACAGTATGACTCCTATGCATTTAAGGCTATTTTATGCTTTCTTCAGTCAATAGTTCTCACTGCCATAATTATGATACAGGATGCTTCTGTTTACACAGAAATGTATTTTCTGCCAGTAGCATGACTAAGCACATGCTAGTCCTCCCCATTTATTCTGAAATAATGCAGTTACACATCAGCTGATCTGGCCACCTTGCAGTCAGAACACAGGTCACATTCCTCCAGGGTGAGGGATGACTCTGGACTGAAAGTAATGCAGACTTAAATACAGCTTAAAATATACCTTTTGTCTCTTGGAATTACATTCCTTACAGAAAGATTCACAGGACTTAAAGAAATCATAGTAAACCTTCAGGGAAAAAACATTCTGACTCATTTTCCATTGTGTGGCTCTTAGGTAAGTAGCTTTCTCACAGATATCTTTGAAAGTGGTCTGTCCCCACTTAGGAGATCTTTTCCAACTGTTCAACTTAATCATTTTCAAACCTTAACCTTTGCTTTCAGTGGCTAAATCTTTAAGCTCTTGCATTGTATATCTGTCTGAAACAGCAAAGGCACATTCCAAGTATGAGTGCAATCGCTGCATGGGTAAGGCAAGCAGTAAAGTCTTTAAACATTCCAACTTAAACAACACAAAAATAACACTCCCCCCCCACACAGCAATATTGCTTGGTTTGAAGCACATCATTTCAGTAATCATGCTTCACTGAACCACTTATGATTGATTGCCGCCACAGCCATCAGTGGTTTAACAGTGTCACTCACATACTGGCATTTATATTCTGTTCTCATCCATCTAACAAAAAGAAATGCTTGCATATTTTTGACAATGATAAATTGTGATCCATTGAAGAGAGCAAAGACTTAGTTACTCTTCTAGAAAATCACATCCTGGACAAATATCTGCATGACACAGAGGATTTGACAGGGAACACAGACAGTAGCAAATTAACAACAGCAAGGCTGGCAAGTAACCTAAATTCACTTCCCTTTCCATCTACAATGAAGGTTGTTATCACAGGTCTTGTGGTCTCTCACAGAATAGTAGAAATAAAAATAACACCTACAGTAGATGAGTGAAGGATAGGCAGTAAATAAATTTCAAAACTCATGTAAAACATTTATTTCTGCTTTCTGTTTCACAATTGGAATTAAATGGAAGATGAGAAGCAGTTTGACAAACCATAATTAACAACTAACGACCTTCTAAATAACACTGGCCAGAAATGTTTCAATCAAGAACATATGTTGATTCTGACTTTTATTTTTTTTCGCCTGGAATATCTCAACCTGATAACCTTTCATCAAATGTAAGGTGGGAATGATACATAAAACTGGAGTCGGTGTTTCAGCCCATTCCTCTTGGTCCCCCAAACTGTAATTTCTCCTGAAGATTAGAACAGAAAATATTTCCTTTTGTAAAGAATTCCTGACTACTCGGGTGTTCAAAATCAGCTCTTATGATCTTATATATTAAAAATTAAATTTATGCAAAAATTGAATTCTAGAAAAACTTGAAGACAGATTACAGCCTAAATTTACAAATACTTAATGCTCTACATTGGGATGTATGTTTCGTCTTCTCATCTCTATTAGTGGTCCATAACACATTTTTCTTGTTAATTGTGTGTACTATGTTTAATATAAATAATGTGACACTTCAGAATGCGATAAACATCTTCAGTGTGGCCAATTCACCTCTTAGGAAAACTCTGATTTTTATATCTCTTTCTGTTTACACTGGAGAGGATGAAAGATTTTACGCATGGAAGAAAAAAATTTACATAACATACATGTCCCTGTGGTTGTACACTACCTTACAGGTATGTGTTCCAAACCAATAGTAGCTTCAATTTGCCATTTGACAGCTATATTTCTACAGAGAAATATGCAAACATTAAGACTTTTGGTAGCAGGTGATAAGCAGCAAATTTTATTCCATTGCAAAGAAAACACATAGCCAATTCAGGGCATTCCAAGATAAAACTCACTTCAACAGAAGCATTCCAAAACCATTACACTAAATATACCTCTTTTTATCCCTGATAATAGCTAACATAATGCAAATTTACTCACAGCACAGATGGTCTTCTACCCTGACTCCTCCCTTGCTTTCATCAGAAGTAACATGATGTCAGCAGACTTACTCATGAGTGAAACATGGCTACGCATCTTAGGAGAATCAGTTTAAAAATTGCCTTTGTGTCCTTATCTGACACAGAAATTAAGTGATTTAGTTCATTACCTTCTTACAAAAACAAACACAACAACAAAAAAACCCACAAAGCAAAGCTGTCTAAATACAAATATAGAAGCTGTCTTAAATTAGTTTGTAGATTATCTTGATAAGCTCCAGAAATTTTTCTCGAAGTAGAGCATCTATAGTATTACATAAAAAATAAAATATCATTGTTTTGTATATCATTTTACAAACATATTGACTATTTCTCTCAATTTTCAATTTTCAGATTTGAGGTGAAAA
This sequence comes from Cyrtonyx montezumae, assembly GCF_038088225.1. Lineage (NCBI taxonomy): Eukaryota > Metazoa > Chordata > Aves > Galliformes > Odontophoridae > Cyrtonyx > Cyrtonyx montezumae. The sequence goes on along the minus strand of NW_027072045.1, from coordinate 21,006,095 downwards.
CTCAAAAAGCACGGGCAACATTTCCAAATGATGATCATAAATTGTGATATATCAGTTAGCTTTACTGTAATGGACATGGACATAAGGCATTTCTGAAAGCATAAGGGCCTATAAGCTGTCATCCTTTAGCAACGCTGAAGTTATGACCATCAGTGAGTTCTGAGAACAAGAAAAGAATCTTAAGAAGAATTCTACTGGAAACAAAACTATAACTAATCCACTTCACTGGGGGAAAAAAATAAATATTAACGACCAGCTAAGAAGGCTCCATTCCATGAGCGAATCCAGAGGACAGAAAGACACAGCAATCAGTTTTAAATTTGAACAGCTGAAGTCAGGCACTTAAATCTGTATGCAGATATGCTTTGTCACTAGCATTAATTACGCTTTCACTATTCGAAGTCATGCAAAGTAATAGGGTAAGCCATGCCAAAACAAAAACAAAAAAAAAACAACCTATAACTTAGAAATGGATCAGAGCCAAAAAATGTTTGAGTGGGTCCGTCTGTGTTTCTACGCTTCGTGAAAACTACTGAAACAATCTGAGTTGTACATAACATTACTTGCATTTGTATGACGTGGTGATGATGATAATGACAATAAAATAAGAGTAAATGATATAATAATAACAACAATAGCAATATTAGTAATAACATCTTGATCTTCATGAAGACATAATCCAAAACTTTCACTTTGTTTGTAAACAACAAATTCCTCTGGTCCCCAAAAGTACTCAGAAAGTCTAATTTCGAAAAAAAAAAAAAAAACCAGCAGTCTGGGGACTGAAATAACTGTCATGGTTAAATCTTGCTTTATCTTCTTCATAAATAATTTCTAAAATGTTTCTGTTGAATAATTTCTAATCACTTCTTATTTCCATTGCGGATCAACTTTTCAATCCTGGTTCTCACTGTATACAATTTACAATCTAATTACTACAACTAATTTTTATCAAGTCCACTTCAAGTTTCAACAAATCTCAGTTTTCCTAAGGTATCACTTCCCATTATCAAAATTATGACAGTCTATTGAATTCAGAAATATTACTAACCCATTTAGTATGACAACATATAATGCATCATGTAACTTTTTTTCATTTCTCTGTAAATCCCATTTGCTATAAATGATCACAGTGACTAAATCATACAGCAACAAGGGCAGCCTATAATATTCTTCCAAATTAACCAAGAAATTACCAAAGTAATCTGGGATATCATGTGGGATGATATTTTCTTAAAGTTAGAAAATATACATACATACAAATATTCTACACAGGAAACTGTCTTTTCTGGTCAACAGTGGCAAAATAAGTACATTCAGTGCATGCATTCCACAGTCAAAGGCTTATCTGTAAACAACAGCATTGAATCCACAGAAGAATGTATTTCACAGAGAACCAGACTTCACAGATGATTTAAAGTAGGGTATGATTAGATTTCGAGTTCTCAATGAAATCATTACAATTTGTGGTTTACAGAAAGAGAAGAATAAAGATAATGCAGAAAAGTAACAGTAGCAAATGGAAAACTGGATGTTTCCTTTTTCTTCCCTCCTTGATTAAACACTCCCTCTATCCTACCAGCTTGTAATTCTTGCTAGAACCTTGCTTTATGTACTGTATCTAAGTGCAATAGCAGCCGGTAACAATTACTCAACTCTACTGAAAGAAAAGCACATAAGAGTAAATGAAATTAAAAAGCAGCATTCTTGGCAAGCTAAACACAGTAGCTGCTACATTGCTGGCCTATGGTCAGAACTGTATCAGCCCAAGAATGCAACTGCAGCTATTGAGAAATGATCATTCAAATTCATGAGAGGTACAGATATCAAGCATGAACACTAGGGAGAACAGTGATATAGAGTGCTGAAGTATCTGGCTGAAGCCACAGAAGAGAGACAAAACTGCAAAGATAAAAACAGGGCATTATGCTTTCATCACCATATTGAGTGGAATAAAACATATTAAAAAAAGATTTTGTAGAGGTAACTAGAAATAAACACATACTGTTTTCCATTCTGGAAATGAGCTCACATGTCAGGTGCCTGGAGAATTCTGTTGGAAAGCAGTGAGGCAAGAACAGAACAGAACTGCTGAGATCAGCATGGACAAATCTCACATTACTTATTTTAATCATAAAAAGTTGTAACCTACTCAGAACAAACAAAACAATGAAATATTACCAAGAGAACAGCATTAAACAAGTCTGGGAAAAAAAATAAAACTCATTTTGAGTGGTGTTTTAGTGACTTTCTTTTAGTAGCTAAAACATGCAAAAATATGAAATGATGTTTAATCAAGTTTCAAGTCCCTGTGCCAGTCCTTCCACTTCCGAGATGTTCAGTTAATGTTTTAGAAAATGAGAAGATCTAAGAACAGAATTCCTAGACAATACAACTAAAGTTTTATATTTCTATGAACTAAAACTATATTTCAACATGAGTGCCTGTTTGAACTCAGAGTCAGTCAGAAGTAGCCTAGCACACAGAACATCAGACAACCAACAGAAACTGCTCACAAAGCAATGTTGAACTTAAACACTGATTTAGGTCTGTTGTAATAATGGGTCACAACTTCCTAAAGAAAAATACACAGAAAGGTCCAACCCCATTGTATCAGAAATCAGAAAAGTTGCACTTAATTTCTGCCGGTGACAAATAGCTCTGAAAATTTAGAGACAGACAGTTTCCAAGGGACCAAGAAGTAGTTCAGGAAGAGTTTCATTCTGTTTGGACTGAGATACAATGTCTACCACAGAGAACAGTTGTGCAAGGTACGTGCTGCCTTCACAAAATCTGCTCAAGTGGTTCTGGGCAACTCATCTTGGCTAGGAGATTGTTTTGTAGAGTGGACAGCCATGCTGTTGAAATAAATGAAGACACAGTACGTGTTTATACATTAGGTCTTTCAGAAAGTAAATGCAGATAATTCTGGAACAGATGTTTGAAACCCAAGCGAGTGTAAGGTAGCTGTCAGCTTGGGCTAGGAGGAGACAAAAAGCTCTGTGAAAGTCCTAAGGTTAGAAAGAAATGTACATATGTTCTGCTCTGCAACAAGGACCTCTAGGAAGATCAATTCATGGGACCAACTATGAGATTGTATCGGGATACTTGGGCTTAGGTGGTACTACAGACCTCTTTGCCAATTAGATGGCTTACTTCACTTTTTTGCTGAAATTAAATTCAAATGAAATGAATATTATTTTCTTCCTAACCAGAAATGCCTCATATTGAATAATAAATAAGTAAAACAATTTTCTAGTTTAGCTCAAAATTATATTTAAAATTACGCCAAAACTTAGTAAATACAAATTTTGATCTGAATCAAGAGGCAAATGTTGAACTCAGATTTTCAAACACTTCATGTTACTTCTTATTAGCTGAGGAAATGACTGGCATTTGAGTTGCCCTAAAAAAAAGAGCAAAATCATACTGGATTGTGAAGCCTTTTTCCAACCTACTTTCCCTGCCACCGAGGCCATAAATGCTAGAAGTATGTATTTGCAACCTTTGATACATTTTAACCAAAAGTCTTCCTTTTTTGGTTTTGTTCTTGTAATCAAAAAAGTGAAATGTTGTATCACAGAAATAGCTTAAAATGGTCCTTCACATGTGAACACCTTTTCACACACGTTTTAACATCATATTTTATTATAATATATCTAAAATACCACAGAACATAGGGGATTTCTAAAATACTATTGTACTACATCATTCTACCATCTTCCAAATAAAGGAAGACAGCAAAAAATGACTAAGAAATTAAGCTGGGTAAGAAAGAGAGAATCTTATGATACATGGGGAAAATAAATACTATTCTATGCAATCCAAGATTCTCTTAAACCTTTTGTGTCCTGACAAAATCAAGAATTTAATTGCATTCCCTGCAAAAATAGATAGAGCTTTTAAAAATTAAGGCTTTTCTTTTGATGTGAGGAAGGGAAATGGTTTTGCATCAAATGAGCAAAGTCTTTTTCACCCATCTCTATCTCAGGACTTTAGAAAATGCAGTTTTATATATACGTCATTTAGAAGACATGCTAATAAATGCAGGAATTACAAAACATTCTCAGAGAACAGACCTAATACAGAATCACATAAAACTATGAATATTAGCTCCTAGAATTATGACGTATGAACAAAATCCAGTTTGAGGACCGATGTCTTTCCTAAAATGTTTGCTGCTTCCTCAATTAGAATCATGACCACGATAATGAATTTCCAAAAGCAAATCAATAACATTCTGCAGTTGATTGTTCTGCCAATTTGGACAGTGTCAAAGTAGTGCTAGTTTGTCATTAAGACACAGCATACTATGTTGCAACATACAGGTACTGCCTCAATACAGAGAACTGCAGTAAATGAACACAATAGGAAAACTAGCATGTATCCAAAGCTAAAAATCAAATACAGATAAAACAGATTTTTAATAGCCAAACCAAGAATTAGAAAGACCTATGCCTCAACTTCATTAAGCACTTTTTTCAAACTGTATTTACAGGTAGGAACACAAAAACAATAATTATATTTAGGTTGCTCTGAAAGTACTGTCTCTTATTTAAATTTCCATGGAAACTACAGAAGCTACAGAGTGCAATAGCGCTATTTGATAAAGCAAATTCTCAGCCACAAAACACTACTCTTCAACAAAGTAATCACCGTTAGCTGTGTATTTTTTGTCAGGAATGAACAACAGCCTGCATGCTCATAAAAATCTGCACAGTGGAGGTGATCCACTATCGCCATCACTGATGCAGACACTATCCACGATCTTACTGTGCTCACCATCCACTGTTTGGCCTCCAGAAACATGTAGCAAGCATCAGTGAATGTCAATGGGTGCCATTTTTTCTGCACGGAGGAACTAAATGCCACACCTCTGCCTTAAACACACTACCATGTCAGCTGTCAGACTGGCCCTCTGCTGTCATCTGTCTCATGGCAACAATATGTAACAGAATATTGGTACAATCAATCTCCACGGCCATAATACCAACATCTGTCCCTGACATTGTAGGCCAACATAGTAAAATAGGAGGCATTACTTTCAAAGCAGCCCTCATACTAATAGAGGGTTTTAAAAATTCATTTTCTGCTCCATGGGAATTATTCCATGTTGTTCCACTGCATTTGCAGAAGGCCAATCTACTTGGTCAGTTAAGTTAATTTCAGTCTGAGAATCAGAGGTTACCATAGAGATATCAGTATAGTGCTGTTTCAGGCTCCTCTTCCACCAAATCATATTCCTCCACTTTACTCCCTAGTAGGATATATTCAGCTCTCTGAGCTAAACACACCAGTTTCTAAAGCTAATAAATGAAATTCACAGAGCTGTCTCCAAAAACATACACATTAAATAGGATATAAAAGTTTTAAAGACTAGAGAGCTAAAATTCTACTTAGTACTCTCTGAAAATGATACCAATAAACCAACTTCATACCATCAGAATAAAGGATATTGGTTGAACTGGATCTACCTGAGTTCTGCTGCATAAAAGAAAAGACATTAGAAGAAAACAGACTTTTCAAATCTCATTATTATTCCATATTCCTATTAGAGGTTGTCAATATAAATGACAATAAAGAAACAATCAGGTAAGTCCAGAGATATTTGGTAAGTATGTTAATACACGGACACACACACAACCTGCTTGAAAGCTTAGCTACCAGAAAGAAAAGCTTCAGAAATACTGGAAGTTTAATTGTGCTTCCAGTAATCAGCCTCTATTTTACTGAAACGACAAATTCTTCATTTGTGCCTTCAACAATCTGAAATGAAATTGAACCTCTATTTTCTAAGTAAATGCCTTCTTTTTTTCACATGCTGATTGCATCACTCAAGGCCACAGATACATACATGGGAAAAAAAATTGTCATTCATGCCCTGTGAGATTTTTAGTTCACTATATATTTATTTAAACCTGAGTCAAAGTACAGATTTATATGAAAATTGTCCTGAGGAAATAGATTTGTAATAGCTTATTCTGTCTCCTCATTGGATTCCATGCCTCAAAGAACAGATCACTCTTATTTTTTTAATCTTAGAAATTAATGTGTTTCAAGATTCTATTCTAAAAGCCAGCTTTTAGTTTTAATATTAAATGTGGTTGTGTAATGTAGGTGCAGTGTACATGGTAGGTTTCTGAAATATATATTTTTTCATGAAGATAAAAGGGTGAAATAAATTTGAAATTGTTGCTTGTATACAGACTCCTGGTCTTTCTCTTATAATATTAACCTTTCTGTAAAAGGATATCTTGTTGTTGCATTTGTCCTGATTTCCTTTGGGATAAACTTCTCTGAGTGTAGCACAAGCTATCAAGTACATAAGTCTACCAGATCACGATGAAAGACCATGTAATCAATAATGTGCTCACTAAATTCTGAGGTTGCTGCTTGTGGTTAACTGGAAGCAAACTTTTTCACAGTACCAGAATAGATTCGTTCTTAGCATAAAAAAATCTCTATTTTGGAAATGCAGGCTGTAAAACCCTTTATATTTGTACTAAAAATTGACTTTTCTACTCCCATTGAAGTCTGCTGCCATCATAATGGATGTTTTTAAATGGATTGCAAGAGAGAAACATCTCCTATATGTTCTGAATTTCAGTTTAGCAAGGACATAATTTTATAAGTTCTGGTATGGTCTCAGCTGGAATACTACATCCAGGTTGAGAAAGAATGATAGTGATAGTGATGAATTACTGAACAAATTAGTGTCAACTAGTTTAAAGAAAGACTGAACTCCTCACAGTATTAAAAAAAATATATAAAATTGCTGCAGAGAAAAAATATACCTGTTCTACATGTTCAAATAAAACAAGCTTTATTTTTAAAATACCTGAAAGAAGATCAAAAACATATATTAAGTGAAAATGTTTTTAACAGCAAAACAACCTTGGTTCACTGGTTGTTCTTAAAATCTTCAAGAATAAGGTTTAAAAAGTGTCAGGCAGGAACAATAAGGGTTGCACAAAAACAACGGCAGATAGTTCTTGTCTCTACCTCCCTTTCTTATCTTTTTAGAAGCAGCTGCCTCCCATACTTCCCAGATTGGAATTATCAATCTTTTTACCTCCCAGTTTGAAACTGATTCCAAAGTTATCTTTCCTTTGAAGGATATAATGAAATGGTCTTCGCATTCTGCTTTAGCAATACAATTAAGATGTATGCGTGAATTGACAACTGCAGTAATAAATATACGCCTTCCACCACACAGCTATGAAATTCTGTTGCTCCTTTTAGTTTAGCAGATGAAGAAACATATATGCACACATCCAAAGCTTTTCATGAAGTTTACAGAAAGCGTTAATGAAGTTATGTATTTATAAGCTTGTGCTTTAATTTCCAGTTTCACACTGCCTTAAAACAGATCACCTGGTCTTCCAGTAAGAACCAGGTAGAACATTATATTGTATTTTTGTCAAGGTATTCATAGAGCTGCTATTCCTCTTTACCATGCCTGGAATGAGCCAAGAGAAACAGAAGTCCCAGAAAAGTACAAACTTATTGTTTATATATAATTGTAACCTGAAAAAAAAAAAAGATCCACTCAGGTTTGATCTTAATTTAATTTACTGGTTAGATACTTCCCAACCTAACTAACATCAAGCCCTGCAAGGTGGAACCAGTAACTGAGAAAGTCAGTCAAGTGATAGTTATGGAATCAAGAGATTGCAAAAGAGATCAGGAAGACATGGGTTTTAGAATGTACTTTTGATTCAGTATATGCTAGCACGGATCTTTTAGATGTTAAAACATTTCTGAATGCATAAGCACTTAAGTATAAAAATGAAGAATCTATAGTAAAAACTATATTTCCTCCTATATTCTCTTTCTTTACAGCAACCAGTTTGTGATGTCTCTCCTTGATAGTTCACTTTCTGGAACAGCTGAAGAACAGTTGTAGACTTTTGTCAGACTACCTCACTCTTCTTACGCTGGCTAATTTTCTCCCCAGTCTCATACAACTTAATAGTGCCTTCCCTAAACTCTTGATGCTTCTTTGGTTTTACATACATATTGAAACTCCATTTGAAAGTCATAATGCTCTGTTAGGGACATAATACAATCTAGCAATGATGTTAAATGCATTCTTGTAACAATTCATTAAAGATACAAGGAGATGTTTGATGAGACATTCTGCTCCACCCCACTGGGATGAAAAAACATCTTGCTCTGCATAGAGTTCAATACAGAGAGGAACACAAGGGTGACAGCAGCAGAAAATCGTGGGTGCTGACTCCTTCTCCTTTATGGAATGAATGAACAAGGGAAAAAGGTGCTGCTAAATTTCCTTAGTAATCACAAAGTACAATATCCTTATTCAGTACTGGCAGGAATATATGGACCAAGGGAGAAAATAGGGTTTATACTCTGCACATGAGCTCTGCTTTCTAACATGTCAAAGCATCCTTGCACTCGATAATTCTCTAAAAAGAAGAATTTTAAAGAATTATCAATTCTTTAAAAATAAGAGGGAAAAACAACTTCAAGTATGAAATGAGTTTTTGTGATCTCTGTATCTTGTACAAAAAATAATACTATTAGCTTTTAATACACTGCAAAATGTCACTAAATGCATGTATATATGAGCAGGTAGACAGGTTTTACCTAATCTATAAAATAATCAAATTATCTCAATATTTAAAATTATCTTCTGGTTAATAATATGCTGTCAGATTCTTGCCTCAATACAGGAGTTAGGTATTTGTTGTGTACATGACATTTGTTTTAGTGTTAGATTTTCATTTAGTTAATGGATTATAAGCAAAAGAGGTGATAAAACTTGCTCGTTCTCTCATCAGATTTCTCTTTTATATTCTGTAGGGTCCAGTATTTCAGTAGTGCTGAGCATTTCTCTAATGGCAAGGTTCCCATGTTAATATCCCAGAGGCATAAAGTGTTACTGAACTGCTTCTGCAACATCCTACTGCAGGGGAAAAATAAAATGAAAATAATAAAGGAAGAAAAAGAAAAAGCCTCTTTCTACTAAGGAAGATGAAAAAAAGTATTTTGGTTACCTAACATTTGAAAATTTATTCTCACTGTCTGAAAAGCTGAAAGATTTGTTCATCCTTATCAGTCCTGAGGTTTTAAGTTTTCATCTACTAAATCCATTAAATAATTCAGGATTTCAAATAGAGTCTTAGGCATCGAATTTTGCCTAAAAGCTCAACCAAGGTCTGAAAAGCACCACTCAGGTTCAACTCTGAAAGTGCTTTTTTTGTCCCCTAAAAGTAACCTCAAAACAGCATTTTGAAGCACTGTTCATTTCTGAAGTACTGTCTCACAGATTTCTATCAGGACCCATAAGCCAAGCATTCTTACAGATCTCATTTCTGCTTTAGAGTTTTCTATAAATTGTAGCTTAGCAATTCTTAAATTCAGGCATTATGATTCCCCACCTACACTATGCCATAGTGAGAATATTTGATCACAACAGAGAAACAGATTTCAGAATCAGCTATTCCAGATTTTCCACCACTTGGATGAATGGCCTAAGTACACAGTATTTTTAGTAAGCATATACAATTTCGATGCCTATTGCTGAAGTGTCATTACTGAAGAAGTGGGGAAAGAAGCATAACTGTGTAGAAGGGTGCTCTAAACTTCGGAGCTTGGTCTCTGGTGCTCTTGCTAATGCATATCACAAGGTTAATCTGCAGAAATGCAAACAACACTGTGAAGTAATAGATTCTTTTTATCCAGTCTGCTGTCATTATGTTTTGGACTTGTTTTTCTCTCCTAACAGACAGAAGATGCGCATTTGAAATTGCTTATGCTGCTTGAAACCATGTCTCTTAATCAAATGTTTTAACTGCTGAGCTATAAGCACCGCAGTCAACTCTGTCCTTTGGTTGGAGTTTACATTATTCTGTGTTTTCTGAGGCTTCAAAAATCTTTTCAACTTTAAGTCACTCTTCCAAATTGTTCCTTGGGGGAAATTACTGTGGTGCAATACACAATTTCATGTATCTGAAGGGGACTATCTGGACAGAATACATGCTCTAAACCACTATGCATTCTACCTATATGGATGGTTTTTAACAAATTCCTTTTGTTTTCTTTTTCAGTTGGATTACTTTATTATAAAATATTCCTCCAATTATTTCTGTAGTGGATTTACTACTTCTGCAGTGTTTCCATTGGTCATTGCACTTAGACACTTAAATTAAAGGAAATACCCCAAAAATTTTTCAGTTCTTTGCTCTGTAAGGAGGGCCAGGTTTCTGATGATTATTTCACTAACAAAAAGTTTTAAGATGAACTGTACTAATTACTCATGAGAGTAATGCTTAGTGCTTCTAAAAGCAAACTCTCCATTAGTCCATAGACTATCACAATGAAGTAGATAAGGATGGACTGATTATTTTGAACTATGAAATGTAATATGGAACAAACAGGATAGATAATAAGCCTGTTATGTCAGAAGAGCTACTTAGAAATTCAGTAAATAATGTTTTTAAAATAAATTTTAATAAATGTATTTCTATATATAAATAGGAGATATGTTTATGAATATATTAAAAAAATTTATGTGAACTAAAATGTACAGATTTTTGAATACATAGGATTCCGTTTATAAGGACTGATTTTCAGTATTGCTGCTGTTCTTCTGCAGTTCTTAAAGGGTTTTAGTAGGTTTTCTAGAAACCTCTGAAGTTGCAGGCTCGTAAGTTTATCGTCCTATCAATGTCTCATGAGCTTAAAAGAAACTGATGCCAAAGAAAGCATTCAACATCACTACATACTTAAACATACTGGCCTTGTGAAAGCAAGTGCAAGAAATACTTGCCAGTAAGAAATAGGCAAAAGGAAACATAATAAATGAGAGAAGGAAATGAATCTGACCTTGAAGTTACAAGGCAGCATATTTGGACAGAAAGAACTTCCTAAAGTTTACAGTTCACAAGCACCAGCACTTTTTCTTAAACATTTAATTTATGGCTCATTTATTACAAAATGAACACACAACGATGTTGGTCCTCCCACAGGAACAACAAACTCCGTTCTAGAGGGACTGCACAAACACACTGTTGAGAGGCATCACTTGGTATATGGGCACATTCTAGAAATCACGAAGCATCTTCACAGGCCTTTTCCAAAAATAAGGTCTTTTCCATAATACAACTATACTCTCTGTATGTTCAGCAACAGAAGCCATAGGCAACATACAATGACAACTTCAAGACACATTAGAAAGGCAGACACTAGCACAACGCAGTATTTAAAAAAAACAAAGAGTAAAAAAAATCAGGACTGTTACTCAAAATCCATAATAATATAAAAAGCAGGAATTCAGTGAGACTGCTAGGACATGTTTCATAAGCAATATTTGTTAGAGAAAAACAGTTGATACTATGCGATCCATGCTAATTCACAATACGATACCCTGAGCGTAAAATTTTCTCAAGAACCAATTTTAACACAACCATTTCTTCAGCCATTTAACAATAATAAGAAAATTAAGTTAACTTAGAAATCTTAAATTCTTAGAAGAGTTTCAAAACTCTCCACGATCAATTTCTCTCTGTAAAATCAAGGAAAATATGGAGATTTCTCATAACCCATATAATTCAAATAAATCAAACAATGCATGTAATAAATGATTCATCAAACACTCAGAAACATTTACTATCTCCTTTCCAAATTACATTTGTTGAAGAATTTTTTTTGTAGATTATTTTAAAATTCCAGGAGACTTCACTGGTGATGTTGCAGAAAACTCGTTTAGTTAGTGGATGAACTTTACTGTAACATCAAAGAGGTGGCCTGATGGTTTTATAAAACAAAAAAAAAAAAGAAAAAACTTTTTCTGAAATAGAAAGCGACAAGGGAAATCATAGTCTAATCATTTCTCAAATCACATTAAACAGAAAAAATAAAAGGTGAAACACTCTCAACTTACGCTAGTTTTTCAGTTATCTAAAAAATTTCCCATCAGGAAGCACTGATCAAGTCAGGATCTCAACTGGATTGTTTTTTAACATAAGAATCACTAGAGCGTGAATGTATTCTAAGAAAGTTCAGGACACCATAATTTTATAACTTGAGTTGTAGAGTAGATCAAACAAGCTAATTTTTTGTAACTGGATCTCAAAAGGATTAATTTCTGCTACTATCTGCAAAGCAGAGTCATATGTAGAAGGTGGTATTTTCTGAGCAAAGGCCTGAGAATGCACCCAATGAATGAAATAATCATTGAGGGAGGGCAGAAATAACAGTTTATTGGAAGTCTTAAGAGCAGAAAATATGAGATAAGTAAATGGAATCAATGTATTCTAGCTTTAAATATCTGAGCTAAAATCTTGTTTAGTTGATGCATGTCAAGTTTTAAAATTGACTGGAAAAAACATAACATTATTATTATTTTTTTTTTCAGAAGTAGAGACTGGTTAGCAATGTATATTCATTATTTATTTCATTTCAACCAACTGGTAGTTGAATCAAAATATTTAATGGTTAACACAAAGGGAACCCAAGAGAATAATTGTTATAGATTCTCACCAGCCAGTGTCCACACATTCTGAAGCAGAACCTCTAAGGAACATCTCTCTGTGTTTTGGAGAATGCTGACAAATCTTTTTGTGGGCATGAGAATAAATTCACTCTGCACCCACTGCACCTCACAGAACTTATGAGAACCTTATGAAATAATGAAATGCTCCACAAAATATATTTGCCTTTTTTTATCTTCTCAGCTATACCCTTAATTTTTAATTTTACTAACAACATAAAAGTATATTGCTTGGCTAAATTTCATATATTACTTAGAAAAAAATAAGGGTCAGGAGAGTATTTTCACAAATTCTTGAGCAACTGGATCCATAATTTTCAATTTGTTGACCCCCACTTTACGTTCTCATCTATCAACTTGACTAGTTTAAAAAAGTAGCATCCAGGAAGAGCATCCAGAAACAGCAAGTACTAACTGTGCAACATCATTTAAAATACTATGTAAATATTTTTATTAAATAGCATCACTCGTATTTCCTACAAAGTGTAATAAAAATACTTTTTATATATCTACTTACTTTTACAAAGCAGAGTAGTTTTAGCATTGGCAGAGATGAATTTCTCCCACACCTCTCACAGCAACATGATTCAATTTAATTACAGAGATATCATGAGTAGTGTTGAGATAGCATTCACCTTCCATGCCTACCTAATTGCTGTTTTGCATACTATGAACGTCAGCCCTGCTGCCAGCTGGTGTCATGGGAAAATGATGACATCTGAGAGTGGACAACTGGCCTCAGACCAATGAAATACTCATAAACATTCAGGAATGGATATTACTAAAGGTAATCTCTATTTGTTTAGTATAAATGTGAATTTGTCAGATACTTTAAAAAAAAAACAGTAATATACACATACTCTGACATCTTTAAAACATACATCTCCATGATCTGATGATTCACAGATAAGGAATACAATAGAGCTTCAAAAGATTCTGGAAGAAGAAAATAATCTTGTCCAGAGTCCTGCATTGCTACTGTCAGCACTCTAGCCAATAATTCCAAAACTCCCTCCAAACTGTGCTGTTAAGTGCCCAAATTCTTTGTTAGACCTCACACGTCTGTCCTATGATGCTCCTTTTGAAGGAACTCCCTAATCTGAAAGAGATCAGACCATTTGGGTGTGCCTTTGAGCTGGATATGCATTCAACACTATAAGGAAATGCCTTAATAATCAAGAACAGCTGAAAAACAACTGAAACTTCAATTCTCTGGATAAAAACCCAGCGGATAAATTATTTTTCAGAAAACTAAGTAAATTAATTACTTTAGTTCATTAGCTGCTGATGAGTGGGTGAGTACAGTAGCATTCTAAATTGAACAGAATCTGGGTCACACATGAAAGAAAACCAGCAGTCACAACCAGTACCCTTATGAGAAGTCCTAAGTCCTAGATTTGAAAATGATAGATCTGACCTGCTTTGCAAACCTACAGGACAAATGAAAATGAAGACTTTAAAAATATTGGAGAAAGAGCAGAATAACCTTCTTAAACTATCCTTCCTTTTTTCTACCTCCTCAGAGAAAAATCCCTTTTATGCTACTAATCATCACTCACATGTTCCAACTAAGATGAAATAGTAATTTTACTAAAGTTGATATTTCTTAGTCCTGCAAGTGCAGGAATTCCCATCTTTTACTTTTTTTTTTAATGTTTTCAAACGTAGCATAGATTTTCAGTTTTCTATCTCTCAGATGAATGTAAAGAACAAGACAGCTTTTAGCTAAGTAAATTGTAGTGTGAAACCTGACCTGCAAGGTCTTCCCAGCAGACACACACTTATGCTTGGTGCCACAGCAGCTTTGCTTTTGTGTACGTATAGTTTTCAGGAAGTTTCCAATTATAATGGTATTGGACATAGTAAATATTTTGATACAGTAATTAGAAGTGGCTGCAGCTAACTATAAATACACATTTCTGAATCATGCAACGCATACACAAAAAGGTATGACGCACAGTGTTTTGTAGCTGTGTGATGGCAGAGTTCCTAAGCATCTCTGAGTACTGAGTAGGATATGTGTGAAATTCTCACCTCCCACTATCCTGTCTTACACGTTCACTCCAGTTCTCACAGGAAAAGCAAGAGTCTAAGTATGGCAATAATGAAACTATCAAAGGACATACAAGTCCATAACTTTCTGTAGGCCAAAATCATAAACAAACAGAAAAGCCACTACAGGAAGTCAGGTTTCTCAAGATCTATAAAACACAGCTCTAAAAAATGACTGCAGCTACTTCCTTCCCCCAACACAGACTTAAAAATCCCTACAAATAAGCATAAATACATGAGTTACAACGCATAATGACTTATGCTGAAGGATTGGAGGAAGAAAAATAAAAAAGAGAACCTTGCTCTTGTTATGCACAGGCAAATGGGCAATTTTATCTACCAACAGAATACCTATTCATAAAATCAACACATTTCACCATTTTTCAGTCCAAGTCTTTCTAGAATTGATGTAAAACTGTTGTGCTACACAGCTTCCTCTCATGGACACAGCTGCATTTGTGCTCCCCTTCCCTGAGATGCTGAGGAGTGTTGAGAACAGCATTTTGCACTGTTTAGCTATGAGCTACCACTCAACCCACTTCATCCCTCTCTTCTCTTTCCTGCTCTATACTTACATTTTTTACTGTGTGGATAAAGTAATTCTTGTCTCCTTTATCTCAGTTTGCTGCATACATTTCAGAGAAGCAGAAGGAATTTATCTAATGCTAAATAATGCTAATACATGTGAGTAGCATTTATTCCGTGTTTTCTTTACTAAATAAACTTGCAAACTCCGTCCCTCTTTAAATGCCTCTCTGTCAGATGGCATCAGTTCACTTCCTTGCATGTTTAAAAGAATACATGGGTGCAGTAGTAGCAACTCAGCATATAAATATCAGTTGTTTCATAAGAGTTTAACATAAAAAGAAATTGCAAAAATCCAGAATGCACAAAAAAAATCTTCCATAAAATATCAAGATTAAGTTAAAATATGATCCTAAAATTAAAACAGCAGACAACTTCATTGTATGTCAACCTTCTTTTTACCTTGCAGAATAGTAGGTATCCAATATTGCTGAACAGTACATTACCATGACTGCAGAGACAGAAAGAGAGGAAGTTCACAGAATACATATTAGACTAAAGGCTGTTGGGAGAAAGTGTTACATACCTTCATTCACAAAAATGAGGAATTAAAGCAAAAAAGGATTATTCTACCATAGTAAGATAACTTACTTTCTATGTCAATTTAATATGCAAATCTGTCCTCATGCTGTTCTTTGCTAGTTCCCACCAAGTTTGTCACACTCGAACAGCACCTGCTGCTCTACCTGGCACTGGCTTAGCATCAAAAGGGGTCAACTGTCAACTGCTACAAGAGAAATTTATTGATGGCTGTGCTGCCATTCAGAAGACTTGGACAATGAGGAGAACTGAGCTGAGAGGAATCTGATGAGGTTCAAAAAGAGCAAGTATAGAGTCTTGCACCTGGGGAAGAATAACTGCATGCATCAGTACCGGTTAGGGAGTGACCTGCTGGAGAAGAGCTCTGCAGAGCCTGAGTGCCCTGGATGATTATGAGTCAGCATGCCCTTGTGGCTAAGGAAACCAATGATATCTCAGGATGCACTAAAACAAAAAAAACATGGCCAGCATGTCAAGGGTGGTACTCCTCCAGCTCTATTCTGCACCCGTGTGGTCACATCTGAAGTACTGTGTCAAGTTCAGGGCTCCACATTTCAAAAAGGCAGGGTTCTCCTAGAAAGAGTCCAGCAGAAGGCCGCAAAGTCATTTAGGGTTCTGGATAATGTCCCATTAATGAAAAAGCTAATAAACCTGGGACTCTTAAGTCTAGAGAAGTCTGAGGTGGGATCTCATAACTGTTTATAAATACCTAAAGTACGAGAGTCAATTCAGTGGAGAATGACTCCTTTCAGCAGTGCATAGCAATAGAACAAGGGGAAACAGATGGAAATCAGAGCACAGGATGTTCCATGCTAACACAAGGAAGAACTTCCTTACTGTCAGAGTGACACAGCACTGGAACAGTGCTTCCAAGGGAAGTTGTGGAGTCTCCTCTGGAGATAGTCAAGGCCAGCCTGAAAGCTACATGTGTAACCTCCTGTAGGGAACCTCCTTTAGCAGGGAGGGCTGGACACAATGATTTCTTAGTTACCTTCCAACCCTACAGTTCTGTAATTTTGTAATTATAAATGGCTGCTGGAAACTTATTTTTTACAATATGGGGTTAAACACACCATTAGGGTTACCAAAATCCCTTCCTGTTTTTTTCATAATTCCCCCAATCTTCACACTCTAAAGAAACATACACAAACACCTCCGTCAAAGCTTTAAGGCAAAGGAGAAGTTGCCAAGTTCCTGACATCTTTTTAACTTAGACTCCATGTTGATTCAAATTTATAAATTTCCTGACAGTCTTTATCGTTACCTTGAACTCTTTTAGCTCTTCTGCTATTCTACACTGAAGTATGCTCTTTTCAAATGCAAATTGACACTCACTATTGTTGAAATTCTGGCATATTTAGATGGAAGTCCTCAATTCAGTCAAAACAATCTTCCATCAGAGTATATGTAGAGCAATTCAGCAAGTTTACATACAGATACTGTAACTTTTGCTATAATATTCCAGCATTATTGTGTAACGATTTCACCTCTTAAAATTATGTAGGAGGTTATTTCAGTGGTATAACAATAATTTTGGAAGAACACCAATTTTGTTCTGCTGTATATTAATTTGTTTAAAGATTCTCTCGTGCTTAATCAAATTAAGAATACTATGAATTATCCGTACTGAAATCAATGATTCATCCACATTTCTTATGGGAAGCAATTAAAGCTACTCTCTTTGTCACATAACTCCTTACCAACTCTGAAGGCTATTCACATTTTGAAAAAGGGAACAAATCCTTCAGAAGGCCTGCATGGATACTGGATCTATGCGTTTGTTATGTTTAGTGTTAATTCAGTAGTTTTTCAATTCAGATCATGAAAAAAAATAGTTCAGTTATGCATGTAGCATTATTATGACTACAGTGAGACAGAAAAAAAATGAAAGAAATGGAACATAGCATGTTCTGCAAAACAGACGATAAAGGAATTCATGGTAAGGTTAAAGCATTTCAATATAATAAAGTGAATGCCTGAACTTCAAGAACATTTAATAGTGCTCTTCTCAGGTAGCAAGCACACTTCAAACTAATGCCAAAAACTTACTGTAAAGATGCCTTTTTTTTTTCCTGGGTGCTGAAGAAATACAAATCTTCCCAAATGTAAGATTTGATTTCATACAGAACGAAAGTGTACAGTAAACACAATCTTATGATGGTATGAGCATTGACAGAATAGGCATTTAATCTTCAGGAGCATAAAACCCTCAAGTTTGACAGCAGTTGAGAATCTGGATTCAAAACAATTATTTAATTCTATTTCTGTAAGCTATATCTTCAGTTTACAAGAAAAGATGGCAAAGTGAGGTCATCTTCATTTACATCAAGAAAAAAAATCTGGTTTTATGGGCCAAATTCAGTATATCAGAAGGCATCAAGACTGTCATTTCCACAGGTTTACACAATTTGCAGAGCTCCATTATAATTAAGAATGCTTCCCACTGTAACCTTCCAGAGGTTAAAGAAAATACACAATAAGCATAAATGATTTAATAGAACTAATGTTCTGCCTTGGGGATAAAAGACCTCAAATCTTCTGAAGTAGCTGGGTTTTATTCTCTTTTTTTTTTTAATACATATCCTCCATCATACTAGTGCAATACCACTACTGCTGCTGAGTACGACTCCTTTCACTTAAGAGGAAAATGATAATTCGATGTTATCACACATATTTCAAAAAGACTTCCTCCTTTGTTCTTAAACTTTTGTGAAAACTGAAGAGCGACATTCTGAAGTACTTACTTTAGAAATACATATATACTTCCAGCAAATCTTTTCTGCTCTTTATTTCTAACATTGAGAATACCTTATCTACAAATTTTCATATAGATTTGTCTTCTTACCATATATATTTATATTTTTTTTCAAAGAAACTTTATCAATATCTAAAATTTCCCAGGTGTTACAGTTTCCAGGGGTTGCATTTTCCTCAGGTGTATCGTGATCATGCATTCTCATCACCAAAATATAAGCAAATGTTGATAGCCTTATGAGCCAGAATTTCCTATGAGTATCCCACTTTATTCTTATGTTACATATTTGACTGTTTTGCATATTTTATGACAGTGTGGCAAGAAAAAAAAGCATGCATGTTTGCATAAAACCAAGATGTGTTTGCATATGTTTGACGTGACCATATAACAAAAATGCAACAGAAGTGAGAATATGAAATGCAGAAATCTTTGCTGAGTTACAATAGCTGCTGATCTCTATGAATGTTAAGTCTGAGTAGAAGCTAAAAAAACCTGATCTCAAGGGAAGGCACTATTCAGAATTTTACTCAACTGTTTTCAAACGAGAAAGGAAAATCTAGTTGATGTTACCCCCTGTAACTACCTAATCATGACATGCGTACATATTTCAGGCAAACTAGTCTAACTCTTGCTTGACAATCGTTGTTTGTTTCTATAATCTCAAATAACAAAAATGCATAAATTTACTGTATAATTGCTGAAGTTAATGGTATTTATGATGTCCTTTGCTATATACTGTAAGTATTAATGAATATCAGGTGCACCAAGAGGTTGACTCAGGGAGCAGTCAATGAGAAGTTGGACCTTTAATAATTTGGTCAGCAATTAGATTCCAATTTGGCTTGATTCTCAATTACACATTCAATGCACCATTTATTCTACTGGTCTTGTCTGGTAATGTTAGTCAGAAAGCTGTACATATCCTGACCTTGCAAATGTTTGAATTATATTGTATCTAGAAGCCAGAAACGAACGAGGAATGTACAAACTGCAAAATTTGGAGGAACACATGAATATCCAGAAAAAAACTGCAGCAGAAAGTAGTGTTCAATTACTTACTGATATCAGCCCGAATGTAAAATACTTTATAACTATGAATGCTTACTTTAAGTGTGTGTGTGGGGCGGTGGGGGAGGAATATGAACTTCATTTCCTTTAAGGAACATAATCAATTCACATATAGATGAATTTAATGTTTCACTGAAACCTGCCTTAATGTGAATAGTTTTATAATTCTGATTGTACTGTTAAAGGAGAAGAATTAACTGCATGACCCTGAAGGAACATACTAGGTTCCTATCTCGATAAATTAATCTAGGCAAAACTTACATTATTTGAAAGAAAAAAAGTTACAAAGGTACTGTAGCAAGAAGGACTTGATTATTTACGATAAGAAAAAAATCTGGAATTTTCCAGATTGTACTAAGCCATATAACATTGCTTAATTCTGAAATTCATTTTCACTTGGTGGTACTAGATCTGATAAATTATTACTCATAATGACAACAGCAAAAACACAGTACACAAATGACAATGACGCTGATGTGGCTGAATCAGTAGCAAATTATGGCCCAACTGCGATACAAAGAGTTAAAAATTAATGCTAGAACTAATGTCAGAAAAAAAAATATTAAGAAAATAATTATCAGTAAAGATCAAGTGATGCATGAGAAGACCTTGAACACAAGCAATGACAAAACAGATGTAGGCAGAATGATGGATTACAAGGAAGATACTGATTTGCATTGTAGGGTTACATGATGGGAAAACAAATTAGGTTAATACTACATGTGAACTGCTGTTGATTACCATACATAAATTCCTCACACAATCAATGACTGGTAAGAGTATAATACAATCCAGAAAATACTGAGGTGCAAAAATGCCAGAAATAGATAGGATTATTGCAAATAAATATTTTTTTCCAGTCCATCCTTTAAATTAAGATGAGACCATATTTTTTCCTCATCCTTAAGAGGGCTGAGGCAGATTTTTCTTACAGGATATGAAGTGGGATGAAACCAGCTCCCCTTACTATGGAGCCATCTCTTAAAAGAAAAAGGGAAAGCAAAAGTAAAGGAGAAAAGAAACAGAGTGACTAGCTTCAGCCCTCTCAAGGGAGACTATTTCCTTTGGGAGTGAGCATGTCTGTGCAAATAATTACATACAACTCATCAGCTGAATTATGATTAAGCCCTCCTCCTTTCTGAAAAAGCATGCCAAGACTTTAAGATTAAGACATGGACTACATAAATGAATTTCTCTAGTCCATTTCCAGGCCTCAAAACCTCCACTGACAAATAGAAGCCAGGAAAGCTTCATAAGATATAAATCTAAAACAACATACCAACATACAACATTGTTATTATTTAAATCAATTCCCTAAAACAAAACCTGAAAAACAGCTATGATCCGAAGATCACAGAATCATAGGAATTGGACAGAACCTCTGGAGATCATCTAGTTCAACTCCCTTGCTAACACAGGTTCCCTACAGCAGGTTACACAAAAAAATGTCCAGCATGGTCTTGAATATCTACAAAGAAGGAGGTTTCACAACCCCTCTGGGCAGCTTGTGTAAGTGTTCTGTCACTCTCAAAGTACAGAACTTCGTGTCAATATAAAATACTCAAAACTCAAGGTGATAAGCTCTTCTACTAACATGACCAGGGCAGCATTTGTGTTTGGTCGTTTGACTTCAAGAGTGAGAAGAGAACATCATTTCAAACAGCGATTTGACCTTAAACAGTGATTGATTGGCAGACATCACAGCTATGACTACTACACATTAAAAAAAAAGTTAGAAAATCTGTTCTGATTAATGATGGAGTTTCTTGATTTACCTTACTGAATGCAAATCTACTGTGTATGGAAAATTAAGTGTTCCAGCAATTATTCCTGGACTACAATTTATTTTAATAAATATGTATTTTTTTTTATGCAAACAAAATCATGTACTTCATTCTGGCATTTAAGAAATGAGCATGTACAAAATTATTTCTGGTATAAGATATTAGAATTTTCATACTGATGTTGTAAGCCTCATACACTCTGATTTTGAGGACTCGACCCAAAACCTCCTGAAATTGAACAAATCTAGCTCCTGTTTCACTTTGTTCTAAGCATGCTGCTAATGCATAAAGGACGTTAATGATGGTCTGAAGGTTTTGTTAGAAAAAAAGGAACTATGCCTTCACATCAGCAACTGATAACTCCTGTTTTTATTGAAATCTCAGACATTTTTAAAAAGGAGTAGAAAAAATTGGATCTCCAGACCTAAGAGTCACAAGAACACCTGTGATAGAATCCAGATCATCGTAATTCCTAAGTATATCATCCAGGGAGATACAAAAACCTAAAGGAGAATAAACAGATTCCAGTATTTGTTAATATATTGTATTTTCAGTGCTTGGCATCTACCATGTTGAACCTATAACACTTCCCACAACTCCAGACTTCTCTCTCTGCTGTTTGAAAAGCTGAATTTAATGACTACATTGACAGTAACGGAAATCAGGTATAAAATTGCACAGGCTCTTTGGTTTTGGAGGGACAACTTTCACTTCTACATAATCTTTCTATTGCTTCAGTATTACTTCAGTGTCTTTAAGGCACTCTTCATTACAAGTAGTCATTTGTCCCTCATTTACTAGATGTTCAGTCATAATGTACTTAACCTTCTTCTATCACTCTACAGTAAATTAAACTCAATTAAGAAACATGCAGATCTAAAATAGAGACATACATTCACTTCAAATTAGTGTGCCTCTGTCAACGCTTTAACATTCCTGTTAAATTTCTGTTCAATGATAGAATCAGAAGGTCATTACTGGCTCTGAAAGTCAAGAGATACAGCATTAGACTATCAGCACTGTCTGAGGACCAGTTCCTTCATCTACTTATTGGAGACTGAAGTCTTGTAAATTCAGACTGTACATGACTTCAAAGGGCAGATCAATTTTTTAAAGGCACTGGGAATGTTTTTGTGTGGTGGCTGAGAAAATATTTTCATTATGTATCTTCCTTGTAAAGTAAATATGTCATGATGCATTCCTTTTATCACTTTCAACACCCCTCGCACTGTGTACAGTGAAGTCTTCTCTGATGGAGGGGAAATACATCAGTGTCACCTCATGTACATGAGTGTGCACACAGCTGCTTCCTTGGGAAACAAGATAACCATCTCCCACTCATCTCTGGCATATGTCATTCTAAAACCAAAAGAGGTTCCTAAGAAAAGAAAACAAACTGCCCTTGACAACTTTCAACACTGAAAGATGGAGAAAGGTCTCCCAAAAGAAAGAATTTCAAGGTCCTGAATTTCCAAACAGATTATTAACTTCCACTACAGTATACATACGGAATAGCAGCTGCCTGTACTTAGGTATGAAGAGGTTTCTCTTATGTCTTCAAAAAGTTGTGACCGTGGAATACAATTTTATTTATTTTCTTTTAATGTTAACAGACATCACATAGCACTTGCTCATGACTTCCAAGGAAGGACTAGAGCCTTTAATACTCTCATTCATGCAGTAGAAAGGCATTGCTGGAAAACTCCAAGTCACATGGTCACACATGGAAAAAAAAAAAAAAGAAAGAAAAAAAAAAGCAGATTTCCTGAAACGTAGAAATGGCTTTAAAAAGTAGATTAGATTAAAACTGCTGTGCTTAGCCATTTCCAGAAGTGCCTTTCTTTGGTATCCTTTTATTGCTGCTTGGAGGATGTACACATGGAGAACAGAGTGCTGCTTCTGCCACAGTGCTATCTTTTAATATTCCTGTGCAGGATTCAGCATACGCTGTATACGCAAGTCAATACTACCAAATTACTTAAGTCACTTGAAAAGTAATGCCTTCTATATATTTTCAAGTAAACTACAAAAGACTGGATAAAAAAAACAGCACAATAACACTACTTAGTAGAACAAATTCTCAGCTACAAAATCTTATTCAGTACAGTCACCAGCATTAGCTATGCGTTTTCACCAGTGATGAACAAGAGCCTGCATGCCATGCTTGTACAAATCCGCACGGCCACACAGAATGCAACTTGTTTTTCACACTGGTGCAGTCACTGCTGAAATGCACCACCCACAGCCTCACTGCGTTCATATCCACTGTTTAGTCTCCAGAAATGTTCAGCAAATGAAAATGAATGCTTGTGGGTGGCATTTTTTCCACACAGAGGAATCTAATGACATGACTTTGCTTCATACACACTGCCATGACAGATGCTATTCTGTCAGAATGCCTCTTTGGTGCCACCTGTCACACAGCAACAGCACATAGTGGAACACTGGTGGGAAGATTCAACCTCTACTGCCATACTACCAACATCCACATCTGACAACATGGGCCAACATAATAAAACAGGAGGCACTATTTTCATGTGAGCCAACATAGTGTAAAAGTAGAATCCTAAATTGCCCTCCACCCAATTAATGAGAGATTTTAAATCAACTAATTAGTTAGAAAATTCAGAGCTAGAAAAGACCTAATATTTATGAAATTGTTGCTTTCTTCTTAAAAAAGTAAATAAATAAAAATAGACCACCAAATATTTATTCCAAGAACTATTCTGTATGCTTCAGAAATAGATAATAAGGAAGGATTGGGTTGCCATTTGTATGTGTTAAAATGAAAAATCTCTTAGTTATCCTTTTGATGAATCCAGCAGTCAGAAATGATCATGAAAGGCTAACTCATGCAAAGAGGAATGCATAAATGAACAATAAATTATACAACAAATAAAAGACATCATTTATATTTATTATGAGCCTGATTCTGAATGTTCTTATACATCACATCATCCCTACTCAAATCAAATAGTAAACAGAAATATAGGAATTGTCATTGATCCAGGTTATACTATTGAATTCCTGAAAAATGTAGCATCGCATAGTAGAGTACTATGTAAATAGCAAGCAGATGCAGGATAACTTAGTTTTGATGGAGTCTGCCACCATGCGTTTCATTGTGATTGCCAAGGAAATTAACTTTTGTCTCAACACATAAATGCACTGTCACTTCTAAACTGCGCTACTGTTATGACAACACTGAACGTTTGTTCTAGTGACAGAAATACACAGATTCTCTGAATCTTCCACCTGATCCAAAGTCCACTCTAACCAATGAAACAACTTCCAGTTAGTATTAGAGCAAGCAGCCATTTTGCCACATAGCATGTCAGACTTCTACTCTTCTTATCTAGACCACAAGCCTGTAGCCAACTATTGATTTTTTTCCCCAACTTTCCCTAAGTTTTCTTCCTAAAAAACTAAAACCATGTTAATGTAGAGGGAAAAAGAACACAAAACTAGTGCACACTTGGGACACCCCAGCTATATATACAGCTGGGAAGGAACAAGAACACATATCCAGGCCCTAGCAAATTAAGAATGAATCCAAACTGTCAATTTTGGTGCAATCTAAAGATTAGGTGAATTTGGGTAGTTGCAATGTGCAGATTTGTTTTGGCATTCAATTAAGAATGTAACTTGAGCTACATTCTTAGGTCACCGGGACGAAGCATTAAGATTTTCAGTTCAGTATTCACCAAGGAAGTTAGCTGCCAGTTAAGTGACTAAATAGCATGTATTTACTGTCAACATCATCCTTGCCTGAGGCTGTTTCTGCCCATCGGTCTTACAACAGAGATCATTTTGAGATACCATGGATGTTTTTTTTTTATATGCTTTCCTTGTGTAATTGCACCACTAGCTATCTACAAATTCCATCCTTGTTAGGATGCTGGATACAGCAACAGAATGTACTGACAGTTTATCTAGAAAGAAATAGTTACTGAAATATGATGGCCTTTAGTTACTGACTAGCATCTGAAACGTGCCTGATGGAAACTGGAAGGCAAAAACCTAATCAGATGAAGAGAAAAAGCTTAAGTGGGGAGTGGAGCTGTTAAAAAAAACCTCAGAAAAAAACGTTTTCCATGGACAGGAAAATAAGAAGCTGGCCACTGTGCCTAGCTTCATGAATGCTGGAGGAGAGCTTATTTCTAGATTCTAGGAGTGTTTTATCAATGTCAAGAGCCAAATTAATATTTATGCATCTAGCTCGTGCTATTTCATAGCATTGGAAGCAGGGATTATCACTGGATTGTGTGGCTTAGTTTAGGTGGCAGCTAGTAGGCTATCTTATGAATACTTCACTCAGTTGACTCAGATAACTGCTGTATATGTGCTAAACTCCCACAGATGTTAACTTTATAAAACCCTACTTTGGGTAATTAATTGCATCTTTATTTAGTGCCAGTTGTCAAACAGTATACCCAGTTAACAGACAAACATTAGGTAATTCTAGCATTCACCACTGTGGTACCAAATTGCACAGAAATGTACATTTGCCCAGATGATTTAATTGATTATAGGTTTTATTAATTAAAGAGCATAAAAATACAATAAAACTTTCTACTAACAACTAATCTTTATCTTCTGAGCAATGTACGTGCATATGTTTGAATACCTTGTTTTCAAATTTGAAAGAAGCATGTGATGTTTCACTTAAGCTACACTTGGCTTCCTCAGGGAACTAAACTCAGAAACGTATTATCCTGACTGCCAGAGCAAATAGACAAATGAGTCCTGTGTTGACATGGCAACACAACACTGAAACTAATTCAAATCTTTGGTTATGGTAAGATTTTCTCTTCAAAGGAGGTAGTGGTGAAGCATTATTTTGGAATTAACCCCACAAGCATATTTTTTCACAAATCATATTAAACAAAACTTCCTTAAGTGCAATCTAGTTGCTTCTCAGCACTGGTAATAAGTCCTTCCATCCTTTTTCATAGCTAATTCATACTCCTAACCTGATATTTACCATTTCTTTTGAAAACTGCTGTTAAAGAAGGGTCATGACATGCAAAGTAATTAACACCTTCAGCTTCTATTCAGACGCAGTCAGTGTTGTAATGGCTAAGATTTCTGGAAACACACCTACAAGTGCTGCAGGTTATGAATCCCCTTCCACATAACATATAGCCTTACCAGAAAGACAACCAGCTGAGGACAATATTTTACAAGTGTTTATGTAACAGCATAGCTGCTGACAAGACAGCCCAGCTCAGAGTTGCAGCTAGTGAAACCATTTTAGTCCATGATTTCATTGAAATTGCACTAACTTAAAATAAGAAAAAGATATGGCACCAACTTAGTTATATTTTATATATGCTCATCAAAAAGATGTAATATTTGTTGTTTTGTTTGTTGCATTTCTTGTTTCTTTGTGTTTTATTTTTTTTAAGGGACAAAATCTCTTCATTATACTATGTGGGCTGACAACAAACACTTCACAAAACAATAGTAAAACATAACACCGTTTCATTCAAACAGCAAGTTAGTGATCTATTCGTATCCATTCCTCCATAGAAAAGAAGATATTCTTCCACACCCGCAAATGATGCATTCTGCCACAGATTTTAAAGAGTATAGACTTGTTTTATACTACCCAAAGTCCAATTTACACTGTTGCAGCCCTACCAGAAAATTTCTGGACCTGTTTCAGCAGGCAGAGACAATCCCAACTTCAAAGAATTTACTGTGCAGAACATTGGATTAAAGAGGAGTTGAAAAACAAGGTTCAGGAAGGCGCAGATTTATTCAAGTTCAAGCAGGGATAAGCTAGAATAGATGCTATGGTAGACAAAAGTTATAGATCAAGATAGCGAAAGTTTTCTGCTTTCACTCTTCCCTGTGATTCACAGCATCTTGTAATTAAAAATAGAGCATCTCTGCCAACTTCATAGAAAATAACAGGAGTAAAATAAGTCTTCCCAATGTTTTTAAGTATTTCACAATGACCCTTAGAATGCAAAAAACATCAATAGCTCCATGCTCATTCACAGCTTTCCTAAAAGACATACAGTTGGAGAAGATATTGTGTATGTAAGCAGGAAAATAGTAACATGGTTCTGTGCCCATTATATGGGCAGGCTATACCACCTCAACCATTCAACATCAAAGTGGTCTTTCAACATATTACAGTTTCTTATGCTAATCACTTGAATTATAACCAATGTCTCCATTGGAAATCAGAGACTGATTGACATAGCGCTCTCTTCATTAGAAAAAGTACAATCTGTATGTGCATAGTTTGGACTGTTTTGTAGTTTGTCAATACCTGCATCACAATCAGAGCACTGACAAACTTTGCCTTGTGCACAGATCATTTTAGGAATGACTTTAGTAGGAGGTTTTAGCAACTTGAGGATCAATTTATGCTAGGAGTACTGTAGTGGAGTTTTAAGTATTGAGTTCCTTAAATATTGCTTTCACCTTTCTGTGTTGGCATCAATTTTTCTGGATTATTTTTTTTTTCTTTGATGCTTTTTGGAATGCACTTCAACAAAGCTAGTTATCCTTTCTTTTTGTTTGCCCTATGTTCTGATGCTACCAAAAGAGATTCAGCTAAAAACTAGAAACAACATAGAGCAAAAAGCAAGCAGGAATAAGAAAGAATGGCAAAAGCCCATTCCCTGGAGCTCAAATCTCTCTCCTTCAAAGAGAAAACAACCTTTTTAAAACAGTACTTCTTATGGAAGGATATTGCATTTAAAACCTAGACGGTATTTATAGTTAATTAGCTGCCTGTTTGATCCTTTCCTTTAATACAGTTCTTGTGTATGAGAGTGTAATTCTGCATTTCTAAAGAATTTTAGATGCTTGATTTGATTTTATCTCAAATACTTGCTTTATCCGTCATTGTTTAATCATGCTGACTGAACCTGGACTATATTTAAAAGTAAAAATTGAGTTCCAGACAGATTTCATTTTACACCCCAAGTAAAAAGGAACTGTTGCAAGTACAAGAAAGGAAGCACAAAGAACTTAAAAGCATCTTTTAAACTCAAACTTGGCAAAACCGTCGTTCAGTAACAGGGAAGATCTGACTTTATGCTTAAGAATAACTATTCTAAGTCTGCAAATCAATTTCCAAGTTTGCCCTGGTATTCTTGTAGTCATTTCTTCTCCTAACTATCACTACTTAGATACTCCACACAATTTACAATTATTTCCACTAAGGCTACTGGAAATAAAGAAGAAAATCCATGCAATGAACAATTTTGAAAGCAAAATCTTCTAAGAGCTGAGCAAAAGTATTAGTGCAGATTAAGTTCCCAGTTGCCTCTGAAACACATATACACATTCATTTTTTTAGATACTATTCAGCTTTTGTTTTCTTACGTACCATTTCATTTGCATTTAGTTCTAAAAATCAAGACAGGTGGTGCCAACCTATACTTGTCAAAAAGGGAATGTATTTCTGTACACAAAAATAACAAGACTATTCAAACCTACCAGAACTATTTATGTGAGTACATTTTCTGCTTAGAATACACAGAAATATTAAAAAAATAAAAAGCTGAAAGATATAACCTGTCAACATTAAGGTTAGCAGCTTCTCCCTGGCAAATAAAAACAAACCATTTTATACTGGAGGACAGAGATAATTATAGTTTCAACATCGTTAGGAGTTATTTCTACAGATCATCAGAGATACTGCGTTGCTTGCATTTTCTTGTCAATTGTAATTTAACAATTTGAAGATTTGATTTTCATATACTCTATATTGATGTTTCTGTATGCAAACACTGATGGATTTTTTTAATCTTCAGAGGGTTTCTGCAATGTTGGCTTTTCTAAATGATCAGCAGGGAGCACCTCTATAATCATCTTTCATTCAATGTTAGTGAGAAACAGGAAGCGTGCAGTAGTACACAAACTTAACAATTATGATACTGAACTGTTAGAGAGAATCTGATTCATTTCTAGGAATTATCACCACTGCCTCCTCTGAATCTTTTCTGCTTCTAGAGACTCTCATCCACTACTTGCCAGGAATTTTCCATTTTTAAGAATGCTCCAGGAAATTTCCCAGATAATTCAGATATACTGCCTATGCTTTCTACACATTTCTCTTCCACTTTTAGGTAGTACCAGTGTGCTTTCTAGAATCTCTCATAATTGTTTATAAATAATCTTTCCACTTTCTAGGAATTCTGACATGATTTCATGTGAGTTCAATCTATAAATAGTATTTCCCTCATAGCTTTGCTCTCTAATGTTTTCTAGGTATCTGACACATGAACAACAAAAATCCTTCCAACATCTTCCAGGAATTTCTCCACTAGTTTCTGGTAGTCTTCCTAGTGCTCCCACGGAATTCCCCCTGCTGACTTCTTGGAACTCTCCTCTCTGCATTCAAGGCATCTCTCAGTACTTTCCAAGAATTTCTGGACTTGAAGTCTTTCCAGGAATTTCCTGACATGCTCTAGGAACGTAAATATCTACGAATTTTTTGACATTCCCCATAAATTCCCAGATAGAGATCTCTCCCAAAACTTAATTGGAATATCCAATAGCTCTCTCAGCATTCCTGGAGAAAGCTTTTGTGGGATTTTTCCAATACTAACTAGCAATAACTGGATTACAGGTTCTGATAACATGCTATTGCTTTAAAGGAACTTTTAAGATCCATAATCATTCTTATCTTCTGGAGCTTTCTAGGAATTCCTCAAACAACAGTATCTGTAGGAATTTCCCAACATTTAGCAAGTACCATCTAGAAATCCTTATAAAATTTATAGTATTCTGTATACCTGTGGTAAATGCACGTATTTATACTGCTCAAACACATATGTATCATGTACGAGTCACATTGTTCTTATACCACGTCACATACACGCTTGCCTTCTTTGGAATAATAGATAACTCCAATATATTTTGTCAAAAGGAAAATAAAGTCCCCATGAAGCAGAACCCCCAACAAAATCATGAGACTTGCCCTCCTGCTGAATTAAGTGTTTGAGCAGCAGGAATTCTCACTCACAAAAAAAAAAAAAGTGTGACCCCTTCTGTGTATTCAGAACAGAAAACAAATCAATACACTGTTCCCCCATTCTCACTCACTATTAAAGGGAAGGGAAATAAACAACAATAAACAAGATCTAAATTTGAGTTATTGAATCATATATACATATATACATCATATAAGAGAAATTGCAGGCTGTATGTGTCCAACTCAGGGAACAGAAATAAGCAAGGAAAAGACAACCATCAGTCAACAGAGACATTTACAGCTTACAAAAATACTAACTGTATTTATCATGCTGACCTTTCCCCTTCAGCAAGTAGTGTATGTGTTGCAAACCCACAGATGTGCTCCCTACAGCTACAACTTAAATCTACTCCACACACATCCAGATCTAAAGATGGATTCTAAGGATTAAAAATCACCCCATATGTCTTGTATCAACAAAAGAAAAGAATTCCCAATATATTCCAGGTATCTGGTATGGCAATACTTTATGTTCTTCATGCATATTCAGTTTGCTCTGCTAGCACGTACTGCTCTTACTTCAGCTTTCCTTTTGCACTAGCTGTAAGGAATAAAAGACCTTGAGAACACTTTTTTTTTGTTGTTACTTATCATAAAATACTATTCCAAAGATAATTAGGTATATTTAGATATAATTGATATAACAAACTTGTACTTCAAGTAAGATTTACTGAAAAGAAGCAAGCAGCAATAAAGCTGTTGTGAAGACATGTTTCCTAAAAAGTAGAAGTACAACTTACAAATACAATGGAGATGGGTGTGGCTGACTCCTCGGAGAACACTGATTATGTATGCTAGTGAACTGGTAGAAAAAAAAATCACCTTTGAATCTAGTGCTGCTTTGTTTTAAAGCTATTACAACAGAAAACTGAAAATAAAAAGAAGGAATGACAAATTAATACTGTTCAAAGCAGTACATTGCAGATGTCCTTTGGGTTTGAAGTAAGTTTAATTAAGCATCAGAGACTTAGATTTACTAGAGAAAAGATTTGTTAAGAGAAAAGTCATTTGTCAGCTTAAAGTTACAATGCACATTTTTGTTTGGTATTAGATCTTTTGATTTGCTATTTATTTTACAATGACATTACTTAAAGGAAATGATAAAACCGCATCACAGATTCCAAGCAGAAGTTATAATCATTAGATAAGCATGGTGGCACTGCCTTACAATTGTCTTTCTACAGAGATTAATAGACAAGATCAGGATGAAAGTTTTAAGGTTGGATACTGGCCCTTGGAGCTTGTGTTAGGTATCTGTGGGATACATAGCCTGGTAAATTCTGTCATGCAGAAAAAATTAGGCTTCAGTAAATTCTGACTAGGTCTCATTCATCTTTATCCCATCCATATTTCTAAATAAGCTAGAAATGTTCAGGGGAGACTAGATGCCCAAATGGTTCTATGTGAAGCTGATTGCATCTATAATGAATATTTTCATATTCAAATCACCAGACAAGTGCACAGTTAGTTATATGCAAATGTGAAACCTAATTGAATATGCTACAGGGGTAAGTAGACAAGATAATTACAAACAGGATTGAATTTTTATACATCTTGTGCATCAGACTTCAGACATTCTTCCCACTGTATCCTGACAAATACCATACATACGCTAGCTTCCACTCTATGATAAGCTTTTCACCTTGCTGTAAGTTGGTTCCTTCAGTGCCCTCACTCAGGAGTTGCAAAGCTTACTGACCTTTACCTAAGTAAGGATAGGGAACAATGCAGAGGGTTCTTACAGTGTTGCAGGACAGCTGACCTCAACTGGACCAGGGTTGTTCCCTACTACATGACATCACATAGAAAGACATAAAGCTGTGCAGAATTGGTCAGAGAGGCAGCCACTGCTTGGTGGTTGTTGGGCAGCATATGGCAGGTTGTAAAACCCAGCATTACTAGCAGTATGTCAGTCAGCATACAGTTGTATTGTTAACAGGGCAACAGTCAGCAGGTGGAAAATATTTGTGTTCTAGCTATTCAGATATTCTTATCACTGCATATTATTTTCCATTTTCCTCTTCTGGCTTAATAAATACTTCCTTTCTCAACCCACAAATTTTCATCTTATTTCCAGCTTTCTCTCTAAACTCTACTGGGCGGGCAGTAGGACATGGTCATGTTTAGCTCCCTGCTGGGAGAAAATCACAACATCATTTAATCAACTTTTTACAATTAGGAGAGTTAGCTTTATAGTGAAAGGTACTGAAGAGCACTGAAACGTTGAGCAGAAAGAATGGAAATGGTTCCTCATAAAGAGTACAGTTTATTCTCTGAACAACCAGGACAGTCATGTGATGCAAACAAACAATGCACTTAGAATTCTGGTATCATCCTGTGGGTAATATTCTCATTAAAATGCAGATAAATAAATGTGTAATTGCATTGAAGATATGTTGTGAAAATGTTGCAATTTGTGAAATACTATTGAAGTATGTATAATGATTCTTTAAGTGTTCAAACTGGTAAGGTATATTACTGAAATGGAGTAAAGCAAATATTGCACCTTTTTTCAAATGCATATTTCCAAAGGTTTTGACCAAAGGAAAGAAACTATAAGAAATAAGAAACTATAAGAAATAACTACTTAATTAAAGGAATCATATTCTATTACAGTGCCACCTATACCTTGGCTCTCTTCTCCTTCATATTTTTCTTATATGATAAGGTGCTTGCATAACTGAAATTGTTTCTCCAAAGCAGGTAAACAAAACCTCTATGTAAAAAACTTCAAGTCTGTTTGAGTCTGAGCTATTCTACATACAAGCTTGTCAATTGTACTATGAAAAAAAACCCCATCAATTACATTTTCTTAGATTTTTTAGGAGAAGCCTTAACTATTCTTCAGAGAAACCTGAAATACACTGGATTTTATGAGCTTTTTAATAAGGTTGTGAATAACATGTAAAAATAATTATTTTCTGTATTGCATTCTATTGCTTCATTACATTTTCTGCGTTGATCCTATCTTCAGCATCAGTATAAGTGTGACATTCTGTTCCAAGAGATGGATAGTGATAAAGCCTTGCAACTTGACACGAGATTTTTATGTTTAATGTTCCTTTCTCATTCATTAATATCTAATATGTTTTAGTTGAAAACATAGTGTTGTTTTTGTTTTTACTGAAGAGCTTGCATACAAGAGCAACAGTGACAGAAACAGACTCAGTTAATGCTCTACACACATCTAGAACTTCAATGCTGAATCTCAGTATTCTTAAACATTAGCTGAACAATGCATTCTTGCTATAATTTCTGCTTGTGTTACTGGTCAAGTGCAACTAAATTGCGTATCCTGCATTAGTAGTCTTGAAAATGGTTGTTAAATCCAAAGGGATGGAAA
The DNA here is from genome assembly GCF_038088225.1 of Cyrtonyx montezumae. Taxonomy (NCBI): domain Eukaryota; kingdom Metazoa; phylum Chordata; class Aves; order Galliformes; family Odontophoridae; genus Cyrtonyx; species Cyrtonyx montezumae. The sequence continues at coordinate 20,972,450 of NW_027072045.1, read as the reverse complement.
GGAGCTTGTAGTTAGCCTATTAGGCACATTTTGCTCTGCACATGATTTTAAATGAAATTATTAATCCTCTGAAATAAAAATTAAACTCAATTTCTCTACTGTCACATTAAAAATCTGAACATATGAGAATACCACTCTCAATTGTTTTGCTGTAAAAGCCATTTTCTTCTGTTCTTCACCAATTGGAATAAAAAATGTAATTGTTATTTCAGTGAGACTTTGGACACAACCACCAAAAAGACAAAAAAGTATTCAGTAGAACTCAGAAAACAATAGTGAAAACAAGTTGAAAATTTAATTGCCTGCTGTCCACATAACAACATAAAACCAAGTTGTAATAGTACTAAGTGCCCTATTCACTTTCTTCAGGTTAAATGACATCTAAACATACTCACAATCAAGTTCAAGATACTCCTCATAGTTTGAGAATGGATCACATTGCAGAATATGTAACAAGATTACAGAACAGTAAGGTCTTAAACTACAACAAATGTGCATCTGCTTAGATGTGATAGCAGTAGGCACAGAAAGAAAAAAAATGAAATGGCTTACCTTTGGAAAGCCTATAACATTCTCAGATAGGCAGGGATCTCCAAAAAAGAAAAAATTCTTATCTCCCCTACCAGCACTTAAATGGAGTCTGGGAAGAGGTAGATACTGGCCCCGCCCCTTCCAGTCTCTCGGATTCATTGATGCACCTGAGCTCCCTTGGTTGGCTCTGCTTTCCTACCAGGTTCAAGCTGTGACTTAGCATTTCCACTATGTTTGTAAAAGAAAAGCATGTTCTCATTCCTTTTGAGAACCAGCTGATCTCGTTCCAATGAGACAATCAGAAGATTCACCTGTAACAAAAGGCTTTCATATGAAATTTGATTTTTCCTTATTAGCAAATTCTGAAGCATTTCTTTGTCCAGAGAATTCACCAGTTCCCACCTATTTGCTTCATGCTTATTGATTAGCTTAACATTTCTGATTATCTTTCTTCAAATCCAGAACCAGCAGTGGATTTTCAAGCAGCATTTCCCACCTAACAGAAGTGTAGCATATATACTACACGAAAAGCTGTAGTAAAATCTTTTCTTTTACAACTATGGAAAAATATGAAGACTTCTCAATATCTTGAAAAATAGCAGATTTTTAAAAAGGAATAAACTTGTTAAGGTTTTTCAGCTCAGTTATAATGAAGTATAAGTAGAAAGAATTAAAAAGGTCAGAATAGATAACAGTTCAATAAAGGATGTATTGTCTCATCTCTTCGGTTTTTATCACCTTCAGTGATAAGGTTGCAACAAGCTGGCAAAAAGAGACAATCCTACCTTAGAATTAGATTCTGCTAAAACTACAGCCCTCCAAGAATTCAACCTTCATGAAAGGAAATCTCAAAAGATTTGTCTATTATGTAAAAAGATGCCATTCTGAAGTGAGAAACAGGTCTTAACCCTAACCTACAGCTTCACAGAAATATAATGTGAAAGTCATAGAAAGGAATATGTTCAAAGACATTACTAAACCTATACAGAAAGAAATATACATATACATACATCAGGATTCAACATATAATAGAAAAATTAAAAAAAAAGTCTTCAACTCAAATGTTATTTTCCATCATTGCACATGGGTTTAAGAGCTGGAAATCCACCAACAATACAGCCAGACTTTGAAATACTTTCAAAAAGCAAATGCTCACAAAAAATACATTTCTGTGCATTATCAAATGCCAAGATTTCTCAGATTCATTTATGATTTTTTTAGTTGTAGTTGTAGTTGTTGTTGTTTTTTAATCTCTAATCTTACTCAGAAGAGAAGGAAATATCTTGGACCTACACAAAGAATTAAGTCAAAAGCATCTGCTGTTACAGACATGCTACCATGTGGGCTGGGGGGTGGTAGGAACAGAAAGGATTTTATCACCAAGGAGTATATAGAAAAAAATAGAAGGGGACGGAACAAGAAATTACCAAAGAGGAACTTCCTGGAGAAATAGAAAACAGACAACAGCAGCAGAACCTGGTTGCACCCTAAGCCACATTTCATGATTTATATATTGACACATTGAAATGGAAATCCAAATATTTACATCATTCTAGTTAATTATGTCTGACAGGACTTCATAGAACAGTAAAAGGAAAAAAAATATGAAAAATGTCCAACCAATTAAAATTTTAGATGTCCCTAATACCAGCTAAATATCTGTAGAAAAAAAAAAATGAAGTACTTCCTTCATTTACTAGACAAGCGTTGCTTTTCAGCATATTTATACTCAAACTATGCAATGAACTATTTATCATTTTCAAGTATATAACAACAGCCCCTCCCTTGTATAAAGGGGAAAACACTGAGTGGTCTACTAGTCCACCTGCACTGACATTCTGAACCATTAAGTTTTCACTATCATCTGTATATCTTTTTGTGTCATACCTGTCATCTTAATAATGAATCTCTCAATTCACCAGAGCCTATACCCTAAACAGGGGGAAAAAAAGAATTCAACAATCATTAATTCTAAAGCTCAGACTAATCTTGAATATTTTTATATTGTTATCCACTATTGTCTTTCTGCTTTCCTTCCTTTTGTGATGTTTTTCCCCACTGTTCAGGTCATTTTAGTTCCTGTTTCACAGCATTTGTTACTCAGTGACTTCTGCCTCAGGACAGAAACCCCTCTATTGCTCTCTATTTAATTTTTAAGAAGCACTAAAACAAAATGGTCTTATATTGATCACATTTGTCCCCACTTTCCCCTGTGAAAGCCAGACATCAATGTTAATTTTCCTAGACTTATGGCATTTACATGCCATACTGATTTTTGACAAAATCTTTGTAGTCATACATAACAAATCTTAGAGTTTAACAAGATGATGCATGGAATACAGTAGAATTATTTGTATTTGACATATTAATTTAATGTCATCTGCTGATATAGAATGTATGAATAGACTTTTGATCAATTAGTTTTCATCACTGAATGTTGATTGTATACTTAAAAACTTCCACTTCGTCTTTACATTACACAGAAGCTCAACATATTCTTTGTCGTCTTGACCAAATGTCTCAGCCATATGGACTTGTTACTTCTGTGCTAAATACCTGGAGGTTTTCTAACACAATTAACTGAACTTAAATATTGCAATTGATCTCCATGAAGGTGGAGAGGGAGAGGGAGAGGGAGAGGGAGAGGGAGAGGGAGAGGGAGAGGGAGAGGGAGAGGGAGAGGGAGAGGGAGAGGGAGAGGGAGAGGGAGAGGGAGAGGGAGAGGGAGAGGGAGAGGGAGAGGGAGAGGGAGAGGGAGAGGGAGAGGGAGAGGGAAAGGGAGAGGGAGAGGGAAAGGGAAAGGGAAAGGGAGAGGGAAAGGGAAAGGGAAAGGGAAAGGGAAAGGGAAAGGGAAAGGGAAAGGGAAAGGGAAAGGGAAAGGGAAAGGGAAAGGGAAAGGGAAAGGGAAAGGGAAAGGGAAAGGAAGGAACACACTAACAATAAACAATCTCTTTACAAGCTGTCTGCACAGTAAAAAGTAGCAAGTTAGTGCCCAGAGGACAGAGTGGGGAATAATTATTTCTTTTTAAATACTTATTTTTTTTCCCCTGAATTCAACACATACAAGTTCAGCTTAAATATCTATATTCCTCCAGTACTTTGCATGCCCAAAAAGGTTCATAGTCAAGATATCAGAAAGAGTGATTTGCGAAAACAGAATTCAGCCATCCACATATTTGTGAACCTAGCTGCCCATATTTCTGCTGAATAGCATTTCTACACAGTGAATAGATTTGATATATAGCAGGGACTAGCATGTCAAGCACAGTAACAAAATATGCTACTCTGGATGTGAGAGGCAAAGGAGATTGAAGATACGTACTTAAATTTGCTGGCTTTTATGAAACTATGTCGGATGTTAAGGTGTTGCATAGCATAGGTATTAAGCTGGAAGACACAGTAATGAATAATTACTGAACTCCACACCTTGCAGCATCCTCTAGGATATCATCATTGGCTCTAGGAAGTATGAACATACTCTATTTGCACAGGTATTTTTACTTAGATTATATATGTAGATACCTGTATGTTTACAAAATATATGCAACAAAAAGACACAGATTTAATGACAAATTTAGCCTCAGCTAGGTTTCTCAATGCCATGTTAATGTTAGAACAAATGTAAATGCATTCCTTGCAGACTTTGCAAACAGGTTTTTTGTGTTTGTTTTTTTTTCTCTCCAGTGACAAACTGCAGGGAAAGTGATCAAATTTTTGAGGCTATGTTACTGGTAAGGCAGAAATGTTGTCTCATTAACCTGTTTCTTTTGTGATCTTCTAAACAATGTTCAAAGACTCCTGTGGAAAAAAAAAGCTGTCAGTCAGTATTTCTGTTGCTAACTAGGTATGTGTAATTTATTCTTCAGATAAATGGTTCAGTTATTTGCTTAGTTTGTTACTTGTTTATCAAATTCTATTTAGAAAATTGGTAGAAAACAGAAAAGTGGGAAGAATGTCAAAACAAGAGGGATCTGAATGGCGGCAAAGAAAAGTAGCTCATAGACACAGTGGCATCTCATTGTCCACAATTTCTTGTAGATTTAGTACTTCTGTGCTGAGTGACTCATTTCCAGTATTTCACTACTTCAATTTATCTAAGGCTACGGTTTGACAATAGAATGAGTCTGACTTTCAGAATTCTAGCACCAGATTGAAAATGATACAGTCACAGAATAGTAAGTGCCCATCTGCTGTAAACTCCTTCTATTGCATTAGATAAGGTTGTTTTGAGGGTTTGTGATAATTTTGTTTTTAACATGACACCCAGAAATGAGTCAGGCCCAGTATTGTCAACGCCTCTCTAATCTTCTGTGGGTTAGCTGCTCTTCCTTTAGCAGAAGTACAGACTGCATGAGGTTCCTAATAGTGCCTTGGATATTCCCACAGAAAATGAGATTGTGAGCCTGGAGCTATCTGTGTCATATTGGTACTATTTTGAGATCTTAAAATACACTAGACCAGAGAACAATCACGGAGCTTAAGCCACATGGCACTGGGTCTATTTCCTTATGATTTAACAATGGAATTCTGACCAGCAAGCAAAGATAAAAGTATTCCCAACACAAGACTTTGAATTAATGTACGTTTATTCCTAGCATCAATTTCCTAGGTCTTGTGACTATGAAATTACACAAATCTTCAAAGGTGCAATATTTAAATTTACAAAAGGAAACAGTACTTTTCTTCCAAAATGTTCTTTAGCAGCCACTTTTATGTGTGGGATATTTTCAGGAGTCAGTTGGTTTTGTTTTGATTTTCAAAAGGAAAAAACTTCTGAAATTACCTTATTTTACCTCTGTTCCTTTGACTTAGGTGAGATTAAGCAGTAAAATACAGTTTGAGAGTCATTTCTGAACAAAAAAAAGAGGAAAAAAAAGGGGAGGTTGGAGAGCAGACTCAAGAAAGAGACAGGCAAAGATAAAAATTAAAAATAACACACAAATGAAGACAGATAATTGGAGAAAACAAAGCAACGTAAAGAGGAGGTAGAGGGAAGGAAAGTAAATTGGTAAAAAGAAAGTGAATGAAGAAGAAAGAAATAGAAATAAAAAGAGAAGTAGAAATTAAATGCACAAGCCCTCGAACTCTGTATTTATAGAAAGATCTTTCCAAATCATATTCTCACATTAGTCTGAATTTCCTTCCTTAAATTTTTTGGGTTTTTTTCAACACAGTCTGGCTAATAATGTCAGGAAATATTTTGATTTTTAATTCAGAATATAAATGTTTTCTTATTTTTTGTTACTATTCAGATGGCCATTATTCCAGGGTAGTGTATTAGAATAAGAATTAATTGAAACTTTAAACCTTCAATTTCCAGCAAGAAGTGGTTGAGCTAAGCATAAATCAATAATTTCCTTAGGCTTTTCATTCACTACCTTCTTATTTACATGCTCTTTAAATTAATAATCTTGTCTTGGCTCATCGCACATAATTACACTCTTTTAGAATTTCTTCTTTGGTATAGTTGGATACAAATCCAAAACCCATCATTTCTTGATTACTATTAACTATCTGTCTATCCTGCACAATACAGCTAAATAGTTAGCTTAAAGAAGATACCATATATACCTAAGGGTAGCCTTAAGGCTAGCTATAATGCATACTGAAATATAACATTCAAAAAATGGTGCTGTGTTGAACAAGTGCATTTAATTTCAGTGTTGAAGACGTACTAAATCTGATATGAAATGCATATATGTGAAATACATACTATATGCTCTGTATTATATATATATATTATAGTTCTATGCAATCTTTCATTTATATAACAAGTCCAACAAAAGATAATTTTTAATTTCCAAATCACTTAAAGAATGAAGCCTCACCCCTTGTTAATCTGGCTTTCTTTAGTACAATTTTATACAGATTCAAGTAAGTACTCTTGAAATCAATAGAGTAACAGTGACTTTTAAAGCCAATTTTAAACTTCCATGGAGTACCAACAATATGGACCAGTGTACGTAGCTTACTAACATCATCTGTCACCCAAAAATAAATAAACTTACTATCAACTTCCTCCTGAATAGTTTGGCTCTCAGGATCACGGTTTCTTAAGTTACTTATACCATTTTCAAAATTTATATTTGAATGATTATTTAATAAAAGGAGATTTCATTTCATGAGCTAAACTTAACTAATCTAACAAATTCTTTCCAGTTCACTTGTAAAAAACCACTACCACTGATACCATCTTTTGACAAGAACTAACCACCTGACTTCCCAAAGGATGTCAGGGAAGAAATATTATCCCGACAGTGGCTTTACAGGGTCTAGCAACAGATATTTCACTTAGATTTTTCTACTTTGGAGCAGAAGAAAATGTAGTATCAAAGTGTCTATTTACTTGTCAATCAGGTGAGGCAGATACACAGTCTGAATCACAAGAACAGAGGAGAATTTAAATTAACTCAATCTCAGCCTCTACTTGGGCAATGCTCAGTGGTTGTTTCCATTTGAAAACCTGCTAAAATAGTCAATGTGGATCTGCTTTCACCAGTCATCTGATAGTTACAGCTTCCAGTAGTGATGAACGGCAGTCAGTTCTGAGGTGAGAACCTTAGAGATTCTCTGCAATTCTAATTTAGATAAGTTTTGTTTTATTTCAGCAACCAGCACTCTTCTGACAATCAAAGAACAATCTTTCAGGTCACAGAAATGAACTTCTGCTGTCTGTAACAGTATATGATCTTGATTTTTTTCTTGCTTTTCAAAGCAAATAATCTCACATGAAAACCTGTGTTGCAAGACACCATACAAACACTCCCTGACAATTTGCTGCTAACCATCCTGACAGAGGAAAACCACTCTGTGTTTGGATATTTATTGTTATCAGAGAAAGGCAGAATATAACAGACAATTTAAGCCTAAATTACTTCAGTTGAGATTGAAGTGAAATTATAATCTTTCTTATCATGTTGGAAGTGAAAAGCCATCATATCAAGGGTAATTCTTCCCTGTTGCTGTATGCCAGGAACCTATCAGAAAGCCTCGTTTTATAGTTTTGTATTTATATAAACTACTACATATTTACAGTTCTATTTGTGCATATAAATTCAACATAAATTAAAACAAAAATAAAACTATATAGAAGTATATTTTATATCAATATTAGTTACATTTTTATATGCTAATATATAATTAAATTTTAGAGTTACAATTTTCAGTTGTTAGGAAATTTTATCAGTGGGATTACTTAACATAGGACAAGAGTCTGCTGCTTTTTGAACTACACGGGGTGACGGATACAGTTTTAGACTTGAATTGAAATAGAGGTCCCTGACCCTCATCAAATTATCACTTGGTATAGCTGAGACTGTAAGTCATGGATTAGTTTAGTCCCCTGATGCTGCAGTTTCACTTTTGAATACATTAGTTGTATTCAAAAAAATGAGGGGAGGGAAGGAAGGAGGAGTGTTAGGTGTGGGTTTGTTTGGTTGGCTGTTATTGGTTAGGGTTCAGTTTCATCAGGAGTTTCATCCTACTCATACCAAGCCTCTTGATGACTTATGCAAGGACTTCAGTGATTCAATGCAAGTTCAGGTAAATGAGGCAAAGTAGGATATTTTGTTTCAGTGTGAGTGTGGGTCACACATTTGCACTCAAGATGAATATGTGTTGGAAGTGAATAGTACAGTTGAGATCCAGAACAATAATGTAACAAAAACAGTTTACAGTTCCACGTCAGAATAACAATCAAAATTTCAGATACCTGCAAAGAAGACAAGGATTTAAGTGAAAGGACAGTGGAAATTCACAGCTATTCAAGAATCTTAGTGCTAAAGTTTAAATTCTGAAGTTCTCTGCTGTCCACTGGCACCTCACTTCAAATATTTTAAAGTGGATTGTCATAAATTTGCCAGGATAAAGAATCAAAGTGTGAAATCTAATCTCTTATTCAAATAATGGAACTCAAAATTTGATCTTAGATTTAATGCCAAAAATAAAAGAAAAATAAATACCAATGGCTGTTTAGATCTGCCTGATCTTACTATATGGCTGTGTTCCCTTCTCTTTGCAATATTTCTGGCTTACAAACCTGGACTTTTTAATAGCACTTTAATTTAAATTTAATTCCACCTTTATATCCTCTGTGCTAATTTTTTTTCTGAGGACAGAAATCATTATGAAGTTTAAATCAGTTTGAATTACTGATCACATTTCAGACTTATTTCTCCTAATAATTATAAGTGCAGTCAAGTGATTATGCAACTCTGACAAATAATTTTTTTGTGGTGAAGTGTCAGCTACATCTTATACATAGATAATTCTTGTTTGCACTAGGCTTCATGAAATTCTTAAGAGTTATAATACTACCCTCACAGCTGGACAGACAGTCAAAAGAAACAACTGGGAAACAAATTCAAGAAAAACACTAAATACAAAAATTCTTGAAGAATTTGTATTTGTTGATTATAAATCCTTAAAATTTCCTATTCTAAGAATGTTATAACATACAGTAATAATTCTCACTCTAAGCCTGTAATAAATTTAATTCAGTTATTGTAGATATGTTGAGAATCAATGATAAGATACTGTGCTAAAATAACTGTAGAATTCACAGATGCTCATGGAGGCATCAGAATTCCTTCTGTGCCCTTGAATAAAATCCACAGCTTCTAAAACACAAATTTGCATTATCAAAAAGTTTCTAGAAAGGTAAGATTTTTAGAAGTGTTTTTTGAGATCAAATCTGAGAGTAGGCCTTGGTTTGGACTGAGAATTTAGGTTAGTGATTTCCTGAGGACACCTCCAGCTACAGCACAATTTCCTGACTAAATAAAAAATGGATCCTGGACATATTTGTTAACAGATGTACATACAGATAATATTTAAGGCAGGCTGAGTTTAACACCATGCAAACAACATTAATATCTAGATTGTATCACAAGGTAAACTAGTTTGCTGATAATAAAAATAAAAGCCTGCTTCTGTGTTGCTGTTTAAAGCAAGCGGGATATATAAGGTAGGTCTACAGGCCTTCAGATTCCTATCTGATAGAAACTGTGTGTATTTTAAAAACAGCAGTGCCTAGTCTCATTCAACTTGGCAGCCAATATGCAGGCATTAAGATTTTCCCCATCTTACACTGATGTTTAAAGGCATAACCTAAAGGACCGTGCACTTATCAGTGTAGAAGAATGCACATTTATCCTCATCAAGCCACTATACATAACAAAGTGAAGAAAGATAAAAATTTATGGCTTAGCTTCATAATTGACAGCAGGGTTAGTTCACTCAGAATGAAGTAACAAGTAAAAATTGCAGCATTTTGATCTTTCATTAAGCTATTACTGTAAACAAGCACATGGTAGATATGTTTGTTTTTAAAACAGTTTAATACAGTCAGGAATGTCTGTTAAACCAAAATTGTTCAGAAAAGTCCAGCCAAGAGAAGATAAGAACCCACACAGGCTTGAGCTATCTTTGGTTTGATAAACTATGGATACAGCTGGAGATGAAACAGCACAAGAGTGGAGATACAATATCAGATACCTTAAGTGCTCCATAACTTTCTCAGAATAAACTGAACGGTGGATATCAGGGATAGCATTAATGGAAATGGCACAATCTTTTAAGCAAATGAGAGGGTATTCCCTGGTGTTTCTTCAATTTAGTTCCCATAAACAGTTAAGAAGTCGATGATTACATGTTAAAAAAAAAAATTCCTGACAGCAAAGGTTCATATTACTTTTTTTTTTTTTTTTTTATCAAGGTTCCATCCCATTTTACACTATAGGACTCAAAGTGGCACGCTATTATGCCAAAATTAGGAACAAAGTAAGTTATGCCTGTGTTATCACTTTCATGGACTCTGTTTTGTTGAGTTTTTCTGAACCAAGGACAGACGTGGAGTGGCAATTCAAAATGCGCTCCACCTTCCTAATAAACTTCAACATCCAGCAGCCAGAATTATATCAGCTATGCTTCTACTTTGTGTCCTTTTTCCCTTTAAGTAGTAATTAATCCTGTATGTAATGGAGGCTCATTTTAGCAACATACGCCAAGATCTTAATACAAGCAATTGGCCTGATCTGTATAAGTCCATTGGCTGTTAATGATTTACAACAGATGAGAATCGGACTTCGAAAAGTCTATTACTAATTAACTTACGAAGAGTTGACTGCTTGCAGAATTTAATATAATTCTTGAACATTCTTAGGTGTGTATCTGAATTTCAATGAAACTTGTACTGATAGACAGGTATTGACATTCTCATGAATACCAAATGAGTTCATTAGCATTTGACCTGTGGTAGAGCAGGCAAAAGGAACTAGGAGAGAGAAAAGATGAGAGGCAAGAAAGTCATATGCCACGTCTCCTTACTGCACAGACTTTGGCAAAATTAAGAAGGGTACAGAACTTTTGGGCATAAAAGTCTGTGGAGGGTCTATCAAGAAAGATGAGTATTACATGCACACATCAGTCTTTTTTCATGCATCTTTTTAGGCTCTGGAAACATACCTAAGTTCTTCTCTGCTTACCATTTCATACCACCCCATCTCACAGCATCCCTTAATCATGCTTTGGTAGCTGACTGACATCAATTTCCCACATATAAAGTTTTGCCTAAGCTTAAAGCAGGTCATAGGCAGATCATCTTCAATACTGCCACTAACAATGACACTGTTTGCAAAACGGCAATGAGGAAAAATGAAAGGTAAGAGAGAGGCTGAAGGAAATACAGTACAGCAACAAAGAGCTGTTGCTGCCCTGAGTGCAAATATATCCAAAAGCATACATTATCTATTTGGACAGACCAATGAGAGATGGGAGAATGAAGGAAACAGACAGGTTCCTGCAGTATTTAAAGGTAATTGGATCTTGAATATAAATTTTAGAAGTGAGAATGAAAAGAGTAAAAAGAATTGTGGACATACAGGAGAATATTCTTTATTCTCCTCAGGTCAACACAGCCTTATTAAAAAAGAATGAAAATAGAGAGCATGTAAAAGAAAGATAGGATCAAACAAAGCCTAAGTTCCTATTAATGGTTGAATATTCTGATGTCAAATAAAGAGAAAAACTTGACAGAAAAGTTTTACTTTTGACATTAACCAAGAGTCCTTGTATGAAAAAATGACAGGAATTCATTAGGTGTTTGCTGAACAATATGTCTTTTTCTCTTCATCTGATATTTCAGTGAGTTTGAAACAGAAATTATTTTCAGTTATGTGTACGCAGAAACAACAATAATAAAGACTCTTTTATTTATATACAAAAACAGTAACAGTGAGAGACCTGTGTAACTCTTGTTTGTGCTCATGCTTGCAAGGCTCTGAGTTCTTTATTTTGAAACAGCAAAGTTCTTGGACAATAAGAGACTGAGCCTGTTCCTGCAGGGACTAATCCACTAGCATACATATGCTCCAAAATTAGCCGCAGATTTAAAAATACAGTGTTAAGTACTGTGCAGAATTGTGATCTCTATGAGAACTTTCCCATTGTTCCACACTTTTGGTTTGTTTTCTCTTTTTTCCTCTGCTTTAGATAAATGTCATTTGCAAAAATTCAGTTAAATGAAAATATAATATGGGGGTGGGTAAAATAGAAGAGAGTAATTCCAGTTTTGTAACATCAGAGAAAGAATTTATAAATACGGATTCTTTTGTACGTGATACCACTTAGAGCCTGTTCATAAATCAGAACAGGACTTAAGTTGAGCATATGAATGAGCAATCTATTTGATCCTAGTCTTTTGTTTTTTGTTTTTGTAATAGGACACACGAATGTCTCTATCAAGTAAGGTATGATGAAAAAAGCGGTTTTTAAATTAAGATACTCTAGATTATCAGTTCAGTTTATATATTAAGTATTTTTATTCTGTTTATATTTTAACATCAACATTCAGATCATGTTAAAGTAGAGCCACTGTCATTAAAAATTGATTATTCTCAGAAACATAACAGCAGTCCTCCTCATATCACAACATTCTCAGTGCTAGCCTCTTCTCTTCCAATTGCATTTTTTTATTTTGCTTACGTAAGGACATTTATATGGATATTAAGGTCAAAAACTTTGGAAAAAATATCCAACTTCATATGACTTTAAGCGGGAACATCACTATTTGTCCTCTTCATTTTCAACACAATACAATTTGCACATGCAACTAAATAATTTTAACACAAACTGATAATACAGATTATGCCTTCTCAAAGTGGAAGCTGTTTTAACATTATTCACAACCTACAAAAGTAATTGCTTTTCTCTGGTAAGGGCAACAGATTTCTTGGTAAGCAATGGGAAGCAGAAGTCAGGTCATTACTGACATCCATATTATCAACAGCTAAAAGTCTGGTGTACCACTCTAGTAACTTTAAAATGTCCTAAAATACACAGAGGCCTTGTGGGAAGAGAAGTTCCTGGTCAAATACTTAGTCACAGCCTCTCATTGTAAGGGGTAATGCTGAGATATGTTGTGAGCCCTTGTCTTTTAATCTTGGCTTAGGATCAACTAAATGTTTTAACTTAATGTCAGAAATCAAGGTTGTTTAGGAAAAGTGCTAATTATGCATCAGTCTGACACCTAGGAATAGAGAATCATGGGCTCTTATACATTTATTCTACTCTAGCAATGGGGAATATTCACATACTCTGCCTCACATTAGCAGCATATGCACAAACGTCCATTTGAATCCAGTGAAAGTCATTTCCTTCGAACAGCTGCTGGTTGAAGTGAGAAGTATTTGGGAAAAAGGATATTTCCATGATGAAAATGCACACCACTTTTAAAAGGGCAGTTGTAACAGGAAAACAGACGGGATGCTAGCTGATCTGTCTGTGATTCATACATTTCAAGCAGTCCTACATACACAGATGCAGTTATTCAGCAGTGGCTGCATAATGCTTCCATCCATATCTTTATTTTATTTTATTTATATTTTCCCTTTGCAGGAGAGAATTTCTCTGCTGTGAATGACACTGTTCTTTCACATTCAGTACCAGCAAACCAATTTTCTCTATTTTGGTTTCTCAATGCAGTCTAAGTGACTAGCATATTGGAAGTAGCCTCATTTTAAACGTTTCTTAGTTTAATATGTATTGTTTACTAAATATACATAATAAGGAAAAGAATTCAAAACAAAATAAATCAACACACAAAAGTAGAGCTAATACACATTTGTATGGCAGGACTGAAAAACAGGTTGAGTTCCCTGCAATCTTGCAAGGAGTCAAAATACCTTCGAATACCTTTCAGACAAGAAAGAACATCTGCACTCCTCAAAATCCAGGAAAAATGAGACAGAGCTGATACACTGACTGTATGCAGACACTGAAAGTCTGCCACTTACAGAAGTCCAAAATCAACTGCCAGCATGATAGCTTTTTATTTGTCGGTCCAATGAAACCAGTCATTCAATAAAAAAAGGAGATTTTCTAAGCTTTAAAAGAAGACTTCAATGTATTCACACACCTTCCCTGCTCACCTGCAGGCCACCATTTTAAACTCTTATCCTTCTACACACGTGCATATCACTAAGACCACCAATAAAAAAGGATGCAACCGAGGCAAAAACATACCTTGAAATCAGTGTCCTTATTGCTTTCTTTTCCATTGTGTAGGCTTTTTTCCTAAATTTTTGTATCACGCCGGTGTAATGATAACAACAGACTTGAGGTAACACAATAGTAGTGCTTTATTCAGCTCACATCTAAACTTGATGCTTTTGCTACTCTCTTTGAAAGGTATTTAATTTTTCCATCATTCTTCATGACAAATAATGAGTATTTCTTATCTTGGAAAGTTTTCATTTGCATTCAAACTTGCAGCTTAAGCTCATCAATAATATTAATTTACACTTACATAGCACATTTCATCTGAAGAACATAAAATACTTAATAATTGGCAAATGATTAAGCTTTGCAACATCTCCCACAGATAAAAAGTATTTCATTCACAGGGGGCCTGGTCTCTATTATGAAATACTACCATATATGAAGCCTGTTTGTTGAGAGCAACAGTAAGAACATGAAGCATAACGCTAAACTATGCATAAATATTTATATAGAGATTGATTTGTCATGTTCAGCACATTAGAAAAAGATTTCAGCATGTTAAGGTGTCACTGCTTATTCTGCCCTGCCAATGCTACCGCATTTAACCCAACAGTTCTCAGCCAAATTCAGACTTAATACATTTGTTAACTCAACCCAGGTTAACAAAAGGGTCAAGAGAAGCAGATGCTGAGTAACTGACAAACTGGGAACTCATTTTTGGCATTGCTAAATTTGGGTTTTTTTCCTTTTAAAGTTCATGCATCAGACATCAGACATAAAACCTGTTCACTCTGCACTAGATGTCCAGTGAGTGGGGGGGGGTTGAAATACCATGATAATTGTCACATAAAGGACATACAATGATTTTATTTTTGCTTTCAAGGTTTTATGTATATTATTTTGCAGAGCACTTTATCTTTTCTCTGGAAGTGTAGAGGAAAAAGAGCAGAAGAATTCTCCACATTTACACTAGAAAAAATCTGGAGCCAGACACTAGAACTGTTTACTGAGGGACTCCCTAAAAAAAAGGGATAGCTTAAGTGTAACTGTTCCTTTGATCCTGATCTCAGTATAGAAGGAAAGTGCACAGATAAACTCTTAGTAAAGCAGCCCCAGCAGTTTCTGTGGCAGCCACTCCATTCTGTTTTGAGCTACAGCATGGCTGAAATCCGAATGACACTGTAGCTTGGCACCTGTGTTCGGCATTCTTCCCAGCCTGACAGCCTCTGTACTCCTGCACAGAGTCATGGCACTGGACATGGAAGGGATTTGAGTGCCAGCAAGTGGTAAAGTTCTCCATGACTCTGTGAAGAAAGATCCTAGATCACATCCCCCAGTAGAACACATCTCCCAGTATCTATACCTGATGATGTTTAAAAGCAAATAGAATTCTATAATAAAGGATAGATAGCTTGGCTTTTCTAAGATCTGCTGACTTGCATTTTGCCATTAATAGTGGCTCTAATATCAATTTTACCCTCCATGCAATACTTTCTAACCCCTTTTTTTGTACTGCACAGATGTCTGCTACACAAAGAAGCTACAGACAAATATCTTAACAGTTAGTGAGAATAGATATTTACGATTTGCTAACAGCCTTTGCAATTTTTTTCTTCCCTCGTTTGGGCTAACTGCACCTGCTGCTTCCTCTAAAGTGCCTGTGTACAATTGCATGTAGTATGGGAAATAAACAAGAAGAGCTGGAGATCTGCAGCTCACATGACTGAAATGCTGTCACAGAAGGCTATGTCCTTTTTTTGGAAAGACAGGCTGGAAAAGCAAAGGTGGAGGAGTAGCCCTTTATGTGAATGAGCAACTAGAATGTAATGAGCTCCACCTTGGAGAGATTGAATAATGTGCAGAGCTGGTGGGTAAGAATTAAGGGCAAGCTGGTATGGATGACAACACTGTAAGGGTGTACTACAAGTCACCAGATCAGGAGGACGAAGGTCTTCTACAAGCAGCTGGAAGTAGCCTTGCAATCCCGCACACCTTTTCTCATGGGGGACTTTAATCATCCAGATATCTGTTGGGTAAGCAACACAGTAGCCAGGCTTGTGAAGTCCAGATGGTTCCTGCAAGGCGCTGAAGATAATTTTCTTACACAGGTAGTGGATGAGCCAACAAGGCAGTTGGCGTGGTTTTATGATTTTTGTTATCAGTATTCCACATCAAAACAACATTTAAAGCACTGAGAGTTAAAGAGTTAATGTTCCAGTTCCATGGCCTGGGATTTTCCAGATACCTGGTTCTCAGAAGAGAAGAACAACTACATACCCCAGAGGACTTTGTGCTCCTGTTTTCTGCTCAGAGGGAAAGATGAAACTGCTTGCAAGTCCTGAGACTTCCTTTTTTTCCTGCTTGTTTAGCAGTGTGTTCCCCCTAGCTATCTTGCCTTCAGCTTTAGAGTAAGGCCTTCAGTTTTGGACACTCATTTTATTTTATTAACGTCTGTTCCAATTAGATTGTATTATATCATGTGACCTTTCATTCCAATATCATGTTTAGTAAATTAACTTTCTCAGATCACAGCTTTTAGGCCCATCTCCCTACCCTTCCCCTTATTCTCTTCCCCAGGATGTGGGTCTGTGGATCCCCCTGCCCCTTCAGTCACAGAGTTGGGCCAAACAGTCCTGTAAACCACTGGTGAGGCCTAACCTGGGGCACTGTATCCAGTTCTGGGCTCCCTGGTCCAAAGAAGACAGGGATCTCTGGGAGAGGTATCATCGGTGGGGTGAAGGGGGGGGCACAGAGACGATAAAGGCATGGACCATGTCCACTATAAAGAAAGGCTGAGTGAACTGGGTCTGTTCATCCTTGAGAAAAGAAGACTCAGAAGTGACCCTAATAATGTTTATGAATATATTAAGTGTGAGAGTCAAAGAGACATGCTCATCCCCTTTTCAGCAGTCTGTGGGACAAGACAAGGGGAAATGGCCATAAACTTGAGCGTAGAAGTTCCAAAGCAGTTCATGAAGCAACTTCTTCAGAGTAAGAGTGATGGAGCTCTACGATGGGCTGTGCAGGGAGATTGTGGATTCTCCTCCTCTGGAGATATTCAAGACCTACGCCTGGATGCCTACCTATGTAGCCTGCTGCAGGGGGCCTGCTTTGCAGGGATGATCACTGGAGGTCCCTTAGAACCCCTACAATTCTGTGATTCCCGTAGTACCTCATTTAAGAAAATGACTAGGTTGGGTTTTTTTGCATCTGTTTTTCCCCAGACAATTTTTAGGTTAAGTAGATAAACACCTACTTGTGCTACATACAATTAAACTGCTTCCTACCCATCTGTGAAATAGCTAGTGTTTTCTGTATGCCTTCATGTCACAAAATCTACGGCACCCATAGCAACTTAAAACCAACGATAAAATTGCAAGATCTAGAAATATCACAGAGTCAGACACAAATAAGTGTGTTTGATAACAGCTAATGCAAATAATTTCCAAGCTGGCATTCAAACACCTTGGCTAGAATTACTTGGAAATCACTGAATACTGTTTTTTGTTTTTTGTATTTTTTTTTTTTTACGCCTTCTGAATGTCAGAGCTTTGGATGCCATGTCTCACTTGAAACATGTCATTTCACACCAGAAGAAGGACATTTGTCATAGTTATGCATAAAAGACGTCTCTTTTCCATGGTAATTTATGAAAGAAATTAAGCCTGTGTTAACTTCGCTGTGTAATCACTCAATAGTGCTTTCTTACACTACTGTGGTAATGAAATGCAAGATACACAAATGTAGAAAAGCAGTTTTAAAGTGTTAGCATCCATAGGAGAACATGATTACTTGTTGCCATAAAAAACATTCTTGTAATATCAGATTTAACAGACATACTCAGGCTTTGCTGGCGTATTTAGATCATCAGATTAGTTTATTGACAAAAGAAAACTCTCCCTCTCAGGGATTATTTCCTACCTCACCATCCCCTTGGTAGAGGTCTGTCAGCAATTCTTTTTCCATTTCTGAGTTCACATAATTGCATGGCAAAAGAATAGGATGCTGATGGAGTTGTATCCTGAGAATATTATATCCAGAGTATGTCCTAAAGTGATATTCAAATATAAACAAAACAGCTAAAAGAACGCATGCCGTTCACTGTTGAACAGCTCATACAGACTATCTAAATACTAGTAAGCAGTACCTAATAGTACACATAAACCAGGTGCTCATTATTAAATCTCTTATTGGTAACTTTAAAGAATGTTTCTTTGTCTAAAACAGATACATAGACATTGAAGTGCAATAACTGAAGTGGTATAAAGACAAGGTGTTAAGTTGGTAAAACAGAACTATAGTTTCAAGCCAAACTCTATGCCATATGAATGTAATAACATTCGTGAGGAGTATTTCACAGTTTAATGATCATTCAACAAAACAATTACACCACCTACAGTCTTTTCAAGACAGATACAAAGATGTCACCTTAGAACAATGAGGGGAATGAGTGAAAGACCTCTGCTTACTGCAAAGGGCATGTAGTGATGCCTACTACATGACAGTGATACTGTGGATCAAAGGAACTGTAGCTTTGGAAGAGAACAGAGAATCTGACTCAAGCAAAGATTTTAGTATAACTAAGCAAAAAGGAACACTTGCTTTGTTATGCTTTCAGAGTCTTTCCTCAGATAATTTTATGTTGCATCTTTGCAACAGAAAACTTTTAACAAGAGAAACAGTTTGTTTGCTAAATAGCTTGTATTGCATCTAATGTCCTAGTTAAAAATTCATCAGTCCTTAGCACTCAAAGTTCTCAAGCAGTTCTATTTTCACACACTTCATACCCGATTTGGCCTTATTCTTAAAAGCAATCAGTACAATTTTACTCTACAACCTATCCTGAACTACAGGGTTATGTGAGCAAAATAGCTCCCTGAATCCTGGGTTACAGTCATTTACAATTCAAAATGAAAATGTTCTGCCAAAATTAGCTAGCTGTTAATTATATTTCAACAAATGGGATTCTTGTGGGAAAAAAAAGTGTGAAGATAATTTTTTGTGGTCTTAATTATTTATGTAATGTCAAACACTTAAAAAAAAAACCTAAATAATTTTAAATAATCCAATCAAGTGCTCCTTGAGAAAGTAAAATGCATGGTAAAATTTCAGAAATTTTTATACACAGATTTTAAATAAAGTTATAAAATATAACTGCAACAATGACAGCATCACTCTTCTTACTGATAGGTAAACTAGCAGTTACAGGACTTTTCTAAGACTATATAGAACATTCCCAGTGAGAGGAAAGAAAAAAAGAAATCCCCCATACTGAAATAGGGCATCTTGCTATATTTGTTTTCCAAACAACAGTAAATACAAATCTTTCATTTAATATAATCTAAATATTAAACAAAAAAAAAAAAAACCAAAAAGCTGACTTTTCTATATAGCTGTTTTTCACACAGGCAAACCGTATTCATGCAATAAAAACAAAACCCATTAGTGTTGAGCTGACCATAACGTATCCTGTGCATATTCACTCTGATAATTGATACCAATCTTTTTCACGTGAAAAAGCAGCATAGTCTATATTGCACACAGATACAGCATCAGGAAGTACGGCACAAGCTTTTCTACCAGGACACATCAGCTTTTTCACATCTCCAAGCTGCATGCTGCAGCCATTATGGAGCTAGGGCCCCCATGCATAAGGGAGCCCTGAAAAAGGGATTGTTTTAGAGCACTGCAGAGTGCAAGAAAGCTAATGAGGCAGCCTGCTAACTACATGCATCAAGAGGCCTTTTCCCAGACACTAGGAATCACACATCTCTTACAGCATGCTACTCATTCTGCCTCAAACCTCAACCACCCAGGTTCTGTTACAAGAGCCTTGAGTGAACAAGCAAGCAAAGAATGTCACAGACAGATGGCATCTTTCCATATTTCTTACAGACAGATTCTCTACAGTCTCTGATATTTTCTGAATGCTTCTTTACAACTCCCCCAGCCCATCCACTGCTTCTTCAGTGCTCTCTCCAGTCTTCAATTAATTGCTTCAAGTTTAATCTCCACTTTTGCCTTTTCAGTAATAGTGCCCTTCTTGCCTCTAACAGCCCATCAGCCACAGTATATTATACAAGAAACTCCTTTCTATGCCCAGTCATCACCTCTACAGGCAACGATACCACAACCAGGAAAAAGAATGAAAACAATACATCTGAAACAATGAAGTATGAATATGATGCTGGAAAGCCATAGTGTGTCACAAAATGAATTCAGATCTCCAATGGTGCAAGATACTCTAAAAAGAGAATAATCATAATACAGTTTGAATCTGCTTTTCACAAGTGCTCCTTCATGTCTGCCTATCTTTATAATTCTTGAAGAACCAACAAACAGTACCTTCCTTGCAAGCACCTAGTTGCTGTCAAAACCAAAGACTGTGCAGCTCTTTAGCATGTTGCAGTACTTAGCACTCAGACCATCTCCTTTAAGCGATGTTGATTAGTATTAGTGTATTCAGTTCAATATTAAATCACAAGAGGAAGCATTTTATGCTTTTCTTTCCACCTTGTACAAACATCAAAGCTCAACTTTATTGTTACACATTAAAATCTTCACCCTTTTTAAGTTTCACATTAGTCCACAAGTTAAGAAAATCTAGCTTATTATTAATTCAGGCTTGAATTGATTTAATTTATAAAAGTCTACACAAACACGCAGACTCTATATACACACACACATACTGCTTAATGGGCATGCAAACACATGCCCACACACATCATTTTTGTAATGTTATTTCAAATTGCTTTCTCCTTAACTGGACAGCTAAATGAGGAAAGGCGATGTGCAGTTCTGCGCAGAGATGCAAAAGGTTTAGCCTGCTTTAACCTATGTGAAAGCCACAGAGCCAAGGACAGAAGACACGTTAATGAGCTCAGCACCACAATAAGGTGATTACATGACTAAACATCAATTAAAGACTGTTTACAAGCAGAAATCTAGAAGACGTACATGAGCATCCTACTGCTGTTCTGCCATTTAATTGTTTGTTCCTATATGTTTTGAATTTTCTTTTCCTTAATAAAGTTATGTGCAGATTAATCACTGACAGAATAAGGAGATTTAAAATTCCTGGTCTGACATTCTTTAACGGATATGGGTAAGTATCTGGTATTCTAAATTTAACCTATACTGACTAGTTTCAGTTGTCTTCTAGGACAATAGCACAGTCTGTGAATTCCTCTTGTTGGAGATCACATAAATTAGATGTTTTTTTCCCGCCTGTCAGTTAGCATTTATTGCAGTGCTTCCCTGAGCCAATCTTGAACAGTTGGCGGTTTATGGCCTAGGCAGTTTCTTCTGTTGTATTTCTTATACATGCCAATATAAGGCAGAAAAGTATGATTAGCTCTGTAAAGGAAATCTCCCCAGTGATATCAAATATATTGTAATTACTTAAAATTTAAAAAAAAAAACCCTGCAAAATAGAGTAAATAACCAAATAGTTTTTAAAATAATTTTTGAAAGGATAATTTACAATCTAATAGACTGCTACAGATGCTTCTCAGTGGTATAATAATATGAAGTAGCACAAAGCATGCATTTAAAAGAGCTGGATACCAAGATTTAAAAAATAGTGTGGAAATCCACAACTATTCTTTAGAACTGCTTATTTTTCAATTGTATTCACTACATACAACACATACGGTCAAATTCCTGAGCTAACTAGTAGCAATTTTTGCAGGAATTAAAAAGGTGTTTTTTAAAACTGATACTGTATTTAGCAGACAGTTTCATCACAACAGGAGTTCATATCACCTTACATGAACCTTCACACTGATAATTTTTCACTTACCATTATTCATGGGAGGTATTTTGTTGTGGCCCAGTAGTATTCAGGAGATTTGTTCAATCAGAATCTCCTTGCCTGTATTCATATATGACCCAGTACATGGTCACAAATATGTTGCATAAGTCTGATGAAAGCTTATGACCACAATTGAGAACAGACAGTACGAGGGTCCTTCAGAACACAGCAAGCCTCTTCAGTAAGGTGCAGTAAACTGTAAATGGTCTGGTTTCAGAAGGGACTCATTTTATACAAAATAAAAATTCAGTTGCCATGTGTGTATGGGAGATGTAGGCTGGGAACTGGACTAAAGAAAACGGACAAATAATCCTTAAGTTTACAAAACCGGTGTCCTTAAGTAAAGCTATTAGTAGCATTCACTGTTTCCAAACAAAGCAAAAATTAGGGCAGGGAAATGAAAAGTAACTGCCAAAGAACCATTTCAGAAATGAGTCATCATAAACATCTAAATCTGTACAACAAAAGGTAATCTAGAAAATCTGAACATTCGTAGTTTGGTGCACCTGCTATTCGGAACAGGGGGAGGAAAATGTGTTGTTATTTACTTTGAATCTTCAGCTTAACTGGCAAGAGAAACTAGACAGCTAGGCATTTATTTGTGAACTTTGGGCCAGGATTATTCAAAAGCTGGCCTTACTCTTACTACACTTCTTATGACTTGCTGTGTTTTATCATTAACAAAGGGAGTGGGTGAAAACTAACCAACTCCACAGTGGCATTAGGTCCAGTAAAGGTTGGGATAAGCATACACTACTGCAATTAAGTGCATTACAGAATTATTTTTCAGGAACACAGAAATAAGAAACATTTCCTATCAAAATCCAAGTGCCAGAGTTGAAGAAATACTATTACTGTGCCAGACAGTAAGAAAATCTAGTCCAACAAATATGAAATAGTGTTCCTCTGGCAAGAAGCGGATGTCACAATGTTCTTTACTGCTGCAGGCCCATAAGAAATCCCAAACTAGGAATAAACATGTATAAAAAGCAAATATGAATGTCTGCACATAAATAGGAAGATGCATCTCTGAATAAAATGCCCTGAAAAACTAAATCCAGATTTCTCAGATATCCCATGTGCACGATGCGTTTATCAAACTTGAAAAACAGAGTGTGCTTAATTTAAATTGCAGCGATTGCTACAGCTGCTCAAATACTTCATAAAAAACAAAACCTACAGATAACACCTCAGGAACCCACCACATAGGAAACACGTTTTTTAAATAATGTTGTTTACCCTTAAGATAACAGAATTTAAAAAAAATGCTATTGGTTTTAATTTCCTAACAACTTAAAAAACATAATAATCTATAGAAACAATACTCCCCCCCCCCTTCCATTATTTTAATTTTAAGCAGGTTTTGCGTCTTTAACCTTACAGTTTCAAAATTATTTCCAAAAACTTAAAGGTAAAAATCTTCAAATTTTTAGTGGAAACTAAGGTTTTAAAGTGACACCATTACTCTGGGACCTGAAGAGTTAAGAAATACAGCCTATCATCCTGAGGTTCGTAATAAAAGAAGTGTCAACCCCAATGTCCTTAGTAAGAGAAAATTAAAGCAAGGCCCAGAGGAAGATAAGATGCCAAGAATGTAATAGAGAAAAGAAGGGAGAAAACATCATCAGGGAAAGAGTCTTGTGTAACTTATGGCAGTCTGATCTTAATGGCATTATTTGAAGAGACAATAAAGCTTATTGGTTTTACAGCTCAAACAGTAAAAGAACTTAAAAAGCACATACAGCCCTTCTAGCACTAGTAGCCTCACTGAAATGATATCTCTCCAACTTCTGTTTTTCAACTGTTTTTTTTTTTTAAGATATTATTGAATTACATACTACAGTCTAGTTCATATTATTTCATTAAAACTTACAAAACTCTACAAATATATTTTCTTTTCTTCAGCTTCTAAGGAAGCAAAGATTACGGACAAACAGCCATGTCTGGAAGGTTTGACATCCCCCTGGTACTCTGTGAACATAGAAACCGTGTGGCATCACTGGGCAATGGCATTAAATGAATGGAACAGCACCAGTTTCTGAATCCAGCAGTAATTATCACTCAATGCAAATATTCTGCTGCTGAGCACTCCACATTTCTACCCCTGCTGCTTTCAGTTGCACAGTCTGGCTGTATGTCATTTCTACCCCTCCTCCTCATATAAGAGGATAAACTTTTCTTTCCTCATTAATGAATATGCAATCTACATTTCTCACTGTCCAACTCAATAATTACTGTTTCCATAGCAAAACAACAAGTTGCATACAGTACACGTGGTATGTTCACTGGAACAGCTTATTACCTTATTAATTAATTTTTATTTTGTCCCTAACAAAAGGGTGGTTTAGTTTGCAACAGTCAACACATGCTTGGAGTATACTTCAGTTGCACAACAGTCTCCTATCAGCTGTTCACTGATATGTTCCCCATGTCTTATTTCTGCCACGCTGCCGCATTGCAGTTCTAACACAGCATTGGGAGAACAGGAGGAAGCAGGTCATGACCTCAACAAGGACAAGACAAATGATTTAAAAAATCATTCTGCTATTAAGACCTAATGTGCAAAGAAACTCCCTGGTCCTAAAGGAAATTCTGCATTTTTTGAAATCTGAAACAAGCTTGGATCACCATATTCATTACCCAATAGGGAATTTGCTGGTTCTACAGAAAAAAAAAAAAAGCCTCACCTCTTGAGTTAGTACTCATCTATCCCCAGACCTATCGATACAACAAGGCAGTATGATTCCCCTTTCCTTGTCATTTGCATAGCACCACTGTAACTGTAGATGATATTTCTTACTAGAAAGTTGTCCTGAAACAGAGATAAGAATGCAAAAAGCTAAACAAACTAACAAAATTCAGGTAGCCTGATAGATTTCTTGCTTTGGCTGAACTTCTCTCCATTAATGTACAGATCTTTTCTTCAGAGATGTCTGTTCTTTTCAAAAATTATTTACTTTCACTTCAACACTTCAGATGCATTCATAATCTCCAATTGCATTTAACGACATACTCTCACCTTTAAATCAAGAAATCACTCCTTTAAAACCTTCATATATTATTACGTTATTAAAGTCTCAGAAAATAGTATTACATTTTATTGTATACTTTTAACTCTATTCTTTCTCAATGCCTTCCATTATTTTATTTTTTTTTTTTTACACCTCACAAAGATTCCTTTTGGTCTCATTTTTCTAATTCTATCAGTGCTGTCCTTTGCAGCAGTACAGAGCTAGGTTTTGAGAACTCAGTAATTTCTCTGTTACTTTAATGAATTCTAAGTTGCTGTGGGGTGATTTTTCTGCAGTTCATGATATGGTTAATTGCCATAATTGTTCTCTTTCTTGTATTATTTATACCCCCACTCTGCAGTGCTCTAATTCTAATAACACTTAAATTAGACCATTATGGGTCACTGATACACCTGCTAAACTGAATGCTTTAGGCCAGAGATAAGAATCTAAATGGGGACCCTTGGATGTTGCTGTCAGTTTTAAGATTTGCAAGCCAAATCTATCATCTTAGCAGAAGGTAATTACCAACAGTTCTTTTCTTTTCTTTTTCTTCTTTTTCTTCCCATTTTTGCTCTTTTAAGGCTAAGAATGTGCCATTTTTCCTATTTTAATACTACTGACTCTGCTCTTCATATCCTCCTTCAGGTGACCTTTGTTCGTTCATTTCCTCCAGTGAAGGACGCAAATATTCTCTTCATTTTGTGCTATTAATCTTTCATTAATCCATACAAACTTAAACAAAATGTGTTGCAGTTTTCCTCCATGAAGATATAAATGGCTCTCAGTTTGCTGTAATATCTACTGGGTCACGATGACAAAGCTGCAAATAGAATAATGCGCTGCCTGCTTGGGAGCACACTCACACAGTAGCACAAGAAATATAAACTATAGAAAATAACTTGTAAAAAAAATATTTTGTTAAATAATCTCCAACAATCTCTAAATATAATGGCTCTTCATGTAAAATGAGACTATTAATAAAACAATTTTGATTCTACAAAAACTAAGGAGTTCAAATTAATCTCCACATGTTCAGTTTTTGAGCATTCCCGTATATATATAGTAATAGAGAAGATGCACTCTGCTCATTTTCCATCCAAGACCACATACCACCTCAGGAATCCTCAATCCTGTGCTGCTGAAACTGCCTTCTTGGTCAACTGAGAGAAGAGTTTTAATTGCACCAGCTCTGTCAGTAATAGCAATTGCCTGCCTTGCAATGGCTAGGCACAGAAAATAAAAGGGCCTAAATCTACTACTTAGACTAAGTATAAATTCAGTTATATTAATTTTGATTATCTTTGCTAAGAATACTTTTGCAAATCAAGAATATGCTACAGGGCTCTATTCTCTTTTTGTATAAGCTCTCCACTACCTAAGTACATGTTGCCCGTTAAATCAATTACATATTGATTTTTCCAGCTTCACAGTGCCAATGACAGCAAGACATGGTATTTTTCCTTTCATATCCAACAACTCCAATTTCACGAAGTGTCTTGAAAATACAAAATGTATTTGGATATAAAACTTTGTAATTAATAATGTACCAAAATAAATCTGAAAAAGAATTTGTAACATGTAAATGTAAACAACAAGAAAAGCATTTTGATATACAAGCTTCAGACCTGCTACATATCTTTTCATTGTTGCTGGTTTAAAAGAAGTCTCCTATATAAAGATTCAGTAATTATTTCTGCTTTATTCACATGACTGGTAAAGTTCTCCATGTAAATACAGCAGCTCAAACAAATGGAGATTGTTGAACTGAACCACTTTTCAATCACTTGTATGTATTTTTTATGAGAGAGAAACAGGGAACCACAAGTCCAGAAAAAATCTGAAGATTCTCAGTGACTGCATTATCATGGCCTGAAATTAGTAGCATTCTATGATTCCAGAAAAAAACAAATGCACACACTTCAGTATTGCTATCCACAGTCAACACAAACATCCTTTAAAGCAGGTTGCTATCATCCTACTAAAACATCAAGGATTAAATCTCACTCAACTCCAAAAGATCTAGGAAGTGTTTTGTTACATCCAGATTGTTTGTTACTTTTAGATAACAGTAATAACAGTAATTCTTTATTTGGAGATTTGCCAGTACCATGACTACAGATACTGCAACAGGACCAAAATGTAATAATCAGGAGATCTCCAGTGAGAGAATAGGACTTCTTTTATAGCTCCATTTTCTCAGAATTTTATTCTGCCACAATTTAAAAATGGCTCCTTACACATTTCACTGCAGATTCTGATGTGTCTGAGACTAGCATGTTGAAAGAGATTCCCTAAATTGTACAGTTCTTTTATTTCCTAGAGACAATAGATATCAGAAAACAAAAGATGCCTTTTAAAAAAAAAAAGTTCATGAGTGCATGAGGATTTAATAGAATCAAAGAATACTTTGAGATGACAGGGAACATAAAGATCATCTAGTTTCAATCTCTCTGACATGGTTCTTACTAAAACTATATGAAAGTGTGCATCTGAAGTTGAAAATTATTTATATATATATATACTTCTTTTTCCAGAAAGGAACAAGTACCATGTTTTATTTTATCATATAATCACTAAGGTTGGAAACAACCTAAAAGATCATCCAGTCCAACTGTTCACCTATCACCAATAGTTCCCACTGAACCACATCCCTCAACACAACATCCAAACTGAAAATAAAATGCTTATTTTCTATAAGCATTTTATCTTGACCTGTCTTCCACCTGAGTTAGCACTTACAAAAATAACATTTCCATGGTAACTGATCTTTTGTTTCTTTTTTAGAGATGCTTAGGAACCTCAGCTGCCACTGGCAACACACAAATCTGTGTATTGTTCACACCCCTAAAATTCATTTTGCATATATTTCCCAGTACATACGCTCATGTTTTCAATGGTTCTTTATTTTTTCAATTCAGTAATCTCTCACAGTAAAGTATTTGGGCCACATAATTAAAGCATATGTGTTCCTAAAGGTATAAAGGAATGATGGGTACAATAAACCCATGCTCAGTTCTCAATAAAAGTCAAAGGCAGGTACATGCATGTGAGCTTAGGAGAGTGCTTTAAGAGATGCATGTATGCATTTCAAGACTAACAGTCTGAAATTTTAGAAGACAGATCTTGAACTAAAAGAGCAACAGTTATACATTACCTCACCATCAAACATAGTTCTAAATATTATGAGTCAATATTTAGCTATTTTATTGTATGATAAATAACACACAAACAGATTAGATGGTGAAACTACTACGTATAGAAGACAAGAATTGCAGTAGAGTTTTTCAGCCTCTGTATAAAACATATCAGGAGGCTCTTAATTCATGCTTATTCAAGATATTTTATTTTTGCAAATCACTTAAGGGCTATAGCAGTGGTATTAACTTTGTTCTCATGTCACAATAGAAAGCGTTCCATAAATGACAGATGATGTGTATTCAAGGTGACCTGCGAAGCAGTTACAGTCAATGAAAGAGACATTGACCCCATATAAGATTTAGAAATCAGTTTATCACTTGGGGAACTAGCAGAGTGAAGATTACATTTTTTCTTTGAAAACTTATAGGAAAAGTTTTGGAATAAGAATCTAATCTTATAACGTATTCAAGTGTATTCAGATTTTTGTGTCAAGTCTTTGGTTATTTCCAGTTAAAAGGGGATGAATGGAAAAACTTCCTTCAATATATCTGGCCTTAGTTTACTGAATATTTTGTAATATTCATTACTGATATTCATCCCTCTTTTCCCATTTTTAGGCAGAAAGAAAGAGGACTGTCATAAAAAGATCACTGCAGCTACCATTTACCTGGACAGTATCCTCAGGACAACAACCCTTGCATTTCATTTTAATAATAATAATAGTCTAGAGTAATTCAGCCAAGCATCATGCCTTGTGTCTTAACAGTCCGAAGGACCTTTTACAACTGTTAGTTTAAAGAAAAAAAATCAAGACAAAAATAAAACAAAAATCTCTACCCTTTTGAGTGATACTTTTTGGTCACCAAAGATCTGCACACATCTTTTATCGGAAGAATTAAGGAATTAAACTCAAAAATTACAATAACTGGAAAAGTAGGCATACTGGTTTAAAATTATATATATTTTTGGTAGTGAAATGCTTGTGTTCTCCTATCTACAGGAGAACATTCTGTAGCACTGCTGTTCCGTATCTTCCTCCCCTATGTCACCGAAGCTCAGATACAGTTGTTCATTACCCTAGTATCTGTACTTTGAATATTTTTTTCTCTCTTCTGTACTTTTGTGATTATCCTTGTCTCAAAAAAATAAATTTAAATTTATTTTCAAGAAAGTGAATAATATAAATAATTGAATGAATATCTTAAAATATCTGGTTGATATTCTTATATTTGAATAATCTCTTAACATGTTTTATTTTTGGCCATTTGTTTTCATTACTTTTTAATGAACTCCAATAGTAATTGAATTTTGGATATCTAAACAAGATGTTAAGAAAACTTTAGTGTAATATTCAGCATGCATATAGGAATCTCAAACAGTATTTAATAGATCTAAACTGTTCAAGAACATACTTCACACAGAGAGGCTTTTTCCTCATTATTTTCCTTTGCCCCCCTTTCCCCCCCCCAAAACAAACAAACATAAGACGTTCTGAGAGCCACTGGAAATCCTCTTTGTATGTACTCTTTTGCTGTTTTAAAAATGGTTTTAGAAAAACAGACTGTAAAGCTTCTCAGAAAAGCTGAGCAAAACTATTCTACTCAATGTCTAGGAAGTTAGTTCTATCACTTCCCTTACCCCAGAAGAATTTCTCTAAAATAGTGCCTCACTTTCCTCATCTCACAAGGAAAAATGACATAATTCTGAGCTAATGACAGTTATAATCAGAAATCCATGACATAATGGAACTCAGAACAAAACAGAGCCATTGTAAAGTTTACAGAAACAGGAATATACGCATTCTGTTAGATGCTTTAGAAATCTCCTTCACAACACTGTTCCCTAGGGGTGAGAACTACAGTTGCCAAGTTTATCCTGAAGGATGTTAGATGCAAATTTTATTATTCTATATTTATTGTACTGCTTAACTACAGTGTTGAACAGCCTGGCCCTACATCGTGCACCACTCATCACACTCTCACCAAAAGACAGAACTGCAGTGATTTGATGAATTTCCATTTGGTATTCTAAGTAGTTTGCCTAACAAATTGAGGAAAAGGGTTATTGTCTAAAATACTTGCTACAAATTGCATGTAAGTGTGCCTATGTCTGTGTCTTGATACCATAAACGTAAGTAGCTTGTTACCACTCTTCAGGTAAGAAAAATCTTAATTGCAATAAAATTTTCCATTTTCACGTCACCATAAAATAACAACATGAAATAGCAAACCAAAGCAAAGCTTCCTAAGCAGAAAATAGATTTCAGTAGATCAAATGATGCTGCACTCCTTTACACTGTTGTCCATACAGACACAGCAAATTCTCTGACAAATTAGATAGACAAAATTAATTGTAATTTAAAACAAGCACAACTCATGTGTTATAAGTTTTCCTGAACTATTGCTTATAACGACCTAATCACAAAACAATGCTTCCTTACTACAAGACATTATAATTTCATTAAAGCTTTCCTCATTCTCCACCTACGTAGCTGTATTATGTAAGCAGCTCTATTATATCCATAGTACTCATGCAGCAATCATGTCACACAACGCTGTAATATTCAGCTCCACAAAACAGGGTACTTGGAATATACTTGGAATATATTTGTCTTGAACATAGCAGAGAATACATGGACCCTCAGGAGGACTCTTTTAACATTGCAGTTATGCACAGATTCTTATAGTAAACATTTAGTCACGAGAAACAAGTTGATGGGGAAAGACATACTAACAAAAGCATTTGGTCAGATCAACCAGTGAAAGAAAACTGCTGTTAAAAACCACATCCTTCAGCCTAATAGAGGGTAGCACACTATTATATACAGTTTCTATTGACAGGTTACTAACCTAAATATTGCAGACACTTTCAAATGTGTCCTTGTTATTTCCCCTTGCCTGCTCTAAATATGGTACAACTAAAACCATTTTCTGTCCCAGTATGAGACAACTGCGTGCTGAAACGAAGAACTGGCTGCAATACTGTTGACCCATACAGGATTGATAAAATTTTTATAATAAAGACTCAAAGATGGAGGAGATTTGGTGAGAGAGAACTAACCTTAGATTAGAGGAGCAATGTAAACAAACTGGGTACTTCAATGTCTTAATGGTAGTGACAGTTATTTGCAGATTAGGCATTATTGAAGTGGAAGACTAAGCATAGAATTTCATCCTAAAATTATCACTTATAACCTCAAAATGCTTTCATAGCACCAGGAAGGGCCTATTATTCTCAGCCTGTGAAGACTGTTATGCCCACAGACTGAGAAGTAGTTGGGCACTTAACTGTAGTGGGTCTACTGACATAACAAACTTCTGCTGCTTTAGCTGTGCTGAGAGACTTCCTTATAGGGAAATCAGAATGTCATGGCAGGAAAAGCCTTTTGATGGCTTAAATATTTCAGCTCTCTCTTTCCAGAGCATCTTCAATAGTACAGGAATATCAGTGAAAACAATAATTTTTTTATATCCATGACATCATAACTACTAAGGAAGAAGTAACCCTCTCCCTTCTTCATTATTCTTTGTCACATCATTCAACCTCATTTCATCCATCTACTCTTTTTCATCACACTAATGTAACTGTTCAGCTTGGGAGAACTCCGATCATAGAGCTAGATGCTGTACAAAATGTTAATTATGCAAATCTCACTCATGTTGACAGTGTGTTGAATTTTTTATTGCTTCTTGTTCTCCCTTTTGGAAGTTGTTTATTCTGGACCAAGTAAGTATAGCAATGCTCTAGATCCACTTTGTAATGACTGAAAATTAGGCCCACTGTCTTAAGCATTATCAAGTCCATAGTATTCAAGGCACAGGCTCATTCACATGTACAGAGCATATTTTTTGCTTTTTATTTTTGTATTCACACCTATATATGTATAGTACAGAAGATCATATGTGCAATATACTCATCTGCATTTTTTCCCTCTATTTCCTTTCCATTTCAGTCTGAATCTTGTTTCCATCTGTTCCTGTAGCAGTCAGCCTGAAGACATCCTAATTTTGTGATCACCTGTTCTTGTGTAATCAGCACTTTTTAGCAATTTTTTTTTCCTTTCAAAGAAAATCTATGTGCTTCTGACATCTGTTCTGTACCATTATTTTTTATGAACTCCCAGGCAAAAACCCATTCAAAGATGTTGTCAACGTCAACGCGCTCTGCCAACATATTACACTTGGCACGTCTCACACCCGGCAGTATGTTGATCGTCATTGTGCCAGTGACCTTGAGCAATATCATCTTATTTCACAGTTCTTGTACATACTGGCTTTTGAAATGACAAAATCACTAATACAATCCAATAACCATTATTGAATTGACCTGCATATGAGACAAATATATAGTCCTCATTTATTCAGTTAGAAATTCATCTGAGAATCAAGAATGCCTTGATTCAGTTAATTAAAGAAACTAAAATATTCTTTATTTTCCTTTCATCTGAAAGAGTCTGAGGTGTCTTCTCCCAGTATCACAGCATGTAAGTCTATGTGGCTGAATTCACTTCAAAACCTAATATTGCTCCCTAGACACTGGAATCATTTTTCAAAAATAATTCTTCTACTCCATGAGGTATCAATCTATAACTTTTCACTCCTGAAAGGAACAAAGCTGCCTCATTTTTCATTAAAATAACTTGCAAGCAAGAGCACCTACAATTTTCAGGAATACATTTACCTAGTATAAAATAAATAAAAGGGTAGATAAATGCCCACAAAACAGTTACCTCATTCTTTGCAGAAGAAAACAAGATTCAGTAACCTATGTTACTACTGTAAGAATATTCCTAAAATACTGCTTCCCAATCAAAATCCCAAACAGACTCTCAAAAGCTGTCACGTTCTCTCACACTTTGATAGTCCTGGGATTAAATGACGCTTAACTTATAAGCACTCCATTCGTAACTGTTGGGCAAATCAACAGTGAAATGTATTTTTCTCTAAAAGGAGGTTTAATTGATCCATACTATGCAATATTATGTGATCACATGGCACTGGAGCACTGAAGGGACATACAGATAACATGAATTCTGTTTTCCGTGTAGTAGCTGTCCACACTGCAGTCATCTTAAGAAGCTATCTCATTTTAAGAAAAACTACCCAATGACAACCAGAATAAAATCTGGTTCTATCATATACTCAAAAAATTGACATTGATTGTGTCTTTTACTTTAAGCTTTAATTCATCTATTTTGTTGTGCACAACTAATAGCATCATGATTTTCAGAAAATGTATGGGAGATGCCTCTGCAAACTAAGCCTTCCTGTACATATGCCAGTGACACCTGCTTTCAGAAATTTGAAACAACTTCTAAAATAAAAAAAAGGTTATTACTCTTAAATACTGGGAGTAAAGGATAAATTTTACTCTTCTGTTATTATTATACATTTAATATAGATATTTACTTATTTTTTCAGTTATTCTTAGGCTTCTTCTGATGTGTACAAATCGTGGTTGCCTCTTATTAATATTATTCCAGATCTCAGTTTGTGATATGTTTCCAGGAATAAAACGAGCCATAAAACACAAAATCAAGACACTAAACCTTTGTCATTCTTCTCAAGAGGGGGAATGAGTGACTTCTTGGATTGCTCACTTTCTGTCTGTATTGCTGTGCATGTGCTTGAGTAGAAGAGGAGGAGATAATCAAATGCAACAGGCTTTTATTTTTTTCCATTCTTCCTCCACTGTGGATCCTGGGAGACAATTTAGCACACTGTTGCTGTACATAGACTACTGTGAGCTTGTATTATTACCTTCTTCATGAATTTGGTGAGATATAACTGTACAGAGGGATATGAGATGAGAGCATAATTCCCTTAAGATATGCTCCAGAGGTTTCGTTTTCCTTCTTATGCTGATATGTTTCAAAACCTGATTCTGGTTTTATGTGCTTTTGGAAATAGGGTATATATTCTTTCTAGTATGATTTTTCTCTAAGTTGAAGGTAAAACATAGTATGATGGTGATGACTCGTGCTGATCAAGATACATGAGTCTCACTTCCTCTAAAAGCTCAGAAGAATTTTCTCAATTATTTTTCTTCCTAAGTTCTAGAGATCCTTTCTAGAAAAGAATGTAAGGTTCTAAAGAACAAAGCAAATGAAACTACTAAAGATTTTTAAAAAGGGCAATAAATAATTAAAAAATAAGCTTAACATTACTACGAATTATTAAACTGGCCAATTCATCAGTATTATAGAAAAAAATATTTTCTTCTTGTAGAGAACAATCTCTTCTAGTGAACGCTCAGCAGGAACCTTGTTTTATTTCTAATTGCTACACAGTATTGAAAAGATGAGATATACTGCAATTATCAATTGTTTTAAGAGCAGAAATTCTTCATATCAATTAAAATGGACTTAAAATGGACTTAAAATGGCAGTGATACGACACTGAATGAAATTTTTAGTTTAATCATGTCAAATAATTTAATTAAAATTGTAAAACAAAGTGCACTATTAATTATGCAGTAATCATTGTCAGGTTCTCTGTTTTATTGTTTTTTTTTAGTTCAGTTTGGATTAATTTTTTTTGTCGTTTTTGCATTTGTTTGTTTTTTGCTTACTTTTATTTTTTCTCCTCTTAACTCCAGTGTACTTCACTCAGGGGAAATAGTTATTATGCATGATGGTTTTACTAAAATTATTCCCTGAGCTAATAGGAAAGTCTTAATTACCTACCCTTAATTTTAAGTGTTGCTAAAAGATAATCATTTTCATCTTACAAAC
This sequence comes from Cyrtonyx montezumae, assembly GCF_038088225.1. Classification (NCBI taxonomy): domain Eukaryota; kingdom Metazoa; phylum Chordata; class Aves; order Galliformes; family Odontophoridae; genus Cyrtonyx; species Cyrtonyx montezumae. Next base: position 20,937,724 of record NW_027072045.1, on the reverse strand, counting down.
AAAATAGGTTAATTTTACTTATTGAGTGTCTCTGAATATTAATGGAGTCATTTACGTATTCTACCTGATTAGAAGGCATGGAATAAGGAAATAAAGGAAAACAGTACTTGATGATGGGGGAAAAAACGAAGAACACAAATCTTGAAAAGAATGGCTAAGAAATCAAAGAAAACTAAAACAAAGGCAAAACCCCTGTCTTGAGCACAGCTGTATGCATTTGCTTTATGTAAGCAAATAAATTTACCAAAATACCATCATGCATTTATGTAAAATATAGCCTTTGATATCCATAACAGCAATGATACCTCATCAGTCAAAATCATGGCATTCCATTCTCAATCTATAATCAAAAAGATATACTTGGGTACCACTTGAGTACTGTGAAGATAGTGTAAATGCAAGCAATTCATGACAGCATTATTTTGTAACTGAATCATTCCAAGGGTTCTAGCTCACATGTAAACATATTTCATTCCTCTATGGGAACATTAATTTAATTGACTAATCACATGGTTGAGACTTGAATGTTTACCCTCTGTGCAGACTTAGAGAAATCAGCAACGCATCGTATTAGCTCTGACATTAATATAGTTACAACTTAACTCCATTCAGAAGTTTTAAATTTATATAACCTCACTTCAGAGTTAAGAGCTGAGCGACCTCTTCCATGTCAATAGACTGAGTATAATCACACAACTTCTAGAGAAAACAGAACACAACCTCTTCTTTTAAAAATCAACAATTCAATGGGTCATTGCCTCAGGTAATGACCTATATCTCATAAAACAGCTTGACCTGTTTCCTACGTATTTTGCTGAAAATTCTCCAGTGAACCCATTGAAAAGGCTAGCCAAAGGTTACATAAAGGTGCTTCTTTCAGCACAGAATTACAATTTAGAATTCTCCTCAGAAAGTAAGTTGCTGCCTTTATTTTTGTAAGACATAGCCACAAGACAAGGTCCAGGGATGCAGGATCAAAAATGCCAAGAGATTCCATGAAACCAGGACAGAGGTTAGCAAGCCCTTTCTACAAGTGAAATCTTTGGCCATAGCCTCCAATTAATTCGACCAGTTTATGAAAAGTTACCATTAAGAACAAAACGGGAGGAGGCAGTGTAGTTAGAGGTTGTGATGGAGCTCAAACATCCTGGTTGCCATACATCATGCAACTCAAAATAATTCACAAAACTGCACAAGAGTTTCAGTTCAAAATGTTAATCTTCCTATTGCTGATAAGATACCAGTCCATTATTTGGGCATTTTCATCTGTGAATTTTACCTGTTGATGCACTGGCACAGAATAGAGGCAATTTCTGCAGCCAGGGAAATTATGCTTCTGTCTGCACAGAGGATGTGATCTGTCTGCCACATATCACAGTTGCAAGGAGGGGAAAGAGTCTTGTTTCCAACCAAGCTATCAGATTTCAGGCTAATGACAGCAGCACCAATCTTCAGCTCAAGTAAAAACATAAAAAATTCTTAGCAGTGATGCCAGACTTAATTACACAAACCCTGAAGTGTACATTGGTGATGATACTTAGGTTTGCAAAATTCAGTTATCCTCATCACAAGCAATAAAATGTCTATTTTATTTTTTTCCTTCTCTTCCACTGTAACACTAAAAAAAATACAGACTTCCATGTTTATTTCTTTGTACTAAGAATCCAAAATAAATAAATAAAGGTTCTTATGCTCATTAACTCTGTTTTCTCTTTCAAATACCAGCTTCTACTTCACAGTTTCAGTGACACAGTATGTAAATGAGGCATGAAATGAAAAATCCTTGTCATCCCCATGAGACATTGATCATGCTCACTTGCAGAGTACCAGGTTCAGTTACGTACTTCTAGAGACAGCCAAACAGGCTCCCTTGTGCTGAGAAGAACTGCAATCAACTGGCTCCGAAGGCACAGGCAAGGATGCTTCTCTTCTCATTTTATGTTCCACAGAGTCACAAGAGCTGGAAGGGACTTCTGGAGATCACACAGTACAACCTCCCAGCTAATGCTACAGTAGGTTACACAGGAAAGCGTTCAGGCAGGTTTTGAGTATCTCCAGAGGATATCATCCCACAGCCTCCCTTAGCAGCCTGTTCCAGTACTCTGTCACCCTCAAAATAAAGTTCTTCCTTATGATCATATAGAACATCCTGTGATTCAGTTTAAACCCACTGCCCTTGGTCCTGTCACTCTTAATTGCTGAAAAGAATCTCACCTCCTCCATTTGACTCCTACTCTTTAGATATTTATAAGCATTGATAAAATCCCCCGTCATTCTTCTCTAAGAAGAACAGTCCCAGGTCCTCAACCTGATGAATAGGTTCCTTTTTAATGAGCTCCAGGATACCATTGGCCTTCTATGCCACAGGGGCCACTGCTGGCCCGTGACCAACCTATTGTCCACCAGAACATTCAGCATCTTTTCAGAGCTCCTTTCCAGAAGATCAGTCCCTAACCTTTACTGATGCGTGCAGTTATTATTCCCCCATTGTAGAACTGCTCTTGGTTAACCTCCTAAGGACTCTCTCCCCCCAACTCTCTGACCTGTCCAAGTTTGTACCTGGGGCTGATCACAGGAGCAAGGCCCTCAGGCAAGAACTGCTCAGTGCTCTTTCTAAACCTTTGCAAAATAAAAACAAATAAACAGAAGAACAGAAGGACAAGGACATTCGCCTGTAAACCTTTTCCCAGGGTAAAAGATATTGGAACTCTTCTTTCATCTCCTTGCACTAGTAGCTCTGGGAGAAGTTACACTTTATCCAGTTCCATTACTGGTGAGAATATAGGCAAATGCATGGCACACAAGTGTTCAGTAAAGAAATAATACAATAACAAATGGTTTCTTATGATAGAAACTGCTAGAGAATTTAAAGACTAGAATATCAGAAATGTGAAACAATAGTAAGAAAAGGGGGAGGAGTATACCTGCTGCATGCAATACTCTATATCCTATGTTCTTTCAGCAGTGAGAAAGGAGTTTTAAAGAAGAAAACTATTTTTTTAACATTCAAGGGAAAAATAACATCTCCTTCAAAAGTGCCTAAAAACTGAAAGTTTTGGAGAAGCGGTGAAGAGTTGTTCAGGGTTCATTTTGAAATGAATATATGGATCTAAATTGTTCTACTAGTGAAAATGCTCAATACTTATAACAACTAAAAACGATAGTGAGGAGGAAGACCATGAGTGGGTCACCTCTAGATTTACATATTAACAACTAACGTGGATGTTGCTGGTATCTCTGGACTGTTACGGGTCTCTTTAACCGCGGTAAAAGTTGCCTGAGTTAAATAATGTTCATAAAACAAACTTGAACTCACTTGCCTATAACAACAGGGAATATACTTGGCCTATGACAAAGGAGAAGGCAACCAGATAGAGGGGTGCCTACATCCCCTGCTGCATTTAGTGGAACAGCAAGTGAATGAAATACTTATTAGTTCCAGGGAAGGACAACACACAGTCAGCCAGGTCCTGTAAGGATTCCTTCTACTTACAAGATTTCAAACAAGGAGTTTCAAGGAGTGAGACTGGGTGATGATAATAATCTCTCCAATATTACAACATATAAATAGTTGAATAACAGCAATTTGTTCAACTTAACTGTTTTTTCTCTTAATTCTTTTTGATCTTTTTATTCTGTCTGCTTTAAACAGTTGTACAAGCCTCACATATAGACATACAGAGCAGAGTATAGCTTGTGCTCATCTTTCCATCTAATGACAGTATAGTGCTATTTTTCTCTTTAAATTTCATGACACAGCTTACATAGGCTATCCAGCTAGTTTCACAATATAAGCACATGAACAAAACCCACTGTGAATCTCACTTTAGAGTATGCCATTTAGGCTATGCATAATCTACAAGCTTTCCACAAACAAAAAAACAAAAGTTGAAGGTTGGAAATCTTGAACCAAATGTTCCATTCTTATGAAGCCTAAGTAGCTAGAGGCTTTGCAAATGTAGTACAAAGATGAACTTCTTCAGTAATTCGTACAAAGACTTAATCATTTCTGTCACTGTGGTTTAAAATCTCCCTTTCTGTTCCAACAAGGTGATCAAAAGTAAATCAGTGTTTGAAGGATGTTTTATACCTGAATTACATTGTGTTGACAATTTCTTGAAAGGGAAACAAAATTTTCTAAATGCAAAAAAACACACTAAGGAACAGCCTAAGTGGAAAAAAAAAGGCTTGTAAGTAGTCTCCTGAATATCTGTACAGATCAAACATGGAAAAACTTACTTTATCACCTAGAAAATAATCAGAGGTGGTGAATTCCCATTATGTAGCACTGCAACAGCTTTTGGAGAACCTGCAGCACACTAGCTTTTGCTGACTTTAGTTTTAGGCTGCTTCCCTTCTAATAATACAAAACCCACAGTGGACTATGTTAAATAAAAACAAAGGAAAAGAACCAACTTGGTAAAGAAACAAGTGTGTTATATGCTCTCTACCATACTCTGTTGGTAAGGTCTCCCTGTGGCTTTGTAGTTAACAGATGACAGTGAACAGAGTTCTGAAGATACTTCGAAACACATCCAAGACGTATTTGAAACTTCATTTAAATACAGTTTGCATAACCACATCTACAGAGACAAATAACAAAACAGGAACAACATACCTGAATGCACTTGATGAATTCCCACTCAGCTGCACAAGCATACATTTTTATTCATAGGAATGTCACAGAAATAACCAGAATTACAATTTAAATCAGAACAAAACTGAAAGAGCTTATTACTACAGCTATGGAAGAGAGCAGCTGAGTGACAAGGCTCTGCCCAAATGAGCCACCGACAGAGTTTATTCACCTTCAGGTTGTAAAATCTGTCTCCCAAAACTGGATCAGATAAAGAGAAGATAATAATTGCAACTGAAATCCCTCCGATAAATGGGTTATAGAGAGTCCTTTTTCAAACAGGTCACACCTTTGTGCTAACTGGCAAGACTGACTACAGATGTTTCAAAGCTAGTGAGGCCTGAAAAGGCCTAAGAGTGGTTAAATATTTTGCTTCTACAAGAGTCTGTGACCGACATCATGAATAACCTATTTAAATTTCTACCTTGGTTGCTCCAAAAGTAATCCCTTCTATTTATTTCCATGGAAACTACAACAGCTGCAAAGAGCACAATAATACTGTTTAACAGAATAACTTCTTCACTACAAAACACTTCTTAATATAATCACCACCATTAGCTCTGCATTTCCACCAGCAACTAACAAGAGCCTGCATGTCATGCTTATAAAAATTTGCATGGCTATCTTGAACGTGGCTTTTCTTTCCCTTGCTATCTTCAGCTGGATAAACACAGAACCAATGGCCCTCTGATTTTTACTCACTCTGTGAGTTATTCAGATTTGCAGAACACTAAAACAGGATATCATAAGATAAATATTTCAAAATTGAGATGTGGATCAAACAAATGCTTGTTTATTTTTTTTTTTTTTTATCTGGATGATTTCCCTTACAGTGTAATTAATCCCTATGCAGAAAGTGTGGCAATGAGTTTTGTCAGCACAGTGAACTCGACCTCACAGTCTGCTTCTGCCTACTATTGTTGTGCTCAATTACTTTCTTTAAGCTTGTTTAAATAGTTCTACAGCACTAATTTGTTTACAGTTTCATTATTTAAGAAAAACATGCATAGCTTTATATTCTTATAGTACATTTTGCAGGTGTTTTAAAGCACTTTGTAGACCATTTCTATTTTAGTTGATAATCTAAGTAAAGAAATAAGATCCAAAAAAGTTTTGCTAATATACACACTTCAAATCTGTCATCACAGGCCCAGTCTGGCACTGTAATCATGTTGTGTCCTTGTAGTCTTGGAAGAGACAGGGTAGGGAGGAAAGACAGGTAACCAGAAAATCCAATCTGTTTCTGGAAACACTCTTCAAAGAATGTTATTTTTTTACTGTCATTTATTTTAAGTCATTTAGTGTTGGTGCCAACTGAAGAAAAGTTGACAGACACAGCAGTCGGGTTTCAGCAGCCCTCTGACTAGCTCATACCATGAAGGAAAACTCAGGGATCTTGCCTGTATCTACAGAAATGAAGGGGACCTTCCAGCTAGACCTTCCCACTCAGCTTTTGTCAGATGACTCTTACTTGGGAGCCATTATGTTTCTGTAGAATATACATGTTTTTGAGGGAGAGGCTCTTTGTTCTTTCTTGGTAGTGGGATTCTGATAGCAGCTGAGGTCTTCACATAACAAAAATAATCTTTGACTTCACATACATTCCCAGAATCAGCTGATCTCAGGAAATGAGCTTAGAACAATTTGCATTAAAAAATAAGGTGCTTGAGTCCTTGACTTCCAGTTTAGTTCCTGTATTACATATACTGCCACTTTATCCTAATGTCTAGCACTATCTATTCAAAATGTCATCACATGCTTTTTTCTAACACAAACTTTGATTCAAATCAAAGCCTTCAGATTCAAACCATTCACAGTTGTAGAGATCAATGTGTCTTCCCTGCCACAAGCCAGGATATCAGTTTTTCATCTCATCAATAATGGTACATAGAGAAATACAAAATAGAGAGAACTATCCAAAAGATGTTAAAATATCAGATTCAATGATACAAGATAATAGATCTTCTCAAATTTCATTAAATAGATATGAATTTCAAGACACAAAGATTTATCCTTTCAAAAGACACAGCAGAAAACCACCCGTCTTCTCTAAGTAGCTATTTCATAGTGGTAGCTTTACTACATCTGTACAACAATGCATCAGAGTTCAAATTTGACCTCCACACTGAAGTACTTTTGAATAAACACTATCGTCCAAAACACATCTCAGAGCAATAAAAAATGGGAAAAGAAGACTGGATAGATCTGGAAATGAACCATCCCCTCCAGTTGTGATGATTCATGGTTTTGTCTTGAATACATTGCTCTCATCTGACACTGTCTTTGGACTGGCCTCGAATTTCAAAGGCTACAAAATATAAATCACCTGTACATGTTCTCTTTATAGTTAAGCAAACTGTCATGGCTATAGTAAGACCAGAAAGTACAAGGAAGGTATAGAGAAAACAAATGATATAGAGAATGTCAGCATGTGGCCATAGAAAAATAGCTGCGTTGGTCTGCTGATGAAGAAACAGAGGTTCATAGCCCAGAAGATAGGAGTTGTTTCACTTCAGTGGTTACGGAGAATGAAAGTAAAAAATCTGTAACTCTACATACAAATTAAACACTGTTTCAAACAGTATGACCAAGAGTCACTCTGCATAATATAATAATGGTAATCAGAAATGTACAGAGGGTAAAATGGATGTTTTGCTGAAGACTGAGATTTAAAAAAAAAAGTATATTCATCCAAGCTCTAAGTGAAGACTAAAATCTTCATAAACCCTTCAATAAATAGCCAAAACCTAGCTATAAATGAATTGCTAATATATAACAGCAAAAATAAAGAACGCAGAATTACACTTCAAAACATGAAAACAAGTGTTGCATTTTGATGTCATCTTCAAACTAAAAAAAGCCCTCAATGAAATTAACATGCATTTTTATTTTTCTATTGGCAGTAGAATATTGCCAGGTCCAAATTACAGCAAATAGTTCTGCTGCAGGGCTAGAACTCATAACCTTAAACTATACTTGTGACAATTTTGCCACATTCTACTGTCTTTTTATGGTACTCAGGAAAGAGTACAGCAGTAAGTCAACTGATTCATGCATTTGTCATAGCAGAAGTGAACCAATTCTAAGTAATTCTGAAAAAGTAAAGAAACAACATGCATGGGGTTCTTAGATAAGTCTAATTGAAGAAGATAAAATATAACTGTTCTTTACCAAACCTGGGAACTTAATTTTTAGATCATCTTCTGAGCTATTTAAATTATGCTAGAAGTAATGAGCCAATAATCTGCAAGTCAGTAATCATCTGAAAATCCAGTGCTCTGGCAACTTCTCCGTGTGTATTTTCTTCTCCTACCTATTCTCACCACAACCTATTATTTCCCTAGACAAAGAATATCACGTTTATGCACATGCTAGTAAATGTTTCATTCACTTGTCACTACCACAGTTACCAGAAAAAGTCATAACAACTTAAATCTGATATTAAGCATAGGAGACAGCAAACTAGCACCATAAGCTCAGCTTTCACACCTTACCTTTTCTTCCCTTTATAGGGAAGGAAAAGGAAAAAGCAGAGTAGATTTCAAGTCTTGAATGTTATTAGCAAATTATCATCACAGCTTTCTGAGATAACAGAATCCCTGACTACATTAGAACATTTCAAGAATTTATTAGAAACACGGATGCACGTTTCACATTTTACACTAAATTTTCTGGAAGTTGATGGTGAAGGCCTTTGTGCAGCCAGATTTGCTCTACACAACAGTCTCAAGCAAATCAAGATTGACTTATTCTGAAATGAAGATCTGATGCCAGCAGTGCTATTATTTGTCCGTATAAGTTTACAGTAGGAAAAAAAAAGCAAAGGAAATACCACAACGTTGATTTCACAAATGAGAAAGGAGATACAAAGCAATTAGATGCTTTAAAGACAAACAAGAAACACATGGCAATATCAGTGACTGAAATCTACCTCAGAGGATTCCAGAAGCCAGAAACCTGTAATGCCTGCTAGAACACATGAACCTTTTTGGTATCAAAATGAGTCCCTATCACTGATGCACATAATGTTGTGAAATGCCAACCACTAAGGAAAAGGAAAAAGCTCTTACCTTGTTGTAGCACTCTTTGTGTAATTCCCTCTTCTGGTGGGACAGGAAAAAACAGTTTTCTCTAGTCTCAGGATACTGCAGCTGATGTTCTGCATGGCAAATTCATTCACCGTATTTCTATCTTCTCTTCCTATTGAGATAAGAACATATCACTGTTCTGGATTTGAAAGACTGACTTTGTTTGCTTTCATTTCCACATGAATTGGGAGTTTTAAGTCTTTGCAGACACATTTTTTCAGTCCTCCCCTGAAACAATGCAAAAGATTCACAAGAACCCCACAAAAGGAGCTGCAATATTTTTCACCTATGGCCTTGTCGTGAGTGTTGAATTTATTCTGTCTTGTGCTACATGAGAAAAGTCTGTTCACTCCTACGGACTATCAGTACTGCAAATAATACAAAAGTTCTCCTCTACATAATGCACTGAAGGCTTAGAGATAAAATTGATAAGATTAAGAAACAGCCTCTCATCACCTTCATGTATTGCTTATGGTATCAGCTAGTTAAGCTATGGAGACAGCAGTGCTCTCCTGACTTCTCACAGCCTCCCATTCACCATTTAAGTTTAACAAATAAATGAATTTGTAAAACACATGCACATAAACGCACACAAAAAGAATACATTTCAAAGTTAAATGGATCAAACATGAAAATATCCTTTTATTTGCTCTGAATTTAGAACTTGACTAAAGGCAGATCCTACTAAGAGGCAGAAATAATTTAGATATCACCACAATATATGCCTGCACACCCAGGCAGGATCTCATTTTGAAGTTTTTACAAAATATCACTACGATGATAAATTAGAGCACACAGTAAGAGTCCTTTCTAGTGGAAAATACAATGCTAATTAATTCATATAAGCCAAATAATGAAGTATAATTCAGCCTATTATGTAAACATAATGCAAAACTTGAAGTACCATAGTGCACAGTGAAATATAAATGAAAAAAGATAAAAATTTGAAAGTATACTATCTAAGAGTTAGTGCCTTGGGTTAGTATGTGTATGAGCTATCAAGAATGCATGCACTCAAATGCATGTATATCCTTTGTTTGTCAATATGGTTCTATTCTATTAAGAACAGAAACATGAACTACGTTAACACAGACAAGCATGGGAAGACACATAAGCTATGACAGAATGAAAACATCCACTGATATTTGTCTTATAAGTTATGAACCAGCATAATCAAAACAATACTTTCCATCTGCCTAAATATGAAAACTGACCAAAAGCTTTCAAAACACTTAATGTAAATATTTTTTTTCCGCTGTTCAGTATGACAGTGCTCCCATGATCCACCTTTGACAAATGTCCTGAATGACACTTTTAAAAGCAGAAATGCAAGTGTAAACAGCACAAGTGAAAGAAATTACACAAAACTATCTGAGAGGACATTTGCCCCAGATTAATGTCAAAGCAAAAGAGACCCACTAGACTGAACAGAGACAGAGATTACAAAGAGGCTTCTTAAAGAAAGGTCAGCCTGAATGTTTGCATGAGAGAAGACCTTGAAGCTGACACAGACATCATCAAACCAAAGTTTGTTGCTGCCATAAGTTGTCCCACAAGCAGCACACCCTGTATGGAGCCTGACAGAGGCATCTGCATTGTCAGATGCCAGAAAACAAGGGTGATGTGACACCAGGTGGAAAAGAAGGGACCCGGCACCTGGGGTGGGTATAATGATTCAGGTCAGGGGGAAGCTCAGCTGGCCAGGGGTCTACAACTGTCACTGACAGCTGAGGACAATAAAACTTTGAGATTTGTTCCATAAGAGGTTTTAGAAAATCAGGGGTACTTGCTTGCATTTTGTAAGTTTCTAGTTTTGCGGCTTCTCTGATACTGATCCTGAATGTATAATTCAGTGATTGCCTGGTTATTACATGTTGTTAATTACCCAGTAAAGTGCTTCAATCCTAACATGGTTTATACTATGTAATGTGAGCAGCAGTTTATTTTTTCTTCGTAATATTACAGCTGGACAAAGTTTATATATATGAATTCCTAGTAATTTTAAGTAATAATAATAATCAACATCATCATCATCTATCTTGTGATTTTCAGCTAGTAATAGTGGAAAAGATTTTCCTAGGAAGACTTTCAAACCTGAGAACCAGCGAATTTGGAATTCTATATGTTGCAGACAGCTGGATAACTAATTTTACAACTCCGTCAAAATTATTTGGCTACTCCTCAAAACACTTAGATGGAATGTTAAATATCATTTGTACCTCTGTTTGCAGTGAGGAATTTATGGGGAATAAGAGAAGTACAGTCCAAACTCATGCAAGTGGAGCCTAATCCTTCAGGCAAGTCATTTCATCTTTCCCATGAACACCTGTCCCTGCTTACTTTTAGGAAGTCCTGTAAAATAATATAACCCCCTTGGTTTCAGTTTCCTAAGAATGACACAACAATACTCGATTTCCTGCAGCACAAAAGTAAGTACACCTTAGCTGCCTTCTTTAATCCAAAACTGCCAACTAGTTTAATTTGCTGGTTCCTACATTTAGCAACTGGTCAGTGAATTAATTCACAGAACTCCACAAACCTAGTCAGGAGAGATGAGAAATGGGAATAGTTCACTAATTTCTAACTTTGAAAATATTCAGAGCTCTCATTCATGAAAATGGATGGCTTGCAATGAGGTGGCAGTCATGCAGTCCTTCTTCAACTGTCTATAGCAGATCCTCTGGGAAAAATCAACTGCTTGCATGGCAGCTACTGAGTAACCACAAATTACAGCATGATGTATTACAGAAACCCAAAGGGCAGATTTTGGTTTACCTCAATACAGCGTGCTCTGAAACTGCAATATTTCAGCCTTTGCTTACTGCTGATGTAACCATGCAGCTCTGCTCAATCTGGGAATGAGAGTGAGCAGTGGGATAGCACCTGCTCCACTCATAATCATGCAACTTGCTCTTGCAATAACAATTTAAATGCCTGAAAATGCCAAAGACATCTAAAGCATCTTTTAATATAGTAAGATTTAAATCAAATATTAGATTAATAAAATTAAATCATGAGTGTGAAGTTCAGAAAAAAAACTGCTGTAATTTGGATTTGATCAAAACAGAGTGATATAAAACTATGATAATTCTCACCTCAAAACAAGTTCTACTCAACAATACATACAAGAAAAGCTAGAAACTATCACGCATTGCTTGTTTTATTTGGATTCTTGATTCACCACTCCCCATAATATTTTATACAAACCTTTGTTTTTAGACACTACATAACTGGCTCTTCCTGAACACCTAATTACTATAAGATTTATCAGAAAGAAATAAAACAATATACTTTAAAAGGTGAAAAATATTTTCTATATGCTAAATTGTAGGTTAAAAGTGCTTCTCATACTACATTTTTTCACTTTTCTCATGATATTAGAGTGAGAAATATTAGACTGAAGTAGAATTCAATGGCAGATTGGTGAACCTCACATCTGAATATTACCAATTAGCACACTCAATTTCAGATTTGATTAACAAAGTCTAGAAGCCAGAAGAAGCACCAGTTCTGATTTGAAATTTTAACAATAAGAGATTTGATAAGCCCAGAACGTTCTTGATGAATTATATCTCACAGTGCTGAAATTTTCTTACAACTGGCTGTGATGAAGGCCAGAACCAATCACATGGTCACATGCCTACCTTCATTAAACAAAGCAGAGAGAGTGTTCTGGAAATCCACATGTGGTATGTGCTAGTTCCTCAGTATCACAGCTGCTAGTAGAGCATGGTTTATTCTGACACCATTCCAACATTAGAGCTTTCAAAAGGCAGTGTTTCCAAAATAACTCAATCAGTAGAACAGATACTATGAAATTAAGGTAGTTTAGTTTATGTCTAACTCTAACAAAAATAGAAAGGTATAAAATAGGTTTAACCAAGACTGAACGAGAGATAAATCAACATTCTTAGGAGCTGAATTTTGCAGTATTCCCTGATGGAAACAAAACCAGAGTCCTAAGTCACTGATGCTTGTTTGATCTGGCAGCGGGTTTGGTTGTGTTTTTGTGGCTTGTTTCTTTATTGCCCAGAAGAAGTGACAGAATCTCTTGTGAGCTTGATTTTAGACATATCTAAAAGCAACCACAGCAAATTTTGAAACATCATATGTCCTGGTTCTAATCCATTCTATATGATGCTTATATCATAGCTCCAAAACCAACAGCATGCTTTCCCATTAAATAAAAAAGCTACACAAGGTGCACATTCTGCATCTGAAAACTCAACTTTTGCCAGTACTTCATATTGTTGCAGAAAAAAAATAAGTATAATAAGGTAAGAAAAGGTTCTTATTAATGCCCTACCTTAAAATATCATAAAATAGTATAAAATATAAGCCTCAATGAGAAGAAACGTATTGATTGGATAGATTATGATTAGTGTTATAAAATAAACTAATCTGCATGGGAAATTGGAAGGAAGGAAATATTTCATCACAGTGGTTTCCTAAAGGGAATATCAAAACTATTAAATAAATGCAGATCTTGAAATAATATCTAAGTGATAAAGGAAGAAATAAGTCAATTTGCAATTCAGTATCCAGCACTCTGGCAAAGTATGTTTCAGAAAAGAAAAAATAGATCATACTCCGGTCACTTCATGTTATCTGCTACTGACTCATTCAGTGATACTACTGTAAAGCAGATAATAATCTAAACTTTACTCTGTTAGATCTCTAGTTGATTACTTTATTGGTAAAGAAAGAAGAAAAGGGGAAAAATTCTTACTTTCATTTTTATACATAGAAATTATGGCAATGAAAAGCAATATGTAACATCAAACAGCACCCTAACTAATACATAACGTGGCATCTAATAATGAGGTCATAGTTACTCCAGCATACATGTATGTTAGGGTACTTTATGTTCTAGTTTCCCTTCTCTTCTGCAAATTGCAGTTAAATAGGTTTTTCACAAGGTTATTGAAGGTAGTGGAATGTTTCCACAGAACACAAAGGACAGCTATAAGCACATGAGATTCTGCTAATGATTCAAGGTAATATTCATCCCATGACATTGCTTTTGGCAGATGATCTATGACTACAGGGATCCTTTGCCCCTACTTATATCTCACTCCAACTTTCCCCCTTCCTTCCTACTCTGCAAATGAAGCACTGCAGAGTGCTGCTTCATCATCCTGACACTTTCCACCAGTTCACTGAATTGTCAGCCATAGCTACCCGAATTTGAAATATGCTACTTCTGCCTTGGAGCTCTATCAATGCACTCCAAAGAAAAATAAATAAATAGATAAAAATAATAGGGAAAAAAAACAAAGGAAAGATACGATTTTGTCACAAATATTCATTCTTTAAATATAAATTCGCTTCATAAAAACCATCTACTCACTTCTACTATTTCCCAAAGAATACTCCAGAAGGACAAACAAACAAGGTAGATTCTTTTTTAATTCTGTTCTTCCTCTGACCTGAAGATTTTCATGGTATGTACAGAAAAGCACATTCCCTTGAGAATTTCCATTGCATATCAGACTCATTGCTGCTACTAATTCTCAGTCAGAAACTATTTTAATGGTTTTCCTCCTCCACATAAGTTTCTACATCTCACATAATATTTCTCATATAAATTTCAGCTTATTTAAGAAATGATCTGAATTAGTCTGGGACAGCAAACAGCAAACTGTTTGATCATAGTAGGAATTCAAGAAGTGTGAAACTTATTTTCTACATATCTACAGTAAATCCAAAATAAAAGACTTTTCTTTCTGATACCCATATAGCACATGATGGATATAGGAAGTAAGGCCTACAAAATAATTTCAGGCACTCTATTCCAACAATCAAAACACTTCATTCATTTACAATACAGAAAAGGTAGGAAACAAAAAAGATGCTACGTGGAATAGTCAGGTAGCATGTAACAATGCTAGCAATTAATGGCCATACTGCCTTGAATGCACCAAAACTAGGTCTGTGCTTGGCCTTGAACTGATAGAAACGTGCAGTAGGTTGGCAGGCCAGCTGTGGTAGTGAAACTCATTGTCCTTTGAGAAATTGGCAGAAGTACATTTTGATAAGGCATTAACATAATGATTTACTTTAATATGTCCTAAAAAGAAATGCTTCATTTGCAATACAATCTAAGCCAGATATAATTCATTGTAAAATAAGCAGAGATTTGAAACAGAATTTACATAAAAACACAAAAAGCACAGTTGTTTCAGTCTTCTTTCTTACCAATACTAAATTAGAGGTGCTCTACTTTCAAGTTGTTATTGTAACCAAATAAGTCTCCTTTAATGTATTTTATATATATATAAAAACACATTAGAATCTCATATTTGAGTATATAAGCTTGAGTAATGTAAATTCCTATACATTTTGGTATAGCTATCTATAATCCATAGTTGTACCTTAGAAGAATTATTTAAGAAGTTTTACTACGAATGACAACTTTGTCATGCTGCCTGTCATAGACTGATTTTAATAAAGCAACAGAAAAAAATGCAGTTCTTTTAATAAAATATTCAAATGAGTAATATTTGAGCATGACTCAAAAAGCTTCTTCCGAACACTGCCATCAATGGAAATACAGTGAAGAGCATTTCCTTCTTTCCACCGAGCTTCGAATTGGGAAAATGATGCATATTAGGAAGTGATATGGAAAAAAAGAAAAGAAAAATTTAACGAAAAATGGGCCTGATTTTTAAAACATTTCCACCACTAGTGGAGAAAATAAATACAGATAACATCTAACTTAAAGTAGTTTTGAATCAATTATCTATTCTTTTCCTTTCTGTAAAGCTACTGTAATATTTGCTTTAAATGTTAACATTTTGCATTTTTCACAACTTCGCAGAATGTTCAGGTATACATACTTGAAGTTTTGCCAAATTATCCTATTTGTAAGTGTGATAACAGCCAAATTCCTTGGAAATTTTGAAGATTTGTCACAACAAATCCTACTTATTCAATGCTAACATAAGCTAAATCTCAATTTTATGAAACAGAGACTATTCCCTCAAAGACAGTTAAGTGTTATGTTATATATGTTCTCTCCAAGATAAAGCATACAGCAGCTTGTAGTCTCACGTGAATAAAGAGACAACAGAGACCAAATTGCAAATCACTTAGCCTTCCTTTCTTTAATAGTAGCTCTACTCCATCACTGCTAAACGAGGAAGGAGCAATTATGGAACTCTAGTATCTGCTAGATAACCAGTGAGGCTTATGGATAGCTTGCGGCTCTGGAGACTTTACTGGTTTATTGCATTTGCCCTGTTTAGTAGCCTTTATCTTCCTTAGCCTTCTGGAGCCGGATATATTTTTGTTCCTAGAATTCTACTCTCACTGCAGGCCAAGGAATGCATGTTACTTCACAACTTAAATAAATACACTAAAGAAATAGGGGAAACTTCTGTTAGAGTTCATTAAGCTTCTAATATGTTGTGGGAACGATATATTGATCACTATTCTCTTGGATCTTGACTTTCTCTTCTGGCCCTCCATGGGAGCTGTTATGCGATTTCTGTGTGAATTGTGTTGTATCTTCCTTTCTAATCAGATTCTAGTATTATTTTGTTGTTGCTGGTTTTGTTTTTCTCCAAATTTATTAAAAAAATTTCAATGATCGATAAGATGCATGCTCCTACCCCAATTCTCAGTCAGGCAACTTTTATGCAATTTTATACAGTATACCATAAAAGAGGTTTTTCTTTTTTTAACAAAAAGAACTAGAGCTGTGAGAGAATAAGTTGGCAGTTTTCAATATATTCATTTTATCTGCAACTTCTCTGACTTTCTAATTGTTTAAGGAATTAAACTGGATAAGAATCAAAGAATGTAGACCGTTGCTAAAACGCCTTCATTTAAGCATACAAACCATCCAAATTCCAATGTCAATGAATGCAATTAATAATAGTTATAAACATCATAAACACTGAGCAATACCATGAACTCTGCTTTCCTATTTATGTTACATAGAGCTTTTTGCCCCTTTAAATTAACTCTTGCTGGTGGTGCTGAATATCCCAATTATCTCCATCATCTTAAGGCCTGAAAGAGTCATCTGAAGATAAAATGGCTACACAGTAGAACCAAACATGTTAAGAAATTGGATAATACAACATTTTATAACACCACATTCTGTCCCCTTGTCATCTCTTTTCTGCTGCCCTGTCATCTTCTCATCTAGTTTGTCATTTCCCTCTCAAATTTCATAATTAAAACCTTTCATTTCAGCTCGAGAAGTCTGAGTAATGTGCAGTGTGATTAAACGATATATATGAATTATTTATATTCACGAAAGAGAACAAATTAATTCTAGGCCATTTCTGAAGAGGTCCTAGTCAAAGACTGCAATGGTTCCTCTGACAGCACTCTTACCTAAAATCTCTCTAAAATTAATGCTCAAATTGGTGATGAAATTCTTTTATTACCTTATTCTACAAAAACATCTTCTACTCAACATAGAATATTACACAAATTAAAAACACCACTGTTTGTACTCCCAAAACTCAATGCTTTCCCAAATACATACAGATAAATGAAAGGCTGTCATCAGCAGCAGTAACTAACCACCTCCATTTCATAAAAGCAGCGATGAGAGTATCAAAATGGATATGTAAAGGTATGAAAAATCTATGTGTGTGTGTCCTGCGACAGCTTAAAACAGGGTTAGCACTGGTACTGCAGAGTTAAACAACATAATAGAGATATTTGATGCATTTTTAATATGATTCAAAAATAAAATTTTCATCTTGCATCAGGCAAAAAAGAGAATGAAGTTATTAAAGGGCCATTCTCAAAGTAATGCCTCCTTTTCTATTATGTTGACCCACAACATCAGAGGTGGATGCTGGTGGTATGGCATTAGAGGCTGAACCTTCCACCAATATTCTGTTAAACACTGTTACCACGTGACAGATGACAGTCTGACCCTGAAGTGCATATGAAGCAAAAGTATCAATTTGAAGAAGTAAAAACACAATACATTTTAGTAGCTTACTTTTAGAAACAGCTCCTGAATTGCTGTACTATATGATTAGTCCTCGCTTGCAGAACTGAAATAGCTTTAAGATGTTGCAACTAGTAATGCACATAGCATTACAAACTAAAAAGTATGCTGTAAGGCTACTCTGTTTGAACCAGAAATCTTCAGCAAGAGAAATATAATAAGGAAACATATGAGTAGGCTTATCAAACCTCAAAAGAAGTCAGGGCCTCCACCCAAGGCCAAATTGTCTCACTCCAGGAGTTGTTCAGGATGCAACAAGTAGATAAGATACTCAAATCTATCTTATCTTATCCCCCCTCTGTCTTATCTAACTTATCTCTACCCAAGGAAGAGCAGGTTTTGAGAAATAACAGCCAAGTGCTGAGTGAGCATATATTACGATTATGGTACTTGTGAAGTACTTCTAATAGGCATTCTCCCACTGTGCATGCGTCAATGAAGAAAAATCACCTAGAGGACCAGCAAAGACCACCAGTGGATGAAATAAAAGGCTGTTGACTGGACTGTCATGATGCTCAGCAGTAGGAGAGACCACTGAACACATGACTGGAAACTTTATATATCACTACCTGAGTGAGACATGTCTATGTTAATTATCTTACACGTAATTGATGAATATGTACAATCTGTGGGAATATAATGTACTCAAATTATGTAATCATTGTAAGTGCTTATGGTGGAAATATCCCCAGTGCTTCCCAGTGCTTCTAATTAAGAATACCTGACTAACAATAACAAAACTTCACTATTAAGTTTCTACACATCAGTTTCTTTGACTCAGTAAGAAACTGCATTCCTCCATGCTGAAAGAAAAGACACCTATTGTCATTCATCAATGTTTGATGAACATCTATGGAGACCAAGCAGTAGATGGGAGAACAGTGAGGTGGTAGATACGTTACCAAAAACCTTAGCCAAGAAAACTCTCCAAAGTAAATGATAGTTTAGAAAGCTGACACAGGTTTACTACAGCACTGACTGCATGGGATCTCTTCCCTGAGGACATGCATTTCAGAGCTCACTCATCTTCATTGTACACATTTCTCATATATTTTTTATACATCTGGAAGATAAAAGAGTCTATTCTTGTTCAGGCTGGCAAAAGCGGGTAGCTAATGGTGGACATTATGTCGAAAAACAGTGTTTTGTAGCTGAGAAGTTGCTGTATCCAACAGTTTTATTGTGTTCTTTGTATCCATCACAGTTTCCATGGAAATAAATAGGAGGCATTATTTTCATTATTATTCTAATTAAGCATTCTGTATTAATTAGCACTGAAATTAAATTGCATCTTCAAACCACCGAGCAATTCGGTGGTAGATTTCATGAATTCTGTATGCAGAGTTACTCTGCATACATGGCAAAGCTGTACATTTTCTGCTAAAAAAAAAAAGACAAAACTGCTAGATTTATACACACAAAAATTGCATTAAATTTGAAGCTATACACAGCTCCGAATCTGACACTTCAAAACATATTCCTTCCTCCTTTTAAAATCAGTATCTATTTTGAAATGAACTTGTTTCAAAATAGTAGAAAAAATAATCTTTCATTGCTTACAAGTTTCAATGGCCCCACGAGAACATCAGAAAAAAAAGAAGGCTGATATTGGGATTTGCTGGACATATTTCTTTCACTGTCATCATCTAACCTTGCAACTGTGTGAACTTTGCATAAAGAAAACCTGTATCAATGTGTTGAATTCTGTCACCCTTACAGAATCACAGAATCACCAAGGTTGGAAGAGGCCTCCAAGATTATCCAGTCTAGCCATTTACCTACCACCAATAGTTCTCTCTAAACCACATCCCTCAACACAACGTCTAACCATTCTTTAAATACCTGCAGGATTGGTGACTCCACCACCTCCCTGGGCAGCCCATTCCGGAGCCTGACCACTATTCATGAACTCAAAGATGTTCTGATCCGGTCTGGGAAATAATTACCAGTGAAGTAGAATTTTTTTGGACCTTAAGAAAATCTTTGAAGTCAAACAGGTACCCAGGGTTTTATTGAGATGGAGATTTGACCACTGTTTAAGGCCTTCTACAGATGAAAGTACAGATATCACTCTAGAACTTGCTCACAATCCCTTCATTGTACATGTTTCTTTGGTGATTTGGCTGCTGTACATTTTACTAATGTATTCAGTGACAATTCATGTGCAAATCAGATGCCCTTTTCAATTACAGTTTTGGAAAAAAAACTGTTTTCTATCCTACTTGTTTTGACAGTATCTGGGGAAGAGTGGGAGTAGAAAGAATGAATTCTTGAAAACCTATACTTTTTTTCCCCCCCAAGGAGGAGGTTTGGTTTAATTTTGTTGGTTCATTTGATTTTAGCTTGCTAGATTTATACTCTTCCTCCATATTATATGCCTTCAGTAACAATTATTGGATTGTTTTTCTAATTAACTGCCACACTGTTTATAGCTGTATGGACAAAACTTTACTGTGATTAAATTCAAATTAATTACTTTCACTCAAATACTAGCAGAACAGAATTTGCACTGGAGAAGAAGAAAAGTAAATCTTCCAAATTCCCTCATCGCTCTCAAATGAGAAATTCATAACCTTCCTCATAAAGAAATGTTTTTAAACAGCCAGTTGGAAATGAAAGGAACTAAACTAACATGGTTCTATATTTTAATTAGAATACTGGATGATGCAACTACATGACAGGATGATTTTGGTTAATTTGGCAGCTTTAGATGATGAGCCCACAGAGGTTTCAAACCCTTTCTAACATCTTAGCCAAAAATGGAATAAAGGTCATGATGAATATCACTCTCAAATTACAAAATGGTCTGTTGTCAGTCAAAAAAAAGAGCTGGAGTGAATCATTAGGGCCTCCAATTACTTTTTTCCTGGGGCAGGGAAGACACCACTTACTCCCACACTGTAGCACACTCCCAGGATGAGGCAACAGCACCCTTGTGCTTTAGTAGCCTGATAAGGGAGTTACTGAGCAATCATGGGTTGCTTCAGCTTTCATTTCTATAGCACATTCTGCAGAGGTTTCTCTGATTTCGGAGGAAATCATTAATCTGGATTAGAGGTTAACACCATAACAGTACAAGCCTGAACTGCCAGAAGCTGCCATCAGTGGAACAGATCTCCATCCTGAAGCCAGAGCCAGGAAGCAACTATGGGGTACAGACCAAGTTCATGCTACAAGGCAACCACCATGGGGTACATACAAGTTTTCAGATATAACACTTTCTAACGGCTCAGTTTTTGAAAGGACTGACTCACAGGCATTCCCTAGATGATTTGCACTTAGTACAAAAAATTTTCATCATTACCTTCCCAAGTGCATGAATGAGTATGTGGATAAGTAAATCTGTGACAAGGGTTATTATAAAGGAATCTTAAAGTAAGTATCAGAGGACTTGTAAATAGAAGTATGCTGTTCTTAAATAACTGACTAATATAAGAATTCTGGCTTTTCGTAGATACTACACAGTATCACACAATGCTTTTGTTTATATTTAGACTCAGCGTGAATGTTTTAGGTTTACAATGGCACTTTTCTCTGAGGAAGTGAGAGTTATGACAAGTGATGACAATATCTAGAACGCGCTTTATAACTATTGTGCTACGACTGCAAAAAAATTAAAAACACCCATGAAACCAATAATATCTAAACAAGCATCACCCTGTAGATTAAACAGTGCTGTACTATTTGCAGTTAATCAACCCTTGCACAGCTTTGCCTGATCCAGCTTTTCTACTTAGGTTCTACGTTCTAGGCTCCAGTGACTCAGATTGGACTTCAGGAAGAATTTGTTCCCAAAAAGAGTGGTGATGCACTCAAACAGGATGTCCAGGCAGTGGTGGAGTCACCGCCCCAGTACTATTTAAGGAAAGAGTAGAGGTAGTAATTAGGGACACAGTATAGTGGGAAATACTGGTGGTAGGTGGACAGTAGGACTAGATCATCTTTTTCAACCTTGGTGATTCTATGATTCTAGTATCATATAATAATTCTAGTATCATATAATAACACAAGTGACTGTGGTACTCTTTATATCACTGATAGGAATATTCCCATTAGCTAACAGTTGCATCCTCAGTCAGTAATTGACGCATTTTATAAAATGACAAGTTTGAAATTCAGTTTGGCTGAACTGAAAAAAGGAGATTTTTGAGGGGAAATATTTTCCATGGCCTGACAAAGCAATTGGTAAAATATAAATAAACATAAAACAGAGTTATAAACTTTTTCTTTTATGTGAAGCCTTATTAGCATAGATGTAAATGAAAGGAATACAGGGAGATATTTTGCTGAAAGTGTCATGTAAATCCAAACCTGCCACTCACCCCTTATTAAGGAAATACACTGGTTGTTATGCAAAAAGTGTTTCTTCTAGTTAGCTAGGAGCATTTTTGTGCTCAGTAAAAACATAATGAAGCAAAACAAACAAACCAAATCAAACAAAAATCAACCTAACAAACAAAGAAGCTACTTTAGGGTAGATTAGGTAGTCATATTTTGGAAACACCTCAACAAAACTTTAAGTCATAACAAATCAAATGCACTCTATATTCCATCCTTATAGAAGGATTTGATCTGTGATATTATGAAAAAGACATCAGTAATGCAAGACACAGAAGCTGTGAGACCATTAAAGACTAATTAAACAAATATAATTCCTCTAAGTTGATAAGCAGACATCTTGATCAAGAAGCATAGTGAGTAATTAGGAAACCTTTTACTCTCTTTAGCCTTCTGTTAAAAAGCCTGACTCAGTGATGTCAAACAAAACAAGTTCAGCATATTTGTGGTACAACTACAGGAAAGTCTTTTATGTCACATAAAATGAACTTTGTGTGGCATCTGTGCACGAGTAAAAAAAATTACAGTATACAATAAGACAGTAAGAGTGGGAAACATGCCTGTCCACACAGAGAACTTCACAATGATTTAAAAATGTCTGTAGTTAAAGCAAACACAAGATAAAATTTCTCAAGCATTTTCAGAAGGCAGTCTGGATTTCCTAACTTTGGATTCTCTGGTGTACTGTTTCCAAAACTATAAAAGTGCCATACTCTTAAAGACAGGATAAAAAGCTCCCAGCATGAAGTTGTATGAGTTAAATTTGGAGTCTAACTTAGCAACAGGAAAATTTTACAAAAATAAATAAAAAGGTAGTTTTTTCATGGATACAGAAGGATACATGAATACAGTTAACTCCTTAGTTAGAATAAACTGAGTAAATAGAAAATACAATGTTACTGGAATAAAATAAAAATTTTAGTTATCAAAAGAAGAAAATGTTTTTCTGTAGTTGTATCCTGTTCATAGTGGTTTTGCCCACGTGCTGATGATACTCTATAAAAGCAGGAAGCCATGCAGGATTTCACAGGATTCTCTCATCCTCTATTCTGTTTTTTATGGAAAGGTTTTTCTCTCCACTGGTTGACAACACGGACAGACCATGGCTGTAGAAATAGACACAATTTCCTGTTTCCTATGTTGTATTCTCTGAAAAATTCTGCAACTCAAATTCAGATTTATTCCATTTGTCTCATAAGGATTGAATCAGAGCCACAAAATAATCAACTAAAAATCTGACCAAAAGCTTACTCAAATCTGAGCTTATCATTATATAGGTAAAGGTAGAATTTTCCTTTTCCCCACTACGTGTCTATCTTTGGCACATTAACACTTGAGTACCACAGTGGACAATAGGGCTAGTAAACTACTGCCTGATCACTTGTGTCTGTCTTTAACTCAATACTGGTGTTGCTAACACACTCTTAGCTAACCCCACAAACATATCTGTCAAGTTGCTCTCACAAGACAGACCCAACCATCAAGTATTTCTGAATGCAAAGTAGGATTTTATCTTAAGTAATTATAAGATCATTACAAATGTAATCTTGCTCCCGTTGATCACTCATAAGCTAAGAAATACTTTATTCTAGCTGTATATTTGAAGTTTTTCTTCCTTTTCTACTTCCTTATGTTTAAACTTCAAAAGTGAATTTAAAAAAAAGTAATGCTTTTTTACTACTCTATATTTTCTTGCTGCTGAGGAAGAAATGAAGTAGCATAACTCAGTAAGAAGTATGATCTAATTTTAGTGACGATAAAAATAATTTTCAAAGTAGGGAAGGTATTTCTAAGTAAACATGGCACAGAAAAGCAGGTAAACTACCATTTCTGCCCTCCCAGCATGTGATGTAATCTTTTGTTTCTCCCTTCTGATTAAAAATATTTCAAATCCTGTGAGGCTAGGATTTGTTCTGGTTGAAATAAATTAGTTCTTAGCAATAGTAATTAATTTTTAATTATAATGTATGAATGAAAGATCGAAGTATGAGATGGAAGTGCAGAAGACGTGGGAAGAATGAGGATTCCTTTTCCTATCCAAATCTAAAGACAATCCTTTGAATATTTCACAGACAACACATTTCTGAAACACTCAATATATTAAACCATATATAATCTATGCTTATTTTTTTTCCACCGTAGGTTTTGCGTATGACTCATGTTATACTCCTCAGTATGCCAGTATTGCTACTGAATAAACTGCCTAAATACACATACGATAGAACAACATTTTAGAATTGATAAAGTTATGGCCAGACACACTGTGCTATTTCTTATTTAGAGTGGGATTACTAGCAGGTGTGTAAGCAATGGAAAGGCTGAAAAATCAGACTTGGGATATTTACTCATCTCCAATCATACATTTTCATTTCTACTTTCATGGTCATTTATTTTACACTATATGAGCCTTTGGTCTTATAAGGCAAGAACCTTAGCACTAAAATAGCTAAAAACGCACCACCTAAAAGGCAAATTAGACAATTTAATTTAAAATATTTAGGAAGATCAGACATTTTATCTTAGAATACTTTCAGTAGTTTAGTTTCCAGAATCTGGAAGTTCTTTAGAGTGGTCCAAATATTTCAGAGGGAAAGGGATTCAATTTACTATTGGCAAATATTAAAGATACATACATATATGTGTACACATGCATGTACGTTTACAATGTTTTTAAACAACAAATTACCAACATAAAGAGCACCAAATTCATTCAGCATGACAGACCTCTTTTCTCAGACTGAAGTGGTTTCTATTCTCTCAATAGTCTGACAGAAGGTAGAAAGCCATCTAGCAACTTCATAAGTTAATTCATACACTTAATTATTAGTTGAGCAGTTTTGTAGCAATACAAACAAGAATTGTGTTTTCCATTCCCCTACACTCCAAATGCATTCTTTCCAGCATTCCACAAGTACAGCCACTCACACTCAATTTCTCATCTGTTTCAAACACCCATTCTTCACATCAAATAACCACCACGCTCCACTACAGTAACCAGAGCAAGGTGGACAGCTGCAAGAAAATCACATGGGCAGAAGCTCCACAGCAAGTCATAAAGCTATACATAAACCCCCAAGACAATTTTTTAAGGAGTGAGTTGCTTGATCCTGACTGGTAAGTAACAAGAAACTACCCACAGAATCACTTATTTAGGAAAAAATGTCCAGAAGATACAATAGGTTGATTCAATTTCCAAGTAAGGTTATCTCAGCAAGTAACTTAAAAATCCCTGATTGTTTGCCAGAAGTCAGCCTACATTGAAAAGTGGTTAGGTTTTGGGGCTAAATTAATCACAAAGGGATACTCTTAGGAAGCTGTAGCAGAACAGAAAGTAAGCTTAAAAACAGAATTAACAACGTTAAAAACAAATGCTAAACGAGCAGGAACAATATCAGTAATAATAAACCCTACAGCATAAAGAAAATAAAATCCCTTCTTACTGAAATAAATAAACAAAACCCCAACAAACAAAACAAAACAAAGAATATATTTCAAATATTTTGGCTTACTATGATTTATCTAGGGGAACAGTGGCAGCTGTATAGATACACTGCAAATATTGTTACCTGTCAGTGGAAAATGAAGAGGTCGCTTTTGCTCTTCAAACTCTTCACAAAGGCATCCTGTATAGGCTACACTCTGGCTCCAGGGAAGTTAATTTAGAACTTAGTGTTCACGATGCTGGAAAGCATGAATCTGCATGATGTTCCTTATGTTTTTTCTTTTCTACATTATGAAATCTTACTTCCCTTTACTGTTGCAGGACAGTAATTGATGTGTTAGCAGCATATAATCAAATAATCTTACAGCTAATTTTATAAAAATATGTTTTCTTCCAGTTGAATCACATGAATTAGAATCACTGGATCATTCAGGCTGGAAATGATCTCTAAGGTAATCAAGTCCAATTACTAGCCAAGCACTGCCAACGCTATCACTAACCGTGTCCCTAAACTCACAAAAGTTTTTTTAAATACCTCCAGGAATGGTGACCCAACTACTTCCGCTAGCAGTCTTTTCTAAGGAAGAAATTTCAGTGAAACAATTGGTCAAGAAAACAAATGTTCATCATCTCGGAGAGGTATCTAATCTCATGCCATTCTCATAGTCTTTGTTTCTCTTCATCCATCTTAAAAATGAAGAAAATCTCTATATAACACTTTTTCAGTGATATACAGGTAGACCTTAATGGTAAGTGACAGATCAGCAGATAACTGTACTGGAACTACACATGGTGTTTACTTGAATACCTGAAGATTGGCTATTATCAAAATTATTAAAACCATTCCATGAAGAGCAAAGGTCTGATTTTCTATTACTTAAGTATACTAGCATAAGACAAGCTGAGATATATCAGTCATGATCTAAGCATATGAAGACATCATTAATTATTGAAATATTACTATCATTATGTTCTTATGTTCCTTCATCTCAAGGAGTTATGTTTTTTTTTTTTTTTTTTACCTTCACCCCCCCAGCCTGTACTAATCCTCACTCCTGACTTTACATTAACTGACTAAAAAAAAGAAAAGTAGAAGAGACATAAGAAAAATAAGAAATTACTGGCACTTTCTTTTCTACACAATCTATAGGTAATTAACAGGATTCATTACCCTATTTAGAGACTGGTCTTCCTGAATTGCCTTTCCTGCTGACTCCAATCAGAACAGGATATAACCCTTAAAGGTTGTCCCTTCCTGATGCAATAAAAGGGCAGAAATATTTGGAGCCATTACAGTTTTGCAGAGTTCTCCTGAAATCCAGCGTTCCAATGCTACTTATTGCCTTATTTCTTCCATGTCAGATCCCGATCGCTATTTTTGGATCTCTGCATCCAAGAATGCCCCCAACATTCCCAACTAGTCCCTCCTTGTTTATAACAGTATTTGTATACTTCCTATAAACAACTTCAGCAATAACTCAGCATTATGAAAACACATTCTTCATTTCACACCTGTGCCAGTAGTTAATTAATATTCAAACACCTTTGTGTAATCACCTGAAACTGCAACTATGTTAGTATGACTGTCTACAGAAAGTGCTGAAGTCCCATACTACCCATCACTCCAGCCTTGTACTGCTCAGACCAAGCAGAAGAGCTTGCATGAACAAGGTGAGCAGCCTTGTACTAATCACCAAATTATGCAAGAGTAAACAGCTCACTCCACCTAGGGAGCAATGGAGACACAGAATCAGCACATGATTACTAGATACCTTAGTAACAAACCAAAGAACAATGTCAAAAAGAAAAAATTAATACAGTTCACTTAAGTTTAATAAGGATGTGAGTTCATTTGTCTTAACGTTAGCCTTGTCTTGTCATTATTTACTATATACAACACGTACAGAAAGCGCCATAGATTTTAATTAACAAACTAGCTCAGGAAAGAAACATGAAAGATTGCACAGACTGCAAAAATAGCCTATGTTAGATCATCTAGCAGTGCACGCTGTAGGGTGAATAACCCAAAAGAGTGGTGCTCAGAGAAAATAGTGAGGAAGATGGTATATTTTGCTAGGCTTATCTGGATGATAAACAGACAACCAGAGAACAAAGAGAAGCTCACCTTTTCCAGATGACTGAGGTTTGC
The DNA here is from genome assembly GCF_038088225.1 of Cyrtonyx montezumae. Taxonomy (NCBI): domain Eukaryota; kingdom Metazoa; phylum Chordata; class Aves; order Galliformes; family Odontophoridae; genus Cyrtonyx; species Cyrtonyx montezumae. The sequence continues at coordinate 20,910,094 of NW_027072045.1, read as the reverse complement.
CAATAACTTCACAGGAGAGGGATCTTCAAGAAGAGATCCTTCCCCAGTGGTGGTCAGCCCTTAAATGGGGTCTGGGAGATGTGGAGCTAAACTCCACCCCTTCCAATCACACAGGTACATTGCCTTCACCTGTGCTCCTGCAACTGACTCAGTGCTCGCCTCAGGTGACCAATCAGTGGTTTAGGCTGTGATTCAACAGTTCCCATACATACTAAAAAGACCCATAATGGATGCTAGAACAAGAAATAGCCAATTTGCAAAACTAATTAATTACACAAACGCAGAAAACAATAACCCCTTCAAGGCTCTATCCAGCTGCCGAGTAACACCTTCTTAAATAACCCTGAAATTCTGTTGCTACTTAGAAAAGTCACACATAAATAATACGAGACATTAAAAGTTCAAAATTATGTATCTGCAAACTGATAATGGATCCAATCAAGCTGCTGTATTGAACAATCATTTTTCCTAGACTACAAAACAGACTATTTAATCTGTCTTCTGAAGTTTTAAAGCACTAATAGAGCACAAAAGAATAGGACTGGAACTCACATTCCATTTCAGAAATTCAGAGACAAGAATAAAAGTCCAAAGCGCTTGATTCCCAGCTAACTTAGTGGACTTTTATGTTATTATAGATTCAATCCTCTTGTGTGTCAGGTAACCTATACAACATCTATGAAAGCACATCTTATTCTGAGGAACTAATGTAACAGCACATGTATTACAAGTGGACAAGCACAAAGCAACATCTCAGCAAAATCCACTCCTACATATCCTGTCTTATTTGCCCCCTAAATATTTGTGTTAATCATTAAAAATGCACTTCATAAAGTTGCTTCAGTAACACTGAATTTGAAGCCAACTACCCCAAAGGAATAAGATGTGCAACTTAAAGGTACATAGACTCCAAGATATAGCTTAATTTAGGCATTCCTCTTTTTATTTAGTTGCAAATGAATTGTTTGTACAGCCACTAATTAAAGTCTGCATTAGTGTCCCTTTTATATTTTTATGTCAAAATATGGATGTCATTTTAAAACAGCGTTATGCCGAGGGTATCCCTGAGGATGCATAACGCACAAAATTGAAAGTTTGATACCACATAAGCCTGATTCTCCAGAGCTGTTAGTTCTCAATATCTGCTTCAATCTGTGCCAAGAGAATACACAATGATACAATGGCTGTCAGTGAGCAGAGAATCCTCACTTGGTCATGGACCATGAACTCTTCGCCCAGGTGTATTAAAAAGTCTGCACAGAGCTATTTAAAGAAAAGGAGTGAAGAATCGGGCCTATTGCCTCTGATGAAGCTATTACAGAGTGATCACAATATTTTGTTCTCCATCAATGCTTGATTCAACTGCTTAGCCTTGGAAAGCAGTAGCTGACCAACTTTCTGATTGCAGTGTACAGCTTGGACTCACACACACCTTTGAAGTCCCTCAGGATATAAGGCTGCTAAGTCAGAGGATCAAAGGCTGCCTCCATATTGAAAAAGAAAACACAGAGTAATTTTACTGGCTGTCATTCTTGTCAGATTACCTTATGCACTGCCTAAAGCCCTGCATTAGTTTGCTTAGACTGACCCAGCTCCAGTGATTGGATAATAGATTTATTGCTCGAGACAGATGAACAACAGAAAATGACAGACTGCAGAGCTCCGAATTCCAATAAATTCTGGTACGCTCTGCTGCCTGTGAGGATCTCTAAAGTAAAGCACAGCAGTTAAAAGTTTCCAGTTCGCATACACAGATACAGAATTTGTTGGAGGAACAGAAATCATCATAAGAAGCCCTTGCTATTATTCAATATGTTACTGTTTTACTCTTGATGAGACAACATATTTTGCAGCTTCTCAGTATTCACTTTTTCACTCTCCTTCCCATTTCTCTGATCCCCGCTCTTATAAAAATATTGTCTCAAGTGCAGCCCAGGAAACGCTAACAAATGAAAACCTGTTTGCATAAGAATTTAGATATCTTCAAGTGAAATAAGAGCCAAGTAGAAGACAGCCATAACATACAAAACACCTTGTTACAACAGTTACAAAACTCTAAGACACACGAGATATAATTTAGTTGATTTATTATGTAGTGCAGTTAGTCACCGAATAAGACATTAATGTAAAAGGGACTATTTTATGTTAAAATATTAAACTGTGTGTTTTTGTTCATCACATTATCATGTCTGGTGGCTTGAGGATGGCATGATATGGTCTGATGACCCTAGGATCCTCAGATTGATAAGGTATGTCCTTCACTATCCTCTATTGGTTAAGACCAAGAGATGTCCCTTTAATTTTTATTGACAAATAAGCCAGGAAGTTCATCATAACTTCTTCCAAAACCCAAACCACTATATTCTTTCTTTTTTTAAACTTTACGGTATTCAATTGTAGATTGAAACATGAGCAGCTATAAAAAATGGTGTTCATTAAGGTCAGACAGAAAAGTGTCATTTTCTCAATTATATATTTTTAAAAGTTAACTATGAAATTAACAGATTGAAACTGTTGATGCCCCTTGAGAGGCATATATGCAATTAGTTAATTATATTGCTGAAATACAGAAAATCCTGATGAATCTTCTCACATGTCTCCCTCTCCTTTTTCCAAGCTGACTGCCATATTTCCCTCTGTCCTGCATCAGTCATTTGGTTTGCTAAACATTGCATACTGATGCGAAGGGACAGTATATTATAACCTTAAAGGTAGAAGTTATCATTTTATGATTATTTTCATTCAAGATTCAGTTTCCTGACATAATTCATGAAGTCATTCTCCACTGAACAGTCTTTTACTAATCAACACTTTTTTTACTTTGAAAACATTCATAATTCTGGAACGGATGTCACCTTTAATCCTCCCTGGTAGCCAGCTAATCAAGTTAACCTTTTGTCTCTGTCTACAAATAATAATTTAGAAGTCTGGGTTTGGGGTTCAGTTTATTCACTGCCATAAGATTTTCAATGTTCTTTGAAGAACACAAGCACTTGCACTTCACACAATTTCAGTGTAACTGTTACCTGTGGCAGAGAGATTAATTTCCACCGTAAACAGCCAAGGACTCCCCTAAGCCTCTTGCCAGAGATTTGTCTTGAAATTTGTTTTTGTTTATCTACGCCAACATCTAAATTTGCTACAAAATCTTCACTTTCAGAGAAAGAAAGAATCTTTTGGAGTTAATTTTCACCATCCACACCTAATGAAAATGATCAAATCATTTATCCAACTAGGGATGCTATAATCCAATGCAGTTTAGGTAATTTTTGTCAAAAGAAGTTGAGAGCATTTTACATCTTCCAATAATTTCTCTGCAGAACACTAAAATACTCTTGACAGCTATGCCTTCTAAAAGTCAACCCATATAATAAGATAGGAGAGGAGAAATGGAAGAAGAGAGGAATAGACCCCTTCTTAGGCCCTCTCCCTCTTTTTTTTTCTTCCTTTTTTTTTTTTTTTGGGGGTAATAAAGTTTCAGTCCAAAACAGAGTTCAGTGGATTTCTACGAAGAGAACAGAGGACATGGTTGCACTGGGAAGAATTGTGACAGTAAAGAAGGGAACTCAGCTGGGTGAAAGAAGCAACTCAGGAAGCTTATTTCCCTAGAGAACAAGGAAGTATGTATGGAGACCCTTTTTGTAATGAGAAATATATTTGCTTGCGACTTTTTCTGAGAAACCTAAACTAGTTTAACTAGCATACTTCTCAGTGACAGTAGTTTATTTAACTAACAGACAAGATCAGCACTTCTCAGCTCAATATAGCCTGCTGAAATTATCCATAAAATTATAATAGATAGAGCAACAAATTCACCTGTTTTGTTGTATGTTTGTCTCTTGTTCTGTATTTTGACAAAGAATACAAAGAAAGTTTTAGTAGTCCTTTACCTGCATCTTAAAGGTTACTGTGATCCCCAAAATTCTCCACCTCCCTCACTTGGTGTCTTCTAAATAAAGGACCATAGGCTAGCACAATTTCATAACCTGTTACATCTCTGTGTCCAAGTTTCAAGAGTTTAAGAGCTCAGGTGAAACCTTTTAATGACTAAGAAGGCCTCAGCAGTTAACTACTATGAACATAGGGAAGCAGGAGGGAAGTGTTACTCAACAGCACTTTGCATAATTTATAATATGAAGTGTGAGAGCAACCTGAAGAAGAAAAACAAAATAAAGACAAATCTAAGAATATTTACTTTAATAACAACTCTTCCAGAAACTTCTTACCCAGCCATACTAATTCTACTGCTGTTGTAAATGGCACAGACACACCACTTGTCCAATTCTTTCTCGCTAATCAGGACAGCCTGTGCTGCATCTGTTAAGCACATAGATCATTTCCACATCATGTTATCAGGTGTGTTGTAATCAGGAGATTCTGTAGCATTTTTCATTAAATTCAACAGAACTTCTCCACAGAATCTATGATTCTATGATTGTTCTGCTGACTACATAAACTGCCACATTTAATCTATAACCATTTTAGCCACGCTAAGATCTCTAGGTAATTGATAGTACAAAAAAATAAGGACTAAAATTTCTTTAGAAGAGAATAAACAAAAATTATACTAATATTCATCATATTTATAAATCAGGCATGATCAAACAGAACGGCCCTTTTAAATATCAAAACAAAAAGAAAGCAAGTCCAAAAGAAAAATAAAACCATTTCATATATCAAACAAATTTGATGAACAAACCAACAATTTTTTTTTTCTCTGTTAATGCATTTACAGGAAGAAGAAACTAACAAAAATGACTAGTAGAAATTCATATTTACCCTATGTTTAGGACTAGAGGAAGGGAACTTCCTAACCTATAAAGGCTCATAATAGACTTCTGAGCCTCCAAAGGAAGAAGAAAAAATGTAACATCTCATCTGGAATAACTACAGAGATGGAGGTTATAACAGATTTTCTCCAAACCAGTTTGCTGGTGCTTGTAAAATACAGTGAGATTACAAGCTGTCAGGAATTAAGGAAGCTACCATTATGGGAAGTATGGAGAAAGGAAAAGAATTTCATTACATTCCTGGAAAATGCTGTGCATGATTTTTTCCATGGTCCTCATTTATTTTTATGTTTTTTTTCTTTCTTCTCTCTTTCCCACTCTAATTGCAATACTACATCCATCATGAGGATACATACTCAAAATAGTAAAGAATTCGTGCTCCCATTCTGTAAGATTTGAAACAGTGATAGATAAAAACCTGATGGTAACACTAGATGAACTAGTGATTCCGACTAATACTCCATATATTGGTATAATCCTTTCACTTCCTATAGTGCTAGTAGCACAGAGGTTAGCAGCCCTCTGCCCCTCTACTCTGCTTTTGTGAGACCCCACCTGGAGTACTGCATCCAGTTCTGGGACCTGCAACACAAGAAGGACATCAAGATGATGGAGTCGTTCCAAAGGAGGGCCACAAACAGAGGACTGGAGCACCTCCCATCTGAGGACAGGCTGAGAGAGCTGGGGCTCTTCAGCCTGGAGAAGACAAGGATACAAAGGCACCTTATAGTGGCCTTCCAGTGTCCAAAGGGTCCAACAGAAAAGCTGGGGAGGGACTTTTTAAAAGGGCATGTAGCAACAGGATGAGGAGAAATAGCTTTAAACCAGAGGAGTAAAGAGTAGACTAGATGTTAGGAAGAAATTCTTTACTGTGAGGATGGTGAGACAGTGGAACAGGTAGAATGGTTGTGAATGCCCTCTCCCTGGGGGAATTCAAGGACAGGCTAAGATGGGGCTTTGAGCAACCTGGTCTAGCGGGAGGTTTCTCTGCCTATGGAACTAGGTGATCTTAAACGTTCCTTCCAACCCAAACCATTCCATGATTTTAGGAAGATAGATGAGATGACTTCCCAGGGACAGCAACAACTAAATAACCATCCAGCAGTTCTCGCCAAATTCTGACATGCCTAACTTAAGCATTCTAGCAGACTCAAATATAAGACTGTATGATGTAAAAATATTATTTTCACCTAGAATTTATTTTCAGGTTTTATTCTCCAAATAGCCTAAATATATTGCCTTTTCATAAGATAGGGAAGAGTGAAAGTACTAACTAAGCTTAGGGGCTTCTGAATATTTGTTTGTCCTTTAGAGTAAACAAAGGTAGGAGGGCCAACAAACAGTTCAGCATACGCAGAGTACTGCATACTGTTTTCTCAGTCCTTTATAAACAGTTGCAGATTGCACACTAGCAAGTAGATGATGGACATAAAAGAAAAAACTTGTTTCATTAAGACGATGGCACAGCACCAGAACGGGTCACCAAACTGAGAAATCTCTAGCTTCTTAAGTTTTTCAAGACAGACAAGAAAGACACGACTAGCTAGATCTACTGTTGGCCAAAGTCCTTTTTTGAGCCAAAACAGTCTAGACACACAATCATTAGAGATCTTTCCCTGCCCAGATTTATGTGATTCTATGTAACTACTTGTAAACCATGGGTCACATGGAAATTCTTCCTTTGCACATTCCCAAACCTTGGCTCAGACAGCTGCAGTTTTCTGGCATAACTAGACTCAAGATAGTTAATCTATTCATATAGTACAATAACCAATAGCAGATTATGGTTTATTTGTGCCTCAGTTTCTGTGTATAAAATGGGACTAATATACTACACAAGAGCAGCCACCAGGATGGCACAGTTAAGTGTGAAGTAATCTGATGTTTTAAATTGAGACTTTTCTCAACAGAAATTTCAGATCTCAGCCTTCATGTGTCAGCACTGCTATCTTCATTAGATTTTAACTGCTTGGGTAGGAAAGAAAGAAAAAAGAGAAAGAAAAAAATCAAGAACAAAAGGCCGTGATTGCCACCTTCAAAATCTACACACTGACCATCAGTTACACAGGAGAACATAAGATCTCTTTTGAGATTGGCAAACCTCTCAGCATATCCAACATGCCAAACTCCTCAAGTGCGCATCATTGCACATACAAATATGTCTTAATGCTTTTTTTCATTACAGACTTAAAAGAAAACAAAATTAATTTCCTCTTCTCTTTATTTAATAAAATTAGTTTGATAATTTACACTAGGCAATGTAAAGATGAGCCAACCTGCTCAGGATTGCTCAAAACTAGAGACCAAGCGTACCCACGAGCTCTGAAGAAACATAAGCAGAGCAGCTGCTATGTTAGAAGCCTGACTAAAGGAGAGTTGAAATAAATCAAGCACAATCCACTAAGGAGGATGTCTGATAATTGCAAAGTCAGTGTTTGGCAAATAAGGACACAGAATGACAAAAATGTACAGTCTGAGACATTTTCACACCATATCACACAAACTGGATTTATCACAGAAGATGAAGTTTGCAACAAGCACAAGACTGCTGCACTGCCAATCTTCACTAATACAATATGTTTAGGCAAGCTACTATGTTCTTTACCTAACACCACTATTGTTTGCATCAAGTAATTCTTACATCATCACAATAATACACTGTAAGCTTGTTTGGGCAGGGAACATGTGTTTATGTACGTGTTGACAAAGACACCCTGAATGACCTTCCCTCAGCAGCAAGCCTAATGTTTTTATAAAACTAAGAACAAAATAATTTGTATGCATCCAGATGGCAGTCATGTAAGCAATTCTCTAGAGCAGAGATTAAACTCCAAAGGGTACAAGATACACAGCTGTGCATTATGAGAGTGCTGATGTTATTCTATGCTATGTTAGGAAAAAAATTTGTCTAGAGGATTCACAAATCCTTTGAGCAACAAAGGTTTGGAGGCAGATCCTTGGAAGATGTCCTGTTTCATACCTCTGGGCAGCACCTCTGCAGTTTGGTTATTTCTTATTGGTCCTAAGAGAGAACAAGTTCTGATGTATCACCATAATCTTTCAGTTGCTGAAGCAATCTCCCATGATTATTCGTATTATATGTTACCAAAACACCTGCTCTAACTACTGTATTTTTTTTTATCAGATGGAATATCTGCTCCAAAACTGCTGGTCTTTCAAAGGTGTAAACATGTTCTTTTTTATGAAGTGAAAAACCAGGGCAGTAACTAATAGGTCAACAGATGTTTTCTGAATGCAATTTCAAGAGCCTTGCTAAAAGTGGGCAGTATCGCTCCACCATACCACGCTACATCTTTAATCTATCATAACCACACCCATATTTTCCAGCAGATCTGGACAAACCACTGTCAGAACCACCAATATCATCCTTTCAGTCACCTTGATTCCTTATTTTTCCACACAAATAAGTTGAGCAAAACTGAACATAAAATTTGCAACATATTCTTGCATCAGAGGAATATAGCTGACATTTGCAAAAAAAAAAAAAAAAAAAAAGATGTTAAAAATAATGAGTGAGACATCAAAATACATGTACAGGAATAACTCAGACACATCTGTGCTGTATTTTGTCATGGGCACAGTTTACTCCTGAGAGAATGTGATCTACATAAAAAACAAAGGAGGTTACCCCTGGATGGAAATGCTGAACACAGGCATATTTAATTCCATTGTGGAGCCTACTTGCAAAGTGTTATGCACATAAATGAGGATGCATGAAGGATGTCATTATCTACCTGCTAAGAATACTAACATTCCAGTTGTAAGCATTTTCAAAAGACGAGCTTTCTACTTCCTTTAATGTAGAATATCTCCTACAAATTACACTGAGGTAATAATCTTAGTCATCATCTGCCCTTGACCCTGCTCTTTTCAACTAAAAAAAAAAAAAGTCATACACAAATCTCAAATAGCTTACACTTCTTTTAAAATAGCGGAAGCTAATTCAGACAGACAGTCAGGAATGAATCAGGAACAGTTAGCTCATTTAAACTCGAACTCTACTGTGACAAATCAATATTAGTAAAAGATTAGAGCTTTTTATGTTCAGTTTTACATCAAAGCCATCTAACATCTCTTGGTTGTGAATCAGCTGGGGTGAAATGTGAGCATCCAACCACTGGAAACCATTTTTATAAGTACAAGGAAATTAAAAAGCATGAGCTAGAGTAACAACAATAGTCCTTATCAAACAAGTATTGCATTCGTTAGTACTGTTGCAAAGTGCCACTGAAGGTGTTGATAATTGGTTGCCTCGAAGACAGCTACTTACAAGGCTGGGACAAACATTCATAAAGGGAAAGCAGGTTCCCCTTGTAGGATCTCTTTTACATTTGGAGCACAAAATAAATTTGAGGACTTATGAGCCTTCCGCAACTTCTTGCTATGCCATTATGTGATCCTTCTAAATGCATACAGTTTCTTTCAAATAAGGAAGGAATTGGATTAGTTATAAGAAACATAGTTTTTATACAAATATATTTCACACAATAACAGAACTGTTTTTATTTTAGCAGCAGAATGAAATACACTTCTGGAGTGATGAATGTAAGAAACCTCATTCTTGCACTCATTTCTGCTGCTGTTGCCTCTTAAAGTGGTACCAGAACACCCTGCCATGACTTGCATTTTGAGTCTCATGCAGAATGCATCACCATTATATTAAAATAATTCAATTAATAAAAAAGAAAAGTGCGGGAGGAGTAACGTAGTGAGTAAGCAGCCGTGCAAAAATGACAAGCTCAATAGCACCACCTGCTGAACCTGAGTTCAAGGGACTTGTAGTTCCGAGAGCAGTGACTCTCTCCAACAACGTCGTTTTACACCATCAGCTTTGTCCACGAGCGAATCTTCTCACAGTCCCGCTGTGCATTACACACACGGAGAAGCTGTCTTTCCCTGTTGCGGTCTCGTCTTCCTCTAGAGGAGGACAAACACAGGTGAGAACGGCATCTGACTGGCAGTTGCCCAGAAATCAGGGTCAGCTGTGGGGCAGATGAGCTATGACTTTACAAGGTGACAGTTTATCCATCTCTCCCTCGTATTACAATGGCAGGTTTAAGGAATCTATCTTCAAATCATTCTTTATTTATTCTTAATATGACATCCTTTCTCAGCTTAATCAGGTTTCTGTCATCACATATTAGCAGATGTTAGCTGCTCACATAATACCTGCTCTTTCCTTCACTACTGTTCAGAGACAAGTTACTGCAGAGAAAGGTACAAGCACAGCATCCACGGAGGTGAAAAGAGGAAGGAAATCAGATCAGACATGAGCACATTTTCCACCATCAAGCTCATAAAACTAAAGGGACCACAGTGCAGACTGAACCAAAGACCTCTTTCTGAAGGTGTTTCCGTTTTCACATCAGAAGATCTTTCTTTAAACACAGCTCAGCTTCTACATCAGCCAACACAGCTATCCTGTTAAGCCTCGAAACAAAACTCTTACAGTCAAGGTCACACACTGGCAAAGGGCAAATACAGAGCTAAAGACCTAAATCCTGTTTCAGGATGAACTTATTTCATCATGGCACCACGCTCACTCAGAATCAGGGAAAGGTGTTCTCAAGTACCTGAAAAGAATCCAAACTTCAGAAATCCTGCCCACTTCCAGCAGTCATGGACTGCTGGTTGTAGGACATAGCCAGGCTGCCTCTAAGATGAATATCTGTAGCATTACACCTGACACATAATGCCCAATTCTGCTTCTTCTTCTCTGCAATATCTTCTCATGGTTATGAATAAAACAGGGAGGAGGAAAAAAAAAACAGCAATGCAAAGCACAGTAATAGAAACAAACGAACAGAGTACAACGCTACAGACAAGGTAAGCTGTTCCACAGTTTGTAAAGCACGTAGCACAGTGCGGAAATGAAGCTTCTATGAATTACCTGCTAGCAAGCCTAATTCAGAAAATGGTTTGAAGAGAAAAATTAACTGCAGCTCTAACAGTTTGCAGTAAAGTGCCTCTAGAGGTAATTCACGTGATCTCTGGATAAACTAGAACACTAAGTCAAGCTCTCTAATAAAGAAATTTCTGTGCTTTTTAGCTTTCAAATGCTGAGTTCCAAAAATAACATCACCAAAACGTCTTGGCTCCCTTCCCCATTACAGTACTTAATAAAAAGAGGGAATTTATTATTCCATTCAGAGATGTAGGGTACATTTTTTCCCATAAAGATTTGGTTTCCATGTACACAGATGATGACTATGCTTCCTAAGTGATTTTTCCGTGTAAGAGTAGACTAGGTTTGTCTATCTCTTGTTAACAATTATTTGGGAAAAAATATAGTTTATTCCTAAGATGAAGAATGAAGTATACTCTGAATAGCAGATCCCAACAATGTGTTAAGCATAACAAGTTATGGGCAGACTGTCATTGAGCTTCATAGCATTATCCCAGCCTTCCTTCCAATTTTTTTTTTCTTTTTGTAACCATGACTTGAACACCTAGGATACACACAAACACACCCTGTGTGAAGGCATTCAAGTGTGACATGTGGAAGCGTTTTCATAAACACTTGGAATTTTGTTTTCTCTGCCACATAAAATGTCTTTTCCTTAGAACAAATTATTCCTAAGGATAAAAAGTTCCTTTTCCCCACCTTATGCTCCTCCTGACTTCTTTCATCACACACATGCAAATACAATGCAATTTTGGAGAGAGATGAATCTACTTGCCAGGCACATGCACTTAATTTCTACAGACATGTTTCAGTCTGTACTAATTCTGTCTTGATAAGTATTCTATCAAAATATAAATTCCACTGTAATCTCATACAAAGAGGAAACCTTATTAACATCAACAGGATGATGCTGTCAGCTGACTTCAAGTTTGCATATGCAAAATTGAATGTACAAGTGAACATGGAATACAGGCACTGAAGTAACCAGCAAGGCACAGAACCACTAATTTCTGTGGACTGATTTCTATGATATGTTCCTTAAATAATAAACCAAGGTATCTATTTAGTTCCATAGCACGGGCAGCCAGAGCGCAGTATTGAATTCTATATCATATGGATCATGCAAAGAATTAAAGGTAGACCATTTCTCTGATATAATATGTACTTAAGAGTACTTATGATATATATATTAATATGTACTTATGAGATGTACTTAAGTCATGTCTTAGAAACAAATAAATAATAAACTCCTCTGAAGTTCAAAACAGTGTTCATTTTCTTCAAGTTATTTGCACACCTTCTATAAGTCAACTGATGAGTTGCCATCTCACTAGTTTACCAGAGCATGCGTTTTTCGGCGCTTTTTCCTCAAAATTGCACAGTCCTTTTAAGCTAGAAACTGAGGGCAGAAGAAAGAATTTCTATCTAAAATGATAATGGTAGACAGAAGAAGTTCAAATACATAGTCATAGAAACAATTTTCTGTCATCTCCTTTATTCATTACTTATTTTTTCCTTATACTTGTAAAAGGAATAATACAAACTCATTTTGAGCTCAACTTCATTTAAACTTAATGCCTCATTAATTGGCAAAGCAGTGGCAGAATGAATGCTTTCAACCTTTACTTCTTTGATATATATTTTTTTCCTGATAGGAACTCGCATGAAATTTTCCAAAGAAACGCCACATTCATTTTTCAGGATACCTTTTTTCTGCCTCTGTGTAGTGCTGGCAGAAAGTATAACAAGATTTTCTCTGTATAATTTTCTATATCTATGTTGGTGGGGTATGAGAGAAACCCAAAAACTCTATTATTATAAAACATCCTAATAAATTTTATCGTATGCCACAAATATTTTTGGCCTTACTTCAGTCTTTGTGAGTTTCAGTAAGGATTTGGTTTACCCTAATTCTATCAATTTTTCTATGATTCTGTGATAATTTTATAGCCAAAACCAAAGAAAGCCAAGAACAACAAATTTCTAACACAAGGAAAGCTGCCAGACTCCTTCATATTACAAAGTATTGAACAATATTAGACTAGAATATTGATTTTAAAACCTTGCTAAGTGAAATGAATACTTGATGGGAAGTAGCCAGAGCTCATAAAGGATGTGTCTCCTTCTGTGCCAGGGAACAGGTACATAAAATAGCACAAAATATTATTAAATGTGGGGAGTGAATGAGCAGCATGGTCTGTAGTCATGAAAAGTCGGTTTTTCCTCACCGCATCACGATAAGGGGACAGAAGAGCAACAAGTGATTTTTTACTTGATATGTTCTTTCTAGATCACAGACTTCTGAGGAACCTGATCAGGGTCACTCACCAACTAGGAATTTCACATACACTTAATACACAACTTGCTCCCTCCTCTCTGCCCCATTCCACTCCTCTGTTGTAATACAACTTATCTGTCAGCAGTACTTCCACAACTTTCACAGAAATACGTTCTATTATTTTGGCAGACTTGTAGTCTGAACCCTTCCTTTTTTCTTTTGGCTCAAAGCTTGCTTTCCAAGGCATTTCTTGCAATGATAAGATCCTGACTTATTTAGGAGGCAAGTCACCATGTGGTGGCCAGCATCACTTTGGAGACAATTTTACATGTGAAAGACATTAATTTAGAGTTCTTTGTCTTCCACAAGCAGTGTTCAAGAGTGTTTACTGGCGTAAGACCTGGCCTGTGACTGAATAGTACGAGAGAGTTGTATCCTGAGAAGGCAAGATACAATCTGGCATATGCCTGCTCACTCTTATCTGCTGGCAAGGCCCAGAAGATAGGAACAAAGAAATTCCAGCTGATGTCCATAAACCAGAAGCTGCCACACCAAAGAGAGCTGGCTTGACCACTTTGGACTTTGTTTGAAGTTTGTTCTGTCATTAAGAAGTCATTGACAACTGAACAATGCAACCTCTGAGGACCCACCTCTACTAAAGATCAGTGTCTGAGCTATGAGCTAAGCTGGAATCCTGGTGGTGACTAACTCTTGTTTTCTATGAAGACCTCTTTGCTTTTGTTTCCTCTCTCTTTTCTATCGCCCTCCTTCCCTTTCCTATCTCCCTAAGCTACTAGGATTTGTAATAAAATAGCCGGGATAACATTTGACCTGTTGTGTCTCAACCTCACTGTCAGGTTCACACACATCCAAAGAACCTCCTCTCCCTCCCAAAAATTGGAGCAAGACAAGCACTAACAGGCATGCTCAACACCTTCCAAGTGCAACTGCTTTGGCATTGCATAGAAGAGGCCTTTGTCTTACAACTGTTATCATGCTACTTCACACCAATGCAGAAAATCATAGTGTTCCTTCAAATACTAGACAGGAGCTAGAAACTGAAAATTCAACTACAAACAGTGATGCAAAGGTGAACATCTCACACTACAGAACACATCATCCCTCATGTAGCATTATACAAGAAAAACCTGCAATATCTCAGGGACACGCAGTGCAGGGTTTCACTCTGCAACTACAACAGATCATCAGGTGGGATTTTTTCCTTGGTTTTGAGTTCCCCATTCTTGATCTCAGGACAAACTTTTCTCAGTTTCACAGACTTCTTAGTGAAGGTTTTTTCTTCCCAGATATTAAGTCAAACTACCATGAAGAGATTTTTCTGTTTTTCCTTCAATCTTGTTAAACTGCTAAAATAAACAGCACCACTATTCACACTGGTACTTCTGTGCACCTGAAAGGTGTCCAGTGAAGCACAACAGTGATTACCTGAAAGGCACAGGATTTTTTCTGGCTCGCTTTCAGTTCTGTTGACCTCATTTTGCAGGGTGCCCACAGAAATTCTTGATGGCAATAGCAGTAGATAAGAGATTGCAAGAATTCTCTGAAGAAAGGCTCAAGTCATCATGAAATCAGATACACAGGACTCCCAGAGAATTGATTAAGAGACTTGACCCTTAACTGTGGGGATCAGAGACAGATGAAATGGAGGAAAAACACCTTGATTACTCCACTCAAGTCCTAGCCCCAGCAAAAGCAGCATGAAGCTCTCTCACTACACGGGAACTGTGACTATGTAGCATGAACTCTATAAACATGTCTTCCAAGCACATGGTTTTGCTGTTACGCATACACCGCACACGCGGTACACCAACTTCAAGTGTCAACAGATACATGGATATGTTTTCATCTGAAGGTATCACTCTCAATGATGACTCATTTGGCTCATACTGAATGAATACTTCACAAGGTGTAAGGAAGAACAAATCTGAAGCTAGACCATTCTATAAGTATGAAAATCTCATTTTGATATTATCAACAGGACTATTATACATACATTACTTCCTGTCTATTTTCACCATTAACATCATTCTCCAGGCTGAGCGTCATCCCCTACATGATTTTTGGAATGAGTTTCATGATGAAACTTAAATAATGTGCCTTCCTCTTACAGAAGAGCAGAATTCAGACTGAGAACAGTTACAAGTTCCACTTATTTCCAACACATGCCACAGCTACCACTGTATATTATACACAACTATACACACATTGTGCAAGTATGCATCTTTATATGTCTAGAAAGAAAAAGTGGAAAGTGAGGGTGGCAACAGAAAACCTTGGTGTTCTATCAAATCATCAGGGATAATTTGAAAAGTTCTTGATTTAGCTAACTACTGATAAGCTTGAAATGGCCCACGTTCATAATGCTATACCTTTTAAAACTACTACTTGAAATTAAAAACAATTCAAAACTATAGTAAGAGGAACAGTAGCTTGTAGTCATGGAAAGTTTGATACAGCTGTTTTGGGAATCTCTTCTTTAATTCTTCATCTCACATACTTAGAAGAGTAAAAAATATTTTTACTGTTAATATTATTATTTGATTCAAAATCTTCTGGAAGCATCAAATAACCTTAAGATGATACGGTACTTGTATCCACTTAAGGACTGATTAATAACAGTTACCAAAAACCACAGATAAATTCAAAAATTAAAAAAAATAAAAATAAAATAAAAATAAAAAAAAAAAATATTGATCTACCATCAACATTTAGACCCAGCCTAAAAATTGAACATACAGACTTGCTAATTTTCTGTGTTCTTATAACCACTCATTTCATCTTCACTATAACTATGTTCTTACATATATCGAGGCAAATCTTAGTAGCAGCGCATACAGTCTTACAAGAAATTTTAATTTCAAGGCCTAATGAACATGATGAAGTCTCAGGGAATAACATATACCATAGCTTGAATGTGGCATTCTTATGTTTCCACATATAAAAATGTTCCTCAGTTATCAGAAGCGTGAATCCCCATGAGCTAGGTGACACGGTTATTGCAACCACAGCCATTTACACTAAAAGAGAATTTCTGAAATGTTGGAAAGAATTTTTTCAAAGTTAAGAGTGTGATGAAAGACCACATATTGAGAGAACAAAATCAATTCAGGGATGCTGGCATTGAAAAACTTAGCAAGGCTTGGGAAAAAAAAATGTAAATCACTAAAACATTCTCTGCTTAGTATTAAAGGCAGAAATTGAGCCTTTAATGTAAAAATCAGTATTTACCTCTAAAGTAGAAGGCTGCTATTTTCTTGCTTTGCTTTTTTACCATCCAACTGACTGAGTCTAGTGAAAAAAAATAATACATTATATCTGAATGCCAGAGGAAGGTACAATCACCTTTTTTTATTTCAACTGCCACTTAATTTTTCTTAAATACTTCCGTATTTATAAAACTTTTTCCTATGAAATGCTGAAGCCTAATTCCCAGGTATACTGTAGCTCCCAGAAAGGAATCCCAGCAAACCAGTTTTCCTACCTTACTGTCCACACCATGTGGAATGCTATGAAGTGATGCAAAGTACAGCAATAACAATGGGGTGGCAAAGTCCTTACCTGCCGCAAACGAGGACAAGCCCAAATGCAGCAGCAGCCACGGATGCAGAAATGAAAGGGGGCAGGAAGGAAAAGGAAAAACAAAAAACAAAACAAAAAAACCCTGCTTATCTTTAGAAGGCCTCAGATAGGTAGAGATCTCTACCCCTTCTGGTGGCTCACTACATGCACCTGAGCTCCTCTGGGTTGGAGCTAGCTTCTCACCAGGTGTTCATTTGCTGTTTCAGGTTATGACTTAACATTTCCACTACATCATGGTAGAAATCTTCTACTGATGTACATTCATCTACTCTACAGAAGTCAGACAGCTTGCACTGAACATATGACTTCTCATTACAAGAACTTGCAAAACTGTCTTGCAAGATTCTGGCTGAATTCTTCACATGGAAAAGAGTATTGGCTACTTCTAGATGCCTTGCTCTAAGCTGTGTATCGACCACCAAACTAGTCATTCAAATTACTTATTTCTAAATCAATTGTGACATTAGAGTCATTTGTCTAACCTTGTATCAGCCTCAGCCTGCCATAAAGATTCTCACTGGAAGTAAGGCAGTGCTCAGAAATATCTTGGGGTAGATGGGTGGGGGAAAGACCTTTGACAAAGGTCTGCTCCATTTGTTTGCAGCTGAATTATTTCACCAGCAGTAATCAAACCACACAGCTCTTACCAGAGCTTATTAAGTGCATACTTTCTCATCATTCTAACATAATAATATGACCTAGCATTACTTGTAATTTTAGCATGCATAAGATATCTCCTGCTTTCAAATGGTCTTTGGGTTGCCCTGTTTTAGTAATTGAAAACATGAAGAACAGAATTTTGAGATGATAATCCGGGTTGAATGGTGTCAATTTACTTTACTGCTTCCTTGAGGTCTTCTCTAAAATCTCTATTTAATCTTGTTCTAGCATGGAATTAAGAGATATACCTTGTAAATCGATACTATAAAATTCACTATCTTCATTGACCACCCCTCACAATTTACATATGCTCTGAATCATTTTTACAAAATCATCACAGTAGACAAAAGTGTACCGAGCGTTTCCTTCTGTGATTCTGCCTTCACTGATACTATGTGCTTGTACAGATTCAGTGACAATGAGCAAATTAGATACTTCAGACTTCTTCTGTGGCTTTCATGCAGTAAGGGCTTCCAACATCTTCTGCACACTCTTATTTTGGAAAGGATCACTTGATATCTGGTTGCCACAGCTCACATTTTTCTGTGATGTTTTTGTTCATTTCCTGAGTAATTATATAGTGTAAAAGGTAAGAAAATAATTATTCTATATTCCATACCTTGCATATTCACTTACCTCTATGTATAGAAATCATATATTTGGATCCTTAACAAGTAAACCACTCATTTGACAGGGTGTAAGTAAATTTTTATCTCTAGTATCAGTTCTTTAGAAATATGTTTCAAAAAAAATGATACCGTGGCAGATTTTTTGAAAATCTTATATCACTCTACTTTCTCTGTCCTGCTTTTTCTGAGGTCAGTTCTTTCATACAAAGGCTTCTGCAAGAGACTGAATGCATGCATAGCTAGCTAGTCACAGCTAGATGAGAAATACAATGGGACTGCGAGGTAAATAAAACTACAGCTGGAAGGAACACACCCCAGAAACACTTAGTACACACTATACAAGTACATGCTTGTAGCTCAAAGTCAAAAACTGATCCTGATGTTTAGGAAAGACTTTTCACTTGCTTTGCAAATGAGGAAGGGGTGAACGGTACCAATTTTTAAGAGATTAAAGGAATACCCAAGAATCACAGACCACAGTCTTTTTTGAAACCTGTTGAGGTGCTGCATGTTCTGAACATAGTGATAGTAAGGTAATCCCCTTCATGATGCATAGTTTTTATCAAAAATATCTGACTAGAGCAAGCTTTCTACCTGACTTAATGAACACATTTTATCAACAGACATAACAAACTTTGGCATTTGTGAGGCATTTGGTAAAGTAAAAAGTACAATAAACTGAAAGAACTTGCAGAATATCAAAATTTCAGTAATTAACTGTTTATTTCTTGTTATCAGAGTAAGAGATTTAAGTAATGTCTTCCTGAGGAATGACTTGAAAATGTTCTTTACTTCCTTTGTCTTTTCTTAAACTGTTTTAGTCATAAGCTCTCTAAATTATTTGAGTAATGAAATAAATAATGCAATCATTGCATCACATTGCATTCTGGAGGAAAGGAACAAATTTGAAATTATCCTGGTGAGTTAGAAATGGTTTAAATTCAAGAAGATTAATTCATTTAAGATCAGTGCATAAGAAGGAGAAATGTCCATACGACATTTACGTCTTATAAATGTGTCCATAAGGATAAATAAAGAGCACAATTCATAGGGAAAACAACAATCAGTATACGTCAGGAGAGAATCTGGCTGTCAAGATTAAAACTAAGTAAGAGGCAAAAATACAGGACAATTATTCAGAACTGTACTAGCTGTAAATCTGAAATGGAGTAAATCGGTTTGCTTAATGTGTTCCTGGTGAGAGCTCAGCCAGAACACTGACTGCAGCTTGGACAGTATGCTTAGAGCAGACAGAAGCAAACTATAGAGTCCTAAAGAGAACAAAGAAAAAAGCTGCAGGAATTCTGCAGGAATTTCCTCTAGAAAAGAGAAACCCTTCAGGTAACATGACAAACAACATGCTTTGTAACATCAAGGTTGGTAAAAACACTCTGGTAAATAACAAAAAACATATCTAATTCAGAGGCTTTCTGTGTTTGTCATCAGAACAGGCAGGGAAGTTCTTACCGCTTAGAAAATGAAAGATGAACATCTGCTATTAATCCTATATCCTTTAAAGGAGATGAGCTAGATAAAGAGGTCTCTAATGTTACATTTCTATTACTTAGATGCATAGTTTTGTGTCCTTTATGAAATGAAGTACTGAAAAATATTGGTATTTGCAGTTTTGCAGTCAATAAAAAGCCCAGACAGTCCTTGAAGTGCTTAAATTGTATTTGTTACCTTCTTTCTGTAGGGAGTCTACATTCTCTTGAACCTTTAAACTGTGAAGATCATAGCCACTCATGCGGCTTTACAGGGACAATGATAGGGAATAGAAATCTTTCAGTGATTAATATATATGTCACTACTGAATAGAAGTTCTGTCCATAAGAAGCTTATGAAGCTTATTCACTATTTTTTTAAAGCTTTTCTTCTTAGCCATGTAAAGAGTTTGAATAACAACTCAACCATTTTCTGCTAGTCAAAATTAATAGCTTAAATCTGTGCAGTGTTTTTTAGGTGAATGTAGTAAACAAACAAATCAAACAGCCATCCACAAAAGTACTCACTAGACATCACAGACCGTGATTCATAATGTACTTCATATTATACATCTGAGATCCATGAAATCAAGTGCTGCTGACAGTTTGGCCATATTTGATTACTTACCAAAGGGGAAGGAAAAAAAAAGTCACTTTGTAATGTTGATTACTTATGGAAATGTCAATATTATCAGTAACTGGTCTCTAATGGTATTTAGGAAACACAGTGCCATTCTTATTTGGTAAATATGACTAATAAGACTATACTATTAAAGCTATTATTTCTGTAATTAAGCTTTCATAGCACTGTGCTGTATCACAAAGACACATTCCCCAAATTAAAGATTGCTTTGTATTTTCCCCATCCCTCTAATTACACCTGCCTTCTGATCACATGATAAATCTTAATAATTCAAGATAGATGCACTTTCTTCTCCCTCTATTGCCAACCATTCTCCAGTTGTGGAAGAAAAAGTCAAAATAGCTCATGGAAAAGAAAATAAAGAAAGAAAGAAAAAGAAAAAGAAAAAGAAAAAGAAAAAGAAAAAGAAAAAGAAAAAGAAAAAGAAAAAGAAAAAGAAAAAGAAAAAGAAAAAGAAAAAGAAAAAGAAAAAGAAAAAGAAAAAGAAAAAGAAAAAGAAAAAGAAAAAGAAAAAGAAAAAGAAAAAGAAAAAGAAAAAGAAAAAGAAAAAGAAAAAGAAAAAGAAAAAGAAAAAGAAAAAGAAAAAGAAAAAGAAAAAGAAAAAGAAAAAGAAAAAGAAAAAGAAAAAGAAAAAGAAAAAGAAAAAGAAAAAGAAAAAGAAAAAGAAAAAAAGAAAAAGAAAAAGAAAAAGAAAAAGAAAAAGAAAATCCATAAACAACAAATCTATTTATTTTAACTGCTCTGCTAGAAAGCTAGAAGTTAGATTACTCACATTCAGCTTCTCTGAATTGAAGAAATGGAAGAGAAAGGAGGAAGCTTTTATCCCAAATACTCAAAAGTCTGATGATTGTTAAAGCAGCAACTTGGTAACAGAGATTGAAATTCAAGTATTAAGGCAGCTCTCACAGAATCATAAAGCCATAGAATTGCTAAGGCTGGACCTCAAAGATCATCTAGTTCCAGCCACCTGCTGTGGGAAAGGTTGCCACCCACCAGATCAGACTGCCCAGGTATGGGACACCCACAGCAACTGTGGGCAGCCCACGCCTGTGCCTCACCACCCTCTAAGTAAAAATTTCTTCCTGACATCTAACCTATACCTCCCTTTTTTTAGTTTAAAGCCATCACCAATTTGTCCTATCGCTATCAGACCACGTAAAAACATCAGTCCTCACCTTGCTTATAAGTTCCCTTGAAGTACTACAATGAAGTAGTGCAATGAAGTCTCTTCTCCAATCTAAATGATCCCAGCTCCTGCAACCTTCTTCATATAAGAGGTGCTTCAGCCCATTGATCATCTTTGTAGCTCTCCTCTGGACCCAACCCAATAGCTCCGCATCCTTTCTGTGCTGAGATCCTTAGGTCTGGATGCAATACTCAAGATGGGGACTCAAAAGGGCAGAGGGAAAAGGGTAAAATCACCTCCTTTGCCCTGCTGGTCACTCCTCTCAATGATCCTCATGACAATTTTCAATAGTCAGAATTATGAAACTCTTCTCTCTTCCAAATTTTTAATGGAATGTTCAAACAGTGACATGAATCTGCAGTATTGAAATAAATAATATTTTCTGTCCCACTTAGACTTAAAAGAAAGTATTCCATTAAAAATTATCAGCAGCCCTTTAAAGCTTACATAGTTGAAAGGAGACCTCTTTGCAGTGATAATGTAGCAGAGGAGAAGCAGAAGCAGCAAATCATGAAAAACAGACAGGAACTTTAGCCTGACTCCAGGATGAATTAACACCTAGTGATTTTCTAGCAGGGATTGATTTTCTTTCCACTTCTCAGTCTGTAGGTCTCTCTATATTGCACTAGTGCTTCCTATGGAATTCCCAGACTAATGGGAGACAGAATGAGGAGAGATCCTAAATTTGTATTTGCCAATAAATACACTAATGAAGTGGTGGGCAGAACAGGGCTCATCATCCCTCTCACTGCATACCAACAGCTCTAGGCACAGTTATTCTCCAGTTGTTCCACAACCAGTTGAGACTAAGGCAGCAAATAGGTCTGATATATTTCTTAGCATTTATTTTGTGGGCAAATGCATCTCTGATGCTATATAAACAGCTTCTTCCATATGCATTCTTGGACCAGGAGCAGAATTTACTATTTTGGCAACACATCCCTCTATCTTCTCAAAAAGATGGTGGTGAGCCAGACAGGAGCCAGGCTCTCTCAAAAATCATCTATTTGATTAAGCTGGCCTATGAATTTTCATTTGTGTGCCATATTTACATACATAAAAATTATCCATCAGAATTGAGGCCATCACCTGAGCATTCCTGTTGATACTCATATTCTGGATTTTAATTTCCCTTCCAAGCTCTAATCAGGATTTGCTGAAAGAAAGATTGTTCAAATGCAACTGATGATTTTAGATACCTCAATTATTCACCTGAGTTCCTCTGAAACAATCTGTTCTGCAAAACACTAGCAAATAAAAATCTTACAAAATGCTCTCAACTAACAAAACAAGACAATGCAAAACAACTCATCACATTTGAAAAGCTGGGCTGTGGTGTGTTCCTGACCAAAGACCATTTTTGAAATACATTCTGAGATACAAATCATATGAACTGCAGAATGTTGCCTGCCAAGAGCAGCCCTCTCTGCTCTTATACTTCTTGGAAGAGAGTGTAATCACTCTAGCTCATAAAAGGATGCTCAATCTACAAAACAAGTCAATTTTTCTATTATCCTCTGACTTCAGTTTCAAAGACAGAACACCACATGCACAACGAAGTACCAAATATTGTTAAAATATTTATTTTAAAATAATGTGCTATCTACTTGTCTCCCATAGTAGAAGAGAAAAAAGAAAATGAATTCATTGACATTTCAGTACTCAGACCTTTCCCAGTGACACACCAGCTAAGGAGGTCTTACTGTACCTGTTCCAGCTTCAGCACTATCTGAAACATTTTCAGTCATTTGTCTGCCAAACTCTGACAGGTGTTAAATTGTAAATGTCCAGACAAAAACAGAATGAAAACCTACCTAATTATGTTTGTCAAAACTACTCTAATTACGTATTGAGTTATGCAGACTTGACAAATTTTGACTGAATATTGCAGCAGGGGATCCCTTCCCTTATACGATCATAAAATAAAGCCAGCAAGGAGTTTTGGACACTACAGTTACTGGAAAGATCTATTATACCATAAACAAGTGGAGAAAAAGTTCACCGGTCAGCCTGGTTCAATAAAATACCAGTTTAGAAGTGGCAGCTTACAAAAGTACTGGATCTGTGTGAGCAGGACAATCCCAATTCAAGAGCCTTGTCCAAGTGAGTGAACACTTTGATACAAACTGTCACACAAACATTTTTCGGAAGGCTAAAGCTTACAGGAAATCTGGTAACAGAGATTTGAGAGTATCACTGCTGAATTCTGCAAGCTGAACAAAACCAAGTAGCATATTAATGCACATTAAAAAACAAAGTGTTGATAGTAAAATGGAACAACTCTGGCAAGATCTCTTTCCCCTTTCTTCCTTCACCGACATTTAGCCCATCAGAAGTTCTCTGGTTCTAGCATACAAGTGATCATCACACTAAGCATCACAAATAATGCGCTTTGCTTAATGATTTGCAGTGTCAAATCTGACAGATCTGACTCACTTGTTTCAGGATTTATGTATCTGACTCAGCATTATCCTTGCTGCCTTCAGCACTCTGAATACAGGACAAATATTTTGCTTGCTGTTATGAATACGCAGAGTACAAGAGGTCATTCACATATGTCTGAATAAAACTGCGCAGACTACACTCCTATTTTCACATTCTGCACACCAGGTTCAAAAGCGAGTTAGGTGAGTTGAACTTTTGATGTAGTCAGTTTTTTCAAGTCCTTCTTTTTATATCTGTTTTAATGAGGTTTCCCTCTTCCTTGGGCAGCACAAACATTACCACAAATTTGCTGTGTAACATTACAATCTCCTCACAGTAAGGAGAACAATTGTCACCTAGCAGTTTGCATTACATTATTTACTCCCTGGCTTGAAGTTATTCCACCATTAACTTATGGCTGCAGGGAACCTCCAGTGGAATGCAGACCATCATGAAGCAAACTTTTTTTTGAACTTTTATCCCCAGTCCACAAGCAAATGTTAATTCTACAGGCTGTGCAAACAGTTCCCACCGTATACTATGTCCTCTTTTGCAGCACTCAGGGGGTTTTAAACAGTACTTAAGATCTGAGCTATCTGTGTGCTGGTCTTCTGAATAGGACTGAACTTTTATTTGGTAGAACAAGAGAAATAGAGAATGCCAAAGGAAGAAAACTCTCTAAAATCCTCTGTAGCAGATGAATTGAAGCTAAGCATTACATTCTTTAACATTGTAATACCCAAGGCATAGAATATGAAAGGGTTTGATTACATTAATTTGTTTTTATTTTGCATGGGCTGTTGTGACCATCTAACCTTACAGTCCCATTATTATTATTATTTTATATCAACATCCTGCTTTCTGCATGTTGAAGTTTGTCCAGATTATTCTCTGGAGCTCGCATTCTCTGTCTCCCTTTTGGATGGAGTTGTTCAAGAAAATTCAGCTCCAGCTGTTTCCAATTTTTCTCAGGTGTTAAATGAGGCATGCTACTGCAGTATGTACCATTACAATCTGTACTCCTGCTAGAAAGCACTTCAAGATTCAGTTGTGCTGTGCACACAACTCCTGCTGCAGTGACAGCTGCCCAGTCACAATCCGCTAGCTGTCAACATCCCGATTGCTCAATAATTGCCCATGATGAGCAGTTTAGAAGGAGAAAGAAGCTGGAGGAAGGATCATAAAATACTTTTGAGAACGAGAAGTATGACAAAGAAAGTCTGTGCAGGCATTCCAGGCTCTAATAAAGTTAACTAGAGGTCACAAGCATATGAGTAATAACACTACAAAAAAAGAACATGTTTGAAGTTGAGCTACTACTATTCATCAATCTGGTTTTAAAATAGTTTGGTATTTGACAATGACTTTGACATATATTTGTGACAGTATGTTTTACTGAATCATTTCTGGAAGTCAAAGCTAGCCAAGTTTGATTTTAAAAAATAGAGAGCTTTTTCCTTTCAAAAACATCTTTATTTGAAGGTCTAGTATTGCATGCTACTGAAGAATGCTTGACAGCAGCAATACCTGAGGTGCAGCAGATGCATTTTTGAAGATAATTTTCATTGTTATTCTCTTGGGAAAAAAAAAATTACAGATCCACTTATTGCTTAGTAAACTTAACTTTTTGTGAGATATCTTTTACGAGCTCTCCTAACACTTCATGTATGATTGACTGGTTAGCAGCTGGCAATCTAGACCAGCCCTTGTGAGTCATTTGTTCAAGGATAGTTCAGTTCAAGCTGATGGCATATAGAAGTTAATATAAGATCAACTGTCTTATATGACAGAATTCCAGTACACAGCTATCTAAGTCAGGAAACCTCTGGAGGTAAGTCAAAAACAGAGTCAAATTAATTGTCTCACCTTTAAAACCTACAGAAACAAGGTGAAAAGTACAGTAACATGGTTGCTGTAAGCCCAGTAATGGAGATGAAAAATCTTGCAGTCTTCAACCCAATACCAACGCTTATCACCACATTCACTGTCTTGAACATCATCACATTTTTTATGAGGGTATAAGATTTCATTGCATTTTTTTCCACTGACCTTCTTTCTACGTTCCTCATATCTAATTCTCTACCAGTGCAATCAACGAGAATTTTAAAGTTGATATGCTTGGAAAAAATAATAGCTTCACACCTATTGCATTACAGTTTCCACACAAGTAACATTAGAATGCTGATTCTTTTACTTCACACAAGAAAGCAAGCTTTTAAGATAGGTGTGTAAACAAATAAGGAAAGAAGTCAGAGACTTACATTCTCAACAAGATTAATTTAGCGACATTCAAGTCAGTATTCAGTGCACAAAAATAATTTTATAAAGAGTAACATATTCTTATTAAAATGGTTTCTGAACAGATATTAAAATTTTTCCTTTTTTATTTCTTACAATGATTAGAGAAGAGGAATTAAAGAATTAATAATATCCTTAAATGGTTTCATTTAAAACAGTGATAAAATCCAAGTCCCTTGTCCACCAGGGGATGGTGGGACAAGGTTATAAAACCTTCTCTTGAGTTCTTTAGGAAAAAAAAAAACAGACATTTTTGCATTAAACCTGTTTGATGCTGGGGAATTGCTACTTGCCAAAAGGTTTGTTAGGATAGGAACTTGAAAGTATTACAGATGGATGGCTTTTTATCGAGTATCAATGTTGTTTTATTGATAATGAGGAATTAGCTCAATATTTACTGCTGACATTTTGAGACGTTGTTCTGTAATCCAAAATGATCTCCTATGATACAGCATTCGTTTCTAAGCTAGGATCCAGAGGGAGGAGAGCAGGCATTCTGCACAAAATGACATTTTGATGTACTCTGAAGAGTTATTAGAGAACTTATCATCCAAAGTAGTTGGATAGATTAGAAAATAAATAAGGACAATTTCATACAGATTGGCTGTTCTTAAAATGTTTGGAAGATTTTATATGAAGCACAAGTATTCAGACAATCCTCTGAAAAATTTTTTTAAGAAATTCAGGTCTGGGGTCCTCAGATTTATTCATAGAAAGATCTTGTTTCTCATTCTTTATGTATCTTCTTCCATCAGACACTTAATACATTGGAAAATTAAGATAAAAAGCAGTCTCACATAGATTTCCTGGAGTTTTGTGTCAGGTAAGCACTAGAAGAGCATTATTCTAGCACTCAGCTCAAAACTTGTAAGAATCAAAAGCTTATGAGAGCCTAAGAGGATAGCAAAGAGGAGACACTGAGGTTTCCTTAAATTTTCAAGAGTTCTGGTGCCATTCAGTTTAAAAAAAATAAAAAGAATTGAGCTTGCCTGAAATTGCTTTTCTTTGTTTAATTAAATCACTTGCCTAAGCATTTTTCTTCCCTCCTTTTTCTATAATAAACAGTTTGAGACAATTCAGGTATGGTTGGCAAAGGAATGTTACAAGCACATCTTAATGGTGCACTCAAGTGACTACAAGCTGCTGGCTTTCTAACCAGTGAGAAAAAAAAAATGAAAAAAAGAAGAAAAAAATAAAGAGAGTGAGAAAAAAAAAAAAAAAAGAATGTGGGGGAGGGGAGGGAAAGGGAGAGGATAAAGATAAAAAGCAGAAAACTTAAGAAGGGGAAGACATTGGTCTTTGAAGGGAACCAGAGGATCCTGGAGTCAGAAAACTAAACAATTGAACAGGGACACTGAAACAGTTCATAGGTTGCTTTGCTATAATTAGCTGTTAAATTCTTCCAGAAAATATGATCCACTTGCCCCCTTTATAGCTTTACAATTACCATTTATGAGGAACTCTCATGATGTATGTATAAATAAGTTAACAAGGAATGCCAAAGCTTTGTGTGACTCAACATAGGCTCCACATTTTCCAAGCCTTTCCGGCTACACTGAATCTTAACTTTTCCACTGTGACAGATAACTACTGTATGCATTAAGTTACATAGAGTATCTGAGACTTTTCAGCTTAGTCACTATTATGTTGGCGCAAAAAGGTGAATTTATGAGCCCAGCTCAGAACAAGCAAATATGAAAATTGTGACCACTTAATATTTTAAAACAGCATAATGTAATAACTTGCATACTTCTTTAGGAAGTAGAAGACTACAAGCAAAACTATAAAGAAGTTAGAGATGTCACACCACAAATTCACAGCCTGAAATGAAAGATCTTCATCAAGGAAGTTAATAACAACGGTCTGCTAGCCTTCCTGAGACAGGACATTGTTCTGACACTAATATAAATTCATTGAGTAGACATGTATCTATTGCAATATTTATTCATTTTCCTGTTGTCAACAATGACAAATTATTTCCTTGCCTCCCTTGGTTAGAAACTGACTTCAAAAATTCTCTTCAATGCTTTGTCAGTCGTATCTGCAAATGTTACAGAACTCATAGCGACTGTATTTTATCAGGCATGCAACAACAGCAGTCGCTACAGAATGGTAAGCGCTTAAAGAAATGCCAGCTCAATAAGGTTCAGACTTGAACAAATCCCCATCAAGCAGTTAAAACAAACACACAACACGTGGGTTTTCTTGTTTCAAGCAGCAGGCAATAGGTTTCCTAAACACCAGCACAGATCTCCTGGCTGTGGTAGGAAGCTAATCCGAGAGTAACAAATGCACCTCACCGAAAGGGGCTCCTTCCTTCAGCTCTGGGGGGAAGCATGGCACCACACCTCCTTACGGTCCTCTCCCATTTCTTCGCTGCACAACCCCTCGTAAGTCCTCTTCAGGGGATATAAAGCCAAAATAAACCTCCTTTATTTGAGGCCTCCTTGAAGCCCAGGTGCCGGCAGCGCGCGGGAAGGGGCGCTCCCGCCCTTCTGAGGGCGCCGCCGCGCCTCCAGAGGGCTGCAGGAGGTGGCTGCTGCTGAGGGCCCCGGGCTGCCATCCTGGCTACTGCCACCTTGCTTTAGCTCCTTGGAAGCAGGGAACTCCTTCCACCACCTTCCACTTCCCTGTGCGCGCTTAATTACTGCACCACGCGGAGATTTTAAAACCAATTAAGGCTTTCTTCCTCAGCTCCCCCTAAGCACTGCTGTATGCTCATCTCCGCGCCATTACGCTTGTGATTGTGGATCCGCTACCAACTCTTGCCCTTGTCTCTCACAGCACATTGCTACTGTTAAACCAAGCTCGCTCATGCAATCTTTGTTACAGCTGATCACAAGGACGTGCATTGTGCAGAAACAATGTTACCAAAGAAAAAGAAAATCCGAGAAACAGTTATCCTTCCCGACTCTGAAAACTTCACTTCATACTTAAATAGGCAAAGCAACATTAATTCAGCCTCAAGTAGGGAACTCTGTTCCATTAAAATTTCATTGATTTGCTGCTGATAGAAAATGAACCACCGAAGACATTGATAAAAAAGCTTTATAAAGAGATATGGCAAGTGATCATCAATTACTAAAGTGTAACTTGAAATGAATTTTAGCACCGTGGGGAGATGCAGACACCATATCACACACAGAGCATTAACCAGCAAGCAGGCTTCTCATTGATAGTTGTGAATTTGGTTCATTATTAATAGAGCTGGAGGAGAAGAAGAAAGATTTAAATTAAAAAAAAGCCCTGATGCTTCTTAATTTATCTGCAGCCTGTGGCCCAAAGTAAAAGCATCCAAGCCTTTTCAAATCACCTTGACTGTACGCTTAGCAGACAGAATATTTTTAGTCCATTGGATTTTGAACAAGTTCTAAGAACAGCTAGGTTAGCACTTCATGACTCTCTGTGTGGTGCTGTAGAACAGAATAAATAAAAAATGACCTAGCTGTGAAATACTTATTACCCATTTGTTTCTCATTGACTTCAACAAACTGTGCAAACTGCTCACCAATAGGAAAAAGGTGGCTGCAGCAGTTGCATAAAGTCTCCTTTTAGACCTTTGTAAACTGGCGGTTATGTAAGGCTGGGGGATAGAAGTATACAGTTTTTTTCCTATCGTGGAAAAAATTTCAAGGTTTCAAACATTTTTTCATTCTCTGATAATCCCACATATCCTTAAGTAACCAAGGATCTTTGACAGAGAATCTGATACCATCCTGACCTGGAACTCTGAAATCAACATTTCCAGCTCAGTTTAAGATGGAACACTGAAGGTCAAGCTATTCATTTTTCCTATATGACAATGGTTATTCTGTAGGATGCACATCTATATTTACCATGTGTATCAATAAAAATTACATGCAAAATTGCAGTCAAGAAATTCCAATGTACCCTGCATGTAAAAAAAAAAAAAAACAAATTATCTCTTTTAGGTGGATTTTATTTATTTACTTTTAATATTTCTTATTTGCATGCAACATGTTCATTGCAAAAGTTTTAGCATTTGAATGTGTAGTCAGAAATTCATATTTCTTAATTGGAACCTTCCATCCAGGAGAAGAGTGCAGCTGTGATTTGTCACAATGACAACTTAGAAAATTAGATCTTTTTCCTGCAGAAAGTTCATTAATAAGCTTAGCCTTTTACTTAACCACAGTATATATAGAAATGTCCGTTTTCAAAGAAACAGGAATAGTATGTTTAATTTCCAGTGTATTATTTATCGTTTCTTAAATTAATCATTTTTCAGCACTCAGAATATATAGCTGAGCACAAATTGAAATTTTACTGAAAAGAACCAAGTATATAATACAAAATGTTCAAAACTGTGATCAATATTCTTTTTTTTTTTTAAGGGTTGTCTACTTCCTATCGTGATTTTTCTGGAGAAAACATTACCTGAGGTCTAATTTAAACCTTCAGATACACACTTCAGTTGTCAACTCAGATTACTTAATGGGCTTGAAGTTCTGAATAGCTATTCACGGGGTATTTACATTCCCCCTTAAAAGGAAAATATAGAGCAGATGGATAACTAATCAAATGTCAACAACACTGAATATCTGTATTGACTTCAGTGCCTTATGCAGCACATTTTCTTTTAGAACTTATTAAAATACAGAAAAAGTTTGAAATAAACTTTTGCATACTCTTCATAATACTTTAAAGCTATTTATCAGAAAAACGCTGCTGCATTTTTAAAAAGTTTTGCAATTTGAAAATAGGACACTTCTACATTTAAAAATGCAAACGAAAGGCTTTAAAACCCCATTTCTTCCAGGGAAAAATGAAGGGTGATTTTAAGAATTGCCACATGAATTCCAGTGGATGTTGTGGTTACTCAGCATTGGAACTGGGTGAAAATTTTGGACCCACAGAACAGTTTAGTTACATGCACAGCACTTAAAGGCTTGTTATTTTCTTATTTTCTTTTTTTTTTCTTTTTTTTTTTTTTTTGTTTTGTTTGGTGTGTTTTGTTTTTTGTTTTTTTTTTTTTTAATGTACATAGGTTGCCATGCAGCACCTAAGCACACTGAAATTCAAAACATCAACCAGAATGCTGCGAATACAGGACTGACAAGGTAGCAAAATACTGTCAAACAGTCCAGAAATGTATGCATTCAGTCACTGCTCTCAGATTATATTTTTTCTTGGACATTCTAAGATAAAATATTAATAGTAAAAAATGATAACATAACACATACTTTAATACATCTTCCATGAAGTTAGACTGCTATGACAAACAAGAGGGGTTTGAGAGCTAAGAAGAAAGCACAATAGGTTATCTTACTAAGAGTGCTGCAATGTTTCGCATAGGCCACTGAAATGATTTGTTGTATTATTTAAGTCTATTATTAAGTTTAATCTCCTAGATGAGTTTCAGGTTTTTTATGA
The DNA here is from genome assembly GCF_038088225.1 of Cyrtonyx montezumae. Taxonomy (NCBI): domain Eukaryota; kingdom Metazoa; phylum Chordata; class Aves; order Galliformes; family Odontophoridae; genus Cyrtonyx; species Cyrtonyx montezumae. Next base: position 20,878,782 of record NW_027072045.1, on the reverse strand, counting down.
CATGGACAGCATTTCCTACAAGAGAGGAGTCTAACCTGGGACAGCTTTATTCCTTGTTGAATTTCAAGTGCTATAAAAATGACAAAATTTCATTATGCTTTATGTGGTGAGTAGTGTTTATTCTCCTACATTCTCATATTCCAGCAGTTATGTACAATAAATCTAAAAATGCTCTGCCCCAAATACCATATAGTAATGCATATTAACTTGTCTGGGAGAAGTAATTCCAATTTCCCTTTCAGGCAATCTAGATTCCAGGATTTTTTGGAAATAACAGGAAGATCATTAATAGTGCTCATATGTTCACATGGCTTGAGCATTAATGATGTTTAAAAGAACTTCTACTGAACAAGAATATGTAAACACTCCTAGCTCTATACACAAACTGTCTTTACAATACTCTTGATCTAGATCTTCACTTACTCTTTCTATATACTGCTCTGTACCTCTCTCGGTGTACCTAAGGATACTCATACAGTAACACTCCATTCAGGAGTTACTCACATGATGTATATACTGTATGAGTATTTTCCTGTTGTAGAAAAGTAGTGCCAATAAGTCTCTCCTTAGATCCTCCAAATGGTAAGGAGGTAAAACACTGTGTCTTTCCTGTGAAAAATTCTGTGAAATAAAGACAGTCCTAGCTTCTTTTCTTTCTTATTCTCTCAATTGTTCGCGTATGCATGACCTTCCTCTCTACAGAATTTTCATTAAAACAGAACAGGGAAGAAATGGCAGCAAAAATTTGAAGGAGACTTTAATATACTAAGTTTTTTCTTTGCACACAGATCAAAAGGACAAAGTCAAAAAAATAAATGTCAAGTCTCTTTAGAACTTATTTATTCTTCATAAGAAAAATCAAATATCAATATTTAATAAAGATATTATAAAACTATGTTACCTTAAATTTAAAACTACTGGAAGAAATTTGAAGAGAGCAGAAACAAAATTCACTGAAGGCTCCAGCCTAGTAGAAAATTTGCATTAGCTATGGGTCATAATGTAAATGTACAAGCTACAGGACTAATTGCTAGCAGTAAACAAATATTTGAAGAGGTTTCATGCAGCACTTGCATGGCAAGAAATTAGCTATAAAAATCAATTAAGTATCATTATCATCAGACAGTATGTCAGAAGATTCATCTCAGGAAACACAAATCAAACACCTGGTCAAGTGCAAACACATCATTCTGCAACTGATAGCCCAGTCAGGGACACATTATTACTTCACAGAGGTCACTAACCCCATTCTCTCGAGAATGGAAAAAGAAATCTTAAGGCAAAGGCATAATAAGACAGAAAAGAAAGCCAGTCCTTGAAAATGATTGAAAAACAGACTCAAACTTGTAAATGGTGCAAATAAATTCACACACAGAAAGAAAGAGAAAAAAACTATCTCAAGATAAAAAGGGCAGTTTGCAGTAAGATAAAGTTTGTTTTGTTGCATTAAGTAAAGAGAAGAATCGACTGTAGCAAAACATGGTGAAACTCCATTAACACTCTGCAGCCAGGCTTGTGGGGACTTAGAAGAATGAACAGAAACAAACAGTTCTGAAAACTGAATTGTTTCACTGTAGCCAGTGTATTAACCTTGGTTCACTTCAGCAGAGAAACAGGTTTTATGGATTTGATTAAAAGCCATTGAAATCAGTGGAAATTCTCACTCTGAATTCATGGTGTTTAGAAACTGTTTCTACTCAGTAAGTCTGAAGCTAATATCTGCTCTAGCTCCCATTCTTAAGTAGATATCTGTTGAGGCAGGAGCTATCTTTTTTCAATACTCAGCACAGGAAGGATTCTGAACTTAATAGCTGGCTTGGATATGCCTTTAAACAAGTAATAATATGCAAATACTCCTACTAGACAGTTATTTCATTACAGTAATTATAAGAGATAATAGACTGCCATCTACATTCTTTGAGAAGTCTTGAAAATCTCATTCATGACTACTGTCAATTCCTTTGCTTGATTTTTGCTCTTCTTTAGAGGGGATATCAATAGTAAACAGGAAATGTCTATGTATGCACAAACAACAGATTAAAACAAAATTAGGAAGAAAAAAATGCATCTCTGGATCTAAGAAGAAGAAAGAATACATCCTCAGAAGCTGCTTTTTCAAAGATACGTACAAATAAGCTTGGGAACTTGCACGCTTTTTTTTTTTTATTGCTATGAAACATGTAAAGAAAAATGTTTAATTTTTTTTCCTTTTTGTGGTAGCATTTTTCCCTGTAAAACAGAATTACTATAGTAGGTCTCTCATCATATTCCCAGTGGTCTCAGTGACAAAAAAAAAATTGCCTGGACACTTCATAATGAAAATACATAACACCTACCTCTTATGACCCAATAGTAGCTACTGCTAGAAAAACAGATCAGAAAGCAAGGCTTGAAGGTCACTGAATAATAGAATAAAGCTGCCCATTCTAAACAATGAAACTACAGTGCCGAAAATAATTTTGTATACAGAGATGAACAGCTTCAGAAAACAGTTAATGTAGATGTAGAACAGATACAGCATTCAAGGCTGTGAAATGGACCAGGCCAACTCTTGTGAAAGGTAGATGGAGCTCAAACTCACCTTGTCGCTGAAAGCTCTGAGGCCCACAGAGAAAAAGGGCAACCCTTAAAGCAGAGGTAGCAGTGTCTAGTCATTGTCCAAGGACAGCAAATATCCAAAATGCTTCCAAAACAATGTGATAAGCACATTTTTTCCTATTTTTTTATTCTCTTAATTTTCTGTGTTTACCTCTTCACTACTTTTTCTTCTTCCTACTAAATTCATAACTTTTCACAGCCCATTTAATTTCTGGAGGGCAAAAAGACACTTTTTTTTTGTTGTTTAGGAATCATCTCCCAGCTTGTTCTTTTCCCCACAGCCTCTCAGTGTATTAACAGCAACTGCACATCTCTACTGAGGAAAGTTTCTGTTCTTAATTTCACCATGCTATAATCTCCCTTTTGTTACCTTTGAAATTTATGTTAAGTTCCACTCTATTTCATTGCTGCTGCAGCTGCTGCTTATGGTTATATTCTGTCGAGTTTTTCTCTGCTGATGCTGTATGAGCTGGTTGGTTGTTTTCCACTATTTCTATGAGGCTACGGAAAATATTAAAAACAAAACAAAACAAACAAAAAAAAAGCAATTCCTTTCTTTGAGAATTCCAACATTTATTAGCATAATAAACTTCTTGGATGAAATTGAACTTTCCAGACAGCAATTTCATTTGCAGAGGAACTTAAAATAAATTTATTTAAAAGCCAGGTAAAATGAGACTGAGAAATGGATGGAATTGGCAGAAAAATTAACATGAATAAATGTAGTCCAAAGTGAAAATGATGATGCTCTTATGATGTTAACTACATCAGAACAGGACATGTAAGATAGCTATATCTCCAAATCTTCTTATCCCTGCAATAAGTAAGTAAGTAAATAAATAAATAAATGAAGCTTGCTGAGAACTGTGTAATTAGAAATAAATTGAACTATTCTCAACCACCTCTATGAATGTGAATTCCTTTCTACAATATTCTGTCTTTACACATTTCCAAACTCATGTACAATGAGTCAAGTAATCCTCAAAAATGTCTGGAAATTGCACATATTATTTTCCAGCATGCTCAGCAATCTGTCCTAAAATAAGTCATTTTATGTTTTTTTTTAATAGTTCATAAAGGTAAAATACCAGTCTGCAAAGATATCTGGCTGCAAAGATATCTGGCTCCATTACTTAGTGCTGTCTTTGGACCCTTAGTTCTACCGTTAGCTGCCATCAGACCTCAGAGGTAAGTATGAATAAATATTACATATTAAATATTACACTTCCTGACTTTAAAAGGTCTCTTTCCCCTGTCCTGTAAAATAGTAGTCCAGTTTATCTGTGACAAAACATGCATATGTGAATAAACTCAGACTTAAGTGCTTCTTGAGATGTCTGTATATAGGGAGCAAGAGGAGACAGTTTCTCTGAGAAAGGAGCTACTAGACATAGGAGCTTTTGGGGGGGATGGATGGTTCTTGCTGAATGTTTCATTTGAGGGCAGAGGGGAAGGCAGCTTACTGTGATGGCATTGATAGTGCCCATATTTGAAATGCACAGTGAATCACCACTGTGCTGTTCTGGTAGATGGATTAGTGTCCACAGGTGCACTGTGGTCCCAGATCAAACATACCAGGCTTCTCATTTAACAGAGATCATAGATTGTACTAGAGGAGTTAATTAAATCTACATTCAGAATTGCAGAGGTATATTCTATTTTGAGGGTCCAGATCCTGGTGATCTACAGAGGAATATACTTGAAAAAAAATCCAAGACATCTTGGGTATCTTGGCCCTTTATCCAGCTTCCAAGTCACTTTGTATCTCAAGATATCAACTGCCGTTAAGAGTGTTCTATCTCTGAAAACCAGCAGCTAAGAAAAGCCCAGTAGTCTCATCTGGGAACTGCGCACTAAGAACAGCTCCAGCTAATAGCCATTGCTTATTTACTGCATTTTCTGATTTGATTTGTTATGAGGTGTTACAGAAACCACATATGGCTCAGCAAAGGAAGATATTTAGTACTATAGCAAAGTAAACAAAGGAATCCCCAGCATGCATCTTGCACATAAGAAAAAAACTAAAGATGACAAGGTCAGTATGCGTTGTGGTTGCTGCTACAAATCAAATAGTGGTTATTAGAATAACAAGTTTATTCTAAACTGATTGTTTGCTGTACAGGAGGAAAAATCCCTCCTAAGCAGCTCAACTACACGTAGTTGTAAACAGAAATAGAATGACTGTTCTGACAGTCTCAGCAGCAGTGAACTTTGTCAGTCAGTATTGAAAAGCATGATAGCAAGACTCCAGCTATATCTAAACATTTGAGCAATCACAAGCTGAAAAAGGACATTTTAAGACTGCATCTTGTTTTTAGAAGTGCAAAACTGAGTGAAGAGATCATTAGTAGAAACTGTCAAATTTTGCTTTGGAAAAAAGAGCTTGTTCAACAATATTGGTACCTTATCCAATGTTCAACAACCATCTACACTTCAATCTGTTAAAAGTACATGATTTTGCACTTTTAATCTTAAATGTCAAGAAAATTAAGACAGCAACTTAGCTTTCAGTACAATTGGCCACAACCTTTTTAAAATGTCTGGAAACAGTCCTCATTTGTAATCTATCAGAAATTTTTCATCTTTAAAATGCTAGCAATATGCATAAAGTTGATAAATCACATGTGAAACAGAAATGTTTGGGGTCTTCTATTGAGGATACTCTTTGGCCACAAGACCAGTGGCTTAGAAAGTCTGTTAATTACTTCTCAGTGTTTACTTCTGTGGCTATCTATTATTACTGCAGCTATCCAGAACACATTCCTATAAGTCCTGGTTACTCAAATAAAGGGCTGTAGTCTGGAGGATTCTTCTGCTGTCCACATGGCTCCAGTAGCAGCTCCCCACCTGAGGATGTGATGATTTCTTCCTAGAAAGATAAAAACAATTGGAGTATAATTCATAGACATCTTTCCCTGTCTTCTAAGGAAAGAAGCTGAGAGCATTAAAACAAAATAAAATCAGTGGATTGGTAATCAGCAACAAAGCATACTTGATAAAAATAAGTAACAATCAGCAAAGGGATCCTCATCAACTATGTATTTTTTTCTTGCTTTACTTTGTATTTATGTCAGTGGTTACTTGTGATAGTATCAAATAGCGGTATCAAACAGCTGATGCACAAAAAATGCTGTGATTTGACACATCTCTAAGTTGCTATGATAAGAAAAACAGCTATAGAAGCATTGTTCTCAGTGATTAATTTAACAGACATACCAGTCCTACTGTTCTACTTCCACAGTCACTATGATGCTGGAAGTTCTCCCAGGTAGAGTGAGCAAGTGCTCAATGTAGAGTGCTTATATGCAAAAGCTTTCTGGCCAAGAAGCGAAAGATAGTAAACTTGCTAAGGCAAAGATAATCTTTAAAAATAGCATTTCTTCTTATCAATTTAATACTCACATGGTAAATCTGTAATTCTAGTTACTGATTACTAAAATGAATAATAATAATAAATTACTAAAAAAGTTAAGAGCACAGTCTTTGTATTAATTCTAGAGTAACAGTAATTCATTTTTGTTATTGCATAAGTTTAAGATATAGAGATATATCTTAAACTGCTGCGCTGCTACTGAATGCAACGGCATAAAATTTGATCCAAGTTTTAGGACTAAATTTTTCAAAAGACATCCAGTTTCCATTAAAATGCAGTGGAAATTTGATGCCTGGTTCCTTCAGAACACACACAAAGTCCAAAATGTGGTTCCATCCCAGTCACTTATCATGCCAAGTTCAGAAAATGCATTACTGAAATTAAATACTTCTGAGAAAGTTACAAGAAAGTAAATACAAGGATTTAGCAATTATGTAGGATATATTTATTACTGCTTGCTGAACAGTAATAACAGGTGCAAATAACTGAAACTGGACATTAACATTTTCTTTTCTAAGACATTTGTTCTTCCCACTAACAACCAGCAGAGTGATCTCTTCTTATTAATTTTTTTAATTGAAATGAAACAGTTGTTATTGAATAAGTGCAAACAACTGAAAGACTAGTTATGCCAGCCTTGCTTATTTTGATTGAAAAAGGAACCTTCAATAAATTTTGGTATCTTTGGAGCTAAGAAGCCGTAGTACTTGTGGCTAAAACAGTAAAGAAGCAGCAGTTTCTCCAGAAAATAAAGCAATAGCTATAAACCTATTATAGCTAGGTTTTTGATTTGGAGAAATCTAAATGGCATAGCCAGTTACCAACAGGCTGTGGGGCACTTGACAATGTACATCACCAGGATGGGTAGGCAGAGAAGCTTCTGAGAAAACCAGATGAGAGAAGAGATAATAAGCCTACAGAACTGATTGTCAAAGGGAGCAGTTTTAAAGTAGTTGTTAAGCTAGACACTTATAAGAGAACTGTGTGGTAACATAAAAAGTGAAGGAGTTACTCTGATAGGCTTAATACAGGGAGAACTAATAACTATTATCAGGGGATATCTAAAACAACTTTAAACTTCTAAACTAAAAGTTATTCTACTTCCAAAAAGTACTTTACTGCTGTCTGTAAATACTTAGGTTTCTAGTACAGACTGCCTATAGGATGAGAAAAGTCTTAACAAAAACAGAATAAATCATTTTCAGTCAACCTGAATGAGTTTGGGATTTTCTGCCCTTGATGACCATCTATGTTTCTATGAAACATATCACACTCTAATTCCTCTTCCTCGATGAAACATAAATACTGAGAAACTCAGCTTCATTTTGTTAAACCAATAAAATTCAGAACTGACTTACAGTATGCTGTACTGCTAATAATAGTTGTAATTTAAGGATTACAGCTGGAAGAAATAGCACACAGGTTTGACTGAAGAGAAGTTGCAAACTAAGTGAAATAAAGATTTAGAAGGGGAGGGAAATTAGAAGAAAAATAATACCTGCTTAGTGTCTATGAGATTGAATATTTGACATATTAAATGCTGTGAATGGAAGGAAGAAAGAAATGATAGAATTAGTTTGAAGTATGAATGAAAAAATGACAAGTGGTAAAAAGATGAAAAAAGAAGAGGGATAGAAAAATAGAAAAGTGGTTGAAGAGATATTGAAAGCATTAGTAAGGGAGGAAAGTAGAATTAAAACTGATGAAAAGGATGGAGAAAGAAATAAGGTGATGAAAACAGCCTGCACTACCAGAAACAGCGCTTCCATTTAGTCTTTGTCTGGTAAACAGGAAACACGTGTTAGAGGCAAAGTAACTCAAACCTATCTAAACTCGACAAAGACCTCAAGTAAATTACTCTCATGAAGTTGGTTTGGTAAGGAATGTTTACTCATGAAGTTTGGTAAGGAACGATTCTTCGCACATCCTTAAAACAAAAAACCTCCATGTTCCTTTCTTTCCTGCAGTGCTCTTCTCTGCTTTTGCACATTACAGTTCTCACATCAAAGGCTGAAAAGCATTGAAATTTCATTGAAAGACCTTTTCTGTGGTATTTCCCATGCAATTTCATAAAGCAAGGAGGCTCAAAAAGTGTTAGTTCTGTCAGCCCTTATTAGTCGCTTTTAGCCTATCAAAGTATATGTTGCATAAGACTGCTCATAAGGAAACACAAACATAAGCTATAGATTTGAAAGAAGGGGAACAGCTTTCTGATTCACTGCAACAAAAGATACCAACTATAAATGTTAAAGCAAGGCTTACTCTAGAATATATACACACACATATTCTTTTCCTTGCTATCCTCACTTCTTTTCTCTAGTGCGGCTTCAAATTACATCGTTACTCTTTAAATTATTAATCCTCTCCACTCAGCCATTGATCTCTACCTAGCAAGTGTTACCTTGTGAAAATCAATAAGATCTGTCAGTGTTGCATGTCGGTTTGGATCTACCCCCAAGAAGCTGTAGAAATCCCCTGAAGCATCAACCAGGAAGTGTTTGAACCCACTTTGTTGGCGGTAAGACAACGCATAGCCCCAGATTTTCTCACTGACTCGCACCAGGAACGTTCCTTCAGATTTATTCATCAGAAGCTCTTCTGCCTCCTGGCGGCTAATGATACCTGGCATAGAAAAAAGCTACAGTTAAGAAAAATAAACAGACCTGGCAGAACTTAGTAGAACCAATGAAACAAATGCAGAGCATAAGCAAAGCTAAAATTATGTAGCTTCTTAATATTCAAATGTTTGTAGGAGGAGTTACAGCTATGGATAAGCTATCTGCTTGTGAGGGTTAGCTATAGAGTATGTTATGGTGTTACGTGGGATATGTTTTTAAACTATCTGGTTAAAAATAATTTTTTCCCACCTTATCACAGTTTCAGAGGAAGTGCATAAACACAACTGGTACATCACACACATTATTTGTGTACGAGAGATCATTTAGTAGAACTAGCACAATTTGGCATTGCAATTGAAACTTTTCCATCTTTCTGATATTTGGAACTGTACTGCTATGCTTCTGTGCTTCTGATACTCAAATGTTTTAACACATCCTAAGGAATGAAAACCATGCCAGTGCCTGAAGAAAAAGCATTCTTTTTTCTGCTTTTCTTTTTTTTTTTTTTTTTTTTTTTTTTTTTTACAAAAAAACTTTCTTTGGATACATATAGATTAGCTGGAGCACAAAGAAACCAAATCCTGCAGCTAACAGAACTGCTAACAGTAATTTGTTAGGTTATGTCCTCACAGACTTGGATTTCTAGGAAATGCTGTTACAGAGGTGAACAAGAAACAAAAAATTGCAGTCCTTCTCTTCTTTAGTTAACATAACTGCAGCCATGAACTAAGCAGTACAAATTCAAAGGAGTGAATATTGGTTATGTTAATCAGAGCTGAGCTAGTGGTCACACTTCATAATAATAACAACAATAATAATAACACTGAGTTCATGCACCTTGCTATAGGACAAAAGAAGACAAAACATTGTGGGGCTTCTCGCAGTACGTAGCTGCCATCCTGTGATTTTATGTTGCTTTTCTCCTATGAACCAACTTAACTTTCTAGAAAATCTATCAGGGAAAAAAGCTCTCAATATCCTGGCCACTTGTTATATACATTCACCCTCCCTGAATTCATTCCTTTGCTGTAAGACAAACCTATTTATCAGACAGAAGAATGATTACAAATTCAGATTTTCAGAGTAAGGAAAGGATTAAGTTTAACAATAGCAGAGCTTTCAAGTTTGCCATTTTGTTCTTCTGTGCTGGAAACATTCATATCACTTTTTTCCTTTCTGGTCCCAGGATATAGCATGGAAGCTACTGGTACTTTTGCTTGCATACAGCAGAGAAAACCTGAAGTACAATGCCAAAGGTGTTATTAGAATTGCACCCAGCACTGAAACACGTCTTACTATACTCACAGGGAGTTTGGTTCCAATTTGCCTGATAGGCCCAGAGGACAATAAGTTAATGTCTCACAATTATCTGTAAAATACCAAATGTTCACTTTAATCAAGAACAGGTGTTGAGCTCAGTCATCCTGGATGCAAACAGGGCACAAACGTCAATAAATAATAAATGTACATGTTCCAAAGTTACTCTCTGTGAAGCTAAATAAGTAAATATTACAATACATATTACATTTAGGGGAACTGTTTGACATTATAGAACCCTGCACACATCCCAGTGAACAAGTGCTGAAAGCCACACTGTTTTTTAGTGTATTAAAAAGCATATCCCTGGAAATGACCATTAGTACAAAGCAGAGCTTACCTGAAAGGCCAAACTGTGGGATGTTTTAATTAAGCAAATATAGAAAATGATTACTGTGGGAGGTGCAGGCAGGGACTAAGGAGATCTGGATCCTAAAAGCAAGCACTGAGCACTATTAGGAAATATAGAAAAGTTCTTCCTCATTCCATTTTGTTCGACCTTGAGGCAATTAGTTTCTTTTACAGTTTTACTCAGTCCAGTGATGACAATGACGACAAAGGCTGATAGCCTCAGGGACTCTGAGGTTCCTAATGAAATATCATCAGTACTAAGAACAAACACATACATACATGCTCGGCTAAATAAGGTACAAACCTTGTTTTCTGGAGGATATTGCATCATCTTTACACCTGCAATGTAAAATAAGCCATAATCGTGCAAACATGTCCGCTTGTTTAGAAGCAGCATGCAACTGCTCCATTAGCAGTGTCGATATACCAGGTGCCACATGCCAAGAAATCCAACTCTTTGTGAAAGCAAAAATCCAGTCTTTTAAACTAACCTAATCTGAATTCACAAAGAAAGATTTTTATTGTTATTACAATGTCTGCTTGCTTGAAAAATCTTTTTTAGGAAAAAAAAATAGATGAGATATATTTTAACAAGTTCAGTGTTCAATGGTACATGAAAGAACCAACAGTTCCATCAACAACAAATGGCATATTAATTCCAATAATCAGTATTTATAAACTAATTCTAGGTTAAAAACATAATGCTAACTTCGGGGATAGGAATTGGGTGATGCTACAATTACCCCTATCTAATCCTAAGATGTGTCTGAATGGTTCTACAGCTCTGATGAGGAACAAGTTGGCCTAGGCAAGTGGTCAACTACAAAAAAAATATGTTTATAAAACCAAACAAAAACAAAAAATTGTATTATATGGTGAACAGTATTCTCAAGATACTTCTAAGCTTTGAATGATGATTATTATCAGGTATACAATATCAAATTCTTTTAGCATCAGTTAGTTTAATCCTGAACAATCTGTTCACCCTCTCTCAACTCCCACCAGCAAAGCTAAAACACTTCAGGCTTCCACATGACATTATCTTCTTTGCCAGAATGTATTTTTGTTCTGGGCACTTTATGTCATTGAGTAGGTGAGAAAGGCTATATTGCCCACAGCCAAGTTCTTTTTTGTTTTATTCTCTCTTCTACTAAAGATAGTGTAATAAACTATCAGCCAGATACTTCCCTCCCTTTTTCTCTCCTGACTCCATAACAGCTCAATTTCTTCCCTCCACTCTTTTCTATCTTTCAATTATTTTATTGTTCCATGGTTCAATTCTACATTGGGTGGTGATTGCAACACTGAAAGTCTTCCTCTACTCCTTCAAAAATGTTATACTTTTCTCAAGACAAGTAGAAAAAGAGTGGCACTGCTTACTCCTGGGGTGGCTTAGAGAAATAAGCAACATCTGTGAAACCCCTTCATGAACACTTAAAACTGTTGAACTGAAGTCAAGAAACTTTGTTTTCCCAAGGTCTGGTAAGAGGTTTAGAATCAGCAATGCCCTTCTTTATGCTAGTCAGGATATGAAATGGTAATGTGGAAAAGGAAATCACTAGTGCTTTGAAAGATATTCTTTTTTTCCTCTAATTCTTGCCAGTTTCTTAAATACAAGCAAACAAATGAACAGCATTTTCTGTTGGCGTAAAGCAACACTGCTACATTACTTACTTCAAAATTTTCTAAATGTAACTCTTCTAATGTTATTTATTTACTCCAGGCTGAAGACTTGGCCCGGAATAACAAAAGCAGTGTGTTTGCACAGCTTTGCAAAACAGACATTTAAAAAAAGACCTCATCAAACACCAGCATCTTAACTCTGAGTGTCTCAACACATACCAGTGTATTTGAATAGAAGTTAGCTACTCCACTGAAATTCAATTCAGTGACTCTTCACATGTTCAACAAATACTTTATCTCAGAGAATACATACTACATATGATCTATAGAAAACTACAGAAGAGCAGAAGAGTTCTGACTAGGAGAGGATCAAAGGTGTAACTCCTCTTGAAAAATGGAAATCCTAGCAGCTGGCTTGATTTTCAGTCCCTTTACATATACTGCATGCATCCGTCATATACACACCTACGTGTCTGCTTCAAACATTCTAGTGTTGCAATACTTAAAAACATAAGCAATTCTATGTTTTTAAGGAGATAATAACATTTTGAAAGACAGTAATTTCAAATTGTAGAACAGGAAGTTATTAACCATCAACTGATCTGTTTGCAATTAACAGCTTCCTTTTTATATATACAGCAAGAGTAATGAGCAAGAAGCCTGCATGCCACACTCATTAAAATCCACACAGCCATCCATAATAAGACTAATCTCTCACATCACTGTTTTCACTGCTGAAACACCTCACTGTGCTCATATCCACTGTTTGGTCTTCATAAATTCTCAGCAGGCATCGATGAAAGTCAGTGGGTGCCATTTTTTCCACATGGAAGAATTTAATTCCTCACCTTGGCTTCAGACACCTTGCCATGTCAGATGGCATTTTGTCAAACTGCCCCTCCACTGCCGTCTGCCACGCAGCAATGATGTGGAACGGAATTTTGGTGGGAAGGTTCCACCCCTACTGCCATACTGCCAACATCCACCTCTGGCACTGTGGGCCCACATAATACAGCAGGAGACATAACTTTTGAGATAGCCCTGCTACCATGTGTAATATCCACGGCAATACAGAAACATATCTTGGTCTCAATGGTCAATAGATCTTTAATAGACTCATATGTATTTTATATAAAACAAGAGGTTGACTGCAATTAGAGAGATAGTATGTACAAACAGAGCCCGGAAATGTTCATCTGCTCCCTTGCATCAGAAACTACGCATTTACCTGACGTGTTCTCTCTTCTTGTCTATTTTTTCATCAAATTGAATTCACTTCAGTGTGAGAGGTTTTTTCTCCCAGAGCAAAAGCAAAGTAAATGCAGGCATGAATAAATATTTATGAGAGCATTCATGCCAAAAGTGCTTTCATGACCATTATGAAAAGCATTCTATTTCATGCAAAATTGATTTGTTGAACAATCCTGAGTATTTTCATATAATCAATGATTAGGAAAGAGACTTATCCTGTTTATTCAACTTAAGACATCTAACTAGGGAAGTGTGTGATCTATTTCACCAGTCAAAATTAGGAAGGAAGACACCGAACACAGAGAAGCCAATACTAGTATTTCCTTTGTTTCAATGGAATTAGATCAAAACTCACATTAACATAAATATTCTTGTCTATCATCATATGAATAATTTACATACTAAATTTCATATGGACATATGACACCTTAAGCAATTATAAACAAAAGAGCAAACATGAGGAAATGTAAGAAATTATAAATAATGAAAAGGATTGTAGTTGTCCAATTATATGGGCAGGTCTAGCCTGTACTTTTATAGCGAATAACTGAAAGAAATAAGAATTTGCTAAGCATTTGCCAATCATTTCTTCGTATGAAACTGAAAAATAGAGCTGGACAGACATACCTATAAAATTATGCCATTTGGAGTAACATAGTTTTTAACTGAAACAGAAAAGTTCTGATTTGTGGAGAGGTGATTGTCATAGCTTTTTCTGCCTACATGATCACAAAGATTAAAAAAAAAAAACACGTAGTTGGATATAAATAACCAGCCTACTCAGATCTTTATGTGTAAAGGCAATTTGTTTTGAAGGAAATCATGAGAAAAGTAAGCTGAAATTTCAAAGAGATCCTACTGCAGCTAGGATGCTTTTCGATGAGCCTACACGGGTTTGTTTGTTCATAATGTTTACTGAAATCATAGTAGCGTGTATAAAAATCAAAACACAAGTTTGAAACCGACTTCTATAAAAAACAGAACTCTCATCTCTTATACTTCTTGTAAATATATATATTTGTGTTAGCAATATTTTTTGTTCTCTATCAGCCCCCACATGGTTTAAAATGCTGCTCACTTGGTCTTGTAAATACCCTGCATTTTATGCAGTATAGTTTGACAAATCCACCATAAAAAGCTGAATTCAAAAGATGGACTCATTCAAATTTTGAATGCAAGAAAAAGAAACAAACTTTCTGTCACAAATGCCTTTAAGTCCGAAGAAAATACAGAGACAAAAAAAAAAAAAAACCTAAAAAGGAAGACAAATATTGATAAATATCTTGTAGGGATGAATTTTTATTTCTTTATTCCAATTTACTACATACATTACACAGATCACCTAAAGAATTTCAGTAGATGCCTTCCATATTCATTTGAGAATCCCAGATGATTTTAGCACGCACTTGCGATAGGTAATTTCTATGATCCATGAAGATATTTAAAGCCATCTCTCAAGTAAGAAAGATACTACTACGAAAGCTGAAAAGAGATGTGAAACCTGTTTAACGTGAATATTCAAAAACAAAAAAAAGAAAAAAAACAGTGGGTGCATCCATTTCACTGAACTTTAAATTATAGAGTAAGAAATAACTGTTTAAAATTACATTATTTAACATTGAGAATACCATAAAAATCACTTTTATGCTTTAAAATGTAACAGTAAACGGAAAATATTCAGTACCTGAGCCAAGAGTATGCATTAGAAGTAGTACAAAATCATCAAGTGTAATTGTGCCAATGTAAAAGGATGTGAATTTATTCCTGCAGTACCAACACCAGAAAATGTAGAGGTTTAAAAAGGACATAAAAGCCGTAGCAACTTAACCTCCTTCCTGTTAGTGGTAGGATAAGCTCAGTATGCAGACTCTGTGTAAATATTTATGTAGGACACAAAAAAAATACCTAAGGTGTTCTACAACTGAAACTGTTAAAAGCCTTTTCACTTTTTTTTTTTAATTGGAACCCATGAGGACCAGTGCAACAAGTTCCCCAGAAAAATCTCTTGCTCCCTCTGCATAAGAATTCCAGCTGGGTAAAGCTGCCTGACAGTCTGTGGTAGCATACCAACACTAGTATAAGCTACTATAAGAAAGTACAAGAACAGCTTGCAAGAATACTCATCTGTGAAACTAATTGAAAAAGAGGGTCATAGATTCCGGAGACCACAACGTATGAAGATATACGTAAGTAACAAACACTAGCTAAGAAGAAAACTGAAGCTGAGGAACTAAGGTCTAGAAAAAGGCTCACTTTTTCCTTTTTTAGTTTCCTTAATATAAATTCCCTAATAAAGTGGGACAGAAAAGGCTCAGAACAGATGTTCAAATGCATGACAGCAGCTACTAGCTCTAGCCTAGGAAAAGGTCAAATATATAAATCCTTCAGTCACTCAGAAATGTAAAAAGAATAAAAGCAGCAAAGAAGCAATCACCTCACCCCTTCAGTGCAAGAACTGAAGATACAGTTCATCCTCTCAAGAAAAGCAGCCTCTGTATCACTCAAAGCAAGTTTCCTCAGGTAGCCGTTTTCACTTCTCTCCCACAGGTGCAATTCTCTATGTGAACTCTGAAGTTAAGTGAACACACTCACTGGTGTTTGTTGGCAAGGGCGCAATTCATCAAAAACCTATGAAGTCTAGAATGAATTCTTTATGTTATCCTTGAGACTACCAATGTCACATACAGTTTAAAGAACTTTGTTATCAGTTGTGGTGGCTTATAGACTGATACGGAGCTGAAATAGAATAGAACACATGTACATCACTCTAAAAGTAATACCTCTTATTTATTTCCATAAAAAGTACAAAAGCTAAAAAGAGCATAGTAACACTATTCGATAAATTGCTGCCTGCAAAACACTATTTTTAACACAGTCACCTCCATTATCTATGCATTTTCAGCAGCAATGTATAAGAGCCTGTGTGCCACGCTCTATGCCACGCTTTTAAAAATCTGCACCAGTGGAGGTGACCCAGTGCCTCCACTTCTGAAACACACCACCATCTTACTGTGCCCACATTCACAGTTTGGTCCACATAAATGAACAAGCATCAATGAAAGGCGACGGGTGATATTTTTTCAACATGGAGGAATTCAGTGTCACACCTCTGCTACAGACACACTTCAGTGTCAGACACCATTTCCTTATACCGCCCCTTTGCTGCCATCTGTCACCTGGCAACCAAACATAACAGAATATTGGCAAGAAGGTGCAACCTCTACTGGCATACTAACAACATCCACCTCTGACATTGTGGGCCAACATAATAAAATGGGAAGCTATATTTTCAGAGACCTTTGTATGTACCTAGGTCAAATCTTGTCATTTTTCTGACATTTACAGCAGAATGTGCAGTTAAGTATATGCACAAGTATTTTCAGCAGTGAGATCTTGCTGTGTACCAACTTAGTAAAAAGGTTTTCTCTCTTTCCTTTTAAAGTAACTTTGTTTTCTTTAAGATGGTACAAAAAACAAATAGTGAAAGAAGAAATCAATAGTATTGTGTGAGAAAAGCTATGGCTGAGACAACAATAGCTCTATCTCTGCTGTTTCAGAATAGTAGCAATAAAGACTGAAAAGCAAAGCAAGGGAGTAAATCAAAGACAACTGGTAATAGAAACAAAGCTGTTAAAGCCATCCACCATCTGCTGTTAATGCAGAATAAGCTCATATGGGACTAGATTTTTAAGAGTTCTATTCCCATTCCAGCATCAAAATAAATGTCCAGGTTTTAAAATAGTAATAAATAAAATAAAATAAAATGCCACACACCATCACAGTTGAAGTGCTTTTGTTTGTTTGTTTTTCAAAAACAAGAACAAAGAAAAAAAACCCTGACCACAAGTGTCAAATCAGGAGTCCAAAAGTCGAGGATTGCAGACGTTCTATGAAATGCTTTTCCTACTTACAGGCAGTGATAACGCAGATACTGCTGTGCTTCATGTTGGTAATCTAATTTAAGTCCCAGTAAATAGTATAGTGACCTTAACAGTTATAAAACAAGGGTCTATAGGCCTCTGTGCTGATAAGAAAGAAAGACTGGCAATAGGTCACAAAGTACAACCTAAAATACAGGTAAAGAAATAAAAAGCTTCATGTATGCAAAGATGAACAATGGGAGGGAAAACTGGGATGTACTTGGAAAGTAACTGGTAGAACATAAATCTGAAGTAGAATGGGCATTTCACCGACAGGTTTCTGGTACTCAGCAGTCAGCAAGGGGCCAGACTTCTCTGATTTACAGTGGCAACGTGAAAAGACACTGGTTAGGTTCTTCTTCAATGTTCTTCTCCTTTGCAACCATCCTGGTAGTTAGAAGATATACACAAAACTGGGAAACAACACTTCAGTGAATTTCAGCTACCTCGCCTATAAGCCTTGCTTAGCATGGACAGCATGTTCTGGGCTACAAACAGATATGTATAGAATATGAAGGCTCAGAGGAATAATGTGTTTCTGATGGCATGTGATCCCTTCAGGCAAGGACGAGGAATATTAATAACACACTATGCTTTTGAACAAGCTCTCCTTGAAGACATACGGCGAATTGAACTATCCTTTGCCTCTACTTACAGGAAAAATTCAACAAGAAAAAGTGTCATAGGTAAAAATACACAGTACTGATGTTCTGTTTTGTTTTATAACACAAACTCATCTCTCTGTTCTGTCAGGATGAGTTCTTAAAAAAAAGGGAAGTTCATATCTCAGAATCTTTCTTAATTCCCTGAGGAAAAGACTCTTTAAAGCAATTAAAAAGCTACTGAAATTCTGAAGGAAATAAGTGTCCTCCACTTCCAGGGATCTTTGAAAATTCTTTCTAAATGTGTAACACAGTTCTAATGGGTATTTTCCTTCACATCTACAGAAAATCACATGTGCTACATCCATTGTTGACAGTGTGGCTCAGAGTTAATTCCCTATGCACTTTGCTGAAAACATACCCATTAATTGTCTCCTTTAAAGTTCATTCCACATCCAGACTATCAAATACTGTAAAAGCCTTTTATACTTACTGTCAAAATATTTACACCATATTCACTAACAAGCAGTGCAGCACATAAAAGACAGGCGTTTGCATTACTTGCCTGAATACAACACTTGTATAATAGAGCTATAAATTTGTCTATTAATGTCTCCTCAAAGCACAGTGCTGGTTTCTCTCTTTCCTTACATTCAGATCAGCATATAGAATGCATTAGCCAGAAGGAAAACAGATTTCAAACTCTCTTTTCTCTTTGTACATTCTTACTTACTGCCTATCAGAAGAGAAGACATTACAACAACAGTACTTAACCTTTTATGTTTCTAAGTTTAATTCATATGTATGTATATATTCAAATTCTTCTATAGAAATGGGCTGTCCCGCATTAAACTTTTGCTATTACCCGCCAGATTTTCCTCATCTATACAGTTTCTGAAAAGTAGGTAATTTTAAAAATGGAACAGTTTACCATTCCATTTTCAGTGTTTTCTTAAACCATATTCTATGCGTGTAGTTTACCTGTTTATGGTCAGTAACTTAATAAAGATTTAGAGTTGGGAGGTGATGTGCTTGAACAGCCTGCCCAGAAAGGCTGTAGATGACTCATCCGTGGAAGTTTCCAAGACCAGGTTGGATGGTGCCTGATCTAGTAGGTGGCAACCCTGATCGTGGCATGGGGGTTGGAACTTTGAGGTCCCTTCTAACGCAAACAATTCCATAATTCAGCCCTTATATGACAAAGAGGTCAATGTATCCTACCAGATACATTATAGCATGGAAATAAGCATATTCATGGAGAAGTCTCCACATCAGAAACAAGTAGTCTTTGAAAGAATATCAGTATGCTAATCCAAACAGGGAACTTTGTTATAAATATTACTCTGGTAGGATACATTGACCTCTTTGTCATATAAATGGAAGTCAGGTGTGAAAAAGCAAACTATACAAACTATCAGCAAGTCTTTGTGATAGATGCCTAATATGACTACTGCAAAGCAGATACTAAAACCTTACCGTACCACTTCAAATATTAACATTTGTAAAATCAGTAAAGCACACACAGGAATTGCTTACTTGAGCAGCCTGACAAGGCTAGAAACTGTAGGGTGGTGTAACACACACACACACACACAATATGTGAAGCAAAGTAGCTGATTTAAGCTTTCATCCTGGCTGAGCAATAAAAGAGAAAGAGGTCTGCTCTAGTACAACAGTCAATGATAGACTGTTGTGTGTGAAAATTGAAATACTTGGTGTTGTTTTGAGTTGTTTTTTTTTTTTTAAAGTTGGACAATATCATATTTCTCCATGCATATAAAATACTTGCATTCGTTTGGTCTCAATCATGCAAGCAACACAGGAAAAAGAAAAGCAAATTCTAGCTTGTGGGTATCACTTCTGAGCAATTCTTCTTAACCATATCAGTCACTCATCTGGCAATTTCCCATTTAAATCCTCATACTTTGATTTACTGAATCTGAATGTCTGAATTCCAGAAGGATAGAGAAAATCTTCCAACATGCAAATGAAATCTATATCAAGGGGAGAGATAAGAAAGCTGGTCTGTGAAAGGAGAGGATAAGAGATCAAAAAGCCCTCCAAGGATCTGCTTATGTTCTCATAACTCCAGCCATCATAAGTCCTAGCCCCTTCTGACTACTTCTGAGGACAGCATAAATATGAGAAAATATATAAGATCAAGCTTGTAACAAGACAATTACACAAAACCAAATAAACTTCATGGTGAGATTTTTTGCTCAAGTTTTCTGTAGAAAGACAAAGTTGAAGAACTGATTTAAAAAGTAAGTCTGTTTTTATATAACTTCTTCCTGGGTTTGCACAACCAATTTTGAAGCAACATTGCCAGGGGTGGACTATAAACAAGAATGGTGCATAGAATAGCACTACTATCAAACAGCCTTGCCCATGACATCCACACAGAGATGTTTTCAATAAGCTTGTTACTGACCAGTTGGTAGCTGCTGAAAGAGAGCTGGGAGGCACAGTAATGAACACGTACAACATTTAGGAAAGTGTGCGAGGCTGAGAGAAATCATTCTTTGAATTAAAAAAGTTCATTTTAAAAAGAATTTACAGAAAAATTAATATAACAGTGGAATTAATTTGGAAGTCAGAATTATCCACCACTGGAAATTTTAAAGGTTGAAAGCATTAGAATCAGAATTCTGAGCAAGTTCTCTGATACGGCATGCAAGCTGCATTTGGAACCTATCACTCCAGACACGTGCTCTCCTTGTATGTGTACATTACTACTTTTTGCAAGTGGAAAACAACAAGACGTAACAATTGAAAACATGGAAATTATAGTATCGGTCTTAGAGAATACTTTTGAAAAAATACATCTTATAATTCAAATAGTGAAAACCTTACTGCCATGACTTATAGCAAAGAAAATGGTAATAAATGTTGCCAGGCTTACTACTAGAGAAGCCAGATTTTAGTTGAAGATCTTTGTTTAGAACAAGACTTCAACAATTACAGTTGTTAGAACAGTTAACAATAAATGGGCATCTCATCACTTGACAGATGGGAAATTTCAATGGTTTTACCCCAACAAAAAATGAAGTAAATCATTAACGTCAGGGAAAAAAAAAAATCAAATTCATGATCCATATCTATATTGGAGCTAGTCAATGCAAATATTTCAGTTTTATTATGTTTTTAAATATTATTGCATTTTATTTTAAATCTTTATAACTGAAACTTCAAAGCAAATGTTTTCGACTCAGAAGGAATTTCTTATGTTTAACAACAGAGAACATTTTTTGTAATACTTCTTTGGTATTTCCAGGTCAGAAGATTCACCACAAATTAAGATTCTTTAACACAGCTTTTAATTAACAGTCCTGATTTTAAAAATTATTTTAAAATTTCAAGTATTCCAAAAGAAAACATGCTAATCTGGAAAAAAGTCTTAATTCATTTTGACATAAATTAGCTACTATCACATAAATATATGGATATATTGACTATAATAGATCTTATTGTAGAAAAAAGTAGATGAAAGAGTGAGATAAAAGCAGAAGGAGGCACAGGATTTATGAGTTGTTCATCACAAGTAGTAAAGTTCCTAACTAACTTGAGTGCACAATGCCTCTGCAGAAATTTGTTTTAGAGTTTATATCCTAGTAAGCCACAGTGAGAGGGTCTTAAATGGATAAATTGGCTCTGAGAATGATTCTACATTATATCCGTAAGTTTTGTATTCCCAAGAACTAACACTGTTACTGTTGTGCTTAAAGCCACAATAATAGTAACATTTATAACATTTCTAATATATCATATCCATAGGCAAGAAAATACTACTTCAAAAGTTGTCTAAGCACATTTTGAAACTACGTTTTTTGCTCCTGCTGACATATGCATGCAGTGTCACTTCTAAAAGTACTTTGCAGTTTAGTTCAATCACTTTCTAAAGTAACATAAAATGAATTAAACTGCCCTCTTTCTACAGCACAAGAAGAATCAAGATTCAGGTACAATACTAATATTATTGGATAACCGCATCACATAAATGACATTTCTGTAAGACTGAAGAACACTAAGGAAGAAACAAATTACACATACATAGTAATGACAATTAAACTTCAATTAGCTTTTGAAATATGCCCATACCATAAAATTATTTACAGATGTTTTAAAAACATCTTATACTCATATTCACACGCAGACATGCAGATGGGCCACTGTTTTGTAAATAACACAATCAGAATATTTGGGTATTTAAATTTTGGTTAAATGGAGCTTCTGCTCATTTCTTGGGTGACATATGTACCTAACCATTAATAGGAACGTTTGTCAGTGTTAGTGTTTAATGTCTTTACTAAGAAGAAATAGATGTTGAGCCCCATTGTGGCAAGAGAGAAGGAAAAGAAGGGTTTAAGAGAAATCGCAATACAAACAAACAAACCCCCTTCTGCAAACCCTTCTCTACACTGAGCATAAAATCTAGTACATCTTAAACCAAACTAATTTAGGGGATTAAGTACTCCACAAAAGAGTAATTTCTTGATATCTTCAGAGCAATACATAAAGTAAACCACTGAAGATTAGCTTCATGTCATTGCTCCTTTTCAGATGTGAAAACAGCTGTTAAACTGAAACATCTGGATCCTTTGCTAACAGTGTTTTATCACCTCAGTAAAGGTAACATCTTGTCCTCATTATGCTATGCTGTCAGAAAATATCTCCGGAGTAATTAAGTTGCATAGTACAATATCTGCCATTTAATTTTTCTGTTTCCATTTTCTTCAGAAGACTTGTTTCAATTTTTGCACAGATTGGACTTTATCCATCCACTCAACTAAATGTACAATTAAACAAGAAGTCATTCTTTGAAAAACGGTGCAAGAAGAAATACCTACAAATCGACAAAGGTTTAATCTCAACAAGAAAGACAAGTCAAGGACAAATATCTATCTGTAAGGATAAACTGTGCAGTGCTTAAAAACAGCAGACATGTTTCACTAGCTCCAAAATAATTATTACTGACTGGATTCTGGAATATTTTACATAGCATGTAATTTCATAACTGCTAGTTAAAAGATTAAAAATTACATATAGGGTATAAAAGGAAGAAGCCTGGAAATGTGATTGATTGTTCCAAGGGCTGAAGTAATTTGTTTTTGTTTTGTTTCTATGCCTGTTGCAGAAATAATACTTACAAATACTTAACTAAAGTGCTTTCCACAATGGCAATTAATTTGCAGTTCTACCTAAAACAAACATTAAACATCACAGTCACTACTATTAAACAGAATAGTAAGATTTGAACATAAGGACTATTAGGTATTCAAAATGTACTTGTTTGTAAAATGAAAAGCAAATCTATCTGTAAATAGGCAAGTGTCAACATTTCCTGTAAATAAACATTCTGAACAGTGAAACAAAATGTGCAGATGTACGGAAAGGTATTACAATTTTACCAGTTGACTATGGAGAGGTGACACATGGGTTGATCGTGTTCGGAGCCTTCTTACAGAGTCTTCCTGGTATACTGCTACATTAACTGGCTTTATTTTATGCAGGTATTGATCTGTCATTCAACACACTGAGAATGCATTATGAATACGATTTCATTAATTCAACAGTCTCACTGAAAGAGCATTTGCCCAATGAATAGACACTGAAATGTCTAGAAGTTAATTGAGTAACACGGTAGTAAACAAAATATCACATTACATCCTTGAACAAGCTGCTAATTTACTAAAGCTGCTAATATTTTCCATTGGCCTTTTATATTGATACCAATTTGTATTGATGTATCTATGTCATTTTAATTTTAGTTTGCTTTTTATCTGTCTATGAACATTCTGATTCCTCGTTGCATCCAACAAGAGTCATTAAATGTCTAGTTTGACCTTCAGCTCAATAAACAAGAGTTGACTTTTTCGTTCTGAGTCTGTTATACATTAGACCTGGGAAAGCAGCCAGGGCTCAGTCAGGTAGGGTCCAGAATGGCAATGCCCACAAGGAGCAGAAAGATCCAGCTTCTCCCTTCCCATGGAAATTTTTCTTGCACCTTATGTCATAGGTGACAGCTGCTGTATGATCCCAGAATGAAGCAGCTAACTTCAAGAAGAACCTAGACTATTGCTACAAATTTGGCCCAAAATTTATGGCCAGACACTCTATTACAAACACACTGAAGAAGATATCAGCTTTAATGACAATTATATAGTTCAAATTTCTCTGCAATCAACAAGACTATTTTACAGCGTAAGGTAAGTAAAAACTTTCTGGAGCCTCTGATGATAATGTTCTTCATCATGGATCAGACACAGAAGAAAGGCAGCTGAATGCAGAAAGACATTTGGTTGTTGATAAAAAATACACCTACCAATGAAAAATAATCAATTAAGACATCTCCTTTCTATAATGAAATGAATCAACCCAAAAAATAGGTAAATTTAAGGAAATTTTTGCATGTGCATGAATATGCATGTGCACATCACATAATGGTCACTCGCAAACAGATACGCCCATGTTGGTCTTCAAAAAACACATTTCACAATGTACATAGAAGACCCCAAATGCTGAAGAAGCTGTCAAAACTTTGTACAGAAATCTCAAGGACAGCTGTAACGGCGAACCATAATAACAGAAGAGCTCACTCAATATAAGGAGAAAAATCAAAATCACAGATAACACATGGAGTCCTGGAACTGAAATTTCACAACTTACCTAATAACAAAAAACTAGGCAGAAAATACGCTGCCTTCTTTGTTTCAAAGCTTTTTCATCAGTGAAGGAAAATGTTTTTACCTGATAGTATATTTAATGTATGCAAGGTTTAAGAATGCATGTTTTTTTTAGTAGCTGTCAAATCTGAAGTCTATTTATATTTGTGACAACTCTCTATATCACTTTACTGGACTTAGAAGGGATCTTTCTACGTTTTTTAAACTAAGCAATCATTAAGCTCTTTATTGCTAAAATCAATATGAATTAAAATCATGCTACATTTAGAACATTTTGTCGTATTCGTATTAAAATAACAGTTCCAGGTAGATTTCTATAAAGCAGTTTGATCGTGGTATTTTCTATAAGCACTTAAACTATACTTCTTTTTCCAGCTCAAAGAAAAATAATAATGGTAACTGATTTCTCTAGTCATGCAACTGACTTGAATTGAGAACTTCAAGCTAACTTGTTAATTACAGTCCCTTCTAGCTGCTTGCAACATTCTTGTATTTTGGTTTAGTGAATCAGACACTGAAGTACTGTTGAAAGTCCAACAGGAATCATGTTTGCATAGTAAAAACTTCATGGCATGATAACAACCACATGTAGCTTTTGTAATGATTCAGATCTGATGATTCCCTGGGGTCCACCCAAGTTCTCTGTTAAGCCACTAAAAACGGTCACCAATAGCCCAATTTCCTATAACTGGAATTAAAGTAAATAAGGTAGCAGCTAGGCACACACTCACACCAAGATGAAAACAGAAATGTTTTCTTAATTTCTAATGTGAAGCCTGAACTTGAGTCCTCTGTTTAATCTGATTTTCATCTATTAAATAATTTCAGTTTACATCGTAAGAGGTTCTGCGAGTATGCAGAATCCTTTATTGCAACCAAGATCCTAAGATCTCAGAGCTTACATGCCCACTCCAAAAACAACAGCATGGTTAAGAGTGAAAACAGAAATGAGCTCCACGCCATGATTAATTAATTTCCTAGTATCTTGTATTGAAATGTCTATAAATGTTTGCATCTCACTACAAATCCAAAAGGATCTTTTCATCAGGCACAGGTGAATGAATTTACAAAAGCTATGTGCATTCCAGAAAAACAGCAGTGACAGTGTTAACAGTAATGGCAGATTGTTCCATGGAATTCTATGTAATTTAGATTTTAAACTTTAATATCATGGATTAAGATCTATTGTGTATTATATTACAAGTAGTAATCCTGTATGCAAAAGTAAGGTACAATGCAGACACAGACAATTTGCTAAACAGTGTATTAATCTGTTGAGCTCTTTTGGAGTTTTACCTCATAAAGATTGACAAGATAGTGATTTGACTGTCCCATTCACTGAAAGACAAGAAGGAAGAAATGACTTTCCTGAAATTGAAGAGGGAAGAGAGTAAGTTTTCATTTCTTAAACTTTTGCAGGAAAAGAGTGGATTTACATTTCCCACTCTCCCCCTAATTCTGCCTCCATGCCAGAATCATATCGAGAAGCTGTACATACAAGTTTAGTTGCCAACAGACTCATAGAAACCTCTATGCTTTGTTTTTGTATCATCTCCTACTGTTTATCTCCTGTGGGGAGAGCACTTTTAGTGTCATGATCTGCTTCTAACTGGTTGATCTATAGTTAAGGCTAACCAGAAACATAATTTTGTGCAGGTGCATGCTTTTCCCCCCTGCACGACTACACAACATACCTGCTGATACCCTGTTTGAGAGAAGTAAGTTTGCTTAGCAGGAAAATAGCATGGTTTCAAAAGAGCTGTCCAACTGATAACCTGTAATCCTTTGCCTACAGGCTGGATCAATAGCACTGTGGTTTCAGTACTTTGTGTATTAAGACAGAAGGACCAGTTAGAAAACTGTCTGCTGAGCAACTAAGAAAATTTTCTGACCTTGTGTCTGAAGATATTTGCCGGACTTCAAACAGAAAATACTGCAGGTAAAATAGTAAATATGACTTAGTCTAGGATAAGCTGAAGAAGGGTAATTGGACACCTAGGATAAGCTGAAGAAGGGTAAGTGGACAAGGTAGAATATATGTTGCTGTAACTCTGAAGGCAAAGAAACAAGTCTCGGTTAGATGTCATTTAGATATGGACTAATAATCAGAAGGATATCAGTAGTTTATCCAACAGTAACAAGGTTCTACCCAGAACACATGTGCTATGCTAGAAAAAGTGATGTGCCATTCAAGAAATATCCAAATCCAGTACTTAAAGTAGTACAAGCTGAATATCTTGTGCTGGCAACAACTGATGTCTAAGAACAAGCATGGATGAAATAACTAACTAATGAAAGCACACAGCTGACACTGAAAGGAGAAAACATGGCCCACTGTCCTAGCGAACAGACTATAATATATGCAAAAGGAAAGCACAGCTCAGATACAGGGTGTTGCTCAAACACCAAGGCTTTCTGCATTCGCTTGTTTCACAATATGCGATCACCACAATTTCCTCCAGTTACAGAACACGGAACCTTTGTAGGTAAAAAGCACATTCTACTTGAACATATTCATCCTTATTTTCTTTAAAATGCATAAATTTTAGGTCTTATCATATGCTTTTTACATCTTTTTTTTTTCCAAATAACCAACCTATGCTCACTCTTTTATATATATATATTCATTTCCATACACGAACAATATATATATATTCATTTCCATACACGAACAATATATATATATTCATTTCCATACACGAACAGCAGAATTCTCAGCTCAGGAACAATCTATAGACAAGGGAGGAACCACTGACGTCATCTATCTAGACTTCAGCAAGGTCTTTGACACAATAACCTATAACATCCTTCTCTCCAAATAGGAGAGAGATGGATTTCATGCATGGACTGCTCAATGGACGAATAACTGGATGCAGGATCAAGTCCAGAGAGTGGTGGTCAATGCCTCAGCGTTCAGATGGCGATCAGTGATGAGTGGTGTCAGTGCTGAGACCTCTTTAATATCTTCATCAATGAAGATGGGGTTAAGTGCACCTTCAGGAATTTTACTGATGACACCGAGATGCCTAGAGATGTGGTTGATGTCCCATCTCTGGAGACTTTCAAAGTGAGGCTGGATAAAGCCCTGGACAACCTGATCTAGGTGTGCACATTCCTGTTCATTGCAGGGGAGCTGGGCTAGATGACCTTTAAAGGTCCCCTCCAACTCTAAGGATTCTATGATCCTTTCCTTTTTGCTTTGTGTAATATGATGTTATGTACAGTCTGAATGAAATAGCTATAGTAATAGAGAAAAAGTAACCACCTACAGTCCAGTTCAATAACAATGCGGCACTGAACACTAATGTAAAGTTACAGACAAATACACTAAGCTACCACTGTGGCCTACTAAATGAAATCACAAATGCTCATGCACTAATAGAAACACACAGAGAAGAAAATCTTTTAAAGTGCTCTAAATAGAGGGGGGCATCAAGTCTCCAGAATGTAAATCAATTTAATTTTTAATAGCAAAATATTTTTCCATTAAGTGATTAATAAACTCACCCAGAAGTAAGCTCTATGAAAAAAGTCAGAGGAGACAAAGAACCTTCTGGGACAAGTTTAAACATGAAAGGATACACTTAAAACAGAACAAAAAGCTAACAAACAAACAAATAAAATAAAATAACCTTATTTTTAAATCTTTGAGCAGGCATGCACCTTATCATTTTGTATTAATGAAACTGTTAACACTTTAAACTTGTTTCCACTCCTGTGGTCACCTGTGATTTATAGTCTCACATTTTTAGAGGCTAAAATATCTCCTTAGTGAAATTGCCTTTCTCTATCTCATCTACATCTTTAGAACATAATTTCCAGTTAACAAGCAGTCAAGAAGGACAATGTACTGTAAAAGAATAAGAAAACTAATTTCACATTAGCAATTAGCCTATTCATATTAATTATTAATTTGCCTCATTCTACAGTTTCCTTGCTGCTCTTTTGTGCTTCCTTTCTCCTTGCCACACGCTACAGATCACATTACCTCAGTTTGATACTTTGCTCCCTCCCAAGTGGAGCCATAAGTCTAAAAAATTTATTTTGTTTGCTAATAACCTGCCTATGTAGACACTTTGGAACTGTAATGGCACTAGAAATACAATTCCAAAAGCCTTCAAAAGAATCAACACACTAAAATAATCATTATGAGCTAGGTAGAGTGGCTTTGAATGTGAAGGATCATCTTACTTCTCAGAAAACAGCAAAACATCTGTTATTTCTTAAGGAAGAAGGTGAGAACTGAATTAGAGCTGATAAAATACTTTTTTGCCATAACTTATGAATCTGACTTGACTTGTAACATCCATTATCAAATACATGAACATATTGTAGGATCTAAACAGAAAATTGTTTTGTCTTGGAAAAATACTATCAAAAAATGCAGTAATGTTTGATAGGGATCTGGTCTGGAAATATTAAACATAGTGTTCCATCTCCCAAAAAAGCAAATAGGCGATCGTGACTCTAATAACTATGTTTAGATCCACCCATATAGAGAATATATAGAACCCTGCAAGTACAAACTTGTTCTTGCATAACATTCCAAAACATAAAACCAGTACACGCAGGTCATAAATGTTACTATTTTATAATCCGTTAGAAGTAAAGTAAAATTACAGCATGACTATTACTTAAAGGCTAGAGAGCAAAACCAGAGTGCCCTGTTATCAGTCCTTCAAATGCTAGACAGATTTTCCAGCCAGATTTGTCTCATTCACTGTGTAGCAAACTCTTATCCAACAGAGGGCTTTTTCATCCAGCATAAAGACTGGCATATGAACATCATTCATCTCTGTGTCTGAATTCAGCAGTGATGAAAAGAAAGGGACTAATAGCCTTGAGACTCATACGCTTTGCTTAAGCACAGAATAGGATCCATGTGGATGACAGAAATGCAAACCTTCCTACTCATGTCTAACAGTACACCTCTATCTACCCTCTAATGTAAGTTACATGATGAGAACATAATTTGGTGCCTAAACTTGTTTCAGATCTTCTCTTAGAAAGACTTTCAGAAAAGGTGACACCAAGTCCCAGAAACATTTGTGGAATCACCTACTTGAAATAGGAATGATAACTGTAGACAACCCATCTATTCCTTGTGCTTGCCAGAATCAATCAGATGGCAATAAAACATCAGCTTAGGTTGACCTGGTAACTTCCCACAGCGCTCACAAGCCACAAACTTCACAGATATCCTGAAGCACTTACCAAAGCTGGCAGCTGTCTCTCTTTGAGGACAGACTGGCAAAGCTAATCTACCTTCAGCAGACAGATAAATCCACCTTTTCAGAGAGGGAAAGACACATTTCTAAATCTGTCATCTCATAAGTCATTTTTGTTGTGTTCTTCTTTTTTCTTTTCTTTCCCATACAATTGGTCAAAATAAATTTTGACATTCTTTTACTTTTTTATTTTCCCTAATCTCACACTTCCTCTTCTGTATTTACTTGCTCTGATCTGTTCCTCCACTGCTTGCCTCTCCCTTAGTAGTGATCAGACAATGCTACAGTAAGTGCTTAGCAAACATACATAAAGCCACCTCACAGGCAGACAACACGTGAATTCCTTATTTTGTCACCTCACACTATACTCAGTATATATCTAGAGAGATCCCACTCATGCTGTGGATAAATAACATCAACAGAAGTAAGACATTAGTCTCAACTAAAGCTGAGGTAATATTTAGCAATCAGCCACTCTGCAGACAAAAGGGAATTAACTGTCTTGTACATTCTGAATGAAAAATAACCAAATGCTGAACTGAATATGTGATGGCAAAACACCTTACATTTCTGAAGTTTCTTGCAAAAATAATGGCTGGCAAACCAGTACAAATAGGAGAAAAAAGAAAGTAACATGCTTAAACAGATTTCAAGCAAAAGAGAAAGGTTAAAGGACAAAGAAAAAACAGAGCAAACAAATTATACAGTCATAGAATATCCCAAGTTGGAAGGTACCTGCAAGGATCATTGAGTCCAACCCCTT
The DNA here is from genome assembly GCF_038088225.1 of Cyrtonyx montezumae. Classification (NCBI taxonomy): domain Eukaryota; kingdom Metazoa; phylum Chordata; class Aves; order Galliformes; family Odontophoridae; genus Cyrtonyx; species Cyrtonyx montezumae. The sequence goes on along the minus strand of NW_027072045.1, from coordinate 20,848,455 downwards.
GCTCCATGACATTCAGATAAAAAATAAGACATAATATTTTCCGTTTGCAAAACAGAGAGAAAAAACGTTCCCTGGTATACAAAGCACACCAAGTGTTAGACAGATGCAAGTTCAGATCATTCCTACAAATCAGGAAAGCAAAGACTTAACACCAGACATTCATGTACCATACCACTACTCTATTTGCCACTTCATTTTATATTTCCCCTCACCCCATCTTGGTTTATTCTTCCTGCTCCATTTGCCACATTACAGCAAGCTTTTTTTTTTTTAATCAAAATACTCCTGAAAACCATTAGCGATGTGAATCACAAGTGATCTACTTAATCAGAAAAGGAAGTTAGGAAAAGCATATGTCAAGAAAAGGAATGATGCAAAAACAACGTGTACCAGGTTTCATGATGTCAGTAGAAATTCCTTTCTGAGATGAAAGTCGGCAAGATTTACTTCCTGAATGTACTCTTACTGATTAGATGAGAAAATTAAGATCAGGGCATTACCATGAAACCACTGAGCAATCCTGTTGGTGTTCCTCTCAAACCCAGCACGCCGAGGGATCTGTTCTTCTTTGAACCAGCGAATGATGACTTCTCTTGAAAAGGGTCTTGAAGGACGTTCCCAGATTTTACTACATTTAAAGTCAAGAAAACAGCAAAACAGAGAATTAGCAGTGAAGGAAAGCAAGGGTCAATATAAACTGAAATCTCATTTGTATGTATTTTAAAACGCACAGCTAAAAATACAGCACACTCAGTGTAATTGCTGTTCAGTATAGATAACTCAACAATTCTAACATTTTTTATATTTAAAAAAAATCTTTTGAGTTTTTATTAAAACTAAAACATTTTCATTTTATAACAGAATTATAAGCATTAAGCAGAGAACTACAACTGAAAAAAAAATTAAACAATTTATCACAAAAGATGCAAGGGGCATTTCAGGCATCCTTTGTATTCCACCTAATTTTTACATGCAGTTTATTTTCTGCTTAGAACGTATTCCTTTGCACTGGCAAGAAATTCTAACCAGAATCATCTATAATAGTTGGTTTACCCAAACCATTGTGTGTGAGAGAGGAAATACTTGGTTTTAGCTCATACACTGCCTTTGTACTCTCTGTTTGCCAGCTTCTCTTACAACTTCCTATGCATTTTAGATTATATTAGCTAGTAAAAGGCCAGTCAGGTAGAAAGTGTGGGAAATGTATCCAGCAATTCTAAATAAGGATTAAAGGTACCTCTACAATATCAAAATGAAGTATGACTGCATTCCAGTTAAGCACACAGTCTCATTTACCCTGGTAATGTTAATAGAAGGCAGCTTTTACAACGGATTTCTGTTTGAAATCCCATGGAATTGTGTGCTCAAATTAGTGATGTAATTTATCAAATCTTCAGCCTGGTGCAGGTATGTATACTTGTAGTATAATGTCACTTCCATTTGGCAAGACAGACATACTCTTCATGGGTACAGTAGCTGACTACATGTTTCTCTTTCTTATTCTGCTTGCCATGGAGCTGCTTTTTAACACTAAGTATTTCCAGACAAAGTAATGAAGAACTAGTAATAAGATCAGAATGTCAGCTCTGAAGGTACCAAACATTAAACTGACATGTAAGACAATCAAGAACCCTCAAAAACAAACAAAAAAAATAAGGTTCAGTAATTCATGTCAGTAAATTTCTCTTTAGAAAGGAATAAGAGGAAGATAGATGTTGAAGATATGAAAATTAAAGAAAATGGTGATTGAGTTTGTTAACATCAAATGATGAAGCCCACAGTTAAAGTCATAGTTATTGCTAAATTACATCAACATGTAGGTAGATCTGACCAGTATTCATAATCAAATTTGAAGATGGAAACGTACAAATGAGTGGAAAAAGTGAAGATTTAGCTGTGGATAATCATTTACTGACATAAACAAAAATCCTATATATGTCTGTTTTTAAGTATCTGTCTCCTATAAAGAAAAAAGAAATCCTTAGAGTTCCAAAGCCCATCAAGCCATTCCCATCTCTCAACTCATTTTGCTCTACTTCAATTTAGTTGTGAAAGGCTGGTGAAATTTTTTGTTTGTTTTAGTTTTGGGGTTTTTTTTTCTGCTCAGAGCCAAATCTCAGAATTATTATCTGACATTTTCTATAGTGTTAGTGTCATCAAGCAAGTCCATACATGGCAGAAAGAGAGATACAGCCACTAAAGTATTAGTAAAAAGAATAAGCACAGTATGCAAAAGGAAAATTAAAAAATGGATGAGCAGGCAGGACTAGGCAAAGCTACAGGAGCTGTGCTTCACACTGAAAAACTCAAGATACAACACTGAACCTGAATTCCCTAGGGGTCTGTCTCGCATTGGCTGTAAATAACAGTGTACTCTACATCTTCACTTGAATTTCCACCTCTCAAGAAAAGAAAATTTTAGATACAGTCTTTCTTCACCATACTTGTATTAAGTGTAGGAAGTTCATTTCTATACCTTTACTTATACGCTGCGCCACAGTACATGTTTAAAGCACAGCTTATAATAGATAAACAGTATTGAACATTAAATAGATAATGATTAGAACATTCCTCAGTTTTTTTCAATCCCTTTTTCAAAACACTCGTGCCTGGTACTACCCAAATTCTACTGCAAACAGCTTCACTTTGGAAGCTCAGAACTTCTTGTTACAAGTTACGGATCATCTCTTTTAAAATACATCACATTTCCTACTGTTTTTAGTACTCCATTTCAAAGACAACTTCTATTTAAATAGTTCAGAAATATAATGACAGTTCTGACAAATTGATTTGAGAGTAATTTTAAATATTCTACTGTCTCTCAGACAGTGATATTTCTATTCCATCTCAACCTGCTTCTGCTGCTTATTGTCAGGGACTTTTTGATTCAACACAATATAGAAAAGAACATATTTGCCAAAGCAGAACGGATTTCCACACAAGAGGAGACTCATTCTCTCTGGTGAAACACAAATTGGTGAAGAAAATCTCACCTGGACGCCACATAGTGAGACAACAAAGGGCTCGCACTGTCGCTGTTCAGTTTCGTCTCCTGATCACTATTCAGGTTGGTCCCCTGGAACAGATTACTCAGGTCAGCCACTCTGCCCTTCTGGATTGCCCGCAAGGATTGCCGCCGGTACTCGTCCCGCGCTCTCCGTGCTTTGTGGCTCCTCTCTTCATCCGCAGCCTTGGAGCGGCGCACTGAGTGAACCAAGGACAGGGGTTGGGAGGAGAAACTTTTGAAATACATACTGCTGTTGGCCCTTCCTTACTTCATTACTGCTCACATCAACTGGTTTTAAGAACGCTCAAATTACACTGCACTATCAAAGAGAAAACTAAGCAGATAACCTCCCTGATGCTTCACATACAGGCCCAACACTAGAAGAAGCATGCCAAATTTGAGCTATCAACGGCTTGATCACTACAGCCAATAACTGAGCCTCCACAGACTGTGATTAAATCTGACGCTTGCATTGGATTTAGTAGGAGAAATTCTGCTGCAGGACATCTTTTCCACTAGCAGTTTATCAAGTTTCATATTTCAAGAAAGAATATTAACTATTGATTCAGCAGCTACGCACATAACAAGAATTGCAGGAGGTTTTCCCAAAATGTACAGTTGTAAGTATTAATATTTAGTTTGCTCTTTTTCTTAACGTTGCTTTCGTGACAGTGTTTAAAAACATAAAAGTCTACATCTTAAAAATTACAATGAAAAAGTTGTTTCAAGAACAACAGAGAAATGAATAGCCAATTTAAAGTGAATGCTGATGCTAAGGGTGGTGTAGTGTCCTACTTCAATCTCTGAAATTGTACATGAAGACCCAGTGCCTGTTCTAGCACATTCGATGGACACAATGATCCTTAAGGGAATATCTCATCTCAAAATATTCTATGATTCTAATGTACACCTATCAGTGGCACTGACCAGGAATAGATAAGTAAATCAAACTAATTTCCACAGTCTGAAATGATGGAATTGCTGCTCTGGCCATCACAGATCACACATCTTTCACTAAAGCTTCTTTATTTGAAAAATAGTGTGCTAACAATCCCCTTGTCAAAATAGTGTGATTTCAATGAAATAAGAATATGTAAATATTTATCATCTATCTGCTCTTTCCTTGTGCCTCAAGCTCCATTTTGATTATTTTTTCAGTTTCACATAAATAACTTCAGGCAGGGAAATTATTCCAGTCCAAAACAAACTTGTAACATCCATTGGAGCAAATATTAAAGCAGTAAGCCATTGCCTCCAGTGTCAATTATCAATCCAGCCATGACTATCCTGGCTTAGATCATACCCAATTCATAAAGTGCACACACTATTTCTTACTCTGCTGCGATTGTACCTGTGACTTGGAATGCATGATATAATTCCAGACAGCTGCATTTCATTACGCTGTCTGCATGGCTCTGGTTTACACTCTTGATTTGCAGGAAGCACAAGTTCAAATAGATTTGTCTGAATTATGAAAAGGTTTAATGTAATCAAGATATAAAAGTGCTTAACAGAAAATGAAACAAAATAAACCACTCTAGGCAAACAGGACAGAAGACCTCTAAGTGTAGTTATAAAACATCATTATTGGTAGAAAGGTACATAGGACTATAAACTAATCAAGACAGAATAATAAATGAATCATAGTTATTTCCTATGCATACAGCTTTCACGTTTTTTCACTTAAATACACAGCCATTTTAGCTAAATGCAATAACATAGCACAGAAAACTGAGTACTGTGTTTTATTATTTATCTTACAGGTCACTCTTTTTAAGGGTTGAAAGTCTTATCTAAATATACTACTTCAGTGTGTCAGAAGCACTAGTTACAAAATTTCTGTGATTTATCATTGTGAAGCCACTGAGCAATGATTGCTTTAAATGTGGATTTCCTTTTTGCAGCAATTGGAGAGAGAGCAAAGAAGATGAGTACAACACAGCTGGGTAGGACATTTAGAAACCAGTCATTGTTCATTAAAAACAGTACACAGATGAAGAACAGACTGCCTGGAGCTTTTGAGGATTCATTTCTACTGATGTACAGACTGGTAGGTAAGGAAAAAAATTAACGTCATCATGCTCAACTTTCCTCAACAACAATTTTGTTTTTCAACAGACATTACTACTCTCTTTTTGCTGGCTAATGAATCTGTATCATCAGAAGCCTGTGACCTGAACCGTGTTTTCCCAACCAGTACTTGATTTAAATATTTCTTACTACAAAATTATTGAAAAAAAGAACTATTTTTCAACTGTCAAACATTAACATCCTTTCAAAAATTTTTCTGAATATCTGACTTGCAGCCTTGCCTATCACTACACATAAAGATGTACTTGTATTCATATATATAAATATACAGATATATGCATATCATCTATATGTGTAGGAATAGGTAAGTCTATAGTCAGTTATCTATGTATAAAGGTATCCATAAGCACCCATATGAATATATATCCATATAGATATATACACACACATACATATATCTAGATATCTCTTTCACATGATGAAGAATTTTCATTAAAACTTTTCAGCTGAAGTGTCTGAAGAATTGCATCACTGAACATAGGGATGGATAAGATCTGTTAATCCATTACTTAAATTATTGACTGGCTGTCACAAGACACTTCTACAGTGAACGTACTTTTGGTGTGACCCCTACACAAAGCATGACATTCAATTTGATGTAAGAAGACTAGACATTTAAATATCTGAATGATCACTGTAGGTATATATCCAGCATCAAGAATTACTACAAATTTACATTGCAGAATAATGTCAGAATAATGCCAAGACTGGGAAAGGAGGAATTTGATTGATTCATCAAGTTTGCATATGAAATTTACCATTCAGCCAAATGAGTCCACCTCCAGCATCAGGTTTCTCTTCAGATGTAGGTCAAAAACAAAGAATAAAAACAGATACATCCCCCTTTAGCTCAGGTGAAGTTAAGCATCCTTTTGCCCTGATGGCACTGTAACTTATGTAAAAATGCAGACCTGTTTATATGTGGTTTTAATTCAAGTTTTCTCTATCTTGAAGACTATTTGAGAAGCTATAATCTAAATTATCTTTCAAGTAAAAATGCAACACTATCTTTTATATTTTCAGTTAGGATTAGGAAATCCTTATTTGTAGTCCTGGCAAAGTTGTAATAACAAAACGTTTAACTCAGATGAGGATTAATTTGTGCTGTGCTCAGTCAGTGAATAACATCACATAAGATTAGGAACTCTCCATTTTCTGTAATATATTTTGTGATTTTGAAGAGCTGTGAATTACAGTCAGATATGTGAAAGTAAAAAAAAATGCAAAAAATATGGGTTCTTTTTTAAGAAATTTTGCTTAAGTTTTACCCTTGTTAATTATGCTTGAAAGCTTGCTTATGAGTAATTCAAAATGAGTACTTGATAAATAAGATTTGTTCTTCAGATTTTATGAGTGCAGACACAAATCACACAGTGTTTTCTGCTTCCTAATTGGGAAATAACTTCCCACAGATATCCTGTAACAGGGCTTGACTTCAGCACTCTTTTTATCTGAAAGTATGTGAATAATCCCATCCCTATTCAGTAGTGCACTCAGAGATCTATTGAAGTTCAATGAGCACATACTTAAGGTTCAGCAGTTGCTTATTTAATGCATAGCTGAACTGGGAGCTGTTTGCTTCAAAAATCAGCATTTTATCAAATGTTCCTGCCAGTAAATTCATTCACTTAAATTTCTGTGGAACATAAGTACCAGAAGAACATAAAATCCTTCAAAACTGGAAAAAAAAATTTAAAAAAACTTCTATTATTTGTCTTCTCATCGCCAACCTATATATTCCACATATTAACTTGCAACTGCTCTCTATAGTACCCAGCACATATTATGTGTATAATTGCTACTAAATCATTTTTTCCTTGAAGCGGTGCTTTCTCAAGTTATCCCACATTTGTCATTTATTATATTAAAAAGCACTGAAATCATCTGTTTCAATTAACAAAGCAGTTCTATGGGATTTTATTGTTATTTGGCACAATCAAGTAAACCACAGAAGCAAACTGAACAGAACAATAGAAACTAATATTAGCAACACTTTGCTTATTGCCTTGGCAGTAAACAGCCGAGGGATAATGCAATGAGGAGAGATGAATCCTCATCACATTCTAAATTTCATCTACTAAATAAATTACTATTGTCATCAATATCATTGCTACATTTGCTCTCCACAATAGCTGCACTAGCACTGCTGTTCCTCTTCAGTATTGACCCTAGCACTGTTGAATATGAGGGGCTGATTACAAGGACGTAAGGCACAAAGGAGCTTGGTCTTGTTTCTATTAGGTAATATGGAATCCATTGCAGGAGGCAAAAGATGTTAATATGATGTCTGCTTAGACCTCTCTTAGGTATTTATGCATTTATTTCTTACGTAGGAAAGATGACAGATAGCTTTGCCCATCTTGACTGAAGTTACTCTCAGTGTGTCAAAGAAATATAAGAAGACAATGAAAGTAATGCCATAAAAAAGGGAAATAAAAGATGTCATTAGAAGTGAACTTAAACGTGAGAAGTCTGGTGAACTTGAGCACTAGCTCATTCCCTAGTGGTTTAATACATTTCCTCTTCCAAATATTTGTTGCTGCCTGTCTGCTGAAGGTTCTGATGCTTCCACATAGTTAAGGGAACAAAAGATGTGAACATTCCTCAGGAAGCTCAATGTGGTCTGATGGCAGAGTTTAAACCAGCCCAGGAACTGGTTGCAGCTAAGGCACTAAACACTATGTCTTCATATCTTAAACTGTCACAGCTATTTGCTAATGGAACGCAGTTCTAAGCCTCAAATCAACTGGGATAATTTGAGACAATGAGATAAGCATAGGAGGAGAAACAAAGATATGATACACTCCAGTCATCAGTCTGCTGTTAGTTTAATGCTAAATCAATTCCTGATAACAGCATAAACTCTGACAGCACAGAATTTATAGCAGGCTGCAAACCTCAACCGTGGTGCAGCCTGCCCTGACTGCGTTGACCTTTTGTTTTGCCACAGCAGCACTGTTATTGGACACTTGGTATCTCAAAATTATCTTAGCTGCTGTCAGTCACCCTTCTGAGCACAAGCATACATCTATAAAGGTACTGAAGTACATACAGTGAGGGTGACAAAGTATGGACCAGTAATTTAGAGTTCCTTCAAAACACAGAATACTCCAATCAAAGGTACCGTGAGAAAAAATACCAATTGTGTCAGTCAGTGTATGGTGTAGTTGAATTTTTATTTTTTTTTTTACTGACACCAAATGCCATTGAAGAAGTGGTCAAAGCCCTTTATAGCTTTTCTTTCCCCTCTGCCACTTCCCATAATTCCCTTGTTGCATTTCTGATATTTGTCCCTGTACAACCAGCATTCCTTCAGAGAACTGGAATGATTTCAAAAACCTCACTTCTCTCTTCAATGCATCAAAGTAAAATAATTGCAATAGTAAGAAAACTACATCTTATATTAAGCAACGTTTATAATATTTTTGTTGCCATTCTCAGTATAGAATTAGGCTAGACTTTTCTTGATAACGTGGTTGCAAATGTATTTTCTTTCCTTATCTACCATCAAATAAATATTTCATTATATAATGCCATCCTCTGTACTATGTTGCTAGCTGATGCTAATTGACAACATCTAATTTTCTACAAAACTAAAGACTATTTCTGACTCAATTTACTCCAAACACAGAAAGCTAAAATTTCCCTTTCAAAATAAATACCTACACCTGGATTTAGATAATTTAGGAATCATTACTTTTTTTTTATTGATGGTGTAATATGCGGAGGTTTTATTGATCAAAAATAAGCATAGCCTGCTAACACCTTGGAAAACCACTGGCACCAGCGTATCTTAAATTTATTTAATTTATTTTGTTAGAAAGATTCGCTGTCACATCAATCTCAGGTAATAGGACTTCAGTAACTAGTCTTCAGGAACACCTGAAGTGATTACCAACACCATAAAATAAACTAACTGCGTATCTTGAAACACTACAGCAATATTTTTTCCTACGTCATGAGATACTTCACATAATACACATGCCATTTGTCAGTTCCATAAAGCTCTACTTCTAGTATTAGTTGATTAAAATTTGAGCTGTATGTAATTAATAGAATATCCCCACATGAGCTATAGCATTCCAAAGATCACATTTTCGGCAAAGTAATCATAAGTTCATAAGTTCATAAGTTCATAAGGTTGGAAAGGACCTATAAGATCATCTAGTCCAACCATCCTCCTATCACTATCTCTACCCGACTACTAAATTAAGTCCTTTAGCACCTCATCTAAACGCTTCTTGAACAGCGCTAGGGATGGTGCCTCAACCACCTCCCTAGGCAGGCCATTCCAGTGCCTGACCACTCTTTCAGAAAAGAAATGCTTCCTGAGGTCTAATCTAAATCTTCCCTGGCGCAACTTGTGGCCATTCCCTCTCGTCCTGTCATTACTTATCAGGGAGAAGAGGCCTACCCCCTCCTCACCACAACCCCCCTTCAGGAAGTGGTAGAGTGCAATAAGGTCTCCTCTGAGCCTCCTCTTCTCCAGACTAAACAATCCCAGCTCCCTCAGCCGCTCCTCATAAGACTTGTGCTCCAGGCCCCTCACCAGTTTTGTTGCCCTTCTCTGAACACGCTCCAGGGCCACAATGTCCTTCTTGTAGTGAGGGGCCCAAAACTGAACACAGTACTCGAGGTGCGGCCGTACCAGAGCTGAGTACAGGGGGATGATCACCTCCCTGCTCCTGCTGGCTACACTATTTCTAATACAGGCCAGGATGCTGTTGGCCTTCTTAGCCACCTGGGCACACTGCCGGCTCATGTTGAGCCGAGCATCAACCAACACCCCCAGGTCCTTTTCCTCTCTACATTCTTCAAGCCATTCTGCCCCAAGCCTATAGCATTGCATGGGGTTATTGTGGCCAAAGTGCAGGACCCGGCACTTGGTCTTATTGAACCTCATCCCATTTTGCTCAGCCCAGCTGTTCAGCCTATCCAAATCCCTCTGAAGGGCCTCCCTACCCTCAGGCAGTTTGACACATCCTCCCAGCTTTGTGTCATCTGCAAACTTACTGAGGGTACACTCAATTCCCTCGTCTAGGTCATCAATAAAGATATTAAACAAGATGGGCCCCAAAACTGACCCTTGGGGGACACCACTCGTTACAGGACGTAATCAAACCAGTATCACTGAGGGAAATAAAAAATATTCTTCCTCCAAGAAAAATGCAAATTCCCTACTTCTACAGTTGGTTTTTACAATGGACTCCAGATAAAGTAGACCTACATTTTGTTCACAGCAACCTATAAGAAAGTCTTATATCTACAATATACATACGTACATTTTGCCATATACTTGTTCAGTTCCCTAGTCTTTAAAAAACATGATTATATTTTTAAAGTAATCACAAAGATGACAATAAATAACTTCAGAGCGAATAAAAAGAAACAGTCTCCACACAGTGAGAGCACTACCGTGAGCTTTTTTTTTTTTTTTTTTTTTCAGGGAAACAAACCAAGTATTAGTTATTGTAAACCTTCAGAATGAAGTGCTGAAATCATAGCTTGATCACAATACCATTTGGAAGGAATTAAAATACAGATGAAGACAGATTTTACCTCTCCAGAGACAGCTGAGGACAAGGTATCAAAATAAGCATGTCCATTCTTTCTAGTTCCTACATTTTTTCTAAGACATGGATTCTTACTCAGAAACATGAAATTGGTAAGCTCATAGAAGCTTTTACTTGTAAGATAAGCTTGTGACTTCCTGCAAAATAACACAGCATTTTGCATTGCTCTGGGTAGAAAAGATCTGTTGCAACACCTCTTTTCACTCTAAAAGCAAATTGGAGCCTCTTAGAAATACATGAATCCCACGAAGGAGTTTTACTCACACTGTTCTTTCCACTCCTGGTCATCATCACTGTGTTGACTGTGCTGTTGAGCTTGCTTGAGGCTCAAATACAGCTCTTTTGCTCGGATTTCCTCCTGCTGCCTTATTTGTTCTTCACCCTTTTGTCTTTCCTCTTCTTCTCTTTTCTAAGCAAAATGAAGCAAAACAGAGATGTCTTAAGTGGAAGAAGGTCCCAGATGTTACCCAAATGTACCATAGTAGCTGTGGTACCTTGAAAAATCACTATTTCTTTTGACTTATGAGTTTCTGACCTTTCTCAAATAGGCATAATAGAAACCACAGCAATAAATAACTTAAAAGCAGGTAATATCTGAAATTTATAAGAAAAAGATATCCCAGTATGATACCAGGACTTGTAGTACCCTATAATTCAGAAGTAGTGCTCCTGTTTACAGTACACATGTCCCCCTACTGAAGGAATCACTCTCACTCAAGTCTTTATACACCATCTTCTCTAGGATCTGTACACTTCAGAATCAGATTTACTAGTGTTCTTACTTCAGCAACTGTTGCCATGTGTGTTCATAACCAACACAGAGAATATCTTTCTCCAAATATCAAGACCATTATGTTCCAGAAGAAAAGCCAGATCCTTCAGCATACACCAAATATGTTGCAAAATGTAACTTAGATTAACACAAAAAAAAATTTCCTGTGCAGGAAGACCATCGAAGAGATGGAAACCTGATAGAGTTACATTATGGTCACCATTCTACACACTGTCAATAACTGAGGTGCTTAATTAGGATAGGAACAAGAATCCACATATGTTTTTTAATATTTTTCACTATTACCTTAGGAAGAGAAGTACATTTATTTCACTGAACTAAGATAGCCCATTACTACAAAGTAAGAAGTTAGTGTTGTGTAAAAAATCATTTCATTAAGAACAGCGGTCTTGAATGAATAATGGAAAAAACAGTGTAACTTCATTGATAAGAAACTTACACAGAATAAATTCATTTCAGCCACCCTGAATTACTAACCCAACTAAACTCAACCTAAACTAGAAGTGAAGCCCAGATAGACTGTCAATTATTGTAAACTGTTAACTAATGTCTAGTGTCAAGCAACTGATCCAGCTCAATAAACTATGATGAAACCGTTTTTTACATTACGGGCTCGAGAGATACTTCTGTCTTCCTTAAAAACTTGTATGTTTTTTGTTTGTTTGTTTAAGGAATAAAATCATTCAATTTTCCAAACTTTTCCCTCTTTTGAGGAATTTTAATATCTTACTGCAATGAGACAGGCAATAGTTCAGCACAGAAAGAGGATTAAACCTGACAACAACTATCTCAAATGCACCAACACGTCTGATCAATTATCTGAGCTAATATATTTCAGCAAGCAGTTCTTAACTACAGGGCTTTGCACCATTATTTCTTTTTTTTCCTTAAGGCACACTGTGATGCAAAGTCTGAAACTATGTTCAGATGAGATTGCTCCTTCTTTCAAGGGGAATCTGACATACTTAGCTTCCCTTCACACTCTATTCGTGTGCTCTGAACTTTGTGGAAGGCCACATTTTCCAATTTTGAAAACAGACTCGGTAAGCCAGAATTCTTCATAATTTTCAACACAGCAGGATTCACAGCATGACCAATACAATAGGTGGTCTATTTTAATAAGAACTACAAGCAAGTGGTGAGACAAAAAAAAATGGAGGAAAAACTTTGAGTACGCTCTATGCTCACAGATTGCAACATGAAATGCACATTCGAGCTTGAGTGATGCTGCTGCTAATCCAGCAAAAATTGTCTTAAACGCCTAATTTTTCACATTTGGGTTCTTTCTGATGGAAGATGCTACCTACATGAAAGTTCAGACTCATCTTAGACTGAAAGGGACCGAACTACAAGAACTATTAATTCGGTAAAGGTACATATTAATATTTTCCTCCACTAAACAAATTTTGTTTTATACACCATACTGGAAAAGTACTCCTTTGACACTTGACTGTCCTACATCTGCCAGGATTCAAATAGCAAAAGCAATGGCAATACAGTAATATATATGTCCAAACAATGTTGCTTTTTAACACCTGTAAGAGTGATTGTCATCTATGTTTTTCCAGTGGTGAAACAGATGTCTGGAAAACTTGTCTGAGAAACAAGAATAACTTTTTATCCACCATAGCAAGTGTTTTTGTTTGTTGGTTGGTTTGCTTCTTTAATTCTCTCTGGCTCTGCAAAAGTTATTTTTTATTAACTGGAAACCTGGAATTAAAGGAGCACAATCCAACTTCTTTTCCGAAGACAGCTTTTCAAAGCAAATAATATTGTTATTTGCCATTTGTGACTCATGGAAGCTTAATGAAGACCCAGTGCAGCAAAAAGAATCAATACTGTTTGGTTCTTCCAGTCAGGAATGACACGATGGCATGTTTAAGTAAAAATGACATGTAATAGTTGCATGAATGTGGAAATAACTGTGCATAAACAAGAACAGATGCCTTGAGTTTCACCAGGGTGCTTTGATTCTCAATAGTCAGACAACTGACACAGCTCTGTAGTGCTTTTGTTCATTGACAATTAAAAAAGACTAGGAAGTACTAAGCAATTTAGCAGCAACAATCAAGCATCATTTTCAGAGTGGGAAAATGGAACAAATGCAAATCGCCGCCCTTGCAAGAATTCTGCAATTTTTCCATTTCCTCAAGTAAATTAAAAACAACATTTCTCAATTTAGCTCAGCTGAGCACCATTAGTTTACATAAGCAGAGGATGTCTCCTTGATCCTACTAAAGTAAATTGAAAGACCTGAAATACTGAGTATTGATAGTGATGTACATGTGTAGAAAATAAGGCTTTCATAATGCACATGGTAATAAATGAGGCTGATCTTAATGTTTCTGAGGAAGAAAAGCCCCGTTCTTCACTGATTTTTTTCATATATTAATGCCAGAGTGTCTGATTACTTCTACCACTGTTCTCACATTGTTATCTCCTGAGTTTTAAAAAGATTAGTTGAGTGGACACTTCATTATTTCTGAAATGTCAATGCTTTTAAGAAGTACAGATCTCAAAGCCCAGAAGCTTCTTCAGAAAAAAAAACATTCTTTCTTACCTATCCCACAGAACTAGGGTTTTCTTACTTCAATCGCTAGTAAATGTTTTTAATTCCTTCTTGGAAAAAGCATTCAATCAGCTATTTTTTATTCTTATGAGATAAAAGAGGTAAACATTATTCTCCAAACTGCAGTGCTTAAAAAAAAAAACTCCACTGCATATAGGTTATCCTTTCAGGAAGACATATCAGCATAGAGATAATCCTGAATTATCAAAATGTTTCCATTCAGCATCTTAATCCACAAAGTGAACTTATTTGAAAAACCAAACAAACAAGAAACAAAACAAAAACTACCAGAACAAACCCCTCAAGAATCTACCACGCAGCAATTTTCCTGAATTGCACAAGAAATTTGTCCCAAGTTTGTTTTCAAAACAGCTGTCATTGAAGAATTTGTAGACTATCGAGAGGTATTTTAGGTATTTTTAGGTATAAGAATACCTAAAAAAATAGAATTGAGCACAATTCTTTAAGGAAAGCAGCAGTGGCTATTAGGAAAATTGTATCTTTTTTCGTGGGAACAAGGATCTTTAGGTCAAAGAAGAAACAGTAACAACAACAAAAACATTCAACATTAGTGCTTGACTCTAAATTGACAAAACTCTTTTTGTACCATTTTATACTTTTGAGCAAGCTAGACTTTAAATAGTATTTACTCAATATAGTGCACGAATACGAGTATAAATATAGTTGGAAGCAACCCCCAACAGTCTGTGATGGGAAATGGCAATTTTTAATATGACATTAGAAAGATGGGTAAACATTTGGATAAGTATGAACAAAAAGTGTGTACTTCTATTAAAAATGAACAACAATTGGACTTTTCACACTTACTCCAATGGAAAACAAACAGCACCACGTTTATCTGCTTCTCCCTGTGAACCTAATCCTTCACATCAGAGCTGAAAGTAAAGAGCTGTAATAATCTCCAACCATCACCTTCTTCCTCACAGCTGAGAGACTGCACTGTGTGCTGCGATCCTTTCATCTCTTACAGAATAATTAGGAAGGTGACAATTCAGTGCATGGTTGCAAATTGCCAAGAAATACCAACCTGCTGCAACAAATCATACTGGCAATTCAATAGGCAGGAGTAATCCTCTACACAGCTTTAACTCCACTGAAGAATGTGAACATGCTAAATGATCTTATCTAGCCCTTGGCATTTCAGCATTTACCACAAACTTGTTACTGTAAATGTGCATTGCACAGACTTCGACAGCGCTACTTCAGCCAGCTCTAAATAATATTTAATCCTAGCCAGGGTTACTTTCTGGTGTTTCAGTCCAACACAGATGGGAGGAGATTAGGTCAGTATTCAGTTACTGCTGCAGGATGGTTTTTAAAATGCCCTGGGAAAAGACAGAACACATCACTTACTGTTTTCCAATGGAAAATGAAGCTTCTGGCTACTAAGGCTCTCAGAGATACTCTCGGGAGCATTACAGGATATGGGGCAGCTGAATGACTGCCACCCTGCTTGGGGCAAAACACACACAGAGGGTCTGTTACAGCAGCCATCTCATAGATGAAGGATACCTGGGATTCCCTGCACAGTTCAGGCTGCCAGGGACTGGCAGCCTGAGAGCTGAAGTCAGCCTGCTGCAGCACAGCTGCTGTGAATTTCCTGCAACTCTCTGCAGTCAGCCTAATGCTAGGGCAGTGTCAAGGCCACCTGCCAGAGTACTGCAAGCACAGCTCATTTTCACATCTGAGGCCTTAGGTCTCCCAGCTTCCAATAAGAGAAACCGAAAAACCCAGGGTCCTCGGCTGCAGGACTGTGCTGTCAGCAGGACTGGCTCAGCAGGACTGACTTCAGAGATCAGCATTCTCCACAAGCCCACCTGGCAGTCTCCAGCAGAGCTGTGTGCACATAGCAGAAATACTTCCAACCACTTCCAGCGTTTTTCTGAGAAAATTCTCCCACTTGCCTCAGAAAGAAAAATGTTTGCAGAAATGTATTGTTTTCTCTATCACCAACGTCCCAAGAGGAACACAGGGTTTGCATCATTTTACTAGTCCACGCACACATTTTCATGGAGACAAATGCCAGCAATTTAGGTGTGCTTTATGCAAAATTCACATTTACATAACTGATATGCCCCAGGACATGTTATTTACATACAGTTCATGTGGGCGGGTGCCAACATCACTCTCTGCTTTGCAAAGACCATGTTTTAGATGATTTTAGATGAGGTACAAAACAAAGGTGAGGACTATTCCTGATTAGGAAGGAGCTGAGATTTATTACATGTGCTAGAGGCAGACTGCCTTTGAGCAGAATCTCCTAATAGCTAGTTTCTTCTACACAGTGTAAATTCCTGGTTTTGCTGGGTCCAGAATAAGGACCGCAGCTTCTGCAGCACAAACAGTACCCATGTTAGTGAGGAAAAGATTTTTCTTCAAAGTTAATATCACAGTTCATTCATGTAGGATAGGAAAACTTTAAGATCTGTTTCCCAGCAGAAGGTAAAAACCTGCCTCAATCCAATATTACTAAAGAAACATTTACATAGAAGAAATTAAAAAAATTCTTAACTATGGTGTCAAAAAGGCACGGAAATGAAGCATTACCAAATTATTGCAATTGATATTGAATGTACTCCACTGATTTTGGAATGAGTTAGATGCAAAATGCCAGCAAGAAGCTGTCATCTTATTCTTGCATTCTGAACACACTATCCTTGGGAAAGAGTTCTGTGTTTTCTTGGCACAGAGCACATAGCTGAAATTACAGCTTATTTGCACTTAGAGATAACAACAGACCCACTTAATTGCTTGATATTTACTTGGAGACTTTCTTTTTTTAGAGTAGGACAGAATGCTCATTGCTAGATCATAAGGAGTCCAAAGTACTGTAAGTGGCAATTATGACATTTTACTGTACTCCTCTACATCATCTGAAAAAAAACTGGTCCACAGCATTCTGGGCACAGGAAAACACAAACATGTTGAAAGCCCATCTAAGCCAGTGGGACAGAAGTGTGCTCTGTCCACTAAGCACAAGTAGTCCTTATTACTTTCCTGAACGAGAGCACCAATTACTCTTTTTCCTCTCTGAAGGTTGTTTATAAACCTGCCTTCTTTCATGAGAATGAAAACAGCCAGGACACAGAAACTCTCCCTTAACACATTTCCAATGGGAATTAGTCATAAACACTTGAATAAAAATTAAAATTAAAATAGTGGCAGGAAATTATAACTATATTCCTCTCTTGTTGCCTATGATAAAAAAATAAGGATTATTTCTCCCTTAGTGCCGCTGTCATTCAAAGACCCACTAAATATTACTGTATGCGTGAAAAAATAGTGTTGATTAAATTTGATACCCAGATTTTGGTTAATACCCACGGATTTTTATAAGATACAGTCTAGCTTTATTGTTAACTGTGCTTATATAATTTGACAGGTATCAGATGTTGTCCTATAGATAGCACTTTACTATTAATATTTTCTTGCTTTATGGAGACCACAAAGAACTGAGACAGTATCTCTCTTATTTCTAAATGCACCTGAAGGATGTTATCATCCTCTTCTGGCTCACTGAGGATCACATCTTTAATTTATCCTATGACTCTGTACATTGCACTGATAAAAGCAGGAAATGATGTCTATGATCTCATAGCCTTCATGAATTTGCAAGAAGATTAACGACAGTAATTGGTTCTCTTATTTGTCCTTTGCAATAGATGCACAAAAGAATAGCAGTCCTTAAATTGCAAAAATAGAGCAGTATACGTGTATATTCTAGCATCATAAATTAAAGGTATTTTTGTTTAAGAGACACCAAGGAATGCAATATTTTTCCAATTGAGTTAGAAAAAAGAAACAGGAATCATCACCCACTTTGAGATGTTAGATATTATTTATCTAGTGCAGACAGCCTAAAAGTCCTGAGATAGGACAAGAATATACAAGTGTTTTAAAAAGGAGAGTTTGTAACACAATGTGGTTAGAAATTAAACACATCAGCAGAACAGAGTTTCAATCTCTCAAGACAAAACTCTTCAAGAGGACAAAGTCTTATTAGCAGGCACTGAACTTCTCACACCTTAGTTTTGGAGACTGCTTTAACTACAGACTGGTCATTAGCACAGAAGGATGATTACCAATGCATTAAATGTCTTAAACCTGCTAACTGACCTGCATTTGGTTCCACACTCTCAATCATTCATTAAAGGTACATTTCTTCCTGATTTCAGTGATTGCAGTCATAAGGAGACTGATTAATTCATCTTTTTCCCAACAAGGAACCAAGTGAGATTAAATAGACTGGTGGACAGAGAAGCTGCTGCTGCCGTGACATTAGCTTCTCATCAAGCAAGATACAATGTGCAGAATTTGCTGCCACTCTTTTCAAATTGCAGAAGGGTAGTTTTCCTTAATAGAAAAAAATGTGACTG
The DNA here is from genome assembly GCF_038088225.1 of Cyrtonyx montezumae. Taxonomy (NCBI): domain Eukaryota; kingdom Metazoa; phylum Chordata; class Aves; order Galliformes; family Odontophoridae; genus Cyrtonyx; species Cyrtonyx montezumae. Next base: position 20,830,025 of record NW_027072045.1, on the reverse strand, counting down.
CTGGCCACTGAATTTTCCTAAGTTATTCACCCAGCTTTTTGAAATAATCTCTTTGAAACAGAAAACAACAGTGAACAAGAACAGCTTGTGGACATTTGCACCATCAAATGCACCGTAAACCAACCACAGAGCCAAAAGTGAACAGGCCTGCAGCAGTCTTTGTTCAAGAGCATTTTGCTTTCTGGAAAGCAAAGGAAGGAACATTTAATTAGTTGCTCTGCTCATTATTCATACATTAATAAAGCTACTTGAAGGGTACAGTTTCATTACTCACTGACATCAACTTTCAAAAGCCTTGTTCTCTCCTATGAATTCAAATTAATTGTGCAAAAGTAAATCAACAACTTTGTGCTGCAGAGGCCCCTGCTTTGTGCTATACAGCCATGCTTGAATCCCAGTCCCACTGTTTGTCAAGTGACAAGTAACTTGCTGACTCTAGTTGGTAATCAAACCATATAAACAAACACTCAGATTTTCAGAAGTTGCCCTGCTTCAGAGGGACTAGGTGATTCCATCCACAGTTTCCACACATTTAATCACCATCCCAGTAAGAGAAAATTGACATTAGCAAGCTGTCAGCAGGGGATAGTGAGCAGTGCATAGATGGAAATACAGATCTCCTACAAGTGATGCTTTGCTACAGGTTTTCTCCATGGAAACCCAGCTGCACCAATCTTGCCCAGTCCCACAGTACACATCTCAGACTCCGAAGATTGTGATAACGTGATAGTATCTCTGCATACTATGACAATTATATTTTACTGCTTTTATTGTTATGAAATAAAATGAAAATGAAGAAACAGGCATCCATTTCCTGCCTCATCTTCAAATTATCTCTGAAAAGAGAATCTTGAAAAAAGTATTAAAAAACAAAAACATTAGAATACTATAACTGAGCTAATGGAAAAATTCGTGATGGTGTCAATAAAAATCAGGTAAATTAACCACATAAAAGAAAGCTTTTTCCCATATGTTGAGTAAAAGAAAGATCCACTCTTCATCACTTCAACAGCGATAGAATTTTTAAGTCAAATATAAGTGCAGTGCACACAAAATACACCAAATACGTTCAAGCAAAGTATTCTAAAAAGATACATTTCACAATTGAACATTTTTCCCCCAGTATGATTCACTCGGTAGAGCTGACTAAACAATTCCATCAGTGTGTGAGCTGAATAACCCATATGATTGTCCTGACACTTTTGAATGAGATAAGTAATTTCTTCCCATCACTCACCCAGCTGTGCTGGTGAACATCATGTAGCTATTTGCATATTCTAGGATGAAAAAACACAACTTTGATTTTTAAAGCTTATTAATAAACATGCACCGGAGCTGACAAGAATTTTGAAACTATGTAAGAACACTTCCAAAAATCTAAATATGATTCTGTGCAGACCTTCAGATCCTCCTGAATTTTTTCCTCCTCCAATTTTGCTGCTTTTCGATCTTCTGTTTCGATTTTCCATTTTTCTGCTACTATTCTGGCTTTTTCTTGAGCCATAGCATCCCGGAATTTCTTTGTAATTTCAGCTTCTTTTTGTCTCCTTCAGAAAAGAATTTGGAAAAAAAAATATACTTTAAGATAACTTAAGGCATTTTTTTAAATTATTATTATTGAAGATCATATTTTAGCCATTAATAGGTCCCCGGATGCAATAAATAATTAGCATAAAACATCATGGAAATACAAAAAAAAAAAGAATTAAAATGCATTTAACAAGAAACCAACAAAGAATGGATTTCAGAAAACAGTTCAGAAAGGGCACTTATCCAATTTTTGATTAATGTCCAATTCATACAGCATCTTCTAAACTTAGATAAATAATTATAAGATATTTTCTAGTCATGCTCTATCTTCGCTGGCTGAAAACAGATTTTTACTGTTAGTCTACCAAACCGTGGTTGGGAATTTATCCACTCTCAAATAGCAAAGGAAATGTCTGCCAAATTCTAACAGTAAAGCATTTATTAGTAGCGACAACCTAAAAGGAACACAGAGCATAAGGTGAAGTTTTAATCCCTGCTTAAATATGCAATCATTATAAGCAAGAAGAATCTGATATGAAAAGCAAACTCATAGGATAATCTGACATTTAATGTGTTACTTCTGAGCAATGAATTGCAAACCTAAGAGCAGGAAGCAGGCAGCCTATGTCGCAACAACATCAAGCATCAAAAGACACCTCAATCTCCTCCAAAGCTGGAATGAGCCCCACTGGAAACTCCAGCATGGCACTTTTAGTAATCAGCTTTTGGACTGCTGGGATAAGAACTAATAGAAACTGTATGCACATAAAGCCAAAAAAAAAAAAAAAAAAAGGATATCTACAAATTCCCACTGTGGACACAGATGCGTGATGCAAAAAATATTTTCTAATTTCATCATCTCCAAAACACATTGTTTCACATAATCACAAAACTGTAGAGGTAGGAAGAATATCTAGTCCACCGCTGTCCAAACTTTGGACTTGCCTGAGGCCACAACGAGTGAAGAGGAATTGTCTCGGGCCACATAAAAAAATACATAAAAGAATTAATTTATATAACTACCAGAAATCAGGGAGGGTTTTTTTTTTATATTTTATATTAAAACATTAAAAAAGCAACAACAAAAACCCTGGTGGGATATTTGATCATGTTTTTGAGAAACTTATGTAACAGTCTAGTTTGATGGCAGTTGTTGCCACTCTTAGTGAGCGCAAGATGTTTGTCCGAGATTTTTGATGAAATTCCCCTCTTCCTTTTCCATCACCTTTCAAGTTGGTAGAGAATAGCTTGGCAATCACCTCTGCCAGTTGCTTCACTTTTATTTACTTACAAACTGGACAATCGTTTAGAAAATTCCCCAACAGAAAAGTGTTCCCTAAAATTATTCTTGTGCAAGAGCACTTCTTATTAAAATAACATTACATTTTTCATACGATGAAAAAATCACCAAAACAAATGAAAGCAAATGTTGACAAGACATACTTACCATTTTTTACCCACCATTACCTGACACCCTTTTACAAGGCCATGTCTCCCATTATGCCAACTGGACCCTGAATTCAGATTCTTAAATCCTCACCATAGCTCTTCTGCCTCCTTCTGTGCCTGCTGCCTGGCGCGTTCAGCTATAAGCTCCTCTGATATCTGTTCATACGGCTTGTCACCTGGGGCTTCTCCCATAACCCAGACCCAGACCTCGCCATCCTTCCCACGCAGCCACTGCACGTGTTTGCCATCACCTGCAACAGCCACCAGAAGAAAAAAAAAAAAGAAAAAGGGAAAAAAACAAATGTAAGTGCAGGCTCAAATTCTTACATAAATATAGAGGGAAAGACCAGAAAAGTGTAGTTTGGAAACAATTTACTATTCAGAATAAGACACTACTAAGAGGCTTGATGAAATCTGAGGATTTGACCAATCCACCATGCTAGAAGCAGGGAAGAAAGTGTTTGTACATTTCAAAGCGTGTAATCTTTGAAGACTCGTTGTTCTATCAATAAATAAATAAATTTCACGTGTTTTCCATAATTTAGGGACTGTGATCCCTTTTTCATTGCAGAAACTATACTGTCTTGCTAATTCAGCAAAGGATAAACAAAGGGAACAGCAAGTGAGATGGAGAGATAAAAATCACCAGTAGCATTATGCAACTAGTAGTGCATACTAGTATTATTAGAAGTAGTAGTAGTAACCCACAGAGAACTCTGATTGCTGGGCATACAGAGACCTCAGCTGAACTTCCAGAAGAAATCAGGAAACTTCATTGTGTGAAGGAAGAATTACAGAAAGCCTATGCATTAGAGCACACCTCTCAACAGCAGAAGCCTTTCTGTTCCAGTAGGCAATTCAGAAGAATTAAGTTTCTTGCTCAGTTTTCATGAAAGACACCATGCAAAATTCTATGGATGCTGTGTTGGCAGAGTGATTTCACCAACACCATCGCAGCTTGTGCGCTCCTTACAATGCAGACATTTGGAAAGACCTCATTTAAAAAAAAAAAACCTGTGAGAAGCTTCCTGCTGAGTACAAAGGGTACTTGATTAGATGCTATGTGACAAAATTATAAGTCACATACACTATCACACTTATTTTTTAATTAATTAATTCTTTTACCTTTATGCATTTTAGAGATTTATAAGAAGCAATCAGTGGAAACACCCTTTGCATCCATTTTTGTTTTATTTCTTGCTGATTTACTGAAACTGTCCTTCACAAAAGGACATTTCACCACAAACACTATTGCCAGTATGGATAACAAAAAGAACAGAGTAAAAGACCAAAAGGGAGCAGCAGTTAATCTCATTTGCTCCATATTAAGCAGGTTCTTCTGAAAGTAATACCTCTTGTTTATTTCCATGGAAATGACAACTGATAGAAGAGAACAATAATACTATTTGAGAGAGCAATTTCTCAGCTACCAAATAACTATTTTTCAACATAGTCATCACCATTAGCTAGGCATTTTCTCCAGTGATGAACAAGAGCCTGTAAGCCACACTTGTAAAAACCTGCATCAGCAGAGGTAACCCAACGGTGCTACTGCTGAAACACACCACCCATCACCTCACTGCGCTCACATCCATTGTTCAGTCTTCATAAACATTCAGCAAACATCAATGGATGCTATTATATCCACACGGAGGAATTCCATGCCACATCTTTGCTACATACACACTTCCATGTCAGAAGCCATTATGCCTGACTGCTCCTCTGCTGCCTCCTGTGACATGGCAACAAAATGTAATGGAACGTTGGTGGGAAGGTTCAGCCTCTACTGCCACAGCACCAACATTCACCTCTGAGGTTGAGGGCTAACATAATAAAATAAAAGGCATTATTTCCAGAGCAGCCCTCAGGCATTCCACTAGATTTACCCTCTTGCCTTCATACTGAGACCAGAAAATTCTTTGTGGCCACATATTACCCTCCAGAAGGCATCCTGCTTCATTTCAAGATATGAAAAAATGGACAGCCCTCATCTTCCTATCTAGTTTTTCTCTGATCACTTTTTTAGGAGTTAAAGTAAGTCTGGTCATAACCAAACCTTCGCTTCCTGTCTTCTCTACTTCATTAGCTTCACTGCTCCCACCATCTTCTACTACCTGCTGTTCTGCAGCTAGGCAATATACAGATTAAGGTTTCCTAGTGTATAATCAATATTTTTGACATCCCAGACTGAAGAGAAAAAACTGCAGAAGGGAACAGAGCAGAGCTGTAGGCAGCAGGCCATGCCAGTGCCAAGCCACACTCAAAAATGTTGACAATGCAAACTGAAGTAAATGAACATATTACATCTCTCATTGAAAGCTGATACTCCACATCAAATTTGAAAATGTGATTTGTAAGAATTCCCTCTGTTGGTCTAATGGTACTAACTACATTCGGCAGAAAAATTTAAGATAGCAATGTTTTCCTTCAGTAACTCCCAAACACTCTGTCTTTTCACAGCCTATCAGATTATGTCTCAGGATAGAAATGTGAACATATTCTACCGTGGCTCTATTGCATTGTATTAGCACATTTACATTGTATTTTTTCTTACACAACATTTGAAAACAGTCTAGCAAGAACAGATTGGTCATATCAGTACATGTCCCTAAGGCTGTCATCTACTGCATTTCATGCATGGACTTGAATTTCACAATCTGAGAAGTATGGAATGATTTCCTACGAGTATTTTCTCTAATTTAGGGAGACATGGAATTGACAGAGATCACTTGATGGTTAAGGAATTAGCTGGACAGTAGCATTCACAGTGTTTGCAGTCAATGGCTTAATGTCCAAGTGGAGATACGTGAACAGGATTGGGACCAGCACTATTTAATATCTTTGTTGCCATCATGGAAAGTGGAATTTAGTGCACCCTCAGCAAGTTCGTGGACTACACCAACCTGAATTGTACAGTCAACATGCTGAAGGGAAAGATGCCATCCCAGACAGACCCTGACAAGCTTGAGAAGTAGCCCCATGGAAATCTTACGAAGTGCAACAATGACCACTGCAAGACCTTGCACATGTGTCAGGGCAATCTCAAGCACAAACATAGGCTGGATGGGAAATGAATTGAAAGCAGCCAGTTGCGTACTGGGCTGCATGAAAACAGGATGGCCAGCAGGTCAGGGAGGAGTCCCTGTCTGCTCCACTCTCACGAGGCCTCACCTACAGTACTGTGCCTGGGGCCCCAAGTGCAAGAAAGATGTGGAGTGTTTGTAGCAGGTCCAGAGGAGAGTCCTAAGGATGCTCAGGGGGCTGCAGGACCTCTCATATGCGAAGAGAGGCTCAGGGAGCCTCTTCTCTCAGGTGAAGGTTCTGAGGAGACTCACTGCTGCCTGCCAGTACCTAAAGAGGGCATACAAGAAAGCTGGAGAGGGACTTTTTTTTAAGGAGAATGCCGAGACAGGAAAAGGGAATGTCAGCAGTTCACGGGCTGGTTCGGCCCGGTTCCGTGACGCTTGGGACAGGGGACCCACAGACCTATGCCCCAGGAGAGGAGAAGGGGGAAAGGGAAAAAGGCAAAGGGAGATGGGCCTAAAAACAAAACAGCAGCAACAATCTGAGGAGGAAAGCTAATTTACTAAATAACATATTGGAATGCAAATTAACACAATACAATATAGGTTCATAAGGTTGGAAAGGACCTACAAGATCATCTAGTCCAACCATCCTCCTATCACTATCCCTACCCAACTACTAAATCAAATCCCTTAGCACCTCATCTAAACGCTTCTTGAACAGCGCTAGGGATGGTGCCTCAACCCAATGTTCCAATATAAAATCCAACCCAAAATTCCAATATAATTGGAATTAAAGCTAATAAATCTAGGCTAATAAATGAGAGAGTGTGTAAGGCCTTACACTAAACGCTGAAGACAACAGTGAGCACCCACTGCTGAGTCAATCCAAAAGGAAAGAGAAAAAAAGATAAAACCAAGGAAAACCGTGTCTCATGACACACAAACAGTTTTTATCTTTGCCTCTGAGCAGAAAACAGAAAAACGCAAAGCAACACAAAGTCCTTTTAAGTACATAGTTCTTGCTCTCTTCTGAGACAGATGTACCTGGAGCTACTGATGATCCATGGAGCCGGAGCATTAACTCTTTAACTCCCAATGCACAACATGTTATGATGTGGAATAACAATAACAAAAAAAATACAACCGTGGAAGAGATAATAGCTTTAAAATATAAGGCAGTAGATTTAGGTTAGAAATAAGGAAAAAAAAATCTTCACTATGACAGTGTCAAGGCACTCAAACAGGCTGACCAGAGAAGTTGTGGCTGCCTCATTCCTGGAGGCATTCAAGGCTAGCATGGGAGACATTGAACAACCACATCTAGTAGAAGGCAGCCTATTATTTTATGGTCCCTTCAAACTGAAATTTTTCTGTGATTCGAAGATTCTAGTACATTTTTGAGAAGCACAATTTAACCATAATTACCCAGCCACTTAAAAGAAATGATTGATTTGTAGACATATATTGAGATATTGCTCTCTTTCTTCCTTTTAAAACAATAGATCACTCTTGTAAATCTACAAACAATTAATATACAAAACATTTTGCAAAACATTGGTATAATATATTGCAGTTAAAGCACTGTTCTATAAGTACAGTATACTGCTACATGAACTGACTGTCCAAGTTGAAAGACAACAGAGCTATCACATAATCAGGCAATTCGATGTTTCAGCATTAGACAGATATCTATATTCACAATTTTCTAACAATTGAGCTTAAGCAGATACACCTATATTTGAATTTTTCTTTAGAATATGAGAAAAACTTTCAAATTCAACTATCCTGTATTTTAATTCAAGAAATGACTCCCATGCAAATCTTACCTTAAATTTACTAGAGCTACATTCCCCATAAAGTTGGAGACTGGCTTTACTGCACAATCTGATCATAAAACTCAGCAGTTTCTTAGCACAAAATAACATTCAAAAATGATGAGTGGTCAGAAAGAGAAATAACTCAGGGAGAAGATCTGACATCATGAAAATGGAATTCCTGCCATACGAGAAGCATTTGCAGTCTCAAGATCAAGTTCACAGTGGTCACCTTTTGGGCCAACAATACTGAGCTTGCATTTTCAAACTGCAGAACCAATTGCAAGATATGAGCCGAGAGAACAGAAAACACTTTCCATCAATATTTTTAGGAAACTAGTATTGTCTGCCTTGCTAGTACTGAATTACTACCATCGAGAGCTGATTATAATAAAATAATTTCTACTTTAAGACACTTTTACAGTATTACATTTTTCAGAATATATATATACATATCCTATTCATATAATTTATTTCTAAATGAAACAAATTTGAAATAGAGAAACTCCAATAAGTCTGAAAGGAAAAGACAGGTCCTAACTAAATAAATTTTAAGTCTAAGTGAGAAAGCAGCCAGGGAATCTCATTTTTCTTCTTCAGATACAGAGATAACTGAGCCCAAGAACAAAACCTAATACAAAATCAGGAAATAAAATCAAATCTCTTGAGCCTCAGTCTGATGCTTGATCACAGAAACGCTTCTCTTTTCCTGCAGAGTCTGTGGCAGGCTGTGAATAGTTAGCATTAGGAAGTACTGGACATCAAATGTAGTCTGGATGAGAAAGATAGAGAAAAAGTAAAGCATTTTAGAAACAAGAATTGCCTTATCAGGAAAATGTACTGAATAATTTACCAAGATTTTTTTTCTTTTTTTTCTTTTTCCTCTCTCTACCACTCAGACCAATATTTTATAAAAGTATAGAATGTTTTTTAAAAAATGTGATAACATCTCTGCAGTAACTAAAAAAGGTAACATTACATGCAATTCTCTTAACCTGTCTATGGACAAGCATCTCTTACTGTTACCTAAAAGCTACAACTATACTGCTTTAAGATCAGTAAATAGGTTTCTGCATATTACCAGTTATACAAATGCAAAATCAAGTATGCTAAGTTTGCAGCAATGAACAATGAAAACTTTCTTGAAACTTACAACCTGAAACAATAGTAAGATGAAATAGCACTTCTAAACACAAATGCATACACACAGTCAAAAATGATACCAAATCATGTTTCTATTTATTTGCAGTTATTCAGTCAATTGTATAAAAGGTACGTAAGTATAAAACAACGTCATAGAGAGCAACTTGAGGGTCTCACCTGTAAGAACTGCTAGCCTCTACCAGTGGTACTGCCAATCTCACATTCACACATGCACTGAGCTGGAGCTCAACCATGGGATGAGCTATACATCAAAACAGAAAGCCCTTTGAGCTTCCCTTAGGAAATCCTCAGTGTATGCAGCATATTGTTACTGCCATGGCCAGACACTGTCAGAGAACACAAATGCCAGCAACCACATTGAAAGAAAGTCACAAGGGAAGGTGCCTGGGAGGGGGATCCCACTGAAGGCAACTCTTATACTAAGTCAGGCTGTGATTAAGGCTTAAAGCAAATGGAACTAGGAAAAGCCGCATCTTTCATTGCATCTGCTGATCAAGACAGAGGAGCAGAATCACAGTTTGAGTTTATTTTCTTAAGGAGTTAGGTTTTATCTAGCTTCATTTTCAAACATGCTTGCAATTAAAAATGCTTTAAAAATAGCAATAATCAGAGCAAATAGGATATCACTGGTGTCAGCTCCATCCTCTGAGCTCACTCATTATTGTTTTAACAGCTACAACAGCCTTAGACAATTCTTATTTGTGATCCAGCTTTTCAAGGGAAGATTTTCAAGGGAAGACCTTGAAGGTCTATGAGAGGCTTGATTTGGTGTCAGACCTCCCAGCTGTGCTGTTACTTAGTCACACCTGCCCACTCAGTCCTGTAAAACAAGGAGCACCAGTAATCCCCCTCGCCTTCGTAGAACAGAGAATATTAAAAGCTCTGTCAAGTGCAAATTGAGGAAATGGAAAGATCACTGATTTATAATTTCAGAAGCACAGAAGGGCTTTCAAAGTCTGCTAAAAAGTCACTTTCTCAAAACAGCCTGCTATTTCAATGAACAGCCTTGTTTCTCTAAGGTTTGGCTTCCCACCACAGCTCTCCCACTTGGATGCTACAGATCTCTGAAATAGCAAATTACTTTATCTCCTCACTAGCTGAAAAGCTTTGTAGTCTGATAAATATCTTCTGACCCTCTCTTTAAAAGTATTCCTTTTCTCACTCTGTACTAGAAGAAAGCTCCTGAAACTTAATCTGCATTTGAAATAGACAGCATGAGCATTCACTCTGACATCAAGCAGATCGGCCTGAATCTGCCTCTGTTGGTCAGAAATAAATGCAGTTTGTGGAGTACTTTTGCTATTGTTGTTCTTTGGGAATACAGGTATGTGGTACACTGTGGTCTGAGTACAATCTGCTTTATTTAAGATTTTAGCCTTGGCTTTCTGAAAAAACAATTGGTACATCTTTAAAGTAGAGGCTTGCATTTTCATAGCACAAGTACACGAGGCTGCACTCAAGCTACAGGACATGTACTAGAAGCACACTGATTAAGATGAAAGAGACAACGCTACAAGTTGTAGGCTATCAGTTTCTTGAGTTTACCTACTATAAGTACTTCCTTTTTAAGGAGTAAACACAGTTTATGTTACTGTGAACGTTTCTGAATTACTTGTTAAAGGATAGAATGCACTTTCCTGAATATTAACTTCCAGGAATCCATAAAATGCATATAGAATAACTAGGTGGTGTAATGCAATGACAAAAATGGAAAAGATTAGGTGGTGAAAGTACAGCAATGACAGCAGAGCAGCAAGATCCCAGGCTGCAGCAAGAAGGGAATTGCTCAAACACAACAGCCACAGGCTCAGAAACAAAGGAAAGAAGATGCTTACCTCCAGAAGGCCTCAGCTATGCAGGGACATCCAGGAAGACACCCTTGCCTCGACCCTGCCAGCCCTCAAATGAGGTCTAGGAAGGGGAGCATCCCGACTCCACCACTTCCAGTCACTCAGCTGCATTGCATGCACCTGAGCTCTCCTGGGTTGGCTCTGCCTTCCCAACAGGTGCTCCATCACTGGTTCAAACTGTGAATTAGCATTTCCACTACAGGTGGTAACAATGAAAGCAATGAAAGTAATGTAATCTCACTACAAACAGTAGATCTACTAAAATTAATTACATGTTCTGCCCCTGCTAGCAATCATAGGACCATGAACCCAACTCTTCCAAGAATATCTGTTGCTGCAAACCAATCCTTGAGACAACAAAACGGGGAACAATTCTAAACTTCTCAAGCAGCACCCCAACACTTCAGTTTACACACTGTCCAATTCCAACACTGTGTTGTGTGCCTTCCTAAATAAAAGAGGATTTGCAGGGGGAGAAAGAAAATTCAGCTGATTTACAATAATATATTGACAATGGTTGCAGGATTTCAGTACTGCTGAAAATTCAGCCTTCATGGCTCTCCAGCTTCTTTCTGATCATATAACAAACCCAATCTTATGTTTTATGGAATTACAGCCTGTTGCCATGGAAATAATTATGCTGCAATATACCCCTGCAGGATTAAATAAAGGAAGAGCGACTGCAAGAGAGCAAACATTGAGCAAGGAAACAGTTACTCAGATAACACTTTGGCAATTAACAAATATGGCAAAAATATCTATACACAACACTCAAAGGTAAGTGGGTTTGCCTTGTCAGATGGCACATTTTCAAAGTTGGAATATTGCAAACAAAAAAGAGGGGGGAAAAAATAAAAAATAAGATAGCACTTATCTCTATCCAGTATGCCACAAATATTTTCTCGTCTCCTTGAAGAAAGCATACTAATGCCTATTAATTTTATGATTTGCCCACTTTCAACTGGGAAGTAACATCCAGAGCTTATTCTTAAAAGACACTGTTGTAAATCTACAAACTACAGTTTAGTGGCAATCTCAAGTCTGTCCATTTTTATGTCCCTTTCATTGGAAATAGTATAAAAGTTCAGATACATATCAGATCATCGAGGAAGCTTCTGAGCTCATTTGCATCAGTAGCATTCATTTGATTTAATCTTTCAATAAAAATAAGAGAAAGAAAAAAGCATTATAGTTTCTGATTCCCAATCCCAATTGTCTTTTGTAAACAGTAAAAGTCATAAGCAGTGCTTGTTTCTCACAAAGAGCTATCACAAAGCATTCAAGTTTGCCTGTTTCTGCAGAGTAAACAAAAGCAAATCTGCATGGCTACTTCTAGGACTGATGGAATGTCACTGGTATCCCACTCGTATCAAACGAGATTTTCCATCATCACAGCACAGGAGTGCATTTGGAGGTTAATGAACCATCATTAGTGTCTGACTAAACCCCTCTCTCACTTGAATACATCAAGTTTTCCTCTCCCTTCCAAATCCTGCCCTTAAAACCCAGTGCTTCTATTGAAAACAAGGAAAATCAGCACGAAAGCGTAGAATTAGCTTGGACAAACCTCACTCTTCCCATGGTTGCAGTGCTGCTCTCTTTCCATATCAAGTATTCATGAGCTTGCAACCAGTCACAACCTCATATCATTACCAGAGCATAAGTATGTACAAGAAAGCCTGTCTACCCCCACTGTGTCCTGGCAGGCTCAGCAGCACCATGCAGCAAAGGAACACTGCAATTGTCTCCTTGCCAGTGACTCAATTAACCCAGTAGCCTCCCAGAGCACGTATGCAAGAGAAACCTTAGGTGAAATAAGGCCCAGGTAGCCAGCAATATTCTGCTCTTACTTTTTCTGCAAAACAGAGAAGTCAGCTGCAGGGCAGAAGATGAGACTAAAAAGCACAGACTTCTGGGCTAATCCAAAGAGGGTAGAGAAGTCCCTCTGGATTTGTTCCATCTGGTATATATCTGGGTCAGAAGGCGGTCAGAGATCTTTCTAGCCGCAGTTTGAGAAAAGCAAACATTTAGAAGCCACTGTTTAAGCATAGCTCAGTACACAGCCTCACGCAGCATGAACCCTGAGCAGCTGAGTTCTGCCCCGAGGTATCAAATACTAACAAAACCACATCACATTCACAGGCTGCTATATATGTTGTGAATGCCACATCAAAGCTTTTCCAATGATTTCCAATTAGTTGGCTCAGACCCCTAATAAAAATTATCCTCGTGTTTTCATTAAATTTTCAGTCTTCTCTGAATAGAAAACAAATACAAGACTTTACAGAATTCAAGGCCACACACAGCCAGAAACTTTGGAAAATGTCAAGCCTGATAGTTTTGGTTAGACCTGTATTTAGTGATACAGGGAACAAGACAATGAACACAGCCAAGAGCATGCCTCTGCAGTGTTAGGCAAGCCTTAGTTAAGCATTACCAGGGCATGGAGAAGAGTTACTATAAATGAGGAAAATATTTTTGAACTCAAAAATGTAGAAGAATGCCGCAGCGTATGGCCATGCACCCTTAAATGCACAGACTGAAACATACACTCACTGGTCTCTACCTGCAACAGTGATCTATCCCCCAGCTATCCATTTGTGACATTTGAAATACTTGCTTTCAAATTGCTTCATCTATTCTCCAATGATTTTCCAACACAAATGTCATTTAGACAGAGAAATTATTTTCTAGCCATGCTGTGATAAACCTACCTAATTTTCTCCCAGCTACACTTGTTAAGGACAGGTAAATAACAGAGTTTACAAATAGCTCCTGTCTCAACATCCTGAGCTGCAGTTCACAATGAGTGAATGTCAGCATAAGTAGCAGCAGACCAGCACTGTCTTACCTCCCACGTGGCTGCCCTTCAGCTTCCTAGAGCTCAATAGGTTTTGAAATCTCATTTTAGGTATTCTGACAGCTTTGGATAGCACACGAGTCAAAATCCAGACTGGCAGCATTCTCCACTTAGTCCCAACTCCACTATTCTGGTTAAAGTGCTCCTGCCTAATCACATAAATGCACTTCATTGCAAATTGCAAAGCTGCCTGTCAGTCCACTGAGAAAACCCCAAAGGGACCTTGAATTTTTGAAGAGGTTTCCCTTAGCGGTATTAGCACAATGAGAAAAGGCAACCAGCTCTATTACAATGAAGAAATATCCCTGAAAGATCTGCAAAGGAACTATGTATAAATGAAGCGGAGGACAACCTCTAGATTCCAAGAATCCAGTTCATTTTTAAAGCTCTTTCAGTGCAAGCCATCAGTCATAATAAAAGTTACAAAATACTTCCTTTAACTTTGAATACATTCAGTAAATACTGTTGTTTTGGGAGGACCCCAAAACCAAGTGCAAATTCTACCAATATCTTCTAAAAAAAAGTACTAATAGAGGCTTGGTACAAACGACAAAGGCATCAAAAACAGTTCACTGTCAGCTAAAGGACATTCTGAAGAAATGATGCTTTTATATTACTCTCTTTTATACACTGACTTATACTTCAAAAAGGGAGCATTTTGAAGTGTTGAGGACCCTGAAAACATTTTATTCACCCTCAAAATGAAATACTATCTTTAACATTGGCTCAGTCCAATATAAATCTCAATTTTGACCTTTTCTTAAGACAGGTGAACCAACCAAATCAAACATAAAAGCAGGTATGATTTAGCTATTACTGAAGAAAGCTAACATTATTTTCTTTAGACATAAAGACTGAGACTCATCTCATGTAGAACGCTATACTGTTTGTACTGCTGAACTCTCTCAATGACTTATACCAAGCATCTTAGCATTTAACAGGACATCAAGGCAGTCTCTGTTCCGTGGCATTCCTACGAAAGCACAGCATAGCTTGCTTTACTTCCAGCCAGAAGGACTTGCAAGAAACAGATGACATGGATGACACCCAGGCACCCCAGAGTGGAGTGGCTCCATCAGCCTGCAGCAGACAAGGCATCCCCTGCAATCCCTTCTCCAGCCAGTTCTGAATCCTGCTCTTAGAGAGTAGAAACCCTTTTAGGTTTGTGTAAACACTCGTCACCTCACATCATTTTCACAGATTTCCTGCTGATGCAGTTGCCAAACCAATTTCCATAATATCTGAAACGTCATGGCTGTCATTTGAAGTCCCTGGTACCATCACTTCCATTTCCAAAAAAGAGAGAAAGGAAGACCCAGGGAACTGCAGACTGGTGAGCTTTACCTCTGCACACTGGCAGATCACAGATCAGATCTTCCTGGAAGAGATGTTAAAGCAATGTAGAAAAATCAAAATTGCATTCATCATCATTGCAAGATTTTGAGAAATCCGCCTCTTTTGATTTGCTATTGGTTTTGCACACAGTAATAACAGGTGAGCTCTTGAATTGGATGAGAATCATACCAACTGCTGTATAGGACTACAGCTCAAGCCCAAGCACTTTCTGGAACACTTTTAAAGAAATGCTCATTATTACCAATTCCTTTTGCACTATCTCACCCTATTCCATCCCGAAGAAGTGAGATAAGAGTTTCATACGTAACTATTCTATCTATAAGGAAAGTGGAGGGATATGAAAGATGATCCTTTGGATTTCAGATTAAATTACTTAAACAGTTATTTTATGCACACGTTATTTCATATTCACAAGTATGCAAATTTTTTTGTAAACTAGAAAACAACAAATTCAGCTAGCAGATTTCTATGCTCGAGTGATCCTGAGATTCAGCACATTAGGGCTAGATGTTAAAATATCACTCCTGATATCTACTATATGCGAGGTTACTAAGATATTTCATTCTGTGCTTCGGAATGATACTATGAAGCCAGAGTAACTTCTGACTTAACTAAAATAATACCAAGAAAACTTGTGCCATGTACCAGTGTCAAAATCAACATGTCGCAGGTGAAACTGCTCCAATTCCTCAGTCTCAAAGGAATAAAGAACAAATAATTGCAGTAGCTCCAAATGTCCTGGGAGCCACTAGTTTTGGACAGGAAAATATTCCACATTCCACGTTGCGTAGCTGGGGAGAATGCTGGGATACTTGCTTTTATACCAGTGAAAACCGTAGGATTGACATCTTCCCCCCAAATAAGTTATTGCTAAATGAATTTTCAATGTTTTCAATACTTCTAAACATACTTTAAAACCACATTTAAAATTAAGAAAGAGTTGTTACAGATATCTACTCTGATCCTTTAAGTGTTATAGGCAATAGAGCATTACACAAAAAAGCCTGAATTATACCTATAACTTCTGGTTGATTTCAAACACATTTTCTTTGCAAGATTTTAGCTCTACTGTGAGATTGTTTACCATTATATTACAGAACGGTGTAACAGAAACCAGACACACGCATTTGCAAAGATAACACTTAGCATGTCTGCAAGATAGAAGTTACCTTTTGTAAATCTAGACCACATTAAAGCATGGAAGTTATATATTTTCAGATATATTTTCAGTGGAACCAAATGCCTGACTTCCTCTAACTTGAATTCCAATAGTTCCCTCTCAAAAACTTCAGTATAATCAGTTCTCTGGTACAGTTCTGTTGGATGTGGTATATTTTCAACTTTGGTCAAATCAAAAGGATAACTCAAATTGCTAAATTAAGAAGATATTTAGGTTACTCAAAAAGTAATGCATTCTACTCATTTCCTGGAAACTACAATAGATTCAAAGAGCACAATGGTTCTATTTGAGACACAGCTTCAAAACAGTATTTAATAGCCACGACCACAAGTTATACATTTTTTGCCAGCAACAAAAAGGAGCCTGTATGCCACACTTGTGAAAATTCACACCAGTGAAGGTGACCCACTGTTAAACATCTGTTATTATGGCATTGTTGCTAGGAAAACATTGCCATTGTTGTCCATCTTTCATTAACCCAGGCAGATGAAAGTCAGAAGGCACCAAATCCAGACCATACCGTAGGCATGGAAGGACAGTTCAGCCAAGATTGGCAATGTGATCCACAGTCTTCAAACAAGTATAGGACCTGGCATTATCATGTTGCAAGAGAAAGGTTGTCTTCTATTCTTGCCTCAGTCTGGAAATTCAAGTCTTCAGTTTAGTCAGAGTCACAGTGTAGTGGTCAGAGTTGATGGTTTGTCTGGGTTGCAGGAAATGCAGAGGGATCATCCCTTTTCTAACTCAGTACACAAAACTTCACTCACTGAGGGCTATGTCTTGAACTTTTTCTTCAGTTGGAAATCCATGTCACCACACTGCATGCTGCTGTTTTGACACTGGCTCATAGCAGAAACATCATATCTCATCACCTCTAATGATGTAGTCCGGGCAACTGACATCTGCAGCTGCATAATATTTCAATAGGTCCACACAAATTTAATACAGTGTTCTCTATCTTACTGCGTATTACCACCATATTTTCCAATACTCTGAAACCAATTTTTAGCCCAATCACAGTTCCCTTGTCAGAATCTATCAAGTTTACATGGATGAGCCAGTCAAGATGCTCTTCATTCAGTGGTGTGACAACTGTGTACGAAACATGGCTTGTCCTTCACATTGCTGTAACACTGCTGAAATGCACGACCCACTCCCTCACTGACCATTGTTTGCAACAGGTGGCAATTTATGTCAACAGCTGCTATTTTTTTCCACACAGAGGAATTCAATGACACACCTTTGCTATGTGTGCCCTTCCATGTTCAGACACCATTCTATCAGACAGCCCCTCCTGCTGCCACCTGTCACATGGCAGCAACATGTAATGACATTGATGGGAAGGTTCAGCCTCTACTGCCATATTCCAAGCATCTGCTCTGAAATCCTGGGACAACATAGTCAAGTAGGAGGCATTACTTTCAGAGCAGTGTTTGTGAAACGTGAAATAGAAATGTGCTGATGTGAAAATTTTACTCCATGCAAATATACAAACACTTTTTGTCAGAACAAATACAATTGCAAGTTACTGTGTTGCTCCTCTCCTCCTTCTCTAATTCCTTATAAATCAGAAAATTAATTACCCAGAAAATGGTCTCCTGTAGTAGGAAGCTGAACAGGTTTAATGCATAGTTTATATATGGAAATTTAGATGTCAACACTGTGACAAATCATCACATAAATATTTTTGCAGCTATATTTCGCTTCATCCTTCTTCCTCAAAGAACGAGCATAATGCAGATTATCTCAATGATAAACGACTGTTTTGGTTTAAGGACCTGAACGACACTTAGAATATTTTTCTCCGGCTACAAATCAATCGAGATGAACGAAGTTATTGTGCTGTACGAGAGAAGTGATCTTGATGCCATCTTTCTTAGAGGAGAGATATTCACTGTAAGAATACTAAGATGAAGAAAAGAGAAATTAAAGAGAAATAGGTTTCCCAACTTCTACCTTGTCACCTGTGAGGGGACATTTTAAGCTCACTACTGCTAAACAGGCTGTTCTTAAAATTCCATTCTTCAAGGTTATAAAAATGACTCTAGGTAAGTAACAGCAGTAAAGACCTTAATTTCAAGTGACTCTTGAAAACTACTGTTTCTTTGAAACACACTTCTTGAATTGTAGTCTTTGAATTGCCAAGTATCTGATCAGATATATCTGGCATTTTAAAAAGTTTAGAGCAGCTGAACCTTACAAGTCCAACAATTGAAACCAATAACGTAAGTGCATTGAACAAAGCAAAGCCTTCTACCATGGGTATGAGTCAAAAGGAGTAACACCTTATATAGTGACTGCAGCTAATCAGTAATCAGCTACCCAGGATTATCAGTGATTTTGAACGTTCAGACTTGAATTGACTTAAAGACTGGATAAGATGCTTAGCATTTCACAGGGAGAGTTTGACACTTCTCTGTGACGTTTCCTTGTTGAGTAAGGAACGGTTGCAACTAAATTTTCCTGAGGAAAGTGTTTTCTATCATGCACCGGTCTGACAACTTCGTCCTATAGATAGGGAAATAGTTGTCCAAAAGGGACAACAAGGAAATATTTATATTTATTCTAAACCAATTGAACCCAAGATCGAACACTCAAAAACTTTTTTCTTCACATGATTTTACTTACTTGATTTTTAAGCCAACACATATTCAACACCCATAATAGTCTGAGGATGGAGCTCTGCAACCTAACTACATACCTCATGAAAACACATCGTTTTCTCAAGATTTCTCTGCTCTTATCCTATTTCTTAACTTCTATTTGAGATGGTATAGCTGAACATTTAGACTCTTATGGTGTAGCTGTTCTTACAAAACATCTTATCCACAGTCAACCATTCCCAAGAAGCTTTAGATCATGAATCTGTCCTCTGATTCGGTTACGTATAAACACTTAGTGCCAAGTTAAGAAACCTCAACAGAATAGGTAAGCCTGCCTTTACTTGTCTGAGGAGCAAGAGATGGTAGGACAAAAAAAAAAAAAAAAAAAAAAGGATAGCACTGAGAAAACGGGAGCAGTGATTTTTGTCTGAAAGAGTCACTTTGAAATTATTCCCCTTGCTCTCACACTAAACTATTCCCTGGAGAAAGAACAAGCCTTGAGAGACAAGGAGCAGCAACAGTGGTTTTACTGCCTGAGTCTGTTTTGCCTATGGGGACAGCTAGCAAGCAGAAATACTGCATCACAACCCATCTCCCCCAGCTCCAGAGCAAGCACAGGAGGTTACAAGCTTACTTTGTTTGCGCCTTGCTGTTTTTGTCAGCATAGCCTCCTCCATTCGTGCTTTTTCTTCCCTCTCCTTCCAGCGCCTCAGCTGCTCTTCCCTCATCTTGTAGAACAAGATTTGCTTTTGCTCTTCGTTCAGCTCTGCCAGGAGCTCAGGGTCGATGTACATATCACGCAAAATTTGCTGCAGCATGACTATTCCAAAAGCAAAGTCAGAAACTTTCTCCCAACTATCTTCAGTACAGTGAGGAAATCCCACCTACAGCACTCCAGAAAGCAATCTGCAGCAAAGGAGTTTTCCCACACCTGCCTGCCCAGCAGAGGCTTGAATCTTCTTGTTCTGTTCCTCTTCTTGCAGGCATATTCTGCTCCTACAGTGACAGAGTTCTCAGCTTATCTCATCCACACCAAAGGTAGTGACAGGTGTCGAGTGAAACAAGGGGGGAGGAATGGAGAAGAATGAGGAAATAAATGAAAAGACCAAAAGAAATAATGATAAGAGCCTTCAGTATTCATGACTGAAAACAGGTAAGAATAAGGAATTCTCGGCTGCACCCATCATTTTTGCTCCCTTGAGTAGAAGGAAATTCAAAGTAATGAAAGTCTGAGACTTTGAGCTGAAGTGATAATACACTCCCAAGGGTGTTAGTGTTGCCCTGGGGGTTTAAAGTGATGTCATGGTTTAAGGTATCACCTACACCAACAATATCTATGTCACTTGGGGAACTGATCTCTTCTGATAAGAGTGGAGAAATTAGTTTGCACTTTATTTCCCAGTGCAACCTGTTAACTGGTCTCAAAAGGGTAGGTCATATCAGCTCATATTTATCTGGTGCTGACAAATATGGGCATACAAGGGATTAAAATGTCTTTAAAATTGAAAGCAGATGTAATAAAAGCCACAAGAATCTTGTTATCACTTTATAAATAGTAAATTAATATTAATTAAACAAGAGGTAGTTCTCAGCAGTTCATGTGGACTATGCACATCCTGCTGGCAACTGACTTTCTGCTTTGTGACTGGAGAAAGATATAACGCTGCTCTTCAAGCAAATTGTGACCTTTTGCTACTCAACAGAGTTTTCATCGAAGTCCATAAAATATTATTTCAGTAGCAGGGCCAAAAGCCACTAAATTAAATTAAAATTAAAAGAAGAATTTCACATCCAGCTTTAACTGGGCACTCTTCCAAGGAACAACAGCACGTTGCGAGAAGGGGACACTGTCCAAGAAGACTGAATGAGGCCATCTTGAATTGTAACAAAATGCAGAACATACCTCAGGCCGTAGCACTCCATTGCATAATATTTGCAAAGCCTCTCTCTTTTAGGGTCTACTACTAGAAGATGTACTTCACTTCACTGTATGGGGAAGACCCACACTGTGTTGTCAGAGGGATCAGAGTGCCACTCTCATGACATTCAGAACAGGGCAATGGAACTACCACGGAGCAGAACAGCAGAGCAGTCATCTTTCCCTTTCCGCTCCTTGTCATTAACAATTTGCAGAAGCAAAATACCTAATTTGGAGTGGCACTAGATTGCCTGCCAGGAAAGAGCAACACAGACGATCCCTCCACCATTCATCTGTATCGTTTGTATCATTTTTCAAATTAGATACTACCACTTATTGCCAATATACTTATCCCCATCCCTCACCAGCAATGTTTCCTTACTGATGTGCATGACAGGTGACAAGAAGATGCCTGCTCACTTAATTAACTAGTATTGAGTTACTAATTATTCCCTGTGCTTGCTCTCACTCAGACTAGAAACGAAAAATTCTGAAGCTTAAGATGTTCTCACAACTATACTATAAAGATGTTACTCAAGACAGTGATATATAACACAAAGTGATGCACTTCTCCTGCACAGAGAAACAAACCAGGGAAATAGACATGCAGATGCCTCCCTAGAGAGCCTGGCACCAATTCCTGAGCAGAGAGGACAAAAAATTGGCGTTAGTTTCCTCCTTCCCCTATTCCTCAAGGCTATTCTCAGTTTTCCTTGCTCCAGGAAAGAAATTGAAGGATAAGAAGGCAGGGACACACAAACTCACCAGTCTCAACTCAACCTACTAACCACATGTATTCAGTCAGTGATGTCTCTTCCCCTGTTAGTGCAGGTAATTCCCAATTACAATGGCAGCTGCCTATGCCGCAAAGTGAACCATCACTTATTTTTGTGTGATTACACGTGAATGTTATAACGTTAAAAAAAATCCCAAGAAATTCTAAGTAAACTTAGAACAAAAAGTTGTGTACCAACACCTCTGTTTGCCTTTAATAATACCATCCTTTTCACTGCATGATGCATACCACTTCTCCTCACAGAGAAAATAGCTTTATAGATGTCTTAAACTCCTATGTGGCTTGCGTGGTCCTCACATTCATAAACTTACATGTTACTGTGTTTATTCATGTTAAATATGATAATTTAAGCAGAAAACACTTCTGATCTAAATTAAATTTCAAGAATAAAGACTATCACTTGGAAGCACAAATATAAAGATTCTGCTTGAACAATGCCTTCAGCTGTTCGCTCTGTACAGAGCCCAGTATGCTCACGGACTGTTCTGTAGTTCAGGTTATCTCTCATGTGCAGATTTTTCCTCACAAAACAAAATGCTTCAATTTTATTTGTTTTTTGTTTGTACATTTTTGTTTTCCTTAAAGAAATAGAATTTGGCAAGAAAATATCTAGAGGAAGAAACACTTCCCTTCTACTTGTTTCTTCTATTTTTCTTGGTCAGGTACAGAAAGAGGAGAGCCCGGGGGACTTGGCCTTCCTTTCTCTGCTTTTATTCAATTATACTGAAACTGTGGCTTCACATTTTGGCACTAATTGAAAAAGACTCGCCTTTGTAAAGGCTTCAGGGCAAGCAGTTTTGCTGTTCTAACCATTTGTCATCTTCCCAATTTTATTTTACTTGACTTTGCAGAACAAAAATCAAATTGTGATCACAAGCTATCACAGTGCAAAGAACAAACTCTTCATCAAGGATTGTGTGTGCTTAAGCATGATAAGAAGCAAGAGCTGATTCTGAACAGCATTCAGCTGCAGAAGTAGCTCAGGATGGAGGTTCAAGATGCAAAACTGAACACAGATTTTCAGGTAGCTACTGGTAATGTTTAATGATCAATCAAAACAAAAATAGCAAAAGCAAGGAGATCAAATGACTGATTCATGAACAACCCACTATCTGGAGTTAATTAACTCAAAACACATGAGAACACTAAGCAAATAATAGAGTGCAATTAAACTATTAATTTGTGGGTTTTTTTGTTTGTTTTTTTTTAAGTTCCCACCTGGAAGTGATATAATCTAATTACAGAAATGAAACCACTCAACTTCCTCTGATTTAGTCTGTTAACTTTCACCACTGGTAAGAGGGTGAAGAGGAAGCAAAACTGCCTTGTTGCCCATGTCTCACTGGTCATCTTGACACTCTGTCTTAGTGGAACATCCTGAAGAGAACATTTTTCTGCAGTATTCTCTACAGAATTTCTCCATTGGAATCATTTTAGACATTAATGCTCTCCTCACATTCAGCCTTCAGTGATCACTGAAAGTAGACTTGTCACAGATTACTCCACTTAACAGCATGTAAGAGAAGTCTGACTCTATTCAAGTGCTGCTTCTTTCTTGGGTACTTCAGCGAACCTGTTGTTAGTACATGAGATGTTCGCCTATGCAAATCTAAATCTGAGTTTTAAACCTAATGCGTACTGATACTTGTTATATAGTTTAACAGATCTTAAATAATCCAAATGGGTAAATAAAGTCTCAACAACCATTAAGAAATCAGCATTTGCTCTTGTTTCTGAGAAAATTTAGAAATCTTACAGGATCTGAAACTAAAAAGGCAACCTTGAAGAGATGCCAAATCTAGTATTTAAAACTTTTGCCCTTTCTAGGATTAGTTCACAGTTTGAAAGGGCTGGGCTCAGCAGACTCAGACAAATCAAATCCAGGAAGCTGAGGAAGATGACAGCTATACAGACAAAAGAATAAATGAAACTCTATCGATAAACAATATTTCTCTTTCCTTCTTTTCCCAGACCTGATTAGGATATGGATGAATTAATGAATAGCAAGAACAGGAAAAACCAAAGTAAGGATGACTGATTGTGGGCATTCTTCACTGTCCCAGCCTTCCTGAGAAGTTCATAAGGACAATGACTTCTCCATTACCCTTTCACCTTGGTCACTCAAAACTAACCTAAAATAATTACAGAAGAATTGCATCTCACAAGCCTATGAACAAAACAGAAGATTACTTATCAGCGCAGTTCTTTGCTGGCAGCTGTTACCCTATTATAACTTCCATACAACTTGATGCTCTAATTAGTAATAGTCCAGAAAGGAGCTCAGAGCTGTTTAAAATTTAAGCCTGGAGATTTCTTTAATCTTTAACAGCATCTTCTGGGACAAGACACACAATCTCTGGTATAGTGTCTTTCTGGCTAAACAATCCTCAGCACTGTCACTAGAATTCATCTGCTGGGGAAAGAAGGAAGAAGAGGCACAGAAAAATGTTTTAGCTCCATTTTCAAGAACAGGGGAAAGTGCTTAATTGGCCAAGCCTTTCTCATCTCTTCATCCATTTTCTTCCAAGCATGCACATCCTCTATTCCCTGGGCTGAACAGCTCACTGGCAATGCTGATGAATGCTGAACCAGCAGAAGAGTGTTTTCTTTCAGATTTTATAACACAGCTACCTAACCTACTTTAGCCGTGTCATTTACATAAAAATATTCAGCTATAACCTACATGCTACAGGGAAAGACATGCAGGGCTAATACATCTCTCTCCATTATGAAAGGAATGAAATTAAGAAAAAAAAGCATTAAAAATGTGGCAATGAAAATGTAGCTGAACTCCGTAGTCTTGGTCTTTGTGTGTGTTTTGTATCTTTTTTTAACACAGATTTCTTCCCCCCTCCTCCCTGTCCAAGATGAAGCAGTGCACAGTATCTGTATTTTTCAAGTCCCGCTGCATGAGCATCAGAATGAGAACAGAAGCTGGAACTGAATGGTGCAGGAGGGAGCTGACTGTGACACAGGAAAGGTAAAATTAATATTTTGTACGAGGCCTTCTAAACACAAACAAACTTGTCACTAGAAAATTAAGTACATCAGAGCTCTCACCAGTCTCGTGTCTGATACACACACTGGTGTCAATTAAAAACTAGAAATAAGCAATTGAGAATCATCCATTCCCCACCTCCATCAGAAATAGGATGCAACAAAACCTGCCTTTCTCCTTCAGTTTCATAGTCAAGTCTGTGGCTCCCTCTAAGGGCTAAAACAAGTCGGGACTCAGGACAAGCTCATAGAGCCAGCTGGAAGCCTACAGCACAATGTGCAGAGGAATCTGAGCGATCAGCAGATCATTTCCCTGAAGCTGCTATCCCATTACAAAGCGTCACACAGAGTAAGGACCAGTGAATGTCTTCCATCCTCTCCTTTTCCATACAGAGCTAGTAACGGTAAATCAGACTGTCAAGTTTTTTTGGAGCATGTACTGATTTGTGTATGCTTATCACCTCCTTACTGGTTCAAGATCAGCATTTCTATGGGGCAGTGCCGCAACCTCCCCCTATAACCACCACCACCTCCACACACACACACACAAAATTGAAAACCTGAAGTTTCTGAGAACCAGTAGCAGAGCTGCAAATGAAAAAATGAGAAAAAAATCTCATACTGTTCACATAGCTGTAAGTGAAGCAATACTAAAAGGATTTAATCGTGCAATGAAGATTTACACTGGCAGGACTCTCATCAGACAGCTTTGTTTGTTTTTAGTGTTGGTTTTTTTTCCTCTCCAAAATTAAAATCCCTCTAACACCTCCATCCCCTGCAAAGCATTAGACAACCCCAAAGACAGACAGCACTGACAATAGGGGAAGAAGAGGGACGGGAACTAATCCAGAGAAAGCAGTACCTGAAGTCCATAGATGCAGACTATAGAGCAATCTGTCATTATACTACTCCCCTTAATTCAGCACTCTGCAATACCACTTGGCCTTCGGAAGAAGTCACATCAGTGACTTTTGCCTAGCAGGATAACAATCCTACAGAGCAAGATTACCTCAGGCCTATCCTTTTGTGTTCTGTGCTACAGCTGTTGTGCACACAATTACAGTGGAGCTTGTAATGCCTCCATGGTTCAGCACAACTTATCAAGGATTTGAGAAGCTGGGTAGAAAGGGCAGCACTCCAATTTTTCTTCAAATTGATAGCTGATACATGAAATTCTGACCTATATCACCCAAGTTAGAGGTTAACACAAGCCTGTCAACTTTCTTAAGTTTAGAATTGTTCTAATTTTAATGCTTCCATAGTAAAAGACACTGATACAACCCAAACTAGAACATTACACGTCCGTTGCTATTAATACATTCACAATAGCAAGATGTATCAAAGAGCTGGCAAGTCCTATCACACCTTTTCAAAAGGAGAACAAAACATCTTCATAAAGATTATTGCAAGTGAAAGCTATTAAGGTAAACCAAACAGAAAAAAAGTCAAGGTTCTTTGAGAGAGTCACCCCAAGAAAACGCGTTACGCCAGCCTGCAGCAGCAAAGTTCCCATCCCATAAGCTTAGCACTGGAAAAAGATAACTCATAACATAGGGGCTGAAAAGGAACAAAAAACCCTCACACACTGCAGTGAACCCAAAAGGAGCTCTCAGTGCACCACTGTCCTCTCACTTGCACTGTGCTGTCTAATTCAGTTGGTGTCTCTGCAATTATAGCTCATTTACAAAACAGTAACTAAGTTTTCAGGTCAGCCCCTCAACTCTGAGCAGGGTGTACTTGGTTGGCAGACAGCAGGTCCTGCTTAGAAAGCAATCAGAGCTCAGTAAATGTCTGTAGGGATTTGTTCTGGCCTTAAGTAGACTAAAAGGCCCAAGGGCAACTGTCTCCAAGGAACATCTTAGTTAAAAATATATGCAGAATACAGTGCCCCTTGCTCTCCTGTTTACACTTTCTTGCTTATGTCAGACTCTGATGTTACACCACACTGTATTAAATGTAGCATGTGCTTCCCCTGCACAATGCAGTTCAGCTTTGTGCTACTTAAGTTCAAAATGCATCAGTCCATCTGTTTCTCAGCAGAAGTCTTTGTAGCTGACAGAGGCTCTCTGTAGCTCTTCAAAGCAGAATTGGTTGCCTTTCAACTCATCATTGATGGGTTTCAACCCAGGACCCTGCACATTCCTTCTTTTTTTATCTATTTACTTATTCACCTCTCTGTGATCTTTGTAATGAACTGTTAATCCGAGGTGGGACTAAGTACAGATAGCTACCTAAAATACTGGTATTGTCAGCTCTTTTCTTCCCTACCCTGCAGCACACACCTGACTGCTTAACAGGATACATTTCTTCAAGAAGGAATCCACATGAATTATTCACTTTGTGTACCTGTAAAGCTCAAGAGACCTTTGAATACCATGACCCAATTACAACATTAAATTATTCCAGAGTTCGGTACATTTTCAATGAAATCCATTACAATAAGCTACTCAAGAGATATCACATTCTAAATTATCTGAGTTTCTTCTCTCAGATATATATTAACTTTTGAAGATGTTCGCTATATTCACCTTTTTCCATCTAACTCTAAGTGCATCAAAATGTATCATGTGAGGCCTAATTTTCTTTAATATACACCCTGGTACAATTTATCTGCATTATGTATAATGCAGCAGTCATATCATATCAACTTCTCATCATATTAGACACCGCATTATGGTAGCTAAATTGATTACTGATATAACTGAAAGGCCACCAATAGGAAAATTCTTAATCATTTAAATGAGTCATCAGCTTTGCACATACATTTTCTTGCCTTAGCGACATCATGCAAGTGATTTTCCTTCAGGGCATAGCATTTTGATCATTTAAACCACTTATTCTCGCCATCTTTGTGGGCAATAAAATCCTACAGATTTAACAGTCTGTACAGATTTCTTTAAACCTCAGGGCTCTTGCTTGCAGGACTTGATCAGCATCTGAGATATCAAAAGCAAGCTGCCATTTGTGATGATTTCTGTTTGTTGCTTTTATTATGCTGTTGTTGTGTTTTTTTAAGAGCACATTTCAACATAAGCCAGACTACTACTTGTTTTCAGACGTCAATCATATCCACAAGCATTTCTTCATTGCACTATTCTTTAAAATCTTTTGCAATTTTCAGCTTCACATGCTGCCCATCTCATACGAGGGAAAATCCTCTGCTACAATACCCCGAGCTTCCTGCTGCAGGTCATATTCAGCACTTTCCGTGTCCTGACACTTAGATGCCAATCAAAAGGTTTAAAGACCAGAACCAAATTATTCTGAAAATCCTTCTCTCTTACTTCATAACCTTTTTAAGACCTTCTCCATTCCTATCATAGAGCGTGGGACAAAGAACAGCTCAAGACATTGTTGAGACTTTTTTTTTTTTTTTTTCTTAATCATCTTCACAGTTTCAAGGTACAAAACCTGGATTAAGGCTGCTGACTCATTTACACAATACAAGACTTAGCAGCTCTGGCATTCCTGCCTGTATTCCATTCACCTGACAGAAAGAACACACACTTCAAAGCTCTTTGCAAAATCAGTATAGATCCAAGTTTCACAATGGGGATGTGCCCCATCCCTTATGACAGACAGGTGAGGCAAAAAAGAAATAAAATCTCTATTCCTCCTCATCCTCTTTTCTCCTACCATATCCTCAGACGTAACAGTTACCTTCTCAACTTTTTCCAACAGTGGCACGCGATGCAGTTCTTCATGCTCTTCTCCTTTTTTCCAAACTTCTGCACTGGGTTCCCCACTGCTGCTTTCTGTACTAAGCCACCAGCCACTTCCGACAACTCCCTTCAGAGAAAGAGGACCAGCTCATGGAAATCACCCCAGAACACCTCACTGCAACAGAGAACAGCACTACCTCCGTGGCACCCCACCTGTACTCTCTCTCAACAGAGGGGAGCACCCTCTACATTCCCCATGACTCAAATATGCAAAGTTATACAGTATGATTGAATATATTATACAAGTGCAAAATGACTAACCTACTCATGTGATTGAACAAGTTTTTGCTACAAAAATTCTTGCTATGGAACAAACTATCACTGTCCTATACAAGTTAGTTCCCATGAAGAGACTATTTTGGCCAAATTTTAGAGCCATTCTTGAGTGAGAATGGATTCAGACAAATAATGGCTAGTGGTCCAGGTCCTTCTCTCCTTTCACTAAGCCATCTTAAGCCACCTACACATCTGAAGAGGATATCCTGGGATTCCCCAAAATAAGATTATATCCAATTGCCAAACAAGATTATTTCCGTGTGTTCATCTTAAAATTCTTTAAGTACCTATTTAGACTACTGTAGGGCAATAAGTATGCCATCCAGGAAGGAGATAATACACTATTCTTCCACATTTCTCTCCTCTCTGCTACCTGTATGGCTCCTCAGCCATTCAAATCTCTTTCATTTTCTGACAAGTACAGAATGACAGAAGCTGCTGTCAGCCATCCTCAGAGATCTGGAGGACAGTTTGGTGAGCTGCTGCACTTCAGTTATAAGATTTGCAGCTACCATGAGCGCACTCTTATTCTTCAGAGCTCTCTTCTGGCTGTAATGGCTACAGCCTCTAGCTCAAAGTTGCTCAGTTGCCTGCAGGCACATTCCCATTACATCTGGAATGATTGGAGCTCCATGAAGCTTTTTAGCACATCTGTGGTTTGGCTCCCATGACATTTTCAGGAATCCAATGGCTCATACCAGGTTCTACAAACTATCAGTAGTTATAATTCTAATTGACACCATCTTCTCTTCCAGACCTCTCACAATAACTGCACAACTGGTTTGCTCAGAGAGCTCCTTCATCCATGACACCTTAACAAACTGTTCTACTCTAAACTACAAAGAAACTTAGCTTTCTTTCAGTTTCTTCTAACATCTCCAATATCCAGGCCAGGATAGCACACAGTCTTATGACCACCCTCTGTGTAGCCTATGGCCCAGATCACCGTGCATTCACAAGGCTAGCCCTTTCAAAGATTTACCACCATTGAGAGCACTGCTGCCATCCAGCTAAACCTGTGAAGTTCATTTGCTTCTCATGAGAGCACACAAGTAGATCAAATTAGTTTATGGAAAGGGAGGCATCAGAGTATTTAGTCATTCTCGAAGTCTCAAAATAGCATAAACAGCCATATGGCTCCCAGTCTGAACTATGGAGGCAAACCTGGCCCCTCTCATACGATGAAATATCATTTTAACATTAGCACTACTGAGTTTGAACTGAGCTATCCAAGAAGTTACATCTTACTGATACAAGCAGCATCTTTGAATACATTATCTGGATGATTATCAGTCTTCTAGAGAAATTACACATTCCCTAAAATTAAGCTAAAATTAAGCCTAAGTTAGAAGCCAATTTTTCATTTTTCCTCTCCTGACACCACAACCAGTTCTTTACAAACCAAATTAAGCATGATATCTAAGTGCTAGAGTGATCCAGTAATTCCTGTGAAGTCAGTCCATTTACTCCTATGGAATTCATAAAGGTCAGAGATCTGCTATTTCTGGCCTTAGGAACAAATGCTGCACGGATAACTGGGTGAATTTTTAATGGCCTGTGATGATCAAGATGATCTAACAGTGCCTTCAGGCTTATTTACTGTGAATCTATATACTCACCCAAGAGTCAGACAGACTGTTCCCAAATGGAGCTGTCACCAAACAGCAAAAAAGTGGACTTAAACATGATAGCTGCCAGAAGGCACCAGAGTAATGCAGTACATGGGCTGATAATTCTATTTAGTCTTTACTTTGATCACATAAAGTAATAATCCTTATAATCATAATAACCATTATAGAAACCAAAACAAAGCAGCTTACTATTCCTCTCCAGGATTTATTGGATTTTCTTGCAGCTTTGTCACCAGCAGAGTCCTTCCTTTGTTGGCCCATCTGTTAATGAAAATACAGACTGAAGCAAGCACTTTATACAGTAAAGGCAACTCTACTGAAATCAATGGGATTAGCAAGAGTATGCAATATTATCCGGCTTTGTAGGTCACTGAAGAATTGCGATCAGACCCTACATCTTTCATGAAAAGCCTAGGAAAAAAACAAGCGTATGTGTGTGAGTATTACATGATCTGGAGGAGAATAGGGAAATGAAGGCCAAATTGTTATCCCCAGTACAGTTCTTCAGAAGCCGCAAGGGAGCATAAAGCCAGCATAGCAAGTTTCCAAGAGACTCTGTGTCACAGGCTGTGTTGCTCCAGAGTCTCTATAAAACACCCTCAAACAGATCACCTCAAGATTGAGATCCAAGACATCAATAGGATGCTGTAAAACAGGTGGCTTATTTGGCAAAGATATGCATATATCCAAGTCCCTTCGGGCCATGAAAAGCAAGCAGAGCACTAAGACAACCTTGAAGCTTCACAGCTACTTGAATTGTCCCAACTTTGCTCCATACCTTTCCTACAAAACCCTACACAAAGATTTAGATGAAGTGAAGACTTGAAGTCCTAAATATTGTCAATTATCCTTCATTTATTTTACTTTATTTACTTCAACCTCCTTTTACATTGATCCAAAGATACTTTCTGAGACTGTATTTCTTTAGTTTAATCATTGTTACCAAAACGCCACATTAAAAATTTTTATTTTCAGAAAATAAAATACATTACGGAACAACATGGACAATATTTGCATTCTCTAGGAGTGATACTACAGACATTCATCACATCGTACAGGAACTACACAGCCTATTCAGGAGAAAACAAGCTGCAGGACAATGCAAATAGTTGATATAAGAAGTCACTTTAAAGTCAAAGATCCATTAAAAACCAAGGGGGAAAGGAAGAGCTAACGGTATTAATAACTGAAAATAAAATCAAGGACAAAGAACATGTCCTGGGTTAGTAAGGTGAAATCTCACATTTTACCATTTAAAAGCAAACCAACCAATGAAACAAAAAAAACTGGTACAGATAAGCAATACAGAAACTCTTCAGCTAAAGGGATTCATTTGTGGCTTAAGGACATCAGGTGCTGGTAAGGTAGAAATTCTGAAACTGGAGTTGAAACCAAAATCCAGATTTGAATGATGATGGCCTTTCAGAAATCCATGAGATTTCCAGACTTACAGCCTTTTCTTCGTTAGTTCATTTTTACCCTAGTTTTATAGCTGTTTGGCTGGCTTTTTTAAGCCGTTATACTTCAGCAAAGTAGCTCACACCATTAATGGTACCTGACTCGTAAGCAAAGACATTTAGTGTTCTTTGGTAAATGTTCAGTAAGCAATCATACACTGGAATGTTTCCATCTTTATGTACTCTTCTCTCATAAGAGCACTGTAAATAAATATATATACATATGAGTAACGCCACTATAAAAAAAGAAACCATATATAACGCTTCATATCTAAAAATACATTGTCATCACTGAAGTGGAATGAGATGAAGAAAGTCCACAACAATCTCAAAAGAATACAGGCTGCTCTGAGCATCATAAACACTTGCACATTATCTCATTTTGACATTTCTTTTCATAATTTCTTGTGCACTAGCAACAAAAAATCTTGAATTGGTCTAAATAAACAGCTATTAATTAAAATTAAAGGAAGTGAAGCTACAAATTCTCAGAGGACTTAAGATGTGATGTTAAAAGTTAGTCTCAGAATAAAGAAATCCCTCTGATCTCCATCATAAAATGAAAAGAAAGAAAAAAATCATATAATTCAGGTAGTTGAAAAGTGACATAGAAAGCATTGAATATTTCACTAGTATTACTTTCTGCAGTCTTGCTCAAGTTCTGAAGTCAGATGTAGTTTCATCGAGCATAACAGAGATGAAATAACTTGAGTGATTTTAATCTCTACTCATGCAGAAACCAATTTTTACTTTCGTGCTGTATACGCTGCCACATAGATGGACATAACTAGAGCTGATTAGAACAGTTTTCACTAAACGAAGTTCTATGAAAAGCTGAATATTTCAGATTTATCAACAAACATCATAAAGAAAGGGTCATTGAGGGTAGGTCTATGTATGAATGTCAGACATTCATTGCGCTGGCCCTATTATTTAAGTCTTTGAGATATCCAGATGAATTTTCAATCAACCTCTACTCTCAACAGATAGCAGCCACATTAGAATTTGCCCATTTCCACACCAGCTTTACCCATGTAGCTGTACAAGTGTGCGCAGTCTTCTAATTGAAATCCCAAGGTTTCCATTCCAGAGATGTCACCACAGTACAAGTTTATTTTTGTGGAAGCAAAAATAGACTAAAATCTTCCAAGTATAGGAGAAAATGAGATGTCAAAACCTAAAAAAGAGTCTAAAACCAATGTGTTGGTGTGTAGGCAGCTGCTACTGTAATGAATGTTATGAGCCAAATTATTTTCCTACTGAACCAGACAAGATGAATGAAAACTCTACAGATAAAGTAAAATTTGCTAGGTACGAAAAACACCTAGAACATTTTGCAAGTGTGGAGTGGCAGAAGAGTTCTCCTAAATAAGAGATTTGCTCAGTGAATATCCAGATCATTGCCAATACTCCTTTAAACATTTCTTATTTTGTGCAAAGGAATTTAAAAGTTACTTAAATTTCTCCATAAATTTCTTGACAAACATCCTTAGAAAAGAAAGATTTAGAAGTCAGTTATAGGGTAGGATATGACATTTTCCAGTCTCAGAAAAGCTAGGAAACACAGGAAACATTGAATATGCATTTCTTATTTTGTTTGTTTGAAGAAATTATATCACATTAAGCCAGTGACATCCTAGGATTAAAGCCACAGAATCAAGGAATGGAAACTCGAATCACATTCACAATTATAAAGAATTCCCATGCAAAGGAGGTTGCTCTAGTTACTAATTGCACTTTTCTTTGGTCACACAGATACACAACTCTTGTGCCAGTGAGCAGAGCACATTAAGATGGCACATTACTACCTTCCTGCAATCCACAATTAGATTTCTAATTCACTGTGAACTAGTTAATTTTCTCCCTAGTCAGTTCGGTCTCAATGTCTGAGGGCGTGAGGGAAGTCTTCTCCTTGTTTTAAGGATGGACACAATAAAGACTGAGAAGAAAAGCATCTTTTCACACAGCAGATAAGGAGCAGCCTGAGGACTTCTACTGGCAGCTCCTGTACAAAGCTACTGGAACACCAAGAAGCAGTATCTCAACAAAGGCACGTTCTAGTCAGCTACAAGCCTGCCCTATTTGGAGTGAGTGCTGTGCCATGGGAAGTGCCCCGAGAGGACTGCAGCCAAATCCCCCATAGCACACTGTATGCACACTACTCCCAGCCTGATGATATATGCCTCCTCTACTCATGTGCCTTATGTGGTCAGGATCTGGCCCAACCCCCAGAGAATGAGAGGTTTGAAGTGGGTCTCAACAGAACATTCTAGATCACCTTATTTCCAATCCTTTCCAAATTAAGTTTGCTGAAGCACGATCTCAGGCTCTAGTTCCACCCTCTGACATTCTCACCCTCTACTCCAACTCCTCTGTTTTCCCTTCTGCTCCTTTTGGTTTATTTTCATCATAGTTACAGAAATAACATGTTAAGTAAGTAAGCCAATGGTAACACCTCTTTAAAAATCTTTCCTAAAATAACTTCAACTGCTAGACCTGTGAACCAGACTATAATATCCTTTCATTTGTATTGAAAGGCAGAGAAGAAAAACTACACCATAATGAAAGCACTGTATATTCCCTGTGTCAAGAGTCCTTTTCAGCAAGTCTTCTGGCATTGTACTGTAAAGACCAACAGAGGTATACATTGCTGACTCTCTCCCAAAGATACAATCCATTCATCTAGAAGAACACTCCTCTACTTATTCTAGATCATTTTTTTTACTTGGCCAAACAATTCACGGGCACCTGCAGTATCTCTGTTTCTCCAGCCCTGGAGGTGCCTTGATGAGGATGTCCAACAAATAGCTGTGCAGCCTCTACTTCTGGAGCTGGACAGAGGCACAGCCAGCTGGTTGCTAGCCACAGGCTGCCCTAGCAGACACACAGTCCAGTCAGTGCTTTGCCAGGGCCAAGAACTCCCTCACCCAGAGAACTAACACTGCTAAGCCCACAAGCCTTGCCCCAGCTTGCTGAAAAAAGTTTGTGTTTTGGTTTGTTTGTTGTTTTTTTTTTTTTTGTTTTGTTTTTTTGTTTTTAATTACTTTTCAGTTTGTGAACTTTTCTGAAGTAGTGCTCTCACTGCACAATTGCTCAGCACCAAGCACAGCCAGCACCACACCCCGGTAAAAATCTAGTGTTGGGAACGCTGGCACAGAGGTTTGACAGGCAAAAAGGAGTATTTCACCTTTAGAGAGCTGTTCTACAAATCTAGATTATGACCCTGTCTTATTTTGCTGTAATCCCTGTAACTGATCAGTTTGCATATAAAAATCATAGTTCATTCGGCACAGGGTTTCCATACCTGGCTGCTTGTCAGTGCTTTGCACAGTATCTGTTTTCCCATTAGTATTCACTGCAGCAAGTTGATGAATAACACTACAGATTAGTTTATCTGATGTGATTTCTTTCTTGTCTTCACCAATTTACTGTACACCTCATTTTGTTTCCTTCAGTCTTTATTTTTTTCCCCTATCATTACTGTTTTATACGTGTTCATGAGTACGATACGCTACTGAAAAATCTTTGAAAATTTCCCATTAACTTCAGAAGGCACTGGAACTGGCCACTATGCAGGTTGAATATTTCTGGCATACATAACGCCACAGAAGCACCGCCACCTACTCCCTGCTGCACTTAGTAATTTATCTCCTTAAGGGCTTCCCTTCTAACATGTCTGCCCACACAAAGGAAGCATTTACTCTTCTCCCTTGCCTTTCAGGAATGTCATCGCCTCTGCCCACACTGACAGCTTGGGGCAGCTAGGTCAGCACCCTAAACGCAACAGCAGTACCTGATACCAAAACTGGTCATCAACTAATTCATCTTGCACATCCCTGAACTGGCAGGAAAGACTCACTGGTTGGGACAAGCAACTTAATCCATTAGTGAACTTGGTCCTTCTTAATCACCAAACACAAAAACTTCTTTACTGTCAGAACAAAAGAGCACTGGAAGAGGCTGCCCAGAGAGGTTATGGAGTCTCCTCTAGAGATATTTAAGACCAGCCTGGACGCAACATCCTACCTGCTGTAGGAAACCTGCCTTAAAAAGGGGGCTGGACTCGATTCTCTCTAGAAGTTCCTTCCAACCCCTACAATTCTGTGATTCTGCACTGTCTCTCTCCATTATCTGTGGAACACACTTTTCCCAAGTGTGACCCTGCAAACAACTAATACATACACAAGCAATTTTCTCTGTTAGATTTAACATAGCAATCTTTACCTTAGGATTTTTATAATCCAATTTATTTGCAACTTTATAAAGTACAACATCATAGTTGGGGGAAAAAAAAAGTGCATTTTGTTCACTTTCCCTCTCCATAAGCACAGGCAAAAGGACCAGCTTTTTAATTATGTAGAAAGAGTCAGTAAAAAGTCTCAACCTCCTCAACAGGATCCTCCAAACTCATTATCAAAGTCCTTTCCATCTGTAAGAGTCAGTGTTTTAAACTCCCCCCAGTGTTATAACCACCACAGTCATCACAGCACCACAGTGAATAAAGTTTTACAGCACTACAGAGCTGGAGCCCAACGCTAAACCTGCAGATGGCGCAGCACATCGTGCCACACTAGGGAGCTCGATCTGCTTGTTGGAGCAATCTTTAAATAGCATTAACAGACAGACAGCGTTTCTTCAAACGCATGCTAGAGTAATGCAGGGAGTCGTACAGGATCCTGAGGAGAGCGCAGTACATACTTACTAAGCCATCCTTTAACTCACTTGTATCTTAGAAGTCCAGCTCTCAGGAGAGGGCCGAAAAAAGCAACAAAAACAATTGACATTTTTGAATCTATTGCTTAGAAGGTACTGTTAGGCATCGGTCGTTTTTTTCTGTAACAATTACTCCAAATGCTAAACATTTAAAATACATCCTACTTGATCAAAAACAGTGAACCAGAAATGGCAGCTTCAGGTTCTAATTTTATCTTTATGAAAGAGAAAAGAACACTTCTGTCACAAACTTAAAAGGTGAGTACAAAGGAGAAGTTACAATAAAATGAGCTTGGATCGTACTTTCTCAAGTGCTCAGCTCCCACTAGCTGAGTTCCATGTGTTGGTACAGTTTGGCTGAACTTCAGAAACCACTTCAGGGAACCAAGCACTTCTTAAACTGCCTAGTGTACTTAAATGCCAACAAGGGATCTGGGCTGTCTTGAAATTCTGTCCCTTATTAGATTCAATAATCGCTTTTCATGAATGACAGCAAAGGGAAATTCATTATAAATTACTGTAAAGACCTGAAAGGTTCTTTCCCAGCATGATAATTGCTGTGTTTCCATTTCTGTTAATGACATCTAAGAACTGGAAACACAAGCGGTGGTGGAGGATTAAGTAATTATGGAGTATTAGATGCATTTGAAAAGCAGGGTCAGAGAAAAGAGAAGGAGAAAAGAGTGAAGCGTGCTGTGGGCTGCTCGTCAGCAGGAAAGCTATAAAATATCACCCTTATTCACAGCTTGCTGGTTGTAAAGGACAAAGACTCACAGCACAGACCAGCTATTCTCTATTGTCCCCACTCTGGAGAGCTGCAGCTTTTATGGGTAAGTAAAGCTCTTGTTAACTATAGATAGATACAATCTCTAAAACATGATTAATTTTCTTTCTCACATAGGAATTGCAAATGTATGTGCTAGAAATAGAGAACTAATTTAGGGTCATTTAAATATAGAAGTGCAGCTCTACAATAGATTATAGGTGACCTGAAATCTTGTGTGTTCTATGTCAAACAATGCTTTACACTTAAAGTCACATGAAAACTAAGGTTTGTTTAAGTAACACCAGAAAAATCACAAGGAGGTCAATGAAAACTGAAAACGGCACTGGAAAATTGAGTTCCTGTGAATCTAAGTATTTTGAGGGGAACTAAAATTTGTCACTCTATTGACAGTACAATGTACATCATAGCAAAACTGCTCACATGCCTCTGAGTACTTATTCCACTCTGTCAAGCACTACTGAAAAAACAGGAGATGGATTTAAATGGTCAGGCCTATGAATGTTTCTTTATGACTCAACTCCTAACCTAGATACAGATTGAGTGTAAGCCTTTAAATATGATCATTCCACGTGAAATGAATGACATTCGGGCTGGGTTTAAAATGCACCTTTGAGATTTTAGTTTTCATTACTCTTCAGATCATCAAAAAAGTATCAGGTAACTGGATCAAAGGGTTCAAGCCTTCCACCTTCAATTCACATGATAGTAACTTACTCCACAATTAGATCCCATGACATCAGCGGAACTAATCTTAGTATTACTCAACATGTTTAAAGGTGAAATAATCTGTCTCTAAGTGGAGCATGACCACTGAGCAGCTTTTGA
The DNA here is from genome assembly GCF_038088225.1 of Cyrtonyx montezumae. Taxonomy (NCBI): domain Eukaryota; kingdom Metazoa; phylum Chordata; class Aves; order Galliformes; family Odontophoridae; genus Cyrtonyx; species Cyrtonyx montezumae. Next base: position 20,792,071 of record NW_027072045.1, on the reverse strand, counting down.
TAATAACTATCTTCCTAGTCAATTAAGTAATTGTTCATGTGAAGTCAAGAACTCAGTAGTGCTGGGACACTGATAAAGCAAAGTATAATTTCAAAGAAGATATAAGTTAATTAGCATAGACTGGAGCTGTTGTAGACTTGAAGTCTAAAACTGCGTCACAACTAAATGCGTGCAGACTGCTATATTTATTTCACTAGTTCACTCAGAATTTTCTCAAGGTGTCAACACATCTGAGCACACTCCCTTTTAAACAGCACCGTTTGATGTATCTTACTCCCAGTATGGCTACTGCTAGCTCCTGGTAGCAAGTTGCTTTCAGAGCCTGGGTGCTGCACTACATCATTCTGGGTACCACACCAATGCCAACCCCAGCAGAGTTCAAACCTTTCATACAGCATAAGTAACTGCAGGCAAATACATTTTAGTTTAGAACAACAACAAAAACCTATCCAAATCAAATTCTCAAAGCTGTTGGGACAGCTGTGTCTAACTACATGCCTTTAAAATCTGACCCTTCTTATTGCACTGGTAACAAACACAAAAGCAATACTTTATGGGAATCAAAGTACCAATAAGAAGATTCTGCTGAGCAACTCAGGGTTGGAGCAGAGGTATAACATACAGGGCATGCATCACAGCAATGCATTACTTGCATTAAGCACAAATAGATCTTGTAAGGCCATATTTTTAAAAACTTATCAGACCTCAGAATGCTCATTTTTCATTATGTGGAATCTTACGCTACATAAAAAAAATACCACCTTCTGCATATTCCTAGCATATCCATCACCTAAACAACCTCAAGTGTACCTTCCAAGGATTTTCTTCACATCCCCATGAAGCAGTTTAGTGGGGTCAAGTTCACATCAGGGTTCACACTGTAATATTGAGTACTCCAAAAGCTTCAGATAATGCCCACTGAAAAAATCCTCCAGAATTTACACAAGTACACACTATAGACTTTAATTCTGGGAAACTCTGTGACTAATAAGAAACTGTGGAGACTGCACTGTAGATCATGATAGAGGTGGAACTCTGACCTTCTCGAGCAACACACAGACAAGTCTCCTCTCTGAATGGGATTTTGCAGGTTTTAGGTGGCAATACCAGGTGAAAATAAAGGATGAGGTGCAGGCAACAGCTCTGCCTTTTCTACAATTAGAAACACTGACTTTATTCATTTAATTATTTTTGGCATTGTACCAGGGCAAAGGAGAAAGGAATGTAGTTTTGAGTCTCATAACCTAGGTTTATACCTTCCTAAATCCACATGACACGTAAACCTCAAGTAGCATTTGTCACATAACTGAAACTCTAAATTGTCCAGGCCTGACAGCTTCCTTGCACAGACAGTAACCATGAATTTTCCTATAGAGTGTGGGACCTTTTCATCCTGTACCTTTTCAGGTAGAGTCCATGCAGAGAAGCTCAATACCTGCATTCACTTTGTTCCTCAGCATACTATCAGGTAATTCTCAGGCTATTCAGCTTCCTGACTGGTCCCTCCAGGGCTCCCACTAGAGTCTCTTTTGTAGACCCTATGTGGCCACACTGTATTCACTGCAGTGATACTTTCTAGCTTTAACCGCACATCGGTGATCCAGCAATACTCATATGCCAGCCAAAACAGCTGAAAGCCACCTGCTTGGCTATAGATCAGGCCCTGCGGACACCTGGCCTGCGTGCACTGCCAAGCCAGGGAAGAAACTCTTTTATTAGTAGAATAGGCAGGCAGCTGGAAGGCAGGGATGGCAAACCTTCTGAGACACTCAGCCTACCACTCCGAAGTCACCTTCAACACCGGCCAGCATCTTTTTTCTCATGGCAACACATGTTGGAGTCTGAACAATACTGACTATGTTGATGCTGTTGTGCATCCATGATCTCTAACTTTACCCACACTCCCAAAAGACTGTTTAGCAGGAATAGCTGTGGGCTGAGTTGATGCTTTGATATCAGTGCAAAGAGCTGTTTATTCACAGCTGTTCTTTTACTCAGCTGGAAAAAAAAATCTTGCAGGAGTTGTCAGCCAAAGGAAATTAGTGCTTTCTCTGCTGTGAAGTCTAATTGGTTTTTCCTCTACTGACAGCTCTTCAAGCTAAATTTAGGAAGCCAGGGAAATTAGACTGAATGCTATTTGGCTGAGATTATGCCCTACTTCCCACACACATGTTTTGACCAGCAGAAAGAGCTCCTTTAATTCACTTTGTGCTGCAAGACTACAGATGTGAGCAAACAACAAGACTATAATGTAAAGATAAGCCACTTAAGATTTGTAGAAACTGTGACCAACAGTATCTTTGGAGACCAACATCACTCACTCATAACCAATTCAGAGAGCTAGGCTAGTGAGACAGAGCTGGAACTACATCATTTCCATAAATGAAATCAGCCAATTTATATTCAGCTGTCACCATTTGTCCTACTGCTTCTCAGCTCATACTTTAGTAGAGTCAACACGTAGCTTTGTCAGCTCTGACAATTTACTGCACTTCTGACAATATTTCGTGAAATCAACACCTCCTAGAACTGAGTAATTAAGGAAAAAGCTGTATTTTGATTTAAACCAGCAAACTTGCTGACCTTGTTTACGAAGAAAAATCTGCAAACGTGACCCAACACAAATTGTTGTTCATGCAGGTAAAATACTTCTAGATGCATTACTACTTTTTTAGGTGCACTACTCACTACTTTGAGCATAGCATATTGCCCCTGTTCCTGCAAGTCTGACCAGTAAACCTGCATTCACAAGCATTCCATGCCTACCTTGTGTAAGAGGTCAGGACACCTGGGAGTTCAGGCTCAACATTATCTTACAAATCTAGCATAACAAACAAACCTACTCCATGAGCGCTGCGTGTCACACTTAAATTACCAGGAACAAAGAATGCCCATCCTCGTACACAAATTTACAACATTTTTATTCTTTTATATTCAAAATGAATTTTCTTGTCTTCCAGCCCTCAAAATAGTAATAAGTTTATCAGACCTCAACTAAGAAGCTTTTCATACCACGGGTCATCCCTTCAGCACATATGTTCTCCCTGACCACACACTTGGCTGGCCGCCTTCTGACTTATCTCACTGATCTGTTTCAGGTTATCCTAGGATAAACATATTCTTCCACTTATCTGTTTTCAGGTAGGGTTCTGAACACATTCCTCCTGAAGGCTCCACAGGGCACAGCATCAGCCATAAGCCAGTAGGATTGGTTACCTATGCTTGCCAGCCTCAGGCCACCCTCCCACCCTTCCTCTATTACTTCCTGGGTGAAATCTAATTATGCAATTTTTTTTTTCTTTTCCAAGAAGCAGGGTTGGATTTTTTCCCGTTAATTTCCATTTCACGATCAGTTCTCATTTCCTTCAACAACAATATATCATACTTGTTATTATGCACTCACAGCTCTGTTCTTCAGGCACTGCACTGTGAAATTCTATGCTTTTACCATGTAATTTCCCCGTAAATCATGCAACGTTTCTACATCTCTAAATATGTACACTTTAAAGTTCTTCACTCAAGTTTTCCTTAAGTTAGAAGCTAGACTCAGGTTCTCCACTTAAATGATAAATACTGAATGCAATCAACTAAAGCCCCTTTCCACATTAACACGCTTTTTAAATCCCTCTTTCACCACTCTGGGCACTCATGTTGTTACTAAAACCTGTGTTCAGAGGAAAAGTACTCTGTCCACCCATCTGTTCTCTGATACGTGAATATGTCTGGAATCAAGCTGAATATCAAAGGCAAAAGAAGAGCTAAGCTTTCTGGCCAGACAGCAGGCCAAACAGCAGATAAACAAAATGAAACTCCATAGAATAAAGGCTGACTGGTAGTAATCAACAGCTGAGACACAGAGGAATAGTTCAAAGCCAGCTGATGGACATGTAGTAGACACACCAGCACTGCAGTAAGCTCAACTTTGCCCCTCGTCCTCTTGCAATGCTCTTCTGCCTAATGGATTGGTGTTTAGGCGTTAAAAATCCAACACTCAGTATCCAGACATTGCAAGAAGATACTGACCCATTTGTTCTCATTATCTTGTGTTGTTTTTTTTTTTTTCCTGCTTTACTGCTAGATGTTCATATTATTCTTCACCTTAAGAAAAAAAATTGTTTTCTTTCAGACAATCAAGGCATATGCCTAACCCAAATACCCGTACTTAATGAGGAAAAACTGTATCTTCAGGGATTTCAATCAAGGCTGCAAAGAAGGATTTGGGCTTCTTACTGTTAGGAGTGGTCAGAAGGATAGATCTAAATTCCCAGTTAATTGAAGCTAATATCCTCTCAGATAACCAGCACTAGTCCATCCATTACTACTCCTTTCCTTCTTGCAGAATATTGCTGAGGGATGCAGGGGTAAGAAGGAAGGCTACATATGCCTACAACTGACAGCTACAGGACTGCCCTGGCTCAATTAATTTAGAGCACTCTCAAGCATCATTCCAAATGACACTTGGCTTACAGCCCCCTGCTGCCACACACACACTGGATCATACATTAAGCTCAGTTCAGCTTAATTAAACCCAGGGCATTCCAGTGAACTTTCATCAAGAGAACTGCAAATTAAAATGCTGTCTCAAGCTTCCAAAAAACTTCCAAATCCTTCTTCTCCCTTTTCTTTGATTTATGTTATTTTTAATACAGCACACGTGTCCATAGAGCCAGAACCATTATCTAACCACAGACATTTTACTTCAAGTAACTTCCATTCAGAAAACAAAAAATAAACTCGAAGGAATCAATAGAATTTGCTTCCATTGCAAATGTTTTTGAATACAGAAAAGACTTGAGTAATGTAACACATTTTAGAAAGTAAAAAGAGTTGAAAAAACATGCAGGTAAGGAGAAATTCGTACCCTGTCCACCTCTGGGTATTGGTTTTAAATGCCCTCCCCAGCAGTGACAGAGACACAGATCGCATCTTCCAGCATGGCTCTTCATACATTCATAAGGGGCAATATTTTTGCCATGCATATAGAAGTCTGAAGAGATGGAGATTTGTCCCTCCCAGATATCACTTTCTGCATCAAGATAAGAGTTTGATTGAAAATAATATAAGCTAGTCAAATCCCTAGACACCTTGTATACCACTCCAGAGACAAAATATAATAATTCACCACTTAAGAAATTCAAAAACTCTTCCTTAAATTAAAGTGCAACTTTTTCTTGCCCGCCCCTTCCTTACTTAAGCCCTCCAAAGTCAAAAGCAAATGCTTTTCCTTCCCTCAGTTACAACAAAACTGTTACAATGGTACAGCTGCACTACTCACTTTGGGCAGGAATGCAAATATTTGACCTTCTACGCTCTATTTGCTGTTAAACACACTTACCAGCCCTTACAGATTCCCTCATCTCCAATTTACATCTTCTGTCTCTTTATCAAGTCTAAATAATATAACACTGCCAGATAAAGAGACCTGGAATCCAACACCTACCACTACTTCTATGTGATACGCAGTCAAATTGATGTGAAATCTTGCTTCTCCCATTGACCAGGCATTAGTTTAATTGTTTCAGGGAAAAACATTAAAAATAAATCACTGAAAAGATGGAGGTTTAAAGCTACATAATTCTGCAGCTAAATAGGAATGCAGGTAAGTTCTCATTTTAATTTTTCAACTTCTAGAAAGTCCCAGCTGCTATTTACTTGCTTTGTGACTTGAAATTTCCATTTCTTCAAGACTCCTACCTTTCAGCTGCTCTTGACCTGCAGAAATCTATCAGTTTATCAGCGTGGACTTCTAGCCCTTATCTCCTACAAAGAATATCATTTTAGTTAATCATAGAGACTTGTGATCCCTGCACTAATGGTCAAGCATACTTTCAGAAAAACAGAAGTAAGAGGACAAATAATGATCTAAACAGGAGAAGTGTATCCTCATCTCTCTCAAACCAGACTTCCTTTATAGAACTCATTACCAATCTATATTCTGGCAGCAAAAGTATGAATAAGTTTAAAGTCAAGTCACTCAAATTTAGTGCAATTAAGCCTGATAGAAGCTCCAGTTAAGAAAGAAAAAAGAGTTGATTGCTAAGAGTTGAAAATACAAAAGGGAAAGGATATGTACCATCATCTTTCATTTTTTCATTAATAATCTATTACCAGATACATTACATTGAGCTAAATGGACTTTTGCTGTACAAAATTACAACGCTTTTATGTTACAGTAAAACCCATTAACTTATTTCACAGCACTGAATAATAATAAAACTAAGTGGAAAAAATCTTCTATATATAGGTTGCTCCAAAAGTAATTCCTCCTATTTATTTCCATGGAAACAACAACAGATAGAAAAAGTACAATTAACATTTGGATAGAGCAAATTATCAGCTAGAAAAATAAAATCCTTCAACATAGTCTCTGCCATTAACTAGGCATTTTTGACAATGAACAAAAGCCTGCATGCTGTGCTCATAAAAAACCTGCAACAGGAGAAGTGACCCACTGTCAACACTACTGAAATGGACCACACACCACATCACTGTGCTCACATTCATTGCTCAGTCTTCATAAATGTTCAACAGATGTCAGTGAATGTCAGTGGGTGCCATTTTTTGAACCTGGAGAAATTCAGTGACATCCTTTTGTTTCATACTCGCTTCCATCTCAGACACCATTCTGTCAAACCGCCCCTCTGCTGCCATCTGTCTCACAGCAACAAAATATATTGGAATATTGGCAGTAAGGTTCAACCCCTACTGCCATACCACTAAGACCTGCCTTTGACATCATGGGCCAATGTAATAAAATAGGTATTACTTTTGGAGCAGTCTTCCTACATTGAAGGTAAGCAGCAGAACAAGTTAAGCATATTAAGTTAGTGAAGTAGTAAAGCAGACACCAGTGGCTGGTCATGAAACAGCAATAAGTTACTTCAGTTCCACTGAACATACAGACAGACTTTACACCACTCATGATTCAGACACAAAGATTGCTAGTTGTTACAGAATAATGTCTATTTCAACTAGGTAAAAAAAAAAAAAAGGAGAAAACAGCTCCTACATATGTGAAAGGCTATAAAATGAGAGGAAAAAAAAAGGAAAACATTTTTTAGTGGGCATAATCAGCATATATGAAAAATATAGATATTCACGAGATATTTTCAATGAATTCTTAACACAGAATGGCTTGCACTGAAATGGACTGCACAGATCATCCAGTTCCAATGCCCCTGCCATGGACAGTGCTGCCATCCACTAAATCACTAGTTACAGGCCTCAGATACCTAAGATTCACAAAGCCTTAGATTCACAGGGGCCCACTTCTCAAGCCTGCCCAGATCCCTCCAGACGACATCCCTTCCAGAATATGAACTGCACTTCTGAGTTTGGTGTCTTCAGCAAACTTGCTCACGGAGCATTCAAACCCACTATCATCCATAAAGATGTTGAAGAGCACCAGTCCCAAGACAGACCCCTAGGTACATCACTAATCACCCATCTCCACCTGGAGATTTCTTCTTTCCAACTACTTGAGGACTTTCTAAGTCAAACTTGTTTGGAACTGAATAGCAGTGTTTCAGGGGATATGAATAGCTCACACTGCAACTCATGACTCCAACCTCACAGTAAAAGCCAGATAAAATTGCTTGGATACAGTATGTTTTCTGCATTATTGTTTCTGCTCTGTGATCAGAAAGCCAATTCCCACAGCAGAAGCATGGTTCCTAAGTATATCAGCTGCTGAGTAGAGACATATCTGTGTGAATTAATCTAGCCATTCAACTCAGAGGAAAAAAACAAATGAAAAAAAAAAAAACCCTTTTGTATTTCAGCCTCCAGAGACATTCAAACCCTACAGGTCATCAGCAATAAAACAACATCAGTACTTTCCAGATCAGAGCTCAAGTACATTTCCCCCCTATGTACCCAACTGCTACACTATGGCTGATCAACAGCATTTTAATGAAAAATGCTGATTCAAGAGAATGAAGTGATTCCTCGAGAACACATTCTACCAAAAACCTCCCCAGAGATCATGCAGGCAGGCTCCCAGGGGCAGTCAGCCCAGCCAGCCTCCTCTATAGCCCACTGCCAGCCACCCCTGCTGCCAGCTGGGGCAGAGGGTTTGTGAAACTGAAACAAATTGTTCTCTTCTGCCTCAAGTTCCGTGGTGTCAACATTCCGTTCCAGAACGGGATGAAATGTCAACAAGCCAGAATTTTCCACAGAACAGAAATACCCTTTTCTGGCCAATTCTAGTCACAGTCCATGCATGCTGCTATTACTGCCTCTTCACAGAACATCTGTGTTTTACAGCATCTGCCTCCTAATTCCACTTTCAGAAGCATGAACTTAAAGGCAATGAAAAAAGAAGAATTCTTCTCATGTTGATTATGCAAATTTTGTAACATACATCATGAGAGAATGCTGAGTTTGTGAGGATTTACGGTTTAAATATGGCCTCCTATAAGACTTCTATAAAAATAGGATTTCACTCAGTGAGCTGGTTCTGCTGCTGATGGTACTGATTTTACAACACAACAGACAAACCAGATGGGTTATTTTTCCAGGGCTTTGTCTTGTCATCATGCACATGGTGTTGACCTATGGATCTGTTCTTTGAAGGAATATCAAAGCACCTGGATTTCTAATTACCATTACTCCAAACGAATGTTTGACCAGTAATGTAGACTGTCCCCTGCTATCTGTAAAACAAGCTCTCACTTTTGGTTGACTTTTCATTTTTCTAAATACGTTAACTCCATTCAAAATTCAGTTGAAAAAATAATTATTGCTCTAATTGGACAAGTACTAGAAATTAAATGCATTACCTCATGCCAATGCATTCTGAGTCTTGATAAGGAACAACTCATACAGTTTAGTAGATCATTTATAGTCACAGGCTCTGACTTTTATTTCATGCTGCACTTTCAGCAGTTGTGGCCTCCTACTCAACAGATACAGTTTAACATGAAAGCTGACTTAAATGTCAGGTTGCCCAGGTGATACTACTTGATTTTGTAAGAAAATTATAATCTACACATACTTCATTCACACAAAAACCTTTATTCAGTAAATTGTAGCAGCAGAACCTGAGTGAAAGTGAAACAAGTGATTCATGTTATTTTTTTTAAAGCAGGTCAAAAGAAGTCATCCTTGTACAGATACAAATTCTAGGTGTTTTTAAGTCTGTTTCATCAATAAAAAGGCAACAAACCCTATGACATCACCTTTTTAAAATCATTAACATAAATTTACAGCTATGTTGCCTTCTGCATACAACTTGGAAAAGGACAAGAAAAGACACAGTTACTTTAAACTACAATATCTTACCAGATGACATCAATAGCTACAGCCTCAGGTTCTTCCTCAGAATAACAATTACAAAATATCTTCACCACATAGATTTTTTAAGCTGATGAATGCAGGCATTTTTCTGAAGATGCCACTTTCAAATCACAGAAAACTAAAACTGTTGTTCAGAAACAATTGCTTCTAATTAATCCAAAAGAATTTTACTTCTTAAAGCATAAAAACAACATTTAATAATTTTCCAATTTCCCTCCCTTTTGTTCCTCCACTTTTTTGGGAGGTTTGAGATATTTCTGGTTCCTCAAAATAAGTCAGTTTCCGCCTATATTAAATTCATACATTTTAATTGAAAACAAAACAAGTCTTGCATTAATTAATAGGCATATTGAGGAGATAGAAAATGGTGAATCTATTTAACAACCAAAAAAAATTATTAATCCTATGCACACACTGAAGGATCTCCAAAACCAAAACTCAACAATTCATCTTTTTCAAGGAAATGGTTTGTGAAGTGCTATTTTACTAAAGCTGCTTTGAAAGTAATATTGCCTAATGTATGATGTTGACCCATGACATTAAAAGGTAGATGTTGGTGGGATGGCAATAGATGCTGAAACCTCCTCCCAGGATTTCATTACATGTTGTTGCCATGTGACAGGTGGTGGCAGAGGGGCAATCTGAGAAAATAGCATCTGACATGGAAAAGTGTATGAAGGTGTGGCACCGAATTCATCCATGTGGAAAAAACTGCACCCTTTGATATTTATGACGCTTGCGGAATGCTTACAGAGATCGAACTGTGATCACAGTGAGGCACTGCGTAGTGCATTTCAGCAGTGATGGCAGTGAGTCACCTCCACTGGAGCAGATTTTTACAAGTGTGGGATGCAGGCTCTCTATCATGGCTGGTGCAAATGCATAGTTAAGGGTGGTGAATGTTTAAAAAAAATGGTGTTTTGCAGAAATTGAGAATTTGCTCTATCAAATGGTGTTATTGCATTACTTGTATCAGAATTTGCATGAAAAGAAATTGGAGGAATTACTTTTGGAGCATCCAACATACCGTAGTCTTTATAACACTTAGTATTATATTCTACAACAGGTAAGCTGCTTCAGCTACTAGTTTTCCAGTGCAATTCTTTACATTAACTTCAACATTTCAAGATCCTTTCATTTCCAGGGAGTGTTTAAAGAAATCTTCAGAGTGGAAGGGCAAAAGACTGATAAAACAAATCAATACAATTAATGGAAGCAAGTAGTTAGGACTGGATGTTGTAACCTAGAATTAATAAGGAAATAAAAAATGAACTGTCATAATTAACCATGATCTGCAGAATGCCATTTACATCAACTGCAGAATTACTAAGCTGGAAAGCAGCAAGAATGGCATGAATACAAAAAATACAAGAAAAGTGGGCATTTAACGTACTCCAGTATGATCTCTGCACAAGGAAACCACAGAATTACAGTAAAGCACAAAAACTACTCAAATACAAAAAAAAAAGGAGAGAAACGATATGACTGATGGCTCAACTTCTCTCTCAAAAAGTTTTTAAGGAGGTGGTACAAAGTTGAGCAGAGGAAACGCTGTTAACAGTGTCTTTCTGTTTCCACAAACCTTCCAATAAGGTCTCTCTCAAAGCTGCTATTGGATGCAAGCTTCTGGAGAAGTTCAGAAAGCAGAATGAAGATTACTTTCACCATAGAAAGCCATAATTATTAAAACAAAATTCCACAATTATATGGAATGGAAGTCCATAAAGTATTAAATACACTGATATAAATAGTATGTTTTTAAAACCCAATAACAAACGAAGTTCTTGCATTATTTTAATGCCTGCTGCTGACCACTATCAAAGAAAAATATATAGCTAGTTGAGCTGCAAATGCTATCATTATTATAACAAGACATTCTGAAGTGACAGATTTAAGTATTTTATCTCTCTCCTCCCTGCCTGAAACTGTTCCAATTCTTATATTGAAAGTCATTTCTCTGGATATAATTTCTGCATTGACTGCATGAGAACTATGTGCTGTCTCAGAAGTGGAACCAGAACTTTGGCCCCATGCTTTTGGGTGAAATGAGTTAATTAAGGAACTCATTCAGGGGAAGAGCTTTTAGTCATCTATAGTCACAGAAAAGAAATAAACTCGAAATATTTTTATGCTGGCTCAGCAGTTTTCCATCTTGTTCTGTTTAGAAACCCTGAGTCATCATCTGGAATACCTTGAACTGTGTGGAGATGACCCCGATGCTGAAGAACAGATCACTGAAAGTTTAAATGGGATTCTCCAGGCTCTTAGTGAAGATAGCTAAGTATCGCTCTTGATCACGTTAACTATTTACTCAATATGAAAGCGTTCCTTCGAGCTTTTCATCTGTTGATATCTGTATTACAAGCAATCACTACTGGAACTATGGATCTCCTCAGTATGATTTGCTTTTTCCCTTTCTCTCAGTCTATTCTGTAAACTATATTTGACCTAATAAAGTCATGAAAATATTTAAAGCTGCAAAGAAATTCCAAATTTAGTGCTCTACTTATTAAAAAACAAAGCTTGCTTAAGAGAAAAATTTGAATCAGAATATATGCTTAATAGAAACTCACTATGTCAAAACATTTAGTGCAGATACAGGTACAGAACAATGACCTCCAGAACACATTTCAAGGAGTATATAGCAATTAATGAGAATTTATAATTAACATATTTGGAAGAAAAATATTAAGTTGCTCCAATCACTTAAATTACTTAATCTCTAAACTACAACAGGCATCTTAGAAAAGAAAATTCATAACTTGTGTGATATAAAAAAAGCTGTAACAGACTCAAAAATACACTGAATTTGTAACTGAACATATTTCAGTTTATAGCTAGCTATATTTCACAGTAAACATTATGTAGATGACCAAAAAATGACGTCTGGAATTAATTTTCATATGAATAAGCACAAAGGTTTACATTCCTGAAACATTATACAGATGACTTATTCAAAAACACAGAAAATCCCATAAATTATAGTAAAACAGATTTGATTCTACTTGATTACTCTATTAATAACAACCGACCTCATTTTTTCTTCTTACTGCTTTTTCAGACTTCCAGAGAAAAGAAAGGCTCCAGAAACATAGAAGTAAAAAGCACTGTAGATAAAATAGGCAGGGCAGAAGTGATATCTGAATTCACTTTTTCAGTAAAGACGTCAGAGGAAACATTGTCTGTTCTTTCTTACTGAAGGATCCATTCATAATCAGCCTACTAAGAATATAAGTAAGAAAAAACAGTGGTAGCCACAGCTTTTCATACTTCTCTGTCATCACTACACCTTCCATCCTAACACACCCTCAGCTCACTAATGCTATCACACAGAACTGTACAAAAAGATGTGACAAACTTACTCAGCCTCTTCAATATCTCAGCCATTTGCAGAGGCAAACAACACTTGAGACAACAGGAATTGGGACAGCCAAGGTGGTAATTACTTGTTAATTGAGATTTATTATACCCTTTACTGAAGGGGGTTGCTTTACCTGTCAGCATTCATGTGGCAGCAATTCTCCCTCCTTCCAAGCACAAGGACTTCACCAGTGGCCATGTTGGTACTGCAACATGCATGAACTCCTCTCAGCTCACAGAAAACAAGTTACAAAATCTGAAGAATAAATACAGCAATAGTCTCACTAAATATTTTAGAGTTACTTCAGATGATGAAATCTGAACGTTCACAGGCTTTCACAAATTGTCATGGTCCTTCCTCATTAACCAGACTTACTAAATAATTTTATTTGTATCCAGATTAAAAGGTCTTTAGTGATAGCCACAGGCTGCTCTCTATTAGAGAGGATTTATTCCTCTAAGCAAGACATGAAAACTGTTTGTGTATTAGTGCAAGACCAAATTTGTAGTTATGACAAACGCTTACAATATTATTCAGCTTTTTTTTTTTTTAAGCAAACAGACATCACTGCAGACGTGCTCAGCATTCCAGGCAAGAAAAGCACAGCATCCAAATATAGCAAACAAGTAGATGAGAAACGTTGAGAAAATCTTCTGCACCAAATAATATTTGATTTACTAGCAAATAAAGTAGGTAAGATACAATGGCTATAACACAGCTTGACAGTTACAGTTAGGCCAACTTCCACATACTAAGTCAGACCTCAGTCTTTTTCCATGTTTGTGTGAATCCCTAATAAACTTTCATAGCAGAGGTAAGTCTTTTAAACTTTTCACTAAGTTATCAAGGAGCGATGCTGCAATGACATTTCCATATTATACTATTTCTTTATGTAACCACTTAAAAAGAAAACATGTCAAAAAAACTCATTCAAGCACCCTTTATCTTTTATAAACAGGAAAATCAATAGGTGCATTATTCAACCATCTCCCAGGGATAGCTGGTTCAAAGCAAACTAATTGACTGATCTACATCTCAAAACTACATCAGTGTGTCTGGGTTGCATAATAGTCACATTGTATGTGTAGCAGTCAAAGCAAAATAATGAGATGTACAGAAATGGCTGGCACTGCAATTTTACACAACTAATTACTGTTTCCTGTAAACTTTCAACAATAATACAACTTTTCCCATATCTAGAGTTGAAAATCTGTTTGACCTAGAAAATAAATAAATATCTGCTTTGAAAGAGAACCAGGTCAGATGGGATCCTTTTGTAGGTTGCTACATATAGTAGCAGAAAAATTCTAATTCTTCTATCAATAAAGTACATCAGACTACAAATTGTCTGTCACACATACTGACAACCAGGGAAAAAATTCAATTTTGTTTTTGTTGTCCAGGGTGTGGGCTAAGACCTCCACCAGTCAGTCAAGAATTAAAGTAGTTCTTATGAGAAAGCAGTTCCTTATGAGAAAAATCTTTAAGGACTCCACACACTTTCCAGAGAGACAAACCTGCATTTATTTGAATACCCTGCTGAGTGGTGATTTACTAATTTAAGGGCAATTAGTCATGCTTTTGATGCAAAAAGTTTAAGGAAACTGACTGTTCTAATTGCTGGACTAGTATAAGATTATGTGCATACCTACAAAATAAACAGCTAGGCCATGCATCAGGAATAGCATCTTAATCCACGACTTCCCATGTCTTACGCAAGCATCTTTTTATAGAGAAGATGAAAATGTTTTCCTCCTTGCTTTGCCACCTATGCTTCAATTCAGCACAAAGTAGAATAATCAGCTGGATAGACGCTCACTGCAATTTAAGCAAATGAGTTTTCCCATACATTTAAATTGGGACAGACTAAGCACCTTGTTAAATGAAAACCCTAGATCCCAAAGATATCCTCTCATAACTCTAGGAAATTGAGTAAAGTGTAAATAGTTGCAAAACTATAGCAAGTTTTGTTAATACTCTTATCATTACAGAGCAGAGAACCTTCAGCCTAATCAAAGAGAGTGGAATCTTCCTAACCTTGGCAAAAATACTGAAAAGCAATCCACGATGTGCAGTAAAAGCAGCCCAGGTGCTTTCAGAGATAGCTAAGAATGGTAGGTTGTATTTTAGCATATATGTTACTACAAGGCATACTGCAGTATGTTAGCTGTTCTTTTCCACTGTTTTGTTTAATGATCAACAATAATTGTTCTTGCAATTTTTTTTTTAATCGGCAAAAAACTACCGACCCTCTCCTTTAACAATGCAGATGAAATGAAGAAACCGTGTATTGAAGCAGATTTGGTTCTGACCTTGATACCTTTTCTGGAAAGCACAGATCAAGAAATGTTGCTTCACGTTGGAAGGGCTATTGGCCGTATCTGTTACGATAATCGTAAGTATCTATTTCAGAGAACCCTGTTTTTCCTATCTGCAAGGCATTATTACAAATGACAGGCTACAGTGTTTTATGAGGCCTGAGCATGCAATATGCTTCAACCTCCTATTATACAGGTCACACAAACCACATATATTGCCAGACTGAATACACTCTGAACAACTCCTAAACTTTAAAGTCTCCCCATATATTTTTGACTTGGTGGTGATACATCTTTGTCACACTGGATACTGAATACTTCTGATCTTCAAAGAAGCTGAGCTTCATATATACCTTAATTAGCTTTGTAGAACTGCCTTGAAGCCAACTTCATCCAACACAATAAATGTTCATAAGGCAAAACATTTCTTTCGAAGTGTGTCAGAAAAAAAAACTAAAAAGAACTAACGATTATATATCCACTTCTTCATTAAAGACCATTCTTGGAATACAGAAAAATCTGTGAAGTGAAGGTGTTCATACAGTCAGTATACCAGCTTGCCTGCTGATCTAAAAATGTATACTCTTTTCACTTAATTGCCCCAATATATTTTTCTAGATTTTTTTTCTTTTATCTTGAATACCTAGACTGACCAAAATATTTATTGCCTAGTGTATGTCATAAGGAGGTTCTCAGCCAGTACATATTATCAGTTTCCCTCAATTTAATTTCCCTTATCTTTCTAGGGAGGAGCCATGTAGTTTTACCTAGAACACCATGGCTACAGACACCGCTCTGTATCTGGTACAGGCTCTACTACTGAAAAAGGAAACAATTGTTAGCATATAAGAACTAGGAGCAAACTAATTTCAATTTACTGTACTTCACTGACTTCCCTAGAGCTACACTGATTTGCACTAGTCTGAGGACCTTTCTCAGCCTGTAGAAATGAGGAAGATGCATAGAATTATAGCATTTCGTAAACCATGAGATTCAGAGCAATTAAAATTGAATAAGAAAAATACTGAAGAAGATGATTATTCTTCTAGAGTACTTTAACGTAACCTATCTCTCAGTAGTATTTTTTAAACAGCCTGGGTATTGGTAAAGCACATTTCACAAAAGGCTTTTTTCCTCCCAAAAAATAGTGCTCACTAACAAAAAGCAGGTATGTCCCCGCACCTCAGAACAAAGGAAGCAAACAGATAATACAGTGCAGGTTCCTACTCTCTAAAAGAAATGAGCCAATATATGTTCCTCGCCCAATTTTAGGACAGTTACCAAGTGACACATTGCTATACAGATCATTAGAACTGATGTTAACAGCTGGCTACGAATGAGTATACTCATTCAATTGCCTTTTTTTTTTTTAAACTACTCAGGTCCAAGAAAAAAAAAGGAAGCCTAGCAGAATTGTTCTGAACCAGCATTTTCCATGCACACACATTAACTTGAACTCATGACATGAAATCTAGCAGTGCAAGAATGAACTGGATTATCTTGCTACAAAGCATCTCAGTTGGATCCTCTTATTAATTAATTATCTGGTTTCTATTTAACCATCTTTACTTTTCACCTGTACTTGCTATTACCAGGTGATCTTCAGGAAGAGCTGGTGAAGGTAGGAGTCATCCCATCACTAGTCCGAATATTGACTGATCATCAAGAGAGCGAACCACTCGTACATGTTGCCTTATTGGCCTTATGCAATCTTGCAGACCTTGGTAAATAAATGCTTCTATATCTTGAAGGGAAACGCCATCTTCATGCTGCCATTACGTTTATCTTTTTTTTTTTTAACCCCTACTGGAACAATACTTCAGAATTAGCCACAGCACCCATATGGGGAAAGTAGCTACTCTGTCCTTAACCATCAGCAACTGCTGGATTATCTCGAAGTTATTGAAAATTAACAGTTTTTGACCCATTAAAAAGTGTAACCTTTACCTACTGTGAACTGACACAGCTTCAACTACTTCACATAAAGATTTAGAAATTACTTCTATTTAATTAAGTGTATAAACCTTAATTATACAGCTAGCTTTAAATTTCTACAGTTTTCAAGAAAAAAGGCATTTACATCAACTTAATCTGTGCTACCTTACATAAAGTACTGATAGAGGAGGAAGACCAAACAGAAGTTGCCTTACTTTCCATATGGTCTGACTTGAATCTATTGATTCCCACCTACAGTGGGAGATGCAAAGAAGGGGGTACAATTAGGCCACCCCCAATCAGGTCTTCTCTTTCTGGATCTATCAATCCACTCCATATTCCATTCAAATGTGTTCTATGTCTAACAGCAAGGAGATATGAAATTTCTGATCTTTGTTAACACATACTGCAGAAGTTTAGGATGCTAGCAAGATTAGAGCCATTTAACCTAATCAAGGGAAGAAAATACACCGCTAAAGCAAACTGGCATTTGGCAAGTGCCAATTTGATAAATGAAATAACCATACTGTAGATAGATCTATAAGAGAAAACAGAATTAAGTTAGGGTTAATTTTACAGCTATTATAAATCATAGCTACAGAAATTAAATAAAAACAGCATTAAATAAAAGAAAGTGTGAAGAAGTGAGAACAGAGTTTCGCTATCTCCACGCCGTTCAGAGTGACAGTCTATAAATAAAACAGAAAAGCTTTCAAAATCAAAGTAATTTCTATCACTTCTGATAATAGGTAGATAACTTTAACATTTTATCAAACATTGAACAATTCATAACTCTGACTTTCGCACATACACAGATACAGCTAAGGAAGCTCTAAGCAAGACAAAGGTTGCTGAACAGCTGGTTAAACAACTGAGAAGAGCGGAGAACCATGAGAGACTAGAAATCATCTTTGAGATCCTTCAAGCACTTGCAGAAAATGGTAAGGCTTCTACAGGCTTCGAACAAGGAGAAGATAAAGGGATACTGGTGCTAAGCCTTACATCTGAGATTGCTGTGGGATCCTACTAATGGAAATCAGTAACCCCTTCAATGGAAATAAACCACAAGATTAAGACTTGAATGTTTAATAGTAAAGTTAATTAAAAAAAAACGTAGGCAAGAGTAGTCATTTCCACTCTATTTTGGTAAAAAAACAAATCATGAGAGAATATGACTTTGCAACAGAAAAACAGACTAAATTCTTTTAATTGACAAACTTAACATAGTCTGATAGTGATAGGACAAGGAGGAAGAATTTTAATCTAAAAGAGAAGAGACAGATAAAACATTAGGAGATTTTTCACTCAGACTGTGGTGAGGAACTGAAATAGAGAAGCTGTGGCAGAATGCCCACAGCCCTAGAGGGGTTCAAGGCCAGGCTGGATGGGGCCCTGGGCAGCCTGGTCTGTTACATGGCAACCAGCCCACAGCAGGAAGTTGGAACTGGGTGGGCTTTAAAGTTTCCTCCAACTCCAGCCATTCAATGATTAAGCATTCAATGATAAGCATTCAAAAATACCTAGACAGCTGATGAAAGACTTTAAATTAGAACTCCTAACTGGCAATACAGCAAATGTTAAAGATGAACCCAGAGACTTTACTCATTCTGCTTGTGGTGTCATCCTACTATCAAGATGTCTGTTAATGTCTGTTGGTTTTTACAAAGCAAAAACCAACAACAAAAGATCACACCTGGAAAGAATCTAGTTTAAATTTAAGGATTTAGCTTCTTAGTTTGTGACGTTTCAAAAATGATTCAATGCCCCAACTCCTAGTGTGCATTTCTGGTGCCTGCAGACGCTCTGAAAGTTCAGCTGGTGGAGGCAGGTGTGCAAGAGGTCCTGTCTGACATCCTGCTGAGGCTCCAGGGCAGTTCACAAGCTGAAGGTACATGCATTGTGAAGGCCACATCAGATCTCATCGTCTCTCTGCTTCTTGGAGGTAACAAACAACCCACACAGTCCAAATATTTTAAAGAATATCTCACAATCCCATTGGAATAGGAGTTTTCTTCCATTTCCTTAACAGGGACACATATGCAACCTGTACTATAACCCCAAATGAATTCTCAGGCATCACCTTTTGCTTATTTCTAGCAGCTGAATGCTCACATTCCCATGCTTCCATCCAAGCGTTACCCATACGTTGCCTCAAGCCATCTAATGCCTCTGTGCAGAAAATAAATGCAGGTAGAAGAATTTCAGGCTGCTGCAGCTGTAACCAAGGCCGATCAGTTCACTTACAGCTTCTAACACTTTACTTACAAAACTGGCATAACAGATTGCTTTACATTTAAAGCCAATTGTCAGATCAAAACATTTACATGACTATGAGCCACTCCTTTTTTCCTCATTCACTACTTCAAGGCCATGTATATACTTAAAGCATTTGGATTAGCAAATAAAATGTGGAAATTTTTTTTATAGTATATATCATGCATCTGTGAAGTAGAAAAAGGCCATCATCATTCCAAACCACATACATAGCTGACCTAGATTTTTCTCTATGTCTTTAAGATGATTTGAGGCACACTGCAGGAAGGTTGAAGGCTTCTAATTTAAGCGTCCCTTTTATATTGCATTTTGAACAATACAGATCAAAAGATGAACTTCAACAACTGGATGCTCATACCACACCCCACCCCTAAGTCCCAAAGGAATCCATCATTAAAGGTTTTAAAGGTTGCTGTCACTGTTAATAATTGAAGTTATCATTGATTTGGATCCCTCCCAAAGACAGATGGAATAATTCACTCTGTGGCCATCTATAAACAGACGTAAAATATACTTGACATTTTCCATTCATTATTCCTCAAATAAGTCCACGCAGAAATTTTTCTAGCTAAGGGATGTGGCATTCTCTCTCAGAATGCTGGAACCTGCCTCATCCAAGCACGCCGATACAGAGTCAGGGGCATTGGTTATTGCCAGTTTTACAAAAATAATATTAAGCTTGATTGTCTCCACATACATACGCAAAAAAGCCACTGTTTGCAAGTAGAGCTAAGAGCAATACTATTAGATTTCGCATTGCATGTCTCTTAAACAGCAACTTGCTTTTATGCAGACTAGAGACTCGCATACTTTAAAGTAACAGAAACAACAAATGTTGAAATTGAGGAATAATCGTCAAAATGGAGTGATGAGGGATGCCAGCATTCATACTTTGTTTTGCCTAAATCACATATTAATAAAGATGAGACTGAAACTGTTTCTTGGCATACATTTGTTAGAAATACATAAATCAAGTTAATATTTTAGATTCTATGCTCCTCATAGAAAGGTGAGAGGGGATTACTCAGACACATAAGAGGAAAAGGTAAAACAATCTCAATATAAGTCATTTTTATTTTTCATGCTTTCCTATTATAGAGAGCTGTAAACCTTAATACCGCGCAGGCAGAAACACAAATTCTTTTAAAGAGAATCTTGAGGGGCGTGCTGTGCTGAATCAGTCAGAGAAAAGCCCACCAAGTTTTCCATCCATTCCTCTGCCCCTGACAGTCACTGTGCTGGGTTCAAACAAACAGAAGCTTCTTCAACACTGCTCAACTTTCTCCATTAATGAAATTATCATAAAGGATTCCCTGAGATCTCTCTGAATGGTTAACAAGATAGATAGTCAGCTTTAGAAAAAAAAAGCTGTGACTACCATATTTGTTTCTCCCTACCTCTCCCCTACACCCTTCCTCTTTGTGGTCTCTGACTTAACTCTGAATCAGACATTGTGCATCGCTGACTATGAAGGCCAGATATGCTGTCTGTGCCTTAAAGCTTGCTATCTTCCACTTAGTCAGCTGAATGGCTTGCTTTGTCACTCCTTCCCTCCTCCATCTCTCCCACAACCCCATTAGATATTTCTTGTGGAAAAGAAAATGAATAATCCTTTTCAGATACCAGTTTTGGCCACTGGTGTATGCATAGCTTCAATCTATGAGAAGAAATCCCATGGAAACCAGATCTCAGCATCAAAAGACATTTAAGGTGGTGAAAAATGACACTTCTTGCAGCTATGAAGGTGGCTTGTTCCTAGCAACTTCAACCATGAGCCACTAAATTCTGCTGCTATCTAAGCAAAAAATCCATAGGAGAGAGAAACAATCTGGGCTCTGTAACAATCAAAGCAAGACAGTCACAAGTGGGTTCCACCCACTTGTATTTCGCTACAAGAGGAAAAAGATGCTCAGCCATTCTTTGGTTTGAGAGGTTGAGGGAGTTGAAGAATTAAGTTCAGTGATTGTTAGTCTGTATGGAAGTGAAAGCATTTTGCCTGTAGAATTCTGTCAGCCTAAAACAGACTATTTTCTGAGAACTTCTCTCTTCTTCTGTAACCTCCAAAGATTAGAGTCAGGCAAGAGAACACGCTTGAAGAACCTTAAGTAAAAACATCTCTGCAGAACGTAGGCATGAAATTCTTATCTTGTGTTAGAGAAATACTTCAAATTTTACTAACAGTTTACTCAAAAATATCTCCTTACACTCAAATATTTTACATTCCTTTTTAACATACATAGATATTTATAGAGAAAAGCATGCCGCTAACTAAAATGCAACAGCAGTAAAAATATGCTAAAAGAATAGTGGTGTTGGTTCAAAAAAAGAACATGAAGTAGTCTCTACTACTGCAGGGTATAAATAGCAGACCAGCAAAAGTGTTAAAACAACAACATATGGCTATTTAAGCAGCATACACATAGGTAATCTTTACCTTATGTTAAGATGTCATCTTCCTGAATAGCATTCACAGTTTTTGCCACCTTCTAACAAAAAGTATTCATAAAGTAAGAACACAGCAATAAAAGAATGTTGACAGGTGTCAAAAAGATGCTTCACTTGCACTGTGTTTAACTACACAGAATAATAGAATAATAGAATACAGGAAAATATTTGCCAAATAGCATCTTCAAAACACTTCCTTCAGGAAAGATGAGAAGGCTAACAATTTCCCTTAGCTCTCTAAGAGAATACAACCACACTCCCTAACAAAGGGAGCCAAGGAAGTTCTGATAACCAAAGGGCTGTCACCTCTGCAGAGAGAGTTTTCAAAGAAAAGGAGACAATACAAAGCGTAGTGGAGCACATACTGTGCAAAATCATTGTTCTTTGCAAAGTACATATCCGCTCTTTCACCAGCTTTGAACAGATGAGAATTCTCTAAATCAAGAGTTGGTTCTAGTTTCATGAGTGCAACAAAGACTTCTTTCAGAAAGTGAACTTCTCAGAACACGTAAAAAAAATCTAATGATCTGACTGAATAAAAGGAGTAGTAGTAGTACAAAACTAGTAATCAGACTAACCACTACTGGATAAGATACCTAGTGTCACAATACTCTCTTAAACCAGTAGAATAGCAAAACTATTTAAGCTATCCTGCAGAGAAATGGAAAATGCCACTAGAATTCTATCTTATACACACACACACACAGTGAAAAGTAAAGCAGTATTGGAGGAAGAAACTGATTGGAAATAATATAGCCTTTAATCTGACAGTGACTGGTTCCAGAAGGTGTTATCAAGACATGTCTCGCTAGAGGGCGCATCTCAGCATCAGTTCTAAGGCAGATCATACCCTCTTTGCAAAGTCAAAGCCTGTAAAAACCTGTCTCAATCTTTTCAAAACATGAGCAGAGCCCAAAGACCCTCAGAATTCTCAACTTATATTACTTAATTTCTTTTGCTGCTTCTCATCTCACCATACCCAATTTGGTTTCTACTCTTTCTTTAGATGGCAACTGCGTACGAATGGTACAGGTAGGAGTCATACATCAGCTTCTGGATCTTTTGGAGAAACATGTGGAGAGTGAAGACATCTCTGTTCAACATGCTGCACTCAGTGCACTTCGGAACCTTGCTATTCCAGGTACACTGAAGAGAACTGATTTACTGCGATTCTTTGTAAAGCTGGGTCATTTACTAGACATCTGCGCAGTTCTGTCCAAGTCATCAATTCAAGCCTGATGTATCTTGAGGGGCAACTTAATATTACCCCTCCCTGCATAAACACATCTTACATAATTCATCAGGACATTCCAGATATACAAGGGATCTAAATATAATCGAGTCTGATCTCACTGCCAGCTGCTGAAGTGATTCCATATTAAAAGCATACAGCAGTTTAAGACAAAAAACACATGCAATGCTCAAAACTTCATTCCATGTCATGTATTTTAAGCTATCTCACTACTACCAGTAGATATTATTACTTTTACTATGAATTAGCTCATCTATAAAGCCCATATCATTGCAAATTTCACCTGTGTAAGAGTTTTAAAGCTCTACTCTCACGATCCTTAATCAGTTCACCAGAAAATTGTGTTAACTCTAATCTCAAATCTACTGTTCCCATGTGAAAGTACAATTTGGACCAAAAAGATTTAACTAGAAACTTAGCAGTACACCACCTTGCACCACAGTCCTTATACTGCTGCTGAGCTCTTCTCAGAAGAACAAGGCACCAACGTTCTGAAACTAAAAGCACAGTTGTCTGCCAATTTTACTATTTAAACTAGCCAGCATGCTTAGTTTAATAAACATTTCTATAAATGATCATTGCTTTGAACAAACAAAAGCCCCCACAACATACTACTTGCTTGTTGGCTTCCACTGCATCCTCTCATATTGTGATAGACCTTTGTTTCTTCCCTCAGATATCTCTTCAGAGCTTCACCTATTTATTTCAACCTGCTTTTGATATACTCTCAAGTAGCTTAGTTTGGCCTCTAGTATTATTATACTCTCTGCCAGCCATGTCTGCCTATTCAGTCTTTTAATAAACATATTTCACACAATAAACCATTCACTACTTGTGTATATTCCTCTGTAAAGAGGTTTTCCACCACTATTCCTATTAGGCCTGTGTAACTGTTATTTGACACTAAAAAAGCATGCAGTAATTTCTACCATGAGTGCAGGCAACCTTACATGATAAGCAGCTTGGCTATACGTGCTTATGCATACGTGTGTTTATGTTAAGCCCATGCATTCCCTGGGCATCTTTTAATAAAGAAATGAATACAGCTGACCTTGCAGAGAGTCTACAAGCAAAGCCTCCAGGACATAGATGATACCATTACATCAAGTTGTAGATTGCATATTCTCCTCAGTTGAATTTTGAATTATAAAACAATGGATCAATATGGAGTCCATCTTGGTTATCCACCCTGCTCAGTATTTACTACAAGCTCTCTCTGATCTCTCCAGTTGTGTTTCTTTCACAGAATTTCAAGTCCGATTAAGCGGGAAACAAAACAAAAAAAGGAAACGTGCAGGCACAACTAATGATGTCTATGGATGCAGGAACAATCAGTTTACAGAAACAGAAATACTAAAAAAAAATAAGCCAACAAAACAGAAGAGGTATTAGTTAACTAAGTTGTAATGTAGACATGGCAAAACACTTAGATCTTAAAATGCTATGACAAAATCACTCCTCGTTAACTGTTAAAAAAAACAGATCAGAATACTGAAGCTATAAGACATTTCTCCAAAAGACTACATTACTTTCACCAATACACAAACTCCATCACATTAAAAATTATGCAATCTACTACCCATTAAAAAAAGTACAAATTCAAGCAAATTACAAAAGAAAAATGAATTTAAGCCAACGTTTATGTACATGTACAAGGAAAGTCTTATGTTAATTCAGATAGTGACCTTAAAACAATAAAAAAACGTCATTGTGCTCTAGTGATTGGAATCAGTTTACCACTGAAAAAGGAAAGCTAAAAAGAACAAGATTTAAGTGCCTGCTTCTCAGTTTGCCAGCAGAGAGGACATACTGAACACACACCTTCCCGATTTTGCTGTTGCCTACATCTTCCACAAGGCACGTGTAAGATTGGAGGAAAACTGCTCCAGAGGAAGCAGCTTAGGTAGCACAGTTAAGCAGCATTAGGACTCCTTCCAGACCATCTTCTGATTATTACCAGGGATTACTGCACTAACAAGGGGCAAAGACAAGATTTAATAGCGGAAATCAAAGGAACAAAGGCATGAGCAACAGAGGATCAGTGAGCTCCAATAAAAGAAACATTCTCAGGAAATAAGGTTATGCAAGTCATTTCTGCCACTCAGTTAAGTTAAGATAAGCAAGAACAGGAAAAGCCTTGATCACGTGAGTGGGCGAGTGCACAGATAATCTATTACAAGAAAAACAAAGAAGTAAGAGTGCAGTGTTTATCCTCTGTTATTTACTGTATTCTGGGCACGGCTGAGATCAAAAGACACAGTCTTCTAACTGCAGTTTCTTGAAAGCTGTCCTGAGCTTATCTTTAACTTTTTTTTTTGACCAAGTTGGACCTTCCTACCTAAAGCACGGTGGAACATTAGATTCAGAACAATGACTGTATTACATCATAATTGTATCTTCAGATATTTGTGCAATTACTTAACTTCCTGTTAATTCCTTTTTTATTCACCAATTCCATTTTCTAGTTGTTAACAAGGTTCAAATGCTGGAAGAAGGTGTGGCAGAACGGATTCAGGCACTCCTACGGTCAGAGATGCCTCCTGTGCAGTTTAAACTTCTTGGAACACTACGAATGTTAGCAGACGGCCAAGGTAGGGAGCTGCTAATGCTTACTAATGTCAGCTATACATTCTTCTCCTTCCCTTGTCCCAAAGGGTATGGACAGGGAGAGGACAGGATAAGCATCCAGCTAACCTAATTTCACTCCCTCTGGGGAGGCTCCCACAGAGACCATTGTTCAGAGCTTCAAAAGCCTTCCCACACCACTCTCAGCCAACCTCAATAAATGAGGAACATAGCAAATAAAAAAATCTGTAGTGGTCAGTGAGAAATGCAAAAGGTCTGAAGGAAAATGCTTTCTACTGAAGTCATGTAACAAAGAATGAGTACAATTGAAAGAATTTATAATGCCAAATAGCTAAGAAGCAAATGAATAGAAGAAATGGACAATATAAAGGACTTGAGGTTAGGAGAAATGAGTTTCTACCACCAGTAACCCAGTCTCTCTCTCTCCCCATATTTTCACAGGTTAGTCTTGGCATGGATCAAATGTTGAAATTATGGGATTATCTGATAGCACTTCACATCATTTTGCTTTACACTGACACGGGCATGCAAAGGCAACAACATTCACTGAATGTTTGTCAAAAATCTAACTATATGCAAAGTGTACAACTTAGGCACAAAACCTCATAATTACATTAAGATTACTACAGTATCCAAACCTTCAGATTTATTCAGTTTCCTAACGGAATATACTCATAAAATAAGTTAATGCAGCTTTTTATAATAAAAGTACAACAGTTGTCTGAAGTCACCAGAGCAGCTGCTCTAGAACACTAATCAATTTAGATATCAAGATCAGATCTAGCACTCAGTTTGCACTGACTCCAGCCCTTTTAAAAAGCTGCTTCCATTTACATTTCAGCATTGCAAAATATACACAAGCTCAGCATCTTCTTAGGTTTTGAAGAAAGTCCTTAAAAATGTCATTTCTCTGAAGTTATATCTTGACTGTGAGAGGGGAGACCATTTATCTTTTTAAATTGAGACATTAGAATAATGTAGAACTACATTATTAAATACCATATTATCTATTTTTCCTTAACTTAATGCTTTTTACAAGCCCTAATAAGAAACCAAAATTTGGCACAAAGCTTCTGAATCTCAAATAGTACAGATATCGTAATGCTGAGTAGAAAAGATAAAGAAGATAATTCAGTGTTTACCCATTTATGCCTATGAGCATACACTTCTCCCACCTTTAATCACTTTCTATCCTGTTTACTCAAGAGCTAACATTGCCCTTAATTAACTCAGTCAGACTCTTACGAATACACATCTACTAACGAGTCCACACTAAATCAGCTAATTGCCTTATCTAAGGTAAATTAATTACTCTGACAATCATCAGACATGCTGAGGCCTACAAAATAGGACAAGGGAGGTTTCTATCCAACTATAGAAAAATGCACTTTAATGTGTCATCTTTGTTACACTAAACAGAATACAGCAATAATCGTTGCTCCAGAGCTGCAGAAGAATTTGTACACTGCACTACATGGGTCAAAGGACTTGCAGCTCAAATTAAAGCTCACATATAAGAACAATTCATTGAATTTTGGCTTTTGGTAAGCTAAGAGGTCCTTTTCTTTTTGTTACTGATGACTAATCAGTGTTTATCTCAAAGAGATCTAACACTGATAGACATCAAGAAGTCCCTGACAAATTGCCACCCTCTTACCATTGTCAGCTTTCTCAACAAAACTGGATTACCATAAGCTCCTCAGACTAACATGTAACATCTGACCTATAAACAAAGCCTTCCCATTACTGCAAACATTGTTTACCATACACCACTTACCTAAAAACAAACATAGCAGGAATGGTGAAAACTCAGAACAACCAAAATGAAGACAAATAAACCCTTCAATTACAAGCAATACAATCGAACTCTTAAACCTGAACTAAAATCTATACACCCAACATGAGCATCAGTCCTATGACTAGTATGTGTATTAAACTACACTAAGACTCAAGTGGAAACATATTAGACTGATGCAATACTGAAAAATTACCTTCAGCACCAATGAAGTCTTTATTGCTACTGAACTTGAAAAGTTTGCGGTTTAGTTTCCTTCATTGGCACAAGTCTTAAACCACAGTGTCTAATCAATTTCACTTATGAAAACTTACCCACTAATTTTTTCCAAGTGTCAATCATACAGAGTAATACTGCTAGGAAGTTCTGAGATATGGTTGTTGAAGCACAAGAAAAAGTAAATTAACAAGTCCTCCTAAAATTAGGGCAAATTTTAATCATGTCTTATACACAGTTCAACAACTCGACACTGTAATTACAGACATGCTGCAATTCTATACTAAGCCTTGAATTTTCCACGATAGCAACAGTAGTAATGACCATTACCAAGAAGAATGAAACGGCAAGAAGAGGTTCCAAAGACCTATGATAACATTCACACAGGGCTCAAAGAGCAAATGCAAGAAATACAGGGAAGAGGACACATACAAAGTTTTCAATACAGTAACATAAGAATTCATTTCAAAGATCTGAAGTTGTTCGTTTTAAGCCCTGCTTCAGTAGCCTATGAAAAGGCCAGCTTTATAAGAACAGCTTGATCTATCTTTTTACTTCCAAGAGGCATCCTAAAACAGCTGACACCCCACAGACAATGATGTCCAAGATCATTCAAGCTCAATGCTTTAGTTACAGCTTAGGCCACAAGATGGAGCTCAGTATCCCTTGTTAATTTTACATCTCTATTTCTGTGACAAAGACTGAGATATTCCATGTCTGCTGCTTATGCTTTCCTCTTCAGCTGACGCGGCTGAAATCTTGGGCCAAGACCCCATGCTGCTCAACCGACTGGTGCAGTGGTGCGATGTCAATGATGACACCGACATTTGTGGAGAAGCAAATCGGCTCCTAGCATCCATCTTGCGTCACAACAGATCCCAAGTATGAGAGCTACTGGTCTCCTATGTTTTGACCTTGTCTTCCTTAATTTTTTTTTTAAAGCTTGTCCATGTAGCCAGAAGTGAGATGTTAAATTGCACATAGAGCTATATAATTAAAAAACAATTTCTTGTTAAAAAAATCTCTAGATGGCATCAGTATCAACTGAAAAGAAAGGAGCAAAAAAAGCAATGTACTGCATAGTTAGAAACCACACAAATGAGCAAAACAGTAATAACTGTCACTTGCTGACTTCTACCCTGCTCAAATTAAGGTCTGCCAAATGTTAAATGTGTGAAGCTTTTCTATTTCCATAAACAAATATCTGTTAGAAATATCTATTTAAAGTGGTAAAGATAACCCAGCTCTATCCTCCACATCAGTCTTTACCAAGATCCAGACAGCTTACTAGTCTATCAATTGATGGATGAATATAGCGTGAGCTGTATCTGCAGGCAAATTGGAACTAGCTTGTCTTTCTTGTAAATCATGGTATTATGCAGAGACATCACACTGTGCTTTTTTTTTCCCCCACAACTTCAAAATAGAAGTAGGAACTACCTAACTGCACAGTCTTTGAGTAAAACTAAACCACGGCTTGTCTGAAGGCTTGAATGGAAAACTTAAATAGATTCAAACAAACTCTTAGAGAACATGAAGAAATAACTAGGCACACACGCATCCTCTCTACATACTTATAAGTACCAACATTTCAAGTAAGTTAGAACAGCCTTGAGCAGATATGCACGACTAGTGCCAAAGAGTTTTCAAGTCTTATCATACATTCACTTTAAGTAACATTTGCTCGCACTGTAGCAGGCAGATCACTTCCATCAATTTGGAGACTGAAGAGGGCAATCTCACTTCCTTTTCCATTCTACTCTATCCATAGCTCCGATTTCCATCTGTGTCCTTTCACCTTTGCTCTAACAGGAAGTGGTCAAAGCAGTGCAGGAGGCACAAGGAGTGAAGCACCTGGTTTCCATGACAATGAGTGAACACGCTGCTATTCAGAACGAGGCTCTGAACGCACTGGCAATAGCATCTACTATTGATTTAGGTATTTTTCTCCTAGAAATATTAATCTGTGCAGAAAGCTCTTATTATTAAGCTACATTCATACTTTAAATTTTACTTGCAAGTAAAAGCATTGTTGTCTAGATCTAGTTCATCAGATAAAAGTTATCCACCTAGAAAATAAAGAACAAAACAAGATTATTTTTTTTTTGCTTAAAGTGAAATCAAATAGTCAAATAATCAGGTTGTGTGAACAGGCACAACGTGTTGAGCATCACACCATGTTAAAAACCCTACAGAAAATGATGAGGAATAGAGAAAACAATGAGAAAACACATAAATGAAG
Source organism: Cyrtonyx montezumae (assembly GCF_038088225.1). Lineage (NCBI taxonomy): Eukaryota > Metazoa > Chordata > Aves > Galliformes > Odontophoridae > Cyrtonyx > Cyrtonyx montezumae. The sequence continues at coordinate 20,762,350 of NW_027072045.1, read as the reverse complement.
ACGGTTACACAGGGACTAGTTATGGACTTGAATAATCACTGAAAACTATAAAAGGATGAAAACTTTTAGAAAACTGATATCTGAATGGAAGAGTACAGGAAAAGCCCAGACAAAATGGCTCTGCAAAATCTGAAAACGGAAAAATATAGAACTGTAAATGTTGTAACTGCAATTAGCAAGCTAAATTTTTAGAGAGATTGAGTACAATATCTTCTCAGGTTTATCCTGTGTAATTGAATATATTTAAACAATCGGGCTCAGTTTAAACTAAAATACCCAACATAAGCCTACATAGCTAAAAAAAAAGTATGGCCAACAACATTCGAAATTTTCTATACTAACAAGAAAAGCAAGACAGCAAGAAGTCCATTTTAATGTTTAGACTAAGGACCTCAGACTTACACGGACAACAAAAATGTAATGATATTTTATATTATCTATAATATAAAGTTTCTGTCTTCCAGAAGTATGCCTTCTTCTTCCAGAAGTATGAAATGAAGATTTCTATAGATCATACACAAATTCTCCATTACAGAGAATAGGTTCAGACACCCTTGTTATATATATAACTGTTTTTAACCAAAGCCAGTTAGAAAACCTATTTTTAAGAAAAAGCAAGCACCTTCTTATTCTACCATTTTCTTTATACATAACAGCTAAGGTATTTGATTACTTATTTTTCAGAAACCCTTGAAGATTGTTTCAAGGAAATGCAGCTAGTTCCAAGCTTACACAAACTTCTACAAGATGATAATACAAGTGCTGAGGTGAAATATAATTCAATGGGTCTTCTGTGCAGCCTTCTTAATTCAGGTAACTTCATTTAAGTACTCTTGTGATGCAAGGATGGATGTTTGTGATGAAAAGTGTTTGCCATTTCTGAAATGTACTGTCCTTGTGATGTTGCAATCAATTGAACAGTAAAGGATAAAGAGGTTCTTCACTGATTCTTCACTGATCACTAGAAATCCCACGTAAGTGGCTTTATTTCATGATAAATTGATTAAACCATTAGTTAAGCTTTAAAACAACAACAACCACCACCACCTTTATTCCACTGGTAGCGGCATAATCAGTTCTGGAATAATCAAAACCAGAGCCTTACAATAAGTACATCACCAATGTCTGGCAGTTCAGACCCTGCCTATACCATAACATTCTGGTATTCAAAGAATGATGGAGTTTACAGCATCACTGTCTACAGGCCAACATACCTTTACTCTGCCAACACTGCAAGCAAACAGAGGCTAAGTTAAAAACAGCATCTTTATAACAGTACTAGATTAAACACACAGGAAATTTCAGTAAAACAAATGAAGGATGTGATTTCAGTTTCTCTCTGTCCATGTTCAAGGAAGATTTAAAAGTCTTCCAAGCAAGATGAGACTGATGCTGGAAGCGTGGTGTCAACTGAAAAGAAACACCTTGAAACGAGGAGTCTAAAGATTCTATGCCACAATTCACTGTGTCTCTATGCATAAATTAAAGAAATTGAAAGCCATTACTGTGCTTAAGCAAAGATAAACTGCCTTTGAAGTCCTGGAACTGCCCTACCTCCGGTAAACAAGCTGGATTTTGCAGTGTACTGATATTTCCCTGTAGTCACACAGGTACTGGACAAGGCTAAGTACCAGGATCTTTCAGTGTGACTACATCATTCACTCAACAGATCTGAACTGTGAGACTTTTTCCAGAGGTGCATTTCATTAACACTGAACTGTTACAGATAACTCTATAAGAATTGAATCCTACCAAAATAATAGGCTAACACAGCATACAGGATAAAAAAACACCACAGAAGTGTAGCCTGTATTATATTTTCAAAATACTTTCCTGCTGTTTTAACCAGTTCTAGGAAGAGAAACTGAGGAGAAATTCTTTGAAAGTATTGAATTTATTAAGGGTTAAAGGATACCTATTGAGAAGAGAGTAATTAATTAAGAATTTTTTTTCTTTGAAGGTGATCAAACAAGGTGGTCAATGCCCCGTGCCTGTCTATGTTCAAAAGCCATTTCAACAACACCCTAAGTAATAGTATCCTTAATTTTTGGTTAGTCTTGAAGTGGTCAGGCAATTGTACTTAATCATTTCTGAGTGTCCTTCCCAAGTGAACAATTCCATGATAAAGCAGCTCATTTTAAAAAGCAAATCCTCCAAAGGCTAATATATAGTAACAGTTGTTAAGAACCACTATGCCATGGCACATCACTATAAGTAAGCATTTGATCTCACATTCAGGCCGTCTGAGACAAGAAATAGAAGACAACAAGATTAAAGAAACACTCGAACAGCTCTGCAGTCACAGCAACGCAGATGTGGTCAAGGAAGCTCTTATAACTTTGCAGATATTGAAAGGAGAGTCACCCTACTAGTCTTCCTCTTCTACAGAGCAATCCTGTACTGTTGCTGAAGCAAATACAATAAAATACCAGCTCTGACAATGCTATCATGTGTTTGTCATGCTGCTGCACCAATGCTATTAAAGACCAGGTACAACTCCTGCTTTTAAAATTACACATACAAGGATTTGGCCTACAGATACCTATTACTGCTGTTCTTCACTGAGCTACTAACATACACAGTACAAATAAATTCAGACTAGCAAGTGTCTTTGAAAACATTATGTGAGAGCCAACAGGCATAGCCACCTCTGTATTTTAAGCTGCTTCATTTTCTCAAATGAGAATATCACAATTTTTAAGTATTTCAAAACCATGGTGATTTGGAAATTACAAAAATTTGAAGCTTGGATCATGCAACCCAAAAGAAGAGAGTTTTAGTTTAGAGGTGTGCCACTGATCTAAACAGTGCAATGGACTAACTGGTACCAATTCAGCTGCTGTACATCATGAATAAAATCACGTACCCTGTTGCTTACTAGAAATCTCACAACCATCCACAAAGCTGTACCTCCAAACCAACTTCATCCCCCTTTTAATTTCTGCTTTAGAAATCATCTGAGTTGTTACATGCTAATATCACAAGGTGTATTGCTAAGCACCTTAGGTCACGTCATCCTATGTTCAGATACAGCTATTAAAACCTGGAATTATATGCAGTCCAGTCAGTATTTGGAGAAGATACAAATCAAGGCAGTTACTTGTGACAAGTGGGCATGGGCTAAGATTTGAAGGTGACTGGCATTTCAGTTAAGATATCTTCAGTAGGGGAAGCCAGGCTCAACTGTAATTAACAACAACAGTAAAACAAACATCTATTAATACTTCTGTATGAATTAATCCTGATTAATAACATTTAAGAAACGTTAAGAACAGGATCTACTTCATAACTAGTTCTTATGGGAACTTTCTGAAGCACTTGCAAGCAGGTTACAGTCAAACCACCAAGATCCAGGTAATCAAATCCTAAAGACTCTAGAGATAGATACTGAAAAGCTAGGGAACAACTTTTTTAATCCAGCAGTAAAAATTACTGAGAAAAATACATACATACAAAATTATTGACGTTCGAGTTATAATAAAGCAAGGAATATTTACAAGTCCACAAAGCCTCCTGCACTCTAACATTGTGAGTATAATTAGCCTATATCTACAAGCAAACATTAGAACTTCAGTTCCTGCAAAAGCTTTCACACTTGCAGAACTCACTGCCACTGTCTAGTCCACTATATTTCCAACTGATCTATACCACCAGATACACTTTCAGGAGTACTAAGAAAGGGAACTTCTCAAAACCACTCCAGACAAGTCACTTGGTGACAAAAGTAGTTTTGACTACACAGTAAGAAAAGAAGTTAGACAAATTAAGAAAAGACTACATATTAAGTAAAGACATGAACAGTGCACAGTTTTCTCCAGCTTAAAGCACACAGCAATATTGACATCCTACAACTTTCCAGTGTCAAAATAAAACAGCTTCAGCCAAGCTCAGTTTCATAATGAGATATGGGCTTGTGCCTGAACCAGGCATTAAGACGTAATCATCCTGATATATTCTAAGTTTTAAATATGTTTTTTTTAATGTACACCCCCCCAAGTACCCACACTCAAATTGCCATTTTGAACAAAAGCGATCCAGCCTTAACATTCAACAGTATCTTAGACATAAGAACAACAAAGCCATTACCTTTAGGCTAAATGTTTCCGACCTTTCTAAAATTCAGACCAAGTTCTTGTTTGTTTTAATGCATTCAAGTCAAAATGGTCAATGTAGACGCATCATATTATTAAGTAAACCTCATGTTCAGACCTGTTAGATTATTCCCCTTCCACACATGGTAATTTCAGGACCATTGCTCAGGCAGAACAAACCAGACTTTAATTCACTGAGCGATACCTGGACTAGTGGCAGACACAGCACAAAGGTCAGTTTCAATATTTTTTTTCTTATATCTGCAGATTGCAACATTATTCTCTGCAAACTGACTTTCAACTTTGATTTTTTCACGATTCTCCATTAACAATGAAGAGAAAAGCACGCAGGTTACCTATTACTCACCAGTGAAGACTGAAAAAACAAGAATTAGATCAAATAAAAAATACATATGCAAGTATTAGCACATCTTTACCTCACAGAGGGAAATAGCAGTAGTAATTCCAAACAATAAACCTTAGGAAACGAATTCCAACAGTACAAAACATTTATTTTATTTAATCAAATGTAAGGCTTGAGAAAGAAAAAATATATATACACACACCAAAAGTCACTCAGAAAAGCCATCTCAGAAGAGACAGAACCTGCCCTTACACAGAATAAACATTCAAGCTGCATGAAAACCCACCGGCAGTATAAGGAAAGAAGAGGAAAGGGAATGGAGAGAAAAAAGCAAGGCAAAGCTATATATAACCAATTGCCACATGAACCTCAATGTACTTGAAGTACAAATCTATCCACATGACACTGTTCAAGAATCAACGGAAATTAAGACCCCTTGGAAAGTAATATTCAGACTTCTAGGAGGCGACAGAAGCTCCTTTGGTCACTGCACTCTTAATCTGTGCTCACATTCATCCTCCTTTTGTGCATAAGCAAACCGTGTTCAAACACATACGAAACGAGCAGTTGCAAACTGAGAAATAAATACATTGCTTCACAGAAATATTGTGCTCATTTCCAATAAATAAAGATGATCACACGGATTGAAAAGTTTCCTTCGCTCAGTCCAGTTAATCAAATCTGATCTCTTATTTGATATCTTCATTAAAAACCTTGTTTTCACTGTAGTGTTTGTAGAGTTGTTCCAAATGCAACCAATAAAATCTCAGCATCAAAAATTTATCAAAACTCTCCTTGCAAAATTGTTGATTTTTATCCTTCAGGGCTTTAGAGCAGGCTCACACCCAACTGCTTATTCTGACAAGATTTGTTTAAACCGTAAGCTAAACTGTTAGGCATGAAGTCACTGTAGGTCCATACAAAAGGTGCTAAATAAAACTTGAAGTACAAAATGTTAAGAAAGTACTCCCATTCCAAGTCTGAAATTACAGTAGCCACATGTACCACCACCAAGGGTGTACTTCAAACTGTGTAGAGGTAAAACAGCCTACAGCCACAGGATTTTAAAAATTCTACTGAGTAAGTACAGAGAAGTTTCTCCATGGTGAAAACAGAAATGTTCATGACTGTAAAAAGACTCAGGCAGGTTGAACTTGTTCTCTTGAATTCAGTTCCAAAAGACTGGAGTATTGATATAAAGCTGTTTAATATGCTTATTAAAATTTAAGTTAATATGGCCAAGGCCAGTAAGAACTAACTGCAGAAAGACAACACTAATTAGATTCTGCTTGGCATACAAACCAGAAAACTGAAGAACCAGAATAAACCAAATATTCATTCGTCTTCAGACACCTTGGCAAGATCTGCAGACAGTAAAATTCTGATTACTGATACAGGCCCTTGGTGGCAGCTAACTTCAGTGCACGAACGCCATACTGACATCACTGAAGCCATGATTTTCACCAACTCTTAAAACAACTTCCCAGTGCTACATGCTTTGTGTCAAAAGAATGGCAAAGTGAAATGTACTCCCACGATGCAACTTTCAACGTGATGTTTTACAAACACAAAGTTCCAATAGGAAGTATCCTTCTCCAATTTTATATACATCAGATTATTACAGAGAATAGAGCAAGCTGGTTGATGAGATGTTGTAATAGTTCTGAGCACCAGGTTTAAAAGCAAAGGCTACCAAACACGGCTTTGTTGCTTGCAAAGTAACAGTAACTGCAGAGAACACTTGCCTGCTCCTAACAGATTACATTCAACAAATAGATAATATAGACCACAAATTCAAGGCTCTGCAGAAGAAATGCATCTTGCTCTCCCTTCATTGATCTACTGCTATTTTCCCTTGTTGCATAATGAAACTAAAGCATCACAGTGCTCTTCTATAGATTTTACTTTCAGGTTTCTCAGATGAGTAACAGTAGACTGTTCTCTATTCTAGGGAAATCAGCCATCTTTAGACAAGCTTCCTTTTCCTGTTCTGTCTCAATCACTGGCCAGAAAAAGAACTATCAAAGCTGCACTGAAGTATACATGAGAAATACAGCATTGCCTGTGAAGTGTTTCGCAGACTGAATAGTTAGAAGAACATATGGACAATCAACAGAAAGATTCTTACCACAAGTCATTTTCTGCCAGTGAAACGTTCTTCAATACATGCATAATACAAAAATGGAAATAAGATTTCAGAGTTCGGTTTCCTAAGAAGGCCATATAGTTTGGAAATACAACTACAAAATCCTTCACACAGACTACATGTAGTAAAATATCATTAGAAAAATATATACTTCTCTAAAATTTACACTTTCAGGCACTGTAAAAAAACAAAACAAAAATCCGCTCTCCCTGAAAAAAATGAGTGCCGCTGGAAGCAGTAAACAATGTTAGTTAAACAGTCTACTGTAAAACCAACAACTACTTCCTAGAATTTTTTTTATCCAAATACATCCATCTTTCACAGATAAAAGTAGTATGTCAGGCGTGGCCGCACTTCCGTGGCCACTGCAGCCATAATCCAACCAAAGACTTTTAGAGAAGACCAGGCATCAATCTGATTGAACTTCAGATTGAGTACCAGGAAAAAAAGATGGGAAGAAGAGTTCAGTATTCTTCTGGTAAAAGTTTTTGTTGTTGTTGTATTTTTAAAGTTACTTCAGCAGGAATAGTTTAGTTGAATACCATAAGAAGAAATGGTGAAGAAATAGTTTGAGTCAGCACACTGATTGGCATTTGAGCCACGTATTAGAATACAAGCAGAAGTGATGATTTACTAACTTCAAAGAAGACTTACAAAACATTCAAAAGCTAGTGTTCTACTAAATGCATACTCTCTGACTAAAAAACAGACTTCAGTAGTGATTAATGCTCAATCTGAATGTTTTCATCAACTTCAATATTAGCAATTAGGGCTTGTAATGATCAGCACAGCAAACATGAAAGAAACCAGAAGAATGGAAAAAAAAGATCCCAAGCTAGCATTAGCATGTTTGCTACCTGCACTGAAACAATCTGAACTTCCAAATTTCTGTGGGCAGCACTTTTAAAAAAACTAGCACTGAACAATAAAAAGCTACACATTTTTAAGAGAGTTTTTTTTTCTTTTTCTATAAATAAAGACTATTTACATTTTTTTCAGACAGGAAACAGCATTAGGGATTCACATTCCCTTGCCTGAAATGGAGATTGCTAACATATAATGCCATAGTCAGACTCTTCCCCACATGCATTTTCATAATTGCTTGGGTTACTCGAGCTATCCGATGCTTGGCACGAGTTTCTGCATTTGAGATATCGACATCATTCCCCATCAAACAGAAATATCCTCTATTTCTGCACAACTGAGAACAAAAGAACTAGAAAATGTGACTTTTTCTTCAGATCCCAACACCATGATGATTATGGCTGTTGGCCATCTTTCCCACCTGACTTCATGAGTTTACTGTAGAGATTTAAAACATTTGCAATATTCTTCAGAGATCAGCAGGCCCTCTGCAGATATCACAACATCAAAAGAGATGACAGTTCAAAGTAAAATCAGAATAATCTCCACGGTAATTCTTCATGGAAGGAGCTTAAAGCAGTTTCATTTCTTCTTGCTACAAGTTGAAAATCAGTTCTGCCGACTTGGGAGACCCCGTTTCTTCCTCACCAGGGATGAGTTCTGATGCACTGAGTTGTCTCATAAGAAAAAAGGCAGACAGATGCACTGGAGATACTTTTTTGTACCAGCTTGTAGCAAAACCCACGAGCAGGTAAGATCCACATAAGACTTAATACCAGGAGTATTTCATGGTCTGCACATTTCCACTTCTCTGTCTGACCAAGAATAATAAGATATACTTTTTGCAACATATGTTTCACTTTAAATTCAGAAGGCATTGCCTGCCTTTACAGCTTCAATATCAGAAATCAACGTCCTGGCTAGGAAAATCCCAAAAATCTAAAAAGAAGAGAATAAATAAGAATAAAAAAAATTGTGAAATAAAATACATGCTACATACCAGTCAACAAGTAGCCTCTGACACATAGAGCCAATTATCATTATTCATTACTGCAGAATGAGAACAAGCTTGCACATTCAGTGCACTTCAGTCAATGCAGCTACTCTATTGTGAATAACAATATGCACTGATAAAGCGTTTGCAGGCTCAGACACCATTTCATAGCCCACATCATGTTAATCTGTTAGAGAATGGCTATTACTAAGCAGTAATAAAGCAGAAGAATCTAGTAGAAGATGTAACTGATGAGAAAAAAATTCTCATGCAACACTTAAGGAGCGTGCAAAATAATATATCTCTTGATGTCCTACAGTTGTAAGAAATCTACTTTGTCAAGCTTACTTGAGTCTTACAACACTCGATTTTAGCAACAGCTAAGTTTGAAGTATTTCAAACCATTCCATAACTGTGGTTAATACAGGCAGTTTTCTGATTTATTTTTAATACTAATGAAATGCACAATTGCCTGCACTGAAGTGAAACTCTGGTCTAACAACAACTAGAGAAGTCCCAGATCATTAGGACATTCACAAACTTAGAAAACATCGCTCATTCAAGTTTTCTGGGAAACTTTCCTTTAAAAATTGTAGCTAGAGTCATAACTCAGTACTTTTCCTAAAATACTCTTAGAAAAATAACGTATTGTGGTGAAGTTACAGAATAGCTGGAAGGTTTGTTTTAGAAACAGACATTATGTTTAACTTTCAGTCCTGCTATTAAACAGCTTAATACAGAGGACAGAATCAATTTGAAAATACTGACACAGACTCACCAATTCAAGTAGGAACATCATCAAATTAAAGTCAACACACTGTCAAAAAATTACACTTCCTATCTTGAACATCCTCCTAAATAAAAGGCAGTATTCTTAGGTCAGGATTGCTCTATAAAGGCATGGGAAGCAGTACCAATAGATACTGGTATTACTGATCAGTATTGCAGTGGTTGGAGAAAGGTATCTGCTAGAACTACCCTCAATGTATTCTCAGTTAAATGGAAAATATGTTTTGTAGTAGATTTAGAACTTTGTTATTTGCCACTGAAGAGAAGTAGTACCGCAAGAAAGCAATTGAGCTAAGTATAAACAATTGCCACAATGAAAATAACATCCATCTTGAAAGTAGTAACTTCTACTGAGAACTTTGCTTGATACAACAGAGAAAATGAATCATAGAAAAGGTTTTGCAGGAAGTCAAAGCAACTCCATCTAGTTCTGCTAATATCACATTTGCAACCTTCTACACCCACTTCCCTGCACTATTCTTGACATTTTTCATCAAGTATGCTCAAGAGCAGTCTTAGCATGAAAAATAAAATTGGAGTTCAAGTCTTTTTTCATGGTTGTGCTAAAAGGCTGTAGCTCTGATCTACATTGAGCAGATGACCAGATCTCCTCTCCTTCCTGTAAAATTCATCATATTTATGTAAAAGTAAAATAGTGAATAGCTACATTAATATGCAGTAAAATACGTAATTATGATGTATAATTCCATTTTTATTAAGGCCTTCATTTCTTTGAAAAACATACTTCTGGCATTAGTAAATCAACTGATCTCAATTTCAACCAAAGTCTCTACAAACATTTTGTTACTCCGTTCTCATAACAAAATAATCATAAAAACAACTAACCTGTAGCAGTGAGATAGCTATGAAGACGCCTGCAACAACATAGATATTTCGGGGCAACCAAGCTTCCAGGGCAAGAATACAACCTTTGATGAAAATCTGATCATCCCACTGACTCTTGCTCTGAATAAGAAGAATTCAAGAACATTACTTCTCTGCTTAAATTTATTGTAACAGTCAGCCAGGTGTGAGGGGTATAGTAAAACCTAGAATTTGTCACTTATGCAGTAACATCTTAAACCAAACTTCAGAAATATACATGTATAAGCCCAAATTAACTCAAAGGATATCAGGACATTAATATAGTATCTTCCCACAAATCATATTATTAAATAGTTTAAAATTAGTAGAAAGCAGAATTCAGAATTAGAATATTAGCATTAATAACAGACATTCAAAACTGAAGTTACATCCCTTTTTTAAGTGGGACTTCTCCTTTAAAAGATATTTACTTCCACCTTCTCAGCACTGAGCAGAAGAAAAAACAACTCTATAGAAAAAAACAACTCTATTACCATGCTCTACTTGAAGCAGGATGTAGCACAGTCTGTGCTGACTTACACATCAGCAATGCCCCTTTTTATTACTATTATTATTCTCTATGGGGAGGAACATGATAGACAAAGATACCAGCACCATACCTTCTTTCTGACATCATAGCCACACTGCGTATTCACAACTTTTTGCTGAAAAAAGAAAAAAAAGGATAAAAAATGTATCAATTGAATCATACTTGCTTCTTTTTGCCGTAAGTTTCTCTTAAATTCACAAACAAATAAGAACTGCCATAAACAGCTGTTTTAGAAAACATTTTAGTAGAAAGTAAAAAAGCAAATCATCAGTACCAAAGAAACATAGCATTCAAGTGGACAGAAGGTAAATTGGAAAGTAAATATTCTCTACTAGAATTTCCAGCTTCTCCTGCTAGATTTCATCTAGCAAGGACTATTGAACGTGACATTTAACAGCTATGACAGCACCTCCAGATAAAACATCAGTATTTCCAAGATCAATATCATTTTAGCTATTTCACGTAACACCTAAACACTGAGATAAAGATACCACACAAACTTACCTACTTCTGCAGTGGAAAAAATATTCCTTACAATTCTATCCTTCCATGTGGCCATCCTCATCAGCGAATTCAAGTAACAGATTACTGCAAGCTACTTGACTGTCTTTATAGTTGATAAATCAGTCCCACATAACCCAACTTCAATATAAAAAGTACCGTGGACAAAAAGACATTCCAGTTGTAAATCTCAAACACCATCAAAACCTTCAGATTCTAATTACACAAAACCCAAAGATGATACTAAGATCCAAAGATGCTTCTTCAGATAATTCTGTTTTTCTTCTGGATGAGACTAAAAAAACCTATTTACTCCACAATTACAGATTTATACAATGCAGAGTGAATTACATCAAAATGCTTGGAAAAGAATGTCAAATTAAATAAGTTAAAGCATAACTACATCTTCTCAAATACAGCACCATTAACAGGAAAGACTATAGTGAAATATTCTGAATTAAAGTAAGAGAAAAACTACCAGGGAATCTGAACTTAGAATACTTTTCTGACAAAAAAAAACTTTCCTTGTCTGATTCCAAGACCATCAAAAGCCTTAGCATAACCTACTCATGGTTATCAGCTCTAAATGAGGGCTACTGAGTTGACCTGAGCTACAAACACTATAAATTGTTAATTAGCATCTACCTGCTTCTGCTTCCAGTGGAAGGATCAGATTAATTATTAGATTATTAACCTTAATAAGCACATCCAACCAATGAGTACCTAAGAACTGTCAAAAGCAAAGAACTGACTTGGACATCTTAAATTCAGTTTGTGTGTGAGAACTTCACCAGTTGCTGATAAACAAAGGAATGAGCAAACTCAAACAATGAGTTACTCCTACTTGTCAAGCAGAGGGTGACGTACAGCAATTCTAAGGGGCAAACGTGTTGCTTAGACAGTAGATAACAGAGCTTATAAAATCAAGGCCTTGGAAATAAAACAGTATAAGCACCCAATGTTTACAGACTTCAATCACAAAAACAGCTTCTGAATTCTCTGCAATGGGCAATATATTTTCAGCTGTGTAAGAGGCTGACATATCTGCTCTATCCTCTGAGAAAAGGATAGAGCAGAAACAAAAAAAAAAAATAATTGGGCTACCAGTAATATTTTTCATTATTTAGAAGACTTGTTAAAGCCCTAGATGTCACACCTTATTTCAGGAAGTATTGCCTGTCATAACTCCTTAATAACAGAACAATACAAAAATCAGGAAACAACTTACTGCAGGATCAGGTACACAACAGGAAAACGGAACACCACACTTCTCACGACTTTTACTTTCACTGCTGCAGTTAAAGTATATGTTGAAATCCCAATCATCTGGACCCTGGGCACCACAGCATTGGTTCTGCAAGATAAACACCGTGTTGGGATTTTGTATAAATAATGTATCCACTGAATAGCTCTCTGGAATTATATTTTGTCAATGTAATCTCTTTCCTACGGCTGTAAAGAATCAATGGCAACACAAGTAAAAAGACTCTGTGAAATAAAAATAAAACATTTGGCATAACGGTCTTTTAAAGAGTTAAATAACATGACTAGACTCATCATAAAAATTGTCAGTCCAGATGTAATTGCCCAATGTAGGCCACAGATGAAAGACAAGAAATCCAAGAGACAAAAATGAGCTATTTAAATTTGTGATTTGTCTCCTAAATCTTCATGAATCAGTAAGTTCTTACCCCCTTTGTTTACTCTGAAAAGCAGATTGCAACATCTGTGAATACACCTGCTTTCTTTTAAATGAAAAAGTTTTCATACCCATGTGAATTAACTGACATAGCCTTATTAGTTCAAAGGTCCTTCAGCTCTTTAATTGCTCCGCATTAAGTTTCTTGACCTAAACTGTGTATCATTATTACCATAATTACAGCTTAAGGAAATCCAACCATTTCAAAGAGTTTTCAAGTCCTGGAACAGGTGAAAGTTAGTTTCTCATCAAGTTATGCCTTGCAGTTCACTGACCTGTGTTACAATTTGTGTTCTTAAAATGTTCTGTCACATATTTTCCTAGTACCTCATGAAGTTTCCTACTCTCTTAGGACATCACTAAGATCTCTAACATTTTCCCTCTGCCCCCACTCATCTTCAGTATCTTGTAATGACCTGCCTGAGAGATTGCCAAAACTTGAGTCAGTAAACGGATTCACAAGTTAAGCAAGTGCTGACGTAAGGGTGAATACAGCAGACTACGGACATCTAGTTTTCACTGTAAATATGATGAAACTCTTTCCTCGTGCATCTACACCCCTGTCAAAAGACATGCAATCATGCAACATACTAACTTAACCCTGAGGCTATAAATTCACTTACAGGCCTGAAAGTAACAATTACCCAGAGCAAGGAGCTGCCTACAAGAAGCTCTCTAGCTCCTAAAGCATTGGCCATCTTCCTTAAGAAGATGCAATTGAGTGAGGCACAAACATACCACGGCACCTTGCTGTTCAACTCTTGCAGAAATACACCCACTAGCCAGTGTTACACACTTTCCCTATTCCCTCAGTGCTTTCAGATACAGCTCAGCGACCGGCTGATGCAAAGATTCTGTTCTTTGCTCTGTTCAGGTTTCTAAGTTCAATATTGTTAGAGCAATTCATTAATGAGGCTAGCATACCCCCTTAACAAAGTTCAGCCTTTTATTTTCATTGAAAAGTACTTAACTGGAGTTCAACTGTAGATCAGCTTAACACATTAGCCTAGTTGACTGCACTGAAACTCAATAAACGGAAAAAAGAGTCGACAAAAATCAATAAAGTTACTGATGTCGTTCTTGGCAACTTCCAACATCATCTTACAAGAAGATGCCCTTAATACCAAACACCAAAGAAAAAGCAGTACTAAAAACCATCCAGGCAGCTTAAGTCAGAGGATCATTTCACATAACATGCTAATGCACAAAAGAGTGAACAATCAGGATATGCAAGGCTGCTGGTAACATAAAGCAGTCCATACTAGCATCCAGACTAAAAGTTAGGATTTTCTATCAAACTGAGTTGTGAACACAGACTTCTAAGCACAATTTTCAAAAATATCGGAGACAGACAAAAATGTGACCATCTTTTACATGGGGGAAAAAAAATAAAAGAAACAATTATTACCTCTTCATGAAGTACTTCCTCAATTTCTCTCCATATATGCAGACATAAATTAAAGATCAGAAGAATCACCCTCACTGATTGTTTTTTGAGTGCAATTGCAAAAGAATCTGACTGAAAGCCACCAAGCCCTTATTAGCATAGGCCTTACTGTTTTCTCTCTTTCAGCAACTGAGTATTTCAGGATGAAAAGAGCATTCAACTATTTCAGGCTTCCTTGTCTGCCTACAGAATGGCTTTCCACAGTTTAAAAAAAAAACAAATGACCCTTTCTTGCTTTAACATGAGATGCTTCTTGGAAAGTGACAACCAGCACAGCTTCGTTAAGGGCAGGTCTTGGCTGACAAATATGGTAACTTATTATAATGGAGTAACTGCACCAGTGGACAAAGGAATAGCCACTGATGTCATCTACCTGGACTTCAGTAAAACTTCTGCCACAGTCCTCCAAAATATTCTTCTCTCCAAACAGGTAAGATATGGATTTGATGGAGAGACAGATGAACAAGGAACTGGTTGCAAGATCATACCCAGTGAGTGGTGATCAATGGCTCAATGTTCAGATGGAGACCAGTGAGGGAGCAGTGTCCCTCAGAGGTACTGGGAACAATCAGTGATCTTAAACACCATCAATAACATTGATAGTGGGATCATGTGCATCCTTGGAAATTTAGCAGATGACACCAAGCTGTGTGGTGCAGTCAAACACACCTAAGGGATGGGATGCCATTCAGAGAGACCTAGACAGACTGAGCAGTGAGCCCTCATCAGGTTCAACAAAACCAAGTGCCACGTCTTGCACTTGGGTCACAGTAACTCCCAATATCAGGACAGGCTGAGGAACGTAAGGCTGGAGCACAACCCTGTTAAAAAGGATCCGGGGGTACCTGTGGATAATAAGCTGGACATAAGCAAACAATGTGTCCTCACAGCCCAGAAAGCCAACTGTATCCTGGGCTGCATCAAAAGAAGCATGACCAGTAGGTCAAGGGAGGGGATCCTGCCCCTCTACCCTGCGCTGGCGAGACCTCACCCTGAGTACTGCATCCAGGTGTAGAGATCTCAGTACAGAAAAGATGTGGACCTGTAAAAGCATATCCAGAGAAGTGCCACAAAAACAATACAATAGGTGGAACACCGTCATTATGAGGACAGGCTGAGATACCTAGGGCTGTTCAGCTCAGAGAAGAGAAGGCTCCTGGAAGACCTGATAGAGCCTTTCAGCATTTAAAGAGGGGCTGTAAGAAAGAACAGACTCTTTGGTGAAGTCTGTAGCAATAGGAAAACGGGAAAATTTTAAACTAAAAGAGAGAAGACGTAAATTGGACATTAGGATAATGTTTGGGTTTTTTTCTTTAAAAAACAATAACAGTAGTGAAGGACTGAAACAGGTTGCCCAGACTGGCCTTGGACAGGGTCAGGCTTGCCAAGCTCTAAGCAACCTGATCCAGCTGTAGACGTGAAGTTAGAGTTAATGATCTTTAAGGTACCTTCCAACTCAGAGCATTATATGATTATATAAAGACAAAAGGCTCTCTACTGCAACTCCAGGAAAAAACACAGTCATCTCTAAAAGAAATGCAGACAACCAGACACTAGTTCCACTGTGTAATTTTTTTTTTTATAAAAAGCAAAAAAAACACACCTGTCTTAACTTGACACTGCAACACTGATCAGAACAGGGAGCAAAAGTCAAGAAGGCAGATGCTGTCACATTTGCAATCAGAACACCTCTGTATCTCAGAAGTCTCACAAACTAAATGCCCTCAATAAAGAAACAGCAGAACAGTACACACATGGCACTGCTAGCTACAGGCCATAATAGATCTGTAACACAGAAGACAAACTTCCATAACTACATATACTTCCAAATAAGAAAGGAAAAGTGACAAGTTATGAACTTACAATTCTCTGTAGTGAATCAATGAGGTTCTGGAGGTCAATATCATCTCGGTACGACTTAATGTTATTCTCAAAGAATTCCTTGACTTTGTCCCGCACCCAGTCCTGGAACAAGACAGCCAGAACTGCCACTGCCAACTCCAACAGAAATATAAACACAATTGTTCCACAGAACTGTAAAAGAAGAAGTCACATATTAGAAGATATTTAGCCCCGTTGAACGTGTCCCTATTTCAGTTCTTTCACAGAATCACAGAACTGCAGGGGCTGGAAGGGACCTCTATAAATCATCTTGTCCAACCCCCCTGCCAAAGCAGCTCCATAGCCCAGGTTGCACAGGTAGGCATCCAGGAGGGTCTTGAACATCTCCAGAGAAGGAGACTCCACAATCTCTCTAGCAGCTTGTTCCAGTACTCTGTCATCCTCACTGTGAAGAGGTTCCCATGCACATTTGTGTGGAACTTCCTACGCATTAGTTCGTGCCCATTTCCCCCTGTCCTATCACCATGCATTTAAAAAAAAATCCACAAATAACCAGGAAAGGATAAAGCTAAAACTCTCGCTCAGTACACTTGTCATAAAAAGAATGGACTGCTAAGTGCATATTTAATGCAAAAAAAAAATAATCCTAGAAGAGTTACCTTTTCATTTTGGTTACGAGAACTCAAGAGTGAAAATAAGCAGTAATCCACAGTCATTACAGCAGTTGAATTATTAATACATAAGAATCTGCAAAATATAGGGCTTTGTAGGCTCTTTTCACTTTTATAATTTATTTTGCCCTGTGTAACTGGTTCTAAATTTAAATAATGGAAATCTCAAAATAAAAACAAATGTTTCAGAAATTTTCTGTTAGTCTCTTCAGTCCCCAGTTTCTGACCACTAAACATTTAAAAGAGTTTAAGTTCTTAGCAATTTTGTTTGCCTGAAGCCAAAATACGATCTCCTAACATGAATTTCCAGATTTGTTTCAGAACATCATACTTTGTGCTATTACATATCAAACTACATTACAATCTACAATTCATAAAAGCATCACCGCACTAATAGAATGAAATAAAAAAAGTAAAAAACATTCTCTAGGGTCAGGAGTAAAATACTTGGGTTTAGATCTTTTATACGGTCCCTTAAAGAAGTTTCTCAGGGACTTAGTTCACCAAAAACACTGTAATAAACGAAACGTCATAAATTATTTTTCTCCTCACCCATGAGGTCATACTTCCACAAACACATTAATTCATACATATAATGACGTTACTTACAAACTTCAGAAGGCAGATGTTTTCTCTCAGCGCTCCCACACAACCAGCAAATCCCAAAGTAAACATCACTACTCCCACAACTAAGACAAGCACCACTGGATCCAGACCATGAAGACCAGTCACCTTGGTTAGATCAGATAACACGCCCTGAAAAGCAGGATAAGAAACATGACACTACAGTCTTTTTTATTTATCATTAGGAATTGCCATAATACGAACAAGACTCCAAACAAATTGGTTGCAAATCCTTGAGTTTGCAAACTGAGACCCACTTGGAAAGGTTAGATCACAAAAGAGTTGACGATATCAGTTTTCTTTACCTCAGCAAATACTAATGCAAAGTCAGAGCTATAAACTCTTAGTAAGTAAATCCAGTGCAGTCTAAGCATTTCAGACTACCTAGGTCTATTTGCCAAACATACTTCCACAAGATGGTGCCAAAACCTATTAATACTATCACTGAGTATTCATATAGGTTGGAGGCAACAGAATTCATAACATATCAATTTGAAATAGATCTATCAGGAATACATCAAAGTCATTACATAAAAATCCTTCCAACCTTGATGTTTAGGTGGCAGAAAGGAAGAAAGAATGCTAACCACATTGAGATATATGGGTGATGCAAGGCAGAATTTGAGACAGGAATTGAGTCTACATTAACATATGATAATACAATTACCTTGAAAGGACGATTAACTGGTGTTTCAAACAATACTTAAATTGATACCAGCTACCCTTAAAATCTCAAATAAATAACACAAGATTTTCAAGTAATGAACAAGAACACGATGCAAAAACCAAAAGACACTAACAGCTGTAACTATTTAAGTTAACATGAATACTTCGTAGGGACATTCATTCAGGTAGGCTTGCAGTGGCCCAAGTTTTTCCTCACAGGCTGAACATTTCGAAGAATGAACACTTTCCCTTTAAAACAGAAAAAGAATGAACGTCCCTTTTTTGTTTTAAAAAGTATGTGCATAAGATATTGAGTAGACTTGAAAAAGCTTACAATTTGTAGAAGTACTCTATCAAAGTAATGCAAATACTCATTTTGCTACTCAGATATTTATACAAGAGCTAAGTGCAAAGAAAATACATTTTAAGAGAATTTTTCCAAGGTATTCTCTCACTTTGTATTTGCATACCTGGCTAACAAAAATAGTGCCTTGGAAGTAAAGCATTTTAATGAATAAAGAAAAAGTTAATGTTGAAAAACTTCATCAGTTGATAGAAAGACACTGATTAATAATGCTCTTGTGATACATATGAGTTTGCCTTCCTTCACAATGTGTTCCACAACAGATCCTGTCAGAGCCATTAATTTGGTGATCGCAAGACAGCAGACATGTGGTGTTCATGCTTAGTTTGTTTTTAGATTAAAATTGACTGAACAAACAAAAAACATAATAGAATTCAGAATTACCTTGCCACTGCTGATCACTAAGAGCTGAAATAACCCATTAAAAACTGGTCATGGGTTAGAGATTACCTATCATTCAAGAAGTCCTGAGAAACAAAGACTTTTATAGCCAGTACCATCAGGGACATTACCCTTACAAACAGTGAAGCCTCAAAATAACTATCATATCTGGTCTACTGGTGAATTGGAGTCCTACTTAACCACACCCATGCCTCAGAAGTGCTTTCCTCAGACACCACAAATAGCAAAGACATGTCAAGACTAAGTCCGTGTCTTTGTGCAAGCAATACACTATGAAACTAATCACAATATGAACAGGATGCTGGAAGTTTGAGCTGTTTCCAGCTATCCACTTCCCATATCTAAACTCAAACTTTTCTCAGATAACTTCTTTTGCAAGAAAACTTCCTCCGATCAAAGCACATTGTAAAGAAAAGTAGACAGGAACTAGGGTCAGTTATTCACTCTGGGTTCAAAACAGTCTCATCAAGTTCACATTTGATATTTGCAACATTCTCTTTCTAAAAGAATGGGGATTCCTGGTCTAAAGAATACATAAAGTAAAAAGTCCTGAAGGAAGGAAGTCAGTCAACAAGCACTTCAGTTCAAGGGACTATCTCATCCCACTGTATTCATTTTAGGATTCTTCTGCCTGTGACATTCGATGGATGGTATTAAGACTTTCCCCTCTCTCCCCACAAAAAAAAAAAAAAAAAAGGAAAAAATCAATAATTTAAAATACCATTAACATGTTAAGAAATGCCACTGAATTAGACTTTGAGATTTTTTGTTTTCGAAGGTACAGGAAATATTTTCAATAAGCAGATAACTCTACCTTCCCTTCATCCTTGCTGATAATGGCTGTTATTTCTACTAGATTTACTTGATACAAGACATCAGAAACTGAGCTGTTTTTTTTTTTTTCCCCAAAAATGAAATCTGAGGAAGAATCTTATATATGAGATAAAGGCAAGCACCAAGTTACATTAAAAGTGACTTCTGGTGCTAGTATAAAAAGAGAGGTTGCAAACGTAAGTAATTGTAAAGCTCTTCACAGCACCACCTTTTACAACTACCAAGAATCTTACAGGTTCTTTCCTTACACATGTTTAGGACAAGAACTGCCCATCTCAGTTCTTTCCTTACACATGTTTAGGACAAGAACTGCCCATCTCAAAAGTGAAAGAAAACCAAAGCATACAGAAATAAAATCTAATAAAACCTGAGGTCGGGGTCAAGAAAATAAAAAAATTAAACTCAGCTTTTAGGTCTTATTCTCAGACTTTTACAACCGTGAGTGAAAAGTTAAACAGAACATGCTTTCCACCTGTTTACCACTTCATTTAGCGTAAGCCCTATACTACTATCTCAACTGAAATGCACTGGCAACAAAAGGTAAACATGGATTGTCTTAAACATCAGTACAGTTCACAGATAGTTACTGTTCTGAGGTACAACACAAGTTACTGACATACCTTTAAGTAGTTTACATACCTCTGCATACAAATGTATACAGATCAGTAGACTAAAAAAATTAGGCTAATTATAGTCTAGGTTAAATCGCGCTCTCCTGTATCAGAGTTCTTTTTCAGAACTAGACACTGTATTCTAGGTACAGCCTCCAGAGTAAAGAACACTGTTGGAAGCATCTCCTACACCAACCACTGGCCACATTAGTACTAATACAGCCCAGTAGTTGGATGGCTGCCTTTACCTCAAGGCACACTGCTGATGTTCAACTTAACAACTGAAAGAAAACCAGGGTTTTTACTCCCAAACTTGCTTTCTAGGTAGTGAGCCCCCACTCAGTTTGTACTGGTGCCAGGTTACCCCATCTCAGGGGCAGGATTTAAAACAAACAAACAAAAAGCTTTAATGAGGTTCTTATCAATCAATTTCTTCAAATTCACTATAATGGCCGTGCTTTGCAGGAGACTGCTTCCTCTCCATTGTTGAAGCAACCTCAATCAACCTCTAGCTTCCCAGACACTTTTGTGTTTCCCCCTTGAAGTGATTTTAAGAGTTTTTTTTCCTGACATAACAGCTCAGTGTTATCTTGCTTCTAATAATGGACTATTACATTCATACTCATTTTCTCTTAATGATTTCCACAGTATCTTTCAGGCTACATACTAACATCAATCTAACTTTTACTGATATAAACTTAAGATGTTATGCAACAACTTTTACATGACTGTTTAAAGTAACAAAAACCACTTAAGAGATCATAAGTATAGCTCAACTAGATAAAAACAGCTGCATTTGAGTCATCAGCATGATAACGTATATCAGGGTGGGTAAGTTTTTTTTTTTACGAGTTACTTTCAACACTTGACACAAAACACCATGTTCTTTTTGATACATTATCAGCACGAAGAGATACACAGCATTTACCTCCAGATAGATTCCTCAGTGTTGTTTTTATCTGTAGTCATAATGGAAAAGATGATAAAAAAAATGCACAAAAATGTTAAAAAGATCCATGCACTACGAGACAGGATGTTCAAAACTCGTCCGTACTACCTTTAGTTTCCCCGTGGGTTTACCACTGCAGCGCAGCTTTTAGAATGTTTTTCTTTTACTTCCCTTCTATTGCACACTGAAATTTATCTGTAAACAGGCAGATCCACAAAGACACATGCATACACTATTGCTAAAGAATGGCACTAATATGAAAATGTCCACACAGCAACTGACATGAAAAGTAACACAGATTTCAAGAGCTGTTCAGAAGTTTAAGAACACAGGAAAAGCTTTCAAGTACTTATTTGTAGAACAGACAGTAGAAACAGTTCAGGCAAAATTCAAGAAATAAAGACAGGAAATGTCAACAATTTTATCTATGCTTAAATTTTGAGTAATATTAGTGTACTATGAAGGTCAATTGGCAAACTGAACTAGTCGTTTCCAACCACAGAGATCATACATGCCTCTTTACAGAACAGTTTGAAGCAGAGGAGATTATATGAACTTCAGAGAATAAAAATTCAATATAAGGCTGACACCTTCTGAAGCACACCTTCCATAAAAATTAGAAAATTATTTTATAGCAGGTGATAAACATATGTGCATGGAGTTAGGCTACTTACTATATATTCACGATACCACTAGTCTAGTTGAGATTAGAAGAAGGGAAGAGGAGAATAAGCCTCTGCATTTAAATAAGACACTTTCATGTTTTAAAAGAGAAGAAATACCAGAACCACACTATGTGGTTAGTTTATCTATACAAAAGCTCAATAGAAATGTTACGCTACCTCAGTAATGAAAACGTACCTATTCAGCAGCACTGCTCAAGAGCAAAGGCATGTAACCTACTCAGTTAATTAAAATGTAGATAAGCCTGATAGCCACTGTCACTTTTTCCTTACTGTTGCAGTCAAATATTATGAAAGTAGAAGCATGACTCACAATGGGGTAAACTATTCATTTCCACTCCTATATGGCCTCCTGCAATATGTGAGCTACATAGGTACGTGCCCATAGCCTACCTCCAATTAAGGAAGTCACGTAGCTCAAAGAAACTTCAGCAAAAAAAGAACAAACAATTATTACTGAGTTGGACCATGCTCCCCAGTTTTCTTCTCTACTTGGTCACAGAATCAGGACTGTAGCTTCACAGGAAGCAGCTAACAGATGGCCTTAAATAAAAACCCTACATGAAGATGACCTCAGAGATGCATGCTAATTTTTTTAAATTTGTAAACATCTTTTTCATCCC
Organism: Cyrtonyx montezumae; assembly: GCF_038088225.1. Taxonomy (NCBI): domain Eukaryota; kingdom Metazoa; phylum Chordata; class Aves; order Galliformes; family Odontophoridae; genus Cyrtonyx; species Cyrtonyx montezumae. Next base: position 20,739,772 of record NW_027072045.1, on the reverse strand, counting down.
TTCCAAATAATCTCCCCCCATCCCTTTATTAAAAATAAGTACATTTATAAAAAAATGCTTTCCAAAGAGAAACAATCCGTAAGAACTACTCAAAGATTAAATTTTCCGTTTAATTCTCTTAATCCCTGCTCTTACAAGTCCAGAAGGAAGCCTAAACATCAAGGGATACAGTCTAATACCCAATAACAGGCAAGAATCAAACTCCAACTACCTTCAATTTAGAAAACCTGAGCGTGGTCCCGAGCTCTGATGCTACACTAAAACCTCACTGCTTCCTGAGGAAATTGTTTTACTGGAGCAGGATAAGGCAGCCACTAAACAGCGTAATACCAGTCATTTTTACCCTTACCTTTTCACTCCATGCCCACAGTCCAGCTGCAAGGAACGCCATGCCAGCTAGCTAAAGCAAAAAAAAAAAAAGAATTAGATATACTTATCAGTGAGAAAATGGAGAAAATGCACTTAAACATTTATCCAGTAGCACTACTGCTCAAATAATGTCTGCTGTCCAAGATAATAGTAATGGAACATTCCTCCTCATGACTCAATCTCTTCAAAAGTTCACTTACAACATTTTTATTGCATTGAATTTCTGTACTGTGAGAACTACTTTCAACAGTATTTAAAATTTGATTACTCACTTATTTGAGAAACATATACTACATTCCATAAGACTTCACTAATTGACTTTCAACTTATTACCTATTACCAGCCCCAGATCGCAGCCATGCTCAACTTCTAATAACTTCTATGTCAAGACCCAGATTAGCCTCATACTGGCTGTCTTTCATTATAATTATCATCCTAATTACAATGGAATAGATTCTTATCTCTCTCAAAGTATATTCTAATTAGTCTGCATCATTCTCATCTTTCAATATGAACATTGCTCTTATTTCTTTATACAAAATGTTCAGTTCCACAAACCACTATTTTTACCAAATTATTTGTCTAGCACTCATGCAAACTAGCTGAAAGAAAAACTGAGTTTACTGGGAAAAAAAAAATAACCTTAGATCTATTTTGAATCTGGTAAGACTATAACTTAACCCAACATAAGACATAAGCAATTCAGAATTTTCACTAGAAGTGGCCAAAGTACATAAAGCTGCTTTGGTAAATTTAGCAAAGAGCACTCAATTATCACATTCTTGCTACAGAAACAAGAATCTTTATTTATTTATTTAGAGATGCGACTACAAAGACAACCAATTTGCAATGCAGTAAAATATTTATTTACCTAAATGAGATTTCTCTGCTTTAAGTACCACATGAAAAATACTTAAGATATCTCACTTAAAACTTCTGTAAAAAATACCATGGGCAATAAACACGCCTCAGAAGTTAGTGCAATCCAGCAGACCCAATACAGAGCACCCCAGAATTAGCACCAGGAAGCTAGCTAGCCTCTCCATACCACTCTTGCACAAGAAGGTAATCAAATGACTGCTGTGAGGCAACGGATCCAGTCTGAACTGGAAGAGTTTTAACCTTTACCAGCCCACTGAGCCAGTCAGAGGAAGAGAAGAACAGACAGCTGAGAAGTAGCAATGCTAACTAGAAGTGGTCCTGGGGAAGAGAGATAAAGTCAGCCAGTTCAAAAGAGAAGCTTGTACAAATCCATCCTACAGCGAAACCTAAAATTAAGCAAAAAAACCCTGGACTACTCAAATCCCATGCCACAGAGTCACTAATGCCATATGCTGCATGAAAGGTTGGATCGAAACATAAAAAGCAATTCAATTGCACCCTTCTAAACAAGAACCCAGAACCTAGTAGCCAACATTCAGTCTTCTCCTGTCCTAGGATTGAAAAATCCTAAGAATTAACATACTGCATTGAGCTTGAACCTCTACTTGGATGAGGCAGAACACTGATATCAGTTAGAAGAATCACAGAACAGCTTGGGTTGGAAAGGAGCTCAAAGATGGCCTAATTCCAACCCCTGAAGCTGGCAGGGTTGTCACTCACTAAATCACACAGTAGATCAGGTTGCCCTGGGCCCCACCAACCTGATCTTCAACATCTCCAGAGACAAGGGTATCCACAGGATCTCTGGGCAGCACATGCCAGTGCCTTCTAATGCTCTCAGTGATAATTTTCCCCTTCAACATCTGAACTAAATCTCCTCTTTTAGTTTAAAATCATTCCCTCTTGTCCCATCACTATCTACCCATGTAAAAAGTTGATACTCTCCTGCTTATAAGCTCTCTTCAAGGCCACCAGCAGGCCTCTTCTGAGCTTTCTCCAGGATGATCGAGCCCAGCTGTCTCAGACTATCCTCACAGGAAAAGTGCTCCAGCCTTCTGAGCATCACCACAGCCCTCCTCTGGATCATTCCAACTATTTAACATTTTAACTTGTGCTGGGGTCCCCAGACCTGGATACAATACTCCAGATAAGACCTCACAGAAGTAGAGCACAGGGGGAAAACCCCCTCCCTCACTCTGCTTGCCACCCCTCTTTTGATGCAGTTCAGGATACCCTTGGCCTTCTGAGCTTCAAGCCCACAATGTTGGTTCATGTTAAGTTTTTCCATCTATTGGGATCCCCGCAAGTCTTTCTCTGCAGGGCTGCCCTAAATGAGTTCTCCTCCCAGTCTACAGACATACACAGAATTATCCCAAACCAAATGCAATACCTTACACCTGGCCCCACTGAACCTCATTAGATTCTCATGGGTTCAATTTTCAAGCCTGTCCAGGTCCCTTTGGATGTTATCTCTTCCATGGTACCAACTGCATCACTCAGCTTGGTGTCATCTGCAAACCTGCTAAGGGTGCACTCAATCTCTTAAGCTATTTCATTGATTAAGATGTTGAAAAGCACTGATCCCAAGACAGACCAGTTCCCAAGCACAACACAAACAACCACTTCAATTAAATAGTGCCTTCCCAAAGTAATGGGATTCCTTAGATTATGCTATGAGGATCACCCTATGAACTGAGAACACAGCACCAGCTTGTTTTTCCTATCTAGGTAGTAACTAAACATAGCTCCTGCAATAGGACCCTTACATGCAGATAGCTTGAGGCAGGCTGACACAGTCAAAGTAAGTAGTAATGGGAGTGCATTCCCAATGAATTGAGTTTCAGTATACAAAATGTTACTCAAGGAAAACAATTTCCACACTCTGGTAATTCCTGTTTTCCTAACAGCTCCACCCCACACTGGAGCAATCAATAGCCTACAGCCTTCCCTTCCTATCGTTTTCTCTTTCCTGATTTGTCCACTTGAGATCAGGAAACAGCCTAGTGGTGGATTCTTTCCTCTTTCTGGCCCAGCCTTGCTGTTTTTTCTGTTCCTGGAATGTAAACTGCAAAAGCTAAGAAGCCTGATACTTGCCTAGTTCTCTTACTTCCCAAAAATGAGCTTGGCAAAGTATTGCAGAGCTTAAGAAAATTTCTGCCCTTCATCATTATGTTCAAGGCAAAAATCACCAGTCTCCTGCAGTAGGAGTCAAATCTGCCTCCCCCCGACCCCCCCCCCACACACACACACACAGAAAACCCTTAAGAAGCACATTCTAACAAAGATAACAGAAATAGAAGACAAAAAGCAAGATGACAACAGCTAAAAGCTATTTTACTCTCTCCTGTCAATTTAAGGCAGTTAACTTGCACACAGCCTAGAAGATTTTAGCAGACAACACATGCAATCCTTCACTTAAAGAGGCACATCCTAGCTGATGTATAACTCTTGGACTACCTCAAAGGCTTTAACTGGAAACAAAAAAGCAAGCAAAGAAGATGGGTAGCTGAAGTGATTCCTTATATTCCATAGGCTTTATAAAGCAAAAGCTGAAGGTTCAGATCAGAACAGCACTCCACAAGACAGGGCACCACCATGCTCCACCCATTCCACTGACTCCTCTGGGGCTTTCACAGCAAGATTAACCCAACAGCAGAGTGAATCAGCATAGCTAGGTGCCAGAACCAAGCCCTTTTTCTGATGTTATTACAACTTCTTAATCTCATGACACCAGATAAAGCTATTGGAGTGGGGGAGATAGGAAAGGAAAACCCAAAAAGCAGCTCTGATACTCAACAAGAGGTCCAGTCTTGCTGTAGATGTAATATCACTTCTGAGCACCCACTGTAGGGGGCTGTTCTAATAGTTGCAATATCTCCTCCTCACTGAATGAGTATACTTGGAGAAGTTTGCTCTTATTAGCATGCTTGAACAATATGAAAGCAAAGGAAACATGCATTAAAATTGTGTCCAAGACAAGCCTTCCTGTGACCTCCATTCCATTTCTTACAAGGAAAAGCCAAGCACAAGGAACAGAGAAATGACTACAAATCAGTCATACACAGCTCAAGGTTAGCAGAACTGAGGCTTCTATTGTGAAGCTGTCTATGTGAAAAAACTTCCAAAGAATTCAGATCCACAGATTTCTAGAAGTTGCCTAAGCTGTGAGCTTTCATTACTAAAAGACTGTAACTGAACTGTATTTTCTCTCTTTGAGCTCACTATTTTGTTCCACTCCAATCTATACTATCTGAACCTACAAAATGAGAACAGGACAACGTACTGAAAAGTTTATATAATTCTGTAAGACACAATATATTTTCAAGTTCACCAAGTCAACTATCTTTAGAGCTACAACGGGAAAGTCAACAACTGCAACTTCATTAAATATTACAGAAGAACAAAAGCAGCTTCTATGTATTAACATGCAAATTATCTGGTCCATGAATAAACTGCCATGATTTGAGACACATATGAGCTACCATCATACTCCAGTACAAGCTAAAACTGGCCAAAAATTCAGCTGCATTGCTGACATGCCATCCCATATACCTATTATGGTGGCAACCATTATTCTAAGGAACTCGCATAGGGAACTGAAAGAATTATAAAATACAGTGGGGAGGAGGGGAGGGGAGGAAACAAACAAAAAGACAGAGCTCCATTTAGCTGAGATCAATTTCCAAATGGATTTGTTTGCACAGACAGTCATGAGAGACCTGAAAGAAAGTATTAACTGCCTGGCACAGGAAAAGCAGCAGAACCACCTCTTTCAGTCACAGCTCACTGCATTCAGCAGGGCTCCTGGGCACAGCTCTGCACCTCACCCCATGCAGCTGTGCTGCTTTCACAGAAAACATCTCTTAACAGCCCTGCTGTTGGAGTATTCATATCTGATTCTGGCAAGCAAATTTGTCCTGCAAACTATGCAAAGCGAATCAGGATAGTAACACCTCTTTAAATGCTGATTTTTCAAGAGACAGTTACCTCTCCTTTCTGGTTTCATAGGTCTCCTAAAGCATTCTGGGTTCCTAAAGCATTTCTTTTATTTACTTTGTTCTACACAGCACAAATTTGTTCAATTAAAGAAATCAGACTAATTGTTTAAATCAGATTGATATATCATAGACTCTTGAACCACTGTGCCAGCTAAAAGTCATGTATTTGCTTATAGGATCATCTACCCTCCTACTCAACCTTTTCTTTAACATACCCTGTTCTGCAACTAAAGCTGCTTTACCAAAAGAGTTGTAATTATACCACATCAGCATGGTAACTTTTCAGCAGAAGCCTCAGACCATGCACTGTGTAAGCTAACACAACTATTAATGCTTACTCAGAAAACCAGTTCTCAGTCAAAAAACTCAGCCAAAACCCACAAAATATATCTCAAGTTCTCATCAGTATTTCCAACCATCTTAGAAAGATCCTTTACGGCAAAAAAAAAAAAATTTTGGACCTTCATCAATAACTTCAAAAGACTTATAAAGATATATAATTAACTGAAAAGTAGCAACTACTCAAGGAATTAAAAGAAAATAGAGGGGAACAAAAATGAATTACCATGAAAAAGCAGTGACAAAATCATTGATAGTCTTCCCAAAACACAAAACAGTATTGGTTTTTCATAAGCTGTTTATGTAACAAGCAGCACATTGTGATGCATTCACTACAGAGGAAGACATCTAGCACTGTTCTAACCTTCAGGACTCAGGTTACCAACAAATCTGCTAATTTCTTCACATGCTATCTGGTTTGAAGCAACCACTCAGTAATGAAGTGATTTCTCTGAAAATCAGAGCTTCAGAGAATACAACCCAATGTGACTTCTTACTACACCACATTCCACTACCTGAACACAGGAATCACACTACACAGAAGAAAAACTGTACAGAGCTGCTGGCATCTGAGGACATACATTACAATGCATGGCAATCCTCAAATGCCAGGGAAGGGAGGGAGAAAACACCACTTAGGTACAACAAACACTGGCTGTATAGTAATACTGTGCCCAATTAACCTTCCCTAGAAAAGCAACTCTACACAAATAAACAATGTTTTTGGCCCTGTTATCCACACAAGCCCCTGTTGCTTAAAGCTACAGCATCAGGTCAGAACAGTGTACTAGCAAGAGGTTGTGACAGTAGCTAAAGATTCAGTGGTTTCCAACATTCAGATTTCTCTGCCTGTTTTCCTTAGATCTCTAACAACTTAAGGCTGTCTGAGGACAGCAGAAAACTCATGAGTAAGCACCTCACAAGACTCCCGGCTCCTCTTTCAGCAGTGATCCCCTACACAAATCATCTTGTTTCAAACAGAAAACTGGGCCAGATCATTTCCATAAGTTCCCTTGAAACTACATTTTTCTATCATCTCTAAACTTAGTTTTGCCCATCACTCATGCAAATTCAAAAAGGATTATTCTCTATCCTACAAGCTGCAGGAGCGGCCAAAAACCAAAAATGCTTACCCAGATTATCGGAACTTCATGTGGGTTAAACAAGCAAAATACCGAGCCATTATTGACAAATATAAACAAAAGTCTGTCACCTGCAGCTTATGTTCAGACATTTTTTGGCAGAAGTTAATACAGATTTAGGTAATAATTACCTAAACCTTAAACTTTACAGTCTAGGAAGATGAGGTGACTCAATGAATAGTGACAATGAACAAAAATAATTAAGTCTTTACAGATCTCAGACAAGTCAGGATCACGAAAATTAACTTTTACTTTCAACTTGCACAAGCTGTTTCAACAAATACATTATTCTTTCATTCTTACTATCTGACCTTTCTGACTTTGAAAAAAGCCTAACATATTTCAAAGAAGCTAACCAGACTACACATGCATTTCAACTCCCTATCAGAACGTGAACTCAAGCTTTTAGCATTGTGCCAAGTTAATGCATCTGCTCTTCACCATAACTACCTATGCCTTTCCATGAAATCAACTTCCATTACCTCAGGTTTAAACTCCTCATGTTTGACCTGTAAGTTCTGAGAAGAATCATCAGGTTCAACTGATCAGTACCTTGGCCTTCATTTCCAGATACATGTTAATTATTTCTAATGCAGTGCTATGCATTTATCTTTGAATAGACATCTTTCTTGAGGTAGTTAGGTGCTTCAGTCATCTAGATTATCCTAATCATCTAAATACACACCTGATACTGCTGTCTCCTGAAATTAAGGAAAGTAAACATAAGCCTACTTTACAGGCAGGTTAGTCCCTAACTATTTCAAGATACGTATAGGCAATTTTGTTGCCCTTGGAGCAAAGCCTTCAAGACCTTGACTATACTGTAACTCTTGACAAGACTACAGTGTAGCACCAGCTGTTGATACATCTCTGCTGCAATTCTTCAATACCCTGTACACATCGCAGCACTGCTCCAACACCAAGATCAACGAAGATCTGAGAGGATATATTTGAAGATACTTATTTTAAAAGGGAAACAACCTAACATATAACTTAAGTGCACTTAAAGGCAAACGTAATGTTTCCCCACACACAACCAGTACTTAGTGGTCTCCAACACTTAAAAGACAGTGATTTCACCAGCAACAGCTGAGACTATACTACTTGCTTTTGACAAAACCTTAAAGCAGCTCTTTCCCTTCTGCATTTAAAAAAAAAAATTCTTTGCTTCACTCATTTACCTTCACTCACAAGGTAGGATAGGAGGACAGAGCAAGGAAGAAAAAAACTGGGGAGTTATCATCCAAATCATTTTCAAAAGTAATTAATTTTTTATATGGGACAGGCTTCTGCACCTAAAAAGCACCCAGGACATAAGCTATAGATCATCCTCCTGGCTTCAGTTAATGATTTTAACCTGCTCTCAAACAAACATGGGGGATGTTGAAGAAAATGAAGCACTCCCAAACCATTTCAACTTGTACATTTTATACTCACCCAGAAGACAATGTTGTAGCTGAAGAGCAGATATTTGTACCAACAGCTGACTTCTGCATTAGAATATCGGTAATAGTGCATCTTCTATAACACGGTGTCTGGAAAGAAGAAATAACAAAAACAGTGAAGAAAATTTAATACAAGATTTTTTTCCAGCTTTCACTGTTTTGAACAAGCTATGGTAACCTGTACCGCACACTGTCCAGAAACTTATAAATTTCTGCTTCCCTCAAACTCTAAGATTATTAAGCAACAAATACTTATCTTCTTTAAACACACAAACATGGCAAGAGTGAGAAGCATCCAAAGAGGGAGCTGGCTAAATGGCTAGCCTAACATCTGCACCAACAACTTCACATTCATCAGCCTTGTCATCCCTCAAAACCTTTGCATTTAGATGGACAGCTACTTGGACTTTTGCAGAAATCTGCACACCAACAACCCAGATAGCAAGACATTCAAAGTGCTTATCTGGAACATCTGTGTCTATACCACTAAATAGAAACAGCACTTACATTGCAGAGATAAGGTTCAATCACAATTGTTGCTCAAACACTTCAGAGAACTGAGCGTTTACAGAGCGTTATAAATAACCCACCTCTGCAGATACACCATGTACAGAAAAACAGAGGACAAGCTTTCAATATGAATGCTAAAGCTGTAAAGACAAAGCAGGCACCCACCCACCCAAGTTTCAGAGGACTGACTGCATAACAAGTACTGCCTACGGCAGACATCAAGAAGCAGCTCCAGATTTCAATCCTCCATGAACTGAAATGTTTTCTTCCCATAAGATGTTTGGGAAGCACTTGCAACAGAAACAAGTAGAGAATTTTCCCAATACCTCCTAAAAAACAGACTTCAAAGAATACATGGACCTGGGCAGCCACAGAGTACATGCAAGATGAATAAATAAATAAAATCAAGACACAAAATTAAGCCTAACTAGCTATGTCTGAAAAAGCCCTGTGAGTTAGCTATAGCTTCAAGAAGGGAAACTAGTTTCTTCTAGATGGCAATCTATAGTCGTGTTTATAAAAACCTCCATTGAAAAACAAAGGACAGAACTACATATAGACAGATGTTTTTAGCCCAAGAGGCTTCACACAGATCTCAAGTAAGCTTCAGTTTTTCTTCCAGAGGTCTCCCTGCCAGCTTGGCTTCCCCTGAGTGGACTGACTCCATGGCCCACATACACTTTCTCTCCAGTCCCAACAAGGAAATTTATTTGCAGCCAACCCAAATGGAGGTGGCTTTCAGAAATGCTGCAACAGCGCAGAAAATCTAAGAGAACACTTACAGAAAAGAACACTCCATAGTTTTAGGTAATTTCAAAAAAAATACAGTAAAATCATGTGACTTGGTACAAGCAGGCTGGACTGAGCAGATGCCACTGTGCTGGTTGGTCAGGACAGTGCCTTTTATCATCTAACCAGCTCACCAGAAGGAAGTGAGAGCACACATAACCAACATGTGCTACAGTTCAGGTAAGAAATATGTTCACAGACTTATATCCTACTTTTATAGCGATAACTCTGTCTTGAGAAAGTTACAGAGGTTCAGTATCGCTATCTTCTAACTTTCCTTAAGGTAAAATTGATACCACTGAAGCCCAATTCCTACCTCTTCCCTAAATCAATGCTGCATTCACAATATCAGTCAGCCCTCGCATTGTATCACCAGTGCACAATGCAAGAAAACAGATGTCTGTGTTCCACATACTGTCACACCCAGAGACACCACAAATTCTTCAGGACAATTAACAGCCACATCTTAAAAGCCTGCTATCAGTTTTGCTACTGTTAGTTAGAAAATAGAGACAAATACAGAAGAAGGGCTTTCTTATCACCATGTTTGGATATCATCATGAAAAAGACTACCTGAAGAAGACTGTGACGAGAAAGCTTGCTGGAAAGCTGCTACGAGAAACTGATAAAATTCTTCATGAAATGGAGTAAAATTGAATTTAAGTCAAAACTGAAACTTTTTCCCTTCAGTAACTCCAGAAGGGAAACCGACTGCACACAGTGAATTCTTTTACTAATTTTGGAGAAACAAGAGAGTCAGCAGAATGATTATAGGAGACACGGAGCTTTTTTCTTTCTGTAAGAAAGAAAACCAGCAAAGTTTCTCAGGCTACAGTCTAGAAATTTATCACTAACACCTGGAGCTTGGTATTTCCACAGTGCAGAAGTTTAATCTCACTTAGTTTTAACCAAATACTTAAAAACAATTTTGGTCTTTTAAAAGCTCATCCTATAACTATTATAAATCAAGTAGGAACATTAAAACTAAAGATAAACTAAAAACAACACAAACACCATGACACACCAAGAGCACGCAACTTTTCTGTCTTAACAATGGAACTTCTATTTTACATCAGTACGGGCAGTTACTGGCAACGACTTCTAAAGAAGTAATCCAGGCATTCACGTACGCTGAGTTTCACAAGACACGTTCCTAAGATGTAGACAGTTCTGCTTCCTCATGCCCTGCTACAGCTTTACTAACTGACATTTATAATCCACTCAGTTTCACAGGCCACATTTAGGAACCTTACAGTTACAAGAGAAAGTAAAGAAAATTTGCTTGAATATCACTACTGACACGTTTCTCTAAACTTGCAACTAGAGAAGGAACAAATACTTGATTTTCCCAGCTTGAACTCATTTACAGCATATATAGCCAAGTCTCTAGCTCCAAATGGCAATTTATGTTTCAACAACCAAGATTCATGCAACCGCCCCAAAGTCTGCTGGATCTGGGGAAGAGAGGAAAAAGAGCCTAGAAAACAACAGCAGAACCTCTCTAACCAGAGCAAAGTCCATATCTCCAGACGCAGCACCGCAGCTGGACTGCAGCAATACAATTGCCAGGACAAATTCTTCTGTTGAGGGCATACTAAGGCCTGCATTGCTGTTTGTATTCCCTCCCCTATGAAAATTAGAATCACACAAGACAGAAGCTGCAACTTTAAGCCACACACATTACAACTAAGAAATGCTGCTTTTGCCTTTGCTGACATTACAAGAGCTGGCTCCAGGTGGCATTCAGGTAGCAAAGTGCATCGTGTCATTCCATAAAAGCTGGGATGCACTACAAAGACAAAGAGCCTGAAAAATACCATCTGAGACAGAAAGGCAAGCAAACAAGTCCAGGAACCAAAACACAGATTCTCAAGTTGGGTTGCCCTTTCTGACATGAAGAGTTCATAAAGTCATCAATTACTCAACTTCAAAGGAAGCAGTCAGGAACAACAGCATCAGAAATGTCCTTACTGATAAGCATGCTCACTTAAATCATCATTTTAACCACCAACATGCAGCAAACATTTATCTTCACTTCCCCGTGTAACTGGCAGGATGACCCAGCCAATACCAGCCATGGGACTGCTGCAGGATGAAAAAGCAAAGTGTTTTAATGCCTGCAAATAGAAACGGGACAGTATTACCAGCACCATTTCTTTGTTGTAAGAAGCTGTCCTACAACAGCACAGGGCTCTTGAGAAAAATTTTCCCTTCTGAAATGCCTGTCTGTAGAGAACATATTTGACCAACTGCCTTTGTGTATCCCCATTGTGATCCATTTGGTTCTTCTCAATGGATCACCAAATGCCATGTGGAGCAGTACAGCCACTACCGATGCGGGATTACTGTTCTGACATACTAAATCTGACATGTAGTTATGTCTGGCTGTCTATACAACAATCCTACAAATAAACAGACCAGGCAACCCACTCAGCCACCTTCCCCACATAGTCTTGTTTCCTAACATAGGAAGCATCTGATATCAGTCTAAAGATCTGCTCTATCAAGTACTTGATGTAATTAACATAACAGGCTACACAACTTGGGTTATGCAGCACTACAAAACTCTTGGGAGCTTATAGTAGAAAGTATGCAGCATTGATCAGTAACTTTCTCAACTGTATTTCTTAAAAAGCAAGTCACACTCAGCTGACAGCCATCACCTACTCGCATCAGAACAAATTTTGGAAAACAAAACAGCACAGCTGCTTTGGTAGAATTTATAATTTATTGTTCAGAGCTTTCATGAGGAAAACACGTTGTTCAAGACATTACTGCCATTTCAAAAGCATTTCCACACCTAACCTATTTAACTTTTACCTTCCAAACACAACAGTAGTGATACTCAGTCTACAGATTAATAAGTCACAGCTGTTTTTACAAACCTAATCTGGATATGCAAGTAAATCTTCAAAGATAAGATGCCAATCTAAAACCAGAACTGGAATACACACCTCTGAATCCAGGCCCACAAACTTTTGAACATCGAGCAGCACTGACTACTGGGAAGACCTAGGCCACACTCACATTTCACAGCACTGCCACTCCACAAAGTCCAATCCCCCTGCCCCGTCCCATCCTAAAATCCACAGACATTCATCATCCTACTCAGCATATGGGAACAGTCATACACTGAACCACTAAGCAAATTATCAAATCAATTCTGCAATCTACTGTGAAATATGCTAAGAAAGCAGCATTAAGTCTTCCATTTCACCTTGCTACAGGCACATTAATGGCAGCAGTGGATGCAGACATGCTGCAGAACAAGGACAAAGCTGGGAAGCCAGAAGCTTACCCATGGTACTCAAAGAAATGTACCAGTGATGCCTGCCTACACTAGCATTGTGGACAGAATGTCAACATGCTGAAATTGACAAGGCAATAAGATAGTGGGCAGAACTAAGATAAAAAAATTCACTTTAAGCCAGTGGCTGTTCCCCTAGTCAATCACCAATACAAAGCATTAAGCCCATATGGAGATGGTGAAGCAAATGAACAAAGACACCAGAACAGAGCACAGAGGAACCAGGAGAATTTCACAACACAGGAGATGCACTGGGGCCTACTGCTTTGTTTCTGTCTGCCTTCTCAATGCTGCTCTACTATCAACATCAACTCCATAACAAAATAATCAGCTGACTCATCTGAAACACAGTCACTGGGGAAAAAAAGGCATTATTCTTCTGTATGAGCTCAATGAGCAGCGTTTGGGGTTCTCTGTTTATTTGTTTTGTGCATGAAACTGAAAGACAGACATATCCCTGAATTGGGATAGCTCATATTGGCTCAGTTGTTCTTGTTCCAGAAGGCGCTGGAAGGCACCTTTAGGCTGCTCTTTCCACATCCCAGAGATAAGCTGACAACAGTCATAGTGTTCGGCACAACATTTGGGTACCAGGCATCAACTGTTCTCGTATAAGAACAGAGCCTGGTAGACAAGAACAAGAAAAACCGACAGGACTTCCAGCTGTTACAACTAATCTGTTCCTGAAACTGGAGGAGACAGTAACACTTCCCATGACTCAGGAGCTCTGCAATGATGTGTCATCTTTATTTTTTAATTTTGTATCCCAGGAACTCTTACAGTGATCTCTATGAAAAAAAAAGTTTGCCTTACTGAAATAAGGGTACCGTACTTCTACTTGAGCTGCAATCCAGAAGAGCAGAATGTCTGCTAATTGTTAGGAGAAACGTGAAGAGTATCCAACAATATGATTGCTTTTATTGTTTAAATCTGAAAGACTCCAGATGCAAGACAGACATTGTGAACACATTATCCCTACCTTGCTAGAGAAATAATGGCTGGTAACATCCCTTAGAAATTAATGGAAAACATGATGAAAGCCAGACAGATTTCTTAAAACATCACCCTTTGGGGCTCATATTTCTGTACCACTCTCAACATTCAAAGTCCTCAGTTTGAAGAATGTAACTAGCACAACTCCCTCCAACATAAACTCTACAAGACAAACCTCAGAGCAAACACAATTCGCATGACCAAACTTGCAGCACTCTATGATAGAGTGACAGTTTCAGCAGACAAAGGAAAGGTAAGTCATGTCATCTACATGAACTTGTGCAAAGCCTTCCACAAGAGGTGCATTTTAGCAGTGGCAACAGCAGGCCACCTGCATGGGTACAGATTTTTATGAGCACAGCACATGTAGCACTTAGGGACATGGTGGTGATGAGTTGACAGCTGACCACAATCACAGGACTTCACTTTTAAGACAGATCTTATAAAAGTCAATTAAAGAAAGATGATCAAACTAGGCTTTGAGTTGAATGTCTGATTAAAATTCCATATATTCCTCTAGAAAATGTGCAGGTAAAGAACTTAAGTCACCTGAAAATGAAGTTGTGAAAATACAAAAAAAAAAAAGACTTCAGAAATCTTGAAACTTGTTCTCAAAATCCTTCATCAAAATGGAAAGCAAATCTGTCAATATAACAAAACATATGAAATTAATTGCCATAAATTGAGCTTCCCATAACTTAAGTTCCACTCTGAATGCTGATACAACTTGAAACATAGCTTTACGAAACTCACATTTTTGATGACTATTTGCATGACAAGCTTTTTTATTTATTTATTTATTTTACAGCTTTCTCACAAGTTTCCTTGGTGAATAATACAGAGGTATTTCATCAAACATAAGTTATTAGAGTCTATTGCACGTCAACCATTTCTGGGGGGCCTTTACTAGCCATACCAGATGTGCTGACAAGAGTTAATGAAAATCACTATATCATTTTCATTGCTTCTTCTAAATCAAGAGATTTAGCTGCGCCTTTTAGTGACACCAGAGCAGTTATTTCTTCAGTGACGTTATAGTCATTATCAATAACTAATGAAAAAGGCAAGCTGAGTCACACCTGTAGCATCAGTACTTTCAACTACTGTCAAAGCACAAGATTTGAAATTGGCAGTTTTACTCTCCAAGTTTCTTACAATGGACTTCCCTAATTCTTCAACCCACCTGGCTATAGTCTGGTGAGACAAACTGATTTTAGAAAACCCCATTTTGAGGGGGAAGGGGTTTTTGTTGTTTTTGTTTTTAAAATCAGGACATACTATATCCACCACGCTTTCCAAAGTAAATTCATTATCAGGAAACAGTTTTGATTATTTTCTTTTTTACAATCAGATTTGTACCTATGTAACTTTTTGTACCTATGTTTCAGAGTCCATTTGAATCTTAATGTTTTTCCCAAAGATTTTGTTGAGAGGACTAACATTTTCTCAGTTCTGCTATCTTGTCTTCAAAAAGCATTCCTTAATATGCACCTGACCTGACAGCATGTTTATAAAATTTAAAAAGCTTATCTGCCATCGTTCAGAACTGACAGTTTCCTTACAAATTAAGCATTCTGTCATACTATTTGCCTTGACAAAGAGCACTCATCTGTCTATTTCTCACTGAATGCTCTTCCTTTGTCCATGATTTTTCCTTCTCTGGATTCTGTTTTCATCTGACATACCATGAGGTGGGTTGAAATATTACTACTGACAATCACTGCATTTTTCTCAAAAAGCAGAGTCTGAAGTGACTGAGTAATCATGCCAGGCCCAAGAGGTGGAGTTAGCAGTGCACTGAACCCTCCCCTTCCCCCAGTTCCAGCCCAGAAAGTACCCATTGCACAACGATTGTGTGGTTGTTGCTGAAAAACAGATGCACACCAGGGGCAAAGCCATCACCATGATGGCACGGGCTGCACTGAGAGCTACACCCTGCCACAGGTCAGACACACCTGGACTATATAGTATTGCATCGTAATGATTCCACACACACAAAAAAAAGAGGCATTAATTCCAGAGCAATTAGCAAATAATTTTAACTACTGACACTGAGGAGAGGTACAACTCAACTACGTACTGAGTTTTACCACGTCCATTCTACTTCTGGTTTGCTGACTTCAGGTTCACTAAAGTAGTAAGTGAACAGGGAAACCTTCTGTTCTGACATACAGAAGCAATTAGAGGAAGTACACCAAATAAAAAGACATCTCCGACCTAGTTTAGGAGGAATTTGCCCGAAGTATTTGATGGCTGAAGCTGGGAAGCAGAAAGAGAAGGAAAAGTCATGAGTAAACTGAGTCAAATAGTCAGTAGCATTCTGAACACAAACAAGTGAAAAAGAGTAGAAAAAGGAAGCTGTCAGCTTTGTATTAGTATTGGAGAATCACACATAGCAAGAATACAAGATAAGGCTTTCAGTGCTTTAGAAGATAAGGTCAATATAAAATAATCCCTGTCCCTGGAAATTAAAAATCAGACTGATCATACTAGGAAAAATGAAGTCAACACTACACACTTAGGATAGTTCAATGAATGGCTCTTTAATTCCTTAGAAATGTCTTTATTAAAGCCATTACAGTTTCACCTAAGTAGAAGGTTAGCTACCTGTAGTAACTTCTCTGGTACAGACACAAATAAAAGTTGTATTTGCCCTTTTTTCTTAACAGAAAACTCATATTAGGAAACAAATATACGCCAGTCATTCTCGCCAGGAGTTCATTCATGTCAGGGAGCAAAGCCTGTTAGAACAAGTAGCTGACCAGAACTCCTTAGCTACTTTCTACTGCCTCTCCTGTGAGCAGATACATACCCATTTGCTATAACATTAACATTAGGGGGACAAAAGTCCCAGTCCCAAATTTAAGTAATAATGCAACTTGATTTTTTTTTTTTACTATTATTATTATTTTTAATTTCCCTTGCAATGGAAGGTACTGAATTCTCATCAAAATAAGCACTCTATTTAAGAACCCAGGGCAATAATTTTCTTTATCTTTAGTTATCCATCACACATAAAACATACTTCACACAAAAAGTTTCAAAAACAAAATGGTTCCTTCACTTGCAGAACCACTTTGTATTGCAGCTGTAGGTCACAACTCGCAGAAAGGCAGGAAGCCACCAACTTTCTCTGCTGACACATCTACTCTTCTTCAACAAACAACATCCTAACCTTTTATGCATACTGCAGCTTTCTTCCACTTCCAGGAATATCATTTGTTCTCAACTTCAGTTACTTTTCAGCCAAAAAGGATAGCCCTTCATTTTCTTTTTTTCCACAGAGAAAAACAGGAGATGGATTATAGTAATATGCACTGAAAGAATTACTAACATATAATTTGTTCAGTTGTTTTTTGTTTTTTTTTTTCCCTTAAGCATTCCTTGCTTTGGGTACAACGTGCAGTCTGTTCATACTGGCATAACATTTCTTAGGCTGTATGAATGCCTCTATAAATATTACCAATCTAAACAAGATCAAAGTATCTCAGTTAAAAGCAACAAGCACGCTGAGAAGCATTGGCAGTTATGTGCAATACTAGTTATGCCCACTATTTGCTCTGCTTTAACAATGACGTGATGACATCACAGACAAAACATGGAGCTGAATCCTTAAGAGATTGAATTTTTTCCTTCCCACCCCTCACCTCCCTTAAGTAACAGGGCTTGCGTTTCAAAGCCCAGGAGGAATGCTCATTCCTAAAAATGCCCTCCCAGCACCACAAAATTCAACTTATGGGGGTCGTTAAAAAAATATTTTACAGTGTTCAGAGACCTCATGCAAAGCCAACTCTCTGTTGCTGCCCTGCCCCAAGCCCAGGAGCACCTCACTTAATGTGCCAGCCAGGACAACTGTGGGCATATAGGCCACAGGAGAAAATAGTTCTCTGTGGCCGCATAGATAGCTCAGCTGTGGTACGACAACTATGCTCCCTACCAACTGACTTTCTGGTAAAAAGGCACTTGTGTGACTTTCAGAAAAAGGGGGTAGCACCTAAGCCTCTAACACACAACGCTAGAAAACATTAGAGAAGTGACAAAAGAGCATTTACCAAACATCTCCCACATCCATCCACTACCACTTCTTCAGGAGACCGTGTGTCTGGGCCAGAAGAGATAGAAATAAGTGGAGTTTAAGGAGATGCAGCAGGTGGGTTTGCACAGCACCCTGCCCTCACTACCACAAGGCAAAGAGAAAAAAAAATTCTCTAGTCTGCTCAGGCAGGCCTCAAAACACTCCAGTCTTTCCCCCAGTAGACAGCACTCAGACAGAGTCATGAGAAACCCTTAATTGTTTCACTGGAAGTCTCGCGTCCTCCCTGGGGGAAAGAGGATAAACAAGCTGTCCACCTCACACAGGGCACGCCAAGAACAACACGGTGCAGCAGGTCACACCAGCACAGGCCAGGCAGCAATGCTGCAAAAACATTTTGCAAAGCCACCTCACTGCTTTCTGAGGATCCTCCCACTAACTCCCTATCCATTTGTTTCAAATGACAAGAGCTTTGCAAGTGAACCTTCTTCCTCTCCAGGCTGGCCACGCACACGCTAGATTAACTTAACAGGCAGCATAAAAAGTGTTTTTCTTTTTTAATCCTTTATTATATACCATTTTCAATCACTGCACTCCCTTTTTCATATAATGCTAAGCCATTCCCTGAACACTATTTAACAACAAATGATTGAGAGGAAAAGAGTAACAAGAGAATCACCTCCATATCCCAACGATCAGAAACTTGCTCTCACCTAAGCAACCAAAATGCAGCATCTCTGATGTCTTCCATCAGAAGCAAGTAACTTGAGGCTACTCCATTTATCCTTTATTCCAGAGGTCCCCAGATGTCAAAATACATGCTGCAGCACCAGTCTTATACCCCAAAGCAAGAGCAGACAGCTCTACTAAGCAGAACAAAAGATGCTCTTTCAGAAATACTGACATTCACAGCATTCAGCTGCCTCTGAACACCACGCTTTACCCTGCTTCCTGTGGCTGCATCCTTCCAGAGAGGCAGAAATATCAAACGTTTAGTCTTCCAGCAACAGAACAAAAGCTTTTAAAACAGTAACAAGATTTTAAAACAGTAACAAGGAAAGGGATTTGGGGCCAGAGAAACATGTTAGATTTTGTATACTACCAAGCTGTCTGAACCAATCAAGACAAAAACAGAAAAATCAACCCACAAAAGCAAGCCAACTGCTCACCAGCACACTCTGAAAATGCCTGAACATATGAGGGCCAACAGAAGAGCTCCAGCTCCCTTGGTGAGCTTCAGCACAGGTCTTCAGAGGGAAGACCACTTGCTCAGTTTATCAGAAGCACCTGACTGACAGCATACAGGTTCTGCCAATGCCAGTACAATACTCAACAACACCTACAAGCCTTACATCCTTGTCTTTGACATTCAGGTTCAAATTCACAACAGAGACTTTAAAAATAAATAAAGAAAGAAAAAATAAAGCTTTCTTTCAGCTTCTACACAGAGTTCAGAAAAGACAACGATGCAGAAACAGTTCTCAGGAAGAAAAGTACATCAGCAGACACCCTGGGTAAGAACGGAAATTCACCCATCATATACGAGGCTTACAAGAAAAGAGAAACTACCGTTCTCTTGCTCCCCAAAAGGACAAGTTACAGGAAACAGTAACAAAAAACAAGTGCTGGTGCCCCCTTACAAACATGTACTGAGGCACCATTTGAGCTGCACAGGAAAATAAACTTTTATATCCTGCCAAGAGGCTCAAGTTTGGATGCATTTCATCACATATTCTGCCTCTTTTATTTTCCATCTGTCTAAGCTTTCTGCATTATGTGGTAACAGAAGTGTGAAAAACCAGGCAGAACTAGAGCACTCTCCTCTCAAAGATGGGCTTCATATCAAAGACTTGGGTCAGACTAGTAAGCAAGGTCAGCAGGAGCCTGGCCATTCCAACCAGTGGCTTCAGCTGCAAACAGCAGAATCCCTTGCTCTGTCAATTTTTGAGGATCACTACTTTCTACAGTTTAATCTTTTGCTGTAATTCTCACCTGTGCCACATTTAAGCAGAATTAACAGTGACTTTCCAGCTCATTGACCATACTGAAGACAGGTTTTGTTCAGGAATCCAGAGGAACTCACTCACAATGAAAAATAATTTAAATACAATTGTAGTCAATTAAAACTGTTTCAAAATGAAGCTGTGCAAAACCAGAATACTCTGCTTTTTTTTTTTTTCCTTCTCCATTTATTGAGGGGAAAAACAGATCTCAGTACTTTTATGAAATACCAATTATTCAGCTAAACCCATATATAACAAAACTTGATCAGCTTTACTCCGGAGATATGAGACACTGTTCCTCACCTTTCCTTTACTGGAGAATTTTGGCTGAGCGTGAGTCAAAGGGTCAAGGAGAAAGATGCAGTTCCAGAAATACATGCTGGAAGGCTGCAGCAGTCCCCTCAAGCAAGCTAACAACAAAACATCTAAAGACTAGGGCTCTTCTGTAGAGCTTGTAAGATTAGCAAGGAAGATTCCTACTTTGGAAGTGCAGTTAGAAATCATCTACAAACAAGCTCTCAACTCCTTTAGCTGCTGCTCCCACAGCAACTTTCTGCAACATTTACTCCTTATTTCAGTGAAAAAGCTCAACAAAGGGACACAACAGTCATGGTGTATTCACAGATCTTGTGAATTACAGCCTGTTAGTAGCTTTCAAAACATGCCACAAACACTGAAGTACAGAGGCCTCTTTTACCAGAACTGAGAAGTTTTGACCCAGGAAGCTACACTGCAAGGCAGCATGGCACAGAAAGTCCACGAGTAAAAACATTCTTGGATCACATGTAAGCTAGGCATAATCTCTCGACTGTTCCTGAAGACCACATTTTACCATACCCCATTCAAGTGTTGGGTTTTTTTGTTTGTTTGTTTTTTGCAGAAGCTGAGAAATCATAAAGTAAGGATTTGTAAAAGCATCTTTAACAATAACTCTGAACTCCACTTCTCCCACACACACACCAATGGAATTTCTAATGTAACAGTGAGATTAGAACAAGAACACAATTTATCCATGTTCAGCACTGCTCAAACCACGCCTAACACAATGAGAAACTTGTCCAGTTGACACTATTACTCTTCTCACAAGTCTGTCAGCACAACACCCATTTACTGGTAACAGCTGGCCTGTAGACACACAGCACAACTTAATGAACTGAATGTAACTACCCTCAGAGAAAAATCAAAGTCAGATTCAAGACATGAGATGCTGAAAGGGATCAAAAAGATAATTCCTCAGTTACTCACTGGAAGAAGTTTGTTACACACTAACTTCAAAGATTAACAATGTTTGTGTTTAGACATGAAAAATTCAAAGCACACCACGTCAGCCTTTCTGCTACTAAGGACAGAGCTGCATCTTCAACACTGAAGCAAGTGCCCCCATCTGACTGCATTTTGGTGCTAGAGCGAGAGAACTCCAGATCTTCATACACATTATGCCTAAATCTGGAAAAAGGTATATCAGAGCATAAGGTATCTCAGATATATACAAGAGCATATCTGACGGATACATTGCTCAGCACTCACTAAAGACTTTTTTTATATTAATTTATTCTTTTAGGACTCAGGCAGGGAAGGAAGGAGATTCGAAGCAGGAAAGCAGCATAAGATAAATTATTTCACACTGTGCTAAATGCAAAGTAAAACCTGCACTAACACCCAGAGATAAGAATTAAGGCTTCTTCTAATTTAGTATCCTTACTTTACTGAGGGAATAGGAGATAACACTTGAACACAAATGAACCAAATTGGATCACTTTGCACTGAGTAAGAATGATACAAGGCACAAACTAGACGAAGAATATCGGCTTTCAGTGACTTTGATTTATTTCTAAATCCTATCCTTTGGCGAAGCCTTGCCAATCCAAGAGTGAGACCATTGATTAAAACAAACAAACAAAAAAACACTTAACCAACATACACATTGTTTTCCAGCAGACACACTTCCAAACTTTTGGGAGGTTCGTCCTAAATTCTGTTTTTTTTTTACTAGTACTGCAATTTTGATCATAAAAATCCACTAAAGACAGGCAACTCCACCATGTTCATATCCATACATTCAACTTCTTACTCCCAAGAACACAGCTAAAAGCGCCTTATAAGCACTCTCTTCCTGCATCATTAGCTAGTGGATAAAGAATTCAATTCCATAAACACAGGTGACCTGAATTAAAAAAAAATGCACAGAAGACGCAAAATAGCTTTCCCCCATACCTTATTTCCTCTTCATAATCAATAGCCCAGAATTCCTAGTTGACTTCACTCCCAAAGAAAACCTCTGCCAAACAGATAAGTGCTGCTATCTCAAATAACCATCCGTACCTCAGTTATCTACAGTCTCACACATACATTGTTAGCATAAAGTTGCTCAGGAAGTCACGCGCTTTGCTCACTGGCAGAGGAAAGAAAATCATCACCCCCATTGAGCATTTATCAGTAAGATACTGGGCATATCTTTTCACCCTCAAAGGACTTGCGTTTTGTCCAAGGGATCACAAGTGTTATGATCCACGGGGAAAATAAGAAACCAAAAGCCAAACCGAAACAAAAAACAATACCGGAAAAAATTGATAACTGCCAAATATCTTAAAACATCCTCCTCACCACCCATTAAGGAAGAGACTACTAAGGAAAGGAAAATCCAACAGAAATAACTTACACTGCTAAGACTATTATTCAGAAAGGTTTCAAATGAAACTAAGAATAAAACGAGCACATGGGGTGTACTTGGCTATGTGCTTAACAGCTGTACGCAGACATTTCGAAAGTGCACAGCACTAATTCGATGCACGTACAGAGAAGAAAGGTCAGCACAGAATCAGAAGGGAAAAATAGCGTGTGTTTTGCCCTCTGCATAGCACCCAGCCCTCTCCCTACAGGCAGGTAAACTACAACAATCATTTCTCTCCTTAAAAAATAAAAAAGTTCAACACGCAGGGGAAAAATAACCCCGTCTCCGCACAAACCACGCACAACGCGTTGCGCCGAGCTCTGTCCTCAGCAGCACGGGAACACGCAGCCGGCTGCAGGCACTGAGCCCTAACGTCGGTTCTCGCACACCGGGTCGGACGGGACACCGTACCGGTGACCTTGAGGCAGCCCGGCACCCCGCTGCCAACCAGCGGCTCCCACGGCCCCGCCAGGCCCCGTTCCACTCGAAGCGCTCCCACCCGCAGGAACGGCCCCGCGCGGCGTCCCGAGGGAAGCGGCCGCCACGGGGAGGACAAAGGCGGCGCTCCGCACCCCCGGGCGCTCCTGAGTCCCCTCCGCAGCGCCGCGCACGCCCGGGGAAATGGCCGCCCACCGCTCCCGGACGCGGGGGAGCCACGCTCTCGCCCGCACTCGTGCACCGAAGGCGCAAAATGCCGGAATTCTAAGGGAGGACTCGGAGAGGGCGGCGGCCACGGGACGCGGCGCTGCCCCGGCCGGGGCTCGGACTCACCCGGGCGGCAGCCGCTCGCCAAGTTTCACCAAGTTGCAAGGAGAGCGAAGCGACGTGCAGCGCGCTACACAGCCCTTCCGCCGCCTCGCTTAGTCCATGGGCGCCTCCGCACCCTCACCCTTACAGCCACCGAGCTGCCGGGCGCCGAGCAGCGCGGAAATGCACCGCCAGGCCACGCCTCGCGCCCAGCCACGCAGCCGCTCCACACAAAGAGGACGCGCAGCACAGAGCTGTGTTCCCGTCCTCGCTGCTGCATCGGGCTCCCCCTGATCCCTACAGCCACCCCTATGCTGCCGGAGTGCCCCCGGGCCTGGGTGGGGCGCTGAGTTCCGGCGGCCCCACCCCAGCGCGGGAACGGCCGCCTGGCAGCTGTGCGGCGCGGCTCAGCTGGCGGAAGCCCATGCTCAGCCTGACTATCGTTATTATTTCAGACGGGCGAGCAAGTGGCAGCTCCCAGCTGAGGCAGTCACTCCTAGTTTCGTGTGCGTGTCCTCGAGCGCAGCTCTCCCTGGGCAGCACAGCTGCCTGCTGCTTAACTCAGCTTTTCCTGCCCCGGCTGTGTTTTCCATCCTGTTCTCCCAAATTACGAGAGAAAGGCATTCCTGGCCTCCATACTGCTCCTGAATAGATGGAAAACGCTAAGACCTGCTTTGTAAAAGGGCCTCAGGAAGTAAGCTGGATGTGAGGGAGGGCATGCATTGAATAACAGCCGGAAAGCTGAGGACGGGACGGGAAACAAAGGCTTTCCTCTGGAGCAGCTCTTTGTACCCCACTTTCTAGCTTAGCTCCTGACTTCCACATGCTTCTCCTGTTCTCTTCTTCATGCTTTGAGATCACTCAAGGAGAGGCCTGTGTCACCTTTGCTCCCTTCCTCATACATAGAACAAAATTATTTTCTTCAGTGCTTCTCAAACTAGAGAAATACAGTGCTGTCCAGAAGGGTGAGGGAAAAGGATAGTGGTTTATCTCCAGAAGCATTACTACAGCCCTCGTATTCTTCACATTTTTTCAGATGATTCAGGGCCTAGAGTTTGGGACTGCTTTATTTTTCCACATCAACAGCGAGCTCTTCACATGGAGAAGGCAGCAATCCACTGTGTATTCAGCTAAAGGCTGAAAGGAAGATTTATGTGAATATATTGTATAAATCTGATGCTTCCCTTACATGATACCTCACCTAGGTCAAGGCTGGTGTTAATAAGGATAGACCCATAGCTCCCATTACACGCATCCATCTGAAGCATGAGAGTACAGGTACATCAGTGAGTGTATCACAACCCTCTGGTCACGTCAGGATTTCTTCTTACCATCTGCATGCAGTTATTTAAAAAAATACAAACATGAAGGTTTTATTCCTGACTTCAAAGCTTAAATTCTCATTGAATGTGCTAAGTACCAACATTGTGACTGCTGACTTAAGCCAAAGGCAGGAAAGGCTGAGCACTTTGAGAGCTAGGCTCAGCTGTCCTGTCCCTCAGGAGGATCACACTTCAGAGCTCCCATCTGGGACTGGATAAAGACATCTGTAATTCTGCAGATGCATCCAAAGATGCATGACAGTGGGTTCACTATAGTCTCCACTGCTTGCAGGCCTTCCCAAGCTTGTTTGGGGATTCTTAGGAAGCTGAGTAAAATTCAATTGACTGATAAAACTGAAAAATGGTGCTTGAAGAAAAGTCACTTGAATCCTAGAGACGACCTAAGTAAGGAGGTGAAGCTAGGAGAGATCACTAGATTATTACAGCTAGAAGAGATCCCTTCCTCATCTCATAAACTACTCCAGTCTCCCTTTGCAGAGCACTGAGCCATGTCTTGGCACTCCACAGCCAAGGCAGGGTTTGCTAGTATGCTTCTTCCCTAGGACACAGAAGGACAGAATGTGCAATAGTAACTGCTAAGGTTCACCAGAGGGAGAAGCTTTAGGAGTTACGCACTGTGGAATAAAAAAGGGGATTCCTGTCAGTAGAATAAGGATTACTTGCAACTAAAAGAAAAAAACCTCATCCTTCACAAACACGTTAATTAAGTGCAAGGAAAAACTGATAGCCTTCTAAAAAACTTCAATGTGCAATAGCACTACAGGAATAAAAATAGAAAAATCAGATCTTTCACTGAACTTGTGCAGGCATGTTCACGTGTGATTTGCCAGTGCCGCTTCCCCTAGCCACTAATAGAGCATATCCCCAAATTAATGAATAATGCATTATGAGTGGCTGGTGGAAAATGGTAAGACCAGAGCTATTCACCAATTCCACTGTATATGATCAGCTTTATCATCACCAGCTACTGCAATTTTCAGAGGAATAAATGTCTATTTATATAAGAAAGTTTCTGGGAATTGGAGCTATATTTGGAACTAACATGTGACTTTGATAATTGTGAGGTTAAGAGAGAGGAGTGTGGGGAAAATAAGCCCACAGAATCTATTGAGAGACTTAACATACTAGGAAATCAGTAGCTGGACCTAAAAGAGAAAGTTAAAATGTTTTGGTGAAAACCTTTATAAAGATTCCGAGAACAGTTAGGAAAAATAAAAGAAGATAAATCTGGATGGAATTATTTAGATGTCTCATAAAATTAGTGTGGGCTAGACCAAACTGGTGGTTTAACTTCATCATTCATTTAGCCACAGCGTGTTCTCCATTTCCACAGCTCCCTCTGCTGGTACCAGACGCTATGGCACGTATCTACTCCAACACCACTGGATGCCCCCTGCACACCGGCAGTGTCTGGAATTAATATTACTAAAACATGAAACATTGTTGAGGATTACAGGGAGTCTGTTAATAATTCATTCCCTCCACACTCCTTTAGAAACATTTATAAGCCGTAGACTCTTATCATTCAATATAGTTTAGCTTTCCGTTAAGTTTATCATTTTAAAAAGGTTAAAGGTTCGCACAATGAAAAAGATTGCAGAATAAATGTCTCTCCTTACAGCTTTCTTCTAGATTAACCGGGACCTCCAGTGCTCTGTTTCTGGCGTCTTTGTTATGCAAATCTTTTACTGCAGAAAAAAATCCGGTTTTCTGCTGACCTTCACTTTGGCTAGGGAAGCAGTGACATCCAGTGGCTAGGGAATAAAAAGAGCTTTCTCATTCTTTTATTTCTATCAAAGTGCATCTCAGGCAATGCATCAGAAAAATGGCATGGATCCTTTGGCGTTCCCTTCTCATTGTGCATGTTTGCAAATGCCACCAATTACAGGCAGTTTGACAGCCGTGGGAATGGATAACCCACACAGGGAAACAAAAATGCAGAACAGGAAACAAAACAGAAAACACCCTATGAGGTAGATCATCGTTCTTGTGGATTTAAAAGGACACAGCAGATGGGAAACATGATTGGTATTTTTTAAAGTTTTTCAAAAGCCTTGTTGTTTTTTTTAATAAAAAGTACCTTCCTGTATTACACCTACACCCCTGTTTCTCAGAATATTCCTTCTTAAAAATGTGGTGTTTTTTTTTCTAACCTTATTCATGTACCAAACAAAAAGATGAATGGCAGGCTTTCAACAAAACAAGGGAAAGGTGATTGAAAATAAATTACAATAGGGGAGTTTTATTGTTCAAACCCAGAATATGAAAGTTTTGAATTATATATTACTGCTCCCAGCATTAGAATTTCCAGTAACCAACAGTGTTCAATTGTGATACTGTATTTGATGCACTGATGAAAGACTTACTCGTGTTAAATGAAGAGAACATCAAAGCATCAAGTATGTGTAAGGAACTGGGCCAGCAGAGGTTGCTGTTGGCACAACAAAGTCAACAACAATTTTTTTTCCAATGAATTAAGGTTTTTTTCCCTTAAACCAGGGATTCAGGCCTTGAACAGGGCCTGTCACTGGAAATTCACCTGCAATTGAATGGTTCCTCCCTTACCATTTTCTGCCTCTTATTTCCTTGAGACTGTCCTTTTCATAGTCTTACTAACCGCTCCCAGGCACCACATATCTTCCCTTCTCTCCATTTGTATTCTGCCAATGTGTAGTTCAGAAAGAATGAAGTAACTCCAAATAATCCCGAGGCTGGTTTGTTTAAAAAAAAAAAAAAAAAAAAAAAAAAGGTTTATCAAATACTAATTCTTCCAAACGTTTTCAAATATCATTTGTACTTTTTGTGTCTCCAAATTGGCATTGACCTCTGAAAGATGTGGTTAAAGAATTTTGAAACGTGAGTAATTTACATACCTTTCAAATTGAGAAGTACACTGTCCCTCCAGCTGTTTACACGAACTGTTACTGTTAATAGTGGCAAGATACATTCCCATATTTCAAGGTCTCACGTGGTTACTGTATGCATGCCTTCAGTGAAGCTGATGGAGCATAGAGAACTTGCAGTCTGTCAGTATTTTAATAATTGTCTTCATCCTCAAAGGGGCTTATGTCTTTCTAAAAATATTTCTATGCTAATGGACACATTTCATCATGTTATAGCACTAGTGATGTATATACTTAACAGCCATTATACTTCAGCTAGATGTTCTAAATGCTAGATCTAATAGCTTCCTCACTACATTTCCAGGACCACAGAACACTGGCCTTTTTGTTGGAATAGCAGCAGGACTGCAATGCAGTGGCATCCATCTCATGATGGAGGACCTTCTGGAGTGTGATTGAAAGAATCAGGGCAAACTCTTCCAGAGAGGGTAAAATTCAATCCCCACATCCAACAAAACTGTAAGTATGTGGCTTATCAAGCTCTACAGGTCCTTGACGTTATCTCACTTGTCTTGGAATTTATCTGTCTACTAGCCCATACTCCAAGGACTGCTTACGTTTTTCACATTTCATGTTTATGTGTGTTGTGTAAACAGCCACTGGAACAAGGTCTAAAATCCAGATCTCTCTGAGATCAGTACCTTCTTCCCCATCTTTGTGCATTATCTTCCCTCTGCAAATGACAAAGCCTTCCAGCTCCCACTGCAAGGAACGCACAAGTCAAAACTTACTAAGAGTTGTGATACAGAAGTCTGTTCCTGTTTTAAGTTCTTATTAGTAGCATCTTGCAAGGTAAGAAACAGCAGCTCTCAGCCATTTCTTCCACCATCACATCTGTGTTTCCTACCTTTGCACTCCAAAGTAACAATATATTATATAGATAACCATATATATGAAGTCCATACCACAAAGCAAACTTGCAGTACTTTACCCTCTACTCTCCAAACTCCTATTTCTTTCTCCTTCTTCAAAATGAGCCAACCACAAATTTCAGCTGATAGTATCATGTGGGTCCAATTTTCGTTTAGTTTTAAAATGAAACATCACAGTAAACATGAATTACTCAAAATCCTCACTGCTAGTGCAGTTTCAGGGAACAACGAGCAACAAACTATGGAGAGTACATATTGCTAATTAAAATTAAGTCTGTTTGGACATTTTTTTAGTCCGGATTTTACCCATTATGATGCAATTGCAAAATTTGCGCAACTGATTTAACACAAATCAAAACCAGCCCTCAGTGCTTGTGAAGCTTTAAGCTTTTAGTTTTCATATAGTCAGCATCATGCATAGCCATACATATGGGTAGGCAAAGGCACACACAGTAACAGCCTTATTACCAAAGTTTCAGAGATGCAAAGAATCCCTGCCCCTAGTATCAGTGATGCAGTAAAGTTTTATAAATTTTAAGGTTAGGAGAGAGTAGAATGACAGTTAAGAATTGCATCCTGCCAGGACAAAAGATTTAATCCTTTTTCTATCCCTATGTGTTCTAGTCCAGATATTTTCCCCCAAACTTATCTAATATGTATGGCAGGTAATTAAGGATATATGGGGGTCACTTGATGAAACACATTTGGAAAATCCATGCTGTCCTGTTCCCACTTAAATCTAAGTATATATACATATGACTGTGTATGGTATTGGCTCCCATGGATCATACTGTGGAACACTGCATCTATTTCTAGAAGCACCAGCCCAGTCATTTCTACTGCAGCTCTCAAACCGAGATGGAAACTCTATATAATCTGTTTCTTTTTCATATTGTTACCCTTTATTTAGAATCATAAAAACTATTTAAGTAACTTGCTCTCATATCACATCTGTCTTCTGGAGTGACTATTAGACGCCTTCTATCCTCTTTGCAGAGAATCACACAAAGAGCTGGAACTTTCAGAGTTTTCAGTTAACAAGAGACTTACCTGGGTAGATGTAGTAGTAATTCAAGATACAGTGGAATGTCTTCAATGTGGAATCTCTGACTAATCAAGACTGGCAGGATTTCATCAGGACTGACTAATCTAGACTGACAAGATTTAGGACTTGAGGGAATGGCATGAAGCTGCATCAGGAGTCTCAGGTTGCATATTAGGTAAAGAAAGGTTCTTCACCAAGACGTTGGTCAGAAACTGGACCAGGCTCCCAGGGCAGAGATCACAACACCGAACCGCTGGAGTTCAAGAAGCATTTGGGCTCTCAGAAGTATGGTTTGAATTTTGGGTGGTTCTGTGTAGAGTCACGAATTGAACTTGATGATCTCTTAGAAATACTGATATGTTCATACGTTAAGGAAAAGAAAAAGAGCAAAGACATTTCATTTACACAGAATTTTATTATCCTTCAACCTTAGGCTAATACTCCATTTCTCCAGGTTTAGAAAGGTTTTGCTCCCCTAGGTAGACAGGTTTTCAACCGACTGTCTCTGACTGAAAACATCTAGGCTACGTCAGATTTTAGACCCAGCCTTTCATTAATACAGTCAGACACAAAATGTCAGTTGAAACTCTGACCACCTGAAAGACAGGAAAGAAACAAAAAATCTGGGAGGGTTTTCATCGGTTGAATAGAGAGTTTTTCCTCTGCACTGATCACTAAATAGTTAATAAGCAATTAAATTGCACATTCAAGAAACAGATGTGTTCTACATTTCAAGCTGTGATCAGAAAAACGTGCAACTATTTTACAGCTTATGAAGCCTGTGGCTGTATCTTCTCAGCAGCTTCAAGGACAGATGGAAGGCTGACTTTGTCACCAAATTCCTTCTCACGATGCTCCAATAAAATGCCCTATATAAAAACACACACAAAAAAAATCATGCACTTATCCTAGCTTCCTCAGAGGAAATCAGCTGACGAGCAACAGTAATTTCAAAGAAGAAACCTGCAGGCAGGTCTGTAGTTACCTGTCTTCCTGCTCCAATCACATACACTCCTCCCAGGGTGAACCCTTCTCCTTCCAGGTTACCGCTATAACCACTTCTCCAAGCACGGAAGAAATTTTGCCAGACTCCAATGCGGAAAAAGCCTGACAGCATCATTTTTCGTTTGCGTGGGCCATAGAAGCTTCTCTGCAAAGAAAGAGAAAATATCTCAGCAAAGTGAAAAGGAGTTTTCCTCCCAAATTAAATTCAGGAAACGTTACAACCCTGTATCCAAAAAAGACTGCAAAACAGAGAAGCTGGACATGCAGAGGTGAAAAGACACCGCACCTGAACTAATTTATAACAAACCATTGACTTTCACACAGCCAACTATTGTTACTGCTACCTTTCTCGTGATTTTTGAAATACGATCCACAGCTATTTAAGCACAATATAAATCTACATCAGCGTTGTTGAAAACAAAGAGTGCTTTGTGATAATCTTCTTTTCTCATCTTTGAACCATGGCAATAGAACTGCTGTTTAAAGAGGTGCTAAAGTCCTAAAATTTCATCAATCTTTCTTTTTTTTTTTTTTAATCAGCCTGTTTCCTTTAAACAGCCAGAGTGGGGATGGTAAATAAAGGCTTCTTTTCACTGATTTTGAATATTAGGCATTCTTTTTCTTTCAGAAGCCAAACGATTTCTAAATGTGTTCTCTGTGTTTAGGAGTAAGCCGGTCTGTAGTTTTATAGGACATCAGACTGGCAATGCAGTATGTGTCTATGTACTGGGACAGGCCACATCATAATCTGGGCTGTATGTGCTGAACTAATTGTCTTCTATCCTCAGACCTTGATTCACACATTATAAACATCAACAAGTTACAAAGACAGTGGAAGAAACAGGCTGTATCTGTTAGAGAGCAGGGGAAAAATAATCCTCCAACAATATGCTATCAGTGCACAGCTACACAGCAGTCTATAAGCTGTGTAGGATACAAGTAGAAAGGCAAAGCCAATTAGCTTCTTGAACGACAATGCCTCTAAGTGCTTTTTAATTCAGAATACATTCTATCTCTATCATACAAGCTCTGCAAAGAGGACATCTATAAGCTTGTTATTAGGAAAAAAAGCATTAAAAAAAACCCTACTGACTTCATTATACCTTTTCATCCAGAAAGATTTCTCCTTTGAAATAATGCTGAAAATCCTCCACTTCAGTCCCTATCTTCTCTTTCACAACAGCATAGAGAGGAACACCCAGCTTGGACAGCTGAGGTTTCAGAGAGGAAAGCTCAGAAGCCTCCTAAAGAACAAAAAAAGAACAAACATTTCAGGCAGTAGATGGAAGTTCAAAAGCTTCACCTTGAATTTTAGCGCATCTGAAACACATAAATTATAGCTTAAGGTGCAAAACAGAAACAGATCTGTAGGTCAGACATTAAAAATCTACTCATAGGCCAGTCTTCACTATGTTTACTGAACTTCTCTTCACTAAGCATGAAAAAAGACTTCTGGAGCATTCACTGGAAAAAAAAACTATTAAAATCCTGGGCAAAACACAATTTTAACTCTAAGTTATAGGTTTGCTTTGCTTACGCCAGAATTTCAACTATTTTTTAAGCATTTACACAAAAGTGAGAAGATCCTGCCTGCACATTAGGCGTGGATTTCACACCTTTTTTCCCCCAAAAGAAACACATCATAACGATGTCAGCCTTTGTGTGAAATATTTCAGCGCTTAATGCAGGAACATAATATAAAGTCTAGAGTAAGTAAGGAAGTGAAAACACTTTCCTCCCTATGTTTCCCAGTGAAAATGAACATGTAATTACTTCATAAACTTTCAGTATCTCAGAAGCAACATTGCTTTATTGCCTTTTCTGGTATATAAATACATATGGTACTGCCATTCATTTGCTTGCTTTTTTGTTCTACTGAAGAAACACAGTTTGCACAAAGGACTCCAAGGCTTCTCCAATTGAGACAATTCATTTTTATTGGACAAAAGTCCCCAGAAGAACTCCATACGTGCTTGAACACTCACAGTCAGCTAAGTGAAATGCCTTAACTCAAAGGTTTGTGGGAATGGATTATCTACAGTTTAGGAAGTATAAGTTCATAGATGGAGTAAACAGACAAGGCACGAGACATTAGAGAAAGATATCAGTAGGTGAAAGGGAAAGCACAGCACTGAAGTTCACTACTCTATCTTGAAAAAGAGGAAATGAAAAGGATGAATCAATATCAAAAGGAAACAGTGAGTAGGAAAGTGAGAGACTTAAACGATCTTGTTTAGGCTTGTCAGACCTTTCTCTTTTCTGTAAGTAAATATCTGTTAATTATTTTCTGTTCTACTTGAACAAACTGCCTTAATGTTCTTCCTAAAAAAGGGGGAGGGGACGGCTATTAGCTATTTTATCTGTATTTTTCTTTAATACAGTTCAAATCTGTGTTAATCGACAAAACAAAACAAATTTTTATTGGGATGTAACAGTCTACATGTCTGAGAAATGATGTTCCAGTCTAGAGCAATAGGCTCCTCTGTAACATAAATTCTGAGTCTAGGCACATAAGTTTCTTCTTGTCTCTGTCAACAAGAATGAAGTTTAAGTTCCTTTCCAAAGTATAAGAAAGTGGTAAATTACATTTAAAATACAAAATAATTCTTTTGTCATATTTATCTGAGCAGTACAGTGACGAACTCTGTTAGTAATTTAGAATTCTGAAACAACACTAAGAAATAGAAAGTTAGGCTTTTTCCTTCCCAAATTTTTCCTGGAAAAAAAAATATAAATTTACATTCTTTACAGTGGGCTGTAAGTAGTAGTAGTGTAGTAGTTACTACTACTTAGGAAGTTAGCTTTAAAAAAAAATCATTACTCAGTTCCAGTCTGACTATATCCAGAGACAGGCATGCAGGGCATTTTCCTTCTGTCTACATGACACCTGCTCAGTGAACACAGCAGTTTAATACCTTAACCTTCCATAAGTCCTACACATACTTAAGCAGTTATTACTGATGGGAGCAGATCCCTTAATTAACTGATTACAATATTAATTACTCTCTATTTTATGGAGCAGCAAGTAACAACGTAATAGCTATTTTTTCCCCACAGCTA
The DNA here is from genome assembly GCF_038088225.1 of Cyrtonyx montezumae. Classification (NCBI taxonomy): domain Eukaryota; kingdom Metazoa; phylum Chordata; class Aves; order Galliformes; family Odontophoridae; genus Cyrtonyx; species Cyrtonyx montezumae. The sequence continues at coordinate 20,706,316 of NW_027072045.1, read as the reverse complement.
TGAGAAAAATAATGGCCAAGGCGCATGTTACAACTGTTTCCAGGCACATTTTACATTCAAATTGCATTCTAAGTGTCACTTTTCACCTCCACCCAAGAAGCCTAATGCCAGCTTAAGGATCAAATCTTGTTTCTGAATCCACCCTGTTATGAACAGTACCAGTCTTCATAGACTGCAGTGAGGAAACTGGGAGTTTACATAACACATTCTCCTTACCTTCAGAATCCTTGCCTTCCTGCCCCCCACTCAGCATCCAGAATACTGAGAGACTCCCCTTCATGTGACCTGTTTTTTTGTAGGTGGGCTTTATCTGATGGATTTCTGCCAGTCCAATCCTTGACTGCTTTTGACCAGAGAATACCTGGCTCATAATTTATTTTGGACATACGGAGTATGACTAGCTCCTAAGACTCATTATTAACAGAGTTTCAGGTAGCCTCCATTTCTAATTACTGTCTGCTAGATCTCTGGTAGAAGTTGCCTTCAGAAAGAAAATACTCAAGACTCAGACTACACAGACCTGCTGCAAAGAAAACTAAAACTAATATATTGTTAGCCAGTGACCAGTTTGTGCTAGGAAAGTATCTTTCAGATACTTCAGATGTATATGATAACTGTCCTGTTCACCTCTTCCCTTTATTCAAAGGGAATATATCTACAGAAGTAGAGATTAACTCTTCCTAATTAGCCCCCAAATTCAGTAAGTACCTCTCTGCACAAAAATCATCCAGGTCTTCGCACAGCCATGATCACTGCACCGTTCTTCTTCCACAGTTCACCTGCTTTGAATGTTCTTTGTTCTGTTTATACAGGAGAAACAGCATCAACAATAAGATCAGCCACCCTTATTTATAATGATAAATCCTTTAAGGAGCAACTCTAAGCACTGCAGAGAATTCCACATTCAAATACAGTGCTATCAGAGAAATTTTCTATGAGTATTACTTGCTTTATTGATTTTTTCAGTATGTCTTCACAAACACTGAAAATTACACACAACAACTGCATTATAATTTAAAAAGACCTTCCAGAAACACCAGCTGTAGTTGGTTTTTCTTCACCAGAATCATCTGCTATGAAGGACATTCAGCTGCTTCCTGTAACTAGGAAAGACTAAAACAAACTCTTTAGACACCTTGTGTGGTCTGCATGAAATCTTGTGTCCTCTACAGATAATCTCTGGTTAAGGAAAAATAAACCTTCTACATACGCTGCACTGTTCTTCAGCATTTCTAGCCTTGCTCATTCAAAGGTTTTTTTTTTAAACTACATATCAAAGACGAACAGCTCAAACATTCAGAATCTTACCTGATCCCAATGTTTTTAGCTCTATCCCCTCCAAAAATTCCAGTGTTGCTTTTTCCGGCTTGGACAAAAATAAGTCAGTGTTAGCAAGGACGATCCCTGTTATAGCTGCACCAATGGCTCCAAGACCAACAGACCACATTCCCATAGTGAAGGTCCCAAAGTCAGGTAGGAAGGACATCTCTGGAATGAGAAAGAAAAATCAGCTCTAATACTGAAAATTGATGAGGCCAGATAAGGAGGAAAAGTTGTTCAAACAGTAACTAAAAGCTTACACGGATATTCTGGGGCTGACTGAAGACGATCTTGAAAATTATTAACGTCTTAAACAGGGTTTCAGAAGATCTTAGATTACATTCCAGTTCTGATCCTGACTCACATCAAAAACACCACACGGTAATTTTACCTTTTCCTGCTATCAGACTGACAAAAACACTCATGATTGAAGTGTTCAGATACAATGAGGAACAAGACAACTGAAGTGTATGTGTTTAATAGAGAACACCTAATAGAACGATGTTAATGTCAGCCAGTCCCTTCAATTATTACAGTAAGAGAGTAATTTCCTTCAAAAAAGAAGTGTTTGTAAATGTTTTTTCCCCTATTTGTTTTATATTAAATGGTACATCTGACAAACACACGAAAGAAGACTTAAAACCACTACGATAAATGTATACCCAATAAATACCCAATCCTGACCTTTGCATATGTTTCACAAGACTAGAGGCCTTCCAGCGTGGGTAGAAGCAAGCAAGCTTAGCCCAAGGCAAAATTCAAGATCCAGCTGTGAGCAAGAACTGGTACAAAAGTCATTGAGTTTGAGCAGGATGAAAAGTCACGGCTAGTTTACATCACAACAGTTACGTGATCACAGCAGTTATGTGTTACAAAGCTCTCTAGATTTCCTAAATCACCCAACTTTAGTTTTACACAGTACAGAGAATCAAATGCTTTATACAGCCATCTGCAAGACCCTATTCCCTGATATGTTCTTTTGGTGACTACTGCTGCCTGGCTTTTTTTTTTTTCTCCTATAAACACAGGGAAAACGGTACTGTTTTGTACTGCAATTGGCAATAAACCAGAAACACACACCGAGTTTATCTCCACAGCTAACTGTCGCCAGAACTCAGAAAGTAGAAACAAGGAGTAGCTCCCACCTTTTGTGTCAGACACACTGCCCAGAATTTTCTAGCAGAAAATCTCTATTTCCATCCTTAAAACTAGTTCCAGAATGCTTCTGGCAACCAAATGCAATGAACTGCCTGCCTACCTGCAGAAATAGTTAGAAACACGCTGAAAAAAAGAAATTTTCTTTTTTTTTTTTTTCTTGGTTGGTTATTTTTTTCCCCTCCCAAAACTGTATAATACCAGACTTGGAGCTGAGGAAGACAGGACCACAGTACCTAGAAACACGAGAATACTAGAGCCTGATATAGGTTAGGATTTTGGATGACAAGCCTGAGCAGGAAACAAGGGCAGTTTACACGAACACTGTAGATAAGAGAAACTAATTCCATGGGTTATTTGTAACACAGGGAAACTTTCCTTATCTGCTTTGTCTACATTTTCAAGCACATAAAATCGTACTTGTAAGGACAATTTTTGATATGTGCATCTGACTCATACCACAGACCATCCTGACCTCAGCTTTTAGAACAACCAAAACATAATTCTAACAGAGTGGCCCTGATGCTCCTATCTGCGTGCCATACCAAAAGGCCGTAGCCCTGTTCCCTCCCAGCATCTGAGAATCAGCTATTCTTTCCAATCTTGCTTGGTGGATATGTTCTTCTCTTAATTCTTAGTTACAAGAGGGGATGGCAGTCAAACCAAGCTGCATTCCGCTTTGTATTTCATTTGTGTACAAAAGTGCTGCCAAGTTTGCGACAACTACTAAATGAGCAACTTCCCGCACAGCTTTTTCTTTTCATTAGCATTATCATTAGCATTGGCATTATTAGCATTGCTGAATGCCAGCTTCCTCCATTAGTTCACATCTACTCCGCCGCAGTCTCGCTATAGAGACGATTCTTACCCAACACACCTCTTCAGTCTAATTGGGCTCCTCGGGCTCCTCTGACCGAACAAGAAACTCAACCAGACGCGTGACCCTTCTGCCACTTCAACAAACGGGGATGGAAGAAGCGGCCCTGCACAGCAGTTCCTCCCCTACCAAGCAATTCCGCAACCCTCCACCACCCCAAACGCGCCGACCCTCCATCGGAGCCTCTGCGCAGCAGGGCAGCCAGCACGCAGGACGGGGCACCCCGTACGGCTCTAACGCCCGCAGGCGCGCACTCACCCGAAGCAGCCCGCAGAGCTCCGGGCAGCAGCGGGCGCGCAGCGGAGCGGAGCGGAGCCCAAGGCGGGGCGGGCGGGCAGGGCCTGGCTTTGGCCCCGGTGCCTGTCCTCGGGGGCAATGCGCGCCGCGGCGGCCCGACGGCGGTTACGACAAAGCAGCTGTCCAATCCCCGCCGAGCCGGGCTTAAAGCTCCATCACTCCGCTCTCGTTCTTTTTTTTTTTTTTTTTTTTTTAATTATTATTTATTTATTTTTTTAAATCCGGAGTGGAGTGGACGCACGGAGTGTTATGAAGCTGGGAGCGGTGCCGTGCTGAAAGCTGCACTGAAGTTTGTTGGTTGGTTTGTTTTTCGCACGCATTTTTACAATAAGTATCTTCCTTCTGTATCAGCCCATTCTACTTCCAACAGCCCTCCTCCGCACGCTCAAATAACATAAACAGCCCTGGCAACAATTAAGGAGCCATCAAACTATTAAATAATAAGAAGAATCACTACAGGGGCTGCGGCAGAGTTACCTCGCTGTTTCCATGCCTTACCAGCACACCACCTGCTCAGAGCTGACAGTCCTTTGCTGAAGTGCCTCATTTTCTCCAGAACTATCAGATCTAAAAGCTCTTGGCTCTGCAAACATCTCCAGCCCCCAAAGCCTCCACAAGTGATGGAGCACTTCTCTTTGCAGAGAGGAGAGGCCAAAGGAAAAAAAAAAAAAAAGACATTCTTTGTGTGGTTTTGTGGTGGCCATCAGAGACTTCCAAACTAACAGTGACTCGTTTTCTGGTCTGTCAGTACTTAGCTAACCCAAATTTAAACAAGCGAAGTCTCAGTCCTGCTCTAAGAGCCAGTTGATAGTCTTCATCTTGTGTCAAGAACAGCAATTGAAACATGGTTCTCTGGATGTCTCATTTCCCTGCCACCCACAAATGGAGAAAAAAATTGTCATTAAGAGGACAGCTATCCTTAAACATTTATTTTAGCAGCGTAAACATGACCTGCTGCAGCTGTGTCAAAAAATACTGGAAAATTTGTGTATTCGAGCTGTCAGAGTCATGGCAGAGTACAGATTTATTTGCATACTTTTCCTAAGAACAAGCAGAAATGAAAACACTCAACTGGCACAGCCATAAGGCAGACTGCACTACCACATATCCCCTAACCAAAAACTGCATTCACAAGTTGGTCAGACCCACTGCCTTTTTATCCCTTCTCTTCCCTCCCATCTTAAGCCTAATGGTCTTTCAGAGCTTTGTCACAACTTGCATATCCCAAACACAGGTTTGAGCTGATTACTTTTTTATGAGACATTCCCCCAGAAATGAGTCACTGGATTACAAATATCTTTGTAATTAGCTCCTTTTAAAGAAAATTTACAACTTGCAATAACCCGGTGACAGCATTTGATGAGCTTTTAAATACCTTTAGGGATTGCAAAGTACACCAACCTACCCAACTCTAAATACACCAGCCTGCTTTAAGCAGGGGTCGGACCACAGAACCTCCAGAGGTCCATGCTAACCCGCATCGACCTTTAAACACTAAAATCAACACACACATACCAGCACCCTAACATTCTGAAGACGTGAATTGTTATTTTTTAAATAACACAAGAGTTGTTTTTCTTTCTTTTCTTTCTTTCACTGCAAAGATCCTTTAACAAATCACTGCCTGTGTCAAGAGAATCATACACCTTTCCAGGTTTCTTCCCAGGCTGCCTGTTTCACTGCTCAACTGGGTTGTATTGGAAGAGAAAGTTACTCTGTCAAGCAAGGGAACCATACTCCTTCCTTGGAAAGGAAGACAACTGTTAGACCACATAACCTGCTCCATTTGGAGAATGTTTTCAAGACATCCCACAATCCTACATCTTGACTACCCTGTCCTGAGCAGGTCTTAGACTTGGAAAATCTTCCAGTTTTCCATCTTGTGAGTGGCATTCAGAGGGAATGGGCTGCTCGATACCATGCCTGGGAGAACTCAAATCCCCACTCAACCAGCACGTAGAGATGCTGTGCAGATGGGGTGAAGCACTGAAGCTCAGGACTGCGAGAAGTGCTTACGTGCAGATATTACAGATTGAGTTTACAGCTGGGGTCTGCTGGGGTCCAGAGCTGGAAAGCTAAACACCACAGTGGTCTGCAAAGGAGAGGAAAGTAGGGGAACACCAACTGATCAGTGATGGTGTATTAATCAGTAAAACACAAGTAACCACAGGGCTGTGGGCCTGGCAAATGGCAGCAATCACTCTCTCCTGGTTGAACCCTGTAGGAACTACTGCACAGTGAAGCCATATTTTCCCCCTTTTTTGCTTTCCTTGTATTTGAGTTCCCACGTTCCTCACATCACACTGTTCCAACGGCAGAATAATTCACTGCTAAAAGCAGAAACACAGGAAAAAAAAAAAAGTTCCTATTCCACCCAACAGCACCGAGCATCAACCAAGCAGCAGCACTTGGCTCTCGGCAGAGCCCCAGCCAGAACCCAGCAGCCACTTCTGCCCTGTGCCGCGGGAAGAAAGAGCCCAGCGGTCCCCATCCCAGCCCCGGCGCACTCAGCGGGTTCCCGAGGCTTCGCAGCCCGAGCGCACCGGGCACCGCACCAACGCGCTGGGAACAGCGCTGGGAATGAAGCACAGAATCTCTTTGTCTTTGCTCATCCCGCTGCACCTACTTACGCTACAACTAAACCGCGCAACAAAACGGGGCTCAGCCCAAACGCTCCACCGCAAGGACAGGCAGACCAGCACCGCGGGCGCAACCTCCCGCTCCCGAACCTCCCGGGGAGCAGCGCCGACGAGAGCAAGGTCAGAAGGCCGCGGCGGCACTTCCAGCGGGGGACGGGCCCACGGCGGGGCTGGCTGCCGGCGCAAGCTCCCCGCCGCTCGGAGCGGCCCCGCAGCCACCGGCGGACGCCCGCAGCGCTGCCCCGCGCCCCGGGCCGCCCTCAGCCCCGCGCCCGCACTCACACGGACCGCCGCAGCTCCGCGCCGCCGCCTGGCACCGCCCCCGGCCGTGCTTCGGCCACGTGCTGCGGGGATCGCCCGCCTCCGGCCGCTAACGAGAGCGAGCGGAGAGCTCCGGCTCCATCGCTAATCCCGTCTTGCCCTCATTAGGATTTTATTAGCTTCTGACGAAGCAGAGGGAAAACCCCAAATACGTACTGTTTAAATACATATAAGGCAGAGAGAAAAAAAAAAAATCCACGAGCGAAGTCCAAGAATGCAGTGACCTTATCATTCAATCAGTTTGATAAACGGGGCACTTAAAATGCTTACATACACATCGCATTCAAGAACATACTTGCCCAGAGAAGCCTGCCCATAACGTGTCACAACACCATCTAATGAACAAGCTGCTCCTCAGTCGCTTGTGGTCGTTGGGCAGCACTCCAGTGCACAGCTTTGAGGACTTGCTGTAGCTACCTGGGACTGTGTCCTCAGGGCTATGTTACCGGCAGCGATATACCAGAAAATAAAAACGAAAGATCGCACCGTGTATGAGGAGTGCTGCACCGTGCTGCCCGTGCCCTGCTCCTGCAGCAAGGCGTGAGGAGGCAGCACGGGACAGCAGCATCCAACCTTCCTGCAGGACAGAAGGTCCTCGGCATCACACCGCACAGTGATGCCACTCAGATGTAGTTATTGTCAAGTGAAAAAAAGAAAAGGCTAAGGAAAATTCAAGACAGGAACAGCACTACTGATTTCCTGAAAGAGCTGGGGAATCTGGAGGGCTGTTGGGTTTGGAGTTGCATAGTTTCCTTGGAAATACAAATGAGAGCAAATAATCTCTCCGCTTTGCCTCCTAACCAGCTCAGGAAGGTGCTCCCCCATCCCCAAACACAATACACCGAAGTAGCTTTCCCACTGTTTGTGCAATACAACCAATACCAAGATATACGCATCTCTGCTGCTGTGCTAGAGTGGTCCTAGGGAAACCAGCATGGTGTTAGAAGCACGATGGACAAACTTGTTCAACTGTCACCATATAGTTAGAACACTGGCTTCTACAGGCTGACAACATTCCTTCCTTCTGAATTTTATGACTGAAGCTCCAGTTGTCAACATCTGGCAATGGCAGAATTGTCGCTCCATTATTTCTGTCACCGCAGAAAAAAAACCACCAATTTCTTCCTTAATGATATTTTTGCACATGGTACCACTAACAGTCAGCCAGCTGGCCTCTATGCTCCCCAGATTCAAAGGTCGCCAGTGATCTCAAGGGAAAAGAACTCTCACACGATGAAAACATCTTATTTGTTCTTTGCTCCAAGGAGGAACCTCTGACAAGCATCAAGCAGGAACAATGAGCAGTTAATCACAGCACTGACTTCATTTGTCCCTACTGAAACCAGAAAACATGCAGAAAAATCTGAACCCGCACACTTGGAATTAATCCAGGAAAATCTTCCTAATTTATAAAGCAGTTAAAATCCTTGAATGGATGCACACTTCTAATTAATGTAGAAGTGAAAGACAAATGGCATCGTGAAAATGCTGTAATCAAACAACCTCTGCCCAAATCTCCAGACAATCTCTTTTCATGTGTGAGTGGAATAACAACAGCAATTTTTCGTCCTCATTACACTATCACTGCCTTCATTACTTTAGAAAAAAAAATAGTGAGGTTTTGGCAGGAAAGCTGAATGGGAAGTTAAGTCTTTTATTTTTCCATTTTTCACTCTGGATAAAGTCACACTGATCTGTAATGGTTTAGTTTGTCCCAGACAGCTATTCAGACCTTATCTGCACATTTTTCATGTTAAAAAAAAAAAAGGATAAAAAAATCCCTAATACGAAATAACATTACACAAAGCAACAGGCACTGACATAGCCTAGTTCTTGGGTACTGAATAATGACTTTTTTAAATGACATTGAGCTCTTCTCTTCCTGCTTTCATAATCGAGTGGCACCACAGTTTCACAGAGGAATGAAGAGCATAATTCTCCAAACTATCCATCAGCCAATTAAATTTCCCCAGCATGCCAGTACAGAAGCCATCCTGGCATGCACTGTATCAGTATCTATGCTAAAACACGACCATAGCATTACGAAACTTTCAATTTATGTACAGAATGACAGAGCTCTGTGTTACTTCAGAAGTTAATTATTTGTTTCTTGTTGGATCATGCTTCCATAGATCAGCTTTAGATCAAGGGTGTTTCTAGACAAAGGGCTTACATAAAGATTGTCCTTTCTGTCAAGAAAGCGGGGATCTCAAAAGCAATGCGACAACGCAGTGGTGGGCTACAGCAGGATCTAGGCCCCATGTCTGTAGAAGGATTTACAGGTTAATTAAGTCTGGATAATTAAGATGCAGATGTACAAACACACAATTAGTAGAAGTTTGAACTTTTCACCTATGTCCTTCTGGAGGCCTGTTAATACAGATGCAGAATGACACAGTTTACAAATAGATTGGGCAGAAGTCATCCCGTTTGGAGGTTGTACAGTGGTATGCATCCATGTGGTGGTGTTTTTAACCTCATTCTGATCCTCTGGAAATAAAATCATCCATCTGTCTACAGACAGACTGGATGCAGGACACAAACTTATCTCAACGCAGGGTATGGTAGTCACTGAACAAACCAAGGGACCTACAGGTCTTTTGAAATGTTTTACCCAGATGAGCAGTTCACAGTGAAAAGACAGAAGAGACTGGTGCAACACTGACCATATGGACAAGAACAGGAAGTAAGAATTAGTAAGTCTTCTTAATGGATATACAGATACTTAAATAAATCTCTGTTTATTAAGCTATTGCCAAAAATTGTGAATCGCAGAAAAGCCTATCAGTTACTGTAATACAACAGGTATCCTTTGAAAAGATCTGATGAGGTCATGAGTTCTTCCGTGTGTTCTTCAGTCTGGTATTTTGACGCCAGATTGGCTTTGCTTTGAGCCCCATTTTATACCATCTATCTTCCAAAGCAAGCTTTCTTCAGGTATCCAGTGTTTTATCACCCACTTAGCTCCTTCCCTCCCTTTTCTACTAATTCTCTACTGTTTTGGCTCCAGCTGGCTTTATGAGTACTAATATCCTCTAGTGGTAACCTCCTAAATGAACGTTATCCTGTCAAGCACAGGCTCAGAAGCAAGAGATACAGAAATCAGCTCCCACAAAAGCCCGCACTCATAGGAACATGCAATCAATCCATTACGAAGGCATTGCAAGGTACACAGTTGGAAGTCACATACAATAATAAAGAGTTATGGAATCTATGACTGAGAAAAAAGTAACACAATCTCAACAAATGTCAGTAAAGTTCATCTACTAAAAAAAATGTTTAAACCTAAAGCATTACTGAACATGTGAAGATATTGTGAAAACACAGTTTCAATAAAAGATAAGTGCCTCAGTGAAGAACATTTCCTATGCTACCAAAGATCTACTGCTCATAAAAAATAACATTTGTGATATTACATAGGAAGTTACATTTACATCAGTTAGTATAATTAAAGCAAAATTGATTCTAGGCGGCCTACAGATTTTATTTGTCTTGCTTGCTGAAGCACTGTACTGCTTTTCTATTCTGTTTTCTAATGCTTTCTCACTAGGGTCAAGTAAAAAGAGTCACTATTCACAGCCTCTCAGGCCACAAGAACAACGATCAAGCTTCAGTCCCTATAGAGAAAACCAAGTTCTTGAGCATCCCATAACACCCACGTTGACAGCATGGAAGAGGCAGTAATTCCATACTTCTGAGAGCCCAGGATATTGGGAAAAACAGTCATTCCACAGCAGTCCACGTTAAATGCCCACAACTACTACATAGTTTCTATTAAAATCCCAGCACTCAAAGTGTTTCCAGGTTATTTCTCTTTTAAGTTGCTGGGGCAGAACTGACGGGTTTAATTCCTCACTATAGACCCCATTAGTAACTCTTCACATTGGAACCCATACACATCATTACTAAGAATAAGGCTGCTTGTATTACTAATACAATTTGTGTCCTACATTATCCTTAGACAGCTCACCCCAATAATCAATCAAATAATCTCATCAAGTCAGTTCCATATAGCTAGCAATACTTATATAAATTTATTTTTTTATATATATAAATGCATGCAAAATTTTGAGACAGCCAATTTTAAGGTTTAAAATAATCTGTTGATTTACCAGTTTAGTTGTTACTGAAAATTGTTTGAGAACTAAGGAAGAAAACAGGGCTTTCTCTAACAAATTTATGCTATGAGCAGCACTTAATTCTTAAAACTTCAGACAAAAATTCCATGACCTCTTCTGCTTAAGAACTAGGTTAGAAAAACAAAACTATACCACTATGAAAAGCACTGACAGAAATCTGGGACGTTTTGACAAAACTTGGCTAGGCATCAAATACACAACCCAGAAAACTACTGTTGCTAAAGAGGTAATGAGTAGTTGGGCACTCTAAACTTCTCATCCAGAAGACGTACAACCACACACTAACTATAGCCTTAGAGTTAAGCTCCTAATCCTCTTATACTGAACTACTTCTGCATGCAACTTTCTTCTGCTAAACCAAAACAACCATGCTTTACTATCACACTTAGTTTCAGTGCCACACACTTACACCTTGTGTTAGCACTTATTCTTGGCCTCCATAACACACAGCCACAAACGTTCTATTTCTAATAGTGATTTCCATTTAGTTCCATAAGAACTTGATTCCTAAGCAGTTGTGCTCACCTTTGGGAATATGTATTGTGTCCACATTGACATCTGGAGTCTTCCATAGGTAAATTTCATCCCCTCTACTCTCCACTGTTGAGACCTCAGCTGGAATACTGCACCCAGATGTGGATTCAGGAGACACGGATGAGTTGGAGCATACCCAGAGGAGGGTTACGAAAATGATCCAAGGGATGGGACATCTTCACCACAAGGACAGGCTGAGAGAGCTGGGGCTCTGGGCTGAACAGGTTGCCCAGAGAGATGACAGATGCCTCATTCTTGGAGAAGTTCAAGGTCAGGCTGGATGGGGCTCTCAGTAACCTGATCAAGCTGTCCAGTGCACTGCAAAGGAGTTGGACTACATGACCCCTAAGGGTCCCTTCCATCTCAGTGAACTCTATGATTGGCAGTTGGACATGATAAGGTGGTGTAAAACATAGCAGTAACAATGTAGAAAACTTTCTAAGTCACCCACAAAAGGCAGGATTTTAAAAATCAATGACTGCGCCTTTATCATACAGGTTAAGCTTAAAACTCAAAGACTTCTGGAAGGGAGGTTGCTTTGACAGGCAAAATGGAGAACATAAGGCTAACTTCATTTCAAGTCACAGCTCTTCTGGAAGTGATCCACGCCATTCCCACTTCCTGTGGTTTTACCAATTACGATTCAAAGACATTCACAAAACCCAACAGAATTAGCTCCCCGAATATGATTTGGCAAATACTTTTATTATGACTCCTCCTTTCCCTAATAACAAAAAAAAAGCCTCCATGGGCTCTGGTTAGTATAATGTGAGAAGACAACAACGAAGAGCAGATTTAGTGAAATCCTTATTACAGTGTAGTAATGTACTCGTGAGACATTAAAAGCTTAGAAGTATTTATGGCATGTGAGTGCAAGTCACTTCAACTAGGAGCAAAGGAGACAGGAGAAGGTAAGATTTCTAAAAAGATCTACCAAGCAGACAGACAGTATCCTAAATGCTAAAGAGAAAGGGCAGTGAAACAAAACAATTATGAATCTAATGGCTACAGTTCAGAAGGAAACCATTAGAGTTAGGTTTTTATTGAATCAGGGGAAGCCCTAAGTAAGCATATTAAAGATGAGTCAGATGTGGCTATGAATAGAAACAATTTCTAAATGAGAAAGATGACTAGGAAACACACAATTAAATACTGTGGACTGAACTTTGGATAAAAGACCGAGTAAGTAGGAAAGATTTCATTTCTATCTTGGATTAAGAGTTTTCAGGCTAACTTCAATTACAGCATTTTTCTAATCTATTGAAAACTGCTTACCAAGCAATTGAGCTTAAGAACCACAAGACATAACCAGGTAATTGCTTAGAACAACCAACTTCATTGTTTAAGTTCTTTCGGGGGATACAAATAACAACTGCTCCCACAGGAAACAGCTGTCAAAGAACTCCGCCACTACTCCAGGAAACTTGCTTAAAACATCAAAAATAAACTATTTATGTCATAGGATGATAGTGTACCCCCCTAACCCCAGGACTGCATTTCTTTTATATGCCTGCAAATAACTATTACACAATGAAGCGTAACAATTTATTTTTTGGAGATGTTTATTTTGTGAAACACAAAACAAAGATAGACTGAGTCTTTGTGATGTAACCAAAGAAATTTAAACTGTCTACAACTGAGGACATGACTATTGCTACAGTGGTCTTCATCTCACCTCTAGTTAAAATGCACTCGAGGAGTCATAAGTGACTTCAAGTATCACTGGTGTTAAGTCTATTACATAGGTCACTCCAAAAGTAATGCCTCCTATTCATTTTCATGGAAACGACGACAAAGAGCACGATAACGTTATTTGAGAGAGCAGAATCTCAGCTACAAAGCACTTTTTCAACACAGGGACCACCATTAGCTGCATTTTTGCCAGCCACAAACAAGAGCCCACATGCCACGATTGTAAAAATCAGCACCAGCAGAGGTGATCCACTGGTGCCATAGGCACTGCTGAAACACACCATCCATGTCCTCACTTTCCTCACCATGACTATGCTCACATCCACTGTTTGGTCTCCATAAACGTTCAGCAAGCATCAATGAATGGCAATGAGTGCAAGTTCTTTTGCATGAAGGAATCTCATTCCACATCTTCGCTTCATACACACTTCCATGTCAGATGCCATTTTGTCAGACTGTTCCTCTACTGCCATCTGTTACGTGGCAAAAAACGTAGCAGAATATTGGAGCAATGGTTCTGTTTCTACTGCAGTATCACCATTTATCTCTGATATTGTTGTCCAACATAATAAAACAGGAGGCATCACTTTCAGAGCAGTCCTCATAGTACCTCTAATTAGCCATTAAGTTTCCTAAATGTTCATACTGAAGTTACATTCTAAACTCAGTTTCATTGAGACTATTAGACAGGTTATCTTTCAAGGAAAGTTTTTAATGCCACTGGGATGATGCATTCAGCCTTATCTGATCACTCGCCTGAAGGGCACTGTAATTACTTTCTGGTGCACCCTGCAATTACTTTCTTCTATTTCTCCATCTGTGTCTCTATTCCCAAATTCTCCAAGATAGCAGTATGTCAATCCATCACTATTTACACAGAGCACCTGACCAGAACAGATGATTCACAGGATGCTCTCAGCTTAAGAAAACATACACTGTACAAAGCTCTAATATTAACTAATAAAACCAAATATACACAGCCTATCAACTGACCAGTTTTCTTCTGGATAAACTGCATGTCAAAACTCACAATTCACTGAAGCTTTTCAAGGCCACCTCCATACCACTCAAAACCCACAACAACAGACAGTGTTCCATAAAGACAAGTGATCCTAAATAAGGCAGAATCAGCTGAGTGCATAAAGGGAATTGAATAACCACCAAAAATATCAAGGACTTCATTCAAAATGTGACTTTTAATATAAATCTGAACACAACAATAAACAAAACATCCTACAGTTACAAGCCTCACACTTGCTTCTACTCAATTCTCTGACAGTTCGCAAGTGCTTGTTTTCTCTGCTCTGCAGTCATATACTCACAAGCTTCTAAAAAATTTACTATAATTAAAATCTGTTGAACTGTTTTTGCTTTTACCCATATTCTTCCGTTCATTCCCAGCACCAGTTCAAATGGGTACAGCTGTGACAGCTCCTGAATTATTTCACTCTTGGGAGCCAGTAGTCTGCAAAAGAAGATTAGAAAGGGTTGGAAGAAAAAGTGAATGCTCACATTTGATAAGTATTACATCATTATCAGTCAGCACCAGTGTTACAAGAGCAAATCCACAAGATAAGATGATTCAAGTTGCACATCCATCCAAAATAGTCATAGCATATCACAATTTAACTTCTCTCAAAATATGTGTACTTCAAGACAGCACTTGTGAACTCAGGGCCGTTTTCCTAATTAGAATCAGAAGAGTTACCTGACAGATTTAAAGTGAAATCCCACTAATCATTAAACAAAGCAACATTCTGAAGTGCTGCCATCTATTAAATTGACACCAAAAGTAAGGATGCATCTTCTCAAACCATTTCCCCTCTCCTCTTTCAGGAAGTATAGTAACACAGCAGTAAATGGAGACTATTTTTGTTTTATTAACTGAGAAAAATAAGTGGTAATAATATGATAACACACTTAGTATCCCACCAAACTTCAACAAGATTTTTCAGAGGAAACGAATGTATAAAGAATTAGCAGTTAGCTTGTAACATACTCTTATTTCTTTATTCACACTAAGAGAACCTGGAAAAACAAGAACAAGGCTGAAAAATAACTTAGCAGTTCACACTGGAGATAGGACATGAATACCCAATTATGTGCAAAAAACAGGTATGAAATAGCTGCTTCATATTTCCAAAGAACAGACACCTACATCTCCTCCCTTCAACATCAAAGCAAACAGAAGTTTGGCCCTCATTTATCCCTATCAGCTGGTATTTTGTGAGAATCACAAAGATCATACTTAGCATTACCCCAAACAACTCCAAGCTTGGACTACATTTAAAGGATTGGATTGGTTCTAGGGTCAACAGGAACATTCTTTTAATCTGCATTCTTATTTCAAAGTAACTTCTTTTTTTTTTGGATGTCACAAAAAAGTGTACTGATGTGAAAAGATCCCTTTCGTTGGTGAGAGATGTCAATCTGGCTGACAGCTATTTTGGAAAAGGATTCCATTTCCATTTTTTAAGCTTCAACCAAGTAGGTACATTCTGAAAACATACCTTGGAACATGTGATTCCCCCAGGTAAATGGTTTTATTTTCTACACTGCCTTTGCAGTCAAGTAACTTTTTTGTTTGTTTGTTTTAAAAAACAGGTCACATAACATACAAGAGCATCTAAATTTCATAAGTGGGAAAAATACATGCTGTTTGTGGTTCAATATACATGCATCCTCTACTCCGTAAAACTGGTATAAATACACTAGAACTATACAGCCTATTTACTGGTTAATTCACACTACTTGGATTAGAGATAGTTGTGCATACCTCAAAATACAATGTTACTCTCCCAGTTTCAGCTGCAGAGACGTTTTCCTTCAGCATCTGCTATGATGCTACGTTTTGATTCCAGGAAAAAAACAACACTGATAATGCACCAACATTCCTAGTTGTTGCTGAGCAATGTTGTACAGAGCCAAACATACCTCACTTTTCCTACTTTCTCTTACTGTCCTACCAAATGGGAGGATGGGGAACAGACAATGAGCTGAGAAGCACAGGGCAGGGCACTCAAACAGCTGGGAGGGGACAGAAACAAGACAGCTGACTTTTAAACTGGCCAAAGGGATATTCCATACTATATGACACCATGAAGAAAGAAAGTTTTGAAATAGACAGGAGTTCTTTATTCTCTCTATTCTGCTATTTCCCATCCCATTGGGAAAGGTGGGGTGGGGTTGTGGAGGAAGATAAACAAATGACTGGGTGGTGCTCAGCCACCTGCTGGATTAAACCACAACACTTACATGTTATCAGAACTGGATATCAGTACTTACTTTCTTATCAGATGTAAGGAAACTTTAAAGAGGAAGCCATCTGGTCCAATTATTCCCATTCCACTTGCTCTTCCACTGCTGTCTACACAGACCATCTCTGGTTCCATATCTTTATTTGCCACAAGGAGCTGACCATAAATAAGATCTCCCACCTAAAGCAAGAAGTACCAGAAAAAAAAAAAAAGTAGTATGAGAGAAACATACAGCATTCAGTCGATAAAGATGCACCAAGACAGCAAAACAGTCGTAAATTGGTGAACAAAATTCTGGACATGAACCAGCACTGTAAGCTTGCAGCTCAGAAGGCCAACAGGCTGGATCAAAAGAGGGGTGGCTAGCAGGGTGAGCAGGGTAACTGTCCCTCTTTACTCTGCTCTTGTGAGTCCTCATCTGGAGTACTGTGTCCAAACCTGTGGCCCCTGGCACAAGAGGAACTGAAAGCCAAAGAATGGTTCAGAGGGCCGGAGCACCTCTCCTATGAAGAAAAGTTGAGGGAGTCAGGCTTGCTTAGCTTGGAGAAGAGAAGGCTCTGAGTAGGCCTCACTGCAATGTTACAATATTCCAAAAGTGACTCTTTCTATAGCCTAGTAGTGGTAAGACAAAGGGGAATGGCTTTGAAGTAAAAGAGGGAAGATTAACAGTAGATGTTAGGAAAAGACTGTTTATGCAGAGGATGTGAGTCACTGTCAGTCACCGCCCAGAGAAGCTGTGGGTGCCCCATCCATGGAGACAGTCAAGGCCACGTTTATCAGAACTGCCAGAAAGACATACCAGTCTACTTCATTTGAACTCACAGTCCATTCTACACTCAGCTACCGGCATTTCTGGTGAACACACATACTGCACAACAGTTTCTCAGCATTACAAAGGAAACAATCCCCTACCTGTATTAGTGTTAAGAGACCGTTTAACCCTCTTCTACCTGTATTAGCGTTAACAGAACGTTTTAAAGCCTCTGAGCGCCCCCTCGGGACACGCTAACGCATGAATCGCATCCCTGGCTAGCGGGTTATGGGAAGTTACAATGTAAAAACCGAAAAAACATAAAAAACACTCTCGGGAAAATTATAAAACACTCACAGTTTCATCGTGCAAAGACTCCTCAGATGGGCCATGGTAAAACCTTAGTGCATAAAGCCACACTGCTACGTTACACCGCGTAACTGGTGAAACAGCTGTTATAAGGACAGCCCCTCGAGTTCGGCCCGTCACACGGCAGCGTTACCTGCACGTTGGGCCTATTCCTCTTGGTCGCGCCCTCAAAGGCCAGGTAGGACAGCGAGGCCTCCTCGCTGCCGCCGATGTCCAGCCGGAACACGTCGCCCACCTTGCCCGTCACGATGCCGATGACGCGATCTCCCTTCACCGGCACGTACTAGAGGCGGCAGCGGGTGCGGGCACTCAGCGGGCTTCCGCTGCCGCCCGCCCCCCCGCAGCCCGCTGCCCCCGTACCCGCTTCTGCTGCGAGTCCACCCAGTAGGCGCTGCCCGCCTCCCGGTACCGCAGCAGCCCGCACTTGATGGCCTGTAGCCCGCCCGCGCAGCGCCGCAGGCCCGGCCCGCACAGCAGCCGCCCCCGCGGGGCCGCGCTAGCTCCCAGCGGCAGCCGCTCGGGGTCCTGCTCGGCGTAGGCGGGCAGCAGCAGCACATCGCCGGGCAATACCACTTGCCCCACCACTGACTCCGCGGGCACGCCTCCGCCGCCCTCCATAGCCTCCGACAGGTCGCGCACGCGCGGTCCCCGCTCAGACGGAGGCGGAAGCCGACGCGAAATGGCGGCGGCCGAGCGAGGGCCGCGGGCGGAGCAGCAGCGACACCTTCCGGCCGCGGGGCTCGGTTGCTTAGCAACGCGCCGCGCGAGAGGGTCGGGCCGGTAGGAGCCAACGCTGCTGGGGATCGGGGGCGCGATCCCCGCTTAGGGTGGGACTCGGGAGGAGGAAAATTCGTCAAGCTGTGTTTAAGCGGTGTTCAGGGCTGTGGGTGTAGGCTGCAGGTGAGACTGGGAGCGGCAATTAAGTGCCCTCGGGGGTACGACGGCCGCCTCCGGCCTCGCCACCTGCCTACCGCAAATCAGGTTTATGTGTCAGGGCCAGTGACATCTCCCTCCACACCCCCACCCCGCCTTTCCCAATGGGATGTGGAATAGCAGAAGAGAGAGAATAAAGAACTCCTGTCTCTTTCAAAACACTGTGTGCACAAAGTTGTTCGTTTGTGCGTGCTTCGGGCTCTGCTCTAACGTCCCTTAACATAGTTCCGCTAGTTGCAACAAAGATCTGTCCCAAATCGTTCACAGAACTGCTCCACTGTTCTTCAGATGTACACACAGTACAATTGGCTCCAACACTGTAGCTTTTAAGGGCTAAAACAATACTAGATTTAGATAACTTTCTCATATAAATTGCCTGATTAAATCAGCTTCAATCAAATGAGTAATATCATATTTAGAATGTGATGCAGTCAGTACTTTTGAAAGTTCCTGATTAATTTCTGATGTTGGTGACTAACGTCTGTTGGTTTGTTGTTAGTATATCCAAATGGAGTCTCAGTACCTGAGGAGATGTCTGGGAAGCTGCTTGAAAAAGGGACTGGCAGAAGTTGTGGAGCATAGGCCTGCAGACCCAATAGAGTACCTGGCACACTGGATTTACAACTACAAGAGAACCCTAGATGAAGAACAAAAGGTGGATCTATCTTGGGCAAAGCATTTCATGACAATGACTGATGCTGTTTAAGCTCTACTGAGGTGTTTTTTTTTTTTTTTTCCTTTAATTGATTTTGTGTTACCTCTGTAATTATTCTCTATTTAGAGAATGTTGGAAAGGATTGAACTGGAAAAAGAGAAGGCAGCAGCCCTGGAAGAACTCGAAATGTTACGAAAAATGAAGGAAGAAGAGCTAATGATTCAACAGAGACTTAAAGAACAACAGGTTAATAATACTATATAATTATATTAGTATATGATGCTAGGGCAACTTGTAGCTCTCACTACAATAGAAGTCATTGTATTATGATTTTGACAAAAAAAAAACTGTTTAAACCTCATATTTTGGAAATAATAAATGAAGGACTAGTCAGCAGCTGGGGAGAGCAACTTACCTGCTGCATGGTAAAATGTTAGCAAAAATGAAGTCTAAGATAAAGGCCAACTGACTTAAGATATATATGAGAAATAAAATGACTATCTTCTGTAGTTAATTAACTTACCTATTTTTTTCCCATAGGCTCTATATGGATTAATCTGTCTACACTAGATAGCATGCAAAGAACCAAAGAGCCTAGTCCAAAGTATGGGAGATAATTAATACTAATCACTGCAGGGCATGAGGAATGAGTATCAAAAGTGTGTGCACTGTCTTCAGATGTCTATTTCTTCTTCCTTTATGGTAGGAACAAGAACGTGAGAAGCTGAAACTTCAGAATGAAGAAGAGAAAATACAGCTTCAGCAGAAGGATCAAGAGGTTTAAGCCAAAGCTTACCTGTATTTCCAAACTCCTGACTAATCAGCTCTCTTTTCCAGAATCAGTCACTAAATACAGAACACAAGGCAGAAAGCCAGAAGCATTGAACTAACACAAAGAAAAAAAATCAAACATCAGGGAAGAATATTTAACACTTCCTTCCAGTCTAGATTTTATATCTGAATTTTCATCTGTTCTGTTGGGTTTATTTAGCTTTTGTTCAGAACAGAGCATAAATATCATAAAATCTAGCTTAAGATGAGCTTATTTTTTAATGAGAAAACACTAGAACTTAAACATATCTAATTTATATGTCTAGACAGTAATGTTTTACTATATGGCAGTGTGAAGTTCATCTGCTGTACCTGGAAAAGGAACTATCACTTTTAGTTGGGATGCCTCTTGATTCTGTGATCTTCCTCTGTATATACAGAGGTCCATGTAAATATATTGTCATATAATGACAATATTTCAGTAAAAAAATGTAGGCTGATAACTGACATTTAACTTAAATGTGAAATATTTCTTAACTTTACATGAAACACAATAGTTCAGAAATATGCATATTTTTAGAGCACTGTGTTGAAATACTGTTAGTGTGTAACTAGAAAAATGACAGTGTAGGTGTGACAGAAGTATGTATGCATATAAACTGAAGCAAAAAAAAATGTTATTGTTAAAAAGAAAAACTCAAAAATAGTCTTGACAAGCACAAAGACTCCATTCACACACTAACACATTTGGATAGCAAGCATCTGAAGAATTTTCTTTAAATTAGTACATAAAAGACATTTTAGTGTATTTAAAGTATTCACTGTAGATGATTACTCACGACACACAATACTTTTAACTGAAAACTTATTTCCGTTACCACAGGAAAGTGAAAAGACAATAGCTGAACTTACAGATAGAGCAGGAGCGCCTAATTTGACCAGAGTTGAGGAACTAGATGAGAGCGTAGATGAGAGTGTAGATGAGAGTGGACTGTCTGAGGTAAGTGTTTGGAAGGAAAGATATTATAAATAATGAATTCCCAAATATTTGCTTGCTGACATATCAAAGAGTAAGACTGTTCTAGTTAACCATATGCTGATTATTTCCTGTAATTTTAAGGGATGTTATTTTGGCAACAGTATTCACGGTGTCCTTAGCCCTTTGTCTGGTACAAGTTAAAGCATTCTAACAGACTGCCTGTGTGACACTGAGTGAATAAATCCCCAAGATTTAAAATGCTCCTTTATGCTCCTATGTGTTATGAATGGAAGTATTAATATTCTCAGAGAGGAGGCAACGTTCCTTTGCCTTTTGAGCAGGTGTCATAAAGGACATGTACTAAATCACAAAAGATGACTTGCTTCTGACTGAAGTTATCTATTTTTCTGATTGGTCTGAAGTGTGTTGACTGTGCAGAAGAATGCACTCTTCTGCAGGGGTATCTGAACAACTATTTAATGTAAAAGACCAAGTACCAAGAGCATACATACACAGTGCTCAATGTGGCAAAGACCTGCTAAGAATCAGATTATCTGAGCCCCCTGCCAGCATGACAGTACGTATCGCAGTGCTACAGCTATGAATCTAAATTGTGATATGCAGCCATCTTCTACAGCCATAATTTTTTTCACTTTGTACTTCACAGTCCTGGTACATGAGAGGGCATCAATCAGCCTTCATTAACTGTAAAGCATGACAGTACGTTTAACAGGTGATGCTGCTGTATACACATCACTGGAGATAAATATTGATGTGCCTATCTTTTTTTCAGCTAGAGTATTCTAAGTAGTGTGACTTGGAATTTTGCTAGATTAGTTTTAGTACCACAGCTGAACTCTTCTTCCTTTATTAGCCTTGGTAATTTGCTTGCTTGTTTCCCGACCTCAGCATTATTAATCTAACTCTGAACTTAAATTTGTGGTATTAATATGCTTTAAGCTTAAGGTTGCTTTAGTAAAAACCTGTTTTACAAGTACTCTCCAAATACATTTGTGAATATATTTATGACTATACCTAGGGTCATGTTTTCACAATTATTTTGGTTTTGCTAAGAGGTAAGTGTGATGAGATCTCAAGGTCTTCTTACCTATCCCTGATGTTTATAATTGCCTGGTAATTGAATATTAAAAATTATACATGGGGCTTCAGGCATATTTTATGTGTCCTTTATTAAATGAATTGCAAAACCAAGTGCAAATGAATCAAGGAACCCAAGAACAGCTTGAGTTGAAAGGGACCCTAATAGTAAACTAGTTTCAGCAACTCTGCCATGGATGCAGCATTCCAGATGAGACCCACAAGGGCAGAGTAGGGGGGGACAATCACCTCCCCCTCCCTGCTGGCCACCCCCCTCTTTTGATGCAGCCCACAGTGCACTTGGCCTTCTGAGCTGCAAGTGCACTCTGCTGACTCACATAAAGCTTTTCAGCCACCTGAACCCCCAAGTCCTTCTCTGCAGGTTCTCTGTCAATCAGTTCTTCTCCCAGTCTGTACACATACCTGAGATTGCCCCTACTGTGATTTTATTGAACATCATTAGGTTCATGTTGGCCCTCTTCTCAAGCTTGTCCACGTCGCCCTGGGTGGCATCCCTTACTTCTGTCAGCTGCACCACTCAGCTCCTTGTCACCTGCAGACTCGCAGAGGGTGCTCTCAATAGCACTATCCTGGTCCTTGATAGTGTTGGAGAGCACTGGTCCTCTGAAGGATCTCTGGGGGCCCTCCACAACCCTCTGCCTATGACCATCCAACCAATACCTTACCCACTGAATAGTCCACTCCTCCAATCTATATCTTCGCAATTTAGAGATAGGAAAGCAATATGGGTTCATATCAAAGGCCTTGCAGCAGTCCAGGTGGATGACATATCTGTTACCTCTCCTATATCCACTTATTGTACAAGTCCACCAGACCATATGAGGCACAATCTACCCTTAGTAAAGTCATGCTGGCTGTCTCAGGTTGCCTCCTCACTTATGTCTTCTGTGTCATCTGCCAAGTTTTCATGCCTAATGTTGTTTAAAGTTGAATTACATTATTCCTTTGGTGATGTCACTGCAAGTTGTGCAGAGCTACAGTTTCTGTATTAAAATAAAATTATGAATATATCAATAAAATGAAACTATGTATTCACCTTTAGCATTGAAACTGTTCTGATCTCAGAGCTGTAACACTTCATCCAACCTTACTAGATCTTAAAATGAGTCCAGTGATAAAACTTCATATTTAACTGAATGAAGAATATGTATTTCTAATTCTGAATACTTACCTGTCTCGTGCTTTTTTCCTTCTTTGTACAATGTTAATGCTAACAATTGATAAATGTCTTTTTTTTTGTTGTGTTTTTTTGTCTTTAGATTGCAACTGATTCCGTGCCAGAAATAGAACAAGAAAGTTCCCAGCTGAACTGAAAGCAGTAAATAAAATAAAATTTCTATTTGTTACTAGATGACCATGAAGGGCAGTGTCTTAATTTGCATACTTTGTATAGAGAACTGATTATGTATTTGTTGTTTTTTTTTTTTTTTTTTACTTTCTGGGTGTTCAAATAAAGCCTGTTAATTTTGGCATGCCATGCTTCCTTTCTGCTCTTAAACCACAGTAGCTGACACTAGTGTTTTCTTCCTCCAAACTGACTTGGAGGAAGAAAACTGTAACTGCAAGAAAAAAAATATATATTTTTTTTAACTTATTACCTATTGAAGTGTAGAAAAAATTAATATAGGTGTGGATTTTATGTGTCAAGATTATTTTGGAGTAGGGGCTACAATATGATAATTTGAATTGACTGTAAAAAAAAGAAAAAAGATGAAAAAGACTTTACAAGAATTTGAAAGGTTTCTGATATTAAGAAGGAGCGCTGTATATATCAGGAGGTGGAGCAAGTTTTGTACAACTAAATGTTTTGTACAACATCAAACTAAATGCAGAATTTAGTCAGAGGATTTATGCCATTAGGAAGTAACTTCCTATGACTTAGAAAAATGTACTAAAAGATGCCTATCTAAAAGAAACCATGAGGTAATTTTTGTGATGCTGATTGTTTACTCTAGATTTTAGAATCTTTTCTGGTTACCACGTGATATAAGGTGAACTACAAGTGTCAGCATGCTCATTTTGCTTCGTCAGATCTTAAAATGATCTTTCCTGCATTTACCTTGAGTGTGCAAGTTAAACTCTGTGTTGATTGCCTCTACTAAATATCATTTTTAAATTAAGTTAATCTAATTAAAACCTATTAATAATGTATGCACAGCAGCTTCGTGTGCCAGTCTTGAATGGAGCAACTGGACAAATAGATGAAGGTTTTTGTTTGAACCAGTATTTATACTTCAGTCTATTTATTTAGTTATGTTAACCATGAAAACTTCAGCCTTCATGCATAATTAGGAAACACATTTAAGATACAAAACTGTATTTTAAACATGTTAGTAAATAATACTAATTACCAATTCCAACAAGTGGCTTTCACAATCTACTTTTTCCATAACATTTGTATCCTCATTTCATTTTGTTATGTGTGTCCACTAGAGTGCATCCTAAAAAAAACAAATAGTGGTGATTGTGTCAGTTGCAAACCATCTGTCATTTTGTTTTGGCTCTTTTTAACTGTCTTTTTCTTTGTTGCTATTTCTCACTCTTTCTAGATGCAAACTTAAATTTTCAAATCAAAACTTTTATCAGAAAATTCCTTTGGCCACTGTCAAAATTAAATGGAATATTCTAGCTTTCCTATTCCTCTTCTGTCATATTAATCTGATAGCATATAAAGACATAAGTTATTCAAATGTCATTTAAAGGAATTCCAAATTTTAATAATTTGATACTCACACTTGTAGTGGACAGTTTGCCTCCTATAGCTTGACATGAATTCTTATCTTAGATGAGGGACTGGAGGGCAAACGCTTGTGTCAGTACTGAAAGTGAAAAACAGCTGTAGGAAACTCCCAACAAAGATGACTTCTGCTTAGGTGTCTAAGTCTGGAAGTAAATTAAGACAGCTTGAAATCCTTACCATCTCCTTCTGAACTTCAGTGTGGAACAGGTGCAGAACAAAGGAGAAGATATTATTTCACTGTTTCCACAGGTGATGTGTCAGTTTAACCCTTGCCTACAATCTAAGGCTCTATATTGAAAAAAAACAAACAAACAAACAAAAAAACCCAACAAACTGCAATTACCTAATGAGAGTTAAGGTACAGCTTACTTTTCCATTGAAAACACTTTTGTGAAATGGAAAAAGAAGGAAATCAGAGGTAAATAATAGGAAACGTTGCTGAAAAATATTATAATAAGTATCAACAGAAAATTTATGAATTTGTAATATTTCTTTTCTTCAGAACAAGAGCAGACTTGCTTAGGCTGTTATAAGACCCCAAGATCCTCCAGAGAACGTGCTGATAGTATTATGCCCAATCACAGCTGTTCTCATTCCAGCAATACTGCAGCATAAGGATGAAAACAGATATGAAGCCCAAAATAGGACAAAATGAATCAATTTAACTACCAGTCTGTTCACAAAGATGGAAACTCAGCTCTTCAGTGTGAGAAACTTTTCTCCTGGAAAGAGAAATACATGTTGCAGCAAGCTCATTCTTATGTTATCATTGAAGAGAGTAGGCTTTGTTAAGTATACAGGCTCTTATAGCAGTGATTTTCTTTCATAGTCTAAAGAATCATCCTTTCGTAAGCAAAAGCTGTACACAGTAACTTGCTAATGGCAGCGAAAGTTGAATGAATTAGTCCAGATTAAATGTAAAATTAATTTCCTCTGAACTTTGCTAAGACAGTTTACTTTTTTGAAGTCAGCTATTATTTGCAGTACTACTTTGAAATTGTTCTTGTTCTTAGGTTAGATAAAAAGCAGTGTTGTCTATCAGCTACAGCTAGAAGAGAGTCTAATCCTGCTTTTTGCTGACAAGGACGAAAGAACATTTAAAAATACCTTAGCATATTGCTTTTTATTTATTTGGTTTATTTGGTTTCTAGCACAACTATTATAAACACTTGTGAAATCTTTGTGCTCTATGGTTGTGTATTTATTACAGTTCAGATGAAGGTAAAAGCTAGACTACTGTAAACATTTATATAGATGATATTGGGCAAACAGTGGTGGAAGAAAGGCAAGCTAGAGGAGGAAACCATTCAATAGAGCTACCACAGTGTAGGAAACTTAAGAAGTAGGGGACTCTGATTCACAGAATTTGTGAGCCTGCACTTGTTCATTATTATCATAAACTGAAGTCATATTATGCCATAGATCTGAATTGTTGGGGTTTATGCCAAGTTTTCTTTGAAGTAAGTTACTCTAGAAATGATGCCCGTTATGGCTCTTTACTGGAATGCTGAGTGCTTCCATTTTATCTTCAGATGTAGGGCACACAAAGCCAAAAGCTGTTTTGAGAATTATTTGAGACCATTAGTTTGTTAATCTAATTTGCTGAAAATTAATTGAATTTGACTACTTGAATGTGAGTTAATTGAAGGCAAAATTAAAAAATAAAATAAAAAAAATAAAATAAAGCAACAAAAACAAACCAAACCAAGCAAAAAAAAAAAAAAAAAGTGACCACACCGAGCCATTTTATTATTAATACCATGCACAGTTGTATTATTACTTGAAGTAAAGCATCAACAATGTTACAAGTAGAGAAAGCTCACCACTGGTTTCTTGTTGGTTAATCTTATTCAAGCTGTTATTTATTAAAAGGTTATACTGATGTTTCTGTATCGACACACAAACATATACTACACTAAAAAGTCAAAACCATTCCTTCCCATCACTTAGCATCTGCTATACTTTAAAATATCAAACATACTTTAAAAACTTTGTAAAGCTTGAGTTTGATTTAAAATAAACATACAGTAGTTAGGAATATCATACCAAACTTATCTGAATTATTGTTGTTTTTTTTTAATTTTATTATATTGACTTTGCCTAAACTTGGTCAAATTATCTTGGTTAGTCTGCCTTTTTTGTTTGTTTTTTAAATGAATTTTACCAATTTTCCAGCTCTGTAACAAACAGAATATTCTTGTTGTTTCAAATAATTGTTGTAAAATGTATTTTTTTGGTGCTGGGAAAACAAATTTGCTCTCCCTGAAATTTCAGAGGAAACTCTGAAATCATTGTTAAGAGGATTGATCTCTACTAGTGTAAGAGTTCTACCTCTGAGAACCCATCTCTTATTTATTAAACTTGTAATATACTTAACATTAGAGCAGTAGAGAATTGGTTGATTCAAACTACATATAGGGAAAGATACTACAGGGAAAAAAAAAAAAAAAAGATTCACTAGGCTGAAGAGGGTGGGAGAGAGGGAACGTTCCAATAAATGATTGCTGTTGCAGCAGCAGCAGTCCACCACAGCTCCCCTTTGCTCAGTTTCAAGTCGCATTCCTGGGAGTGAGTTGGGTTTCTCCAATCATTCTCTGTTGTTTCTACCCCACCTCCTGAATTTACTTTCTTCTAGAAATGACTGGCTACATGCAGACACACCTGTATTTGGTTCATTGTTATCTTAAACAATTTCGGTTTTGCCACTGATGTATCTAGAAGATAAGTTTAAAATACTATTTGTTTAACCGATAATTGTAACCCTGGAGACAGGATCTGTTGTTTGTTTCATTGTAAACCTAGCTGCACTGAAAAGTTACCCTTAGGCACTGACAGCTGAAAATTTCTAGAGCTGGGATTGCTGTGAAGTTTAGAGGCAGCTGTTCTTCAATATTTTTCAGAGTTCATATGTATCTATACAAGCAGAGCATATAGAAAAAATACACCATTATTGCTTTTCTCTATTGGGATTGAGTTAACAAGTTAGAGTATTTTAAAATTATACATGCAGGTTTCTTAGCAAAAATGCTTTAGTAAGTAATTCCTCTTCTACCCTCTTGATAGAATGTTTATATAGATACTGATCTCTTAATACACTTAGAAAAATAGATTTTACAATTTTTCAGACCTAGGCCACTGGTAACTTAGACACATATTTCCCTTCCCTTCTTATATGAATTTTCTAAGGTTCTTTGTTTGTTCGTGAAACTCAGCATATTTATACGATATATGAATTTGTTTCAGAATTTGACCAAGCTTTGCTTGACTCAAAAATAAATAAACTAATTAATAATAAGTAAAAACCAATCAGGAGAGTACAGACTACAAGCAGACCTGTATATACTTACATATTTGGTCTGGTTCCTGCCCTACAGTAGAGTACTGTTTGCCATTTTTTATTTTTATTTTTTGCTACAGATGCTTTAGTTGTCTATACAGCACCTATAACTCATCTCACTATTCTGTGACAACAGCAATGAATATGGACAAGCTCTTGCAGCTGAGACCAATACACCAGTACTGTTTTTCATACTCCTTTTACTGTGAAAAGAACAACTAACCTTAAATAATAATAAATTATCTGAGTAGTCTGTAATTTCCTTTGTATGGGAGCACAAATAATTCTCCCATCATATTTATCATATTTATCATATTCATCATATTTATTAATATTGCATTCAAGTACTTGCAATATTTCAGTGTTGTTGACTGTAAAAATCCTTCAGTTCTGAGTAGGTTCAAATATTCATGAATTTTAAATCTGGAAATTAATTTTTTGTTCTAGTTTTATTCTGCCTAGAGAACATTTATTTTCTGTGGAGATCAGGTCTGTGTTTACTGAAGTTCCTGGCAGGGCTCCCACTTGACTCCTAGTAAAACATTTATGCCATTTATATGGGAATGTGTGCATGTGTCTTAAAAATAATTACACATCGCAATCTCTTTGCTGACCTTGCTTCTAAAGATTTACAGAAACCCAAACACATACTTTGTGCTACTGCAGATGTGGAGAGGTGATGAAATAGAACTGATCACCCAACACCTCTTGCTCTGACCATTGCAATTGGAATGCTGAGGCATTCACAGCAACCTGAAATGGTGAATAATAAGATGTAGCACATACATAGTGATAGTTTCCTTATTAGCTAAAATTTCTGGAAGTACCAAAAAGAGGATACCTTTAAGGAGTTAATTTATGATGGGTGCTACTTTCAATACTTTGAAATAAAAGTACCTTCTGCCGAGGGGGCAGAACAAATGACTGGTATGAATTTAGGAAATTCACTCCAAATCCATTAGTAGTAAGAGTCAAAAGGGGTAAAACATCAAGGGATGAGAAAATATTAGAATAGAAGAAGAGATACACTGAAGGAAATTTCTTGCACTTGCTTAATGCTATAAACTTCCACCCACATAGGGCAGCTTTCAGGATATCAAAGAGTAGCTGCTTTTTTTTGTCCTCTTTCCCTGCCTAGTAGAGCTACAGGTTTCAGTTTCCCTTCAACAGACTAAAAGAAACTTACTTCCTTGAGAAGATCTAGTGTCGGTTGCAGGGAGCAATGTTATTTGTTATTTTGTGATAAACATAAGTTCAGTACTTCATTTATGTGAACGACAAATAAACAGCATCAGCCCTAAAATTTGTAATTTTGCTTCTTGTATACTTTGATACAGAAGGTATAACACTGTAACACAATGCCCTAGGCTGTAGCAAGCATGAAAACACTCAAACGCAACAACCATAAACACAAAAACAAATAAAATTGTCCACTTACCCTTAGAAGACCTCAGATACATAGGTTCCCTCCTCTGCCAACCCTTAGATGAGGTCTGGGAAAAGGTGGATCCTGGCTCTACCTTTTCCACTTACTCAGCTGCATTGCATTCATCAGAGCTCCCCTCCATTGGCCTTGCCTTCCCACCAGGTGCTCAATCACAAGCCCTGAGTTAGCATTGCAGCCGCGACAAGAAAGGTGTGACATCTAAATCTCACATTTCTTCTCATTAAAAACGTTCCTATTGTTAAGGGTCACCTCTCGAGTCCTACTTCAGTTTTCAGGTAGACCTAGTACCATTTGGCAGAAGATTAAACGTCTGCTTGTGTAGAAAGACAAAATTGTTAGACGTCTTGCAGAAGTGTCTGAGCAGTCTTAGCATGCTTCAGAGATTCTACCGTATTTTCCAATAGCGAGTGACTAGGCTGTTAGACACAAAGAATATATGGAGTAATAAACCACTACATACATACATTCCTATAACCAATCATTTCGTAAGGATCAGTAAGAGATTATCTTTTCTCTGTTTTTATACTTTTTCACAATTCTACATTTGTCTGTTAACATTTCCTTTTTGAAAGGCTATTATTTGCATTTCATTCTCATGATAAGCATTCAGTTGCAAAAACAATGACATAGAGAACATGACTCTGTTGAGCACTCAGCATAACTGTAATTTAGTGCCTAATTGTTTTAAACACCTGCAACTCATACATGTCATTTCAACATGTGTTCATGATTAGGTGCTTTCAAGCAGCTTGTGCTGTCAAAACACTTGTTTAGAAATGAAAACAAAGGAAAAAATTCCTCATGCCGTAGAAAAAATGCGTATGTCTATAATTACATTTATGCATATATATTAAACAAAGGTGTTTGCAGAGGTCTCCTAACTCTTTTCTTTGTAGCTGGCTTTGAAACAGGTTTTAGCCAAATGATTTTAATAATTTTTGGAAAACAGAAGAAATAAAGGGTGGAGGCTAAAATATGTAACCTTCCACTCTAGATGATTTTATTATTCTATGATTCTATAAACTGTCCTTATATGGGTGATTATTGATTGCTATGGGGGCTGTTCCAAAAGTAGTGCCTCCTTTTATATTAGGTTGGCCCACAGTGACATAGGTGGATGTTGGTGGTATGTCATTAGAGGTTGAACCTTCCTACCAATATCCCATTCCATGTTGTTGCCATGTGACATACGGTAGTAGAAGGGCAATCTGACAAAATGACATGTGACATGGAAGTGCATATGAAGCAAATTGCTCCATGCACATGAAATGGCACACTGGCATTCATTGGCACTTGCAGAATGTTTATGGAGAGCAATCAGTGGATGTGAGCACAGTGAGATTGTGGGTGGTGCAGCAGTGGTGACAGTGGATCACCTTCACTGGTACAGATGTTTACATGTGCAGCATGCAGTGTTTTGTTCATCCCTAGCAGAAATGCCTTGTTAATGGTTGTGACTATGTTAGAAAACAGTGTTTTATACTGAAATTTTGCTCTCTCTAATAGCGTTACTGTGCTCTTTGTATCTGTTGTGGTTTCCATGGAAATAAAAATGAGACATTACTTTCAGAGCAACCTATGTAATATGTACAAAGCAACAACTTTGATGTGATCCTTGGGAAATAATTGAAGTTACCTTGATAACTAAATTGTGCTTTCATTAAAGTTAAATGTAGTCTTGATTCTAATTTCATTGGGAGTGTTATTTCCTCAGATCTGTGCCACAGGGCAGAATTTAATAGTATTTTATTTTCTGTTTTCTTTATGTTATATTTAATAAATTAACCCATTAGTTGTTAAAATTATTCCTTGGACAAGAATGAAAAAATCTTCAGTTATAAATGGTATCCATACAGAAAGCCATCTATGTATTTTACCTGAATGTTTTTTCCAGTTGTCACGATCAGTTGTTTGGTTTGCATGACTGACATTTGTCACGAAACAGAGCACAACCCTTAATTTCAGGTGTACAGGGTATGATCATACATCACATAAACACAAAGCCACAGTTCCTTTCTGAGTAAATAGTTAGGACTCCCTGTTGTTAATGACATGGCTAATCACCTGTCCAGACTAAATCCCACTACAGTCATAGATCTGTATCTCAAAAACAATTTGGCTAGGGAAACACAGCAGTATTCTAGCAGCTTGGCATCTGTACAATCTTCTGCATTTACATGTCTCGTGTCATTATTACTGTATATATATGTAAGTATTTCCTCAGTATTACAGGAAATAGACAGATGCATTCAGTTAACCCTTACCCAAGAGTTTTTGCTGCGGTGGTTCATAGATGTTTACAGAACAGGTGGTCTTTGGACTTTGAAACAAATATTGACTCTAGTACATGAAGTCATGTTGCAGAAACCTGTCTGCAGGAACACAGTTGTGGAATACATTCTGGCTTCCTGACAAGGAACATTAGGTTAAACTCAGACACTTTTAACTTTTTTCTAGCTAAATACTGCCAGAAAAGACTTATGTTTCTTTTGATATAGGACTAAAATTAATTTTCTTAATCATTTACAGTGGTCACTTCACAAGTAACGTCTACCATTTATTTCCATGGAAACTTCTACAGATACAAAGAGCACAATAACATTATTTGAGAGAGCAAATTTTCAGCTACAAAACACTGTTTTTCAACATAGTCACCACCATTAGCTATGCTTTCTCACCAGTGATGAACAAGATCTGTATGCTGCACCCTTAAAATCATCTGCATGGCCATCTGGGATGTGGCTAGTCTTTCACATTGCTGTCACTGCTGCTGCAACACATCACCTCACCACCTCACTCTGCTGACATCTACCCTTTGGTCTTCATAAATGTTCAGCAAGCATTGATGCGTGTCAGCGGATGTAAATTTTTCTGCATGGAGAAACACAGTTCCACACCTTTTCTTCATATGTACTCCCGTGTCAGACACCATTTTGTCAGATTGCCCTTCTGCTGCTGTCTGTCACATGGCAACAAATATTGGTGAGAAGGTTCAACCTCTAGTGCCATACAATCAACAAACACTGCTGATTTTATGGGTCAACACAAAATAGGAGGCATTTCTTCTGGAGCAGCCTTCATACACAGTGACATTACACTGAATAGTCTGCTCAAGCTTGTTCTGTTTTGGGAAGAGGATTGTACTAGAAACTTTAACCATTCTGTGATGGAATGTACAGAATTCGAAGTCAAACTAGGTGCAAAGAGACTAAGCACATGGAATAGGCAGAAAATTCTTTTCTTTGCTAATAGTTGTGGAAGAACCCGAAAAAGACTTATTAGAGCATAGAGAGGGATGTAGATGTGAAATATTGCAGAGAATCACTGATAAGCTAAAACAACTTTGGATTAAGTTAGATAAAATGCACACTAATAAATTGCTGTAACTGGAATTGATATTCAAAAAAAGTTAGAAGAAAACTCAAAGATGTAATAGTTGAATAGCTTATACTAGTGTGCAGAGGTTACAGTAGATCCCATGTTCTAGTCTGGGAAGGAGAGGTGATATACAACTCAGAATACATATTACCTTCTTCTTTAATGACAATCCATTTTTTTCGGTCCAATAGTATTTGATTTTCTCCTAAATGTTTATGGGCCAGTGAAATTTTACACCTGCATGTCTGAGAGACCTTGAACAACATTCATTTTCAGAAAAAAATAGATAGAGGTGAGAGTTCTGAAGCAGGTGTGAGTTCTGTGTTGAGATCCTGCTATGCAAGCTCTACTGCTCTGCTTGTCATTTTTCACGCAAAAGAAATAAACGTAACTAAACAAATTTTCCTTATGTTAGCTTCAAAAACAAAACACTCATCTCCCTGAAAACAAATATACTGAATGACTCAAGTCTTTTCACCTACAAATTAAAACCTGCAAAGTCATCGTAATAAGAGGTTTTTGTAATTTAGAGCTTATTTCTAAGAGGAAAAAAGATGGACTGCCAGAACTTCTTGAAAATATACTATTTGTATTATAAGAAATACTCTAGTATACAGCAAAAAATAAAATTAATATTAGAGTTCTTTTATCATAGGATTGGAAAACTCTCTTATTTCTACATAAAAGTTAGAAATAACATGTAAGTTAGAAATAACTTCCTTGCAAAATTTTGTCAAGTGATGATAAAATAGGAAGATAAGAAACTAAAAAGTTTGTTAAATGGTTAATTTTAGCACAGTAATATCTGACGATAAAGTTAAGAGAACAAAACAAAAATACTTTGAAAAACATGTTCACATGCTATTTTCATGAATGAAGTAGTTCTGCAAATTTTTTAATTTAAGCATGGGTTGGATCCTTTAATGATAATGGAATTTTATTTATGTAGTGTATGCTCCCCATAATTCAATTTGTTTTTCTATGCTTTTGGAAGTTGCAGTGAGAGAACTAAATTATGGAGTTTAAGGAATGGTTTTACCGTGACTGATTCTAATAACGTGGAAGATCTTCTGAGACTTTGGTACAATTTCCTTGCAACTCAGAAGTCACTTAGAAGTTACTGCTGCACTGAAGTAGTATGAGTGAATGGAGTCTAAACGTGTTTTGCTTCCAGAGAAAACACAGTTCATTTGTAGGTGAAGTGAGGATGTCTAGATCTGGAGAATGTTTCTTCCTCCTTCCACAGTGATGGTTTTACATGTAAACTATCTGACTCAAGCCCATTTTATTTCATTTCTATAGAAATTCATCCACGTAGGATCCATTCTTAGTGGTTTATAACTTAAATAAGACTTAAGTAGAGAAGTGTAGAGAGATAAAAAGGACTAAAAAGGGTAAGGAAAAAGGAAAGGCAGTGTTATTTTTGCCTTAGTTTTCCTATCTCTGTGTATTTCAAAGCACAGAAGTTATACACTTGTGAAAATTTTGCCATTAGGTATCTTCTGAGTAAAGGTCATTCCATGCAGTCTTAAAGATACTTAATACAATGATGGGTGGTTTAGGGTTTATAAAGAGATTTGTAGAGAATCTGACTTCACTAGTGCTTGATACCACAAAACTGTTGACTATTGTAGTAAATGTAAAGAAAGTAAAGCAAGTAAATTGTAAGAAATGTTGGAAGTCATTTGCATTGGTAGCACTGATAGGTGAGTCTCCATCTGTAAAATCGAATGGGAAAAAATGCTTATATCCATCTTTTGTTTACTATACTTTTTTTTTTTTTTTTTTTGTAGGCAGAAAATCTGTGCCAAAAATGTATGATGTTAGAGCTCTGTCTTAGTTTTTTACAAATATTTAACAAGTCAAATTGTCTGGGAAGTGAAGCCAAATTAAACATTACCTAACCCTACGCTCATTTAGAGTCCTGGAAGATGTCCTGGAAAAGAGCATGCTGAGATACTTCATGGCCATATAGCAAATGTGTTGCTCTTGATAGTAAAATTGCAACTAGAAGCAGTTCTAACTGAAGGTTTTCCACGAGTTAATGTGAAATGCAGCTGTGCAGCATTTCTAAAAATACTATTAGCAGAGAGGCTATTTAATGAAGGCTGACCCTCCAAAGGTCTCATGGACCAACACGTTTAACTAGGCAGAAATGAATTCAAAAGTAGGATCTGCAAAGATGGAATAAACAATGGACCTGCAAATTCACTAATCATGTGTCCAATAAATTGCAATAATTAGCATTTTAAGAGCTTGTGATTTTTAGTTTTATATGGAATATGAGAGGCCTGTTTCTACTTTGTGCTGTGTTACTTTGAAAAACAAACAGACAACAACCAAGAAAACAAACTTATACATAGTGCCAAGCAATAATTTCTGTTCCTAAGTGGCACTCAAAACCAAGAAAAAGCAAAACGAGGTGTGTGAGAGAATGGAACTTGCAGTTTGAGAATATTCAGTCTTGTCTGCTTTTGCTGGAGGATTCCTATAGAATTAGAACAAAAACTCTTGTGTTTTTTTTTTTTTTTTTTGGTCAGAGATGTTTCATCCATTCTATACTTCCATAGGAAAAAAAACACATTTATATTTAAGAACACGTGCTTATTGCTGACATTATTTTACTGTAAAAGTTAATATAATTTTTGAATGTTAGTCATTAACTAGAGAGTTAATATAATTAGTTACTCTTTGATCTTTTTTTTTTCTTTTCCATTTCTCTATGTGAAATCAATGCAGGATTTATTCAGGTTGAGATGGAATCTTAATTTCAGTGGAATGATGACAGTTTCCTCCAGAGAAAATTGTGGCTCATATTATCTGATGTGTGAATTCTGCATTATTAAGTACAACTGGTACTTTTTGTACTGTGACATGGAAGCAATGAAAAACCAAGAGAATGTGTTTTGAAACAAACTATTCCACGTCAGTGATAACTAGAAATGGACCGATGGTACAGCAGATCACTGGTGAACATTCACAGAAACTGGTTATTGTTTTCAGGAATGTAGGTAGAAAGTGAAAATTCTAATGAATTATTACATAAATAAGTAGCAATGCAGAAATTTAAGTCCAAGGAGTATTCTAAAATAATTCAAAGAGTTTGAAGTAAACTATCTTCTTAAACTGAAGACTAGTAAGGATGTCGTTGTTGTCAAAATTGCAGGGGCTATGGAATGTGCAGTATGTTATTTGCTTTAATCCAAATACCAGGTGCTTTACTGTAATGTTAGAGTGAATAATTAAGAGAGCATAATTTAGTGTTCAATGAAGTAAAGTTTAGGTAGTTCTATAACTTGATCTGAAACTGAGACTAGAACAATTCCCGTAAATGAATTAAGAACAACATTATTGTTTTTAATTTTTTTTGTAGTACTGGGCACGTTCTGCGTCTGCCTCATAGATATGTTTGCACTGTTTTTTGTATTCAGACTTACAGACATACATCCACAAAATGCAGCCTGTCTTCATACCTGTCATACCATCAGCATATTCCAGATACTAGACATCTGACTGTAGACCTTTTTGGTAGTGGAACTGAGTACGGAGTTCTCAGTCAAGGCAGACAGTCTATTTCTAAGGGTTACAGAATGTAATGTGAGAGTATCACTCAAGAAGAGAATTAAGGTGGATCTTAATAGAAGACAGATAAAAAGGAAATCAAAGGTTGAAGGAAGAGGTCTGCATAGAGGAGAAATTTGTCATCTGCTGTATCTTATCCAATGCTTAACATCTCAAATGTGCAGGAGTAATGAATGAAAATGAAAAAATATTCCAGGAAAGAATCCTACCTTTCAAGAGATTAAAAAGTAAAAGGAATATACAGTTACAGAATGCAGAACAAAATTCTTCCAGTCTATTCTACAAAAGGCATGCATTTACCCTCTTTTAATCTATCCCTGTGAAACCACAACACACGTTTGGAAACACAACATAGATCCCAGAATTAGGGGAGAGGCAAACTGAAGAAGCAGCTGAACTGAACCGTCACCAGTACTCCTTGATTACTTTACGCTCATTTGAAATCCTACAATACTTAATCTTACACGGACTGTATCCGGAGTGTTTCCAAGAACTGAGTTAATTAGTGAAATATCCCCAAAATAACTAACTCCCCTGCCAAGAAATGGGCTCTTCCATTTTCCTCACATGATTTTCTAGGCACTTTCACTTTTCCATATATAGGAGCAGCCCAGAGACTGACAGATCAGGCTAGGTAGGGATACAGACTTCAGGCACATGCGTACTTGTTGCATGCATACAAGCCCATGCTGATTTCACACACTAAAATTCGAGTTAGTACTACAGGTAGTGAGAGAACACAGTGACAGTCCTGCTCAGAAAGAAACTTCATCTTTAATAGAAAGCACCGAAGGCAGAAATCTTCACCACTTTTTAAAATAATCCATTGGGAAAAGCATCACAGTCATGAATGGGCCAGTGGATGGTTTATGTGATCACACCCTGGATGATGAAGGAGCCTTCATGTTCACATCAGAGTCAGTAGGAGAAGGACATCCAGGTAAGGAGCTACTGTGGCAAATGCATTAAAGGAAAAATACTTTCATTGAAAATGTTTTTAGAAGTCTGAAGAAAACTTAATCCACTATTACTGTTATTACTGAAAGACTATTTATGTTATTTCCATTGGACCTTTCCATAATGACTCTAGAACCACTGCAACTAGAGTTCTTCTAACAGGAGTTTTTGTGCCTTTGATGGGTGTGTTACACTGCAGAAGGCAGTGGGATTTCTGGTTGCTACTCCTTCCTTTTTATTTTATTTGCTTTTTTATTCAGTATTACTGCGGAGACATTACTGTATCTCTGATAGGCTCAAGTTTCACATATGGATAAGAGTACATAGCTTGCCTCTCAAATTCCATATCTTTATGTGCACTGTGAAACTGTCTTGCATATATGCTGTGCTCTAAAACTGTCACCCATAAGCAGTCTATTTTAAAAACTTGAAAACTCCCTGGTTCTGTACACGTCAAAGTTGCTGATATGTTTTCTCCCATTTCATCATATGAGTATTAATGCAATATATGGAATTACTTAAGTGAATAGTGGACAGATTTTTGCTAAAATGTATGTGTGGTCAACAGAGCTTAGTTCAGTTTTGTTGAAAAAAAAATGGTCATCTGCCCAAAACATGTACTTTCTGTCAAATGAGTCCAAGGGACAATAGTCTGTTTGTTGTCCTGAAAAGTGTGTTTGTTTTAGAAGGTAGTGTGGCATCACATACTTTTAGCTATAGTGAGATTTTTCTTTTCCTTGTGATTATATCATAAACAGGTGGTTTAACATAGAGAACATAAAGGTCAGCAGTGAGAATGTAACGTCTGTAATTCTGATAGTTGTCTATAATATTAACTTATGAGTGCAGGTCAAATCTATGGCTGATGCAATTGAGTCCATTGCTGTCAATTTCAGGTTAAGCAAGTTAGAGTTCTTTCTGATGTAACACCATTAGAAAATGACAACCATATTCAGTCCTTCGGCCGTAGGTCCATCTCAAATTTGTGTATAATTACATCCAGCAACCACAGAACAACATAGCTCCATAGGAAAAGTGGCCTACTATAGGGTGATTTTAAATTGACAGTGATTTTTCTGAAGTTGACTGGTCACAACTGATGCTATTCTAATCATTTTTTAATCTCTTTGAGACTGTAACAGGTTAAGTCTCAGAATAGGAAGAGACATAACTCAGCTTAGTCCACAGGTTTTTACTTGTTCCTTAGCTTCTTTTATTTATTATTTCTATTTTTGTCTTGGTTCCTGTGTTAGAATATGGTCCAGTTTTCAGTTGTTGCTTACATTTTGTTCTTTATTTTGAAAAACTCTATTGGCTTTCTGTGGGTCTTCTTTAAGTCCTGTGAATGTTGCTCATCTCTGAAATACCTGTCAGGCCCTTGAGAAAGTGTCACCACTAATGAAATTTGCAGACATCATCTCATCTGCCAGAGACAGCTGGATCTCTGGGTACTTTGAGATGCATATATCCAAAAGCTTTATTGTGAAGAGAGAATGCAAAGGTGAAATTTACACTGATTTTTTCACTGTTATATTTTCCTAAAAAATATACACATTGGTATACACCTATGGGGAAAGAAATATCCAGATATTCCACACTAAGTGAGAACAGGATAACACTAACTCTGGGTGATCCTCAAAACTTTTGTTTCTGAATGCAGTCTGGCAATAGGTCTAGTTTCTAACAGCAGATCAACTTTCACAACCTGACCAAACGCTGTTTTACTTCTTCTGTGGTTTTACACTAGATGTGACAATATACCATTAGCATTTTGTCAGCCAGGAAAATCTTGACTGTTTCTTAAAACTGGGACCTGTCTCCAAGGCTGTAGCCGGGCATTTGATTATGTTATCAGTAGTGGAAGATATTTATTATGAGTTTTGAGTACCTCTCTTTGCTATCAGCGGATAATTTGCATGTTCTTGATAACTTCCTTTCTGCATGCAGTAGCATAATTTTGCTCAAAGGCACTACGCGAAGATCCTGATCCAGATCCTTGTCTGGTAGAAATTTGAGTTGTTCTGATTATGTTAGTTGAGTTGAATGTTCTCATATATATCATCATGATAAACAAAGCAGAAGAAGTTACAAGCTTATTTATTTGTGCATAAAGAGAACTGCCTTGTATCTGCGCAGTGCTTTTGAGCTGTGTGTAATTAAGCCCAAGTTCTGTGAATGTAATAGCTGGCAATAATTAATACACAAGCATTATGTATGCTCCCCAAAGAAATCCAGAGAAGACTGTTCATCCCATATTTTGGGTCCCACTTCTTCAAAATGATTCGAGTATATATTTTTGAACTCCCTTCCAGAAGGTCTTTAATCCTGACATTTAGTAGGGCAAATTCCAAACTCTTTGCAGACTTCCACTTAACCTCCTCCTTCCTGATATAATAAAAGCACAGGAATAACAGCTTGTTGCTGTTTTTTTTTTTTTTTTGATTGTTTTTTTTGATGTTTTTTGTCATTTCCTCACTTTGCTTCACAGATTTTTAAGTGTTGGAAGGGACCTCTGAAGATTATCTAGTCCAACCACTCTGGTAAAGTAGGTTCTCTCTTCATACAGGAGAAGAGTCTGTCCATGCTGCACAATGGTTTCATTGTGCTTTGAAAGGCTTGTGTGTTACTCTGACCCACAATGTCTTACTGGTGCCAAACTACTTAGAATTAATTCCTTCCCCTTTCTGGCATGGGACCAGGTGGATTTGCCTGCACACAAAATACCATTCAGCTTTCCAGTATGCATTAAAAATATGAGAGAAAACTTTACTAAATGCATTTATATGACATAAATAAAAAAAAATGCTTTACCTGAATATTCACAGAAGAAAAATGAGAAAACCTCCCAAAACCCCTTTCCTCAAAAGATCATGAAGTGCAGATCTTTCCAGTCAGTTGAAGCTCACATATCTGATGTCATAATTCAGTAAGCTGCGTACTGAACAAGAGAACATGTGAGAAAAGCTGTTTTAACAGTACAGTGTTAATATAGGAGTGCTTGTTGAAAACAGCAGTGGCACTTCAAAGGAGTCTTTTAATGAAGAAAAATATAAGGTAGTGAAATTCAGCTATTCAAAATATTCCCAATTACACTTGGTTTTGGTAGAAAGCTTATTTCTCAGTGATGGGCTGAAGATAAGCATTCAGGATATTAACTTATAAATTTTTTTCACAAAAAAACCCAAACCCTGAGAATTGCTCAGTTTACCTCATTTTGAATATATAATATCACCTTCTAGTGCCTTTGACATATATAAGGCATTTAAAATTGTGCTATCCAAATTTATTTTGATGATCACAGGTTTTTAAGAAAATGAAACTTACCTTTTGAAATATTTGATGTTGATTGCATTTATTGCATGATTAAAGCTAGAAGTGTGGTATTACCTGTTTGCAGTTTTGAAGGGTGGAGCTTTTTTAATTGAAGTTTTAGTTGTTACTGTCCATAGGTTTTATTTTTGATGAATGTATGGAGAGTCCTGAGGACAGCCTTCAGTTACAGAGCATTTCTTTTTTAAGGATATAGCATTTCTTTGTTGCGCTGTTAATGTAGTTTAGATCCACATAATGAACTCCTAGTCAACTGAGTCCAAACTTTGGAAATCCTCTTAATTAGTGATCAGCTTAGATGTTGAATACCTTCTTTACTTCATAATTTGACAACAAAACTTCACTGAAATGTTCATCATCAGACCCATTAATCCCTTTTATAGATATCAGGAGCTGTTTCTATGGCTAGCTGGCATATTTGCCATAAGGCTGGCTCTGTGGCATGATTTGATTTCTTGATAAGAATTCACAGTTATCTAATACTTTTCAGTTCAGTCAAGATATCCCTAGGCTAGACACTGTTTTTGCAATATGGATCTTACCGGATAGTAATTCACTATGTGGATTTAAAAAAAAAGGAAAGAATGGACAGACATTCTGTCACATTCAGCAGCTGTAAGAGAGCTGTGACAGTTGAGATGATAAATTTAAATAACAGAATGAAAAGCACACAAAGCCTGCTAAGCATCACTAAAAATAGCAATGCCTGGTTTTATTTTACATTAGAGACCTTTACTAATAGGCATTTGCATTAAGCAGCTGATCATCCTCCTTGATTCCTCATTTGAATCATGATAGTTGCATCTATATGTGTCAGTAGCAGTTTCTAATTGCACTAGGATTGCTGGTTCTTGCACCAGAAATCAGTTTTTGAATGAATTACCAGAACAATTTCTCTCAGCCTACTTTAATCCAAAAATCAGACCATCAGCATAATCAATTAGAATAATTTAGAATATCATTTTCAGTGAATTCTCACGTATGCTTTAAAGGCCAGAGAGGTCTTCTGGTATAAGTTCATACACAGGAAATGAAATTTCATCCAACAGTTCTTCAAACATACTACTAAACTATAGTTGAATAGCATTCCTACCGTTTAAAAAGATACCCGATTTTTAACTAGAGTTTTGAAGGACATTGCATCTCACAGTGCTATATATGAACAACTTCAGCATTTCCTTACTCTTAAGATTTGCCTTTTAAAATCTTTATCTGTCCTTCCCTAATCTCCAGCTATGAAATATGGAGGGAGTATAACCTCTTAGCCTCTCAGATATTCTATGCACAACATACTTGTTTCACAGTGATTTGCAGAAAGCATCACATGTAGTTGTAGTTAGTTTGCAACTATTAAGTGCATTCCTTGTTACATCTATCTATTGGTCTTGCACACAGGATACTGCATACAACTTTCTATTTAGTTTACTTAAATATTTCAACAATAAGCAAAGTAAGAATTGCTATATATCCAAACAGATACAGTCTGTGTTTTGTATTGAGTTCCCTGTTTTGAACAACAGTTTTAATGTCTTGCAGATAAAATCTGTGATCAAATCAGTGATGCTGTGCTAGATGCCCATCTTAAACAGGATCCAAATGCCAAAGTTGCTTGTGGTAAGTTATTTGCTGCATTACTTTAAGTCACAGAACCACAGAATTGTAGGGGTTGGAAGGGACCTCTAGAGGTCAACTAGTCCAACCCCCTGCCAAAGCAGCTCCCTAGCCCAGGTTGCACAGGTAGGCTTCCAGGTGGGTCTTGAATGTCTCCAAAGAAGGAGACTCCAACACGTCCCTGTGAAGCCTGTGCCAATGCTCCATCACCCTCATTGTGAAGAAGTTCCCAAATACATTTGTGCAGAACTTCCTACGTTTCCATCTGTGGCCATTTCCCCTTGTCCTATCACCATACACCACTGAGAAGAATTCAGCTTCATCCCTTTGCCTCCTGCACTTTAGATATTTATAGACAAGGATTAGATACCCTGAGTCTTTCTTCCTTTTTTCAAGTTACTGCTCTCTTATTTCTAATGTGTTGGCAAAGAGCTCGTTGTCGAATGTAGAATCATTTTACTCTCAAATACTATATTAAAAAATACAGTCTTCAAGAGAAGGAGAGATGAGAAGAAACAGCAGAAGTTCTTATAAAGGCTGAAGCAGCAGAAGGTAGTAACTTCCAGAAGGGTGGGAGAGCTGATATTAAGAGCAGACTGAACATTCTGAGGAGAAATATACTATAATGAAATCTAGTCTATTTTTGAAAGAATATTTGAATGCCTTGCTAGACAGTACATATGTTTAATAAAGTACTAATTTTGTAGTCTTAGTCTCTATGACTGCTTATTTTCATATTATCTCCTCAAAGAATTGTATCACCAATCCTCACCTAATTTTCTCATTTTAACTAAACTCCAGCTTCAAAGACTTCGTCCTTGAGCTGGAGTTAAATTGTCAGAATAGTTGGCCACTGATAAGCATTATTTAACCTCAATGTGCCTTAGAATAATTAAGGATTAAATGGACACAAATCCTGGTTTAATACCACATTTCCCTGAACATCTCTACACATAACTCAGTTATGCTGAGTGCTTTGATTTTTACGTTTTTGAGTCCGGCATACTCTCCTTTTTCATGCTTTCAGACATGATGAAACAAATTGGTCATAGAAGGAGGTTAATATTGCCAAAAATATACATAAAAATACCAGTGCAGTTTATACCCAGTAGATTTCTCTAAGTCATCATAATCACAAGCATAGTCATTTGTCTCAGTGGGCTGGTGATTCTGCTACTGTTAACGCTGCTTCCATCTCCATTTTCAGAGACGGTATGTAAAACAGGAATGGTGTTGCTCTGTGGGGAGATCACATCTCGTGCTATTGTGGATTACCAGCGAGTGGTCCGAGATGCAATTAGACATATTGGCTATGATGATTCAGCTAAAGGTTGGTGACAAAAATTCATGAAATCCTTGAAGAGCAAGCAATAGGCAACTGCAAACAGGTCTGTCAGCACTTTCTTATGTGGGCTTATGCAAGCCCGATAAAAACCTCAATATCCTGTGTGAAAGCTACTTAGGTGGTGCTACATGAAACACTTTCTGGCTTTATCCCAGTAAGTAGAAAAAATAGTGTGTATTTGTTAAAACTGAGAAGGAGTGGGCAGAATATACTTCGAACTGTGAACATGAACCATGGAACCTACCACTGACTTAAACCTGCAAGAACTTGCATCTGTTATGTGGCAATCTGATGCACCTTGGTGAGGAAAAGAGGAAACTTAGGTTTGTAATTACATATAGATACTGTAGTGGCATACAAAATT
Source organism: Cyrtonyx montezumae (assembly GCF_038088225.1). Taxonomy (NCBI): domain Eukaryota; kingdom Metazoa; phylum Chordata; class Aves; order Galliformes; family Odontophoridae; genus Cyrtonyx; species Cyrtonyx montezumae. The sequence goes on along the minus strand of NW_027072045.1, from coordinate 20,662,417 downwards.
ATTGGGAGACTCTGCATTCTACAACCAATACCTACAATGAGGAGCATATAGTCCAAGTCAGATTTTTATTTTGTACAAAGGACAAAAAAGGCGAAACAATGTAAAAACCAAACATATTCCACTACCTAACTTGCCACGAACCTCTTAATATCATACAAATATTCCAAGAGTACTGTTACAATAAATGTATCTTTTCAAAGCTTTTGTTTAAAAACTGCTGTCAACTGCAATCCTTTAATAGCTGTCAAATTTCCAGGGAGACTGCTGTAGCAGTGTATCAGCAGGTTACCTACGTCATGACTTAGCAGCAGGATTCTCCAAATATACTGACTAATCTATTATTTTATACATCTGATTTTTATCTTAATTGACAAAATTATAAGGACAGATATAGTGAACAACAGATGCTATAAAAAAGTAAAGATAAAGCTAAAATCATTGCACACTGACATGGTTTTCATCTTGGTATAGCCTACTTAAAAGAAGGTGATGAGGATTCAAGTGGATCATATGCACGTGGACATGTACACGTGCTTTATTAAATGAATGTTAGCAGTAGTTATAAGAAATGCTTAATTTGGAAAAAAAAATCTCTTAATATACCCCAGGCCAAAGGTGCAAAAATTTGCTATGATTGTATTCAAGTCTTTGAATTTCTTTTTTAAAATCTTCTTATTGATCTTTGAATGTAAAGAAATTTCCCATCCCCAGGTTTTCTGTGAAGTGCAAATCTTTTTTTTTTCCAGTCATACAAAATCTCATGAGAGATTTAGGTACATACACTGATTTACATGTACTCCAGAAAGCAAGTTCTTCAATTGCTGAAAATATCAGCTCATAGGAATTTATAAAGAGGTTTTTAATACTGTTTGTTTGGGAGGGGCTTATCATTTACTTTGTTTTGTTTTGGTTTTTTTGACTACTTATCTCTAGTTAGCTGTTCCTAACTGGCACACAGTGCCAATCCAAGGGAAAACAAATAGTACCAATCAATAAAAATAAACCCTACACAACCTACCACCTCTGCCACAAAATTTAAGTCTACTGTAAGTTAGACTATGTATTCTAAATATGGTATCCTTCAGAATGTAAATTTTGCTATGTGGTTCCATATTACTGTCCATCAAGTCCAGTTCCTGGCTCCACACAACTGTGACAAAAAAGAACATCACTGTTCTTTCTTTTTTTTTTTCCAAATAGGTTTTGACTACAAGACTTGCAATGTTTTAGTAGCACTGGAACAGCAATCACCTGATATTGCCCAGGGTGTTCATTTACACAGGGATGAAGAGGATGTTGGTGCTGGAGATCAGGTAGATTTGACATCACACCTGAAATATCAAAAATATTTGAATGGGAAGGGCTTACCTCATCCCACTACCATATTTTCTAAAGCAGAACCCATCTGAAGATTTGCACACTTCCATCTTGGTCTAGGCCAGACTAAAAAAGCCATATCCTAATTAAGACAGGTAGAAGTTATTTGCAGGCAGCCTTTTTGCTGGTGTTTATTATGGCACTCAACATAAGCCAGGAGAGCTCTGTCACTTTGTAATAGTTAGGGTGCATTCTTTAGATCTTCACAAGAATTTCTGCTTACATTTCTTGTATTTTTGTTGACTAGTTTTGGATGCTTCAGACCATTCATATTGCAGCCAGACTTGTTTTGTAAGATGAAATAAGCAAAGGACCTTAGCACTTTCACAAAGCTCTTGAGATTTTGCACAGCAAAAAATTTGGCAGTGTTTCAACTGTCTGCAGCATTAGTAAAATGAAGGCAAATGTGCCAGAGTACTTATAATTCTCCTTTATTTCCCAGGGGCAAAGATCTGTTTTATTATAATAGGTACTCTTCATAATTAAAGTTGTCCAAGCTCCATTTCTGTGAGCTAAATAACATGTGTAGATAATTACAGTGTGTTCCCAAGAGAAAGATGCTAACATAAAAACTCCATAATCTGACTGATGCCTGTATGAATGAATTTAACATTTACAGTAGTTCTCATTAGTAGTAATATCTAGTTTATAACAATGCTGTTGAGAACCATAAATGGAGATATCAGAGTAGAGGAGCCAAGCTAATATTGTTAAAAAAAACGCTTGAGGACAAATATTTAATGCTTTTATGCTGTCATGGGGACAAAGGGCTACGCGAGAAGAAAAGATTTCTGACTTTCTTCAGCACTAGCATGATGTCCTCTCCCATTCCAACTGAATGCCTGTCATTAGCTTTGTATCACAACATACACTGTGTGAGGAGAAAGAAAATGATACAAACTCTACTTAACAAATAATAATGTGATACAGGAAGCATTTCTTTTCTGAAAGAGTGGTCAGGCACTGGAATGGCCTGCCTAGGGAGGTGGTTGAGGCACCATCCCTAGCGCTGTTCAAGAAGCGTTTAGATGAGGTGCTAAAGGACTTAATTTAGTAGTTGGGTAGAGATAGTGATAGGAGGATGGTTGGACTAGATGATCTTATAGGTCCTTTCCAACCTTATGAACTTATGAACTTATGAACAGTAGTAGAAGCTGTGACCAGAAGCATATTATACTGTAGTGCAAACCTGACTCAAGTGCCTTAGCTGTTGAATTGTGATTCCTTTGTGTACCATTCAAATTCCATTCAGCTGAAAAGTCAGATGTGAACTTCAGTGTGAGTTAGTACCAGCCTAAGCCTCTACAATCTTTATAGAGTAGTAAGAACAACTTTTGTATATCAGAGTGGTCCAGAAATTGTTTAACTCAGAGAGATCTTTTTTCAGTATTTTTTTTTCCACCCAATCTTCCTAGTTTTTGTCTGGGTTTCCAACTTAACATGTAAACCCTCAGGACTTCTGTGAAAAATTCTTGGAGCACAGTTTGTTTCTCATTTTGCTATAACGTGTTGGAACCTGACCTGAATTTAGGCTTCTTAGACTATGCTGTAAAATAGTAGAAAGTAAACCTGAGGGTGCTGTTTGCTTTTTGTTTCAGACAGAATCTCACTGCCTTTGGTTGTGGTTCTTTTTAACAGCGATTGAAATCTCTCCTCTCCTCCTGTAGGGTTTAATGTTTGGTTATGCAACGGATGAAACAGAGGAATGCATGCCTCTAACAATTATTCTTGCTCATAAGCTGAATGCCAGGTTAGCAGAGCTGAGGCGCAACGGAGAGCTTCCATGGCTGAGGCCTGACTCCAAGACACAGGTAAAAGTTGCTGTCATGCTGGTTTCTCTCCTTTACCAACAGAGCACCAATCCTATCAGGTACTAATAGTTCTTGAAAATTATCTCATCTTTCTTTTCCAAAGCATTAGATATTCTTAAAGAAAAAGTAAATGGTATTTAGAGTACCAAGATTGCTACTGTATAAGCTACAAGTAGCAGGTAAAGAATTTCCACTGCTTACAATACTCTCCTCGACTGTTGGAAAATGGTTAACTTGTAGTTAAGTGCTAATAGCAGTCTGATACAAGTGAGGGAACATTTAATCTTTTAGACCTAAGCGTTCAGTGCTGGTTGAAAAAAAGCAGCAGAAAAACTGAAGGCCGGTCTTTTTGAAGAACTGCTAAGAACGTAGATTTCTGAGGTGCAGGAATTCTGCTGGAAATCTCTACCAGAAGATGCCTTTTGGACAATTTCACAGTAAACCAAATAGACAATAGCAGATTTTCTTTTTTTCCTCCCTTAATGCATAAAGGAAGAATGAAGAAGTAAGGCTAATTTCTCCTACTGTGGTAAAAAGATGAGTACAGATCATTAAAATGTCAGCACAGACACTTTGCTACAGTTTTTTCTCTTTGAAATAGCATAGCATGAGTTTGGATACATTTTACAGCGATTTTTTTTGTTGTTTTTTTCCCTTCCCCCTGCTTTGTTCAGGTCACTGTTCAGTATATTCAGAAGAATGGAGCTGTCATACCAGTGCGTGTCCATACTATCGTGATATCAGTACAACATGATGAAACCATTTCTCTGGAGAATATGCGCAGAACCCTGAAAGACCGTGTGATTAAAGCTGTTGTCCCTGCAAAGTACTTGGATGAGAGAACTATTTATCACCTTCAGCCTAGTGGACGATTCGTTATTGGAGGACCTCAGGTTTGCATTTATTTTGATGTTTCTATCAGCTTGTTGTTGCCAGTGGGTTTATTCCTTAACAGAGAAGCTCAGCTTGCCTGGCACATCCACTCTACATTATGAGAAGAAAGCTGTCTAATGGAAGTTCTAACTGTGGCTGTAGATGGGAGAGGCAATCAGGGTTTCACGTGCTGTACTCCAAAGTAAGCTTTGAGGGCATGGTCGTGTCATTCACTGCGTTGTGACTTAGGAAAATGAGTTGGGTCAAATTTAACATAGTGTTTGCAACATACAGTCCAGCTTTGGGTTTCATAGGCCTGAATTCAGCACTGTATGAAATAATTCTCATTGAATGTACACCTCACAGAGATAGACAAGAGTAGGTTTACATCTTGTACAGTGTACATGATTTTCATATCAATATGGCTTGAACTGTTCTACCCCACAACAGTGAGTGCTGAAGTGCTCATCTGTTCTCAAGATCAGTCCTGTCAAACTGCTCTGGTGAGAAAACTAATGTTGCTTTTGCTTTATCTAGGCAGTGTGGGAACAAGGAGGGATAATTTGATCATGCTCTTATAGAAGTCAGACAGAACTTTCACACTCTGTAGGATTGAGACTTCTGAGATTTAGTTTCTGAAAGCAGTTTCACAGTTTTAAGTTCTTGCCTTTGTCACAGCAAAATTCCAAAGCTCCTTCCTGAAATTAGATGCAAGTTCCTAACAACTCCAAATAAACTTGTTGGTGTTGTCATTTAAATTCATTCATTTTCTGAAATTTACCAGAAATATTTCTGTGGCTGTCTTTACATTAGTGCCATACAACAGGTAGGAAGAAGTTAACCATTGCACTAAAAACATTTTTGTGTAGCTAAATGAATTGTATCACCATAACTTCATGTATTGTTGGTGTTCTGGATCAAAGAGAAGTGGGCAGCTGAAAGTGAACTGTAACTAGGAAAAAAAGCTACTTGTGTAACAACGGTAGCTACAAACTTAAGAGAACTACACAGAGAAAATGTTTGAGGTGTGCACTGAACTATACCCACTTAAAAGGGAAGTTTTATTACCCATAAGCCAAACAGCAATCTCTTGTTGGGAAACTGTATCTCTTATGTTTGCAGGTACAAACACAGCTATGTTGCATTACGTGTTTGCAGCTTTTTGAACCTACATAAGTTTACTTAGTATGGGTCAGTCTGCTCGTGCGTCCATGGCCTTACAAGCACTATCATCAGTGGACTTGTGCAATTTATGATAGTGTTGTGGCAATCAAAAAAAAAAATATTTCCCCATCTGCTATCTCTGGAGCTTTCTGGGTACCAGTATGTTTTGTTTTGAACAAAACAAGATATGGAAGTCTATCTTAAACTTCATCTCTGTTATCTACGGATGAAATTTGACTCACTTGGGATCTTCACATTGTTTCCGAGTCCAGTGATAACCTTGAACTCTGTACTCGTTTTTTGCTGGTATCACGGTTTTCCCAACAGCATCATCTGATGGTAGCATGAGGTTATTACAGCCCTTCATAGAGTGCAGAAGATGCTTTTGTGGGCACTTCCAGACTCTTCTAAAAGGTTTTTTTAATGTATCCTTTTTACCTATCCATTTCCCTTCCTCTCAGTCAGTTCTGTCCTCAAGTCATTGTGGCATATAAGGTGTTCTCACTGCACCTGTCTGTGCTGTCAGAAATTAATGTTCGAGTCAAACTATAAGAACCTAGAAGGCGTATTCATATGAAGATCTTGACAGAATGGGAAAATAGTGCCAAAGGTTTTCTTCTTTATGTAAGCTTAGTCTTCCTATGAAGAACTTTGACTTTCCACTTGTTTGCTATGCAAACATTCCAGCAGGTGAATTTTACTAGCATGATATTCTCCACAAAAAGAATTTCAAACCTACAGGCGGAGGCTGAATGTCAAATATTGAAGTATTTATTAGGTTTGAGGTCAGACAATTGCTCAGAAATTGATCAATAAACTGAGATTGAACAAAAATATGAGGTACTTGTAAGGATGCAATCAGGATAGCTCTATCTACCTACTTCTCCGTACCTGTTGTGTAGGGTTTAAATAAGTATGTAGATAATATGAAACTAGACATATTTCTAGCACATAATTTTCTGACAGTTTCTGTAATGATACCACATCAGACGTGTTGAGTGCTAGCAGCCATATAATGTGGTATAAGGTTGCATAGGCATACCTTTTAGTGGTAAATAATAACTATATTGCATATTATTCACACAACTTCAGATTTCAGCCATAAGATATGAAAACCTGGTCTACTTAGATTTCAAATGAGCATAAAATCTTCCACTGGTTCAAATATGTCATGTAGCTTGCGAACAATACTCTGTATTCAGTTTGAGTGTTGCAGATAGGTCAATTGCAAACCAAAATTTCTATATTATACCTATGCTTTTGAAACAAACACTTAATGCTCTAGCTACTTATGTGTGAAATGCTTTGTCTGACTACCAAACACCATTCACAACTGACTTGTCCTACAAATCTGGCTTTAAAGAACACATAGCCACCGTTGTAACAGAGTGAGATGAGTTTATCCCCTTCAGCTATCACAAAATAATCTATAAATGGAGAACTTCCTTACACACTATAGTCTTCTAAAAATTGCATAACTTTGTATGAAAGTTATAAAATTGTAAAATGTAAAATGTTCCAACTCTTTTACTGATTCAGGGTGATGCTGGCGTTACTGGACGAAAAATCATTGTGGATACGTATGGTGGTTGGGGAGCTCATGGAGGTGGTGCCTTCTCTGGCAAAGACTATACAAAGGTGGACAGATCAGCTGCCTATGCAGCCCGCTGGGTGGCCAAATCTCTTGTCAAAGCTGGACTCTGTCGCCGTGTTCTGGTTCAGGTACAGTTTTGCTTATTGTTACTCTTCTCAGAAAGGTTGTACCTTTCCAGCCTTACCTTTAATAACCATCATACCAGACACTGTACTGGCAACAGACTCAGTGATGGACTGCAGCAGATGGAAGCAAGACTTTCTGATAGCCACATTACATCTCCTTGAAGCTAACCCTTTTTTGCTTAGCTTTCCTTTTATTAACTCCTCTTCCAGACATTTTCTGAGCTAAACTATTTGATGCTTACTGTCATGGGAATGAGTATGAGTAATGGGGCAGAAAATTATCCAGGGACGCAAGCATTTAAAAAAATTTCCTTTTCTCTGTAAATACACACTGTGCAAATACAGGGCAGTCTTCCTAAGAAGCATCTTGAATGAGTGCTTTTAACTTTTGCACACTCATTCCTACCGGAGTGCAATGCTTATTTGCTAACTATGCTGTATTTTTTGCCACAGGTTTCTTATGCCATCGGAGTAGCTCAGCCACTCTCAATTTCACTATTCACTTATGGAACCTCTCAAAAAACAGAAAAAGAGCTGCTGGATATTGTGCACAAAAACTTCGATCTTCGGCCTGGAGTTATTGTCAGGTACGAAAGCACACAAATAAGGAAACACCTCGGTGATCACATCTTACAGCTGATTTCTTACAGAACTGTTAGATGTTACAGAATAAAACTAATTCTTTTAAGCTAGCACAGGACTGTTCCATGCACTTCTATAGAGACTTTTTGTCAGACTTCATAGTTGATAGTTTCTATGAGGCACCAGCATACCACACATTTTAAGATGATAGACACTGCATTCAAGTATCATATACTTTCAGCCTTTGACCTTACATACTATATGGAACTGACACATGTAATGCTGTAACATCAGGTAAAGCACAGCAATGACATCACAATAGCAAAGTCCTAGGCTGGAACAAGCAAGGATATACTCAAATATTGTAGTTAGGAACACAGAAACAAAAGTGAGAACCCACTTACCTTCAAAAGTTCTCAGGTATACCAGGACCTCTAACAGAAAGCATTTACCACCACTGCCAACCCTTAAATGAGGTCTGGGAAGGAGTAGATCCTGGCTCCACCCCTTCCAGTCACTCAGCTGCGTTGTGTGCACCTGAACTACCCTGGGTTGGCCCTGCCTACCCACCAGGTGCTCCATCACTGGTTCAATCCCTGACTTGGCATTTCTGCTACAGTATATATATATATATATATTTCAGCTTATTTTGCTAAGAAAAATAAATAGGCTTTATTTTATGAAATGAATGGAATGTACCTCTTTTCTGTTGAAATTCACATTTTCTGTAGCCCCTAAAGGAGTTCACATTTATATTTTGTTGTAAGTTTTATGGTTTGGGTCCCTTATGATGACTGTGGCCAGCATGTCAAGGGAGGTTCTCTCCAGCCTCTACCCTGCAATGATGAGGCCACATCTGGAATTCTGTGATTCTCTGACTTAGTTTACATTTGGACACAATCACTGATATGTTTACATCTTCAAAATATGCTTCCTAGAAGGAGGATATGAACTGGATGTCTATGTCAGAATTATATTAATAAATACCATGAATATTATAAGAGAAAGAATTTAATTATTATTATTATTTTTTTAATTATTCACACAGGGATTTGGATCTAAAAAAGCCCATTTACCAGAAGACTGCATGTTATGGTCACTTTGGAAGAAATGAATTCTCATGGGAGGTGCCTAAAACACTTGTGTTTTGACCCTTGTAGTCCATTTTTAGAAACAGAAAGGAAGAGAAGTTTACTAAGACAATGATGCTTCCAAAAATCAAATTTGACAGCCTTGCATTCAACCAAAGGAATTTTAGGTTTTAAATGGGAAGAAAGAAAAGGATATTTTCTTGGAAATATATATATATATATTTTAGCCCTCAGTATCATTCATTATCTAAAATATAAAAGGCAGAATCTTGTTTTTAATCAACATATGACAACAAAACAGAATTTACTTTTTATTGCTGCTCCGTTGGTTCCTTCGATAAAGGTAAAGTATGACTCAGGTACTCAAACCAGTGGCTGAACCTCAAACCTTCCATGGGCAAAAGAATGGATGACTTTCCCAACTGACTGACAATTAACAAATCTCTTGCCTATAATTAGACAATGGAAAATTCTGGGGTCCAATTTCCTTACTGGAGCTAGCATTGCATATAGCTGGGACTGCTTTGATGGGATAAGGCTGGATATCACATAAGTGTATCTTGACCTCTTTTGTGGAAGATGTTACCAGATACATATTTAAATCTCCTTCACCAAGTATGTGCTGTTACTGTTGTGTTTCAATTACCTGTGTTTTTGAAACGTGTTCTACTACAAAACAATCATACAATAAAAAGCTTTTTCCTACCATGCATGTAAGGGTGTCTGTTTTTCTGTTTTCTAGCTTTACAGTGTAACAGTCCGCTCCACCTTGCCTCTAATAATCTTGTAGGATTTTAGTTTATTAACGTGATTAAATTTTAATGGCTTTTGGAATTGTGATATGAATTCATATTTAACTACATTTGTGATTATTATTTAATCCTTATTATTAATAGAAACTTGAAAATGTATTACATTTTTAACTCTTCAGTTTGCATTTGACAGTATTCTCCACTGTTTGCTCCCAAGTGTTAGCTTTATTGCACAGAGTAATATATTTTATCTAAATTTGAAATAAAATAAAAAATGCAGAGAAAAAAACTGCAGAATGTCATACACTGTGAGGCTGACATTTGGACCACTATCCAGCAGTCTCTCCTCAAAGAACTAACCACTAGATGGCTGTGCATCCCTCCACAGCTGAAGGAGTAAGTCTGTACTGAAAGCATTCCAACATTTGTGCAGGTACTCGGCTGCTAAATCTGGGTACCAGCACCCCCACTGCTGATGGAGCCGGTGGCTGCTTTGCCTTGTACCAGCTCTGGGTACCTGGTGAGTATGGTGGGTTAGGTACGAGTGAGACTGATGACATGGATGTTGTTGCTGTGCTATTGCATTATATTGTCCTTTAAAGTAACAGAGTAAGTAAATTGTTTGTGAAGGACCACAAATTAATCCCAGGTTTGTTTAGTTCAGGATGACGTGGGTCCTTTATCCTCTGTGACAAGTTTTGTTTGTCAACAGGCAACAAGGACGAGCTTAATGCTACAGTACAAGGTTCACCTACACACGGCCCCAAGAATCATTACACTCTAGCTTTATGATTTAATCAGCAGCTTGTTAGGTATTCTGCCCTGGACAAGTCCTGCCAAATCATGCTTCTGTCCAGATTGACTTTCGTTGCATAGTGTCACCCAAACAGATGTTGAGGTGGAGAGTACCTGACTGTGATGACTGTTAAAGAAAAACTGTCATTTATTCTCTTCTTTCAGTCTGTCACAAACACAACTGTATGTTCAAGCTAGAAGATTTTCCACTCCATAAATCATACTAATGTGCTACATGAACTGTGAGATGAGCAAAATGAGTAGTAGATTTGTGTGTAGCATCCTATCACCTCAGGACTTAGAGCATTAATCAGTGGGCTTTATCAGACCCCTGTACACATTTTGGCAGAAAAATATCTTAATGTACAGCTGCACCTTAAATAATTGGCAAAAATTTTCAAGATAATTATTTGCCAGCTCCATATTGCTGATCATTCAAGGAGGAAGATTGTTGTGGGTGCATAAGCCTCAAAAACATAAATTGCTTGGGGCTAGGTCCTATCAGTCTGCCTAGAAACATAAGCTTTGGTTTTTGGTATTAAAAAGTTGTTTTGATAGTGAACTTTTGCCTATCAGTAATGTAAACAGGCTTTTTTTTTTTTTTTTTTTTTTTTTTTTTTTTTATGATTAACAAGGCTGTCGCCATTCATGCTGCCATAGAACTGTCTTGTGGATTTGTGTTATGGTTACCTGCATCCCTTTATTGAGTCCTCTCTGAGACAAAGACAAGACAGCACATTTTGTCAGCACAGTGGAGGCCCTGCCATTGGCTTCCACTGCTTCAGGATCTCCTAATGGACTATACTGCAACTAAGAAGCAAACAAGGAAATAATATAAATACAAAGACACCTGAAAGACTGCTGTATAAATAAATAAGTTTCACAACCTGACATGAAAGCAGAAAATCTCTGTTTTAACCAAAACAAATATCTGCAGAAAGAAAACGAACTGTTCAATGCTAACAGTAACAAGAAGAATCATTAAGGAATTTGGTGGTGGTGGTGTGTCTGGAGGGGTTGTTTCTTAAAATGTCTGTGTGATCCCTAGGAAAGATGATGAAAAGCACAAAATGTGAGCTGTAGGTTGGCTACATACTTTCAGAGGCCCAAGAGCACACTTGATGTTTGGAGTGCTGGGACAGCCTGGTGAGCCTGCAGGGTCTGTGTGGCAGGCGCTGGGTGAGAGGCTGGGCACTGACACCTGCCCTCTGCAAAAGGGGTGGTCAGCCAGTCACTGGTAGCATGTCAGCAGTATCTGGATCACTGAAGTAATCTGCTAGTAAAAGGTAGAAATGATCAAATGATCGAGTAGTAATTTTGCTAATTAATTGCCATCTTCTACGAATGGATATAAGAATGTACAAAGTTTGTGGACATGTTAAAAAAAATACAAACTACGTCTGGAAGTACCATGCTCCTGATATGATATACTTAGAGAACAGGTTCATGTTTTCAGAATTTTGTGGGGTTTTTTTCCTGCATGGGTCACTGCTTTGTTTATATAACGTGGGCTGGAAAACATATGGAAACTGGAAGCCCTCCTTCCTAAGTGGCTAAACTCGGGATGCCACCAGATAACAGTGCACAGCTCCTTGATCCAAATCTATTTAGACATTGTCTGCTGTTCTGAGCTTTCTCTTGCAAAGTGAGATAGAGGGTTGAGGCCCTTCAGTGCAATCATGTCTTCTAGATGAATGTGCACGTGTTAGACCGCTAACTCGGGAGATGGATATATCAACAGAGGGAGACAGGAAGAGAACAAGAGCAGGAAAGCATGCGCTAACCAAGTTTATAATACAACAGTAACTAATCCAAAGCCAGCCCATCACAGTGCTGTAACAAGACCCTCCCCTTGCCCTCCTCAAAGCACTCAGCCGATTGCCAGTGACTTCCCAGCAGCTTAGGCAATACTGCATTCACACCCGGTGCTGGTGCCAGGCATAGTGCAAACAACCAGCCACCTACTTACATGTAGCAGTCTGCCTGGCTCCAACACTTAAGCTTCCAGGCTCCACCAGCAGCAGGTAGCCAGCCCCTGATCTCCTGCAGCAAAAATGCCGTTCGGCTCCTTCCCGCTTTGGAGAATGCTGTTTTTTGTAAGTTTAGCAGGGTTTCTTTCAGGTGAGGTAATATTGTTTTTCGATATGAATAAAATTTACTTAAAAATTGTCTATCTTACGGAAAGGAAATATCCTACTTGGGAACCCAGCCCCAGGTAGCCACTAGTATGCAATTAGATTGCTGACTGTCTGTGCAGTTTAGTGACATTTAAGATCCAATTGCCGCAGGAATACAAGGCAGCGTTAGAACTGCAGCTCAGTGGCACAATTCTCATAAACAAGTACTGTTATGTGAAATTTGGGATTTATGTGGACGCCATAAGGGTTTACTAAACAACTACATATACACATATCTGTATGTCTTTCAGATTTGTCTGAAACTGGAGCTTTTGCCAGTCAGAGTGACTGTGACAGTACAACCATAGACAATGTGACTCAGAGCCTTCAGGTAAGAGGACAAAAGCTGTGCAGTTCCATGCACTCCTTCTGCTGGTGGTAGGGGCAGCAGGGCCCTGTGGGGTATACCCGTGTGGTGGGATAATCTTATGGGAGAGCACTGCCAGCGTCTTCTTTGTCTGCTCCTGTACATGGGGGCAGGGGAGGAGATGGAAGAGCAAACTATGAGTACAGGTATTGACCTGATGTGTCATTGATCCTACTACTGCTAGTCAAAAATGGCATTATACATGTATTTTTCAATTTTACTTTGCTTCACATATACAGAGGGGCTTGCACATGAATAACCATCTCTTTTATCTCTTGTGTAATGTTTTCAACCCTTAAGTAGTGTTAAATATATCAAATGCAAATGAAGCCACTGAAAGCCTCTGCTTGATGACTGTACCCTAACTTCTATGGGATAAGTATGCCATAATGGAGAGACCAGCCAGTTAACCTTGGCAGAAATGGTAGAAAGAGTATTTCTTTAAGGTATATGTGACCAATGTTCATCACTTGCACTGATGTCTCTGAAAGTTTCATTATACATAGTTGACAAGTGCTTGAGGACAGAGGGCTGAGAGCTGGACTTCCTCTTATGTCTAAGTACAAACGAATTGGTGTCTATTATAGAGATGGCAGTCACTTGTGGAGTTTCCCACAGTTTTTCTCTATCCACACATATGCGTAGGCACATACATATGGACTGAAAGACATACTCATACTTACATAGAGCAACAGCTAGATAAAACTACAGAAATTTCTTTGTTTACACACTTTCACAAATATCTACATTTACTTACACACAGAGGAAGTCTGTGAGACACTAGCATCCAGAGACAGGAATAACAAACCAATGTATTATGCAGAAAGAAGGTAAATACAACTGTTTACAAAGAAATCTTCTGTCAGTCCCAGTATGAAGAAAGAACCCTATCTATTCCTAAATTAATACCAAGGCTTTTCCTATTCAACATATTGTTTTTTCCCTTCTAACTCCATAGAAATATTCAACATGCATTCCTGAAATGGCCAAAAAAGATGGACGAGTTTCACTCAATCGCCTTATCTGGATACTGAAAGACAGTCTTAATCTTCTTCAACCTGTTCAAGATAAATGTGAGGCCCCTACTGCAGCTACACTTCTCTTTTTTTTTTTTTTTTTTTGAGTGTTGAACAAAGCAGCAGTGAAGATACTATGGGATTTATTTTTTTTTAAACTGCAGTCAGCATGAGCTAAGCCTCTGCATTTCTTGAGTGAAAAAAAATAATAAAAAAAAGGGAATTGTGAGAGATGGGTTGCTTGTTGGTGCTCTGGCAAGCATCTGGGAGGCAGGGCAGCCCTGTGGTAGTTCTGGGCCTGGGAGCGGGCACCTCAGCCTTGTTGTTCTGGGACATGCTTGGGTAGTTCTAACTCCAACAGCACTGAATGTTGCTGCTGTGAATGCAAAGGCCTGACCCTCCTTTAAAGCATAACTAGGGCTGTCAGGCACCTTGTTCTCACAGCAACGAGTGATGGAAAAATTGGGGATTGACAAAATAAAAAAAAAAATGTTTTAGAGCAAACAAAAATGCCTGCTTTGCCGAAGCCAGGTAGTGGAAAGTTATTACCCACACCAGGTCAGTGACTATGCATATAGTTTGGTTGGGAAGAGACCTGTCTACCCATTTTCATTTTTTTTTTTTTTCATGTTTTAAACTCGTGTGAAAGTTTGCAAGCATCTACCTCAGTGCCCGCAGCCTCTAGCCCCTAAGAATGGTGGGATAGTGTGCGTCACTATCGGCAAAACTGAGTACTGCAAACCCATGTGCAACAAGGTAATAGTCATAGTTCACTGCTACTAACTCTCTGATTTTATTCATTAATTTATACATGCTTATTATCGTGTACTGCTTTATTTTCTAGTGACACTTTATTCCCCTTTAGGACAGGGAGAAGTTGTAATGTTTGTATTGACCTTTGCTGGCTGAATGTTTCTTCACTTATTGCTACTGTGATGCATGCTGACTTGTGCTTATTCCATCCCTGTTCCCCAAGGGTTATGACTTCTCGTTCCTCAGAAGAAGCAGGCTGTATGAAACCTGTGGTAGTACCACTGGGTTCACCTGGACTACTCAGCTGACTGGGGAGCAGACACTGGCTGTCTGTGAACGTGAGTAGTTCTCAGACACCTTAGCATGGGGATGCGGAGCTCAGAGAGGGGATAAAAAGGAGGAAAGAAGGAGGAAAAATCTCCTTAGCACATGTGAGTCTGTGAGAGCTGACGCTGGACTGGCCTCATCTGATCAGGTACAGGACCAGAAAGCTTGCTAGTTTTAAAACCACCACAAAGGTCTGCACTGGTGAGCATTGCTATTTAAATTTGGACTAGCAAAAAGCACTTTACCCATTATGTTTGTGGGATGCTGCATCTCGACACAAATGTTGTGAGGCACAGTGACTGTGTAACCAGCTGGCCTGGCAACATCAGGACGAAGCTGCAGTTTATCTTGCAACTGTACTCAAAGTACCTCAGCCGAACTGGCCACCACCTGCACTACTTGCTCTGTGTACACACAATAAAACCCAGCAGCTGTTCCCAACCAGCAGTATGATCATGCCACATGGCAGCCCAAGGGTTCTAAGTATGCTTTCATTGCTTCCAGAAAGCAGTCCATGACCCGAAACATCTGTCTGAATCTGCTATTGCCATAATTTAAAAATAAATATTCATGAACACACGTACGGAAGAAGACCAACCTTTCTCCTGCGTTTCATGTGAAGTACTTTACTGTTGTCTGTACACTGTTACTAGAGCAGTTTATTTCCTAAGGCTTGAAAAAAAACAGTTCTGTAGCCACTTTTACTCCAAGTTGAACCTCCTAGTCTGGAAAATGGGAATGCTGGTTATTGTTTAAATTCAGGACAAATACACCCATGTTTAGCTGAGTAATTCAGCTGCTTTTTTTCACTTTGATCTTTCCAGCCTCGGAGAGGGCCGTGAGTGGAGCTGAATCTGCCTATTTCCCTGACAACAGCAGCTGCCTGCACACACTAGCCTACAGCGAGCCTGAGCAGACAAACACCTTCCTTGGAGAGCTTGCTAAGCAAGGCATAGACACCTCCAACCACGACAAGGAGGCAGACTGTCTAATATGCGGTTATTAGCAGGATGGGCTGGCAGGCACAGCATGCTTTTACCACTGACCAAGTGGCTGGCTGTGGTTGGATGTATTTTAACAAGAAAAGCTGAGCAGTAAAATCCCTTCTAAGACCTGTAAACATACAGCTTGGGTTTAGTTAAAAGATTAGAGATCAGAGTCACCATTTGATCTCAGCTCTTGGGGACAGATGCATACGCTAAATCTAGTCACATAGCTCTAGTATATGCTCATAGTAATTGCATTCAATTGATGCAGTCATTAGTTAAACACAATAATTGTTTTCAAAGATCATCTTCTGTAAAGAAAGACCACTTTTATGGAGGAAGAGTTATACTTTTAGCTGCTTTCACAGTTGTCAATTAATCACTGTTGTTGCTTTGGTGACCAATAAAACCATGCAAGTCACAACTACCATGGCTATGGGAAACAACTCCATGCATGCGCCTGTGTGCTTGGGGGTGAAATCAGACTGTGTGTAAAGGTGTTTGGGGTGCTGTGGCTCACACCAGCTAAGAACACGAAGCTCTGCAGTTTGCTGGCAGAACAGCTCAAAAATCTTTCCATTTGTATTTATAAGCCTGAGGATGCCCCACACAAATACGTACAATTAACCACAGTTCAGAGCATTTTTAGCATTCTAAAAGCGCTCTGTGTTCCTGCTGCAGAATCTAGATACAATAGCAGGAAAAATGCAACATTTCAGTCCAGCACAATATGTGAGAAATGGGATCGCTCTATATTATCACAAATTTCCATCATGTCTTCTTAGGCGGAGGTTACTGCAAGCTGTGATTGAGCTTCAGAGGAGGAATACAAAAGCAGCTGAGGTCCAGCTGATATTATGGCTGGGACAGGCTGCATCAGGGTGGAGCTCTGGGGCTTTGGACTGAGTGCAAGTCTGACTGGCTAAGATGCTTTGGTGTGAGTATAGCTGTGCTGGGGCAGTTCCTGGGCCTAGTTCAAGAAATCCACAGCTCCTGGCTATTCACCCTCCTTGGTCTCCCTCTCATTACTGTATTTCCAAACCCAGTCTACACTGAGGCACACACTGCTACCACCGTTAACAAAAAATTTAGCTCATCATCCAAATTTGTAGCAACTAAAATATGAACATATGATCAAATGATATTTTTGTCATTTATTATTTAATGAAATATAAAAAACATTTGTTCCTGCTTCTACTCCACTTCCTTCTGTGAGTACTCCCTCTTTGACACTTCCTTACACATCCCTAGTGTGTGTGAGTACACTGGAGACCCAAAGATGAAGAGAATGAAATGTAAAAACCCTGGTTTTTGATCACCTGGCATTCAGCACAAGTGAAGACCAGATACAACGTAGCACTGGAAATGCAGTTTATTTGTGGAGCTGTTGCTACAGAGCAGACGTGTATGTGAATTATGATGAAATCTAAACAGAAAGCTTAGTTGTTGCGTGCTTGGTTTTCTGTGGAATCTGAGCTCGGAGTTTTGTTTTACTTTTCGTCTGTTGAGCAAACACTGAAGCCATGAGTCTAAAGACAACCAACTTGTCTGTTTGCATTTGCTTTCTCTTTACTTTCACCCTCTTCTTGTGAATCTTTCAGACACAGACAGCAATTACAGTATACACGACGTTTAGTTGATCTTTATCCACATTAATTGATTAAATGATTCAAATATGTAATACTATTTAGGAAAAACTACACACTCCACTTCAGGCTTAGAATGCAGTTATTGCAAGCAAAAATACACCTGCTGTTTTGGGGCTCAGAACCAGCCAGTCAAATGCTATTCATTATAGTGTAGCAATTACACCAAGCAAGGAATATAGTGGCTGCTTTGGCCGCATACGAACTGTAAGGCAGTAGTTTAAGTCATGGCATTTGTGAGAAAAATGCTGTAGTCTTAAAGAAAAGCAAACGCTTTTCAGAGATAGGTGTTTGTTTTTGACCAACAAATTGTCTGTATCAAACAAAGTTATAATGTCCTCGAGTCTTTCATTTCCAGCCAATTCATTATCAGCTGATGCTCAAATGCAATATCTATCTGAAGCACTGAGCAATTTCCATCATCATTCTTCTACTGGTACTAAAAGTAATTTTCTCTGTGTTTTATTGAGCTAATCTAGCAACTTTCTAAAACAACTAACAAAGGAAAAGAAACATAGTATTGGACTTAATAATGAACTCAAGCCCATTGTTCTTGTAAAGTAATAGAAACTATTAAATCTTTGCATAAAAAATCTTACTAATAAATTTCACTTAATGTGGAAGAAATGGGCTGTAAGGCTTTAATATGATATTGCATGAATTTGATATTAAGCTGAAAAGTATTCTTGCCATAAAATTGCAGAGAAGTTGTTTTGTTCTATTCCCACCATCCAAGTCACTATTTGTATGTGAGAAGGGGCAGTTGAACCAATAAGCTTGTACAACAGTTAAAAACTAAAGTAAATTTAACAACATTATTTTCCAGACTAGGTTTGCATAATGTGATTCAGGGAAATAGTTGTCATATGTTTGCATTACCTGCGAGCTGGCATCTGGTGGGCATGTCCGAGCATTGGGTTAAGCCTCCTGTTCCAGCCCTGGAGTGGGAAGGGCTTTGCATTCTGACACTCAGGATTTAGCAAAGAGAACATTCATATCACAGTAAAGCAACAAGAAATATTATATGCCAAGAATTTCAAATGAGAAAAATAAGCATGAGATGCTTTCTTGTTGCACCATTCCCCATTTTTGTAGGTTTCACAGTACAATCAGACTAAACCACCAGCTCCCTAGACTGTACTGCTTACTTTGATACATCCACAACTTGTCAGTGATTTCAAAGGCTTTGTTAATATTTGCATTGTAACTACAGAGAGGCAGACTGTACTAGTTATTAGCTAAGGAAATACAATACTATATAGTGCTTACTTTTCAGTTCATTATAATGAAAGGGAAGACATCAATGTAGGAATTAATATATTACCAATAGTAATACAGTGCAGCCAAAATATAGAAGGGAAAGTGCTGCATCAAATGAAGACAAAATTTGACACATCCTCTTTTTACTCGGACTTAACAGTAACCAAGTAGGAAAACAGTAAGTTTGAGATGGACCTTGAGCAGTAACAGTGAACCTGAGAGATTTCACAGTTCTGAAACAACCTTTCAAAAAACGTGTGGCTAGCTCACACTGAGCCATGCAGTGAGATTTGAGGCACATGCTTCATTCTCCAGATGACCACTACTGCAGGGGGCAGGACCATAAGGAAGCTCATGATCAGAACTGCAGCACAAATGACCAGCAGTATTTCCCATGGTGACAGGATTGTTTCCACCATCATCTCCTCCATGCCAAGAGTATGAAGCTGAAAGGGCAGAAAATACACCACATTACTTTTCTTTTTTTTTTTTTTTTTTGGTAAATAGAGGTTACAACTGTACAGATGTGCTTGCTTTATTTAGCCAAGGGCTGTATAACAGAGGAGTGACATTGAGCTGTCAAACAATTATGTGCTGGGTCAGTGTTATCTAGCATTATGAAATGTCAAATCTTGCACTTTTCAATCTAGTTTTCAATTTCATTTCTCAGAGTGGAGCACTGGCTTTTCTTTTCTGAGTTTTCCCATCAGCGTATGCTGGGGTAAGCTGAAGTGTGCCTCTGGGGGTTATCTTCAACATAGGGTCCACAGTTATCACATTAAAGAAAACGATTTAAAAATGTATATCACCAATATTTTTTAACATTTATGCAACAAGTACAGACAAAAATGTACCCACCAAGCAGGAAAATAAATATGACTATATAGAGTAAGGCTGATAAAGGGTCTGAGAACAAGGAGAGGGAGAAGAGACTGGAGGAAAGCTGTTGTTCTGTCATTGAAGACTGGATCACATCAGGATTTTGCCATCTAGCTGTCCAGTGAAGCACCTTCTGGGAAGGGAATTTCAAACAGCCTTCCTGCATTTAAAAGGAATAGTTTCCTGCTTTAGTCTAGTACAGCTTTAGACAATCTCCATCAGGCTGGGTGGACCACATGTTTTTTCTGATATCAGTCAGGGTAACGTGCAGCTCAGCACAACCTGTCTCCTGAGCAAAACGGTGACCCTCTTGGTGTGGGAGTTTTACCTCCCAGAGACATGCAGCCCCCAGCACCTGATGGGAAGGCCCACTTTCCCCAGCTCTGGGCCCCAGAATAGTGCTCCCTCTTTTTCTCATCAGCCTCTGTCACTTCAAGAGTCCCTGCAGAACATCAGCCTACCTTTCCCTCCTGGCTAGGTGGTGGTGGCTGATTTTGGTGTAAGAAAAACACTAATTGCATCCTTCAATACCAGGCCTAACCCTGGTGCAATCCTTTGCCAATGGACCGCTCAGATGGGGATAAATAAGGCCTCCCATTGAACAGCTGAGTTCAGTCACGTTTCAGAGGCAAGGAGCAACACCAGCTCACAGGTGTGCCCTAGCTCAGCAGGGGCCAGGTGCTGCTACTCAGCACAGCCCCACACAGCTGAAGGCCATGATTGCCCACATATAAAGGCGTTGCTCAGGGAAGAGAGCTTTCTCACATCTCCTTGCTTTTGCTGTTGTGTGGAAACATATTTCCCTCATCCCATGATCCTGACAAGAGGCTTTTCCAGAAAGCATCCAAGGTTTGTTGATTTGTCTGGGGCTATTTGGAGGGTGGTGTAGTGGGCTTTTGTCCTTAAATCCTGAACCTTACAAAAAAAATTTAAGAAAAGGCTAAAGCAGGACAAATGAAACCTGCCAGGAAATTTGTACCTGATATAACAGCATCACTAAGAACTTCTCATTATGGTCTGTGAGGAAGAATAACAGCTGTTTGATATCAAATCCTGCAGAATTCGGGCAACTGTATCCTCAAGGAAGGCTAACAGCCTGTTAGGCAGGCCTTAGTTGGAGCTTTACTGAGCTGCTAAATGAGCAGGGCTCTGTTACTTGAAAGCAAGCCTTAGCTCTCTAGTGTTTTAGTATTGACTTTTTTTGTACTTGTATCCTAATCTCTCAATGTACCAGCTCAGCCTATTTCAGGAAAAAGGGGAAAACTACTTTTTCCTTCAGGCTCAGCTGCACCTGTGCAGGCTCTGTGCCTGCCTTGCAGCAGTGCTGAGACCTTTCCGGAAACCTCAACCCTTACAAACCTGTGCCAGGGTTTACAGTTCAGATTAATGTCAACTCCTGAGAGCTGTGGAATGCTGCAGAGGGTATGGGTGTAGTTTCTAGCTCAGAGCCTGAAGCATACATAGAGTGGCTGTCTCCCTGCCAGTTGAGCAACTATCTGTGGCAGAACAGCTCTGGAACATCACCTGCCAGACTTGTTCTGCTGTGATAGTCAGGCCTTTCTTATAGCACTAAGATTTTTTCTTCTTGGTCTCCCTCTTGGGATGTATGAGAGTGTGTAAGTGTGCAGCCATTAACTCCAGAAGATGCAGCTGTAGAAGGAGAGCCTGGGGAGCTGCCTCCTGCTGCTTCCTTGCAGTCCCACAGCTGTGGGAGGGAACTATAATTGGACCTCTCCTCCCCCTCTCTGCCCCATTGTTCTCCTCGATCTGACTTCGTGATATCTTGTTTCTCTCTCAGGCACTGATATCACCTTGCCACTGTTTCCTTCTCCTACTTCCACTTTGAGCCTTGCTATGTTATTTTACTGTGGTCCTTCTTTCCCATCTTTCCTGTCTTGTTTGGACAGGCTGTTAATCAGTGTTTTTGTAAGGGAAATCCCTTGTCCCCACTTCCTGTAGTGATCCCTCATCAACAGATAGTTAAGGGACAAAATTAAATCAGAGCACAGCTGGACCTCATAAAGCAGACTTGTGATAGTGGGGAGAATGCTCCCTCCATTAAATGATGTATATGAGGGGAGCATTTCTGTAAACTTGCCTATAACAAACTTACAGTGATTGCTAGTTGGAAATAGAGAGCATCCTGGATGGTGAGAATGAAGGTAGGTCCTGCTGAGATGTATTGTTTCTTGAAGGTGAGTTGTGCTTTGGTATACAGACACAAGGAGAAGGCCCCCCTCTGCTTGGTCCCTGGTGAAGGTGTGCCCTTATGCCTGCACAGGGTGGTTGCTGTGGGGCACTAGCACTCCTGCTAATGAAACAAAGTTTAGAGAAAATCCTGCATGAGACTGGGAGGAAGTACTCACTGGGAGGTCCCAGCTATGTTTTGTTGAGCCCTGGCACTTCTGATGGGCTGAAATTTTCTGTAGTTAGAAAATAGTACTGAGGATGTTATTGCAGAGGCAACTGGGAACTGGGAAGTGATCTATTTTGGTATGGAACAATTTCAGGGAGTCAAGGCTGAAATAAAAGCTTTAAAAAAATTAGCAGTATGTTTGCTGAGGGTCTTGTTTCTCCCATCAGAAGCTGACAGCTATATAGGTTTAGCTAGGTAAGCTGATGCTAATGATTAATAACTCTGTTAAGTCTTGTAGTATGTCCTTCACCAGCCTATTCTCTGCTTCCCTGCACTCATGTTTCTCCTTATCCTGTTTTCTAAAACTTTGTGTTCTTAGTTTTTGAGTAAAGGCATCACAGTCCAAGGGTGCATGTGGAGCTTGCTTTGGTCTGTTAGGACCTACTCCATACGACACATTAATATCATGTTCTAAGTTGACTTATAAATAAAAAAATCATAACTGGAATGCTTCTTAAATGTAGATAGGTGCAATAAGAAGCAAGTCTGCTTAACTGCAGTACTTAGTATCTAGAAGGTACTGAAGCTGGTGTCAGGTAGCCTGGTTAATTCAGCACAGCTGTATAAGATCTGGAAATGCAATCAGATAACAAGATGGTTCTTACAGGCTGTGTGGTTAAAACATTCCTAACTAGTACTCTTGCTGATATTCTAAGCAACTTCTTGGGTTTGATTGAGACTATGAATGAGAAGTAAAAATAGCCACCACCTCTCTAGAATATAAGTGTTGTTTCTTTCATAATAAATACACAGCTGTTGATGCTTTGCAAGTTTATCTCAACTAAGTATCTTAACCAGCATGTTAGCATATCAAATCTGGATTCTAAACCACAAAACATTTTGCAATGAAGGGTGACATAGGTCTATATATGTATTTATCTATATTTAACTTCTCTGTGAGGGTTGGAGAGTAATGGAATAACTGGAATGCAATATATTACTTCTCTAGAGCAGTAAACAAGGAGTGTGTTTGAGAAGGAAAGAAGGCCTATCAAAAGTGTGGTTTTTTTGGTTGCACCTTCAACTTCCCATTTGGTTTCAGGTATGTCTGAAGCTACATACACTAAAGGCTTTTCTTTCTGAAGTTTAAACCCCTCTGGATCTTAAAGATTTCTTAGCACAGTTGACAGACTTGGTCCTTAGGAAACGAAAAAATCAGTTCTATTCTTACATCCTCCACAGAAAACTGTTATAACTTTGTGATGGAACTCTGGAAGTGAAGCTGGTATACTTCATCAAGTGCCTGTTTAATGTAGTCTGAAGTAGACCTTGTAAAACATTTATTGTATTGCTGCTACCCTTATCTTAACACAGATCCATTCAAGACTGATAATATCTTTGAGACTGCAGCACACAACGCTTGCAACTACTTAAGCAGGAAACAAATACTTGCATAACTGTCTGGGTATTTAGCTGCCACTCTGCAGCCTGCTACAATATAGAAAATACATAGTTTGGACATATAATTTAAAACTTTTACTCTTTATTATTAGGAGAAAATAAATCCATGCAAGCACAAGAGCTGACTGAATTGGTCAGGCTGTTCTCTCTCAGTGAGGCATGAGGGCAGGGTGCAGCTGACAGAGCTGCCTGGTGACTTCTACCCCACCAACTGGAACTACTTAGGGAGTGCTTGTCCTGCCTGCTGCAGGTGCTGCTGTGCCCATGTTGTCTTTGATTTCAGCTGCAATGAAGATGTTACACAGCTATCTCATTTTCTTTTTTTAATAGTAAGAAAGGGGTTTTGAAAACCAAAGTGTATTTATCTGCCTAAAACAATGGGGGCAGGGTGGGAGGTTATTTTTCTTTAGTGTGATGAGGCCAAATGCTGAAGATTGCAACACTTTTCAAAAAAAGAAAAAAGGAACAACCTTACAGAAGTAATGTAAAGCTTTGACATAGCCTTCCTAAGTTCATGGGGTCACTGTAATTTGAGAAGGTCCCTGAGTGAGATGCTTCAGGGAGGCATCTGAATTGACATCAGAAATATCTATTTATAAAACCTGTTCTCCAAACTTCAGAATGCTCAACCATCTTGTAGTAGTTTCCTCTCTACTTGTTAAGTGTCAAAACTCTAGTAGTACTGACCAGCCTCTGGGAACAAAGAAAATAAGTTGTGAATTCTTGGGGGTACTTGTAAGTACAGCCACCAAAAAGGAGAATATCAGTCTGCACTGCCAGTTTCATAGGAGCAAAGTGAGTTTTCTCATTTCTCCAGAAAGTGATTGATTTTATTGTTAACAAAAAAAAACAACCACCTGAGAGCAAAAGACTGGGAGACAAACAGGAATGTGGGCAGAGGCTGTTGGCCTTCCCTCATCTTCAGTTCCAAGAGAAAACTTAAATTCTTTAATCTCTTCTAACACAGTATCACAGGTTGAATTACACAGTTTTGGAAAGAAAATTCTCTCTAAATCCTGCTACTCTTAGATGTTTTCTGGAGATAAATAACTTCAGGCAGGGGGAACCTTGGGGTTCACAACAGAAAAGAAAACCCCAAGTGATGAACTGCTCAAAGCTCTTTTTACTAAATAAAAATCTGTCTAATTATTTGTATAGCAAGGATAAACATGCTTCAAGCTTATACTTCGATATAAGCTTGGGTGACTGAGTATTTATGGAAGCACACTGAGGAAATTAGACCCTTGATTAACATCCAAACAGGTGAATTCAATGTTTAAATTGGGGCTGGATGGCATGCTCTGAGATTATTTCTAATGTTACTGGAGAGTCTTGGCAGTAGCATCAGGGTTTTGCACTGTACATTCTACTAGGCAAGAAAACACTCAGAAATGTAGACATATGGATCTTGAGTATTGCTGTCATGTGTGAAGACCTGGTTGCAAACTCCTATGGGGGGGCTGGATTCCCCTGGAGCAAGTAGCAGCCTGCTGATATTTTACAAGGATTATGTCAGTTTAATCCCCTTTTCTTTGTCCCCTTTCACATTGGTGGGAGAAGGCAGGAAGAGGCAAACTTCCTGCCTTGAAGCTTATCTGCCATCAGACAGTTAGCTATAAAGGTTCTAGGCCACTCATTGTACTACTTAGTAATATCTGAGAATCAGCCATTCTGCTTTCCTTCAAATCACCACAAGCATAGTCTTAGTAAATATGAACGTGGATTTTCACTGTTAATGGACAGTTCAAAAACTTCTAAATAATGTAGCTGTAGTATAACTTTCAGGAATTCTTTGGTCATGCTTTGCAAAAATAAGTGAGGTGAGCCCTACTTCTATGGTGCACAATCCCTTGTCTGCCTTCCTGGTTGCATATAAGACGAACCCTGATCAATAATACAAAAAAAAAATACTCTGTATTACAGACTACTAGTTATCTCCATACTGAAACATTTTTGCTATTTTAGTAGCAATAGATTGGCATACTAAAAAGTGCCAATTCAGAATATCTGATAAAAACAGATGTGGTATTGTATTTCTGGTTTCATATGATCGGGGCTTATAGCTCTCTGTGGGTAGAGGTCTTACAGCCTACACGAGAGCTGCTTGCACGCACTAACTCTTGCTTCAGCAAAGCTAAATGCTGCACAATGCTTCCTGTTTAGCAGATTGAACATCTCTTCTCCTAGACATGCCCTTTTAATGGAAGAACAAGTCAAAAGTGCTAAACCAGCAGCAATGAACTTGTTCTGCTCTATGCTCCCTTAACTTGGAGTCTGAAATTATCAGACTTGGAGTGGGGCAAACAAGGGTTACTGTCTGCTAGCTCCTGATCCTAACTGCCAACTCACTATTAATACTTAATGATAATTAGATGGGTCTAAGCTGGTTGTCTGGAGTGGCCACAACTGCTGTAGTGTCCCTACTGTTCCTTGTACCAGTGTGCAGCTGCAGACTGATAAATTCCTATGGTGCTTCTCTGGACAGTATGGTAAAGTTCTAGCAAGGAGATGAACTAGAAATGAGGGTGACTGGTAGTCATAAGAACTATTACTTTAAATCAAATGTCATTTAAAGGTCCAAAAATAATTGTCATTAGTTCAGTACCTTTGAGAGAAGACCATATTTAAACTATGCAAATCCTGAAAGATCATACTACACAGATCTCACAAGGACCAGGACCTTCAAACCAGGAATGTTCTGAAAATATTCTGAGAATCATAAGATTAAAGACTTCGTGAATTGGCTTGTCCTCTAGATTAGGTTAGCCTCTAGAAGGAATATCTGAGTAAAATGTTAATACTTAAGTATTCATTTTTAGAACTATTCCAACTTTAGTTCCAAGTTTAGCTGCTGAAATGTAATCTGGGAGAAGACCTTGAGAGGACAGACATGAGGAAGACCAAACAGATTTAACAATGCAAAAGTAACACAGAATGCTGCTAGGATTTGGCTGATGATGCTTTTCGTTGCAGTATGTCTCACCTCACTTTTTCCATGTAAGCAGGCAAACTTGTAGCAAGGTTCTTTCATTTAAAATATGCAGAAAGTGTGAATTCATCCATGTTTCATCTAACAAGCTTTCTTTGTTATCTTAGCTTTCTCTGTGTGTATGTTTTCTGTCCCTTGAATGTATTGCAGAGGGGCTACTTACAGCACTAAGTTAAACATTTCCTATTCAGAAATCTGTTCTGAAACACTTATTAAGGAACTCATACAACCTGAAGGTCATTTGATTCAAAAAGGAAAATAACTGCTATATAAAGTGCTCTTGTAGAGGTAACTCCTTTTAGTAAACTGACTTTAAGTATGAGTGAACCTAACACAGACTACATGAATTACAACTTTTATCTTGACTATGAGAATTAAGTACAACGCAGGTGAAGCGACCAATTTGAGTGTTGCCATAGGATTTGATATTTTGTCCACTTACCTTAGTCTCCTCAAGGTAGTATTTGGCAAGTCTCACAGATGATACTGAGTAGCTCTGTCTGACAGTCTGGCCTCTGTCTAGCTTCCACAGTGCATGCTGGAGAAAGCGGTGCTGAGCCTGCAAGGCAGAACAGGGAGTGTGAGGTTGCTGTTCCCTCAGCTATGTGAGACTGAGAGGTGAGTGCAGTGGTGTGCCCAGGTACTTGTTTGTACAGTGTTGTCTGCATACCTCCCACTTGCTGCTTCTTAAAGTGGCACAATCCTTTTCAAAACAAGGGTGAAGCACTTCTGTTTGACCACAGTCTGCTTAGGATAAATAAAACCAAAAAAGTCTGCTCCGGGAGGTGGTCATTGGGAGATACCTGTTGTGCTAGGAAACCACTTGAGCTTTCTCTGTGAAAACCATCTTATTTACTCAGAAATCAATATATTGTCATAATAACTAGTTGAAAGCTGGGTTATAAACTGAGGAACACGTGCAGCCTTCAGAGACATCCCTAAGGTTATCCCGACTCAAAAGGTTCTTCACACACATGACCCCCAACAAGGTAGTTTGGTTCAACACCTGCTACACACAAGCTTGTAGTTATTTTAATATTTGAAAAGTTGTGGCAGCAGATCTACTACAGGAAGCAGAAAAACACATTTGTAATGCTGTAGTGTGATGGAAAGTACAGCAGTGACAAAGTCCTTGGCTGCAGCAAGTGAGGACTTGCTCAAATGCAATAGCCATGGGCTCAGAAATGAAGGAAAAAATTTGCTTACCTTTGGAAGGCCTCAGGTACACAGGGATCTCCAGGGAAATACCCTCACCTTCACTGCCAACTCTTAAATGAGGTCTGGAAAGGGCTGGATTCTGGCTCTACCCCTTGCTTTCACTCAAGTACATTGCATGCACCTGAGCTGCCCTGGGTTGGCCCTGCCTTCCTAACAGGTGCTCAATCACTGTTTTATGCTCTGAATTAGCATTTCTGCTACACACATGGTAGCAGAAATTTCACTAAGCAGTTCTGGCTCTGCTGCATAATGTGGTAAAGGTACTGCTGCACAGTCCATAAAAACTGGCCCTAGACATAGTACTCCAGCTGGCATTTCTCTTGTGATAAGGGATGAGATGATGGCCAGACTGCATTGTGGTTAGAAACCCTCTGGTAGGAACAGTCAAGTCAGTCTGTCCGAAGAGCCATGTGTTTGTACCTACTGAGACCAAAGTTCAGACTTCAGGTATATCCCTTCAGACCTAAAGGTCACCTAACTGACAATAGCTTTCTTTCTAAATCTTATCAAAAGTGACTGTTAGGTCTGATTTTTCATGTCATGAGTATTTTTATAGAAATAAAAACATTTGTGACCTACTTTTTTTTTTTGGGGGGGGGGGTGTTGAGCACAGAAGATACTTTGGAGTTATGGCCTTTGTCTTCCCAAGAAATCATTACATCTGATGAGCTGTTTCCTGGAAATGGTTGAACATCTGCCTGTCAATAGGAAGTATTTAATGTATTCCTTGTTTTGTTTTGCTCATGCATGACTTTTGCTTTACCTAATAAACTGGAACATGGTTTAGTGAGAACTATTGGTGATAGGTGAATTGTTGGACTGGATGATCTTATAGGTCTTTTCCAACCTTGATGATTCCATGATTCTGTGACTGTTTTTCACTGTACAAAGGGAGAATAAATCATTAAGATTTTTCTTCCTCAAAACTGTTAACTCCTCTCCTTCAATATTTGATGTTACTTCAGTGACCTTATAAAAACAAAGTACCTTATTTTCTTTCTTTTCCTGAAATCTTCCCGTACAGTTTTTCTCTCTCTCAAGGTTAACAAGATTTTAATGGGCATCAGCCTAGTAGTGATGACATTACTATCACACTTAGAAGTGGTGCTCTCTGTTGACTGGAAAATATGAGCTGTGTCAGAGAGTTTGGCTTGTCAGCAAGCTGGGTGGCGTTGATGTACACCCATAATGCTGTTAACAGTGCAGCTAGTGTTCAAGGTTATAATCCAACTGGATTAGGCTTTTAAAATAAGTTCATAAAGGTTTCTGAAATTAAACATGGAAGTAATTATTAATGAAACTGTTGCCAGCCTTGGGTACTCCTGTCTTTCTACAATTATAATGGTGGCTGTGCTGCCTCCTCATTCAGATTTTGAAAACAAAGTAGGCATCCAACTGCTTGGCTGATCTGGACAAAATCAGTCACTGCTTTCTCAGGTCAAGACTACTGCTTCCAGACTTACCTACTTTTGTCAGGGTTGCTGGGAGGAGTAAAGTAAAGCAAGGTGAGAAATATTTGTTTCACTTAAAGTTTTAGGTCCTTGTCTAGTAAACACAAAGAGTTAGTGACCAGACAGGGTTAGCATTCTCAGCTGCAGAGTAATCTACAAAGTCCTTTGCCTATCTCCCTGGGAGTCTATAGGGGAAATATGCCCACACAGTGTGTGGCTGGCAAACATTTCTGCTATGGCACATGTTCATAGACTTGCAACACCCTATTTTTTTTCTCACATTATTGCAATTTGTTCTGATTTTGAGATGATTTTATGAACCCTGGAGCTGGGCAGGGAGACATTCTGATAATCAAAACTCACGTTTCCAAGATAGATAGCATAAATAAAAACTTACCGTGGTTTTAAGTGTTTGAAAGGTCCAACATTATTTTCAGGCTGATGTTAATCGCTGTGAGCTTTTGAACTGTATTGGAATATGATGAGTGGAAAACTACTGCGTGAGGTGATGCCTGTGTTCGGATTTCCTTGTGCTGGTGGCCGAGGTAGTTTCACAACAGGAGTCATGCAAAGCTGAAGACTGTGGGCGGGTGAGCTGATGAGTGAAGACAGATACTGGAAAGCTGTAAAACATTTGTGAGTAAGAAAGAGTAAGAATATAGTCTGAAAGTGAAAGATTGCCCATGGATTTTTGGATCCCCATTTGTCCTCTGCACACCTGTTTCAAACTGGGTTCAACATGACAGTCTGTTTAGACCTTACATTATAGGATTCAGTACTTTACATTTTGGCTATGATGTCTAGAAACAAGGTGCTGGTCATCAGCTTGTGGATCTCATTACATGCTAAACAGATGCATTTTGCACACTGAGGATTTTGTTTACAAATCATCTTTCTATATGTTTGGATAATTTTACTATTCCAGGAACAGTGAAATGGTCATATGCATTTTTGTGATAAAGAATCTGAATATTCCCAGAGTGATTAATTTAGGTACCTTGTGGAGGTACCAGATTGTTCAAGCAGAAATATGTGTTGGTGTAATATTAATCCTGAAACATTAATCATTCTAAATAAGTACCTTTAAGATAAATTACTTAGTTTGCAGAGAATAGCAGCAAGAATGGTTCACATGCCGTGACAACAAGCAAGGGGCTGAATGGATGCCAGGGTCTCCTATGCTTTTCCATTGAGCAGGTGGTGAGATTGTGTACTCAAAACATTTGAGTAATTGAATTTAAGCCAGATCAGGAATGTCATGCACAGCCTGTCATGCACAGCCAGTTGCTGCTTTGGAATTACAGTGATGTGCACAGCCAAGAGGCTGCAGGCAGCCCCCTCTCTGGCCCCCCTGTTTGTACCAGCTGTGGTCTTGCATTCCTTCCCTGCTTACCTTTGTACATTTGTTCAGTCTCCCTTCAACCAGAGAGTGGGAGGTGCTGGTCTGGCTCTACAGCTACATTTCCTTGCTCAGCTCCCTGTAACCACATTGAGACTAACAATGATCATGTGAGTGGGTGCAGCTGATACCAAGGCATTAGGTGCAATGTGCATCGCAGCATTTCTAGTCAGCCAGCCCTTGCCCCATGGTTTGCAGAGCTTGTGCAGGACCTACATTATATAAGCTATGCTGGAGTCTACCACTAAAGGAGAAGAATTAATAAACATATCTTGGTATGACTGTTGCACTGTGCAACTCCATAGGTGGGAATGCCCAGCTTTGGTAGGTGATTGAACCCAATAATAAAGTTGCTTAGAAAGCTCTGACTTATAAAATCCTTTAGCTTTTACAAGAGGGGGCAAGCTCTGAGTGGATTCTGCAAGAAACACAGAATACTGGCTGTTTCCAAGATGTAGGTGCCCCTAACAAGCTTAGCCCTTGGGAAATCTCAGTCAAGTTTTCTGAATATATGAAATTGCCAGTGATGCCTAGAAATCAGCTGGGGTTATCTGAACCCTCTACCTTTCACCGGAAATAAATTGCTCTTGCCATGGCTCGACTGATGTCACCAGGCTCAGCTCCCATGTGTGGCACCTTGATCTTTCTATGCTGCTAATGCTTTGAGTTAGGGAATAGGAAGGTTGCCAGAGGAAAAAGGGAATAGGAGTTGCCAGAGGTGCTGAGACCAGGTGGCTTCTGGCCACCACTTCAGGAATAGGAAGGTTAAAGACAATCTCTCTAAAACTTTCCCATGGGAAATCTAAGGAGAGAAAGACTCCATCTTGCTCACAGCTCTGTGCCACCCTAGCAGCACTGCTTATTTGTTCTTTCAGGGGAAACGTTACAGGTGAAGAAGGGTAGAGAAACGCAGGCTGAGCAATAGCTGTGGTAGCAGCAGTGTCTATATGGGTAGATTCAGTGAGAAAAATTCTGGAACTAAGGAGAACAAAATACAACTTTAAAGCTCATGGCTGTACAGGGCTATAGGAAGGTTTTCTGGTTGCAAGTCACTTGAGGAAATCTACTCTTTTCTCTTGTAAGAAGTCAGCAGATTAAGAGAATACAGGCTCCCTATCAAGAGAGTCAGGGGACAGTAACAGATGGGACAAAATGGTCACTGCTCTGATTATAAGTAATGGCCTATAATCCTACGGCTCATATTTATTCAAAAGCCAAATCAGTCTGAAATGAGTGACTTTTATTTTTACATGCTATGCTGAGTTCACTAGATACAAATGAAGAAACAAGGGATGTAAATGGCTGTTCCATGTACCCTGCCAAACAGGAGGAAGCACTAAAACTGGCAGACAACAAGGCGGTTCTGGTTGCATTTTTTGTCATTCCAAGTGCCATCAGTGTACATCTCCACACATTCTTCTTCTCCTTTACCAGAAGGCTCACGTGAATACCAGTTGGTATAGCTCAGTTCAGCACCATTCAGGAACTGGAATTTGCCTGGGATTAGCGATTCCTTTAACCCCAGGTAGGCGTACCTATTATTCTGCTTCACGAAGTACAGAATGGCAGCATTCTCATCTGCATTCCTTGGAGATGCAATACACCCTCCAGCCTCCTGGCATGTTTTCACTGTAGCATGGAAATCAGCTGTTTTCCCATTGGTAGCAAATATTTTTCCTCCAGATGTTGTTATCTTCCCTTGTAAGCGAAGGACTGCAAGATCAGGTGGAAGTTGTTAATTTTCATACAATTGGCAGCAAGTTGACTACAAAACAATGCAATTCTCACTATTTTCATTCAGAACTTCAGATTAAATCCAGAATTAATTAAAGGAGAAGAAAACAAAATTTAAGATTAAAACTAGACAAAAGAGGCGACCCCCAAAAGCAGGAATAAACCTGAAAAGATGAGGGGGGAGGGAAAAAAAAAGAAACATAATTATACAGACAATGAAATAAGAAAAGCACAAGAGGTTGGAGAAGGAGGGAATGAAATGAGGAGGAATTTTCCATTATGGTAAAGTACTTGAAGTCTCTTCCAACCCCTACAATTATGTGGATTAATGCCTTTGACTCTAGCTCTGTACTGTATAAGCCCTCTGAGATGGCCTGCAGAATATATGGATATTTGTTAGTCCTTGAGTGAGTAGAAACCTAGATACAACATGATTGTGAATACTTTGAGATGTTTTTAGTCTTCATTTTGTAGGGGCATAAGAAAGGCTCATGGAGCACTTTTACATAGACAGGAATATGATAAGCTTGACTCGTTTGCCCTCATACTTCAGAGCTATCACCTAGGCATCTCCCACTTGTTATGGAAACCGACATGCTCTTCTTCCCTGAGTCTGTAAGTTATAACCCTTCTATATATCATCAAGCAACATGAAGAGAACACGGAGGAAACTGGAAAATCTGCCTTTTCTCTTAGATGTTTAGTCATTTGTTTTCTTTGTGTTCCCTAATCGAACTACAGTAAAAAGTAGATTTAGATAACTTACCTCCTTCGAGTTTTGAAATTCGTTTCTCTAATTCAAGGACAATATTGTCCATTTCATTACCAGCAACCGCTGGGAAACCTATAAACAAAACCAGCTGTTATTAAAAATTCAACCTGAGGTGCATCTTGGCTTTTAAGATAATGCAGAGGTAGTTGTGTGAAATTAATGTGAACTTTCCAAGCTTGTTTCACCCATGTTAGATTACTGCTGTAAACTAGAAATCTTTTCACACATTGAGCTTTGTAAGGATAAGGAATACATCTGTGGTAACTACTTGCCAGAGCAGCGATGCTTATGGAAAACTTAAACGAATGGGCTGGGTTAGTATTTAATCTGCAAATCTTAAGGCACCCCACAAAAGACTAGCAATTGCACAGTAAGCTTATTTGATTTTAATTCTCTTTTGGGACTGCTGAAAGAATCCTTCAGGTTCTTTGAGCATTTCCCCACAGTTACAACCTAACAGCATCAACAATTTTCTTGTGCCTTGTATTACGGGAAACGATACCTTTTTCTTTATGTGAGCTGAACTGTTGAGAGGGAGAGATATAAACCTCTTATGTCATACAGGAAATATATGAAGATCTGATTATTTTCTACCAACTAGAGCCCACATCTTATCATACAACATAGCACTGGGTTTATGAAGCATAGAAATGGAATGCAACGGTAGAAAACAGTACTTGTAGATGAAAATGGCACTGGTAACTGCAGGCACCTGGCAAATAAGCTTGAGATATTCCTTTTTCACCTCTGAAACCGGGCATTGGAAAAACTCTTGCTGGTTTTCCTTGAGCACAGTAGGGAAGCAGAAGTAGTGTAACTCCCAAGAATTTGTGGAACAGCTGTAGTGATGACATTATTTAAATCCAAATACAAAACAAACTTTTACTCTCCAATGTAGAGCCCTGTTTAAAAAAAAAAAGGTAAGAAAAGAAATTCTGTATTCTGCTATCTGGTTTTGAAGTTTCTTCTATCTTATAGTGATATAAATGTCACTGATAGTTGCTAAGTTGTATTACTTATGAGCTTATGGAGGAAAAAGAACCTCAAACTTCCCCGTTCCCACCCCATTTTTATACAGCCGATACCATTGTATGCATGTTTTCTCATGGAAGAAGCTACAGTCCCAGTGTTAATTTTTCGGAAGAGCAACAGCTTTATCTGCTTCAATAGCAGAAAGCCAGGTTAAGGTGAACGGGCACATGGTCTTTCTCAATTTACTTAAGAAGGAAACAGTTATTAACATCCATCTATTAAAATATCAACACCTAGGGTGATGTCTTCTGTCACAGTATGCTAAAATTTTAATAAAAACGTTGACACAGAAAAACTCTAAAATGGAAAGGTTTGTGAGCAATTTAAGATAATTGAAATAGAAACCTCTTGAAAGATGTTCAGCTTACCTGGTAGCTCTGATATGAAACAGGGTAGGCTCATTAAAATGGCCTAATTTATAGTGCAAGTGACTTGAGATTCATCTTCTTGTCTATGGGAAATACCAAGAGCATGTAATGTGATACGAATTTCTATATGAATAGAAATGTCATTAACTTGAATGATAGGGGTTTGTTTACTTCAAGAGCTGAACACACTTAAAAGTGTGAGGAACATATTTGAGGGTACTTTCCTGACTTGTAGAACATTTTTACATATTTAAAAAAACAAACAAAATGGAAAAGAAAAACCCTTGGAACAGAATGAAGCAATTTCTCAATACTTATTTGAAATACCCGATACTTCCAGAGAATTGCTCTGTAAATGTCAAATTGTAAATATCAGTGAAGATAAGGTAAAATCAACAGTTAACCTGAAGTATAATATGCACCAGGAATACCCCTACAGTGCTATTGCTTTCACTATTGCTGATAAGAACTCAGTGTGTAATAATTTAAGTCTTGTAATTTAACAGCACCTAAATAGATAGTAGCATAGCCTCAAAGTGAGAAAACAATGGTACATCTGCAGCTTAGGTAGAGCTAATAAGACAGGATATTCCAGAGGAAGCTTATGTATCATAAATAACAATTCTACTGTTCAGTGTAAGTAATACAGTTTTATTCAACAGTATAGTGGCCATTTAGTGAAGGAAAAAGGAGCTCTGTACAGATGCCTCAGAGCATGGAGTGTCACTGCAATGGAAAATGTTGCCATGCATTTCTAAGTTCCTCTCAGCTGAGGATTTGTATCTAACAGGGAATTTTGGGAAGGGGGTTTCAGGCTGTGTTCAAGTTCAAAAAAGTACATCTTTGTTTGTTAGAGCAGCATCCAGCTGTAACAGGAAGGCTAGCAGGTGACACAGATGACAGATGGAAAGCAATGTCCATACTGGCCTAAGACGATACTGAAGCAAGTCTTCAGTACCCCTTCCATTGGTCCCGTGTACCCTCCACATTCACACTTAGCTCAGCTGAGTTGGAGTCCTCTGTCAATGGTATAGAGCCCACAGAAACTAGATTAATTCCCCCACAGCATTGTTTGAGTGTTCTGAGAAAGGCACTAGCCCTGTGAAAAATAAACAAGCTGTACCAGTTGTACGTACCCCAGCAGAAGAGAGCCAGTATAAATTTGTGTGAGTAATCTTTGCTTAAAGTTTCTTGTCAGATTTTACAGTTCCTATATCTTGAGTGTTTGACTTAGTCCTCTTAACATTCTTTTGGCTGAGGTTTTCTAGTTGTTTCATGAAACAAACAGAAACTGAGGCAATTACCTGGGGTCCAGATGAGCTTAAGCAAAGGTCACTAGCAGACTGTTTGCATCTGTGGTGAGAACAGCTTGAGAACTTCAACCACATGTGAGAGAAAACAGAGGTCAGTCAGGTGTGAAGAGGAGATGAGGCTTGTCCCCTGTTGTTGAGTTTCATATACTGACTTACAGCCTGGGAAACCTGGAGGGAGACAAAATTTTTCTGGTACACTTCTGTCCAAGAACTGATGTGTATCTGATAAATGGCAAACATTTTTTCTCTTGCTTTTCATCAGCATATTGGTTAGCAGGAGCAAGTTATTTTGAAAATACTTGCTTTTTTGCTATACTGTTTATGCTCAATTAGACTAATATTCTATACAACTACAATAACTTGTAAACTTTTTTCTGATCTTGCTTTGAGCAGCATGCCGCAGAAACTCACTGAGATTCAGGGATATAGACCTAACAGAGGACAGTTTTAGAACATTGTGAAAAATTTTCTTGAGTGTTTCTGCATTTATCATTATAAAACTAATCAAGATGATTAAGAGTTGGTTCAGTATACATACATATCAAACATGTTGAGAACAGAAGTCTGTCAACGCTGTTTTCTTGTACCTGCTTTGAGAAATATAGACATTACAGTTGAATTTCAGTTTACCAAAATGGGTACATGTTCCTTCCACTAGCCTGTTTGTTAGCCTTTCCTCTACATACTTAACCTCCTGAAAGCTTTATATATTTCTCCTTCGTGGTGATTTTCATACCACAGATAATCAGGAGGGAGAATTTTAAGATTGTCTTGGCTTGTATTTAAATGACCCCAACTCCATTTACATTTTCTGTTTACACGGCTTTTGTGCTGTTCTCCTGCTGCTTCCATCCTACCTCCCTACCACTTTGTCCCTTGCTTTCTGTATTTCCTTTTCTCTCTTCAAAATCCTTGTCAGATTGTCCCCAACAGCTCCCTTATACCTGGGAATATAGGAATGAGAAGAGAGCATGTGGGACTTAGTGTCTCCCCTCTCAATTCTGGTGTTAAGCAGCACTTGTCAGAGAACAGAGGATGTTCTTGCTGAACTTTAGAACTAGGTAGCAAAGAATTCAGCAAGATGCAGCCACCAGGGAAGGCAACCTTCAACCTAGCATTTTGTTGATTTTATCAGCAGCATTAAGACTTTAATCACATTTTACCTTAACACACTGTGGTCTGTGCTCAAAATTAAAACAAAACAAAAAACAAACAAAAAAACACCCCCCTTCATATTTATGAAATAGATCTAACTTTTTCTGTATACCCTGCGTTTGTCCTCCACTATCTGCAATTGAAAGCTCAGTTGTTCATTGCAGTCCTTATGACTATAATTACAATCATTGAAACTTCCTCAAGTGCATAGGTGCTCTTGCAGCACAGGCTCATATCTCCTGAGTCACAGGAGCAGAGATGAGTAAAAGTTACATTCAGGTTTCACCTAGCACCTTACTTGGCCTACCGCTTTTGAGCCAAACTCCACCGAACTCTGATTTCCTAACAGGCACTTAAACTCAATCCAATCCCCTTAACATTTTTAAAGGTGCTATTCTGCTCTAACTTCCAAGCATGCTGTATTGATCACGCTTTAAAAATAGGTCTGTTTGTATAATCGTAGGCTAGTACAATTTTAGATTGTAAGTAAATGTCATGTTGAAGTATACTATCTGACTCTCATTCAAGATCCAGATAAACATGTCTGTTCTACCATTACACAATATTCTCAAGAACATTGTTTTCTTCTAGTTCATGAGAGTTCCGGAAAGGACTATCAGTCTTTCCACCTCATTTCAGCGTGATTTCAAAACCAGCAAATATTTCTTCTTTCTCTTCCGCTTACCAGTCTTCTAAAGAAAAGCTGCAAATAAACATGAAGTGTATGATTAACCTTAAGCTTACCTTGCACTTGCAGCACTGGTAGGGCTTTGTGGCATCAGGGCACTGGTGTTTCTTCACCTTGTCTCTTGGAAAAGGACAGAACAATATTGTAATTAATCTTCCTTAAGTCTGGCTTCAAAATTAGAATTTATAAAGGTGGCATTGGTCACAATTTTTACAAGGTAAGGTAGCCCTGACACCCTAGGTCACATCCTGACATTTAGTATGTTCATGCAAGATTGAATTGGAGCTCAGTTTTCTGATGAACCGTGGGGTTTGTTTTCATTCCCCCCGCCCCAACCCCTTTATTTATTTATTTATTTGTTTGTTCATAGAGATCAGGAAGATAGTGAAAGGTACTTACTTGCTGTAATCTAAAATCAGTTTATTTACATGTAGGAGGGATTGGTACATGGAGAGGGAGAAGTGATTTTTGAGTGCTCAAAATTGTTAATAGTATTTTTAAGATAGAACATCCAATTAAATTACATAGTCATAAAAGATGATATCACTCTAGACTAGAAATTACCTTAGAGATAGCTATTATGTAAGATTTTACATGTCAAAGATTTTAATAACGACCCTGTGTAGCCATCGTGTATACACTGGTATTATGAGAACAAATAATTGATAAACCGAAGGAATGGAATACATAGAAGTTAGTGGGACATCTATATTAATAACTAAAATTTTAAAGGTAGAGGTAGTTTTAAGTAAGACTTCAAATTTTTCTAAGATGTGTTCTAACATGTTAGAGACAGACATAGGAAAAGTAAAAGCTATTACTTTAACCCTATCTTTACTCAAGGTAACATGACAGTCCAAATTTTTTTAATAGTATGATCTATTCCCTTCCCATTTGAAATTTTTCCCAAAATTCCAATTGTTGTTATGGGTCTCCAAGAATACTGTTTTGTAAAGCGCATTCACATTTTGAAACGTATCCAGCATGCCACTGTGTTTTTCCCACTTAAACATCGATTCTCAGAGTGGAGCATTGTGCTGATGAAAACTATCCCCTCATCTTCCACATCATAGAAACATAGGATATCCCAAGTTGGATGCGACCCATAAGGAAGATCATGGAGTCCAACTCCAGTTCCACATAGGACCAATCAAACATCAGATTATGTCTGAGAGCATTACCCGGATATTTTTTGAACTGCAGCAGCTCCTTGCCATGAGCTACTACCCTGGGGACATGGGTG
Source organism: Cyrtonyx montezumae (assembly GCF_038088225.1). Taxonomy (NCBI): domain Eukaryota; kingdom Metazoa; phylum Chordata; class Aves; order Galliformes; family Odontophoridae; genus Cyrtonyx; species Cyrtonyx montezumae. The sequence goes on along the minus strand of NW_027072045.1, from coordinate 20,623,663 downwards.
TCAAGTCCAGGTTCATATAGGCTCCCTTCACAGAATAAGTTGTGAGAAAGGAGGAAAGGTGAAGCAAAAGGTATTATGCATGTTATTTAATTCCAGTACTTTCTTTTCTCCCTCAGACTGTGGGAAAAATGAGACCAGTATGAGCACAGGACTTCCATACTGCAGGGTAAGTGAGTGAGAATTTTCTATTCCTAGTCCTCTTCTGAGCTCCCACTGCCCAAGCCAGCTACTGAAACTAAGTGGCAGGAAAAGCACTTTCTGAAAAAATCCTTCTTGATACTAGGAGATTTGAATCATGGTCTTTGTGTTTTCTTGGCATGACATCAGTAGAGTTGTAGTTTGTATTTGAATTGATTGAACTTCCACTCCTACCTGCTCCCCTCAAATAGTATATGCTTGATCAGTTGTGTGGGAGACGACAAGTGGCATTTTAACACAACAATGGCCATAATTTTATGAGTGACTGTAATGTTTTAGGAATAAGATGTAATTTTAGTGTCTTATGTATGTTTTTATATGTTTACATAAAGGCAATGCTTATCAGGGTTTTACAGAGAATGGCTTCTGATTTAACAAAGAAAACTAATTGCGACCAGTACTGTTAATATTTTAATAAAGATGATTAAATATGGATGCTAAATGTATTAATGCATGCTTCACTATGACAGATCACTCAAGGCTTTCTAGGAGAGCCTTATAGTTTTAGAAGATACTCAAATCTGAAGATCACCATTGGTCCAGTGAAATCTGTTCATGTCTGTTAAGGTAAAAGCTATTAATTACGTGGAAAAGTTTTCACTATGTTTTCATAGTGTTTCCAGACAAAGGTAAGTTTATCTTCATTTTTTTTCCAATATCTAAACCTCATTTTTGGAATTCTCCTCTAATTTTCATGTTGACCTAGTGCAGAGGCAGTCTGCTGTGACCAATGAATTCTGAGCTCTTAGCCCTCCAAAAGAAGAGACAAACACATCAGATTAAGCACATTTTAATTAAGTTAATCACCTTCTACATTTGGTATTTTTTTAAGCATAAAAATATAGTAATATGATTCATTTTAGATTTTCTGACATAGGATAATTGCAGAAATTTGCATCAGTCTGAATGAAGCACAGGGTATTTTATAGACCCCAAATTCTCAGGTGCCTGAAAGGTCATTCTCTAATATTCACAGATTGAGAGGCGGTACAGGTTGCATTTTCTGTCTTTCCAGTTTCCATCAGTGTACATCTCTACACATTTTTCTGTCCCCTTGCCATTAGGCTCATACTGTTGCCAGTTGGTATAATTCAGAGGTTTGCCATTCATGTACTCAAATTGACCTGCAGTGTCGCTCTCTTTAATGCCCAAGTAAGCGTATCGGTTATACTGTTTCACAATACTCATAATAGCTTTATTCTCCTCTTCATTCATGGGAGTTGCAAGAGCTCCTCCAGTCTCTTCACAGGATTCTAGTGCAGATGAAAAATTGACTTCTTTCCCATTGCTGGCAAATATTTTCTCTCCTACTTTTGTTATTTTCCCATTCAAAGCAAGTGCTGAAACATGAAAAGAAAAGAGTTAGCAGAGAAATAAAGAGACAGAGAAAATTAGAAGTGGTAAGAGGAACAGAGGAGAGGCAGATAAGGGCAGGAATGAGAGTGAAGAGCAGGATAAAGAGGAAAAAAGATCTACAAAATTCTACCAGTTTACTGATTTTTCAGTAAGTTTATTCTTATGCTGCTTGTGACCATCTGCCGTGGTCTCCTCCAATACAAGCATGCCAGGCACAATATCAGCTCTAAAATAGTTGTGTACTCCCTAAAGAGGATCAATTTCGTTTCAAATAGATAACATGAAGAAATGATAATACTTTCTGTGTACTCAGTACATTTCCACCATCTTTGATGATTTCATTGCTGGTAGACAGAAATGAAAGCATGGAGGAAAAGGTTAAAGAGTTTCCATGAATCTGTGTTGAAACTGCACAGCCATTCAGACTTTTTAAAAATATGAATCAAATTTGAATAAACGTATTCAGTGCTCCTGTGAGAAGTCTGCAGTTTTCTCTTCTGTGAAAGTACGTTTCTTTATTGCTCCTTGTCCCATATGCCTAAGTACATCTTGCCCCACAATTCAAAAATGCAGAACATTGTAAAGTGCAAAGCATCACTCCAGGTTGTCTTTCAAACTAGCTTTGTGCTGTGTACTGGACATTTAATTGTACTGAGCATTATTATAGCATCTCAGCAAATTCAATTAATTCTTAACAGTCTTAATAGATAACCAACTGCACAATTTCTCTTTTTAAAGATGGTATAGACAGAGTACATCTTCTTCTACATTGTCAGCAGTGGGAATATAAAACCTACATTATCTTTGAAGATTTAGGTCTACTTGACCTAAGGCCAAAACTTAGTAGCCCTACAGGAAATGAGTACTAGCTCTACAACATTCCTTGGACATCTCAGTGATATTTCACAGCAAGTTCTAGTTTTGGAATGTAGTTCCACGTTTTCAAGTGTGATTTCTTTTTTACACATCTTGATTCTGTCATTAATCTTGCCCACTGCACTTGAAATGATTGAGAGCTAAAATATAAAAAATGAAAAATATACCTCCTTCAAGTTGGAAAAGTCGTTGTCTTAAATTCAGTAAAACATTGTGGAGTTCAGCATCAAAAGGAGACAATATACCTAAACAGGTGAAAATATAGGGTACACAGTCAGGAAAAGCTAAGTTATGGTTATGGAAATATCATGTGTCACTGCATCCAATCACTGTTTTTCAAAACTAACTGATATATAGTGTATTTTAACTACACACAGAATAAAACAATTCTTTTAAAAATATTTTGTCACTTTCTGGATAATCCATACTAAAATAAAGAAAAAACAAACAAACAAAAAGCCCACAGCCTTGGAAAAGCTCACAAATTGACTTATACACAGAGAAAACCTATTAAAAACTATAAAAGAAATAAAATATTTTTCATAGCTTGGAGTTTGTCATATCTATAAGACTGTAAAGGTACTCAGACAAAATGATTTTCCATGGCTTTGCTAAGAGAATTTGTTTCAATCTCATAATCGTTACTGAACTGCCACAAGGGCGATTGTAGATAATGTTGATTTCCTGTGGCAGCAAAAATTTAGATTATAATTTTCTTGTTGTTTTGCTGAATGGATGCTTTGTGTTTCTACTCCTCATTTTAAGGGGAACTGTAAACACAGATACAGGAATATTTCCACATAGATGGTTTGAAATGCACTGGATGCTTAAGATTGGGACTAACTGTAATGGTATATATTTATTTCACACATATTTCCACTGGTAGCAAAGATCCAAAATATACCAAAGTATTACCAAGGTGCTTTGCGATTGTGTTCCCATTAGTGAAAAATAACATATTTGACTTAATTAAGGAGTCACTTTTCTGACAAAAAATTATATAGAGATTAGCCTCATTCACATACTTCTGCAAACCCACTGTTGTCCCATTTTACTCCTTTCTCACCTTGCTGTCCTTGTAGCCATTGACGTTCAGGAAGTTCCTGCTTCCTGTAAGGCCACAATATGCCTCCAACGTGTCTACTGAGACCTGGAAAAGAAAAGTATAATTATATTTCTAAGGTGTAAAAATCTGGAGATGTTCAGCAAACAGTAGAACTTAAGTCTAACAAACTGCAGTTTGAGATTATGAATAAGTTTTCTTATTGCTTTCAGCCTGGTAATGGACCCAAAGTATTTCTAGATTGAAATAGAGTCACACAATGCAAATTATATTCCTTAGAAAGCTACCTTTCTTTGTATCATTTTTGAATGCCACAGAAAATACAAGGCACATTTTTGTTACACTTGTAAATACCTACTAGAATAATATTTTATTCCAACAAAAAATCTTTTGGTGTAGAAGAAGCGATTCCCTATCGAAAGGCAACAGAAAAACACTGTATGTACATATATTACTTTTCTATGTTTAGATATTGATAAACTGGGCTTTTTTCCTTTTCTCCCGTCAAAGAGAGAAGTTTTATCTTCTAGGAGAAATATCAAGCCAACTGTTTTCTCCATTCAGTTTTTCCCATTGCCTAACAGTGCTATTTGTTTAAGAATGTATGACCTTCCACGTTTTTAGTTGTTTAGCCTTCAGGACAAGGAGTTTTTCCAAGAAAGGAGTTTGCTGTGGGCTGGAACTATGAGCCAAAAGATCAGAGCAGAAAAATCACACAATTACTAGAATTTGAAGTCACTGGACATTTTAATACATCTACTATTGTCTTATTTGGTCTGAGTGAAAAGAGAACAAAGATTTATTTCCTTAATGAAGAGTAATGATTAGTGCATGTACATAAAGAACATCACTATTCTTACCTCCCAGGCCAGGCAGTCTACTAACTCCAGGGATATTGGGTAGGTCAGGAGCTCCTGCACAGTTTTGTGCATGGCAAGGCATTAGCAAAGCAACTGCTGCTGCAGTCATGAAGGATGAGTAAGACAACATGATTGTTCAGGAAACCTGCAAGAAAATGCACATATTTGTCAGGCAGTACTTCTGTAAAAAAATGTAGGCATGAGCTGATAGAATTGACTAGCTTTTATTTTGTTCCCTTCTTGAAATTTATAATCTTTACTCGGTTCAAATAAATATAGTTTGAGAGATATGATTTGTTTTGCTACCATATCTTATCCACAGAAATCTTTCCACACTGATACTGACTGACATACTTACTACAGAATGACTGTTCCACGTTTGAGAGTAGGGGAAGCAAATTGTCATTTTTGCTATTAGTGACTATTTGTTAGATTAATCCTTGAGAAATGAGCTTGTGTAGAACTGACCAAGTTTAACCCATTACTTGTCTGTAAGATCTATAATCACTCAATTAAACATAGACATATATGACATTAACCTGAAAGGAATGATTGGTTACAGAGGTTGTTGTGATGGTTTGGAGCTAGTTAGCAATATCTTTAAACACAATATGATTTAGGCACAATTATTTGAAATAGGTGATGTGTTAAAGTGTTTTACTATCTTTTTTTTGTACAAAATTCAACAAGCTGGAAAATGTCAGAATTAGTGTTCCAAATAAAAACCAAAACCCACATTTACTGGTTGGCAATAGGCCCACTCATCTTAATTTACCCTTTCTGGTAAAATTTTAAGGTTATAATCTTTGTGCTGAGATATCAGGAGTATAAAGTGCTCTCAAACCACAGATGAGTGCTTTACAATGTAGCATTGGCCAATGTCGTGTGGTTATAAAACCTGAACTGATGAAAAATTAAATGCTATGTCATGGAGGTATTCAGCTATTGACATTACTCAGCTAAAAATGAGATAGGCAGGTTCAAGGTGTCAGAATGAATATCCAGTTTTAATGAGATAACCTGGATGGGCTGACTGTCATACAAATCATGACTTCACACTTATCAATTCACGTGAATTAGATGGACTACTCTTTTAACTAACAAATGGGCAATCACTGGTTAATATGAGGAATTTCTTTCAAAACATATGTGAAGAGCAGAATTAGAATCTCAGTTTATTATTAGTGCCAATTATTGAATGGATATACGCTACTGCATTGAGCTTTAAAAAGATGTAGTACAGCTTAATCTGCCAGGCTGACTTTATTGTAAAAGGCTTTTAACATTATTCTATGTATAAATTAATACTGAGGATTTTCAAGGGCAAAGTTTACTTGCTTGTTTAGAGAAATGTCTCATCAAACTGAGTTCAGTGAGACATACCCTTGAACATAGGAATATTCATTTATGTTGTAAATTTTAGCATGGATGCACTGAGAAAAGCTTAAGTAATAGCATCAGTTCCTTGTGGCCAGGGTTATCTCTTTAAACAAGTACATTTCTAATCAACCTGAGAACTTGCATGCCGTATTAAAGCACTGTCACGTTTAACATACTTAATCTGAGTTCTTTCAGTTTGTTTAACATTTCCTGTGCTGAAGGCTAGCAGACCCCTCTGACATCGCTGGTCAATGACTGTGGAGAGCAGATTATAAAAGGCTGTAACAGAAACTACCTTAGGTAGCTGGGCATACTTATGTCACCAAGATAAGAGAATGCAATTACAACAGGTACTTTTCCTGTGATGCGGATCATTTGGGGAATTGGTTTTAAATGAACTACTAGACTCAGCTCATAATTGGATCATGATGCACAGACAGACTTCTGACCAGTTATATAATAAAATGGAAAGACAGCTCTTAAGTTTTAATCTACTTTTAATGATCTTCATCAGTCACTACAATCTGATGTCCTTCAGGCATCTCCGCCATCTAGTAAAATTAATAATATAAGTGGGAAAAAGAAACAGAACAACACGTAACACTATTAAAGCAAAAACAAAATCATTAAAGTGTAAATGTGACCACAGAAATGGAATGGAACAGATTTGCTTACTAGCTGAAGTTCCTTGTGATTTATGAAAAGTCAAATTCAACTTACCTTTCTGCTTCAAAGTCAAAATGAGCAATTCTCACAAGGCCCCTTTATATAGCGTGGTTCTTGTTCAATGGTGCTGTGCTGAAGCAGAGATTGGATAATCAGGGCACAAATGAGCCTTCTTACTTTTGCTTACACACTTGTTATGCAAATGCTGAGAGAAATTTTAAATGCTGATAAATATAACCGTATGTTCTTATAAAAGAAAAAGTTCAAGTTTCATTTTTTAATACAGAAAAAACAATTGAACAGGTAACTCCAGAACTGCATGTTCATACAAAGGCATAAAACTCCAATTAATCTATTTGATAATGTAACTACTTTTTTCGTTTTTACAAAAACCAAAAATGAGATGCAGCCACCAAAGTTTTTAAGAAACAAATTGAGAAGATACCAATCCCCTTCCCGCCCCAATGATTAGCTCTTAAAGCCTGTTAACAAAGATCTATATTCAAAATTCTTCCTTCCACTTGATATGCAGCAAGTGTTTGAATGCAGGTTAATCATTTTTTAAAACATCTAGTCCCACCAGTAGAAACTAAAGTAGATGAAAAGAATTTGTATTAAGTGTATAAAATGTAGGTTAGTTATTAGTAGGTAAAATAGGTTGCTTGTTAATGCTGCTGTGGTTTGGGAATGACACAGGTAGCAGGAAAGTCAGTGCAATAAAGACATCAATTGTTCTGTTTCCAAGTGGCTGCAGTCTTCCACAGTACTTACAGCTCTGAAAAACTTCTGCAGCTGCAAGGTAAGAATAAACTCAATTTAGATTTTGTCAAGGAATATTTTATATGATTAGGTGTCCACATTCTTGCGAATCTAACTTATAAGAACATGATCTCATAGATCCGGTTTCTAGGCAATTTTACAACAGTTGCAATAGCTAATACTGCTTGGGGTTACCATTGTCCACATACATCCCTTTGCATATGCATGCAACCTTATTCTATAAGCAACTTATAAGTTCATAAGTTCATAAGTTCATAAGGTTGGAAAGGACCTATAAGATCATCTAGTCCAACCATCCTCCTATCACTATCTCTACCCAACTACTAAATTAAGTCCTTTAGCACCTCATCTAAACGCTTCTTGAACAGCGCTAGGGATGGTGCCTCAACCACCTCCCTAGGCAGGCCATTCCAGTGCCTGACCACTCTTTCAGAAAAGAAATGCTTCCTGAGGTCTAATCTAAATCTTCCAACTTGTGGCCATTCCCTCTCGTCCTGTCATTACTTATCAGGGAGAAGAGGCCTACCCCCTCCTCACCACAACCCCCCTTCAGGAAGTGGTAGAGTGCAAAAACTTGATAAATCTTGGCAAATTACTACTGCTTCTTCCACTGAACACAATCTGTAGTTCACAAGATTAAATATAGAATAGGAAATGTTAAACGGAGAATTCAATAAAACATCAACAGCTACATACTCTCTCTGTTCACAGAAATGTAGCAAGAGTAAAATGTGGCAAGTTTTTATACATCTTAAGCCGTTATCAGCCAAGTTATTACCTAGTACCAAAAGCTTAAAATAAATACACACTTCAGAAAAATTCTTCTATCATGAGCCAGATTATACTTGCACAATAGAAGCTGGTAAGGTGTTAAATCATTACACACCATTAGATTTACTTTCCTTTGTGAAGTAGCAAGGAATTAGGGAAAACAAATACACCAAAGGAAGAAAGAAAGCAAATATTTTATTTTTCTATAGCCTGGAGACCCTGTTGAATAGCTAAAAGGCTCAGAATTCTGAAGTCTACAGGTAAGTCTACGTGGCAACAGGCAAAGTTCTCAAAACCCAGCCTGGGTACCCCAGTGACTTCAGGAGAATCCTAATACTGCATCCTTCATTGTATCATAAGCAGAACAAAAAAGATTCCTTCTGAGGTTCTCTGACCACATGAATTATGCTGGTATGGCATTACGTGGGTAATACCAAGAAACTGAACCCAAGCCCCAGCACAGCCTGTTCAAATGCTAGCAATGGAGAATTTTGAGAAAAGATTGATCTGGTTTTCAAAGGTGCTATATAGCCAGAAAAACAGCTTTTTATGTAGCAGCTGGGCTTGCAAACCTCAAGAAAGCAGTTTGATAACTAATAACTGCCAAGGTCATTTCAAAACTGATACAAATTTCTTCTATATAACCTTCAAACTTCTAATCAGAAAATTATGTGAACTCTCCATTTTGCTCAGCTCACTGTTCGGAAGTGAACTGGTTAGTAAAAACCTTATCATAGTCCAATCTACATTAAGCTATACAGCACACTGTCACATAAAATGCAGTGCTGTATAGGCACAGTAGTTTATTTTAGTAACTTGTGGAACATTTATCTTAAATATGTCACTGTGCTGCAAGTTCCTGAAATCATCTGCCTTACCTTGTCCTTGCACAAAGTCTGCATAGCAAGTAGTCTCCATCTCTGCCTTCATCAAAGAAACACCCATGTTTGATGTTTGGCTAGTATTTTAACTGCAACCTATCTGCTCTAATGATCTTATATAAGTTCAGACTTAGGTGCCCATAGTCAGTTTTTAAGAAGCCTTGTTAACACCAGCATAGATCCTCATCAGAAATACTGGGAACTAAATTTATGCCACATTTAAGTATGGAATCAATCCAATAAGCAGGCACTACCGTCTCTCCACCTCCAGCTTAATTTAAAGACAAGTTCATACAGTAAACAGGGGAAGGTCAACAGTTTCCTTGCCTTAGGAAAATAAGAAACACTGATAAAATAATTTTTATACTAGTTTGTAGTGCACTGATTACAGGAATAAGATGAAAAAGTAGAGATAATGATAACTTACTATATCTTTAAATAAGGAAAGAACACAAGTTCTACAGTTGGTAGGCCTTAAAACTTGTGTTATTGCTGTGTACTCTAGATGCATGCCACTCTAGATAAGCATCAGACAGAAGAGTGTAATTGCTGATCAGGCATATTTATATTTATGAACAAACATCCTGTCAGCTTAGTGATACAGTGTCATCTGGGGGGAAAGATTTCAGGGCAGAGATTTCTATGTCCAAGTGAGTAAGCAGGTGGATGAAGGAGGAGAAAGAACTGCTGAAAAAAAAATGGAAAGGCTCACAAAGACAAGAAAGCAGCCACAGGCTAAGAAACTTGTGGGGAGGAACAGCTCTCATGCAGATCTTGCATAACTGTATTCTTGCAAAGGACAGAAAGCTAAAGACGAAAAGAAAAAAAAGACATCAAGTAATTTGATAGAGAAAAATATATCATCACTTTCAATTTAATTTCTATTGTAGGAAAATCAAATTCAAACCATATTATCAAGAAAAGGAGTGACTAGGTTTTCTACAGATTTTGTGAAAAAAAGCAGGCGTGGTTCTTTCCAAACAGAAGTTTAAAACTGTGCTAGGCAGAAGAACCACTTGACCTAAATTAAGAGATTACTTTTGGTTCTTCCTTTCTTTCAACTGAAGACACTGATTTAAACTACAGATTTACAGTTGGCGTCGCACAACCCAAGAATCTTTCAAGAAAGACTTTACTTTGTTGTTTCTTTAACTGTGAAAATGGTCTTTTAGAGAGATGCAATCCCCAAGGTCACTGGAGCTAGCACTGGTCTACTGCTATGCCACCAACATCCACCTGTGATGCCATGGACCAACATAATAAAACAGGAGGCATTACTTTTGGAGCACCCTCATAATTCCTCCTTGTTTTCCTTGCTAAGCATATGGCCCTAGCTTGGGGAATTCTGCACTACAGTGTAGAAGATAATTCCTAGTCCTTGTTCAGCAACACAACAGAAATACCCATGGCAGTGTCAGTTATTTACTCCATCATAACAGCTAACATCAGCTTTTTACAGGACATTATACAAAGAGTAATCATGGGGGTGTTCTGCTACATTGTGTTCCCATGGAAATGAACTATACCTCATCCCTCCTTTGCAAAGAGGTAATAGGAAGCAATTTATGCCTGAACAGCCCCTGGCCAAGACTGCCTTGGAAGCATATGCTCATAATTCATATCTTTCTCTTATAAGCAGCCACCTGCCCCGTGTTGTCAATTTAAAATAAGATAATCTTGTCTGCAGATAACAAAAAACCCTTTTAAAGCTGTTATTACATTTATTATTTCTGGGAAATGGCCCTTCTAATGCCTCACTGTTAAGTGTTACAACGTATATATCCAAAAGCATTGCAAACATTGCAATTAAAAGTCCAGGTCGCTGGGAGAAACACCTTATTGAATGCATATGGCAGAAAATAAAGAGTTATGAAACAAAATAAACTCACCAAGCTGCTTCTCAGGTCTGATGGTCACAGTAAAATGAAGCTTTGCACCTTACTGAGGGGATCCCAACTGGTAATGAATTCCTAGGAAATCCCATTTTTCACGGTTGTTACTCCATTATAAGCTGAAAATGAAGACAGAATAGGTATTACAGGTTTTCATTTTTGCATAGAACTTTGCAAGAAATTGAATGCAAAGCCATGTTTTAGGTAATTGTGCTGTTTGAAGCATATAGCAGTTAATATATCGCACCTGTTTGCTGTTTCTCTTGTAACTGTACATTTTAGATTCTAAATAGTGCCAAAGTACAGAGAAACACTGAATTTATTTTTTTGGACATGGATAAATATTAAATTATATCTGATTATAAAACATTAAATTATTATTAATAAATTATCTGATTATAAAACATTAACACTGACCCCAGAAACAGAAAGATTAACACAAGAAACCACATATAGTCATTTGTGAGGATTAGAAGACTGCTACAATGTAACTGAAATTCAGGCTGCTAAAAATATGATATTTTAAACAGCTTAACATCCAATAGTACTTATTTTCTTGTTTACTGCTCTATTCAGTAAAACAGCCCCTTTGAACAAAGCAAAACAGCACCAATGTCTCGAATTTTTAGTTTTCAAATACTGGACTGAATGATTCAAAGCACAACTTGCATACAATAATGTAGGAATATGCAAATTAACTTTAGTCTAGATGTAACACATGTACATAAATTCCAGTGACCTTCAAAGGGAACTGTATACTTAACTGTCCTTTAGAAACTTCCTTAGTAATATAACAAGCTGAGGAGAAAGACAATAGGAAAAGGGAAAATTCAGAGGTCAAAGCCCTGAGAAATCAGTGGGAGAAAATTATTTTCCCTAATCAGATACTGATAGAGGAAAAAGTGGGTATTCAAACACTGAACAGGATAACAGACACTGTTAGTGTTTCCCTTGCGCTGAGGCACAGGCCATTGCAACCTGTAGTGCAAGCTGCATTAAAAAACACATTCCCATCTGTTTTCTTTCAACTCTGTAGTATATTTTCTTTCTTAGCAAGCTAATTAAGGCCCCCTGGAGTTCATCTAAGTAAGTAGATAGAAAGAAAGAACAGATGAAGACCCAGAGACACAGAAAGAAAACAAAAGGGAATGAACAGAGTCCTGTAACTTCAGATTCTCTCTAGAGAGAGATGGGAGATGTTGAATATTGCTTGAGGCCATTACAATTCAAACTAAAACTGCTCAGTATGTTCTTAAAACACAGTGAACTCAGCTTGCATGACAAATTAGAGGGAATGTTTAATAACCCTGAGAAATATAATAACCGTGAATGTCAACTACTTAACTAACAACATATATATTTTTTTATTCTATGAGGGTCACTCCTTACAGCCTGTATAGCAGCTTTATATGAGATCCTGAATATTAAATATTGTTTCTCTTAGTAAAATAAGAGAATAGCAATGAAATTATCAATAAGCATCTCAGTTACCTGTTGTGTTCTTAGTGGGGCAATTTGACCTACAGCCTGCCTGGGACATTTCACAGAGTCATAGGCCTTAGAGATGACCTCTGAAGGTCATCTAGTCCAACTCCCCTGCAATGAAAAAGGACACCACAGCTAGATCAAGTTCCCCAGGGCCCACATCCAGCCTTGCTTTGAAACACTGCAGGGAAGGGGGCCACACACCACCACACTGCTAGGCAGTTAGTTCAGGTCCATTCTACTAAGCATGACAAATATGCAACAGACTGCATTTATCTCCATACCTTTTCCATTTGAAATGCAAAGAATAACCAGCAATTTGTGTTCATTCTGTTCTGTTGCCTCAGATCCCAAACTATGCACATAACATACAGCTGCATAACCATTATCTTGTTCAAATATTATCTCTGCAGCAGAAACTAGCCAAGATGTTACAGATTGCTGACCTACCCAAACTGGTCAGGAAATATAAGCAGAGATAGGAGCTTTCAAACACATGCTGAATTAAATCAACACTTTTCACAGTAATCTAGTACATATGCTATGAGTACAGTGAAGTCTACCTGGAACCTAGACCAAAATAGAATCATAGAATGGTTTGGGTTGGAAGGAGTCTTAAAGATTATCTCATTCCAACCACCTGCTATAGACAGGGACATCTCCATCTAGACCACGTTGTTCAAATTCCCATCCAGCCTGGCCTTGACTGCTTCTGGGGGAGGGGAAGGGGGCAGGTATTGTCAGATGCATATACAAAATCACTAAAGCAGCTACTTTCCTACTAGGAATATTTCCAGGTTGTTTGGTTTTTTTTTCCTAAATCTCTCCCAGCTCCTGAAGTCCTCAGTGGTTTCTCGAATCTGTCACCAATTATTTCCTTGCTTGTTTTCTAAATATTCTTCTGTATGATCATGAGAGGGAAGCAGGTTGTAGTGTTCCTCCTGTAAAGAAGGATATGATGTGACGGGTCTGGAGCACAAGCCTTCTGAGGAGCAGCTGAGGGAGCTGGGATTGTTCAGCCTGGAGAAGAGGAGGCACAGGGGTGACCTTCTTGCTCTCTACAACTATCTGACGGGAGGTTGTGGTGGAGTGGGAGTTGGTCTCTTCCCCCATTTAGCTAACAGTAGAATTACAGAGAATGCCTCCAGTTGCACCAGGGGAGATTTGGTTTGGACATTAGGAAATAGTTTTTGTTCTCCAAGGAAATGGTCAAGTACTAGAATGAGCTGCCCAGGGGACTGGCACCAACCCTGAAGGTGTTTAGATGTCATACTGAGGGACTTGGTTTAGTGGGAAATATTGGTGATAGGTGAGTGGTTGGATAGGATGATCTTAAAGGTCTTCTCCAACCTTTCTGATTCAATGATTCTACAATATCTGGTAACCTCTGTTTTCTGAGGGAATGCACTCTGACAGAGACAACAGGAACATCAGCAGCTGTCAGGAAGGAATGTGATCATTTGTCAGGAGTGGGAACCTACAAAAAGAGCTTCAAATATGCTTGCTTACTAGTAGTCTCATTGTTTTTCCACCTTACCAGTCTGTCTCAGGGTATCCACATGAAAAGTGAGCACAGCACAGGTCTTTTTGTAACTGTGCCTTTTCAGAGGTCTGTTCACATGCCCTCAAGGTTGGGCTGTGCAATTGCAGCTGTGTGTGTACTGCACAAAGGAAGAAATCTCTCTGGACTGAAGAGAGGGTGCAGCCCCTGAGCATGAAGGCTTAATGGCACTTTGCATGAGGTTAACCTCCTTCCTGTGATACAGCCCCGGTGTGAGGGCCAGCCAGCTGAGCACACACAGTACCCTTTTCACGTGGTCAGTCTCTCTCCACTGTTATCTTGAGCAATCATCTAAAGCTGAAGTGGATTTTTCACTATTAGCTTCCAAATATTATCTTTTCAAACGTGCAGAGAACAACTGTGATTCCAACCATACCGGTTCACTGCTTTTCGCTAGCATCTATTTTTCCCAACTGTTTCCAGTTAAGTGGGGGCTCATCTGTCCATTAACTTCCACATTTTATGTCTTTTTACCTTTCCAAAATAACATACTGTGCCACTGTAACAGAGATATATGATGTAAATTATTACATTTTCAATGATTCACACAATTTACTAGAGTAAAGACCAAATTCAGAACTATTCAGAGTGCAATAGGCAAAGAAACTTCAGGGCTGCAGAATTCAAAACCACTGGAGAGCTCCCAGTAACACAAGATGGAGGACAGTGTACAGTTTTCAGTGAACAGACACATAATGCACTTAAGCACTTTAGAGACACCAGAAACAGTTATTCAACAACATACACAGCCACTATTATTCAATGAGTGGCAGCTTTTCTCACTGTACAGCATTCTGCTCTGTGATTCTTGACACTTAATCCCTACTTGTTAAAAATACAGATTATGCCTTAATCTATATTTTTAAATGTGAGATTAAAAAAAAAGCAAGGTGAAAATGGTTGTTTTGTAAAACTTCACAACTGAAAGCCTTTTCAATTTTAAGCTATTCACCTTAAAAAACCTAAATAGCAGGTACTTGAAAACAGCAGCACACAGAGGGCAATCTGACTCTTCAAGATAATTTTACTAACTTTTGATGCAAAAAGTATGATTTACTTAGCAGGGTTAGGAAGTAATATTGAAATCATATAATAGAATCATAGAATACAATCATAGAATGGCTTATGTTGAAAGGAACCTTTGTTTTCATTCTGGTTGTAGTGTGCCTCCTTTAATAAAAAGTAAAGCAGCAAAAAGTTTTTAAAAGGTATCACATTTCCTTCCACATTACTATTTTCCCACCTTATCTTTGCTTATCTGTTTGCATATATATACATTTAGCTGTATATGAAGGGTAGAGTGGATAAGGGGGATAGAAGAGTTAAATTTTTGTGGTCTGTAAGCAAAACAGCATTGATCAAACTACTTCCGAGTGGGACACCCTTGCGCAGATATCACCGAACCTGTAAAGGGCAATGTAAGAGATAAGCAACCTAATAAGGAATACTTTGGTCTTGATTAAGAGGTTTCAAGACTTCCAAGTAAATTTAGTGAAGTGCTGTGTCCACCTCAGCTAAAGTAGCTTGTAGCAGTTGAACGCCTCTTGTTGGAACAAAAAACATGCTTGGGAGTAATTCTTGGAGTGGGTGGAGCTGCATTTCTCAGGCACAAGGCAAAGGTGGCCAAGACAGTGTAGTCACACAGCGCTGATGAAAGGACAGGAGAGATTCAGAGCTCTGACCCTAAGGGAGCATAGAAAGCTCCTTACTCACTTCTTTGGGGACATCACTGAAATATCTTCAAGTACAGTCTCTCTGAAACCATACATCAAAAAGGTGGTTGATCATTTCTCTCACATTTTATTTACTTTGTCGTGTGTGAACTGCTGCTGCCTGAAGTTTTATCTGTACAGAAACTCTTTAGGGCCGGAGGAGGATGCCGGCCTTCCTTCCACAGCAAAGACACCTCTTGTAGGATTAAAGTACAAGCTCAGCTCCATGGGACAAATTGTGCTGCCAGGTTTAGACATAAGCAAACCATAAAAAAACAGAGCCAGGAAATAGGTCTTGCAACCGTTTGCCCTGAAGCACTGATCTAAACAGCTCAAGCTACCCGTGCCCAAAACATCACTAGGGTCACACACCATAAAAAGAGATGTTAACTGCAGGTGCCTCATGATAAAGTCATTCCCTAGAGAGAAGACAGAGGATTCAATCCTGCTGCAAGTACAGAGAAATTTGGCAAAGCTTAAAAAAGATTTAAGATTGCACTTCTGTTTCCAGAGTCTCCTGCCTTACTTCTTATCCCTGGACATTATTGGCCAAACTACAACCTAAGAATTATTTTTCTTTCCTTGGCTAAAAGGTAGAGTCATGTTGGTAGTACTAGAGCCACAGTCTTCCCTACATAACAATTCTCTGCTAGTTTCACTCATAAAGACAATACCTTCTTTGAGAGCAGTAAACAAACCAGAGTAAAGGGCAAATTTCTACCCTACACTAAGCATAAATTATCAACCCCTCCCCCATATTTATATTCTATGATTAATAAATAAAACAGTAAGTACAAGTTGCTACTGATTGAAGTAGTTTCCTGTTTCTGTCTTGTAGTTCCCACTGAAAAGTGCCACTTGAAAAATAAAAAGGAATGAGCTTCTCAGAAATAATGGTTTCTTCCTAAATAGTAGCTCTTCCTAAGCCTGTACTTAGCCTGAAATTGTGCTATGTTTTAGAAAGATAAATCCAGCAGCTGATTAACAGACGCTTCTCTCATCCTGAATTGCTCAGACACTCTGTGAAGGTCATATTAGCACCACATGAGAGGTTCTAATCAGAGGTATAACAGCAAATACAGATTAGTTTCTAATTAATGCAAAATTAAGTGGTCATCAGGGATGCTAATTTAAGCCTCTTGAAAAACAATTTCAGTCTTACTTTCTGTTGTTCATCTATTAAAGAATATTGTCACTAAAGAATGAATATTGTCCTTAACATGGGTGGTTAGAAAGGTCATAACTTTGGGCACCAGGTGTACCTCACTGAGTTAAAAAATATTACTCAAGTCAGAGATCTCAAGGACTCAAAAGACAATGCATTACTTCAAGAAAAAGAGTTCATACTTCCTTTATATGTTGTTCTTGCTTTCACATACACAACCAGAACAAAAAAAATATATAGAAATTTTTGACTGTATGAACCTAAGCTTACAACATAAATGTTCACACACTTCACTTTCAGTATTTTTAGCACAAGGATATATTTGCACTTACCTGAAAACGGTTTTTCAGTCTGTGTAGATTCCATTTGAATAATGCATACTGTTCTCCAAACACAAACAATCTTAACATAAAGTTGCAAGAAGTACCACAAAGTTCAAAAAGGTGTATTCCATGGGCAAAATCATATGAAAATTAGCATAACCTACATTTCAGAGCTGGACTCTTGAAACATTAACATGGCAATTGGGAATAGTATTTCTCAAATATTTTCTGATAAAGACATGAATTACTTAGAATATTTTTATTTTAAAATCACTGTGTGTGAAGAAACATCAAACATATATTTATATACAGGTAGTACTATTATTCTTCTCACCACTGTCTCCTAACCACTACAGATCCCAAAAACTTATATCATCATTCTATAATGGTTTCTCTCGAAGCAATCGAAGCTGTAGAAGCAGTCTAAAAGAGAAATTCTCACACAGCAAAAGATTTTGACAGTTCATTTTTAGCATTATGAGGTGAAATTAAATTTATAAAACACCAACAGGAAAACAGAGCCATTTACATCCAGATTTTTTTCAAATCAGCAGTGAAGACACAGTGACTTACCACCTGACCTTCTGGAGGCACTGCTCTTAGCCCAGCTTCAAATGAAGTGGTCACAAAACATACCACAGTGTTTTTGAAGATAATCTCAAAACAGACTGACTTACTCTTTCCAAGTAAATACACTGGACACTGAATTACCACAGATCTCTAAACACAGAAGCATGACAATGCTGTATTCAAGTCTCTAGAATGTGTCTTATTTGCCCTAAATTAACCCAAATCTGTCTTTTAAATATTGAACCTTATCCTGCATTTTCATATAATAAGAATTGATTAAAAACTCCCAGGCAAAATGTTGAAAGTTATTGTTTTCATAGCTGCAGGACACCAATTAGTGAAAGAAAGGAATGCAGTTGACACTGTCACTAACAAGGAAAATATGATGCAAATTAGCATATATGTCATGCTCTAGAAAATTCATATCCTTCAACAATCTGTAATTATTTTTCTTTTCTGCCATCTGAAATGTCTCTTGCAACAAAGTATGATATTTTTTAACTTCAGAACTGTTGTAAACTGAGCTCAGTGAAGACTATTTTACACTTGACAACTTCTGGAGAATGCATTAGAGCAGCAGTTTCTTCATGCTCCACATAGAGCCTCTGTATTGAGAAGGTTGAGGGCTTACTATCTGATCAAATCAAAAAGCTATTTTTTATTACTTGCAGGCATTACAACACAGTTAAATGTATCTCCATATCAGCAGACTCTGTAGCAACAATTTCCATCTCCGTTGTGAGGCTGACCAAGAAATCTAGATGTATACTGCGGCATTTGGCTTTGCATCTACAAAACTGAAAAAAAGCCCAAACCAACAAATCACCAAAACAAACAAAAAAACCCCACACCAGAGTACGTGTCTTCTGTGCGTTTGCTGGTGTGCAAGAGCACAATTAGGGTGAGAGACGCACTTCAGGAAAAGGTTGTTGGGTTGTTGGTCACTTACTAGGTCACAATACTTCTCACAGGAGCAGAAGGTGGAAAAGTTACATACAGATTTGCAGGGAGAGAGAAACAGGACAGGTCTCCTGTGAAGGCTGAATTCCAAATCACACTGGCTGTAGACAGACACTTCATTTTTACCAGCAGAAGAGAATTTGCCTATTATTATTTCCAGTACAAAGCTGCTGTCAGCTTTGTAGGCCCCTGACAGAAATGCAGAAGAAAAAATGACATGTTTTTCTTCTCAGACTCTAAGGAAACCATATTCCCACACCTGTGATGATAATATGGCCCAGATCAAGTCATGATCTCTCTGAACCACAGTTCTGCATTATGAAAAACTGTTTGATTGATATGTTAGGCTTCGAACGTATGAGTGAAATGGTGCAAAAATACCACTTCTTAGTTTAATCAGCTAATAATTTGATAAAAACCAGCTCATTATATTCCATAAATAAGATCTGAAATGCTCTTTTAACTAAACATTTCCATGCTTTTAAATGAGATCCATGGTTTAAATGTGTAAAATTTATTTTTGCTCACATTTTAAGTTCTTCGATTCACCAAGTGCAGATAAAGCTAAGAAGTCAGATTGTGCTAGAACATGAAGTGGAAAATACATTTCAAATGTTAGTAGCTACTGTGTCCAGGGGATTATACTGAAGCTGACACGGAGTTAAACAATTCTGAAGCCTGTAATATAAACATAAGGTCCTCAGCAAATCTTGTGATAAACACATTAATTCACAACGAGTGAACAAATAAGTCTCTTTCACTAGGAGATTCAAAACTGCATGTCAAAAAAACCCCAAACCATTATAAATATAATCTGGTTCTGACTATTCTGTTCACCAATATAGTAACAAACTTTTACATGAACCACATAGCTGAGCGAAGAAAGCTGAGTTTTCTTAGATTTATCAAATGTTCACAATTCACAAATAATAAAGATATTTGAATTTGAGCAGTCCAAATCATTCCATTTTCCAGATTCTTCTATTACTGCACAGTCTTCATTGTTCAAATTATTTGGTTCTCCAGGTTTCCAGTTGCTGTAAGTTAAAGGTCCACCACTCAGGTACATGAATTTGCCCTCAGTTTGTGCATCAGATATCCCAATATAAGCTTGCTTTGAAGGATTAACCAAGTCTTTTAAAGCTGTATTTTCAGCCTCATTCCTAGGAGAGGCAAGTACACTTCCAGCTTTTGCACAAAGGGATTTTCCAGTTTCAAAATTATGTTTCTTTCCAGTTGAGACAAACATTTTCTTACCAACGTTCACGATGCCATTTAAAGTCATGGCTAAAAAAAAAAAACAAACACCACAAACTGAAGATACTAAATTAATTAATCCATAATATCTCAATTATAACTGTTTGGTTTTTTTTTGCTATTTAGCACAAGTGGACTACTTGTAGTAGTAGACAGAATCCAACAGAAATCCAACAGAAATCCAACAGAATTAACACTGGATATATCAAATCCACATTTTAATAAAAGAGGATTTTCACAAGGCTTAGATCACAAATCATTTTTACTATTTTTTTTTGTTCCCAGTTCATATATTATTACAGCTCCTGAACCAAGATCTGAAGGAACTTACGCCCTAAATCAAATTGCAAGCATGTCAAAAAAAAAACCTGCCAGGTTTCAATGCAAAAATCAGAGTCTGATTAAAATTCATGCAGAGGAACTGAGCTGCCATTAGGAGATCTTTCGTACCTATTAGCTTTATCCTGGGATCACAGAAATTAAAGCTAAGAATATAATAATATGAAAATAAGTAATGAAATTCAGGGTTTAAAACCAGAGAGCACAGAGAAGACATACAGGGACAGCTTTAGTGAGCCTGGGAAACTGAATATTTGTCTTAAAAACGTAAATGATCTTAGGAGAAATATACATCTATAATTCACATACCTGACAGAATTTCAATTAAAAAAAAAAAGAAAACAATGGAAAGTGAGGCTCTTGTTCATTCAGTAGATGACTGGGGTTGCAACAGCTCTTTTGAAAGACATTTGCTTCCTCTGATAGGCATTTATTTTACCTGATTGTCTTTAACACGTATCCAGGGCTAGTGTTAAGGGATTTTATCAACTCACAGTAATTGTATGAAATCTGTGACATATGCATATTTAAACTTTCTCTGATATTATGGAAACTGTAGCAGTGCAGTGTACTTGCGGGCAAGGAAATCACTCCTGCTCTCCTGTGCCAGATAAAGCTACAACAGGTTTTTACCACCCTTTAATAGAGTGTTGATACACTGGCATGGGAGAATGAAAGGGAGATGGCTGAAGAAATTACTGCCATCATCTAGTTATCATCTCCGCACTCTTCAACATTTTGCTGCTGTATTAGTTTATACACACAATAATGACTTCAAAGTTGTGTGTTCCACAGTGAAGACACATACCCTTGGAAGGATGATGCAGAGCTATATGACTTTATTCTGCTGACATACTACAATCTTGTGAATTTCTTCTAAAATTAACTTAAGAACAGTAATAGAACTTGCGTCTTTCTGAATGTGGTATTTGTACCAGGATTAGTAATGCACTAATGAAACATACTTAGAAATTCTTCAAACAGTATCTCCTGAGAGATTACAGCTGAGTTTACACAGAAAGCATCCCAATCCATATCTACTCAGAGGAATTTATCTAGAACTTACACCTGAAGAGAAATTACACTAAGGGCACAATCAACCAGAGAGCAGAAGTTGATGCTGCAACTCGTGTAACAAAGCCCCTGAGATATATGTTGTCAAAGGGATCCTTGAAGTTTGGCAGGTCATTTCAGGAAGGACGTAAAGGATGTATGCAGTGAGAAAGCATTTGATTAATGACCATCACATGGTCAACACAAGACACATCTGCAATGTTTGTTTCACACTAACATTCTCAGTTCGTTCTCCAGCACAAATATGTCCATCATATCACCACCCAAAAGAGAAAAGCAGTACATGATTGTATCTTACCTTTTTTATATCTATTTAAGTCATCTTCCAGTACCTGGATTTTTGCTTCCAAAGCTGTTATTTGTCGTTGCAGGTCATCAGTTACAACAACTAGGGATTAAGGTATTATTTAGTGATTTATCTTAAAAATAACCACTGCTGTCTTCCGTCTAATGTGATTCTACATGAGAATTTGGTTTCCAGCACAGAAACCACAGGCCACATTGCAGAATCATTGCCTGGGAAATCATGCCGCTGAGAGCACCACATTTCTGACTAGGATGAACATTTGGGGAAGCTCTGAATTCTCAGAGCTGACAAGCTCATCAATTCATCTGGAAAAGACCAGTTCTCAAAGGCAAAACACGAATTTAAGCATTTAAAATGAATTAAAGAGGAAAATGCATGGACAAAGAAATGAAGGGAAATGCCTTTTGTAACATGAGTTGGAAGATCTGTTATTTCTGACACAGACAATGAAAAACTAGTGACTCATTCCACATACTATTTTTCCCAAGTTATGCTGGGCAACTCATCTCCTAAGTAACAGGCATTTTCTCTTTTTGCTCCTTACACTTCTGGAAATCACACCTTTCCACAAAGGACATTACAAGAACACCAGACATTAAAAAAAATATTTTAATGATAGTACACTAGAAGGTTGAAAAATAGATTACAGAAACATGAGACCTTTACTACTTACTTCCACGTTCTCCTTTTTGACCTTTCTCTCCTTGTGGTCCTACCTCTCCTTTTAATCCCGGAGGTCCTGCTTTCCCAGGAAAACCCTGCAGACCTCTCAATCCTTCTCCTAGAATTTGATTTGAGAGAAAATAGCTTAAATGTTTTCTTAGAGTATTCCCTCACCATGTTTCATTAGTGCTTGGAGAAAGTCCCAAACTCAGGAATAGTTTAACAACTAGCAACAGTGTGCAGAAGATACAGAAACACTGAAGACTCTCTTAGAAAGATGGTTGCAAAGCCCAGCTGAGGATAGGAAGTAAAGAGATGAAAGAGGAATGAAACTGTTAAGTGAACAGAAAATGGATGATGTTGGTAGAGCTATCTGTCTTTCTGCTTTGAGAAAGCACTTCAACAACAAAATAAAGTCCCTGTATTCATACCAATCGAGGAAATAATTGACAGCATTAGAGGATTTCTTGGTCACCTATGATTTCCTAATACTCACTAGTTATTTTAAGTTTTCTGTGATGTACTGTAAGATTACCCTGCACTTTATGAATGATGAAATACTTCTGAGAAAATACTCAGTATTTGAGGTTTGTACACAAAACACAAAATATCCTCAAATTCAAGGTGAAAACTTTTTGAAGAAAGAATGGAGGCTTAAAAAGAAATCACTCACATGGTAAATACATTTTACCTCAAAATAATAATAATTTGTAATATATACCTTGAACAGCAACAAACCAAGAAATGGAGTACGGTCAGAAGTCCTAACTCAGCAGAAAGGAGAGGAATGAGACACCTAACAAAAATACCCTCAAGGTGTTACAACACTATATTAACTTTCAGTGGCCAGTATTATTTCATTGTGTCATTGTCCATGCCTTTCAAACGTTCATTGTGTCAAACACCACCCCTACCTCCACTCAAAAATTGTTCCTGTCAAAATATTCATTTGCTAGGAACTGCACTACTTCGATGAAAAATCACTGTGATGCAATATTCCTTACTGTATCTATGAAAATGAAAATCCAATGTAATAAATTCTTTGTTATTGAAGAGGTACACATATTCTAAAATCAGAAAACCATTATATGTAATCCAACTGTGCATTATAATACATTATCTATAAAATTAGATAAAACATAGTGAAGTTTAGCATACCTCTGATGCAGTATTTAATCAGGCAGTGCTGGCTTAACCTATTTCAGCCATGAAACTGCAGGGAGCGTACTGAGGGTATGTGATACTGAAAACGTCTATACAGAACAGTGATACGCTCCACATAAATTTTATGTCTTACGTCTTATCATTGAATCATAGCTTGGCTTGAGAGTCCAGTGAAGGACCACAGAGATGATTAATGGCCTGGAGCATCTCGTATGAGGAAAGACTGAAAGACCTGGGACTGCTCAGCCTGCAGTAGAGAAAACTAAGAGGGGGTCTTATCGATGCTTATAAATATCTAAGGTGGGGAAGTCAACTGGGGGCAGGTTCTTTTAAGTGGTGCCCACTGAAAGAAAAAGAAATTCCATATGAATATGAGGAAAAACCTTTTTACAGCACAGGATGTGGTAAGTAAATATACAGTTCTGAGCGTACTTATTAAATATTTTCTCAGAAACAATCTGATATTTTGGGAAAGGTGGTGACTTAGTTCTAGTGTGCGACAAAAAGAATTTCCTGATCTGTTTGTTTGCAGCAACTGCTGTCAAATCATGTCTTGGGGGAATTCAGTTGCTGGGACTTAGTTAATTTGAAGCAATCCAATTATTATCATTCAGTTAGTAACCAACTTTAGCAAGCATGACTTCTGGTTTTGCGAGCTGGCCCCTGGAAAGGAAAGCAGACGTAATTTAGTGTGGTATATAAGAAACTCTGTAAATGGCTCAGAATACAAATGGTACATTGAGATTAAAATCACATTTTATCTCTGTTTTATGGGCTGATGTGAAAATGTGATTTTTTGTTTGTATGTTTATTTATATTTAATTACTTATTACATCCAAGCAAGTGCTTTGTAGACAGCTTTCTGCAAACTTAGAGGAACAACAGAAGGTTAATAGGGCAGAAATAAAAGTAGAAAAGTGGAAGAATAGAAAAGGCATAAAGTAAGACTAAAGGGATGAAAAGGAGTGTCAAAAATACACTACTGATAAATATTCTGTACCTGGATCTCCCTTTTCACCTTTAGGACCATCTCTTCCATCTCTACCTGGTAATCCATTGACTGCAGGAGCACTACACTGAATGATAGGACAGGAATACATTTTCTCTTCAGCTTTATCTGCGTCAACTGAACTTTTTGCCATCATCACTGATAGACAAAGTAGTAAGGCACTGAAAGGCTGAAGAAGAGTCATTGCTAAGTCCGCAGATCTGTGACAAATAAAGCAGAGTTGTATCAGGAATTTCTCCATTTACATCATCATTTTAAAGGGTTGTCTAAGAAAGAGGTGCCTGCATTGCCCAGGAGATATACTTCAATCTTTGTTCCAAAGAGCAAGAACAGAAGGTAGTGTCTGAACCATTTCATCTAGCCTCTGATTGTATCCCTATGTACGGAAACCACAAGACAAACAGAGAAGCTTACAAAAATCTGAAAATGTCAAGGTATAATGAAAATATCATCCATTTCACCATGCTGCAAATCCATTTAATGTATTTTTTTTTCACGGTAAGTTTGAACTTAAATAATTTCTCTTTATGCCAAATGATTCATACAGAATGACAGTTTGTAATGAATCCTAAACTTTACAGCTATTTCATCTCTGCAGGGACTCTTCTCTCCACAGCTATTACTAAAGCTTATTACTTTACATTGAAACTTAGAGTGATTAAGATATTTCTTTAGATAATATCTTCAGTACCAGCAAAAACTGATAGCTTAAAGGACAAAAATTTCAGATGTGTTTAAACTGTCATGATCTGATTGCCTCTTAGTTTCTCCATGCACACCCTGTATATTAATAAAGATATATTATTTCTTCAGCATTATGCCTCAGAGATAAAGTTCTCTTGGATCCCAGATCGCAATACTTTGCTGCCCTCTCTGAGCAGAACTGTGACAGGCAATAACATCATAAGATAAACCTCTGCACTATGTTCTGACAAGCTGCACCAAAATAATTTCCTCAATTTTAATATGATGGTTAAATTTGATGGAAACACATCTAATTTTGTGTTTAAAAACAAAAGCAAACAAACAACAACAGCAAAATGAAGCTACCACAAACATGATCTGACAAACTTAAAGGGTAAAAGAGTATTGAGTCAATTGGCTTTATTTTCTCTCAGTTCTACCAGTCAACCTAAAGTAGGAAACATGTTTAAGGAACTATTGTCTTAAACTTGGGGAAAAGGAGACAAAATCATATCCAGAATGAATTTTGCTAATCACTTTCTTTTTAATTATTATTATTTTAAGCCTCAGGAACAATTTCTCATGGGGAACATCCTACCCTGTCTTGTTTCATCTGATAAAGTAAAATGCAAAGTGCACTCACTGGAGTATTACTGTGAGAACATTATCACTGGGAAAAGAAAGCAGTTTAAGAAGGACCACTTTTCTACATACTTCTCTGTAGGCTCATATCCACACCTGGAGCAACTGCCTAAGCCAAAATAAGAGAAATTACTTAGATAACCAGTAATAATAAAGCTTGAATCCTTTTTTTTTTTTTTTAATCCATCAAAACGGACAAAAGACAGCTCTCATCATCCATCCAAGGGTTTTTTCTGTTGGATTTTTATTGGTGGCTCATTATTTGGTACCATGGAAGATATCACTTCTATCTCTCACTAAGATAATAAGAAAAAGTTCATAATAATGGTCCAACAAAATAAAAATTGAAACCAAACACTCACAGAGAACACTGTCACTATGGAGTCCCTGTCACACAGACCTTTGCTGTTTCAGGCTGCCAGCCTTCTGAAGCTACAATGTGTTTATTTCTAAAGCTTTCCAAGATGACCACTTCAAATCTTTACTCTAGGAGAATCAAAGCATCTCTTTTACCTTTAAGAAATTGGTGGCAGGGTTTCCTGGCAGCTATATCAATTCACAGATAAATTAATGACAGTTTGTATCAATGTTAGTTTAGATTAAAACAAACAAACAAAAAAGCACCGAAAAAGGGAAAATATTTCCAATATATCAGGGAAACCTTAGGGAGCCAAAACAGGAAACGCAGATTTTGCAATCTATATTTAAATTTAGAGAAGGTGGAAATTCCAATATGGAGTATCATAGCAAGTGTGGGTGCAGTAACACTCCTTGAGTCCAAGGCTTAAACAACTGCAGAATATTTTAGCAGAAAGATCAGAATCAGGCCCTGAAATGAAGCTTGTTTTATACTTAGGTGATAGCTAGTTCTGGAAGTGATATAGGAAGACCTATTTCAAGAGATATATCTCAGAAAATTCTACCATTCCTCCACAAAAAGTATGTTATGACATGATTCACTCAATGAAGGTAAAGAGCAGAGAAATGATTCTGGAAGAGGCAGCCAGGAGGCAAAACAGTCCTAATCTTGGAGCTGACAGCTCTGAGTCATCAGCCCTGAAAGCCTAAATTTGACAGAAAAGGACAGCCCTATTAAGTCAAATACTGGGGAAACTGCTCTTCGAAAGTAAATATTACATTAGTACAGAGAATACTAAGGGATAGAATAGGATTAAATGGACAGATCACACCCTGCTAACAGTCTTCATCATCAGTTTATTGTTCACCATTAGGGCAGCCACTTTCTAAGCAGTCTGCTTGTACATGCAAGGGTTGCAAGGACTCACTATGGTCAAATACTTATCACAGCAAAAGAGAGTTTTACTTACCAGCACTTAGACCTGTTTAGTGCAGAGTGAAAATCGTATCACTTCATTGGCTTTCCTGACAGCCAGTGTGAGAGAACATAGAGAAGAATTGAAATAGAAGATTGCTGGATTTTTATCTGAGGGACCAGCCTGCTAAGAGGAAAAAAAAAAATCCCCACTAAAAGCTGTAATTTTTTGCTTTATTTTGGGATCACCAGCTTATCTCTGTCTTGCACAATCCTAGTGATCATCTACTTCAACCTTAGCACCCCTATTTACAGGAATTGCGTATGACATTCTGGGAGTAAACCCTTTGCTCTTTACCTGGCCTTGGATATATATTGACTCTGTCACAGTACAAATGAAAAAGAAAACAAAACAACACCCCCGAAAAAAAAAAAAAGAGGAAATAAAGGAGACAAAAAAAAAGAGCAACAAAAAAAAATCAGAATATCTGAAAGGTTTTGACCGTAACATTTTTACCCTGTATTCAGTCAATGGATTAATTCTCAAATAAAGACTTGGATCTTGCTTGATTGCAGTGACTGTTTTTCCTGCAATATATTCTGAATCATCCATGGACAAAAAAATGGCCAACTCAAATATATACGTCTGTGTGGTGGGATTTGAAAAGACAACATTGTGTGAAGAAACAAATCTTAAAACCTTTAAATAAGTCACCTACTCCTTCTCTTCCTATAAAGATAGTGACGCAGTGATTAAGCTAAAATTCTCAATAGCCTGCATGAAAAGCACAGTAATAAGAATAATTTGTCTTTGGATATATCCCCATGGATTCCTTTGAAATTAAAGTAATGTAAAATATTGTTCTAAGGAATAGATGGCTCTAGCAAATCTGCTTGCAGAAAACTTCCTTACCTAGAGGAAGCTCTGATAGACATCTCCAGCAGAAAATGTCAATTCAAACTCTCCATCGCTGTGGCAGTGACAGGATTGATTTGTTCCCAAGTCCCATTTCTGAGGCTGTTCTCTGATGCAGTTGAATCAGACAGAAATATTATACCTTTTCACAATGGCCTCTGTATCTTTTCTGTTCAAGAGCTAGAATAAATTTTGTATTAGTAAAATAAAATGAAAATGTTGGTTCAAAGCAGCACGATTTTTCAGCCATGATTTGATAAAAACATTGAAAAGCCAACACCATGAAGAAAAGATTTGGAATTTCCACATCAATTAGGTATTTTGGCTACGAACTAGAATGTGGTATCCATACTCTCAACACATGGCTTCCAGAGCTCATACTGTCACCTTGTAATCCATAAAAACCTCTGGTTTATTTTTCCACCCCTTCTCTGTTCCTTGCCTGCAAAAGTATGAATTAGACAGGATTCTCAGCAACTACTCTACTCCTAGTACTCACCAGTTCAGAACACTAAACATAATGTGAAGCATCTTGTTGAGATGCAGATATTTTACAAAGCAGTGACACGTCAACATGTTTATATATATTATCCATGCCTTCAGGACTATTACACATTCCTAAGTCAAATGACGTATAAAAATCCTAAGGGCATGTAATTCAGTAATCAAAATAATTAGAAGGTTTTCTTTGCTGGATTTGTCATTTTTTTATCTCCTTATTTCTATAAAGCCGTCCCTTCCTCTAGAAGTATTTAGTTTGAGTACCAAGTTCCTCCCTGCTTAGACACTCAAATATACTTTCTTTCTGCATGTCGTTTGGTTGTAGAAATTGTCTTATGTCCGTCTGCTCTGTGGTATACAGTGCAGTTCTTCAAATTTTCCTGGAGAAGCAAGCAGCCCAGCATGTTAGAAGACTTGGCTTTTGAAGTCTCAACGTCGCCTTTAGAGCCATCAGTTTTGCATCCTCTTCACCAGCAGCAACACTGTATGGCAATAATAGAAGTGGAAGCTACATCCAATTATTTTCATCACAGCATAGCATGGTGACAGCTTCTAGGGGCTTGGCAAAGGAGTGTATGGCTGAAGCAATGGATAGAAATGCACAGCCAGCTCACTGACTTACTTTGATGTTAGAGCAACAGTGTGCTCTTATCTCCAAACCAGGAGCTTACAAAGTATTTCAAACCTTTCACTGAGGCAATCAGAGGTAGGATTAAAGAGTTCTGAAGAACAAGACCCTAGGAAAAACCTTATTTCA
Organism: Cyrtonyx montezumae; assembly: GCF_038088225.1. Classification (NCBI taxonomy): domain Eukaryota; kingdom Metazoa; phylum Chordata; class Aves; order Galliformes; family Odontophoridae; genus Cyrtonyx; species Cyrtonyx montezumae. The sequence continues at coordinate 20,594,578 of NW_027072045.1, read as the reverse complement.
GAAAAAAACTCAGACCAGGCATTATGGAGCACAATTCTTAGTAGGTACTCATACAGTGAGTATAATTAGAATCCTTACAAAAAATCTGAAGTGGAAGCTGTCCTGTTCTCCTGAATTAATAGTGATTTATTCCTTGCCTGTGTAACCTATTATGCAGCTGTACTCCTTCACAGTAAGAAGGATGGAGCAGAGCTGAAGCTCTCTTTCTTTTTAATTGTCAGTCAGACACAAAGACTACATGGATAGTTGTTTCTAGCGCTGGGCTGCTACCTTGGAGCAATCCTCACCAATGATAAAATCTTTGGATTTCCTGTACCCACTGTCTATATAAAGAACAATTTAAAATTTTCCAGTACTTGTGAAAGAGGTGGAAATTTCTACAGCAGAACATGCTAGGAAAAATACCATCGTAAAAAAGAAAAGCCAAAATAACACTGATAAAAAAGGAACACAAATTATATTGTAATTATTATTCGTCTCGCCATTCATTGTAGCAGTTAGTACAAGCATCAAAAAGTATAAAACTCTGATTTTATGTTACTGAAGTATGTCCGTAAGAGACCTAAAAAGCACATCCCAGGAAGTGGGGGATTATCCCAACAAATGGGTGTTAATAATAATCAGACAGATGATAAACTAGGTACAAAGCTGATACCACCTTCTCCTCTCTCAAACTTTAAATGATCGCACTTCAATCAGGAACTACACTTATAAACAAAAATATTTCCTGTTTCTTGTTATGAATATTCTCAGCAGAAATGCTGATCCACACTTTGGAGTTTTTGAAACTGAACATGGAGAATTTAGAGAAGCTGTAAGAGTGAGATGGATCTAAAGAAGACCAAACAAAAAACAACAAATTTTCTTATCTTAGAGGACGTTTAGGTTTGCTTGAGTTTTCCAACAAAGTTCACAATTCACAGAGTTTCCTCATTTAGAGAGCAGAATACCAAGAATATGTATACCAAGTTCCTCCTTCTCCTTGAAAACGAGCAGGTTGAACTTATAGTCAGCTGAGCTAAAAGACATGTAAGCTTTAAGAACATGAGATTCTGGAGGAAAATAACATCTCATGAAACATCACAGCAGATTTCCAGATTTTCAGTTTAGCTACAAAATATGTAGAATGGCACTTTCGCCAAAATATAGAATGAGTTGTGTCTTTTAATTGGCTATTCAGTAAAGAATTATAGAGGGCTTTCTTCATACGCCCAAGAAATATTTGTCAAACACAGCCCTTGCCAACTATGCACTGAAAGAGACTCAAACACTGTTGATGTTTCAGAAGCAGTAAATACATTTTGTTTTTCAATTGAAGTGCACACTGAGAAGGATTTTGGGAAGACTGAGCAGATAACAATCCCAAATAGACTTGATTATACCAGGTAGAATCAGGTTGCGCTGAAAATTCTTTAATATCTACAGTAAATCTTGCAAAGCATGAGACAGTTACTGAGACTAGCCACTCAGCTACGGGATCAATCAAATCCCTGCACTTCTCTTGTTTCCTCTTATCTTTCTGTGTCTTAATGATTCTAGAAAGGATTCAAAGTAATTAGCAGAATTTCAAAGACTTTCATTTCCCCTGCTGATCCAGAAGCATTTCACAGGGCAAAACAAGAGAAGCTCATCATCTGAACTGAAAGCATAGGCAACAGCATAGGATTAAATGGCTGGGAAGTGACCTCTGGTGGACAGACAGCAACAAGAGTGGTCAGTAGGTATATGCACTTCGTGAGAGAATAGCTTATTCATTTAATTACACTACATCCACTGAGTTTAATATGACCTAATATTATGATATATTCAAAGAAGCTTTCCAAATGAAATTGAATTATTCAATGCAAAAATTGGAAGCTAACACCAGAACGGTAAAGTTTTTTAATCATAAACTTCAGAAACCTCTGTAAAAAAAAGGGATTATTGAATTTGCACATATTAACACTATACCTTTAATAAAGTGAAGCAAAGGCAACCTTTCAGAAGAAATTTCAAAGGAAACAGAGTGATCTTTTGAGAGAATGTCAGTAACTCTAAAAAATGAGATTTTCACATCAGTGTGAGGTGAGGGAATCTGCTGCTTTCAGCATACATACGTTGTTAATCACAGCCTCTGTACTAAATTGTAAGATTTTTATACAGATTTATTGAAATATAGAATATCCCTAAGGACCTGATCTATTCCCAACTAAGTGTTGTTGAAGAGAACTGTAAACTCTGGAATTCCCTTGATACTATGTACTGAAGAGACTCACAATGCTATTTCAGGGCCTGTATTTGCAGAGCGCATACATATTCTGAGAGATCATGAACTTTGTGCAGGACCACATAAGACTGCAAACCCCATCTTGGTGATTAGAATGACTTTCCCTTCCTACTGTTTCTCAATTTCCACCAGCAGTTAGAACCCCAAAAGCTTCTCACACAGTTGAACTTCTCAAACAGTGGATACAGAAGAAGGTTTGCTGTACAGAAATAACTAAGTGAAATTGTTCCCAAGGAAAGCCAGTCTGTCTTGGCAACAGTTGTCCTGGCAACGAAGTCTCCTAGCAGAGCATCATGGCCACTGATCCATGGAAAGCAATCCATGAGTCATTTTTCTGAGGCACAGGGAAAAGTGCTCAGGGCCCCCCACCATTTGGCTTTTCCCTCAGCTCAAGTTGTGAGAGAACACCCAGAAGCTAGAGAAATTATCTGAAATTCTGTCTCTTCACTACGGATCCAGGGCATATTAATCATAACAAATATTAATAGGCAGCAGTATTCTACCAGACAGGGATTTTTTATTTTTCCAGTCATGTGAAGGACTGGCTTAGCTCTTCACCAGGAGAGGAAAATTATACTGGAAAATCACACTCAAATACAAGTCAAGACAGCCATGATAGCACTAAGCAAAGTACAGAGGGAAGCAGCAGAGCATATTTCTGCCTAAACTCTTCAGAAATTCATGTGGAAGCTTTAAAGAGCTGCATAGCTTTGTATTTCACACCTTCCACAGAGAGCGGCACAAGCATTCACTAGGGCTAGCTCTACACCAGGAAGGCTGAGCTGCACTTGTAGCTGTGCAGCCCCAGATCTGTGCTCAGCCGAAGATGGATGCAGGCATCAGACATACACAAGGAGTTTGACCTGCAAGTTCTTTGGACAGTGCATACTGCCTGGCGTTATCACTTGATTGCTTTCTGCTCAAGTGTCATTACTGCAAGCTAATATCACTCTAGGACAAAACACAAGCAATATTAAATTACAGCTCTTTCATCTGCACAGTATATATTTAGCACTCATTGATTAAACAAGCAAGGGGTTGAGCAGTGAGTGAAAGAAACTTCAACCACCACAGTTTGAAACTCATCCATTAAAAGAATCAGAAGAACTACCTGGGTCCATTCAGGCTCCAAAGGTCCGTCATGAGGGTGAGGATGAACAGGGCTGTACCAGGACCCACAGGTCCACAATGAGCAGTGTTTCCAGCCATGTCTCAGAAACTGATCTGAAAGAAACAATCCTATTTCAGAAAACAAAACTTTTCAATAAAAGGATTTTCTTCTGGAACATTTCTCACAGTTCATTCTAATTCTCTAATATGAACTAAGCCAATCTATGCATGAGATTATTTAATCATGAATATTTGGACAAATACACTTTCATATAGGTGGAATGAACAAGAATTTATTAGATGATAGCACAGCCATTGCATGAATTAATATTTGCAGAAGAAGATTTGAAGCAGAATAACTTTTTAAATCAGCTTACAATTCTTTTTCCATTACCTGCACAGTAAACATTCCAGGGGGCTGCTGGGCAGGTGTACTCACAGAGACTTTCAAGGAGGAGGAAAAAAAGCACCAGTAGTAATAAATCATACAGCTTGCAACGGCATAGTGAATACCTGCAGCTATGTAAAATTCCAATCCTAACCTAAACTAGTAAACAACTTGGAAAAAACTAAGCACAAGCACAGAAAATACAAACTGACTATAAATCAACTGCAAACATATTAAAGGCCTATATTTGATAAAATACATTATTCATAGTGAATAATTTGAGCATTAGTTGCATGCAATTTATGTCGCATAAACTTAAGTAAATACTTGTAACCAGAAGCTGATTTAAGAATTAATGAGCAATCTAAATAAATTTTACTACTAAATAAATCCTTCTCTAAGTTACAAAGCCATATGTTTCCTTCAGCATATATTCCAACATTTCTATTAGCAGCTAAGCCTTGTAACATTGGGACAAACACTTGATGCCTGCTGATGCTCTACTAAAAAAGAGGAAGAAACAATTGCATTTGAGAAGTTCTATCTTCAATAGTAACATGACCTCACTGTAGTTTTTTCTCTAAGCATATAAATTTCTAATCTAGAATCAATATTTACACACTTTTTAGTAATCAAATAAAGAGGAAAAACATACTGTTTTCATCTGCCAAAGCATTGATTGTTGCTGTGCTCCTTTGGACACAAACTTGAGAAATGAATATCTTATACTAAGAGGCATTGTAATGTAGCATAGCATATCTGCACAGTTCAGGTTGATATACCACACTACTCCTTATAACGACTACAAACAATTGGGAAATTCACATTTCACATACTTTTTATCAGACGCCTTAAAAATTTTTCTTACCTGCCATGACAACATGATGTCATTTTCTGTAAAAATTCAAAAAGAAAACAGACGTATTATTACCAGTTAGATGGAAGCACAAATAATAAATACAGTCTCATTTATTTTAGACTTTTTTATACATCTGGGATCCCCTTCCCCTCTCGATTCCTTCCCATAACTGGTTGGCAGAATATTTCCAATGCAGGTACAGAAAAATCATGGTCACAAGCCCATGTACCTGAGTGGCTTTGCTTGCATCTCAGTCCACAGCTTCTCAGTGCTCAGTGCTATCTACAGGAGAGCACAATGCCTAGCCTTGATTTGCACAAATTCCATGTTCTTCTGCAGTAACCCTCATCTAAACTTTTAGATTAGATCAGACACGTACAAGTTGTGCTGAAGTGATATTAAGGGAACACACGATTTTTTAATGAGTGCATAATAAATGATTTTGCAACTTGAATAAAAACAATACAATGAAACAGGAGCTAACATCACTCTCAGTTTTGTGTGGTCTCTTTTAGTGATTTTAAATTGCCTAATCTTTACAGAGCTTACAGGTAGATTTAAAATATGTGGATTTCCACTCCAAATCTATTTCCACGCAGTTCTAGAAATCATTCCTTCAACATGTTTTGGTGTTCTACAAGGTATCCCATTACTTATTCCATAATTTCATGTATTAGAAAGAGTTATGACTCGTCTTGGAATAGACTCATGGCTTGTCGTGGCAGATGCCATTTTGTGGATTGAACCAGCATAGAGAGGCTGTACTCATTCCTTTGAAACACACTCATTGGTTGCTATGCAGTGGAAGGACAGTTATTCAAAATGAGCTGCTCCTCTGGATCTTACTCTCAAATACACGATGACACTGCTGAAGTTTTCCCTTTTATAAACGCCATATACAGTTTCCCCACGTGATTGTCTAAACCAAAATGTTTGATTTTCTTTTTTAAAGCTCTTCACAATTTGGCTAGTTTATGCAAGCAGCTAAACAATCAGCTTTTGTCATTAGTCTTTGGTAGCATTGCTGTTCATTGTATATCAAACTTGCTGCATTTCCATAAAATGCACCTTGGTCTTTGAAAATTATTTGGTAACGAATCCTAACTGATCTTAAAAGGTGGCTGCCAAAAATATGAAGATTTTTCAAAACAAGTATTTTAAAACATTAAATATTTCCAAAGAGAGTGAACCAAATGTATATCAGTATGATAACAGATACAAAAATAGGCTCATTTATTTTGACAGAGCCCCCAACTTCTCAAGTACTTGTTAGTCACGTCTCATCAAATGAGAGTTTTGTGCCTTCAGTATAATAAGAATGACTGCTATTCTGTTAGACATTTTCCTTGTATTGTCTCATTAATATAACGTAAGTTGCTCTGAAAGTAATGCCTCATATTTATTTCCATGGAAACTACAACAGATAGAAAGAACACAAAAACAGTATTTGTGAACAAATTCTGAGCTACAAAACACTGCTTTTCAACTCTGTCACCACCATTAGCTCTGTATTTTTGCCAGCCATGAATAAGAACCTGCATGCTGTGTTCGTTAAAATCTGCACCAACAGAGGCAGCCCACTGTACTATCATTACTACTGAAATGTGGCACCCACTGTCTCAGTGTGCTCACATCCACTATCTGGTCTCCATCAGTGCTCAGCAAGCATCAATGAATTCCAGTGGCTGCCACCTTTTCCTCACAGAGAAATTCCATGACATACCTTTGCTTCTTATCCACTTCCCTGTCAGATGCCATATTGTCAGGCTGTTCCTCTTCTGCTATCTGCCACACAGCCACAAAATGTAATGGGATATCAATGAGAGAGTTCAGCCACTACTGTTATACCACCACCATCTGCCTCTGACATCATGGGTCAGGATAATAAAATACAAGGTATTACTTTTGGAGTAGCCCTCATATATAACCAGTGGTTTGAATATCTTTCATGCAAAAATATATTAGACTAGAGAAGGTATTCCTTATGGTCTAATAGCACAGTATCTTTTCTATTAATAATTGTTCCAGTAGGGAAAGCAATGACTGCACTCCAGAGCATTTTTTTACTGGAATCTAAAGACATATATCATCTTTTTCAAATGTCTGGTACCCCAAAGTTTTCACAGATTACAATGAGAGCTGTGGGTTTCCAGAATTCTGGAAAATATATCCATTTTTTAAAAGCCTAATTTTAATATATTAGTTTAAATTGCAAATCTAAATGCAAAAATTATTCTGAAAAATATGGAATAGATCCCTCCAAACCTTCATATATACACGACAAGCTCTAAAAAACATCTTTTTCTGCCAATGTTTTTTAACCAGTGTTTAGATAATCATAGTATACTTCACACCTCTTCATACATATCTGTGAACTGACTGTTAAATGATAGATAAATAAGATATTGGGAGGATTTATTGTTGTTAATGTCATCCTCCAGTAAGAAAGAATGTTCATTTCCTTTTGTGAGTCCCTGCACAGCAGATGTTGTTCTGTTTTTCTAAAAGTGATAAGAAGGGCAGAACACAAGAAAATTAATTTTCACTGATGACAAAAGGAACGATGGAAGAAAGTCACGCAGCTGACAAACTGCAGTATGGAATCCAAGCAGGATTGCTAAGACACTGAATTTGTTACCACGCTGCAGTAAAACCACAATGGGAACATCACTTATGTATCGCAGTTTGAAATGTTACTTAAATCTGATACGCAGACAGTATATTAAGCAACATGCACATTTATACCTGTGACAAATCACTGAGGGGCAGACAGATCAGTCAGAAATTTTAACACTTTCTAACTTTTCACTTATGCTAGTGCCCATTGTTCTCTTTTTAATACTCTATTCATTTCTACCAATTCCTAGTCTGAGTGACAGGATTTTATTATTTACAAGCCTAAGCATTTCTTCTCCCTTTATATCATTTATTCCAGGTAATGGTTTTGTAACGCTCAGATGCTATTTATTCTATAGCACTGCTCTTTGTGACTTCCTCAGAGAAGCAAGCAGTCCAACAGATTGGCGACACAGAGCTTTTGAAGATTCAAGTCACTTTCAATAATACCAGTTTTGAATATTTTTCCACCAGCAGTCATGTCTTTTGGGAACAGGACAATGAGGAGGACCCAGAAACACAATGCATCTAGATTACTTTCAGCAAAGCTTAGCAGAGTAGCAGCTTCCAGGAACCTGCTGAGCAAGGCCATGCTTTTTCCCTGAGTGACCCACATGAGAGCAAAGCATAAAAATGCATAGCTAATTTGCCAATTTACTTATATCTAAGTTCAGCTGAGTACTGCTGTTCCAAATGAAAAGTTCAAATGGGTTTCTAGTTCTGTAGCTCTTATCACCAGTGTATCACCATAAGCCATGCAATAACTTGGCTGAATAGCTCAGCTGTGGACAAAACAAAACAAAACCTGCAACCCTTTGGGTACCCACATCACTTGCAAACCAAATCTCTGAACCTCATTAATCTGTTAGAATTTATCTGCATGGTAGAAGTAACCAGTGTAAGCTATTGTACATCTGCTACACCAATTTCTTCTATTTAAACAAGGACCTTATCAGTGACTCTCACCCTGAAAAGAGAAAGTTCCTACTTTTGTAACATGTTTGATTACCCTATGAGGCATCTATCTATAATAAGCTAATCTTTTGTCTTCTATTACCTTTAAGAGAAGGCTCAGCAGGGCTGCTCAATGCCTCTAAAGTGTTAAAATATTGTCTTTGTAGGACAACATAGCCCGTATTTTTCAAGATCGTTAATACTTCATGACCCAATGAGTAGCTGAATCAAGGAAGTTGAATAGGTTAAAGAGATACAGTACAAATAAAACGAATCTATAATATCATTCCAGGGCATAGTAAACATTTACAGGTTAATTAAAAATTTACAGGTTTATTAAAAATTTGTTCTATTACCATTAGACATTGACCATTAACAACTAAAAGGTATCTCTAATCTTTTACTACAGATGTAAAACACAAAATTTGAACTTTACCGACCTTAACTGGAACTCCAAACCCGAATATGTTTAAAACTTATGGATGTGTGCATTTATAACCTTAAATAAATTCCTATACTTAGCTGAGTAATATCTTTTTTAAGTCTTCCTTTTGACTTTAATGAAATGATTTAGGTGGAAAAGAGATACTGTTTTCTGTGCAAATTTGCCTAACCAGGCTTTGTAAAATTACCTGATAGGAAGAGGCATGATAACAAAAAGATTTCTGTGCTATGCAGAGGATTCCTTCTTTACAGGTAGGATAATTTAGACAGTAGTCAAGTCTCCTTTTCAACTAAGCAGCTGTACTGACTTAGGTATACTGAAAGAGTATTAATTACAATTTCAGGAGAAAATGCCATTTCTCTTCTGAAACTTCTGAATATAAATTGCTATGTGTTACTGTGAGGAATCACAAACTTTACTACCTTACCTAATTTCAGAATGTATTTGATTTATTGGAAAATGTGATGATATTCTATTTATAGCAGTGTCATGATGAAGAATGACATTACCTTAAGGTAAAATAATTATGGTGTGTTAATGCTGGCCTTATTAGAGATATATCTAGACTTCTGTCTTTATGACTAGCTAAGTGGAAGGCTCCTCTGGCTAGAAAATTGCTAGTTTTATCTTGGTCTCCCTCTCTATCTTTCTGTAGTATTCTCCTTGACACTTCTGCTCTCAGGAACAGAAGTGAAAAAAAAAATCATTTATCACATTTGCACAGAGTGGCATTAGATGCTCTTGCCAATGACATTTCTAAATGACAAAATGTGGAAAGCAAGAGAAATACTTAAATACGTGTCCTGAGAAGACAATGACAAGAAAAGAATTGTATGCCAGTATGGTATGCTTGCTTAATGTTTCATGAGAGACATTTCTGCCATGCTCTCTAGGCTGCTTACAGTGAGACTATGACAAGTAACAAAGCAAAGCCATGGAGAAACTCAAGCTATCTGGGAAAAAAGTATGTTAAAGGACATTCTAAGAAAACCCTAATATTCAGAAAGATGAAAGAGTATATAATTATGTGAGACTTTTTTTTTTCTTTCGTAAAGACTAATAAAGTGAATGATTTGCTGTCTGGAAAATGTAAGCCTGCCTTGACTCATGCCACTGCAGCCATGCTGCTGGTACAAGGCTTCTTGTTTGTGACCAGTGTGGCTCTTTTCTCTTTCATTATGTCCTTTTCAGCCGCGGGTAGATGAGCAATTAAGTCATTGCCAGTGTTAAAAAGCTGACAAATGGGGGAAAGGTGTTCCTTGCTTGAATCACAGAGGTTTAAATTTTTTTTGCCTAATTTCAGAGGTGAAAACACACCGTTTTAAGGATTAGTCCCTAAGGGCATTATTCTCTTATCCTTTCTTCAGACAAAGAGATGGATTATATGGCTTTTCATAACGTTCAAGCAGCCCACTCTTGTACAGCTATTTTTTCATTGGTTTAATACTTGTATTTTCCAGAGAGCAACTTCATTTCATGAGCACTCAATCTCTCATGTTACACAAATTTGCATCAGAGTTATAATACTTTATCAACTTGGTAGTGGGAAATTGTCAGATTTTCTCTCAAGTTAAAATCAAATTTCTTTCTTCTAGCCACGTAGAAACTTCAGATTTCTGCAGAACTTGACAGTGGTCAGAATGACAGTGCTTCCAGTTAAGTCCAGACAAGTTTTAATTTTCATATCAAATTGTTTGAGTTTTAGTGTAAGCGCTTTACATTGTTTTAATAATAAATAAAAGTTCTTCAAATTTAAGCCATTAAGCCGTACATTCAGTTGAAAATAATGTACTTTCTTTCCCCGATGTTTTGACTGGTAAGGATGGTAGCTGAGAATTTCCAGATAGTTAATAAATTTCTCCCTCATTACTAGCAACAATTGATACTGAAGAGTTCTTATGTCTACACATTTTCCCTTATGTTCTTTCCTGCTTGTTAGTATTATGGAAAAAGAAAAGCTTGACTTGTGTATGGATGTTTCTAGATTTAGTGTAAAATATTGAGCTAAGTGATGTATTACACAGCCTCACTATTTTCCTTTAAGCAAAAAAAGGCATGAACAATTCTTCAGAATTTTTTCTGAAACCACTCCACCAGGAGCAGCCCGCATTTGCTACCAGATTGGAATGGATTTAGATACAGTGACCTATTACTGAAAGCTCCTTAGAACAATACTTAAAGGGGGAATAACCACTCACATTTTGCATGGTGTCGTGTTTCTCTAACTTTTCACCAGTTAATCGTAGCAAATGAGAAGATGTTATAAACCTTCCAAATAGCTGTGCTCACAGATCCTCTAAACGTACTCCAATTAATGAGCAGAACTGCACTACATCTTCTTTTAAAGAACAAACACAGTTGCAAGCAAGAGAAATTACAGAACTTTCTTTTCTGTACCGAGATTCCTTCTTTTCCTCCGTATCGTATTTCTGTTTTTGTTTGTCTTTCTGTTCTCAGCAGGCCCACAGCCTGGCACAGGTTTACAGTGGAGGAGCTGTTACCAGAAGCTTTTTCTCTTTCCTGTGGCTGCCATGTCAGCACTGAATGCAGTAGCACTGCTCAGTGATCTGGTCTTGAAGAGGCATCGAGAAAGTCATTGCCAGAGCTGTTGGCTCTCCTCAGCTGCCCATGTTCCATAATGAGTCTACACCAAATCAAGACAGCTTGATTACCACTTTTCATCCTGGACAGCTTTTAAATTATTCCTTTAAGTAAGAAACGCTTTTAAAAATTTATGTCATGTTTCAAAAATCACATCAAATTTGGAAACTAAACACGACAAATGTAGACTTTATTTCAACTCCCTGTCACAGCCTCAGTACACAGGTATTCCCAGACGCATTCTTCCTTGCTCATAGTTGGGTGGCTGTACTGTCCCCTGAAAATAACAGGCCTTCAGAAACGGGGCAGGTGTCCAAAATGCTTGGAAGCCTCTATTCCTCAAGTGTTAGGTGATGGGCTTGGCAAAGGCTAAAAAGCCTGGTAATTACAGGAGTATTTCTGGTAAGCCATTAAAACTGCAAAATTCAGCCCCTCTAATTCTGTATCTTTATATCCTGTTCTGCTGTTTGACTCATTAGCTAGAGTGAATGCCCAGTTGCAGTTGAGCTCACAGTTGCTCTGAATTCACAGTTTGTTCAGACAAAGCTGCGCTAACATTCAATTTACTAAACTTAGGTCTTTGTGATCAGCAGCCAAGAAACAGACAGGATGGATTAGTCGAATATACATTTATCTACCTAACTGTGACAAGAAGTGCACAGAGAAGCTGTATTGTGAGAAAAACAGCAATGTAAACCAAGCTTAGTATTAGAAAATCTCAGTAATAAGAGGTAGTACATTAACACACTTTCCGTAAAGTAAGAGAGCAGGAATATTGTTTGCTTCATTACACCACATTAAACATGTATATGTTATGCTAAACTCAGCATCATTTGAGAAGACTGAATAATCTACATAAATACAAACTGAGTCAAAAGTAAATTCATGTTAACTTTTCTGAATGCAGTTTCACTGATAAATGACAAAACGAAAACCAGAGGCAGATTGAGCTTTTGGTTATTTACTCAGCGATTTTTGTTGTTTTGCAGAAGCCTTAGCAGAGCTGTGTGCAACATCCCATCAGCCTGATAAGCATTTATTAAAATGAGCTCAAATTTCTCCCCACAGCACTTTATTTTGGATACATTTAAATAATTAATCTAAATGAGTAATCTAAAAATGGTGAACAGCTATGCTGGAAAAGCAAGGGAATTTCAGCTGATAGCTAATTAACTGATGCAGCTACGACATGGTATAATAGAAACTAAGTGTGTGTCATTATCTGACTTACAGAGTATCTGGTAATAAAAGAAAGAATGTTCAAATTACTGCAGGCTAGTGCTTAAACCAGTGCAAATACTACATTAAAGACTGATGAAAAGTCTTATAAAAGCAATGAAAATACTTCCATGGACCATAATGACTTTGAATCATGCCTCTGTCAGAGTCAATATGTGTAATGCTGAACTTATTAGTAACTCCAAAATCTGAAATTCACAAGGAAAAGACTTTTTATTCCTGACTTCATATTCATTCTTCAAATCACAACTGGAATTTCTAGCGTTGTTTCCAAATTCCCAGCTGTCACTTTATTGTCTACTTTAGGAAACCGGTATCTAATTATGGTCTGCTGTGTAAGATGTTCTACAGAGGTGCCTGTGTGTACATTGTAATTTAAAGTGTACATGAATCTTTCATTCTTGAGCAATCACTTACAGCAGACTTTCAATGCTACACAATAAAAAATAGTATAATGGACTGACTGAAAAGTTGCAGTCAAGAATAAACATTAAGTAAATATATGCACATCTTGATCCATTTTTTTCTCCTTTAAGGACACCTTTCCCATTCATTCATTTTAGAATTATTAGACATATATTTCGTTCTTATTTTTGGAAATTGTGAATTGGAGTAGAGCTAGCTGCTATCATTTAGGGATTGCACCTGAGCAGGAGGATGTCAAAATGGTGCAGCTGTTTATCAGCTCAGTTACAATTACAGTATCTCAATGCCAAGTAAACTACACATTTTCCAGTATTATAAAAAGCCTAAACACACGCTGAACATCTACAACAAAATGTAGTTGCACAAATATATGCATACATAAATTCCAGGATTCATAAATATGTGACATTAATTTTTGGTCTTCCAGACACAGCCTATGAAATTATATATGTTCAAATGCTCGTGCTTGAATGATCCTTCACATCCATACAAAGAGTCAATTTGTTGAATTTTTCTTCTAAGGCATTCACAATTTGCAGTAGCTGCATGCTTAACATTTGATTGCTACTATCTAAATCCTGTTATTTCAGTGCCACAGAGCAATTTTTGCAATCACAATCTTCAGGTGGGCAATGATTTTTAGGAAAAGGGACTGCTGTATTTGCATCCTCGTACACATGCTTTAAAACTACCATTCTTGCAATTTTTACTCTACAGTACCAAGTGCTGTAAGTTTTCTGCATTAACAGCATATATTTAGAGCTGCATTTTGTACTGCTTTCAAGAAAGGATAAGAACTAAAAACTACTGTTCATACTCAAAATATTGATACAACTCCACATTTAATATCTAAAAAGCAAATGCTTTCGGGAAATGAAGCATTGACTTATGTACTGCTTCATATTTAAGTAACAGAATTAATGATATTAAAAGACATCAGTTGCTTAGCAATTACATTTCAGAGGTTTTTTAATATTAAACCTTCCATTAAGATTCTGGCACTTTAGACATACACATGTACTCTATTGATTACAAGACAGAAACTTTGTCTTCTTAGTTGCACAGTTTTACAATAAGCAGGACTTGCACCTACCTTTCTTAATGGTGTGGTCACAAGAGATGAGAAACAATGGAGAGTTTTGTGAGGACCCTGCACAGTAAGGAAAAAGTAAGCTGAGCTGACTGTCTCTTCACCTGCTTCAGGTCATCCTAGTCATAACCTCCTAAAAACAAAAACAAAAACTCTCAGTACAACGTACTTCAAAATGCGTGGGTTTTTTTCTACTCTCCACTTAAATGAGCTCTTTTCTTGCTATTCTCTTCCCACATGAAACATGGACTACTCGTGGATCAAACAAGTACAAGGAAGAAACTTGAGCCCAGCTAGACCATGACACTGTAATAGATTCGCTGAAGTCTTTCTAACTGATCAGGGAACTCAATGTTGCCAATGCAAGTGCATCTTCTCAGACTAGGGAGGTTTTGAGATCAATTTCATAATCGCAGATTTAAAGATCAGTGCTAAAGTGGTGCAGGTGCTCTGAGAATTAGTTTAGGTACTGAAATAAATATTGGAAGGGTAAAGAAATAATAAAATTTAGTACAAAACATTCTTAAAAATAAGGATTAACCTGAATACACCCATAGAAACTTAACTTTGGAGTAAGAGTTTTTTTACTTGAAAATTTTCCCGTAAGGATGTGTACAAACATCCCTACTCTATCTGAAATAAAAAGGCTGGAAGGTAAAGCATCAAGAAATTAGTAATTTGGAAAGAAAAAACTGGATGTTTCACAATCTGAACTGAATAAAGTATAATTTAGATAAAAATATGCTACTAAGGTGGTAAATTGAAATAAATGAGTTAGATCACCATATGCAAAAGATTAACTACAGCAATTATTTTGATTACAATATCTAGGAATCTAGAACACAAGTTTCATACATCAGACAGATATTCCTCAAACAATTTTTCATGCCAATTCCTGTTTTTAATCTTTTCAAACTTCAGTCATTGTCTTCTTGTTTGTTTTTCACTGTTATCAGCCAAGCATGTGTGCCAAGTTCTGGTTATCTAGGCTTTGTTGTAGAGAAAACTAATCACTTATCTTGGATGAAAGAGTGATGAAGCATAGCTTAGTTATTAATTTTCACAAGTTAGATTGGTTTTTTTTTGGATGATGAAGTTGTTTACCATATGATAGAGAGTAAGACTATACAGTCTTGAAAGCTTTGACTCAAAATAATTTAATACACCTCCAGCAAAAAATACATATACAAAATCGAGAAAATACAGACTTCAAAAACACATTCTATTTAGAGTTAATAAAAAATATCTTGCTTAGGATGTGAACATTTTCCAAGGATGCCAGTAACCAAAAGCTCTCTCTGTGTAAAGAGCAAAGAAAACTCCATACTGAGAAAAATACTATTCCTGAGAGTATTGAAAATTTCATTTTAAATGCTTAAAAATATTGTGCTGTTTGGCAAGAAAAAGAACACAGAATTGCCCCAAAATAAGGGCAAAGTTAGATCAGAGAGAAAATACAATACAAAGAAATTAAATATACACATAAAAACAAACAAACAAATAATCAAAGTTTATTTTATGAGGACATGACTTGATCAGAAACAAGTTCAGACAGGCCAACAGATAAAGATTATGCAAAGTTGTATGTGTATATATATATATATATATATATATAATATAAAGCTAATTGTTTCAAGTCTTATGCTCTTCAACACTCTCATTATTCTAGAATATAAAAAGGGATTATACTCAATAGCAGATTTAAGCATGTTCTGGTCAAATGTATCCCAAAGTCTCTATACTTCTCAGCCACCAACAGCATTTAAGAAAAATGAATTCTATCCTTTCACCAATAAGAAACAAATTCACAACTCGAACTCACAATGAATAGTAATTAGGAAATGAGAAAACTGAGCTTATTCTAGCATGAATTCCCTTGAAACATATTTTGTAAGGAACATCGGAGGGCAAATACTAATATCACATGTTAATGCTGGTACTCCAGTACCTTTTATAAAACACTAAAAAAGAAATTCCTTATTTCCAGCTACCAACTTCCAGATAAGGATTACAGAATTGTTGCTACCTGTTGCATAGAAAGGATACTGCTGTTTGCTTCTTTACTTTCCTTTATGACAGACTATCAAAAGCAAAGTGATTACACAGGAGAACTATAAGGTTGTTCTTTCTTCCAGTTAGATTGAGAGAAAGAGATAAAGGAACATCCATAGAAGTTTCTTTCTGGGTGTTCATTCTAGTGAAATATCTCATTAGCATAGGAAGTTTCACACAAATGTGTGTGGGAACTTCTTCACAGTGAGAGTGATGAAGCACTGGCACAGGCTGCCCAGAGAGGCTGTGGAGTCTCCTTCTCTGGAGATGTTCAAGATCCTCCTGGACACCTACCTGTGCAACCTGGGCTAGGGAACCTGCTTAGGCAGAGGGGTTGAACTAGATGATCTCTAGAGGTCCCCTCCAACCCCTACAATCCTGTGATTCTGTGTTGGCTCATAAGTGATATTGAGGAGAACTTTTGAATGAGGTCTCTAATCCTTTGGTCACTCAGCATCTTTATCTCCTGCAGTTTATAAACTGTCTTGTGATCTCCTATCTAGCCAAGACCCCAGGCTCAATAAAAACCTTTCCACTTAACACTTCTCTGTTGTTTCTTCTTCCCCCTTACTTTTGCTTAAAACTCCTTACTTATCATTGCCTGAACAAGGTCAATCGATTTCAACATTTTATTCCATCTTTTTCAAATAATACATGACACTGCTGAATTTATTCAAAGTTACATGTGCTCAGTTACCCAACAAGGTTGTGCTTCCCATAGATATTTTGGCATTTAGCAAAACATTTGTTATGATTCATTCAGTTCTAGCCTCAGGGTTTTATTTGTAGGACACAGAAGCTTGCTCAGTATTTCTATAACACTTTATCAGATGTGGCTTTTTGTTAAGAAAGAAGATTTGTATTTTGTATACTTATTACACCATTTTTTTCCTCCATGACTGCAAGTTAAGGGAAGTCCTAATGATATATGATGGTCCATTAAGTACAGCAAGTCACCACCAGGGGTTCCATTTCAAGCCTCAACTGAAGAGATCAAGTAAACAAACTTATCCCCCCACTGAAACACTTCAGTACCAATGACTAGAAGTGGTGTATTCTGCTGCTTAAACATCTGATGACTGCAACTTCCATCTGTGTCTTGTTGAATTCTGGCAGCAGGCAGGATTATTTAGTCTATTCTTGTTCAGCCAGCAGGAAGACTTTGTTATGGCAGGAAATGTGGGACAGCACTTTCACAAATGAAGGCAGCTTTCAGAACAAATTAGTAACCAAAGAAATAGGACTCCACTAGAATGAGCTGATGACCTGCTTATATATAGGCAGACTAAGCACCAAACAGAAATTGGAGTAATTTGTGATTTCAGATATTTAGATTTTGATTCAGCATATATCATTGCTTCTTCAGTCAGTTGTGGAACATCACTCTTCTGTACTGTTAAAATTAAGCCTTTTCTGTTTAATAAACAAGAAGGGTGTAATATGACATCAGCAGAGATGAATTAAACTTAACTTCTTAAATGAAGTCTGTTCCAACCAAAGTGTAATACATAATAAGATATTCACGCTTACCTGGTGTGTCATGAATCAGCAGCTCTAAGTCCTTCTTCTGAAAAATTAGCTTGTGCTTCATCACTTCTACAAAAATACATGTTTAGATATTTTTAGATATTTTAATTGTTGAAGATTGTACACGCCACAATGCACAATTTCACTATTTAAGTATGACCTTTATGGGATTAATCTTCAAAGCTTTATGGAGTACGTTTGCAAATTGACAGAATAAAAGGATCATAGAGAATAAAATCGATATACTGCATAGTAGGAAGTACAAGTAAGCACTGATGATCAAAAGATGCATATATACTAAAGCTATATATAGAAATGTAGATTACACAGAACATAGATGAAGGAAACACTGTTCTCCTATACAATTACACCTGCAAACATACTGAGACAACTGTTTGGAGCATGCTTTTCTAATATTCTAAAATTAACTTTTCCTTAAAATTGTGCATTATGTATCAGTGATTATAGTCAAACTCAGTAGGGGAGCTTCGGTGTGTGATATAATCCTCAGTAATAGTTCTTTATTCAATGAATTCAGAAGGTGAGAATTTCTGGTTACTGTACTACCCTCCCACAGTGTTTTTTTATTATTACGTTAAAATATTCTCCTTTTCACTCACACTTAATTATGAAC
This sequence comes from Cyrtonyx montezumae, assembly GCF_038088225.1. Lineage (NCBI taxonomy): Eukaryota > Metazoa > Chordata > Aves > Galliformes > Odontophoridae > Cyrtonyx > Cyrtonyx montezumae. Next base: position 20,576,371 of record NW_027072045.1, on the reverse strand, counting down.
TCTCATAGATGACCACTAGGGAGCTACACTTGCTTCAGATTTAGTAAAGCTTAAAGAAGTTACGTGATAAAGAATCAGTCCTCACTCATGCTCATCTTGCCAGATGTTCTAGAGTATCATTTATTTAATTTAATATTACAATGACATTGCAAACGTGTTTGAAAATGTCGAAGTCAAACTTGTGGGTCTCAATTTTCATGTCTTCCCTATCTTTCTGCTTTTTATACCTAACTTGTTTCCAAAAACACAGAAGGTGGTATCTCAGATGAGGAGTGTCAGCTTCTATTCTGTCCTCTGAGAAACTATGATAAAATGGATGTAAACGCAATATCTTTGCAATTTGAGTCTATATTTTCAGAGGAAAAAAAAAATCAAAATTTCAAAAAATTGTGGATTTTGAATTAAAAACAAACAAAAAACAATCCACAGATCCAGTCAGATTATTCCTTAATCAAAGAGATATACTTACGTCTAGAAGTTACTGAAGAAACTCTCTGATATATGTTTATTTTAAAACAAGTTGTTGCTTGTTGTATTCTCTAAAGAAAACTGAATGCAGAATCTTGTGACTTTCCTATGTTACATCTGAAACAGAAATAATAAAGGACTAATATCTAAAATCCATTGACTTGTGTTTACGTTTTCAGTACAAATAGCAGCAATTCAGGAAACACAGCTGTCTCTAACACAAACTCCAAGGAGACATTGCTGTCTTTTCAATTAGCTGGTAGATGAGTGCTTACTGTGCAGGCTGACTTGTTGCATTCACCAACTGAAGTTGGCTTTGGTTGAGAAAATTAAATGAAACATTTTTCACATTTCTACATTTGTATAGAGGGTCATATAAAAACTTTAGCTCCTGCACTTTCTGAGGTATAGTTGGCAGAACAGAAGAATACACAGAGAGCCTTGAACCCTCCCTCTCTTACTTATCCACTGGAAGTAAGGTTATATTACAATTTGATCACAAAAATAGATCAAGATTGTACAAAAAATGTGAAATGCTGCAGTATTTGTCACAATGTATATTGTCATTTTGCATTTCAAAACATGTAATTGTAATCAACTGGATTTCTAGTTGACAAGGAAAGAAAGGAAAAAGTCATTACTAAACTCCCTGAAATTCAAATCATGCAGTAAATGATCTAACACAAAGGAAATGAGAAAGTTATTTCTCTGTTACCATGGCTCTTCCTGGGCCTGTCATACTGCACAGAGGTGCTTTTACATAAGCACTTGTGATTATATATTGTTGGATACTTTTAAAATTGTGTTTGTGTATATATATATGTATTAATCAAGACCAAGCAGACCCATCAGTCTAAATATGAATGTTAACATTACATGGTACAGTGAACAGAAGTTATTTAAGAATATCAGATAATTAGTCCATTATGAAATTCAAATCTGTACAGTTATGATAATATATATGCAACACTTATCTAAAACAAATGGCTCATAAATGGTTCATTGTCTATATGTCTTGCTATGTATTTCATGCAGGATATACTCCTAGACAAAAATAGTTCCATTATGTATACAATTCAGTTTAGCATTTTCCCTCTTAAACATCAAAAAGATATGACTTTTTCACAGAGCCTCGTAGTATTAGTTTAATTTTCTTGAAACAAAATATCTGAGATGTTTTTCAGCACTCTGAAGTCCAAATGTCATTGTTAAGTGCCTCACACTACAGAAAAAGTCTTGGAAAAAAAAGCACAGGAAGGGAGTGGATCTGAACAGTAGGGTTAAGCATCAGGAGGAATTCAGAGACTCAGCCAAGGTAGGCAGGAGGGAATACATTATACTTAAAACACCGCTACACGGTTGCTTTATATTAAAGCTAATGAAAAGAGGTAGCAACATACACAGACATCTTCCAGCTCAGCAAAAGGCTGCTGGCTGAAGCCTTGGCTCTTTCCATAGCTCTGCTGCAGACTCCAAAAACCTTGAGGATGACCAGTAACTACCCATCAGAAACTATTACAGGAGCTGTTTCACTCGACTGAGACAGCTATGTGCTCACTGTATCCCCACATCAGTGTTCCAGTTGCTTGTATGTAAGGAGACTCAAACAGATCAGAATGACATTTGTTAAAAACTGAGAATCCAACCAATCTGCTGGGTACAGAAACAAATTAAGGAAAATAATGACTTTTATCAATTCCTTGAAACTCAAATCTAACTGATCTGCTCTGCTATGACATTATTGTTATGCAGGATTTCCTGACTGACAAATTAATCACAGCCATTTCAAGGTAAGCACTGTCTGACTGAGGAACATGCTGGATTCCATGTTCTCCTTGGAGATCTTTCATGTACTTTTGATGTTCAACTTCAATTCCTATTCAAGGGCATGCAATCTAGCAGAAGCCAAAAGGGTCAAATTACTCGACTTTCTTGTATGCCCATCATCATTTTCTAATATTCTGCGCTTGTTTAACCACAAAAATAACATGTTCAGTTTTTATGCAGTTATTTCTTTCTACAGACTTGTCCTAGCTTTGATCTGGAATGTAATGCCTACTGAGAATATGGAACCTGTGAACTGAGAACATATCATTCTCCCTGCTTCCTGAGCAAGATCTCATTGCAAATTCACTATTTTCCCTAATATTTCTTCTTTTTTTTAATTGACTGACAAAATAAAAACCTAAATGTTTCTAGAATTATGAGGACTCAAATAACAGGTGCTAATCATATGCTAAGTGGCAATTTTGTAAATTCTCAGTGTAGTTTGAGAAATACCAATCTGAGAGCATTACATAGCCATAAAAGTAATGTGAAGCAAAGTTTTATAATTTAGTTTCCATTTACATACATTATTTGCAATATTAGGAAACAAAATTTGTAGCTCTAGCTGTCTTCCTCAGATGCGTTTAAATTACATGAGATTAAACAGTATGAAGTTTAAATTACTGTAATGCAATTATCACAGATTATTACTTGTGCCCCCAAAATAGAAACTTAATTGAATTTGGAATTGGTTTAGAAAGAAATGGTGCAGCTGCCCAGTTTTAGCCAACATTCTAGTCACTTAGACAACAAAGTCACCTTCTACTTCTTATTGTGTTACACTTAATTGAAAACAACAAATTAACTAGAAAACTGATACACTGATAAAAGTGAAGGGAAATACATCTGAATGCCTTTGTATATAGAATAACATGTATACGTATAATAACAAACCCTGCAAAGACCTATGGATAGATTTATTCTGAAAAAAATATTTTCTGAAACGTTCTCTTAACCATCTTAGATTTTTTAGATTTTTGTACAATTTCAAAGGTCAAGTAACAAACAAAACATTCAAATAGCAATGGAATTACAATATAGTATTGCATCCATTCTGAAGCACTTCATTTTCTCATTAGAATTTTTACTTAAAAATCTTTGGAACTTATTTCTCCATTCTGTTGTTTTCAGTAAAGTAAATGTGCATACATGTGGTAATATTATGTAAGCAGATAATAGTAGGGTGGCTGCAGAACTGAGAGAAAGGCTGGTATCGGTTGGAAGGAACTTTATCTGTTGCCCTAGAATCTCTTAAACAGTTCAGAAAGGATCATAGGAAGGCTCTGTAAATAGAGACTTACCAGAGTCTGGCATTGTTTATGTGACTTGCTCTATCTAATGTGCTCTGTTAAAATTTGTCTTTATGTGGCTTCTGTATTTTGTAACTCACTTACAAAGATGATCATGGTAAGCAGAGGTAACAAAATATCAGGAAAAAGCTGGAAATTGGTATTAGCTGCAAAGTATAAGGATGCATTACTTCATATCTAAACCCCTCACTATCCTGACAGAAAAAATAAATTGTCTTACATTTTGAAGCCAAGTATATTTAAAGGACTAGCTCTAGGTCACTTAGAAAATAGGGAGGAAATTACATCTCTAAAGGAAGTGGAAGTTATGTTGATATTCCTCTCTTTTTTTTTTTTTTTTTTTTTTTTTTTACCAGTAGCACCTGACGTCAAACATGGTGAGATAGAAACTAGATGAACACCTGAATAAATAAGGAAAATTTGTAATTTCTACTTGACAAGTAACCTCTAAACAGCAGTTGCTGACAGTGAAGTCAAGTCAGCAGAACCTTTCTAGCGTGTTTGTTTTTTTTACTTGCCTGCATTCTCTGCAGTTTCTTCAGAGACCCATCTTGGGATACTGTCCATGTATTTCCATACATATTTCCACTCTCCTACATTTTTTGCAGGTTGTAATGCTTTCCTGGCATGCCTTTTCCACACTTTTCTTCGGTCTGTCCTGTAATATTAAATATAAGAATGAAGTTTACCTCATGTTCTCCCTTTGAAACTCATAGCTTCCACTAGAGGATCAAAAGTACAGTCAAGAACACATTTCTTTCATGTGAATTTCTAACATGCTAATTTATGAGGTTTTTTTTTTTTTCAAAAGCCCCTTAATTGGCCCTTGGATTTAAAAAGTTGACTTAACTATGTACAAAACATCATCATCTTTGGATGATCCCTGTAGCAAGAAACTTGTCTACCACTGCCGTGACCCTTGGACACATTACACTTTTCCTGTGCTTCCATAATCCCCTGCAGTATTGGTTTGAAACAGTTTCTTTAGGCCTCATGCCCACTGAGGTACTAGAGAAACAGAATAACCAAGATGTTGTCAAAGCAGGTCAGCACTGTTCGAATACTGTGCATGCAAACACCGATAATTAGTGGTCTTCAGATGCAGGGGGGTGACGAGAAGGGAAGCAGTGCTAAGGCTACAGCATCCCCCTGAATGTGACTGGCCAGTACTCAACACCTTCAGATTTGCTTCCATAACTCCTGCTGCTGCTATTGGTCACAAGTAGGGAAAATCTGGCTGGCACAGAAGATAAAATAAACCTGCCATTCACTAAGGGAGGGTGACCTTCACTGACAGCAAGTGCTCCCATTCCTCTGCACATGTGAACACGGGCCCAAGCTGGGGGTCATGCCACAATGCAAGGAGCTGATGAGTAGCCACAGCATCCTGCCCCAGTCATCCTTGAACAGGGCAGGGCGCTGCATGGGAGTGGAAAGGAGCTGGGATCAGCCTGTCAGCGCCTTGACTTTGTAGCTCCAAAGCACACAGTGCCTTCCAACCTCTCCAGTAGGTAAACACCAATGGTAATGTCTTGCTTACACTGATATTTCCTCAAATGCAGTTATGCTGCTGGCACACAGTTGTTATTCCAGGCATGGACATCTTGCTTCAGAGTTGGAATATGCTACTGAGGACAAGACGTGGCTCTTTTCCCCACATGTATCAATCTGCTCTATGGCTATGGAGCATACCAGTTTCCAGCATCACAATCTTGGTGAAGTGTACTGTTGGCACATTCTGGTTAAATTTTTTGACCAAGCATTACAGTTTCTCTGAATAAAAATCTTCTATCAATGTCTAAACTGAACATATTGGACATTCAGCTACTGTATTGCTTTTTAAGGTCCAAATTTAACTATATTCCATGCAAGCCTATCGCTCTTGTATACTGTAAATTATCAATCTCAGAAATGACAAGACATGAAACTGCTACTGAAGAAGAAGAAACATTCCTTATGGCTGTAGAATCTGATGGACTCCTACCCCTTCCATCCCTTGACATTGTCTTTATTCCATTGTGTTCAGCTGATAATTAGAAGATACGAGTTAACATCTTTCCTCTCAAAGAAATACTCCTGCCTGAATTCTAAACATAACACAGCAGAAGCTCCAAACCCCATTGCATGTATAGCTGAGCATTAGTTTGCTACATCTAAGTCCTAATCCTTTTTCTATGTAAGTAAAGATTCATGTTTTTAACTAATTTGCATCTGTATGAATTGCTGTTTGAGTCCATAGAAAATGGATTGAGCTTTGTTTGGGCAATTCCTTAAAAAATATGTTCTGAGCTATTTCTCTAGATACTGCAGCCTTCTGTTAGCTGTTATAGCTACAGATCAAATATAAAAGATGTTCCCTAGTGATGCAAAGACAGCTGTGGCTTTTGCTGCTGCCTGCTTCTGCTTTGATAACCAAAGCCAGATGAGGATCCACCACAATATTGGGTTGCAAGCAGACATTTAACTGCTCAGTGCCACTTGTTGCTATTGATGCAAACCTTAGACGTGGAATCCATCTTTTCACTTATTCCCTCTTCTATTTCCTTTAAAACTGAGCTTCAGTGACATATTCTTGGCTCTACTGCACAACACAAATAATTCCCAAGGTAGTTCTTTTTCCATGAAAAAGTAATATTGCTCAGGAAGCCAGTTTCCCAGTGTGATGCTTGGCACACATCAGGGATATCTCAGCCTGTCTGGAAATGATGTACACAACACTGATGTCTGTGGCAGGGTCTCTGGAGGGGTGTGCAGGCACACAGCAGCGATCGCAACACTAGGGCGATGCAAAAGAACACTGTCACTGTCAAGGTTCTTCTGGCCCACCACAACCACTGGTTGTCTAGGAAAAGCAGATGTTGAGACAAAATTAAAGAAAACTCAGGAGCTGAAAGCAGGGATAACTAACAACTCTCGTACAGTGGCTTACAGTAACTGCAACATTTCAAGCAGACATTTTTCAACTAGCCGCAGCAGAGCTAATTGTCTGCATCACTCTTGTTTGCCTTGTTCTCCATTGAAACCAGTACAACCAGTGATTCTTTAATATCTTACCTGCCAAAGCAGAAAAGTGACAGCCCTCTGGGAAAAAAACAGTAGCATGCACACACCAGTACTGCAGGACTTCCTCACCCATGGTCACTAAGCAAAAGAACAGATCAGGGTCTTTCTGTACCTATTTCATGAATTGCATTTACATACATTTCAAATCGATTTAAGATACACCTCATTCACTTTTATATAGTTTTGTGCATTTTTATTGCCACAAATGTTCTCTCCCAACCTTTTCACTAAATCTTTAGTTTATGGGGTTCTGTTTTCAGAAGGAAAATCTAGAAATAAGGCAAGAGCGAAAAAGTAAGTTCCAGATAAAGTCTGGTTTCAGTCCTGCTTTCCTGATCAGTACAAACTGCCAGGTTGGCCAGCAGCTCATATCTTAACATGCCTAAAAAGTTTATTTTGTTTCAATTCCATACTTTTTTTTTTCATCCTTCTCCAGAACTCTGAAAGATCTTATTTTGGAATTGAAGCTTTCCAAGCTCAAATGAGTGAGAAAAATCCATTCTGCTGCCTTCTAGTTAAATAAACCTAAAAGAAAATCTTCACTGACTTAAATAATACACAATAAAATTATGCATATACTTTTCTTCCACAGACATCTTCCAAATCACCTTACTTCATAAAATTTAGGATGTATAAATATTCAGTGTTTAAGTTCCATCATCATGACACGACTGAAATAAGTGTGTAAATAAGTGTATGTCCACATGATTTTTTAAAAGAAAAAAGATTCCAGATTTAGGAAAAAAACAAAAACAAAAAACTCTATCAATTAATCAAGAAACAGTGTGTCATGTTTTTATGTTGTTATTCCTTTGCCCTGTCCCATTTTTTGAGGGAAAGAAACACTCTTGAAGGACCATTTCCAGTACTAGGTGCTTTTCATCCATCGTACTGGGAGTACGATCAGGCCCAAATTGGATTTTGTCTCCACGATGACTGATGTGTATAAATATTCATGAGTTAACACCTGGCATTGGCTATTTTCTATAAACTGTGTAGCTGTTACTGCAGTTGTAGCTGTGGACCGTAACAACTCATTTGAATTCATGAGGCTTTTTATACATTTTAAAATATATATGAAGTTATATTAAAGTCTAATCAAGAACAAGAATCCCATCTGCTATCTGCAACCTAGTAATACCTGCATAACATAACAGAGAGAAGCAGTAATGTAAGTAGTGAAGATGGAAACTTATTTGTTTGTTAAAACTTCAAATTTGTTTTGATTGTTCTTTATAATTTTTACCAACAGGGATTACGTTTCAAAGTGGCTTCTTTCCAGTTCTCTGTAGAGATCTTTGAGTTTTAGCCCACTAAAAGTTTGGCAGAACATCTAGCTGCCAATTTTTTCTTAAAGAGGATGACTTAAATTCCCTAACAACAGCCTATTTTATATGCAGCTCTGCTCACACATGAGACTCTCTGCAGATGTATCCTCTCTTTCCTACGTACAGTAAGACAAATTAATTTAGGGTTTTCAACTGAGTTTTGTGTCAAGAGAATTGCTGGGACAAATATGGTATTACTTAAGAAGTTACATTACATGTAGAGAATTAAAATTTCCATCTTCACAATACAAAATAACATGCCAATACCTAACTTCTTACTTCTTGCCAAAACCTTGCATAAATGACGAAGAAGAGACCGAGTGGATGTGAACACAGTGAGGCGATGGGCAGTACATTTCAACAGTGGTAATGGTGACCCAAAAGACAAATCACTGCTTCTGGTTATCCCCTTAAAATTCTAAACATGTTGGATAAGGCTGCCTATATATTAATAATTTGTGCTCCCTGTAATAATTATGACCCTATAATACTGAACAATCAGACACTGAGATAACAGACAGAATATCTGTCAGTGTTTAACTATTGTAACCTGTAAGAAACAGATACACTTTTCTTCAACTCCAGTTACTTATCATGTCTGATACCAACCTATGTTTTAATGTAGCAGATTATCAAGCCTGAAATCTCATTTTCCTCTTAGAATTTTCTCAGCTACCCTTGTTCATGCATTTCTAGGTGAATATGGAGGGACCTACAATGCATTAGAAAAAGGAGGTGCTTACTTGTTATATTCATAGTTACTAAAGGCTAAGGTATTTAAAAACTTACCTATGGTAGAGAAACCACCTTATACTAACTTCAGTGCTGTTCACATAAAATGTATGCACATTCTCAAGCAGTCCTGAATATGAGAGATACATTACAAGTAGGAACAGACTGGTAAGAATATTACAGAACAAAAGTCTCAGAAAGCACCAACAGAAGAATGATACAGAGCCCTACTGCTTTTAGATAACACCCAACCACATCTTAGAAAAAATAGATTAAACAAAAATCTTACATGTTCTACACTTGAATTGCTTTTAAAGAGGAGCCACACCACCTTGGAGTACTCAAAACTCACAGAATCCCATATTATTTGTGCACTTAATGGATTTTTCTTTGGGTTTTTGGTGTATCTATATATCTATATATTTTAAAATAAATATACTGTCAGTATCCAGATTGCTCTCCGAACACTGCCCAATCACTTAATGCTGGTGAACAATGAAAGACATCATGTACAATTACAGCTCTGATTTTCAATAGTTCCTAACCAGACTTCTAAACAAACTGAGAACAAATAAACAAAAACAACGCAAGTTCCACATCTTGCAAGAAAATGACATATCCACCTAGAGAAAGCTTGCAATAAAGTCTCCTAATAGCATTTAGACAGCAGAAAGCCATCAGGATAAGGACATAATTAAATGAACTTTTAAGAATTTCAGGATCAATAGGAGTAAATTCTTACCTCAGTACCTGAAAACCTATTGTACTAAATATACTACAGTATAATAAGAAGTGGCTCAACTGAAGAGTATTGAATAATGCAGTATTCTCTTTGTCTGTACCTAACCCCAAATCCATCTGAAATCTAGTCAACTGACTGGTTGAAAATGAGCTTACTAATGGTCTATGGTTAGATCTATGCAGATTCAACACAATCGATGAAAAAGATGATGAAGAAAATGAAAACATAGGACTGAAGTCTGCAATCACATATTGGTAGTGTCAAGAATATTCTGTATTTCTCAAACCAAAGGAGAATGAAGCAAACAGACAAAAGAACTTGAAAGATTTCTTCTTTCTTTGTTATACTGAAGATAAGTTCTTGAAGAAGGAGAGGATGGAAGAACAAAAAGCTGTTAAAAGATTGCGAAGAAGTAAAGAAATGATAGGGGTAACGAGTTAGATGGACAATGTTCACTATGTAGATCTCAGGAAGACAAAGGATTACTATTAATATTATTACTTCATGTTCAGATTAAAAGCAAAATTCTAAAATCTTCCATTTTTCCCTGGATATGTCGAGCTCCTTTACTACAGAAATTTATAACCTCTCAGTGTTGCCCTTTCATGACTGCCTCTATTGTGCCCCATAATTACAGATTTTCTGTCTCCGTATCACGGAAAAATATGCAATCAGCTACAGCATTTCCCTTGGCAGATGCATTAAATGCTCCAGCAGTGCCACACACTGACTTCTCCAAGCGCCTCTCCTGCAGCAGCTGCAGCTGCAGGAAGAATTTCCCTCTCTTCAAGTAGAAGGAGGAAGCAGCAGTAAACCTGACTTCTTACAACTGCTGTCACTAGCAGAGAAGAAAAAAATCTGCTGTTAATAGAAATCTGAGTGTTTTACAAATGGCACAACAGATGCAGTACACTGATGGAGATGGTGTAGGCAACGATGCTGCAAAAACTCTTCAGGCAGAAACATAGTTGTCATGTACTGAACATCTCACACACATATTGCCATGGGAACAATTGTAGAAACGACTGGTGGGGCCCTAAGGTAAACTCCTGCTCTTTCTAGTATTCCTTGGAGTTTTCATTTCCAGATGGAGAAACAATAGAGATGAGTTCATCATGTCATCTTCAGGATGACATCTTTCACGATGCAGCACCCCCTGTCACTGAAATACAGTGCCAAGCATTGGGTATGAGCCTAGTACATGAGGTGGAAATGGAAACCACAACCTTCTGCTGCAGAGATGCAAGCCAATAGTTGAGTCATCTGAAGGCCTTCATATAAATCCTTATACACTCTTTTCTACATTAAAAATTGATAAACTGATAAAAATGTGCTGCCAGGATCCAGTAATTCAGGTGTCAGGAAGATAGGAAAGAGAATAAATACAGAAGTACGTGTTCAAGTTGGGTTTTATGAAGAAAAGCATGCACCTCATGTATTCCTAGAAGACTGTAATGAAACCTTAATTAAAATTCTGTATTGGAAAAAGATAAAAATGCAGGGAAACAAAAAACAGTGATACCTGAAACGTAAATCAAGGCCTTGTCTTGGCAAACAAATTGGCAAAGAGATGACTGGTTGAGAATTTACTCACAGTTACGTTGTGCTAGACATGCTGTATTATCTGATGTTACCTCATCTTCTGGCTTAAGGTATGCCTCATTTACTAGGCTCTGCCTTTAAATCTTCAAATACAATGGCAAAGTGATTGACTGTGATTTTATGCTTTTCAGTGCCCACCTCAATGAGACTGCACTACTGCTTCAGAGAGCTAATATGGACCTTATGATGAAGAAGGAAAGGTCAAAGCCCCCAAGGAAAGCATTTTATTGAAAAAGAAACAAACTATTACAGCAATTTTTTGTCAATATTATACTTCTAAGGTGCCTTAGATTTTCTAGAAATAAAAAAAGTATAGCATGCTGAGACAAGAAATTATCAGATGAATCTAATCCATTTAAAATATTAAGGTGTAATTCAGAACTTCATTAGTCCACTGTGATTCAAAATGCTAAATACTTCATCAAATACTATCAGGTATGAGAATTTCAGTAATGATCTGTGACTACAAAGCCTAAGTAATTGCACAGTGGGCTTCTATAACAGTATATAATCTCCTTATCTCTTAAAAAGAAACTTCAGTTTGACACTTGCTTGGTTTCCCCCTGGATGGTCTGTGTGCCTGGAATGCTTTCAGACTCGTTTCAGATTATACTATACCTCACTGAAACTGAAATAGAGCCTTGTCATTGCTACAAGCTCTAATAAGAGAAGAACATTTACAGGAAAATGAACTAACTTGGACAGTTCTCTCTCTTTTTTTTTTTCTTCAATTTTAAGTATCTGTACATGTATGAAAACACCTAGACTCCTTGAAACAGTTTCTTCTATTGTTTATTCCAGATGCGAAGTTATAATTCTGCATTGGCAGCATCTGGAAATGACTGCCTTTTTACAAAATCAGCAACTTAGAATTGTTCTGAAGAACAAAAGAAGGAGGATCCAATCCTGTGTGAAACTAGATGCCCAGTGCAAGAGATAAAGGCCCTGAAATAAGAACTGTATAAAGCACTCAAAAACAATGGTAGTAAAAATCCAAGAAACAAAGGATAAATACAGATAAAAATAATTTTGTGGAAGAGGAAAAACATAATTTCCAAAAATAAAAATCTATAAAGTAGATAAGTACACATTCATATACACGCATATATGTGTATACAGAAGTGTAAAATTAAAACAATATTGATTAAGCATATATAGGAATTTCCCAATGTGTAGGAGGGGCACTCTAGACTAAGAGATAAATATCAGGTTTTCTTCCTCTTCATCATTTGCCAGGAGAATGACAGAGACAGAAATTAGCAACTGAAGCCTAGAATTCACAAAGACTGGGCTTATACTAAGTGCTGCAATGGTCTGCCTCAGCTCAGGAAACATCTTCCAAGTCTTCCAAGACTGGAGCTATGAAGCCAGACCTGACCAGGCATGGCTGACGGACAGATTCTCAATTAACACTGGTCTGTTTTTCTTTCCTTGGTAATTCTGAGGGTACTTGGGTTATGAAATTACCTACTGTGGACAGTAACAGAGGAAACACTTCTTCCAGTACTGGTTAGATAATATAACATAAAGAATTCTCTATGCCTAAAACAAAACATTAAAATAAAATCCCTTCTGCTGTCAAACATTTTGGTGGTGTAACATAGAAGACACAGCTACAAGAATTGAGACTGCAACAAAGTGAGGCAGTCTTCATTAATGGGACTTCCTGTTAGGAAAAGGTTTGGCATATGCTGAGACAGCTAATGACAAATTACTAAAATCTTGATTTAAGAAAAAACCCACAATCATTCTCACTGAAATACCTTTTTTCCCTTTGTTATATTCTTTTCTGTAGGCCCAAGAGATGACAGGCAGATATCTACCAGATCTGTAACAATACACAGAATTTAGTTAATGTAAAGATAACTGGAGCATAAGGCATGCAGTTAATGTCTCAGATTATGGGAAGCTTTCAGGACAGGAAGATTAGCATCTAACAGTACAAGGAGTTATGATAAGGAAACTGTACAGTACAATATCGTTAGAATAGCAACTAATCTCCTGCACAAGTAATAATATATGAATTACAAAAATAAATGAACTACGGAAACTAGCACAAAAGGAAGATGAACTGTTTCTGATTCCCTGCTTATTCTAGAACACTATTTCTTCAGAAGTTCTGTGCCAACAGCAAAATGACCATAAATGTTTTAAATAAATGACTGCAGTGATACAGACAACAATGAGAAGGGGATAATTAACCTGCTGACAAAGCAACAATAACATAAACAAAATAATAATAAACATTCAACACATTTAGAACCTGTAACTCCAGGACAAAGCCTCAGAAGCATGCTGGAAGATATTACCATTAATATCTTACACGAATGATAGAAATACAATGTCTTCTACCACAAAGAGTTAGGGATCATACTTGCCAAACAAGGAACACACTGAACACCCAGAGAAAAGGAAAATGAAATCACTATTCACAGAGAGCACTGAAACACAGATCTGCAGAGAATCTACAAGAGATGCCCTTGTAAGAGATTCACACAGGGTAATAATCCTAATCAGCAATTTCTATAACAAATTTCAGTTAAAAAATAACAAGTATTTTGTTCTTTGATTTCCAAAGCTCTAGTATACAATTACAGAATCATTGGATTGATGACCCCTCTGGTCATCAAGCCAGACCATCAGATCATGCCACATCATGGCAAAATCCAGATATGAATAAAACTTAATTGGTTTAAAGTCAAAAGCAAACCTCCTATTGATTTCATAGCAAGGATAATCTCACGGAGCGGTTTCATAAAATCAGTGAAATAGTAAAACTCCTTGCTGTTTGATTATTCTTGTTCCTATCTATTACCATTAGTTTGTAAACATGAACACACAGACACAAACAAACAATAATAAATAAATATCAATAATAATAAGCACACAAAAAAAACCTCAACAACACTTATCACTAAGGATTTATTTACAATGGTGATTAGTGGTCTCAAGAATGCTCTGACACACAAAGAGAAACAGTCATTACCATCAGGATTCTTAAAAATCTCATCTGTTTGCTGAGGTTCTATTGCAGTGCACCTGCATTCTTGGTAATTTGTCATAGTTTCCATCTTCTACTACCAACATTGCATTTTCATGGCTGGAAAGCAAATTACCTCCTGGGAGAAGCTCATATTCTTTGCTGATTCAAAAATCATGCTCTGCTGCACACAGAGGTTGTGAGATTTTACTAACAAGATCAACATCTCACACTTTCGTATATAATCCTTAAACAGAAAATCTAGAAGGCAAAAATAAAATAAATAATTCTGCCAAGACAAGCTTCTAGATATTTCTTCTGTTTTTCTTATGAAGCAGTGAAGTTATAGAAACATTAATTTCACTTTAAAAATGTTAGTAAGATTTTCACTTCAAAGATATAGTAAGAGATAAATGCACTTACTATAGTTAATATATTAACCCAGTCAAATTTTATATGTCGAAGTTCAGCTTGAACCTCAGTTCTACTGAGGAGGAGGAGACAGAATGGACACAAACTGAAGTAAAGAGTATTCAAACTAAAAAGTAGAGAGACTGAAGACTGAGATAGACAAAGGAGAGAGGATAAAAATTCTGCTAAATTACAACATACTTACCCAGTCTGATCTGTGTTACAGTTCATGTCAAGTCTCCTTTGCTGTAAATGGGCTTTGCAGTGAGTCCAGTAACAACATAGAGAGTAGGTTTAAATGCATTAGTGTCTTAGGATTCATTTTCCCAACTGTATAACTGGGAAAATAACTTAAAATTTAATTTACTTTTGGAAGACAGGAAAAACAAAAAGAGAGTGGGGAAAGAGAGAGGGAGAAAGAATGACTACTACAGGAAAAAAAAAAAAGATTCAACAACTTCAACTAGATTTGCAAGTAATTCACAAACCCCACTTACCATTGTAGAAATTGTATTTGAGCACAAGGGCCTCAGGAACGTCCTGAAGAATTCTGAGAGCCACAATACTGATTACTCTTTACTCTGAGAGTGTACAAGCCTTTTTGAGTAGAGTCTAGATGTGGACAGAAATAATTCACAAAAGACAAAGTCACACATTTAAAAACAAACAAACAAACAAATAAAGCAAATGGGAAACTTGCAATTTTAGCTAATTAATGTAATATATTAAAATACAGAAGTTCTCTGTGCTCACTGTTGCATATCAGAAGTTGCTCCTGCTGTTACCCATAGTACTTTATCTTTCAAGTTTGCAAATAGGTCCTTAACATCAAGTAGTATTCAATTGCAAGTCACACTTGCGTGGATTTAAAACTGTAAATCACTACCGATTCAAAATTACCTATTCAAAGTGGGCATCATCCAATTTTCTTCCAATTCATTTGTTTTCTCCAACAGTTGTTTTCCTTGCTCATTCTTCTATCTCTCTGAATATATGTTTATTCATACTCAGTGTAGTTAAAAGAACTCACTCTAACTTCGGAAGAGAAAGATCAAATAACGTTACAAGAGTTTTCAGTCATATCAATCCATAATGGGAGTGATCTCCCATAATCCAGTGACATTAAATAAGAACACTGTCCAGTGACTGTGAACTGTGTAATGACAGATATTCTTCTCACAAATCACTGAGAAGCAAAACAACATAAAATTCTGATGTCTGGAAAGAAAAACAGTAAACAATTGATGGGGAGAAACATCACATTTGAATGATCACTCTATGGACAAATGTACTTCCAGTGACATTAACAGAAATCTTGATCTTGGCTTTACCTTAATCTGCTCAGTGCGTTCATCTTGCTCAGCCTGACACTAGATGTGAAGCCAAGCTATACTAATTATCTCACACAACAGATGCTGAGATCAGATTGTCAACAGTATACCAAAACTCAGATTGTGAATGCTGCCACCTTAGTGTGGCCCTAGATTTACATATCTCATGCATTCACCCAAATTCACACAGAAGCATTTTAGAATGATTTATAATCTGTTTTCATAAAGAATCATTATTTAGCCAGGAGGCAGCAAGGATCACTTTCCCAAACAGTGTTCTGGCTGTTTCTGTCTGTGCTAGGGTGTTAAGTCTGCCTGGGACAGTTAGTGGGATTTGGGTGCTCAGCTGCACTGAAATGGGATGAAAGCTCCATGCAGATGCACCCAGGGAAGGAAAAGAGGAAGCTTACCATCCCTGCCTCTCAGCCCTCACAGCACACCTCAGTGAGGCTTTTTTGATGGGCTTGGTGGGTGCTCACTCCTTGAAGAAGGCTGCATATTCCTATATCAGTGCAGGGCACAGCTGGTTGACGAACACAGCTTGCCATGTCACCACTTGGACATGTCCATTTTCACCACGTTTCACTTACTGAACAGCTGCCTGCTCTCTGCTTCGACGTTTCCCATGCTTACCTTAACAACCTTAATCTGCTTTCACATGCTTTTCCCAAGGCAGGTATCAGATGAGGAGTGAGGTTCATAGCTGCTGGCATCTCATTTCTCAAGATAGCTGATACGTTCCTCCCATGAACAGAAATTCCATGCTTCTGTTCTGCCACATCTGTTAAGCCCCACAGTCAGGCTAAAGAGAGAAGGGAAAATTCAGCTTAATCCAGGTATAACATGGGTTGCAGCATAATAAGATCAAGTAGTCCCTAAGCAGCTCCATACATACTCAGTGGGTATTGAAAAGCCACTCTGCACAGCCCTTGCGAAGTAACTGGGGTGAGTCCAGCACCAGGCTGCAGGCAGAGGAGCTGCTCCCTCTCGTCAAGTTGTGACACGTTCTCTGCTTGCCTAAGTCTCCCAGTCCCTCATGGCAGCCTAAAAGAAGACAGAAGTGAAAAGAAAGCTGTTTTTTTGTCCACTGGTAAATAAAAACACTACACCTACACTACACCTACCAGTTTCTGCGCACTGTTCAGGAGAGAACAAGAAAATGAAAGAAGAATCTCTGTTCTGCATGATCAATTCACTTTTCTTCTTCCCCCTCCAGAAATCAAGTGTGAGCAATTGGTATTTCAGAAACGTTTTCATTTGCTCTGTTTCCTGTATAGAATGGAGATGACTTGCAATAATATAACAAATGGTTTATAGGTTCATACGCATTACAGTTTTTGAGTTCCCCTGTGAATTGAATAGATTTCTGTAAGCTTTTGTTTAAAAACAAGTAGTGTGATTAGAGTGGAAAACAATACAAGCCCTAGATGATTTAAACATATGTCTGAAATATTAACACTGCTTCAAATTCTTCTCTCCCCCAACAGCTTTTCATTAGTGAGCACATTTGAATGAGGAGGATTACCTGCTTTAAGCTGTGGCTCTACATCGAGCTGTTGTCAGCAGGAAAAGCTGATGTCCAGGACGTTATTACACAAAAGAAATGCTGAGACCATAACCTGCTCACAGTAATGGCCCATTAGTACTGAAACATTACCACTTCTGGTGGCAATCAGGCTGTACCTGCTAATTACCATGCATATGGCTGTCATGTCGGCTTTTACTGGTTGATTTAATAAATACGTAGCACTCATAAAAGGACTGTTAAAGGAAAATAGGTAGAAGCTAACAGACTTTGTAAATATTAAGTATGTCGCTCCAAAAGTAACACCTCCTATTTTTATTCCACGGAAACTACAATAGATGCACTAAGCACAAGAGCACTTATTTGAGAGAGAAAATTCTCAGCTATAAAGCGCTTTTTCAACACAGACACCACCATTAGCTGAGTATTTTTACCAGCGATGAACAGGAGCCTGCATACCACTCTTGTAAAAATCAATATGGCCATCCAGAACGTGGCTTGTCTTTCATGTTGTTGACATCACTTCCAAAACGCACCACTCACTATGATCACATCCACTGTTTGACCTTCATAAACGTTCAGCAAGTGTCAGTGAATTTCAATGAGTGCCGCTTTTTCTGCATAGAGGAATTCAGGTTTGTGCTTCACATATGCATTTCCATGTCAGACACTGTTCTATCAGTCTGCCCCTCTGCTGCCATCTGATACCAGCAACAAAATGTAACAGAATATTGGTGGAAAGGTCCAACCTCTACTGCCATACAACATCCACCTTTGACCTCATGGGCCAACACAGTGAAATAGGAAGCATTACTTTTGGAGCAGCCCTCATTCAGTGTCACATATAAAAAGAAAAGGTGGCTTTGCACACCGAAAAGGAGAATAAACAACAGGATACAGAAAGAATAGCTTTAATTTCATTGTACTATGTCAGTTATGTATTTTTTCTTCACTTGTAACCCTTCACAGGGAACTACCTATCCACAGCTGTACAAATCTTTGGTGAATACTCCTATCTTTGTATCACAGAGAATCCATAAGACACATCATCCTCACCTCAGTTTGAGGTGAAAATCAGATGAAAATCACAGAAGATTTAAAAAGCATGAATCCTACCATGATAAGTAAGGACTACAGGACCTCAAGCACTGCAGTTGTTACAGCTGCAACAGTTGCTCTCTGCTTACATTTTCAGCAGAAAGGAGTTAAAAATAAATAAATAAAAAAGCAGATTTATGTGATTTAGGTGCAGTTTGCATTTAACTTTTAAGGAGGAATTCTTTTCAACTATTTTCATCTACTCAAAAATACTATGTCCTAAAGATTGATAGTTTGCAGGGGAATATATTGAAGATCAAGACTATTTATGTTTCCAAAGTGCCATGAAAACCTTGTGGAAGGTAAAGCCAGGCAGAAGCAATAACACTGAATATAGCTTACTACAAAGATGGGAAATAAGCTTCAGTTTTACTGTCTATACCTGTGAGGATTTGTACTAGAAAATTACTGCTAGGAAAAGACAGAAGTGCTCTGATATATCACAACACTAGATTTGTGTTAGTTCATGAAATGTGCTTGGTAACCATGGGTACTAAACGATTTCATCAAGACTTCAAATAATCTAGGAACTATAAATAGATATGGAAACAAAGTAGGAGCTTACCCGCAGTACACATGAGAAACACAAAATATTCTTTGTAACATAATTCATTTCTGTGTGTTCCAGCAAGGATCATAAGGTATTTATGGTGATACTACTCCATTTTTCTGTACTCTCTCTCTTTTTTTTTTTTTAATCTAACCTGCCTACCCTTCCTGTTCCTTACTTTTCAGCCAAACTGAGCATGGGCAATAACGAACAGGATAGTAATCATAAGCTCTCACTCAATTACATTCAAATTTTAGAGAAAATAATGCAGAACGTGTACTAGCCAACATCAGTAAAAATTAACTCTGAAAGATGGATGCATGGAATATTGGTTGAGAATTTGTCAAAAACTACTACTCAAAAAACCCCTATATTTTCAACATCATAGCTTTTACTATTATTATCATCATCGTCATCTCTGATCACACTTTCCTTCAATTAAAAATGAAAGCAAAAATGCAGAAGAACTGAATATATCTTGGAGACAAATGACAATACTGTATGCATCTCCCTATTCAAATTGCGAAGAATCCAACATGCAGATAACTCAGTTAATCGGATCACCTAAGACATGGCAGAATTTACTTCAAAGCAAAACTAATGATAAACTAGGTTCAGCATTACTGGTTCTGAAGTAAGCTTAGAAAGATGTGATACTATGGAGGTCTCTGCTTCAATAGAATAGGGCTTCTATAATTATATCTTCTACTCACTTTAGAGCATCCCCTCCTTCATCAGTGGCACTTCTACTTTGTGTTTCTTGCTGGTTGGGGCAACTGTGGACTTTTATTTTCCAAGTGTAAACAGAAAAAAAAAAGAGGCAGCTTGTTTCAAGATTCTCAGTCACCTCAGAATAGAAATGCCTTGGTTTCAAAAGCTGAATTTGATTTCCAACTTTGTAAATGTTTCCTGATCAGCTGCTTACGTTTGAGCAACTTCATGATACTTTCAGCCATCTTTCATCACTCAGTCTTATAAGCTTATGCATTTTCTATGCATCATCCTCCCATCCTTTCACGGATACCTGTAACTTGATTTTAAGGAATGCTTCAGACCTGAACTAATCAGCCTAGTAGGTAATGTGGCTTAATATTCAAACTCTGCTGAAACTCAGAGTAATAATGCAGTGGGACTTCATCCACAAGCCATAGTTCAAGTTCACTTAATTCATCAAAATCACAGTGGGCTCCAAGGCTATGGCTGGATTGGGTGAAATAACTGGCAGTAATGTTTGCAGTAAAGGCAGGGTGGAAGCACACCAAGTTCAAGTGAAGCAAATGCTTCAGCAACTTTTCTCTGTCAAACTAATTCATGGGTGATCTATTTTATATGAGAAAATCTTCATGAATTTTGAGCCAAATGGCTTTTTTTTTTCTAAAGTCTAACCAGCATACGGATTTATACTTGTATAGCTGGAACTAATTATAGATTTTTTTCATGTCTTTTGGCTACCCTTATCATAAAAGTGGAAAAATACATACAGTACAATATTAAGGCAATGAAATGTTTTTCTCATCCTAGAAAGAAGTTTCAGTTATTAGACTTCTCATTTTAAAATAGAAGTCACCAGCAATCAATGCCAGCACAGACTGGCCACATTAGCTAAACATGTTAATGGTCTAAAGAGGATTTTCGCTACTTAACTATGAGTATTTAAAATGTTTAAATTGTTGAGTGTTAAAACTTGCAAGTTACGTGCTGAGAGATAGATCGAGGATGTCCCACGGAGCATGAGGACCTGAGGTTCATGTTGGGGCTCAGCAAATCAGCATCAGCCCAGCCTCAACAGGGCTGACCTCTGCTGAAGGATACTGGAGAGAAGAGACACTGAGAGCACTGAGACAAAAGTGAGGGCCAGGCGTAACACTGCTGTTCCCCATAAGTCTTCATACTTTCCCATATGTGCCTATGACCACATTTTAGATCATTAGACACAAGCTATTTATTTCAGGTATGTATATCTTGTATATCTACATGTTCATAAAGGGAAATCTGATTTGGACAAATGTTTTAAAACAAAGCTTTCCTTTTTCTTAGTTTATTACAAAGTTATGCTTAACTTCACATTTATTATCACGCATCCTCACAGCCAAGTCCAACATACAACCCAATGCTGTCTGACATTCAGACTAATACAATCAGCTTCAGGAGGGAAGCCCAGTATATACACTGTTTTCACTTGTGTACCTTTCAAGCAGAGCATGATTATTCAGATATGAATTCATTCAGTCACAAAAGAAAATAATTAAAAATAATTAAAAAATAAAAACATTAAGCTGTATTGGTTTTCCAGTATTCCATAGAAAAAGAAATCTGTGCCAATTATACCACTAGAAAATATTTTCCATCACTTAGCATTAGAATCTTATTAAAACCTGAAATCAGTCTTTGCCTTTGAAAGGCAGTGAAACTTTATTAATTTGTACCATTTTCAGATGTAATCTCCCAATAAAACCGTTGTCTGTCATGCACGTTTCTTCTCAGATGTGAAACAGTCAAAGACTCATCATAAAGCACAAAATGACCAAATGTTCGACCAATCAGAAACAGAAACAAAATGGTATATCATTTACATTTATAATGTGCCTGTCAAGGTGAAGGACACATAGATACTAGCTGATAGTGGGCGCCTATGTCTATGCAAAGAGATAGAAGGAATATTTTATCCTTCTGTTAGAAGCTCTCTTTTTAGACACCAATTCTATCAGCTTTCATAAATGTCAGTAGGAGTTAAAAGCACAGTAAGAATTAATACTTCTTCAACTCAGACCATTTTCTTCAGAAGTTTCTCTAAAATTTTTCTAAGTTTTATTCTGGCTGAAATACAGCCTAGGAATCCATATTAGTTGCTAGACCGAAGTAAATGACTTTATTCTTCCTCTGTTTCTCCGAAGAGAATAGAATAAGAGCAATCATACTTCATCAAAACAAGAGGTATAGGACAGAAAAGGTCATTATACAAGGAAATATAATGATTCATTTACAAAACCTAGAATTGCTTAAGGTGAAAAATATTCCACCATTATTGTCACTTACTTTGAAGGAGCTCTAGTTTAAGGAAGAAAATTTATAGACAAAAGAATATTTTTTCAAGTATTTAAAATAAATGCACAATAATTACACAAATTGGAGATCATAAATTGTTAACTACTTTTTTTCTTAGTCTATCAAAACATTCAAATACCACAGTTATTTCTCTATCAAGAACGCATTTGGGACTCACAACTGACAAGCAACATTCCTAATTTACAATACGCTCAGCATCTTTGAAGACTTAAGGATATTCTAAAAATCCTGTGAAAGTTTACTATGGAATACATTCCTTAACATGGCCTTATCAAGCATGGAAGCTATTGGAGACATCAAAACATCCTTTGCCAACTGTACTCGTGTGTGTGAGTCCTACACATGCTTATGGTAGGCAATATGCAGAAGTTGTATCACTAAGAATCAAAGAAAACGACTTCATATACATCTGAGTGACTTCAGTTATTTCAGAAACTTTTAATAGAGAGGGTATCTGAAAGTAAATAGATTGGAACTAACATGTGGGATCAAATGCTCCCTGTTGAAGTTATTGGCACATTTAAAATAGAAAAAAATGGAAGCAATATAGGCAATGATTTATTCAGATTTCTTCTAAATACCACCAAAGTAGCAAAAAGAGTTAATAACATTATATGTTTAACTCCAAAACAACGATTAGTATGTAAGTGGACATGCACAGTACACAGTCAAATCAGCTGAAGTTCTAGTATAGGATCATGAAAATCTGTATTTCATGGAACTAACACAAAACTGCAAAATGACAGCGAACACTTTCTCTTCTTAGGTCTTCTTCAAACAGACTGTTTAGTTCTATGCAAGACAGTGAGCTGTGTAGAAACTTTAGGTTCTCTGTTAAAATTCATACTCAAAATGTTTTCCAACCATTGCCATCCCTAACATTCGTTTTGTCACTCTTAAGGGACAAACACAAAACCCACTGCTGCTCTGTGAAACTCCTGCTGCCTGATTAAAAGATGAATTACTTGAAGGCTGAGGCTGCCTTCTCTTATGGTGATTACCAAAGCTTCCTCTGCCTGCTGAATGCAGTTCTAGTCGGGCTATATCAAGCCGCTGTTACTGTTAATTGTGTTTTCATCCTCTCTGCTGTTATTAAAAATGTCCCATGACATAGTCCTTCTTTGCCTGCTGTTTATGGCAGTTGCTTTCAGTCACTCCATCCTAATCTGTTATTCCATACTCTACAGAATACTGGTTTTGACCGTGGAGGGAAATGAGCCACTGAGCAGACACTGAGCATCTCCCAGTCTGACATCCCTTAGGGAGTGGCCGTGCCTTACAGGAGCTATGGAACCAAGCTATCAATAGGCTGAATCAGTACAAATCAACTAAATCTGGTCTGTTCCAGGCCCTGTGATTTGAGGAAACACCAGAAATCTTAAAGCCATTCTGAAATGGGCACATTTTTTTCTTTCTGTGTCTAAAAAGCTGTTGGGTGAGAAATAGTACCAGCAGCAGGATAACACTGCTTCCCTGAAATTTTTGATACTAAATTTTTTTATATATACTAAAAAAAGCCATTCTTACAGAGAATTCAAACTGCCATTTGATTCCAGGGAAAAAAAATGGACAACTGGGACAAAGTTACTGATGAAAAACCACAAAATAGGTCGTTCCTATGTTAGATTTCTATGGAATCATATGGCTTCTTGGCCATTCTATATGCTTCGCAATTCTCTCTTTAAAAATTATTGCCAGATACAAAATAGACATGAACATTTACTTAAAATAATCATGCCATACCTTGCAAAGATATTTGAATATCGGTTTCTTGGCTGCATCTCCTCTTGCTTTGTTTCTCCATAGTTCTTACACGCTATTAAGCATCTTCTTTTGCAGCCCTAAAATTAGCAACAATTATACGCAGTTTTTAAAATAAAACAAGAGTTTGAATTGTGACAAGATTTAATTACATCCTTCTTATTTAATTTTAAAGTAACTGTCATGAGGTGGGAGGGGGAAGGCAGGAGCAGCTAAAGTATCAGTGTGTGCACAGGACATAAATTAAACTCACACTGAGAAGTTACTAAGCACCAATTTGCAAGTTCCAAAGCAAGAACAAAGTTATAAAAGATGGCCTTAAATTTTCTAATATTCATATTCTTGGGAAACTGCAAAAATCAGAAACTGGTGGTTTATTATTATTATTTTTAATACTAGGTTTTCTACGATTATATATATACATGCACACACACATATATTTACACGCACATATAATATTATATATAAAGGAATTCCTTTACATATTTTCCAGAAAATCAAATATTGTAAGGACTTTCTTGAAAATTACTTTTCATCATCTCCAAATTCCACACTGTGTTGCACAGTAAGGCTGCATGATAAGGTTATGGGACGGTCTGGGGATACAGAACAAGCTTGGCTGCTTGAATCAGTTTCTCACTTAAGTCATCAGAACATGTAAATTATTTATTTATCAATCAGAGAGATGCAAAGCTTAGAGTGGGGAGTGTAATAAAATTCCTTCTGAAAACAAAATCATATCAGGAATATATTATGTGATTTTTTTATTCTTTGAGTGCTATTTTCCTTTAAAGTTATATTTCAACTTGAAAATTCTTAAACTGAAAAGATCAGTTTTGTTTTAATTAATAGAAAGGAAAATAGCTTGACCTTAGATTATGTTTGGCAGGACTGAAACAATTTTAACTATCTTAATGTAGAAAGCTAAGCAGATTAACTTCAGTAGAATAGATAGCACTTAGCAACAGGGATAATAAAACAGAAACCCCAATAATTTTGGAGCCTCATATGGAATTAATTTTCAGCACCAAATTACAACTCACTGAGAATAAAAGTGAGGCAGGGAACTACAGAACTCCTCAATTTCCAGGACAGCTGCTAGCACAAGAAATGAATCCACAAGACAAACTCCTAGGAAAAATTGGTTTTATGGGCAAGGGCCTTCAGGATTCACGATACACATA
Source organism: Cyrtonyx montezumae (assembly GCF_038088225.1). Lineage (NCBI taxonomy): Eukaryota > Metazoa > Chordata > Aves > Galliformes > Odontophoridae > Cyrtonyx > Cyrtonyx montezumae. The sequence continues at coordinate 20,551,393 of NW_027072045.1, read as the reverse complement.
AATTAATGAGGTCTATGTATTGTAACAAAAGATCAGCTACTTTTTGCCTTCTACTGACTGACAATACAGGGAATTTTCATCAACAGAAAGCCATGCTTAGAAGCACATCACAGGATATCCTGCAGTTTCAGGACCCCTGTTAATCAAAATATCAAATAAAACAGTTCTCAAGCAGACAGACACGGGAAGTCTCTTGAATGACAGTGTTGCTGTGACTGAAAATGCAAACTATTTATGGCCTCACTATATGAGCACCCCAAATCACAATGAATTCTGAAAAACTTGGTGAGATCAATCGCTGTAAGCAGATAATTTAGATTAGATTTGAGGAAATATTCATTCTCTGAAAGAGTGGTCAGGCGCTGGAATGGCCTGCCTAGGGAGGTGGTTGAGGCACCATCCCTAGCGCTGTTCAAGAAGTGCTTAGATGAGGTGCTAAGGGATTTGATTGAGTAGCTTAGTGGGTAGGGATGGTGATGGGAGGATGGTTGGACTGGATGATCTTGTGGGTCCTTTCCAACCTAATGTATCTATGAATCTTTCACATGACATGTTGTTGTATCTTTGTTACAACATTAAAGCAACACTGTCATTTCCTCTGAACAACAGATACTGTAATTTGCAATACCAGTATGATGGGCAATAGTCATAAAGCCTAGTTCAAGTCAAGAATCATTTTGGCTTAAAAGAGGGTTTGATGAACTGAGTGATACAGAATTACAGAAACCCACTGTAGCAATGGGATGCTTGAGGATTTCTAAACTGCAAAGGCAACAGATGAAGGGAGATCAGATTTAGGAAATTAGGTAGCTGCTGATATGTTAAAGGAAGATTAAAGCTGGACATTTAAAGACAACATGGAACAATCAGCAAAATTGATGGAAATGAAATAACTGGGTGTATCAAACATACATTTCCCAAATTATCCTAATAAAATATTGAGTTGATGTTCCAAAACCAACAATGTAATGAAAACTAACCTTTTGGAACATTACATCTGCCACTATATCTTATTATTTATTTCACTGTCACTAAAATACAGCGTTTAACGTGACATTAGAAGCAAACTGATTTGATTTCTGTTTAAAAGGCAAATATGCAATTTTCATTCCATTTCCTTTTGCAGTGCCATTTAAACTCATCTCTGACAGAAAGGAAGTCAGACACCTGGATAAATGAGAGAGGTTGATGGAATATTGATAAGCCAATTTTTAATTTATCAAGGTTATCTGGAGGTGCTAACTTGATGCTGCATGCTAACGAGGAGTATCACACCGTAAGTGATGAGTGCAGCAAGATGCTTCTTTAGGGAACTGGCTTGGAGTGGGCTAGGATTAAAAAAATGAGAACTATGCAATGGGGATAGAAAGAGTCTTCCTGAGGAGGGAATTTAAACAGATGGGAAGTGTGACTGAGAGATGGAGATGAATAGGTGCAAGTTTTATAATTCACAGATTGCAACATTAAAGCCTCATCAAATCAGTACAGATGAGAGAGAAAATGGAGAACTACCTTTGTGAAAAGTATAGTTCACACGTCACAAAAAAATGCTAATATTTCTCTTCATCAATTTTTTGCAGCATGTCAGGTAATCATTACAGACCTTACAGTGCATTCTCTACACTGTCAAAAATCTGCAAGGCTTGACAACCACTCACAAAAGACAATGCCCAAACAGTTGAGAGTGAGTGCGCAACAATTATTCTTTGCAACCATTATTCTTCGTAGCCATTATTCTTCAGTCTCAGGGATTCAGAGCAGAGCACAATATTGAAGCAGAAATAATGTCAGAGGAATACACAAGACTGCAAGAAAAAAAGAGCACAGATTGGCTCACTGCAACATTTTAATAAATTGCATTTTGCAGTGGCAGTGGAGCAATCTCACATATTCACACATTTCTATTCATTAGAGATAAGTAATTTCAATATTTCATTGCATAGATTTGTCAATTTAAAAGCAATGTGAGACCCTTAAGTGTGCATCAGTGTGGTGAAAAAAGAGCAAGAAAGCACTTTTCTTCAGGATTGTTCTTGTGAAGTTAGAAGTACTCACCAAAACCTTATGTAGGAGATTAAGCCCCAGAGAATAAAAAAGAATTTTGAAGCATGGAAAGAAATTATATTATGTCAAAAACACATCAGTTATATATTTCAGTGCTGTGAAACACCTATTCCTTCAAATTTTTAAAATTCATCCAATACTTTTCAATAATTTCAAAATTTACAAAAGAATAATCATTTCTTAGAAGACAATTAGCCTACGTGGTCATACCTGCTATACAGTTAAACAACACAGGCACATGACTGCAGCTGTGACCCACCTCCTAACTGGAACAAAATGAACCTGCCAAATTTGGTCACATTGCAGCATGGGTTGAATCACAGGATAATTTCCTTTTTATGCGTTTTAGCACCTAGCTCTCCTCCTGACTGATGCCAGCGGGGCCACTCACCGTACTAATGTCTTAATGCTGGCTGCTGGCAGCATAGCTCTAACCAGGGATCTTCTATCATGCCACATTACAATCTGATTTCACAGGTGACTTCCTCATTGCTGTCCTGCATGAAAGAAAATTAACTCTCTGATGTAAATTTCCTCATTTTTACATCTTTACCAGATCTGCAATTTGTATCCATAGAAGTACAGGGCACATGGGCTGCAATAGGATTTCTCCTAATTTAACCTGTAGCATTTCCTTTCATCAGTTCCTCAAACATTTTTTGCTAATAGTCTCTCAGAGTTTCAGAGTTTGTCGCAAATTAATGCTGTATCTGCTTTATGTTTCAGAGACAGACACAAAAACATTCTTACAGCACGCTCCAAATAGAAATACAAGTGAATACAGTCAGCAGAGAATCTATACATCTCCCCATTGTAAGTATCACTGACTTCTTTTGAATGACCCATACTACAGTCTTGGTTGAATTCCTCTTAACTCTTAGGCCCTATTAATTGGAAATAGAAATCTGAGATATTAAACTGATAGTGCACAACATTTAATTTCCTTCAGAAATAATTTGCATGGCTCTAAGAATCAGTCTCTGTGAATTAATGATGCATCTCCAAATCTGTATGATAAAGATAGAGGGTTGTGACAACGTTTACATCTGATGCTATTAGAGTCTCTTCAGTGATAATCATTAGCAAGTCCATTAATGAGAATTTATTTCCCCAAGGCACAATGGTCATTCAACATTGTAATCTAAATCTATAGTCTCCAGAATCTCTATTTAGAAAGCAATGAAGTAAGTCCCTGAACTATATAATAGTTATCACTCAAATAATCTCACTGCACAAAAGAAGATAATAGAGACTTCCTTCAATACTGGCAGTGCAGAACATTGAAATGTACAATTGCCAATTTTTGTTAATGCCAACAAAAACTAAATGCTGCATCCCAATGGCTCTGAATAACTGAGCAACAAACACTTAACTTAAAAAAAAGTCATATTTAAATGCAGTAACAACTTTAAGTAACTCACCACACTGATTATTTTAAACATCTAATATTAATGAAGGACTTGTTAAAATACAACCCAGTTTGCCTGAAATCTATGACCAAATTAAGAATGCTGCAGTGTGCATTTTCTTATTCAGATGAAAAAGTGGTTCAAGAAATTGAAGAATTACTTTCATTCCAAAATTAAAAAACTTAAAAAAAAATGAAAAAAAATAATAAAGCAAAGAACAAATAATCAAACAAAACAAAAATCCAGCTTTCTATCTTCTATGAAACTGGTTTCACCTAATAAAGTTAAAATAATTAATCCTACAGCAGTTATCTAATTTGGCAGTTTCACAGCAAAAAATACTGTGGGTAGAAATAGACCACTGTTCCAAGTTCTAATATCTAGTGAAAGGAAGAAAGAAAGTAGGAGGGCATCACTCCTCCAGCAACTTGGAGCCAACAGAATTTGAGACTCCTGGACAACATACTGGCACCCATCATCAGTTGTGAACTGAAAGCTTGCCAGAGGTAACAAAACTAAAATCCTCCTTTAAATCTATACTATTGAGGAGAAGTTTTTGTTTCTTAAGCCAGAACAATGCCATGATCTCCTATTCATGGTTCTCATAAAAAGATTCTTCACAAAGGCACAATTTCCAAGAATGTTAGCATTATGTAAAACAAAATAATTTATGCCCGGAATATAAAGGACTTGTGTAGATTGTTGCACTGAAGCCATGGGTAGTTGTTCTTGGAAAATGCATCCTTGTCACAACAGCCTCCACAGTCACTGCTTAAATTGTCCCACGTTACCACAAATCTGCCCTGACCCTCATAGATTTTGCTTTAAAAAAAAAAAAATATATATATATATATATATATATATATATATACACCTTGCAATACAAATGTTATCACTGCTCAATTTGATATCTTGGAGATTCTCTTTTTCCTTGTTTGTTTGGCCTAGCACTAGTTGTGTTTTTCTCTCCATGTACCACAGGGAGAGCCTAACTGGAGCCTGACTGTTAGTACAATATTAGGTAGTGATGTCTTTCCGTGTTTGTGTCACATTCACGGTGAGCACTATAATTTATCAGCACACTGAGATGAGAAATAAAATATGTGGAAGAGATTGAATCCTACACCTGCTTAATAATGTGAGATTCGTAGATTTTTCTACGTAGGCTCTCTGAGAAACAGAGTGGACTAGACCTTCACTTTAATCCTATGTAAACTATCTGGTTTTGGTTTCTTCTACTTCCACTTCAGTCTCTGACAGACACATTGGGAGATAAAATACTGTACTTTCCTCAGTTTCCCTAGCTATGCTATTGGTTCAAGGCTAATTTCCTAGAATGGAAAACATTCATAGAAATTTCAAATATTAAATATTGCCTTACCTGGAAAGGAAAACACGTTTAGATCATCAAACTTGGAAAGGAGTTATTGCTTTCTAAGAATTAAGCATTAACAAAGAAAACCTGAAATTTCACATATTATAACTTACTCAGTGAGCATCAAGGTGATTTATTCTAAGCAACTGCTTGTGAAAAATTACATTTAGAAATGCAAAATAAGTTTTGCATTGTAGAACCCAATGAAGAATATTAAAATCCAAGTACCTCCCCCCCCCACACACACACACACAGAATCCACATACTGATAGATTCAGACTGTGTTTGGCAAATCTGAGTTTGGATGAACATTTCAATGTGAAGACATAACACTTTGGAAAGAGAACACACATTTCATGAACCTCACAAGAACAGCAGAGCTCCCAGGGTTTACCATAGGAGTAAGAATCGTGCCAACATTAACCACATCCAGAAAAGTGCAACTCCTTCATGATCATCTTAAGCAGTTGCCAGTAATGCTGATGTCTTCCACCACGAAGCAATATATTAAATAAGAGATTCAAGAATGTTGATAAGTTCTTGACATATTCATCTTAAACAATACATGGTGATGAATTTTCTGCAACACACTGAGAAAATTGCATCAGCATACAAAGGTACTCAAACCATATTGGTAGCAGCTCATAGGAAAACTTGAATTCAGCATTCCCAGTGAAATGTCTCTTTCCCAGCAGCTTCAACCACCTGGGGTTCTCTGACAATGCCATTCTCTCACCCTTCGTTGTGCTGGCTGACCAAAATGTAACACATAGCTATGCATCAACACTTCTGCAGATGCAATTGAATTCAACTCTTAATAAAGGCATTTAAAGTATACTCTCTCAATTTTCATTATTGTATAGCAGATTTTTTTTTTTGTGATATGCTGAGCTTCTCTTAAAAAATCTAATGTTTGGTTCTGTTTACTGACTTGCAGAAACTTTACTGCATTTACTGTTTCAAGCAGGTGTAATAAATAGGTATGAACATCAGTTTGGGATCTGAAGATATAAAAACATATCACTTAAGATTTATGTGATCATTTTTACAAGGTAATTTTTTTATATTTTGCATGAGGAGCAGGATCACAGTCTTCCAACTCTTATTTCAAGCAGGATAGTAGGAGTTGCCTGCTTCTGTGATCTACTATATACTACTTGAGAGTAAACTAATACATAACTTGCTGTACTAATGAATTGTCTCCTTGAAGCTTCACATCTTCGGCAGGAATGTGACTTCCATGGTAATAAAGTAGCAGAGAGATTTCTAATTACCTCTGGACAATTAACCTTCATTATTGTTCCATGACTTCACTGAGTCAGTGTTTCTGGATACCACTCATCACAGGTGATGCCTCCAAATAGGCTGACTCTGCAAGTCAAGACAGAAGTCATCTTACTGACTTAGTGATAATAACCAAAAATATACAGAGATGAAATGAAAAAAGGAGGAAAAAAAGACAAAACATCAGAAAGAAGGCAAACAGAAGTGAACAGAAAGAGATAAATGGGACGGTAAGACTAGGCAGAAGGTAGAAAAATGGGAAGAAAGCTCAGTGAAAAATATCAGAATAACTCCTCCTCTTCCTTTTCCATAAATAAAGGTGTTTATAAATTGAGAATAGATACACAGCTAATGCCAGTTTGCTGTACAGTATTCTGGTTCCCTAGTCTTCTGGGGTTACTTTAGAAGCTGGGATCAGGTTTTTCAGAAAGGTTACAAACTGAAGTTTCTATGAATAATTGGTCCCTGAACTGTACAGGTTTTACAAGAAAAAAACAAAATACATAAACATGACTTTCTAGATGGGCCATTCTGGGTCCCCAAACACACTTGTGCAAATCAGGTGGCAGTCCATTTCTGAGAGAGAAGTTGGCAGTTGTTATCAGTTCGCAGTCTCAAAAAAGCTTCTAGTAACTTTTGTTCACTCCTCTGTATCTGACTATAAATGAATCTTTTGTCATCTTCTAAAATGCCAGTTGTACTGGGAGCTCACCGAGCTTCAGAAAGGATTAGGTTTATCAAGGCTATGGCTGAAAATATTACTTTTACAGTCTCAAATGTCATCTTAAAATCTAAACACCAGCAAGTCTCTGCTACAACAGTATCAATTCCGAATGAAACACTCAATAATGAGCTGCCAAGTCTTGCTGATTCTGTGGTCTTTTACCTTTTACTTTTTGGTGTATGCAACAGCTTTCTGGGAACTCACAATGTGAGACACAAAATAATGTATCTGAACTACATTTACATGCTGGAAGAAAAATAATTTCAGAGATCTTCAGAGACGAGAACTAATTAATTTTTAAATGTGCTCATTTAAGCTTTTTATACAATGTCATGTCTAGAATTACTTCAGACTTGGACTCCACCCTAGCAACCAATTGCAGCCCCCAAATAATTTCCTAAGTAGTCCTTCCCTTGGTAGTTTTGAAGCTTTTGCAAAAGCAATTACCGTGTGACATAGTTGCAAGGGACCGTTTGGTCACACAGATAATATACTCTCATGGTATTTCATGTGTGAGTCATCCCAGAAAAGAAACGCCGTAAAAAAACTTTGCTGATCATAATCTTAAAATATTCCAGCCAATAGTCAAACAGACAACATATTTCCCATACATGTGCTACAAGTATCTCCTGCTAAATACTGTTAATTCACTTGTACCTAAGTTAATTACAGATTTCAGCAAGCAATCAGATGTGATTAAATTAAATTTTGGGAAACTATCATATGGTTAAGGCTGAAGGAAAACAGCTTAAAATAGTGCTACCTTTTACAGCCTAATTAGGATAACTTAATTCTACTTATTTCTCAGCTTTGGAATTTTCCTCAGCTTCAGGAACAAGTTTTCCTTTCAAGGCACAATGTGAAAAGCAGCTGTAATCATTGTAGGAATTACCCAGATAAACAGAAATCAGCATTTTGGACTCCCATGGAGAATTTCATTTGACCTCCTTTATATTTCAAGAAGTATTCTAAAAACAAGAAATAAAGCTTTGATTAAACAACATCGATTTGTTAGTGACTCCTGACAATTGGCCGAGATGCTTGGGAGTATTCACACAACAGCTTTCTTTTCTACAAAGGCACTGAAGTTAGGGACTATCGGAATACTTTGAAAGAAGGAGGTGGAAGAACAGCTACACAAGTAGAATCACTTGAGAAGGGATAATAAGTAGGGAGAGGAAGGAGATGGGAGGTCAGGAACTCTGCAGTCATTTGGAAAGCTGTTTTCAATAATGTAATATGCAGAATGATTAATATCACACAATATAAATGATCTCATATCTGTCTCTGACATCTCTCAACCAGGCCTATTTCCCATTTTTATTGAAGTTACCTGTTCCTCTCTGACTTCCTTAACGCTCATCCCTTCCTCACCTATTCTTGGAAACATCAGATTTCCATTTTTGTCACTGCACTGAAACATACCTCCCTCAGTAACTTCAGCACGCTGACCCTTCCTTCTACCTCCTGCTTCCATTTCTAATCACACCAGAGGCTCGAGTTCATCCACAAAGCTCAACAAAGGCCATAGTTTTCAAATACAAACTTATCACATAAGAACACAAAAAAGCCTATCCTGATCTTAATTACATAGATCTCTTTCCTCTGCAGTAAAAAGACAAACTGCTGTAGCTACAGCATCAGGAAACTGCTCGACTAAAGATCATTGAGTAGCAAATGTGTTTTTACTGTCATTAATGATATCAAAGGGTAACTTTGTACACCCAAGTATAACCATGCTGTAACAACCGTTATTAGCAATAAGCACAACACTTTTCCTGTTTGATACATTAGGTCATTGCCTAAAGACAAATGGTATGCACCTCGGGCAGAGAGAAATCTCAGCTGCTGTTCAAGATCTATCTAAGACCATGTGATCTTCCAACTTCCTGTAACTGCCAGGAAAAATAAAAAGTATAATTAACACCGACACAAATGTATTTAATGATTAAGACTACAGTGTACACGGTGAATGTTGGACACTTCCATTGAATGTTGGACATTTTACCACACCAGTATTTTATATTGAGTGAGAGTAAAGAGAGCCTATAAATGTTTCAAAAAATAAAAAGGAAAAAGAAAAAGAAAAGAAAAAACCCTGAAAATCTCTTGTTTTAAGAGCTCTAGATAAAGCTGGGGCACTGTAAAGAAGCACCATCCAACTCATTTACTCAGCAGTATATTTTTCCACATGTAGCATATTATTTGCTCATCAATTTTGTATTACTGAACCCCAAAGTGGCATACTTCAGAGGAAGACAAAAAGGACAAAGTGTGGGTGGACAGACATGAAGTGCTTATACATATCAGACTGCCTGGTTAGAAAAGAGGAATTACTCATAAGCAGCACTTCAAAGACAAGTGTTAGGCAAAACCTTGCCTCCTAATTCTTTGAAAATTAGATAGATGGCCTCCCCTCCACTGCAGATGGTACAAACTAAAACTTCCATTTCTTTTTTCTTTTCATTACTTTTTTTTTCTTTTTTCCTTTCTTTCCTCGACTCATACAGCACTGTTAGAGAGCTTAATCTTGCAAGATACAGCCTTACTTGTGAACTTTGGTGTGACAGATCACGTGAAAAAGGATTGCTGCCAGTACATTCAGCAAGATCAGTTCTTTCATGTAATTGATATGCTGGAGGGAGATGCAGAGGATCTCCCAGCAGCCGCTAATGAAAATTAATCCATCAGATTGAGGGAAGAATAGATGGTTTTTCTTTCCTAGGGAGAATCAAATCCCTTCAGATACCTTTGAACTTTTTCAGTGAGAAGTAAGTCCCAGGGATATAAAAGTACAACTGAAGATCTTGTTTGTTCCTTTTCAGTAGACTGGTAATATAAAAATGCCAATATTCAAAAACAAATTACCAGCTGCAAAAAATAAGAAAATGATGCCCACAGGAGTATCTTGGAGAGGTATTTAAAAAGTAGCACATCTTTTGATACTAATAAGGACTTTGCCACCTCTAGTTACAACTTTTATTTTTATGCATAATCATATATTGAAATATACATATATATGTTGATAGACTAAAATAGGCTAGTGCTCTTTAACTAAAGTTCATATAAATACACACACCCACACACTCAGAAACCTCACACACACATGCAGAGACACAACTAAACAGAGGGTCTCTTTCACTGTAGTGAAAAGAAACATATTGGTGCCTACTGTTCCTGTCCCCATCTGTGGCTGTCCACACTTCCATCCCTATCCTAGTGACTCTCATGTCACATGAGACTTGAACTCAATCTCCCTCTTGAAAACAAATTCTACCTACAAGATGCATCATAACAACTTTCTTGCCAAAAAACTACTTCTCCAGCTCTTCCTGATCACCTCCCTTTCACTACCTGAAGCATTTTCATTCGACCCACTAACTGAACAGACACTAAACTCTTTGGGCTTTGAAAGGTTTCCCGTTTACAAGCTCAGAAACAAATAGTCAGAAAACCTAACAGACTGATCAGAACAGTAAAAGCTGCAGATATGTGAGGGCATGACCACCATTCACCACAGGGAAGTGAATTAAAAATTCATTCACTCTGTGCTCTGATATCAGTTTTTCAATGACCTCTCCTTCTTTTAAATACCACTGATAGTCCACCTTTGTAAGAATGACAGCATACATCTGTGTGTACAGAAGGGTGGAAGGTTAAGCATGTGTGTATCTGTCATGTTTTGAAAGAAATTAACACTTGTTTTTTGAAGGTTGCTATACATCTGTGTATTATGTAATTTGACTTTGATTTCCACCAGAAATAGTACTTGCTGTCAGTTTACACCCACTGAACAATATGCAAATTCAAAGAGAAACAGCCTGGGAACACTGCAGCTGCCCCACAGACAGGTCTGTATGCTACGTGTGCCATACCCTCTCACTAACAGCTCAGTCACAGAAAAGTTACCGTAGTGCAAGGCAGAAATTATAGAAAATGAAGGCATTCTCAAAAAAAGCCTTCTACTCTTTTAATGGGACCGATGCTACCAGATGCTACTTACTTTACAGCTTTTGAGCCACTTGCTCATAGCTGAGCTTCAAAGATGAGTCCAAGTCAGTGAACAGGTATCAGATACGCATCACCAAGGAATACACTTTTGAGCTGGAAGTACTCAATGTTTTTAAGATTTTCTTTCAGAGATCAGATCAAAAGTTTCCACCTGAGTTGACCATACAAATCCAGACCAGGGCAACAATGGCTAATGGAAATCTGGATACTGGGACCTTAATGAAACCAGTTGCTGATTCCATTTCTGCAATGGGTTTGCAGTTAGCAGAAAGGCAATAATCGAGCAGAGATTAGAAACAGCAATTCTCAGTTCTGAGCCTTTCCTTCAACTTCATTTACAAAGAACAAAGGCAGAACAAAGAAAAAATTGAAAGGTTGGTTCATGTTTTAAATAAGATTTTTCAACAAAGTTGAACGAGTTACTACTGCAGTGGCTTTCCTGAACCATGGCTGAATGCTTTGAAAGCTGAGCCAAATATCTGTGCCTTTTATTTATTTATTTATTTTTATTTTGGTACAGTTCTTTTGAAAAACATCTGATCTTAAAGAAGAGGATAATTCATTTGACAGAAGGCAATGCACCAATTTCTCAGTCAATCACATAGACAGACCACCCTTCTGTTATACTGTGATAACACCAAACTACCATTTTAGGCTTTTTAGAACGGTGAATTTATGTAGTTAACATTAATGAAAAAATGGTACTCTAGCTTTCATTTCAGAAGACGGGTTACTCTGAACAGTAGAACCATTCAAATTAGCTCAGTGTTCAGTCAGACCTGCATGCTTATGCTCTGAATTTCCCTGAAGCACCTTCTCCTTCTCTTACTACTTGCTTATTTAAACATACATTTAATTTTTAATTTAGAAGGACAGACACAAGGACGTGTACACAATTTTTTTCAACTATATCCCCAAGTTAGTCCATAATAACTAAAGCAAAAATAAATCTGTAAGAGTTCATGTAACAGTAATTTCTAACAAATAAACATAGCAGAAAGTTGAGGTTTAATTATACATGCACTTTTCTGATCTTATTTACTTTTGCTTAATATCATTTGTTCTGGAGACAATAACACATCATCAAGATCACCCTGATTAATTAAAATCATCACAAAAGAGAACATTAAACTTTTCTAGCATGGTTTCATTAAGAAACATGTCATCCCTATCGTACAGGGCAATATCATCTGTACCATTCTTTGCATTCATAAATACCAATAGTATCCCTATGTATCATTCAGGAATGCCTCCGAAAATAGGAAAAACAAACAAACATTTTTAGGCAAAGAAGAACATAAGAGAGGACTGGCTGATGTCCGAGGATACTTTAAGCCATTGAACTTAACTAGAGAGCACGTTTCACCTCTTAGACTTTTTGATAGACTTATAAAAGTTTAAATTCCCTTTAAAAATAAACATACCATCAGTAGCTAGTGAGCTACATCTGTGCCAGAGCACAGCATCAGAAGAATAAAACTGCTAACCAATAGCAGTCATTGATTTATTCATGAACTATCAAAATAAAAATAATTAATCCCCTTAAATGCACAGGCACTGCTTCCCAACGTCCCTTCTCTGTTGCACCTGTGACAAACCCACTGACACAGAGCTGTGCTGCAGCAGGGAGCTCAGAGCACTTCTGTTATTTATTTTTTTGTAAAATACCTGTATCCTTCATGTCCATGTCTGTCCTAACGCTATTCAATTAGCCAGCAGTAAAAGTAACATCTTACAATATATGAATGATGGGAGAAGAGGAAAAGAAGTGAAATAATTGTCCATGAGAAACAGAAATGGCAAATAAAGCTTTGGGCTAAAGAAATGCTTACCAGGAATATAAATATGAGCCAGCAAGGTCTATAGCAATAGAAAGGAAAAAATAAAAAAATAATAAAACAAAATAAACAGTTGACCTTGTGCATATGCATGAACATATTTTTAAGCTCAAAAACTGAACTACTTTCAAAGCAGTGTAAACTTCTCTGGTGAGTAGTGCAAAAATCCTGCTTCACTGTTTATTGAAACAAAATATATGCACTGCTTAAAATCAAAGTGAAATAAAATAATTTTGGATGTATCCTACCATCCAAAGCTTCCTTCCTCCACATGAAAGCACTGAATTAGAAAAGAAGTTTGACAAAAATGTGGTAGGCAAATTTGCTGGCACATCTACTCAAAGCACATAAAACACACACCTCTAGGCCAGACATCAAGACGTTATAAATCAAATCAACACAGAAAATGGCTGAAGGAATCCAATGTCAGACAAAAGAGTCCATCAGTACATTAGCAGCCCATTCTCAGCCACGTGCACAGATTTCATCAGCAATTGCAAAAACATTTGCTGACACCACGCAGTGCTCTGGGCTTCCAGCACTCCTCAACAGCCAGCTGAAAGTAAATTCTTGTCTGTGGCTAGCTCAGCTGCTCTCTGTGAATATTTTAATTCTTATTAAAAATGCATCACCTCTACCCTACACTTATGGCTTTGTAGGGCTGCTTGAGGCATACATTCAAGCTTCTTATGATGGACTGCTAGCAATTCCAGTTTCAGGACTGACAATTTGGGTTTATTTACTGGATATTTTATGAGTGTCCTTTGTCATTCACTGAATGAGTCTGATACATATGCTGAATCTTGCTGTAAGTTTTTTGTTAAGAATATTATTTTCTGGGGAATTTATAATCATGGCTCAGCAACTTTTCTCTCTAAGAATGGGTGGTGATTCTTTGGAGATCCCTGTCCCAGTCCCAATCAACATATTTCTTTGAAGAAAGAGATTAGTTTCATCTGTGTGCTCGGACAAAGAATCTTTAAGGCCTTCCTCTCTTCCTCTTTGTCACCATCACTTTCACCTGCACCAACTCATCTCCTGTACTGTTTGCTGGCTCCCACAGTCTGGCTCCTGGTCTTAGCAAACCTCAGCAGCCCCTCTCCTTTTCTCATCCACCCTGCAGAGTCTCTCCTTGACATGCTTTCTTCTCTATTCCTTCTTTCTAGTTCAAAGGGCTCTTTGCCTGCATGCACCTGTATTTTCTCACATGCTGCACAACCTGAAGAAAGGAATAATCCAAAGCACACTACACGGCAGCAGTGCTTTGTGACAATTAATTTGTAATGGTATTCTTCAGAACTGAAAGTTAAACGAATAACTTAACAGGAGAAATTGAGTAGTGAGCAGAACCAAAAAGAGATCTTATGTGATATTAAAAAGATGATACACAATTACGTTTAATATATTAATTTTAAAATGCTGAAAATTATAGAAGGCTTACTGCATAGTACTGACTTTTAGAGTTGAAACATGCTAATCACATGAGAAAATTTGAGAAAGCAATTCAGAATCTTCAGTAATTTAATAGATGTGTATATCAGCCTTTTCCATTCCCGCACTTTTACATTAGCACGTACCCAATTGCATCACCTCAGAAGACAGACACTAGGTCAGAGATTGTAGAAGTGAAAGCAATCTAATTTCTAATGTATCTGCTATTCCCTTATGATTCTTAATTTGCCTTTTATTCTACAGAGCAGATAATTAAAAGAGCTTCATGCAATAAAATTGGCAAGCGCCTTGCACAACCAAGATAAATCACCGCTGTTACATGCCAACACATTATAAAGACACAAATTGTATGGAAATATACCAAAAAAAAACAACAACATAGGAACAATCGATGGACTGAGAGCCACTCAATACTTCAGTTAACTTCTTTTAACCAAGAATATATTTTAAATTATTAAACTGAGTTCTTTCCATAAACATTCAGTGCCTGTTCTTAATCACCATCACACTGATAGTGCTATAGCTCAGTACAATACTGCCGGCCTTGACCTTGCATTAACTTTGGTTCACTACCCCTGTTTCTTACGGCTGATAATTCCAGCTTGTACTGTGGTGGCTGTTTCACTTCTACACGTATCGTACCTTTGATTTTTTGTTTTATTTTTTAATAGTATGCTTTTTTGTAATTCTACTGTTGAAAGATAAATTTCCTTGAAAAAACTAAAAACCAAAATAAATAACCGAGTATTCACTTCAATTGGCCAGTTTAGCACATGCAAAGTAATGAAAAGAAGTAATTGTCACAAACTGGTTGAACCTAGATTGCACTTTCTTTTTGTATTTGTAAAAAAATATAGAAGCATGCAATTCTGATTAAAACTACAACATACTAAGTAGAGAATGTATGTGTTAAAAACTTGCCTCAAACACTTGCACGAGTTAGGAATGGAAAAGGAATTCTGCCTCCTTCCTGCCACCCCATCTTTCCCCACTCCCCTGGTGCTTCAGGTCCCTCAGCACATTACCTCGGGGTTGAGACAAGAGCACCAACGGAGCTGTGATCCCCCCTGCGTTATGGAAATGGCAAAGAGAGGAAAGACAAAACTGCTTCCCCGGGAAGAAGTGAGAAAGTTCACAACACATGGCTGCCTCACAGTCACCTCTCCTTCAGCCCATGGAAGATGTTTGTCTGGTTAAATGTCAACAGCCCAAGACTAGCTTGCTTTGTAATGCAGTGAAGTACTGATGCCAATAAATGGATTCAAAGTATGGGAAATGTACTTGTCTGTGCTCCTTAATAAGGCTGACTTTTTCCAGCTGACCTACAGAAACATCCCAGAGCACCTCTCCATTTAGTCTATGCACTCAAAACATCTCTGCTGTCAGTAGAGAGCCTATGACTTTCTAGCCAGTCATCTTGAAAGCAAAGCATATTTCTTTCTTGCAGCCAGCTGAAAATGTGTAATGCTATGACCTCCAGACAGCATGCTGCACGAGTCCTTCCAGCATTACAAGACCAGTGTGGTTTGAAAGCTAATGGGGTGCCACCACCTTAGCAGTGGAGACAGCAGGGCTCTGCCCTCCTGGGGCAGTGGCTGTGCCCCTGTGTTGTATGGAGCCAGCTGTCGGGCTGCTCGCCCGTAGCTGCAGCGGTTCCTGTGGCAACCAGTGCTTCATATTCTGCCACAGAAAAGCCATAAATAGGAGTGAAAAATAGGATAAGGGAAGTGGGCTAGAGAGGTTACTGCACATTCAGAGTCTGACATTAGAGTGACATCTGACATCTGTCACCTATGCAAGTCCCATACCGTAGCATGAAAACATATACTAAGAGTTTAAATGACAGAATGAATAATGGAAGGTTGCTGTAGGGCAGCTGTAAGGAAAAGACTATTAGATATTTAACAATTACTGATGGACTTGATGGCTTGTACATGCTGTTTCTCACCAGTTTCAAACAGGCAAGATTTCCACATCCCCAGATTCCCAAGAACTGCTGCTCATATGCCTCCGTGTGGGCAGAATTAGGAACACAGCCAAGAACTAGAGCAGGAGGAAAAAAGGCCACGTTCCCACTGCCAGAGGGGACCCCTAAGTGCAGAGGGATGCTGGCAGACCGGAGGAACAGTGTGGTGCTGTGCTGCATGGGGAGCTGCTCCCAGCAGGGTTCTCAGCCTGCAGTGAAATGCCCACTTCCCCACAGCCAGAAATAAGGATCACTGCAATACAGCCGCTCTCCTGCACTGCAGTGCTTTCAAGTGGTTCCCAATCTTCTATTAATGGCTGATAGGGCTGCCTTTGGCTCACAAGCTCCACAAGCCTGGCAGCCTGGATGCTGTGCCTGCTTCCTTTACAGGAAGGTTTTTCAGAAATACTGACAGGCAATGCTGACAGAAGTTTGAATAAGGGCTGCTCTATCAGCCCTTGGCTAAGGGCTGGAAGAAGGAGGGAAGGGAGAAATTCAGAAAGTTCCAAAGGCATATTTTCAATGCAAATCTCTTTTTTTCCCCTCTATAACTTTTAATGAGTTTTAAATAAACCTGTTATCAACAGGCATATTATATGAATTAATAGAGAGCGCCAGAATGAAATGTAAAATGTGTTCAAAAAGATAAAACAGGGCAGTGTTATTGGCTGCCTTTTTTTTTTTATACTGAAATACTGCATTCTTTTGACCGTACCATCAAGGCTCATCCTCTCATTACATTTTGCTTTACTTCTGTATAATACATTTACACAAAGAACAAAATGTCATAGTTTTAGGTGCTGTGAATGGGACACAGATAACAAGGCAGGGAGAATGCCTGTGCACTTCATAAAGGACAGCCCTAAGAGACATCCATGAACGAGGAAGCTCACTGCAGAATATATTTGTCAAGAAGAGGGAGTGAGAGCAGCAGCACACAGCATAGGAAGTGAGCAGGTCTGGGACATATTTCTGGCTCTGGGCCATATTTGTATCTCATGCAATCTGATGAAATCCAAGGCAATTCCATTTAACTAATTTTGTGCCACATTATCCACAATTAAAATCTTGTTCAGAAACGCAGGTTTTCAGCCAAAATAGATCAATGTATTTCCCCTGTGATGTGATCCACCAAAGACTACACTAGATGTAGTGCTACAGCCCAGAACCATTCTTTTGTGTATAACCAAGTAAACATCCAATTTAAGTTCCTTCTTCTGTGAAATGATAATACTTCGTAATTTTTTTCTGAGATATTATAATAAGTACATTAGGTGCATAGTAATTAAACATGCATATATACCAACAGTTTTCACTATCACTATAAAGTATCAATTATAACTTAAATGGAAATTTGACAAAACTACATGAAAATAACAATGACACCTTTATCAAACCAGCCCTAATTCTGAAAAGTAATTTCAATTTACCCATGAGCTTCTTGGTTTGTCATTACGTATGAAAGACAATGGTACAAGAAGCCATAATCTGATTTATGGATCAATATTTGATTATTAACTGAACAAATCAAGAACAATCACATGAATTACTCATCTTCCTTCTAGTAGGAAGGAGCTGTTCATTCTGGACAAATAAGTATCCAAACACTACTCCATAGTTCTAAATTAACATTGGAACAAGCTTTACCTACATTAGATTAAATTCTTAAAAATTTCACTGCCTCAATGTATATTAAGACAACTTGATAACAAAATCCTTTTAGCTTATGACAGTGTAACTTGACAGAGGACTTAGGTGATCAAAAGGGTTGATATTGTGTACAATTTTGTTCCTGTTGCAGTACAGAGACGACAATTATCAGAAGACTGAAAAGTCTCATGGTACAGACCTGTCTTCAGGCCAACATCTATAGCCATGCCTTCCAGCACAGAAGGAAGAGATGAAAATAGAATAACTACAGCCTTGATTGACCAAGCTGCAGGAAAATGATTTGGTACGATTAGGGCATTAGGAATCAAAAATGTCTTCATGAACAAATACATTTGTAATATTTCAGGCTATGCCCTCAGAAATTTTTCTTATTTGCTTCTTTTCTTGTTCCTTTCATTCCATTTCTAACTAGCATAGACATTTTGTACATACCACAGTATGGAGGTTAGATTCGCTAATGAGAATTTAGCTTCAGTGCATTACCCTTTGTGCTCCTTTAAAATCACCAAGATTTTAAACCCCAGCTGGATGTTCATATTCATAATGAGACTGCAATTATTTCTGGATTTCTGTTGTACTAACATGAGAATTTTGCTTTCAGCAATCAACAGAGAGGTTGTAAATCTCTTTGTGTATGTGAGCATCTGAGATGGTAAAAATCCAAGAGAATTTTAATTATCTGTAACCCACAGGATCCAGAAGAACCGTATTACCACTTCTAAAAGACAGATTGTAAAAATCTACATGTACTTCTCAAGGTTTTTATAATTAATATTCACATGAAGAGCTTTCCTCTATGTAACCTCTTGTATGCAATATCTTGTATAATCACTGCTTTCCAATGTAGTTTTTACAGCACAGAATATGCCTGGGTGGCAATGAGACAAACTTGCCCTGAAATTATAGTAATGGTAACAGTAGTTCCCAGGGCCTAAAGGACAGTTGATATCCTACACCTACTCTCCCTGATAGCTTTTAGGCTACTGTTGGAACTGAGCAGTTTCAGTTTTCAGATCTCTGAGAGTTAAGTGCAACTGGAAATTATACCTGGTAAATACTGAAATTTGTGTAACATCTTAGACTGAGATTTTCAGGTTCAGAAGTTGAGTTTAGGACTCTAACTGTGCCCAAATTACATTATTTCTATGCCTTTAATACCCTTTACATCATGATAGATCTAAAGAGGTCTGCAATTATGTGTCTTCTAAAGGAACTGCTCAGATACTGAACATTTGTAATCATTCCACAGAAACAGAAGTCTGTAAAAATCTGGACTTAATTATGTACCTATCAGTCACTCATAGGTCAGTAGCTTTTAATCAGAGAACTGATTGCCAAATTTTTGTACCCAGTTCCTAATGAATTACCCCATTACATGTTATCCCTCAAGCCAGATAATGCATTAAATTTACTGTTTTTATTTTGAGGCTGTAACATGCCTTATATCAGGTTTCTACATGCCTCATTTTATACAATGAAGAATCACAGTCTGTATGCATTGCATGTGATGAGAAATTAACACTTCTGTTTCATTATGATATTCTTGCCAGAAAAGCAGAGCTGAGAGCAGAAGTACTTCAGCTATAGCAAGAACAGAGCGTAAATCCAAAGAGGGAAGCAGCAATTACTATGCACAACACAAGGGCCAGCATCTTGTCAGAGCCTTGAGTGCAGGTGATAAATTACATTACCAGAGAACTGAAAAATTCTTTCTTAAAATACTATGGTAACTAAAAAGGGAGCTGATACTAACCAGATTAGATCCAAACACAGCACTCTTTTTTCAAATTAATGATTTTGTTGTGGCACAATATTATGTCTATCTTGTGGACCTGTCTAGAAATTCAAATGTTTCATTTATTTTGCTGTATAAAGTCAACAGATGAAAAATATACCTCATTTGCTCCTCTCTGGCTAATACCTGCTTAGAGGACAGACTCCTAAATGTGCCAGGGAGCTGACAGGTTCCAGTGCTTTAAGTTTTACATTTCTACTGAAAATCAATGGGACCAGCCCCATTTTGCTCCTCCTTCTTTCCTGCACAAAGCTGCACTCATGGTGCAACTGCAGCATGCTGGGCCCCTTCTTTCCAGTGTTTTATTTTCCTTTGTGCAACCAAGATCTGCACTCAGGCTGGTAGCCCAGGTAACTCAGCAGAATATTTCTGCAGCGCCTCCTAAGATCCGTAATATAAACTCTGTTGTCAGTCTCAATACATTCTCACCAAAAGACAATTCCAAAACAGGAAAACGGTACTAACTCATCACCTTAGTCCAAGTCAGCACTCCAAAGTACTCGGTGGATAAGTCTGAGCTCATATCCCAAACTACTACTGCAGCTTGGAAGCACTCCTTGTCCAAATACGCCTTCTGCAAGCGTATGATGTTCTGATCAATGTGCCTGCAACTAATTTCTAGCAAGTAGTTGCAGTCATCCAGGAGTAGTGGACTGGCACCTCTACTTCCTGCTCTGCTATTTATTTTCCCATTAAGAGTTTCATCATCAGTCTTTGCCCAAATAAATTTTACCTAAACTTGCAGTTTTCTTGAGTGGACGTGGAGTTCCACTCCTGATGTCCTTTGTTGTTCTGTTTGGTTTTGTTTGTTTGTTTCCTTTAAGATAGTGGAGGTATTTAGATCCAGGTGCACTAAGAACTAAAATGCAACAACTACACAGAAGAGCTCCAAGCACTCCTGTTGAAACTGAACTAATTACAAGAAGGCTATAAGTACATCACAGACTTTTCATTATGAACATATACATGGAAAGAAAATATAAGAAATTCTTTGATGCAGATAATCTTAAATAACATTGCATTTCTGTAATATCCTTGTACCTGTAAATGGAATAAATTCTGAATGCCTGCAATTTTGTCATGAATATTTCACACATCTCTAAGACTAACAACACATATACATCACAGGGGTGCTGTGAGACTTAATTAATGTTTGCAAATCACTGTGAGACACAGGGATGAAAGGTGCTACAAAACAGCAATAGCTCATTGGTAGAACTTTTAAGAACAGATCCTCAGCTGGTGCTAATTGTCACTTCCCCTCTAAAGCCACTGAAGCTATCCAATTTATAATAAGCTCCTGCTCCTCAAATCAAATGGGTTTTGTAAGAGGACAAATACCATTCTTATTAAAATGATATCTGCAGAACAAAAAGACAGCTTATCAGCATGCTCCCTGTAATAGCTCCTGAATTTTAAGATATGCTTTACTTCTGACAAGTGCATTTCTTAGACTACAAAAAAGGTCTGTCTTTGTGTATTTTAAGCAAGTGTCTGACAACCCCAAAAATGAAATGCTGTAGTTACTGACAAGTTATGTCTTGTTTTCTTATTTATAAGTATGGATAGAATAATCACCATGAAAAACAACTGAAGTTAAACGAAGGAGGTAGGTTTTTAACTGGCATACAAGTGCAATTCAGTGGGACAGGGGTGAGCATGTAGGTGCTTCAGTCACACCACAGCAAATGGAAATGTATAAATACAGCTCTTCTATTCTACACAGTTCTGTTGACGAACAATACCCAATGCTCAGAAACAACTACAAAATTCCCCCTGCAATCTCTCAGCTCTTATGACTCATGCTTGCAGGTGCAAGCAGTTTCCAGGGTGACACACATTCACAGGCTACAATTCTGAAAATCATGTGCAATTTCTTACCGTGTCTTTCTACAAGCTGCTGTACCAGAAGCCAGCATTCCTTCTGTGAGAGCTCAAGTAATTAACCCACGAGGCATGCATTGAAAGAGCCACTAATGGGAGTAAAGGATCAAAACCGTGTTGGTTCTCTGCCTGTGTCTTTAATACCATCTGTCAGTATTGGCTATTACAACTACATTCTGAGGACAGAGTGCTTTTAAAAAGTTGCAATCCTCCCAACTACAGGGAGCCCTTCTTGCTAAGCTTATCTGGTGATTTCTGTAATGATCGCCTTTGTAACACCTTCCAAGTATTTCTTGACAATGTTTCTGAGCACTTGGCTTCTCTCTCTCAGCACCTTTCCCCAACCCTGCCTCCCAAACAGCAATGCTTGCTTTTATACAATTACTTATGGAGAGGAAGAAAATATAAAAAAGAAAGTATACCCAAAGGTATACTTAAAACACCAATCCTTGTACATAAAAATACCAGGAAAAAAAAGAAGGCAAAAAAAAAAGCCACAAACAATCAGGAGAACAAAGCATACCAGCTTCCTAAATCTGATCCCGAAGCTCTTCTTCAAAAGATTAACACGCTGAAATTATCAAGAATTACATTTATATTTGCTTTCCCTTAAGGATCCCCAAGTACTCTGTGAAAATATGACTTAATTTTCACTGAGACTCTTTGTGGTCACACTGTTCTTGTTTGATAATCAAAAGGGAAAATGCACAAAAAGTATAAGGGCATTCCCTACTGCTGTGTAGCTGTCAGCTGAAACATGGGCAGTTTTATTAATGGGATCTGAATGCTAATAAACTTTTCTATTCCCTGACATAAACAAACTCTTAAAATCATATCACACTGAATACAAAAACGTGTACATTTTCTTTTCATTTGGAAAAATACCATCTATATGTATATTCAGCTCATTAAAGCACTGCTCTCAACTTCAAAGCATTTTGAACATAATTAAGAGATTTTCTTATAATGAAGGTGATTACAATAAAATGTGATGTAGCTGAGAGCCATGGGACAAAAGTATTATATCACTGTGTGGATTAGGAGAGACATACCAAATTATGATCACAAATGCAACTAATTAAAAAGAGAAGTATGCTTATGTTGTCACATAAGACAATTATGCTACAGGGACTCTCCTTTTGTGGAAGTCATCACCAGCTTCTTTTTCTCTTGAGACAAAAATGATACAAAATGTTCATTTTGGAGATGTAAAATAAGATAAAGAATCAATAATCCCAATTACCGCCATAACAATTGCCTTTCTTTTCTCTCCTTCCTTTCTTTTTCCCTGATTTACAAGTGGGATAAACCTTATAAAAGCCCAAGGTAAGAAAAAGATAAAATAACCACATTTTAATTTAGACTCTGACGAGTTCTAGCACAGACTGCTTTAACGATTCCTTCTGTTGAACAGGGACATATGCTGGCCAAGAGTCAGAGTGCCAAATGCAGCCCTGCGAGGAGAAAGCTTAAAAACCCTTGCTGTGCCTCACTCAAACTTCCAGTTTAATTTTCCCTTGCAGTTTTAAGCTCCTTTTGCAATCTTAGAACCTTCCAAGAAGTAAAAAAGCCGTCTTCGTACAAGATGCAATGGTGAGGGGAATGTGAAAGTTATAAAGAGAAAACTCCTTCTGTCATCCTATTTTAACAACTAGTAAGGTGTAAAGAAAACCTAGAACTAAAAATAATACCTGATTTGAGGACACACAGGGCAAAACAACAAGCCCTACCAAATAAAATCCAGAACAGTAAGGTTAATTGAAATTGACTTGCATCAAAGAAAAATGAAACTCAAGAACACAAATGCTAGAACATCTTTAGTGAAATCTGGACAGAATTCCTAGAAAGATTTTCTGGAGTTTGGAATGCAACCCAGACAAGATTTGAGTGCAATGGGGCCAGCCTGCAGCCTGGGGCTGGAAACACGCTGCAATTTCAGAATGAACTTTCACTAGGAAACTTTCCTGTAAGGAAAAGCATCACCAGATTGCAGACTTTCCATGCCATTTACATTTAATTCAAAGAGCAGAAGAAATCCATTTTGAAAGAAGATGCAAGAACAATGTGAAGGTTTTAAGCAAATAGATATCAGCTTGTTTTGATTTATAGATTCCTGAAAGCGTTTCCATTAGAGTGGAGTCATTTTTGATAACCTCTCTGCCTAGAGGCAGTCAACTACTATTTTTCATTTACTTCTCATAGTCCTCTTAGAAATAGTCCATGAATCTGGAAGGAAACAACTATTTTGGATCAAAAATTACACATGTAAATTAACTTCTATCTCCCAAAGAAGAAAAAAACCCATGGCAAAACCACAAAAAGGAGGCAGAAAGCAGCAAAAGTTCATCCTAGAACTGCAGGGAGAACCCTACCGGGGGTATTTTACAAAGTGACTCACCAGGACTGAGATTTCACCTTGTGCATATAAAACTGTACAAAACATTAAACAATAAAGAACATCAGAAACGGTCTCCAATCTCCTAAAACAGGATGACATTAATAATTACTATGCAAAATATGATTAGCACATAAGATATCATTTTTGCTCAGAGGACCTTCCTTCCAGCCCCTTTAAAAAGCTGCCATATATCCATGTGTCTTACTCAATACACTTGTTCTGGGGGAAAAGATTTAGAAATAAAGAATGATATTACCGTAAGCTTTAAAACACAGGGGCCATTTTCATATATCTGATATTTTTGATCTCATGGATCTTTCAGACGTATCCAACTGCTGCTGGGGCACCCTCTCAAACCACCAAAACTCGTCCCTCCCTGGAAGCATTCAAGGGCAGGTTGGATGGGGCTTTGAACAGCCTGGTTTAGAGGGAGGTGTCCCTGCCTATAGCATGGGGGTTAGAACGAGATAATCTTAAAAGCCCCTTCTAACCTAAACCATTCTGATTCTAGACCCTACCAGGCCTCATACTTTAAGTCCTAGCAGAACAAAATCCATTACACCAGAACTGTAGAGAATAGCCTCAAAATCAATGGCAGGGAGAACATTCTGACTGAGACTTCAGAGGTCCTGCCTGGCCAGTCACTCACAGGCCAGATTCATGCAGCACACCACACCCCAGGCACACTAGTGATATGGCCTGGGGCTTGGAGCAGTTGGAGGCACTCTGTGTCTCAACTTCTCTGCTTGAAAAAGAAGGGTGATGAGAGTTTGCACTGAGTTGGTAGGTAAGAAAATTCTAATTCACTGAAGCATCCTGGAAGGACTGCCCATAACTCCTCCCCTTCCCAAATAAATGGTGATTATTATCATTTTTAAATACTGACTTAAAAACAAGTAACAGTTTTTCCAGATTTTATCTCTCCTTTGGGCAACAGATGATTTTTCTGACTGACTACCCTGTCATAACCCTTGCTACTCTAGCTAGTGATTCTTTCATTACTAGGTCATTCACAGTTTTAAATGAAAGACCTTAAAACACATTCTAGTGAAAGGAAAAAACAAAAACAAAAGTACAGAAATGAAATCACTCTAAAAACAAATCAGTTCAGAAAACATTTTTATCATCACCTTAATTTAGCAAATCCTTTGTGCATATCTAATTTTAAATCCTAAATTGTCAAATTGAAGCAATTTGTACAGGCATAAACACTTTGGGAGATTAAGTGCTTTCTTACGATTTTTATTTATTTCTTAATAACATATTTAGCACCAGTATAAATAAAAGAAAGAAAGAAACACTTCATTTGTAGCACTGTGCCCAACAATACCCTGCTCGTAAGGAAAAATCCACAGAACAGAATAAATGCTTTGTAGTCTACTGTATGGTTTGGAGACAGACGTCCTATCAGGATTACCATACTCTATTTGTCAGTCAGTCATAGGACCACAGCTGTCCACAGTAAATACTATAAGCAAATTGTTTGAGATGCCTTGTAGAGAAACTTAATTTTTGCATATAGTGATCTTGTTCAAAACAGGATCTGTGTTATAATTACGCAAGACTTCCTATCAACATCTGCTGGCACTGATCACCTTTGAGAAGCTTGGTTAACATCTTTACTATCAGCATAACAAGGCCGATTCCTTAGTTTAATATGTGTGTGTATATATACTACTGTAACTAAAAAATAGAACTAAATACTCCAAAAGCTGCAAGGGATTACTTGGCTTCTCTGCCTTTTCTGGAGCTTTGTTACTCTTTGGATGAAAAAGAAACAACGTCCTTTTCAAACTGTTTGAACTTGATCAACTCACAGTTAATGGTGGCAGCAGTGTGTCAGCATCTCTTTACACAGGTGTGAGGAAAGGAGCTTTAGTTCTTTGACTGCATTTTGCAGGTTTGATTTTTTTACCCTGCAGCAGCAGTCTCACCCATTGGATCAGACAGAGCAGACAGGGAAGGTGTGCATGTCCCCAGCACTGCTCTCTGAGCAGAGAAGTACTCCTGCACTGAGCCCAGCTGCTCAGTTGCTGCAGCACTGAAACTCATGGCAGTGCTGAATTATGCAGTCTAGTTCAATTTGACATTCACTCTCAAGCCGTATCTTCACTTCCATCCTAATCAACACTCTTGGAGCTTATATTTATACATTTGATTGTGTGCTCCCAAAGGGACCATTATGGAATTCACTATTCCTGCTTCATTCATCTGATTTCTGCCAATTAGTCCTTACTTTCTCTTCATGCATTTGCCTCAGAATTAAATATACCTCCCAATATTCGTGTCATCAGTGTATTTCATCGGGTCTTCCTTGAAAACTGCATGATACTGAGCTAAGAACCACTGAAACACTTGAGAGTTTTGTTAACTAGTACCCCCAGCTCCACCTGATTTGAAAGCTTTGATTCAAGGTTTTCATTTTTGCACTCAGCCACTCAGAGAGGATTCCTCTGTCAGGGAAAGCTAGCGAGCCAAAGTCAGCCAATTTCTCTTCTATGCAGACTGATTTGCATGGTCTCAGAAAAGAGGAAGCCTCTTCCTCCCTCCTCAAACCACAACCTCTGAGAGATGATTACACATGAATAATGCAAGACTGTTAAAAACACTGAATTACCACTTAGGAGGGCAATAGTTTTCCCAGAAGGATCACTTTTCATAGGTGAAAGGGAAAATTGTTTTCCTTCCTGGCTACTGGAAGTACTTGCTTTGCATATGCTGTCTAAGTTTATAACAGTTCGGGATACCCTATAAATGTAAATTGCTTTGTACAGGCAGATGCTTGATTTATTAATGATAACTGTTGCAGCTGGGCATTGATTTTTAATCTTTCAATGAGATTGCTACCACAATTTTCAATTAAAATTGATCCATCTCTCTTCTGCTTTTCTGCAACTGTTTCTTCCCCCTCCTTTCCCTCTCTCCTCCTTGCAGACAGGAAACAGATACCACAGCAGTTAATTGTAAAATCCTACTCTGTTAGACAGATCACAGAAGATGGCAATTCAGTTGGTTTTATGGCTCCCTCTTAGGTTACCCACTTCTATCATCCCCCGCTACTTATAGCTGAATTTTTCATGGCAGAAGTTTGGAATTTCAGTAGCAAGCTGTCAGAGACAGATCTGTTTCTTTAGAGCATGCACCCCTCCTAGCACTGAGATTAAAGATGTTTTGATTCCTAAAATGTGCCTTGGCATTCTCTCAGCAAAAGGAACATGTAAGCAGCTCAAAACTCTACTGCCTAACAGAAAATTGGAATTTTGAGGGCCTATGGCCATTTGATATATCATCTCTTAAGCAAGGAGTAATAGCTATAATGGAGGTGAAGTGTGTCACACCACCTCCCACCTCCTACCTGGTGCTCCCCATTTGTACCCAAAGAGGACAGCAGCTTCCTCATCAAATCTTAATGGTGTAGAAATTTCCCTGACTACAGCAATCTACAGCACATTTTAATTTACTGCATTCGGGGCTATAAACCCATGTTTTACTACTGAAACTAATTGTGTCTGACACTTCCATCACATTAACATACATTAGGCACCACGACCTTTGGATGATCAAGGAAGACCTGATTTAATAATTTAGAGACAGTGTGAGGTCTGAGTAGGTCCCAAAGGGGAGAGAAATGTAGTATGAAAAATGATACTACTTTGCTAGCGGGAATATTTGCTTACTAAATCTGCCATATGAACTTTGGCAGCTACTTTACTGTAACTTCTATAGGTCACATGCTGTACGTGAAGCTCTCAAAGTACTCTATATTCCTTTATAATGCTGTGTCACATATCCTTTCTTTAGAAGCTCTTGGGAGAACTTCTGCCCACAAGACTCCAGTCTCACAACAAACATATTCCATGCAAGAGCAGCTGGAATAGTAAACGGGCTAAAGACTGCAATTAAACAAAGGTATTCATAATTCACTTGGAGCTCACTGTACTAAATTTGACATTTTAAAAGAAATCATTTTCTCAGATATAGCATAATTAAACCTAGCCACCACTTACAGATGACTGATTTTCATCAGCTTAAATCAATCCTCATGTGAAAGTAGGTATAATTCAGTAAGAACAGGCAAGCTGACAGAAAGAATGTGGGTTCAAAGAAAGGGAACATTTTGTTCCTAAATGGAGTTGTCCAAGGAATACGAGCAGTATATTCTTACAGCATACAAGCATCCTTAAATTGCATTTGCAGGACAACCCTTTCTTGTTTGTTAATTCTATCAGAAGTTTTTCTTTTCATATCCAAGCAATCCTTTTAAAAATCTCATCACAGTACAAGTGTTCCATGCCACTTGCACTCAGCTAACTCAGTTGAGGGCCTGAGGATTGGCTGTCCTCACCTGCTGTAGAGGAGGAGGCAGATCCTCCTATACACTAACAAGGCAGTGTAGTGGTAGTGCTGCTCCCAGCAAGGGTAGTGCTGCTCCCAGCTCAGTTTCCATGATCAAAGCTGCTGAGCAGGGTAGTCCAGAGCAACAGCTCCTGCCCACCATGAGCTGATTTTAACAGCTGTAAGGTGACAAATACCAAAAAGGCATCAGAGAAGCATTCGTTGTTTTGCTTTGTCTGAAACTGGTTCTTAACTCTTTTGCTGGTTTTTGTTTGTTTGTTTTAAATGTCTAATTAGTAAAATCTAGAGCAAAATAATTCTCATTATACAAACCAAGCTCTGCTCACTTCTGATACAACCTGTACAGACTTAATGAATCACAAACATCTTGAAAAATATACAGCCTGAGAATGGCAACACATTGGTACGATACAATTCATCATGTGAATTATTGTACAGCAAATATAGCCAGAATAATTTTGTCCCATTAAAAAGAATTAAGCTTCATTCTAACGTACTGTAACAAGCATATATTTACTTCTTGTGATGGTTGCAGCATCAAGACTTCTCTAAAGCAATTAGCAAAGTAACAGGAAAGCAGCTAGAGCCACTGGGCAGCATTTCTAACTGTTATTTTCACACCTTGAGAAGAGTCCTAGTTTTCCAGTTTGCCTCTCCACACTAACGATTGTGTCACATTGCTCTCTGCATTGTAAGCAGTTTTGTTTTTGACACAGATTTAGTGTCCTCAGTATTTAGCATACCCTCATTCACAGTTTCTGCACTGGTTGGACTAGAAAGTCATACAGCCTCCTCGTACAGCAACTCTACTCAGCTTTGCTTGTGGTGTTTACTAAAGCAGAAGTGCTAACAAGCCCTTGTTCCTCAGAAGCAGTTAGTGCTGCCATGAGGTGCCCCTGGACAAGCTGCCTGCTGCTGTGCCTCAGCCCACCCCATTGGCCTGGATGGAAGCAATGTGTTCACAGATGGGAGGCTGTTCTACTGTCCCTAAAGATTCACAGGCTGATGAGTAGCTGATGCTCTCTTGGGAACGCAATCACTAATTAAAATGAATCATAACTTACTTGTTGCACAAACTTCTACTGGGAATGCAAACCTTATTAAAAGTGAAGCATAAAGTTTTCTGGGATACAAATTTTTGTAGTTGTTTTCTCCTCAGCTCTGATCTTTTCTATGGATATTTCACATGAAAGGGAAAGCTGCAGCTGCCTCATGCTCCCCTTCTTTGCTTATCCCTCTCAGAGGCATTTCTTCTGGCTCATTTTTCTGATAATATAATATTTTTCTCATAATATTTTGTAATTCTATCAGCCGTAAGTCTCAGCCTATGTTGGGCAAGCATATTAACATGGTAAAATTTAAGTCAATTATATTCACTTTCATTCCCTTTTCAGCAGGTTATGCTAGCTGCTTTGCTTTTTGTGGCACCCAACACTAACCACCTTTCGAAAGTTTGAGTAATATTCCCAAAAAACCTTAACACTTGATGTTGACTAGCGTACACTACTTGCTATTAAGCTATCACTATTACAGAGTGGGCACAGCATCTACCTATGATCATCCATTTGACAGGTTCTGTTTGCTTCCCTGGTGTTTTCAGATCTCTGTTTTCTTCTGGACTCTTCCACTCCTTGCATAGGACAACACCAAGTATACCTCCTGATTGTACAAAGTGCTGTTTGCTGCACAAGTACTCTCTGTCCTTGAATACTTGAGAATTAATAAATATGATGATTTTTTATCCTGCAAAAATTGCAGAATCTGTTTACTTCAGGCAGAAAATTATCAATATAAAATCATTACTGTTGGGTGGAAAAGTGGAAAAAAATTACAGCCTGAAATTCTTGAAACATACCTCTCTGTCTTGAAGGGAAAAACTCATTTATAATTTAGACAACCAAGTGAATAGAATGGCATCCTTCCTTGAAATGATTTTCACATGCTTTAGTGCCTTACCTGCTTTTGGTATGATAACTAAGCTTAAAAGTGCTGACTATCCACCTAGAAAACAATGAGAGAAACTTTGGTCCTGCATATCTTATGTGGAACAAAGTGGAGAGAAGAGAAAAAGGAATGTGACATTTGGGACCATTTAGTATACTGGCAGTAGCAGACCAAAAAATATCTCAAGAGATTTTTTTTTCCCACATAAAATTGTGCAACATGAACTTCGGTTAGCAGTTTACAATCTGCAGCTACAGTCACCAAGCAGTAATTAACTGCCCTCTAAAAATGCTGATATCAAGCATTTGGGGCAAGTGGGAGGTAGAAGGGAAGAAGAATTAGAAACTTCAGAGACTATGCAATTTCTGTACTTTTGTCATTTTGGATTATTGCTTGAGATTTCATACTGCTAAAAACAGACCAGAAGCAATACTGTCCTGCACTACTAATCTGTTCTTATGATGGAAAGGCACCCCATTAGCCAGCAGAAATTCCTGAGAAGCTATATCCAAAAAAGCAAACATGACTACTATTTCTTTTTTTCCATATCCCTCATAAGCACTCATGTCTTCCAGGATTTTAGAAAGACAGCTTCTGCAAGACACAGTGCAACTTGAATGTGTCAAGTGCTCTCAGAAATTCCTCCTTGTTGGTATGCACAAATACAGAGCTGTTCCTTTCTTTACCATCTGTGAATCTGGGACAGGAATTCCTGATGTACCTTCCCCACAGAGATTGCAGCCAGTAACAGCACCAGATGAGATGTGCATCAGGTGCCGTTCCTAACCTCCATGGGCACTACTGAAAGTCAAAATTTTAGTCTCCCTCCTTTTTAGCCTTTCATATCAGCAATACAGAAGTCTTAGGCTGTTTGCAGTATTGTTTTCACACAAATGGATTATGAAAGAATATTCTTCCCAGAGCAACTCCATATGGCAAAAATCATTGTGAATAAGTGATATTTTTGTACAGGATTTCATGGACTAGAGTAACTGTGCTTCACAGACCAACCCATTACCACCTTATTAGATACAATTCAGTATTTCAACAGTAACACATTGAACCCACATCTCTATATTCTTTTCCAACATGAAGACAGAAAACAAGGAAAAACAAGAGTCTTCAATATTATTCTCCAAGGAATACATGAAAAATGCCAAAATCAATTGTCCTTCAGTGTCTTCTTTACCTTTACCCTTATCAGCAGAAAATCCAGCACTCATCTGACCATTCAGAACCACAAACAGTATTGCACTTCATTTGTTATCAAATCCTGAGGTTGTATTCATGTTCCTTAGAAAAAACAATCAGACCTGTTCCTGAGAGAACCTTAGCCTCCTTAAAAATAATAATAAATTAAAAATATTATATATATAGCTACAGAAAAAAAAAAACAACCTTGAAAATGTAAAACTTATTATTCAAAATCAGAATGTAAAATGGAAATGAAGTTTAGAATAGTTTTCTCAACAGCTAGCTTTCTGGGCTTACCTCATCAGATTTTGGTTTTAGTTGCTGAAAACACTTCTGACTTAAAAAATTCTATTTTTTATATTCTTATATATTATATTCTATACAGCAACATAGAAAGTAACAATCAAGAATGAAAGGTATTTTTCAAAGACAAGGATAGTCTAGCTACTCTACTAAAAATTTTTGTTTCTTTGCAGGCTTCAAATGCATCTTTTCACATCAACAGAAGTTCCTATACATATGTATTTCTATTTCTTTTGAATGTTAGGCACTGGTATGCAGTGGTCTTGTGACATGGACAGTAGTGAGAGTTTTTCACTGAGCATTCATCTTCAACACAGAGGAGGTGGACACACATCATACCTAATGGACATAAAATATCCTCCCAAAACTTCTGCCACAAAAATGCTGCTCCATTTTCCAAATTAATATTTTATAAAGCAAAAAATTATATATAGTTCTCCTGCAACATAGAAATTTTGACTTTCCTTTCCCCACAGAGTCTATTGCAAAAAATATTACACACAAAAAAAATATTTTCCTTTTCTTCCCTACCTTGAAAAATGCCCCAGAAAGAAAAAAGCATTATGCCACATGTTCTTGGAAACTAGGAAGCAAGCACTATCACACACTAAGTTATATGCCTTTGTTGTTCCTTAATTTCTACAGTTACAGGGTAAGGTCGTGTGTGTGTAAAAGCCATGAATTCCTCTCATCTTGGGATGGATTTCTTCAAAGTTACAAACAAAATCTTGAAGCTAAAGAAACAACTCTCAGAAACAGAAATCCCAAGAGATTGCATGATCAGTACTCCACAGTCCTTCATGAAACATGACATCAGCCCTAATCAAATCTGTGATCATTATTAAGAACAGAAGAACTGTACTGAGACATCTTAACCCTACTAAAGGGTAGAAAAGCCAACAGCTACACTAGAACCAGCAGAGACCGTTCCACCAATCAGAGACATGCATTAAAATCAGGGCTCCAAAGAGATAGAAACAACAAATTGTAAAAGTACCTCCGTGGGTCACAACAAATGAAGACCATTCACACTTGAATGGTGCTGAAAGTGTTGCCTAGAAAGAAGCTTTTTTTTCTGCAAAATACATAGCAAATGGACAAGACAAAAGAGGGAAAAACATGAGTACAAGGATTTTGATAAATTTAGAAGGCTTTTCTGGAATGAACTGGAGATATATGAAGATCAGCAATGTGAGGCAGAGCTGAAACTTACTATATCTGGAAAAGACTGCCTGAGGAAGCATGACTGATTTTATGGGGTCCACAGGCTGTAGCCCTTTCTCTTCAGAGTACTGTTTCTGTTGATATACCATACAACCCCCAGGGTATTTACGGTGGCAGATTTCTGAGCTGCTTATACCACTTCTTATCAGATATGGTCACAAAGAAAACATCTCTGGATTTGATAATGCTTTGTATAAACATACAGTCATGTAGATCACAAACAAAATCCTTGTTTTAATGACTAAGCAACACAGTGGGTGCATGAAGTACGTTGTCAAGGAAATACTGCATGCTCAAATCAGCAGAGCTGTAACTGCAGATGCGATTCATTGTTAGTACAGTATAAAATTTAGATTCCAGGCATGAAATTTTAGAATCCACTTACCACTAACTCCTTCCGATCTCTTACAGTCCTCCTCAGATTTTCCTCTTTTATTTCTGCTTTTGATATTTTTGATTTGATATGCAGATCTGTTTCATGAACTCACTTAAAAAGAGATTATACCTTCTCCTTCACCATTACTGTATTTTTGGTAGGTTTCTAAGATACTGTTCATAAGCATTTCATTCACTTACCAACATTTCAGCAAGAGCAATGAAAGAAAAAAAAAGGTCCAAGAAGAAATTACTTCCTTTCAACAGAGATTTGATGTTACATGTGAAGGCAGATGAAGGCTGTGCCACGCTGGAGAAACCGAGCGGGCAAAGGGGTGAGGGCCCTGCCAGTACCAGACAAGCAAGATCAAGAAGAGTGTTTTCTTTTTTTTCCAAGGCTTTGTTGCAGCATTGCTGCTATTGTGAGTACACTACTGTCACAGACATACAACCCCATATATCCTGGGTAGCCATAGAAGCCCAAAGCGCATGACAACTTTCTGAATGTTTGTTCAGTTTCTTAAGTGGGTTTTTATCACCAACAACATGCCTGAACTATTGCCTCTCCCCAGACAAACCAGTTCAAATCTGGATTCCCTGTGCTTCAGTCACCACAGTCTGGATGAGCACTTGGAAGTCCCACTGAGCAGAGCATGTGGAACACATCAGGGCTCTTTGTCAAGTCACATATTTCTGCTCCCATAAGCAGCTTCTTTGGCTGAAGGTAAATCCTCAAAGCGTAACTATTTCCAGTGAAACATATCTACTAAAAAGACGTACAAATTAAAAGAAAAGCATGGTGTTCACATCAAACCAAGTAACTTCATTAACCTTCCAACAGAAGGTGGGGGAGCCAGAAAGTGACATCTGCACATCCCAGAAACACAAAAAATACTCCAACATAAGAGCTATTTGGAAGTTTTTCAGCTGAAAGGTTTTTTTTTTTTTAATTTTATTTTTAAATCAGAACATGTCAGTTCATGTTTGTTGAAATTTTAAGCTTTTTTATAAGAAACCATCAAATCTGGCAAAAGAAGTTAATGGGAGAAATTTCTCATGACCCAGCTCCTGAGAGATTGCACAAAGGTTTACTGAGCTGCTTTCATGTTCCAAGTAGTTCTGTAGCTGCAACTCGTAGAAATGCCAAAGAACTTCACTAACAAACTTTTTTTTTTTCTGGGAATGCAGTAGATGTGTGAGATAAGCTGAAGGCACCTGAAAATATGTTGTCTTCTTTTGGTTCTGAACTGTTCTACTTACAACAGTTGGAAATAGTTATAGAAAGAAAATATTTATTTTCGAACACCATTTGAAGAGTTTAATTTCTACCATGGAACTTAATGGTTCAACAGGGCTAATCATAGTCCAAAATAATGAAATGTTCAAGTCTTCACTCATCTTAAAAAAAAAAAAAAAAACCTTATCTAAAATTATATTGAACTCAACAAAACACATAAGCTCTTCACAATCTGACGTGCTCAGTGCAAGCGCTGGAGAGACTGCAAAACAAATCAGTAAGAACAATTCACATTTCACAACAACGAGAAATCAAAAGCACCACCAAAATAGCTGTAACCATGTAGTTTGGCTGAAAGGTTTCTCTACTAAAGGATACACCTAGTGCTGGCACTGAAAAGGAGATCATTTACCTGTCTCCCGACTAATTTCAAGGAAGAGATTTGCAAAGACAGATCTTAAAGATCCTTTCTGATCTGGGGAAGGTCAGTACTGTTTACTTAAAGTTCTGAGTTTCTTTGTGTTGGCATAAAAAGTGCTATTGGGTTTGAAGCAGTTGAAGTGAATCTCATTTCAAGGCAGAGTCCAGGCTTAAATTATTAGAAATTCTCATGAGAAGAGCTTTTATGAGATAAACAGCCTTTTGAAATGTTTTTCAGCTGGAATACACACCCCAATGTTCCACATATGTGACTGTTTGTTTTGGTGCTGCACACAATGCAAGTTTCCCAGAGTCCGCTTCTTAAAAGTAATCAGGAATCTTGGCAGCCCAACACAGCAGACAGCACTCACTCTCATCTCTCTTCTCTTAATCCACCAAGAAATCAAACATCTCCCCAGCTGATGTGGTATGTAAGTTAGTTTTTAAGACTATGAACTACTCCTGCACCTGAAACCTTAACAGAAAACTGTGAAAACCTGCTTTTACTAGACCCTGCTGTTAATGTTTTACCCTGCATATACCTGTGAATTACCACAATAGCTGAAAAACTATGAAACCTATAGACAAAGATGAAAGCAATATCCTCTAGAGAGGAAAATTCATCAGGGCCACAATAGAATGCACGTGTGCAAGTAAACATGCAAGAGACCCTCCCTGAGGGCAAATGGATGCTTTTCTGAGCAGATCAAGTTTACTTCTGGGATGCTCAGTTCTTAGAGGCAAGTCCTAAGGTTGCTCTGCTGGCTTTTACAGACTTATATCTTTTCACATGCTATAATCTATAAAGGAGCTCTAAACACAGATATTTAAAAATCTATACAAGTTTCACAGTGATCGTATGAATTCACTGCCATCCATACCAAACACTGCTGCAGTTATTTCATGATATAGCCAGAGCCATCGAGCAGCCAGCCAGCAGTACGACAGCTGCCACAGAAGTCAGGAGAAAAAAAGGAGGTAACCCACATCAGACTGCAGAAGAATGATCCATGGGGGACATGTTACACATAACGCAAGCTCATTCAGATGAAGGAGATGTGAGAAAAGACAGACATGGTGGTGGCTCTTACCTCAGAACATTATCACTCTATCTGCTTTATGGAAATGTGAAGGAAGGAAAAGGAAAGCAAGCTCAATTTTTAAGAGGGAAAAGGGAATGGAAAGATATTATTTAAAGTTTGAGTTACTGTCAGCTACCCACGGAGGGAACAATTCCAAGAGTTTTCTGTTAAGTATTGATATAACTATTAAAATATGCATTGTTCTTTTACACAGCATGTTATCTTTTGTACTTTTCTTCAAGAATCACCAAGATCACTTTAAATCACATAAACAAGAACTTTAAATTCACATGGGCTGTACTCCTCTTGTGTTAATGCAAGACAGACTCCACTCTTCTGCCATAGTACATAGTTGCTGACCTACAAGCAGCTAATTAGTAATCTATTCAGTAATACTGACTGTGTTTTAATCTGTCCCATCACTGCCTTGCACTGCAGTCCTCATCCCCCAAATCAGCCAATCATGGATCTCAAATGAGGAATCAGCGCAGCAAGACTTAATCCATCTGCATATCCAGTAAAGCTAGAAACATTATTAACGTAATAATAGGCAGAAATGAAAACGTTCAGAAATGACTACATTATAGCCACTCGCTTGTAGAAAGTCCATTTACTCAAACAGAATTGAAAAAAGGATTATAATCTTGAACGGGCAAAATTTACATTTTCACCAGTTAATCAGTTTGCGAAAAATAAAAATAAAAAAGGGTTTTAGGGTTTTAACATTCCTAAAATTTTGAACATTTACCAGATAAAGGATGTTCCTAATGTGTATTCACATAAAACCAATCAATTAAACTTTCAAATAAAATCCAATTTACTGCAGCTTGATTGATTGAAACTACAAAACGCTTAGGAAGATGCTCAGCAGGATGGTGGGCAAAAAAAGGCAATATTTACTGCAACGTTTAGCATAATAAAAACAAGTTTGCTTACCCTTCTGTATCTATAATAAGTGCTGGGTATCTTAATACAAACAGCACACTACAAACAAACACCTCCACCTCCAAGTGAGGTTTGTCAGTACACACCAACTCATTACCTGGTAAATCTGACAAATTCAAAATGTCCATTACCTAATTGCAGTCCACTGCACCCCTGGTAGCTGAAGGTATACTTGAAGATTTGCTTTGTTTTGATACAACCTGGTCATGGGACAGAAAGGAAGCAAATTAAGGTAAGTTAGAGCAGAATGATCTTTGAATTCAGTAGTAAGGCCACTGGCTCCCTTACATGCACACCATGCAAGTTGTCTTTAGGTCCACTGACAGAAGATGTTGCTGCATAGTAAAGATGGAGCAAATATTAACTGCAAATCTTTTAACCTGAAGAGGTATGTTCAGTTCGTGAAGAATCAGTAAAACATTTATGCATGATTAGATACAGAGCGATACAGCGCACAATGCTGATGGTGATCAGATTACACCGTATGAGTTTTCCCATCACACATGCCCAGTAACACGTTGTATTGAACACCATTATTACTGCTTTTCACACAGCACAGCCATCAGCAGTTGGGTCTGCTAGTGACAGAGCTCACCAAGAACAAGTCAGGAGTTCAAGCTGGGAATGCTTCCGCTTATGGCCCCGCTCAGGTAAGGACCAAGGGCACAGAGGTGGAATTAAAAAAGGCTCTGGTCCCCAAGGGAGACAAAGCTCCTCAGCCAGCTCTTCCTCATGACTTAGCTGCTTCACAGCATTATGCAGCTGCAGCCATTACAGCTGACATTGAATGGGGGTGGCTCAGATGTGAGCAGGAGGGGCAGCAGAGCCAACAGGTACCTGACAGAGCAGGTGCAGCACCCTACAGAGCTCACAGCAACACTGACAGAACAAGAGCAACAAAAGCCTGCCTATTTCTTGTGGACAGTTAAAAGCCTGATAGCTTACCCACAAAAATGGGATTTGGAAAGTTACATATTAGGTAGGAGAAAAGAATTGAAGAACAAAAGGGCATGTAAAGATGTGTAAGCTCCTTGGACTAGGCTAACAGAAGGAGATTTAGAGGTGGAACTTACTATGAAGAGAAGCCTTAAAAACAGGCATAAGAACAAACAAACTAGGGATCGGTGCAGGAGAACCTCACTTGTCAAGTCAGGCCTGGGATGAGTTTCCCTCACTATGGGAACCCAGACAGCACTGGAATGTTGTCTTGTATTTGGTTGATTTTAAAATATGCTGTGCAAGGGAGCGCATTCCATCTCTTCCACCTATATTTATCAGATGTGGTAATGAAGAGTGAATGCCTGAAGCATTTAGGGTTTCCTGGTGACAATACTGACCAAACAGTAATGTCATGTTTGTCAAATGCAATATCACCACATCAATTCCCCAAATAGAAAGGGGTGAAAGATAAGACATTGTCTTGGACAGGCTTAAAAGTTGTTGTGTGAAGGTGAATGGATTAAAGAAGAATAGAGTATGTTCAATTTGATCACCTCAGAAGCCCCATATGGGGATCTGACTCTGGGTTTAGAATGAATGGTCAAACACAGGAGTATTTCTTTCCAAATTGCGTTAGCTGGAGAGAAATAGAAATATGAATTAATGAACAGAATAAACCTAAAAGCATCATGAAAGCGCATAACCACAAAAAAAAAAAAAAAAGAAAGAAATGAACCAAAACCACCACCAAATAATCTAGCTTCACGCAGCTTTGCATTTATTGTTTCTTATCTCCCCATTATACATTTTAGTAAAAAGTAATAGACATATTCATACAAATTTATATATTTCTCTCATTGGAAATACCAGCTTAATATTGGAGCAGAAATCCAAATTGGATTTTCATTTCCTTCAACATAGAGAGAAGGGGTAAAGCTTTTGAAAAACAAGGTTTTCGCTCTACAGCAGAACTGCCATTAGCGTGTACCACTGTGTTCCCACAGCCTTCTATTTTGCTGGCATTGAGTTGCCACAGCATTACTGACTCTATTATTTGAAACCATCACAGTGCTCGCAACCATGCTTCATATTGAAATCTCAACAGCATAATGGTAAATCACGGTGACCAAGGCTGCCCTACCTCACCTTGCTCAAGGTCTGTTTATACAAAGCTGACATGAATTCATTTCTAATGAACATCAGGGTGTGCAGCAACAGACTGAGAGCCCACTACACAAGCAGATTTTCAGGAACATTCTCCTCTTTTCAAGGTGCAACTTTTCTACCACTCTACTGGCAACTCATGGTGACAACATTCTTATATCTTTCATTAAGCCAAGAAAAGTCATCTTCAGTTATCTATTTATTTATTTTGCCACAGTTCTCACAACAATTTTCAACAGTAACAAAAGCTGAAGTAATAAATCTTTGTCTCATCTTTTGTTTTCAGTAACTCTCAAGACATATTCTGCATATTTTATTGCAACCTTACATGCAAACTCATTTGCATTTTTCCTCATTTTAAGGAGGCAATACATGTTGAAAATGTTTTCCTTCCACACTTGGATTAAAAAGATACAGAAATAATATTCACTTGTCCTGCAGACTAATTGGTCTATATTACAGTACAATTGCACAATAGTTTGCTCTTGCCCTTATCTTTGGACTCAGTTTCTCTATTAGCACATTAGTGTGGGTTAAGATTTGTATTGCAGAGGTGATAATCCAAATAACATACAGAGATCTGGATAATTAATGACTTATCCATAGCCTTATGCAGGCTATTAATATGCAGCATAACACTGGTATTTCACTTAGAAAAAGGGCTCCAAAAGATATGATTCAAGTCCAGCACAACAACATAAATTCTTGCTGTTAATCATCTAAGTTTTAATGTCTTACCATTTTCATGCTGGTAGCTTAGTTATACAGGGAGATCAGCTGCAGGTAACTACAATTCTCAGTCAACCCAGATATTTTTCTACTGCTACAAATGTGTCTAGGAGTCCTCAAAAATAGCATAGACCCTCATTCTTAAGAAGACTTTATGTAGCGATATACAGGGGACTTCCAATGATACGCTGAATTTTGTACCACAAAATGCAAAAAGCCCAGTCCTACTCAATTGTTTAGCTTCCATCTCAAAGCTGAACATCATAAATAAGACAGTAAGGAAGCGAGCTGTTGTTGCTATGGCATATTTTTCTTGATTAAAGAGATATCATTAGATTTCCAATACCATGAAGCTTACATCTGAGGTACAACATATTTGTAAAAAAGAAGCATCTCATCCATCTAATCAAAGGGTAAAATTACTAAAAGACTGGCATAGTAGTAGAGCAGGATCATTTTCTCCCAAGATTATCTTTTTCATTCATGTGGCATGGGATCTTCCAAGTATTCCACTTCTTTTCGGAATATCACCCGCCCTGCAAAGTATTTACCTGTACCCTGCTACATGCCCTCTGATTAAGGAGGCAGAATAGATACCTTCATATTAAGCATCGTAAAGTGTTCTCCTTACTCATCTTCTTTGGTTAAACTCCATAATATCTGACTGTAGCATGACTCATACACAGCACTCTAAGGTGATTCCATAGGTACAGTTCATTTCTCTAGCTTTGGTTGAAACTGTTCTAAGAAAAGGGAATCGAGTTCTTCTCTATCTTAAGAAGCTAGCAACACACAAGCCAATGGCCCATATAGCCTTAAATACAAAGGAAATGCTTTAGATTTGTTTCCCCAAAACACAACAGATTAGGAATCGAAATGTTCATGTGTTATAGGATTATTGTCTTAAGAGTGGAATGATATTGACTAAATAACCCTTTAAGTTACTGAATTCTGAGCACTTCGTTCTCCAAATGTTAGCTTTTAAGACTGCAGAGCAAATTGTTTCCCACAGACTCCACTTTAATATAGGAAATTGAATTGACTTGAGTGATTAAGTCAGTAAAAGCCTGAATGGAAAGATTCTCGCAATGCCAAATAAATGGCATAATACACACTGCACAGGGAAAAACTAAGAAACCAATCTCCAGCTGGAAAGCAAAATTCTTTACGAAACAGCTATTGTTTATTAAGTAAACATTATTTACTACATATTGTTTATTAATGGTGGATCAAAAATGGA
Source organism: Cyrtonyx montezumae (assembly GCF_038088225.1). Taxonomy (NCBI): domain Eukaryota; kingdom Metazoa; phylum Chordata; class Aves; order Galliformes; family Odontophoridae; genus Cyrtonyx; species Cyrtonyx montezumae. The sequence continues at coordinate 20,510,370 of NW_027072045.1, read as the reverse complement.
TTTGATAGCTCCAAACATTTGTGTTTTACTCCCATTCCATGCTGAGGAAAAATCCACAACCTAACATGATTTAAAAATCCCCTGTTTCAACAAGCTTTGCTGTATCTGTTCAAATACAGATTCCTTAGCACCTGTGAAATGCTTTTTAAAGTAAGTTGTTTCCCAACGATTTAGCTTAATTCATCATTGGGAACAGAACTTCTGATAAGAGCTGTGATGAGGGAAAGACAGAGCAGTTACAATGTTAGGGAGAAATGCAGAAAGAAGAATGGAAGGTGAACACCACTGCTGTCACTTGTGGCTAATAGCTTTATGCAGCAATTAGCAGCAATGCGGCTTCATGAGTTATCTGGGGAGTTCAAGGTTTCTTTCCATAAAGATTGTGTGTGCCTATCTAAAAAAACATTTACTTTCATATTAAAGAACAAACATAATATCAGGTTTGTAGATTAAAGCTTTCACATTTTCCCCAATTACCAAGGTTTAACTTTGTGCGCATTAACGTAAAGGGTTTCTTAATTAAAAGGGAATTTAGAACACAGAAATAAGAGAGAGAGTTTGGCCCAAAGTTACCTGGGGACCATAAATCTTAATGATTTTGCTATTCGACACTGAAAATTCTCAAGCTGAGGTACCATTACCCTCTCTTTCCACACATAAATTATAGTCACAACCATTTTACAGAAAGATGAAATATGTCAACAATATGTAACAATGTAGCTACAAACTTGTCTAGTTATTTTTCCTTTCAAAGATAACATTAGAGTATTTACCAAATGTTTTGAAATATATAACCCATTTTTTTAAATGAAAGTCAACTTCATGGTTTTCTTTGCTATCTTCTTCCCTTAACAACTAAAACAAACAAGAAAACAGCTTGTCTTCAAGCAGACTGCTGCAGGGGGAGGAAAGGAAGAGGAAAAGCTATGTAAACACTCCTTAAATGTTAATTCCAGAGTTTAATTGTAGCTCACTGCAAGCCTATTAAGCCCTGACTAAGTGCACCTGACAGACTGACAACAGCATAATGCTAATGCATGCCAGGAAAGAGCAGCAATTAGCTTTTTTAAAAAGGGTGAAGATTTGGGGAAAGCTGCTAACAGAAAAAAAGAAAATGGGAGGAAGGAAAAGAAAAGGAATGATAATTTTTTTCCTGTTATACCTTTTTACATATTACATAAATCTCTCTACAGACCTATGCTTAGAAATTTCTGAATTACATCTTTCTTTCCAACTCAACATCCCCAGAAAACACCAACCAAAATGAAAACCAAGCAATCTGAAAAAAGCCAAAACCCAAATTGCAAAGCACCAGGACTTCAGGGAAGAAGACAAGGGTTGTTGACTTATTATGTCTTTCTTTTCTTCATGGACTGTGAGAACAAGCTGAGGCACGTTAGACAAGGACTTGGAAAGAATGTCTTGCTAGTCTGAAAATCCTGCCAATTCCATAGAGCTGAGAACTTATTCAGTGCATAACCTTATCCAACACAGCCTCTTCCCTTGCTGGATGCATCAAAAGACAGAAGGAGGGCAGAAGACCTGGCACACGTCAGGCACTACCGATCTCCTGGTTGGCACTCTCTCTCTTAAAAGATGCATTACACTTCACTGCATGTGCAAAGTTAAGCACCAGCACTATGTTTTACAGTGCAAACTGATTTGTTTAATTCTAAACAAGAATCAGATCCCTTGTCTGAGATCCAAAGATTGAGAGCACCAAAATTTGATGGGATTCATTTAGCTTGTCAGAACTATGCTGAAGGCATATATATCAAATTCACCTGCATGTTAGATCCAAACTACTGTAACACCCAAACCGCGGTAGACTTCAGCAGGAGAGTGAGTTAATCTGGTAAGGTAAAATCTTAAGTTTTACTAAAACTTTTCCACGATACAATTTTATTTAAAAGCAGGAATGGGAACTTGCATACTACGAATCTCTCACTTTTTTCAGACCGTCCATTTGCAGCCTACACCTTAAGAAATATGCTTCCCAGACTACTTAACAATACAGGAACTAACAAATGACATCCACCAAAAATCCACATCACTTCAGGGATCCCTGCCACAAAACAACCTCTTGGTGCAGGGAGAGTGACAGCTCTGTTCTGCAGTGGTTTGGCCACAGTCTAACAGAGGCATTGCCCCGTTGAGAAGAAAAGTTCAGGCAAACACCTGGTAGTGAAGGAATTCCTGGATGTTAACAAGCTAAGACCACCTGTAGAAAGCCAAGCCAGATGGGAAAACAGCTTCTTTTTCACTCACAGCAAACATTTTCTAAAGACGCGGGTAGATTTATGGAATATATATACACTATCTTAAGCCACCACAAGCAGTCAAAACCGTAGGAGTATTTTCACACATCTGCTTTCTTATTTAGCTAACTTCATGGCAAAACCTTTATCAATATTAAAGAAATAAGACTTCATTTTCATAAACATTTTTACTCTCCTTCAGCTTGTTCCTAATTTCTACACATATCAAAGCAAAGTGCTTGCAGTACTGCAGTTTTTCATGTTGTTGGTCTTACAGCCTACTGTTGGTTCCTATGCCCTGAGGTTCAGAAGCAAAGCGATAGCAATTAGCTCCCATTTCCTTGGAAGAGCATTCTGTGCACCTGGTGGGAGAGATGTCTCTTAAATGGCTGCCCCAGGAAAGGGGGAAAGTCCAAGAATTAAAGTGCCTCCACAGCAATAACCATGCAAGCTGTTCCCTTGGCTCGTGCTTGCTCTTTGTTAGAAACGACCTTGCAAAGTGGCAAAGGCAGCAGGAGAACTCAAAGAAATGAAAACAGGCAAGGAAACAATGAAAAAGCAAGATGTTCTAGTAGATGGAATGAGAAGTGATCCTGAAGGTCCATGAAAAGCTATCTGATTTTTCTTTTTCCCTTCCCTCCCAGCTACCTAATTCTGTTAAAATTTACTGTAGGGTACAAAATTCAGTGCTAGGACATCAGTTTCCAAATTGTGATGTCTTTTGTCAGTGGATAATACACATTGAGTTTGCTATGGCAGGCACTGTGTATTAAAAGACACTCTTTTAGTGGATGCAGGTGTACCCCCATGAGGCAGCAGCACCCAGCCACAAGTAGCAAGATAGAGGCCTTAGTCTGCCTTTTCTTGCTGTAGAGAAATTTCCTAAGACTGATCCTTTTACTGATGATTTTACTGTTTTTAATGACCCACTGAAACTTGGAAGCATTTTCTCACAGCTGCCTCTGTTTCCAAAGCTGGATCACTTCTACTATCTCTAGTCCCTCACAAGGGGATGCAGACATTCACATGGCTGTGCCAGCCCCCTCGCTGTTTCACTGTATGTCACTGTAACTCTCTCACTTTTTCCAGTTACGAGGCCATGTGGATAAGAGGATTTGGATGAGCACATGCAACTACCCTCAAGGGTCAGTTGTTGCCTTGGAGAAGGCAGAGGTTTTCTGCAGGGTGGCTAAACTGCCTGCTGCTCCTTGTGTTCCTTGCTATTGTTCCTCACCATTACTACAATAATCCTCTCTGGCATCAGGATGCAATGCCCTACCAGAGAGCCAACAAACTAGCTTCCATTTGTCACAGGAAGAGGTTCTGGTCAGCTGGGGCACCTGGCACACCCAGATCCTGTCTTTGCAGTCAGTTGCAGATGGTCATGGCAGACACAGCCCTCCTGCAGGACGTGTGACCATGGCTTCTGCTCCAGCCAGCCTGTACTTACTGCTGCCTCACCCAAAGCACCAAGACAGACTGTCTCACAGTTTCTTATTTTCTGTTTTATTTTCCCATGATGCCTAAGAGGTCAGCCAGGCAAACGTAGCCAAATTTACCAAACCTGTACAAGACCAGTACTGTGGAGTATTGCATTTCTCCAAAACATGACTAAGGATAACACATTACTGTTTTTCTAACTTGGAAAAAAAAAAAGAATACTTCATGGTTTCTCTTGTTGAAGAGTTCTGCCATTTCCTTCTAGATAAGCAGACCCTCCTGAAGAAGCTGACTTCTAGTCTTAAGTCTGCAATGAGACAAATCCCTTGCCAGGCTTTCTAACATGCAATCAAATTTTTGTACTTAGAAGACCAGGAAAGAATACTAAAATAAGACACCCACCAGAAGTGAAGATTATTATTCCTTCATTTCTAACACAGCACAGTACGATATCCTCTGGAGACAACGACAACATGGTAGATGAGAACATACTCAGATTTGGGGGAATTTGCCTACTAGAATCCTTTAAGCTCTGCTTTTCCTTTAATATAATACTCTTCTGCAATTTTCAGACAATACTCAATCAGAAGAGCTGTGAGCACCAGTCAGAGCAGATAAAACAACAGCAATAGAGCCACGGGCTTTAGTGGGCAGAAAACGACAGTAAGTTTCCATTTAGAAAAGTACACATGAAAAACACACTTGAGAAGATAGGATTCCACATGTGGCTGGCTGTTTAGTGGGTGGGAGAAATCTAGTTTGAATGACAGATGCTCCCATGGTGCAGCAATACCAAAGAAGAACACAAGCTCAGCCCAGTTGTAGGCACAAGTCCATGAAGAAATGCATAATGGAGTACAGAAATAAAAACTGCCTGACCTTTGGACAGCTTTTAGTGTGAGCGCACTCTAAAGAATGAATTCAGTGCAGGACATAATGTTAGCTGTAAGAGTGACAAATTACAGCGAGTTAAGACAAGACCATCAGAACAGATTACAGCAAAGAAGAACTGATTTATACAGGAAAATTTATGTAATTAAATAATTATTAGCTTGGCTAGCAGAAACCAGTGGCAAGATAGGAAGATGAATCATTCTGGAAACACCTGAAATGGTGCTAACAATGAAAACAGATGATTTACACATGCCTCGGTCTGTAAAGTGCTGGTTTGGGATCAAGTTCTAGCAGAAAATTAAAATACTGAGACCTAAGCTGCTGCTTTGCAAGAGAATAGGAATGACACAGTGAAAAAAATGGTTTTGCAGGGGAAACAGTATTTTTGTCTATTTTGAAGCCCCAGTGTACTTATTCTTACAGGGAATAAGCAAGGAAGTACTGCTGTTACTCCCCATTTATATATGGCAGTAAAGCTGCAGGCAGACCTGATGAAGGTGACAGAGGCTGCTCTGGCAGAGGAGGTGAGCCAGCTATCATTAGCCTTGTGACAATGCCCTTCGGTGGGAAGGGACAACAAGGCAGAGCTTTGAGAAGGGATGGAAGCCCTCCTCCCATCATTTTCATATCCAGTTCCCTCCTCAAACATCACCTTGCATTTTTGGTCCCTACTTAACTTCTCAGTTATTTTACTCTTCCCCATCTTCATTGCTCCAAATTCCTAAAGCTTGGCACCATCTCCACAGCCTAGGATGGCTGTGGAGTTAGCTTCTTCTTGCTCAGATATCATTCTGTTGAGATCACATAGTGAGCTTTTTTAGGGAGGTTTTAATCACCTTCAAATATGGTAAGTTTTCCTATAACCACATGTGAACAGGACCTCAACTTCTCTCTGTCCCTGAAAGATGACACCTCAGATCACAGTACTGGTTCAGCCCCCCCGTACATGAGTGAGAGCACAGCACATGGAGCATCACCAGAACCCTCTGCAACTGGGAGACTACAAGATTATTTGGTGTTGTCCCTACATTACAGACTGAAGCAAACACTGCAAATGCAGTAAAACTGCATGTTTATCACCATTCCATTAAATAGGAAAAACAACGATTGCATGAAAACTTCATCAGATGTAGTATTCAACATACTGAGGCTATACAACACAAATACTTCTGATTCCACATTCTGCACTATTTCAGCCTTTCAGTCACACTCATGCTTAGTATGATTTTCTTCGAAAATTAGTTGCATTCTCTTAAAGTAGAAAATATATGGCTGACTTACTAGGCTTTGCATAAATATTCAGTGCATTTAGACATTTATCTTGGAGAGACTATTCCAGAAGAATTTTGCCTGTTGGAAAATCTATCCAGGGTTGGAAATATTTACAAAACTTCCTGGGAGATTCCAATGCAATATCTGAGAAAAAAATCAATGAGCTAATATATTCAGGAAGATGAGAGATTTCTTTTCCTTAGGTATTAAAATTCTTGCGCTATTCCAAGGACTCTAATGATGTTAGCATTTGCAAGTTACAAGTCTTCCTAATAAGGTGTATGTACTTCTGATTATCTTGCTCACTGTATATGGGACAAATAACGTCCCAGGTCGTAATTTCCATTTTTAATGGCTCCCCACAGACATGTTCCTTGACCATCTGCTCCCTGGACCCAATGGAAATGGATGTCTGCACCATGCCATACCTGCTGGGTGAGGCAGACATCTCTCCCTGGCTTCCTGGCACTGCGCTAGCCTCCCAAGAGAGGCATTTCTCCAGAAATTAATGACTGAGAAGAACTATTACAGAAAGCTATAAAATCATGAATAATACAGAGAAAGTGAAGGAGAAATGAATATTTATTATTTCTCATAAAACGAGATATGCAAGCAAATCAGTGCTATGCAGCTGGCTAAAACAAACAGAAGTAGAAAAAGGTATATTTTGAAGCTCCCTATCGCAATAGCACTAAAATCTAACATACAGATTGACCCCAAATGGAAGGAGGGAAATTCTTTGAAAGCATGTCCAACAGTACCCATAAAACCAATAATGAAAATACAGACTCTAGTTTGAGGAGCTCCCAATACTAATTCTCAGAAATGAGAATGATGTATCAAAGGCAGGCTGTTGTGTGCTTCCAACATTTCTGACCACAGCATGCTCCCACAGCCAGGGTGCTTACGTTCTGATCTATTTTTTTTTTTTTTGCAGAACACTGTGCTTCAAAATTATTATTATTTTTTAATTTTGAATTACTTAAAAAAAAAAAAAAAAGTTTACAGCTGTACTTCTGGAGATTTTAATTCCACCCCCTCTTAAAAAGAAACCCCACTCAGTCCTGAGAGGAGAAGGTTTTTACTGCGCAAATACAGAAATATCAATTAACAAAGAGAATCAGAGTATTTGACATGTTTTTGAGCAGCTTTACTAATAGTATTTCATTGATGTCCTCCCTTTGCAAGCATAGGACCAATACGAGCTATTAACTTAGTCACACAGGAACACACAAACTCCATCTTCTGTGCCTGAATTCACATCTGAATCCAATTCAAAGCTACATTCACGTTTCTTCTGCCTTATTTCATCTTAGATCTTCACTGCTTCTGGCTAGTTTCCCTCCTATGGGTCATCTTTCTCCTCTCATATCAACCTCTACCTTTACACAAACACAACCTTTACACAGATAAGAGAATGCCCTTTCTTATGCTGAAACCCTCTAAAATATAAATTTCCCAAGCCCAGATAACCCCTCCCCTGAGTTTTCAGCACACTAGTCCTATTTTGAATAAATCTGATCACTGGACACTTCAGCATACTGGGGAAAAACAGTGCAAAAAGTATTAATTTGGCAGAAAATATAATCATATAAATCTACTTGTCACTTGATGAAACATAAATTTTATTAAAGCTGAAGGTCCCATAGGCTTTTTACTAATACATGTACACAAATGAATCCACAGGGTGCTTATTGTAATTTAGGAATCTGAATTTTTCAATCAACAGTCAGGAATTGTTTCTGAGAAATAATTTTTAAATGTTAATTTAAAAAAAAATTACCACCTATTTCTATTTCTAAGTGAAAGTATAATCATATTTCAATCTTTTTAAAACAAAGATCAATGTTTCTTACAACCCTCCAAAGCATATTTTAGTTCAATGTATGGACCCATAAGACAAAGATGTGAGAACTCCAGATGATGTACTCCTGTTAACTGCAGATACTGCTAGGAAAGTATAAAAAAAAAGAAATACAGATGTTAGTGTTGCTAGAAAACGACTTTTTTTTTTTTTTTAATCTACTGATGACTCAAGACATAAGAGTAAAGAAGAGAATTTACTGCCATATTTTAGGAATGTCTTCAGATATGTTTATAGTAACTGTTATACTATGCTATAATGTTTTTCTTTCCTCTTTATTTTTAATAAAAATAAATACATTTTCAGCTTAACTCATACCTTAGATGTGGTGCTTACCACATTAGATAGTTATATAGTTATACATAATGTTCATTATAGTTAGAGTAGTTTAGTGGAAAGGGACCTGCAAAGATCATCGAGTTCAACTGCGTGAAGAATTCAGGGCTAAAGTATATTGCTGAAGGAAAGTCAGCAAACTTGCTGCAGGTTCTGCATCCAGCATCCAGATCACCGGTAAAATAATGAGCAGAAAATTTTCCTCACTCTGTTAAACTGATGTACCAGCAAGTAAAATCTATTGCTTTAAGTCAATTAAAGGATGCTTTCTTTAAATACATACATGTGTATGTCTACGTATATATACCTGCACACCCACACACATATATGCTTAAATATAAACATACATATATATGTGTGTGTGTATACATATATATTTCTATATACGCATATGGAACTATTGAACTTGCTCATTTTTAGGCTACCTTGATTTCCTATGAACTATTGTTCTGGCAGTGAACTTCCGTTCCTCTTTAGCTACTTAGTAGACTGGGACATGTGAGGAATTCTCACAAACCCTGAGGCTATCCTTGGTCATCAAAACTGTCACTAGCCCCACCCTGCCCCACAAACAAAAAACAAAAACATGCAAACAAACAAAAAAAAGCCAAGTACTCAAAAGCTTAGAATTATGAAAATTCCATTACAGTGTCACCTTCACACATTCCTGCCTGGGCCATATTACTGCTGGTATTATTTATGATACAATTATTTAAGCACTGGTAAACAGATCATGCAAACACACAATCAAGTCAGGAAGAAAATGCTAACGCACACTGTATTAGCACTGAATATATAGATGTAGATATTTGTCATTTGTAATACAACATAATGAAAGCTCATATTTACATATGACAAATATTACATATTTAAATATATATTTACATATTTGTTTAGTGCATGAGAACAAGTATAAAATCTTCAGCAATAAGACTCAGTGTGACACACTACCTCTCTTTTCTATAATATTCATCCAGAAATGGGTGAAAAGGGAAAATCAATTTTATATTCATAACAGAACCATAGAAATCTTCAGCTCTTTATACAGTGGTGAAAATTGGCTACAATTACTGTTTCTGTTCCAGTCTCTATCAGAATAGATATACCTGAAGAAGGTGCTGTGGGTCACTTCAAACAACTTGGTGCTTTTGTAGTAACAGAAACCAGTACTGAAAACATGCATTAACACTCCCTCTCTCATATATGGATATACAGGGAAAATAATTATTTAGGTATCTTAAATGCTCACATACTCCAAGCACAGAAGTGGTGAATGCTCACCTCTTCCTCTGCAGCACATGAACCAACACAACAAATGTGCTTGAAGAGATAGAAAAAATGTTTTCATCTTAAAACTGGCCAAGTAAAATCAATTCTGCATAGACCATGTTTGTAAGACACAGGGAAACTGAACGCCTGAGGGTTCAATCTATGAAATTATGCATGCTCAGACATACATCTCAGGTGGTAAAGTGGATCAGGCAGAGCTTACAGCAGGAGTGCTGCAATGCAGGTCCTGAAGCTCCATCCCCCTCTCTTTTTCCATGGGATCAGTGATTTTATTTTTATTTTTTTCAGATTGGCATCGAAAATCCATAGTTTTAATACTTCCCTGCAGTTCCTAGCCTACACCAGAGAGCAGTGGAAGTTTGTTCACAAAGTCAGCTAGGAGGGTTCCAGATTTCTGGTACTGGCATTCCAATTAAGGGCTCAAAAATGTCATCTGGTAGAGATGAGATGAGCAGAAGTTTGTGATAAAATAATTTATCTACTGAGTGTTGGACTAGATGATCTCTAGAGGTCTCTTCCAACCCCTACAATTCTGTGAATCTCCAGTTCTTTTCTCACAGAAAATCGAGGTTTTTTTTTCTCCAAATCAGAAAATAAGTCCTGAGAGGCCCTTTCCACGTGTAAAACCTGGCCCAGCTGAGGTCACTGGCAGCTTTCCCAAATCAACATCCACACAACTAGGTTTTCATCCTTTGTGTTTAGCCTGATCTGACAGTGGTAGTGAACAAGGGTCAGTTAGTGAACTGCACAACTGGGAGGATTAATGTTCCAGTCTGTAGAAGGCTTAATCTCCTAAACGCGAAATATAACTTTCTTTGAATATAAAATGCACTTCCAGATTGAAGAAAGAATCTGGATGTTTAATTACTGTAGCCTCAGTATTTTCATAGTTCACCAAGTGGCTGCAGCTGCAGCAAAAGTTTCAGAAGAACAAATGACCAAAAAGATGATGGATTATTGTAGTTAGCCCCGGGGTGTGTGCCACAACTGGGGAATGCTTTTGGGATGAATATCCACATATAGTTAGAAATTTGCAACAAAAAAAACAAAGCAAATAGCAATCCCTTGAAATGTATGTAAGAATATGGAAAGCTTTTCAAGAAAAAGGTATCAAGAATATCTCAATAGTTTTTCATCCTGAGGGGAAAAAAAATGAAATTTTGGTCAAGAATTTTAGTGAATTTAAAAAATAAGTAATTGTCGACCATTGTCAAAAGTTTTGTGCTGATCTTTCAGTATTTGTATAAATTCTTTCTATGGATAAAACATTTTGAAACAAAATCAAATTATTAAATGAACAAACCACAAGTGTCTTTACTTTCTGACAGTATTAAAAAATAGATGGTGCAATGAATTGACAAGCAACAAACGAGCAATAGAGTAATGGAGAAACTTGAAACATCTGGTTTAAACAGAGAAAAACCATCATCACCCATCCCTCTTCAGCCAAATTTGCTCATCAGTTAATTACTGAGGGAGAAAGAAGAACAAAATCTGAGATAAATGAAAAGGTGATAACTGAGAAGTCAGGGACTAGAACACAGTCTTTAGGTATTCTGGCTTCTTGGATCTTTCAAACTGTGGAGAATTTGTCCCAACAAATTAACACATCAAAGTTGGGGAAGATTTCAAACGTGAGTATTTAAAATCTGTAGATGTCCTACTACGTATTTCCAGAAAAAGGAGAGTAATATTTATAAAGTGGAAAATACATCCTCTGATCCCTGATTTTCTTTAGAAAGGCCGTTTTCTCCAAGCTCTGCAGTACTGACACTGTAATCATTAATACCAAGATTGATTTAAAAAACAAAATTTATTTTACTGTATCAAAATAAAACTTATACTCTAGAGAAACATTAGCTTGTTGGGAATTAAAACAATAAAAGATAAAAAATAGAGATTTGGGGAAAAAAAATCTTTTCAAGTATTCTTTCAAAATAATATTTTTTTTCTCATTTCTTTGAGCAAAAGGAATGAATCCTTAATTGCTGAGAGATTTCAAAAATCTCCTGATATATACTTCCTAATAAAAATGTGCAGAATCATTCTTAATGCAGATTTTGGCATTCAATAAAACAAAAGTATCAGTGAAAGAAGAGCAATGAATGGGAAAAGCAATAAATTCTCCCAAAGGCTACACTGAATGGGATTATCCATGCAAGATGTTTAATTAAGTTCTTTTATTAAGTAAATTTACTTTATTAAGTGAGCTGGTCACAGCTCCCAGAGTGGGCAGAGGGGAACAGCAGTGCCTGATATATCTGCCACATCTCTCTGGTGCTGCTGCACTGTCCAGCTGCCCCTGCAGGACTGTGCAACCCAAATTCACTAAGGCCACAATGAGACGGAATGGTACATGGGGAAGCTTTGGCAGCACTATGTATACAGAGCTTTGATAGTTGTATTAAAAGTGCTGCTAATGAAGGCTTCTTACTAGTTGTTCATTTTTTCTACAGCCAATAACAGTTGGCCACTGACGTAGCTACTTCCAAACAGTAATTTTCCTGAGCACCCGCTGTCCACTCCCTGCAGCTGAAAGACTTGCCAACCTCTGATCAATCAAAATCTGTCCACAGTACTACCTTTCATTATGGTTAAAACTATCATTTCTGAATTAAATATGGAATTAAAACTATTACATCTAATCTAATATTAACTACTACTGTTGAGAGCAAGCTGCTATTTTGACACAGATGCAGTTATGGGACAGTGGTAGGGAAGGGGCTGTAAATTCTGCAAAAGCCAAGACCAGAAACCAATCCTGAATGAGGCATCTGGAACAACCCCGACTTGACCAACCAGAATCACTCCTCAGTAATCCTCAGTGCAAAGGCACCAGCTGCTTTGGGCCCTACAAGTAACACTCAGGTTGGGTCTCATCTCTACAATCAAACACCAACAACATGGACAGGATAGAAGCAGCCCTGGCAGATCCCACACCTGCTGGCAGGTTTTCAAATTAGAAATAAAGGTTAATTCTGTTTGTTTGCCACATTACCAATAATAGCAACACAAAATAAATAAATAGATAGATTAAATAAATAAATAGATAAATGAATAGAATGTGTTGGGGTTTTTTTTTGTTTGCTTGTTTAATCAAGAACATCTTGACATACCTGCTCAGCTTTGAAGTTCTCCTGATAATACAAGTTAATATGGGACTAGAGAAAAATGCTACAAATTTCTCCTGTTGGTGAAATTACCTGGATCATTTTTTCAATCTTTGCTATCTTACACTACAATTAAAGCATGGATTGCAACATTTGCAGTGGAAAAAAATTAAGAGCAAATTAAAAAACAGCTGCAGATCTCAGCATTCAGGTGAAAACTCTCCTGTCTAGCACCTGAACACTCACTACTGGAATACAGTTGCAATTACCGCACCCACAATTCAGACAGAAAGGTAACTGAAAAAAAGCAGTCATGGTGTAACTAACAGATACGGCCTTCATGAATTTGGAAAGCCCAACTCTACCATTTTCACTAGCTCAAATTTATGAAAATTAAAAATGACATTCAAGTGTCATAAATGGGCAAAGCTGAGAAAAGCCTACTCGGATCTATCATTATTCATCAAACTGTCACTCTCTGCACGCTGCTCTCCCTTTCTGTCACTTTTCTGTTATTATGGGCGATTAGAGCCCTAGTACTCCAAACCGCTTCTGACTGTTCTGTGCAACAGGCTGGCGTGAAGCCTCTCTGCAAGGTTCCCTGAATCACAGTAAAAATAGCTGCACTGCATTTAGTTTAGACAGTTAATTGCACAGTATATCATTCATTGTGGCAGTTATTCATATTTATAATAGAGCCATTGATTACTGTAGCATATTTCAGATGAAAAATATTAGAAAGATAGAAAAAATACATTCTTCAAAACTCCCTCATCTTAAGACACTTCTCCCATTTTTCTAGATCTAACCAGGTCAGCAGTAGATGTCTACTACCTTGGATACCTTTCTGATACAGAATTAGAGGACGCATTTGCTCTCTAAAAAAAAGTGGGAAAATATATTTTTTCCAAAGAAAAGGTAATAACATAATGCTAATGCAAACGTATTCTAGCAGACCCAGGATTTACATTATTTACTATTTTACATTGGTAGGGAATAGGCTGATTTGATAAATAACACCATGAAAATATAAGCACTCTAAACTTCCCAGCCATTCAGCTACTGCAATTCATTTCAGTATTGTATGTGCAACTCTCTTCTTTAGCCTGGCACTTCAAGGAAGAGACCTCTGTGTTTCCAGTGCTTTTATCTTTGGTGCTCACCAGACCATTTGCTGTGTTTTCTATAGGCTTCCACATGGTATTAAGAAAGCCTGATCACAACAGCAGAAAATTAGCTTTGTGCAAAGGAAAATCAAGGATGACTTTCAGAATAAAGCTGGAACACAAAACTATTAGAAGGAATGAAGAACATGGTGAAGAACTAATTTCAAGACTACTGAAGACTTAAATCATACTACATATATCCACTACTACAACATTCATTGTGCAACAAAGCTCCCATGGTGCAGAATCACAGAATCAGAATGGTTTGGGTTGGAAGAGATCTTTAAGATCATCTCATTCCAACCCCCCTGCTATAGGCAGGGACACCTCCCTCTAGACCAGGTTGCTCAAAGCCCCGTCCAGCCTGGACTTGAATGCTTCCAGGGAGGGGGAATTCACAATCTCTTACCACACTCACAGTAAAGGATTTCTTCCTAACATCTAGTCTAAATCTACATTCTTAACAGTTTATAACCATTCCCCCTTGTCTTGTCACTGCATGACCTTCTAAAAAGTCCGACCCCAGTTTCAAATCAGATTTATTACCATACAAACCTAAACTAAAATAAAATTAATCATTCTAATTAGAAAAATTATCAATTCATTTAGACTGTTCTTAAAAGATATTTAAGGATATCTGCAGTTTCCTCAACATACAAGTTTATTCAAGCTTAGAAATGAACCTGAAAATTTACAACAAATAAAGACAAAAAATTATTCTGACATAAATAAAAATATGCAGGAAAATAAGTGAATATAAAATAATACAAATATATGTTAATTCATACAAATAGTAGAAGAAGAAATCAGCATTTTATTCTTTTCTGTAGTTTCAGCTGAGGAAGAACTCAGTCAAACATTGCTTAGGATTTAGAGATTTTTTTGTTTGGAAAAAACACTGACACAAAACACGTTCACTCAGCTACTGGAAAAGTACGTATTTCATCTAAATGAAAGCTGTTTTTTTTCCTTTTTCAATACCAGCTGCTTCCTGGAGTTTGCTGAAGGTCACTTTGTTTTTGTTTCATTTTTTAAATAGAAGACCACTGTCACTTTTCAATATTATCTCTTGAACACTCTAGCTTTAAAATCAATTAATAAACTTTTTTTTACATCCGCATCCTTATTAAGTGAAAAAATAATATCTCTGTTGGAGAAGTAGCCTGTTTAAGTTGCTATTTACAATTTTATCATTGATTAGAAAGATTTGTTTGCTTGTTTGTTAAAACAGGCAACTACTATTTGGGAAAGTTACTTCTAAACTTCTAGTTCATGCTACTTCACATCATCTAAATACAAAATGTATTTTAGCAAGTAGAGTGACACTCCACACCAGCTTTTCAAAATTACTACTGAACTACATGTGTATACAACAGCAGCAAGACCTCACAGATATAAGATTTAAAATCAACATTTTAAGAGATCAAGGGTTAATATACAATCTGAGACCTGCTAGGATTACAGATTTATGCCTAGCCATGTTGTACATGGATGAAAACAACACTCCTTTTAAAGAATTTGAAAGCTTCATAGCCCAGACATTTCACACTAACCTCTTTTCTAAAGAGGTTGGATTTAAGATGTCTGGTTAATGCCAGTAGAGATTGGAAACATGGATAGAAAAGGGAAAGTCATGAAACATCAGGCAGAGGCTGACGAAGGGTGTACAGTAATGCTCCTCCTGGTTTGGAGAAGCTTTCTACAATGTTTCTAGCAGCTGCCCAGTGCAGACCAGAACCATAGAAAAATAGATATTGTTTCTCCACCCTAAAATGAAGAAGGCAAATCAGTCATTTGTAGGCTGTGATCACAGGTTTGTTTTTTTTCCCCTTTTCATCTCCTAATGAAAAGGGCTTTTCATTTCACAGTTACCTTGTTGCTGCCTATCAGTCAGTTGTCAAACACTTGCATGAAACAAAGCATTTTTATTAAAACTCCCATTATTTTCTGTTATATTTCTGAAAAGTTGCCTTCCATAAATATCGTTCTCTAGAGGCAAATTTTACAATAGTTATCAAACTCAATTGCATGCAACTAAAAGCATAAAAGCAGGTGTTCCAACTACGAGAGGAGAAAATCCTACTATTATTATCACTTCCCTAACCCCCACCCCCCACCCCCCGCCTCCCCCCGCTTCTGCTTCTTCTTTTTAATTGCTTTATCTTAGCATCTCCCTTTCAAAATCATCTTCATGTTGGATGATACTAGAGGCCCATGGGAGTTTAGGTGCCCAAAGCTCCTGATGCTCAAACTACACTCAGCTGATACATCTTCTGAAAAGACACTGAAACTATATCTTAGTATGTAATGTAATAGTTAATATGACAGATCTGACGATCTGTCCAATACCTAAGTATCCATATACACCTAAGAATACAAGCGACTTGAAGAAGCAGTATTTTGTTTGGGCATTATTTTTTTCCAGCCATTTTCCCCTAGCAAACTAAGACTGACACAGGTCATGTAAATCCAAATAAATGACATGGGTAATAGTCTATTTTTTCAGTAAGGGATCAGCCGAAAATTAAACTACTTTTGATGCTGAGGGTTAATTTTGAAAGCCCCATCTTCTAGCAACCTCCAGACGAACAAAATGAAAGACTCAGCCTGATTTCAAGGCCTATAGGGCAAGGAAAAATGATTCTCTGATTTCACTCTCTTCATAAACATTCCTTATTTTATGGTAGAGAGAAGATAGAAAAGTCAAACTAGGCTATAATCCAATACAGCAGCAATGCCTGGTGGGATGCCCTTAACACGCTCCTAAGTGCCATGTAGCACCACATACTCATAAGGGAGAAGTGCATATAATCCTCAAAGGCTAAGGGCGGACTCTAACGAGAAGGAAAAGATAGGTATATTGAGATGTAAGTTTTGAAAAAGACAAGAGTCTAGAGGAATCCAGGCAATGGCCCTAAATTTCTTAGTTTACATCATTTACTTCTAAATATTCTCATACTATTTATTATTTGCTAACCTTATAAACACGTAGCCATAACATCCAAACACACTGGCAATAATATTAAAAGCCTAAGTTCCAAAAAGACCTCTTTAATCCACAACACAACAATGACATTTTTCAGGCAGATGCTGGCTAATGTACATTTGGAAGTCATCAAACTAGGAGAACACACAAGACAAGGAAAAGGACACAAAATCTTTCAAGTGATAAATACTTCAAATTTCTTCAAAGTTGATAGTACATGGGAAGTGGAAGATTAGACAAACGATGCTAGGATGATGGCTGAAAGCATACTAGGATTTGGAAAGAGGAGCTCTGAGAGCAAAATGGAACAAACCCCAGTAAGAACAACAGGGTGCTCACTACTTACTATCATGCTGCCCACAGCAACAACAGTAAAGAAACAGAAGCAGAGAAAAAGTGCTGGAGGACTGGGCAGATTATGGAGTTAAATATGTGCTCATGTAAGTAAAAACTAAGTGGGCTCAAGGAGTTGGCGTGTGCAGAATGAGGCAGCATTTGTGCTGGTAAAACCACAGTATGGATTAAATGGAATCAATTGATGTAAATAATCCTTTAGGGAGCAATTAGAAAGAAAAAGTTTTTGAGTAAAGCTGTGGTAATATTATAGATCATCAAAACTGACTACAAACACACAGTAAACTTTGTATTGTTACTAGAGAGACAAATCAGTATTTGTGTGCTTCTGGAAGATTACTTTCCAGGTGGAAAACTAGTTAACAGTGTTAATCCAGATATTTATTGATGTTATAGCCAAGAAATGTATTTGCCTTCTGTTGAAGTGACTTTGATGAAGAGCAGCCGTAGGAGGGAAAATATTCTTATGCAGAGCAATAACAAATTGCTTCACATAGACATGACACTTAGGAAACTAGAAAAAGGGAAAAATAGAAAGTATTCTGAAAATACCTGTAATTGAGATAAGAATTGCTGAAAGCTGAGCTACTAAAAATTTGGAAATTATATTGAAAGAAATGGTAGTGGTCACACTTACAAGGTGACCAGGAAAAGAATACCTTTTTCTTTTTTCCATACAGAACTAATGAAACATAGATAGAAGCATTTGTGTATTGTATATTGTGAAGTAGAAATGTCCACATTGATGTAGGAGAAAAATTTAGAGAAGAAATATTAGGGGAGCCGGGAACTGAAAGATCTCCAATCTAGTTTGCAAAGGAAATAATGTGACATTTTAAATGCAAAAAAATAACAACAACAACAAAAACAAAACAAACAAACAAAAAAAAAACACCCAGGCTTTCTTAAGACATTAACTTATCAGAATGGATGTTGTATGCCTAGAGAACAGAAAATTCAGTAAAATATATTTAGTAAAGAACTTGTTAAGAAACTACCAATGACTGAGTCTGGCTTCAGTAACGTGTGGCCTTCAAAGGAAAACAGAATCGGGAGAAAGATGGACAATATTCAACTGGGCAAAACATTCCAAAGTATTCTAATAATTGCCCTACAAAACAGACAAACAAACTCCACAGCATAAAAAGAGAAAGAAAAACAAAAAGACAACAAATCAGAAGGGAAAAAACCTACATTATGTCACTGTTACTTCAATAAAATTGAAAAGATTTAATAGAATTGAAAAATCACAGCTTTAGTAACTATGTGACACCCGTACACCAAGCAGGTCCTTTTCTCAATCATGTGTTTCCTGTTCCAGATCAGCAGACATTAAGCAGATAAAAACAGAATCACCAACAATTTCCCCTCCAATTTTCCTACTTTAAAAACACTGACCCTTGAATGCCATATCATGATAACCAGGCTACTCTGACATCGTTCTGTGTAAAGAACTGCGTATCCAACAGGAAGGTGGGAAATCTTAGGAGGAAATTGGAAAACCAATCAACAGAAAAGAAGCGAAGGGAAGCCAGAAAACTGTTGAAATTTCCCAAGATTATGAAACTAAGTCACAGATAGTTTCTCCAGCATTAAAGAGGTAAGGCTTACTTAGAAATAACAGCTGGCTCTTAAACACTCCTGGTACTGCAAAAATAGATTTGTGCCCTCCCTTCATTGCCCTATTTCTGTCTTTTTATAAAAGGGGAAAGCAGATCCAATGTTTTTTTTTTATTGTTATTACTCTGACCTCGATGGCTACAGTGGAGTCAAATCAGGCAGCCCACTGCCACTTCTGCCAGCTCTCCTTAAGTCTCACACAGTTAAAAGCATCAATAGTGGCACGCATAATGACAAGAAGTTAATATAAGGGCTAATTGAGACCATTTTCCCTCACAGGCCGTTTCACAACATTAATAGCACAGAAAACAGCCTTAATTAAATTTCCAGGATGCGTGAGCTATCAAAATCAGGTAGCTGGAACCTTTCTTCACACTTTTTAACCTCTCGCTACCTCTGGAGCCCAGAATAGCTGCTGTGCCAGGCAGGGCTGTGTCACTGCTTCCCTAGCAGAGACCTGGCCTGGCACCAGGCACCACCCTGCAGCAGCCACAGCCAGCTCAGTGAAGCGGGTTGCATTTCCTAAGCTTTACACAGCATGGAGCTAAGCAAATGACAGATTGTTAACTAGTTTTTCCAGGATACAGATATGGAAAGGTTTTGCTAAATGTAGATACCAACTACATGGAGTTTCAAGGCTTTCCGCAATATATTCCTCTCATTGAAACAAACTGGTTTCATTAACAAAAATAAACAAAACAAATAAAACCAAACAAGACAAATCTGCAGTTTTAATTGCTTATAAGTCTTATCCCACACTGCATCAATTTAAAAAGATTAAATCAGAAAAATTCATCTCACCAATTTATGTTTGAAAGAGAGGCTACTACAGTGTTGTAAGAAAAGTATTAACGATTTTGGAGGACTTGTGTGTGTGAGTAGGGTTTTATCAACATTATATAAAAAGAGATGTTCATTTTCCAGTTTTGGGAAACCAATTTTAACTGCCCCAGATTCTGGCACACTTTGCAGTGCTGATACATTTGTCAGAGCACACCTCAGGGGTGCGCATAGCCACGGCTTACCCTCAACACTTTCAGTGCCATTCTCAGACAATACCTCATGCCAGGTTCTAGTAAGAGCAAAGCTGAGGTGTGCTGATGGGGACAGGCACCCAGCTTATCTCGGAACCCATGTAACTACCCCCTACTAACCTCTCTCTTCCCTTGACAGCCCCCAGATTTCTCCTTCAGACAATATTGCTAAGTTTGTCCAGTGTCTGCTGCATGTAAATCGACACGTAAATAACAATGATCTATATAACATCACACATGGATAAACAAAGCTTGGTTGCTTATGAGCATGTTAGAAAGAAGCATAACCTTTATGCCTTCAAAACATCCTTCATCAAACAACCTTTCTGAAGATACAAAGTATGACTTGTTTTACTTTACTGACATGATGGGTCATTCTTGACTATAGTACAGATGGCCCCATCGCCTCTTTAAGTAATCAGGTTTTCCACTGACAAAAACTGAACATTTTAATGTGCTATTGTCCCATTATTTTCTTGTTATTTTTACTCTAGTTTAAGGGTATGACTATTATTCATAACCCCTACATATTCTCAAACTCCAAACAATCATAAATTATTTTGCTTTTAGAAAACAAATACAATAACAGTCCTGCTGTTTTCAGACAGCATATGATAATAGCTTCAACATTATAATGATCACTGGGCTTTTATTTCAGAAACAATAAGAGTCCTAAAACATTAACAGAACCAAGTGGAATTTTTCAGGAAACTTCAGACCCCAAGATAATTGTTTCACAGCAGAAAATGCAACCAAACTAAGCTACAATACTTCAAATACATTAAAAAATCTGTTTTCATGGGCTCAGCATCCAACTGAGATCCACTAGTTTTTATACATCAAGGCTATTGCTTTAAGAAACCCAAGGTCATCTCCTTCATACTCAGAGATCCTGAGTCTCTAATACAGCTCTCAATACAATTCTCAATACAATTGAGAAGTGCATATCATTGTAGCATTCAGAGACAGTACAGGCAAAACCAAGAATGACATCAGCTTACCTGCAGTGTGCTACAGGAATGCAGGACCTCCTTTCTTAACCATTACTTTTTAAAAATTTCTGTCTTTTCACAAAAGGAAGGTTATTGTTATATTTAATTACTTTCCTAAGAAAAACAAATTTCAGCTTTTCAATTATTTCCAGCAATATTAGAGGTAATTACACATGAATAACTCCGTAGTCACAATTTTAAAAAGTCTGGCACTAGAGTAAGTTCAGGTCCTTGAATCTAAATGTGACTAACAGTATACATATTACTTCAAGCTGCAAACTGAGTATTGACAAAATAAACACAACTTTTGTAATGGCTTTGAACTCTGGAACTGTATGCTGCAAATCAATGCTTTCTGTATCTAGCAGACCATCACTGGAGTATGTTTATCCTTAACAGTCAAGGTTACAGTGTCTCTCAAGTCTGTATTGCCTTCCAGAACTCAAGCTCCGTTACTTCAATCTCAAAATAACACCTATGAGAGGAGATACAGAAGGTCAAGCAACAGAACCAGCACTTGCTATTCATCACCAGAGTTCCAAACGACAGCAGTTTTCAGCACCAAGTCTGAGGTGTAACTTTAGCTGGAATCAGCTGTAACTAAATCCAAAAGAGATGAAAAAGGCAAAATAATAATAATAATAATAATAATTAATAAAAGCTTTGTTCTTTCTTTGTTTTTCAGTTAAAGAGCATGAAGGGAAAAAACTGAGAAACAATAACAAGTAGAACTAAGAAATATATGTATTTATATAGCTCATATTACTTCTGAAGGGCATAGGAAAAGCAGTGATTTCCAGAGATTTCAGTCATTTCTTGGAAGCTGCCCAGCTACTCGAAAGATAAAGCCACTCAGAGCTAAATGTGTCCTACAACCAGCTGGCTTTGTTGCATTCAGCAATAGGCCAAGGAAAAGGACCAGCTCCAATCTCACTCCATTCATATACCCAGTGTCTGTTGTGCACATGGGAAAGAAAGGAACTACAACAGACACAGAGTAGAACTGCATTCTCCTTTCTAGTTTTCCTGAATTTTAACATGTCACAATGATGCAGACATCACAGCTTCCCTGGGCAGCCAGGGCTCTACAGCAGCTGCAGGCAGATGTGCTTGCTCTGCCAGGTTCTGTGTACAACCCCACCAGCTCCTGACTTACAGCTGTATTTAGTTCTTCACTTGATTATTACTTCAGAACTTCCAAGTATATCCGAGGAGTTTGGCTATTTGTACACTAAGGATAGTTATAGCATATCAAAGCCCTCTCTACTTGCTCCAACTCCCAAAAAGATTGACAACCAGCCTCACCAAAAAATAACCACTCCTGTCACTAACTAATGCTGCCATTAACAGATCATGGATATCATTAAAAGGTATCTGAGAAACACCCTTCCTCATGCACTTCTTGCAGTACCAGGCTGTGCAAGTATAAATGAAATTATAAATGGGTCGGTATTACTACTCACACAAAAGCATCATTAAAGAAAGAGCAGTGATTCCCCAAGCCAAGCCGGGCTTGGTGTAGATGGGGCCTTCTCCCAAGCCTCTCAAATGGGGTCAAATTCTAATGAGAATGAGATTTATGAAAAGCCAACCCAGTTTTCCCTAAGGGTAATAAAGAATGGTTCTATAAAAACAAAGACTTCAAGCAAATCCTTCCTTCTTTAAAACCAATAAATAAATAATAGAAAGCTCATGTTCATTTTGGTGTTATACTAATTTCCTGTGGATAACTACAGGAGTCAGCAATACAGCGATATTACTATCAGTATGAGGGGTAGAACTGTGCTGCAGTCTGTGGTTCTCTGGATGTGAAAGAATCCCTCTTAAATCACTCTAAAAAAGGCAAAAGATTACATCCATCCATTTCATTTCTTCTCCATCAGGATATGTCTGGATAAGCAGCCAATATCTGCTTATCCAACAGATAAGACAACAGAAACATCGTGTGGGCAGAAACATATATGTACCTTATTGTTTTACTAGGTGATACCATCAACAGCAACAAGTAGGTTCAACTAACTAAAGGTGCATTGCTCATGTTCATATGTGCAGACTGTTCCCAGGATTACTAAGTACCCTCTACTCAATACCAAGTAGCCAGAAAAGCAACAATCAGCAAAGGAGAAATGAGACCATGTTTTCTTCATGAGTTGTTACAGTTTAGGAAAACACTTGACCGTATATAGATATATCACCCAGTAATTAATCTAACCCTAGCTTTGTTTTTAAGGTGAAACTCATGCCCTGCTGCTCAGCTGTTGGCAGTGAGGTGCTCTCACCCCAGCCTCCCAGTACAAATTCAGGAACAGCTCAGAGTGCCCCAGGAGCTCCCTGCGCTCCCCACCCTGCCTGTGGGGCACAGAACAAACCCAGCTCCAGCCACTGCTGCCCAGCACTGCAGAGAAAAATGCCTAGGTTACTCTCTCTTGCACTGAAGCTTGTGCCTGCATTGCCACACACCACTGGGTTTCCCCAGCTGCACAGAGTTTCAGTAAACAAGCTCCTGTAGAAGCACAGTCCCTGCCACAGCAGATGTGATCCCCAGCACCAGATCCTGTTCTCCCACCCAACCATTTTCACTAATGTCTATTACACAGCTAATCAGTAACTCCACACGCAATTCCAAGTGCCTTCTAAGAGACCTGGAGCTCTGTGGATAGATGTCCTATGCACAGTTGGTTCTCCCTAATGATGCACTTCTTCATGGAACGTGCCCAGTATTACTGAAAGCTCGTTAGCAGAAATGGGTCTCTGTCCATAGAGAGTACAGATTAAACATACTCTTGCGCATACTCTTCATGCTGTTTGCTCACTGGCTAAAGGACAAAGCTCCTGTTCATGGGACAATGCAGCATTAGGTGTGGAAATTTACAGTTAAAAAATACAAATAAGAGAGAGAGAGGCTGCTACAGACATCCAAATTTACAGGGGGGAGAAAACACATAGTGTGGTTCCGCCTGCAATCAGCTTAAGAAAACTGTAAGCAGTTGAGTAGAGACTGTTCTGTTCCTGCATGAATTATGAAGGTGGTAAATCCCCAATACCTTTAACAAAGTCAGAATTATATATATAATTAAACCAAATGTTAAAAAAAATTATAATAATAAAAAGGAGATCTATAAGGCTTATCTCTGTCTCATTCTCCCAGGACCCTCCCTAGCCAGTAACACTGGAACAGAGGAAACCATCACTGTATGGTCTGTGGAGGGAGGCAGAACACTTAGCACACATCTAACTGGTGTGGTCGTTTGGAGGAGATATGAGAAATCAAGCTATCACATGTTCAGTTTTCAATAATGAATGTATACGTATTTCAGTTCTCCCACCTCTATGCCTTACTTTTTTCCTAAATTATCTTGGGGATTGAAACGTGCACCAGATAATCAGGCTTGAAGGTGGTCACTCACATTTGTGCTGCAGGAGATGTAGAAACTGAAATGCCACCCTTTTAGAAGGAGACGGGTTTTTTCAAACATTGAGAGCAACTGAACGTAGGATGACATCGAGATCAGAGCTCCTTCTGATATTCTTAATGTCCTACAGCAAATATTTGGAATAAAGAGCCTGTGAGAGCTAAGGAAAACCTTCCATACCCACCCTGCAACAGAGGGTATGAGTTAGCAGAGCAGTGGGAACCTAAACATTTCTCCCTCTCTCCTATCTCAGTGACACGCAGTACTTTCAGAAAAAATAACTTCTCTGAAACCCGGTACTAATTCGTTAAAAGTAAATAAATAAAATTCACTCGTACACACTCGTTGACAAGTACATGCACGCAAAAGTGTGCACAGTAAAACGACCAAGCCGTGCTTTATCGAGCCAGGATGACCAGAACAGAGCAGCGTTTCCCCGCACGGCAGCAACTTTTTACCCTCGGGAATCACTCCGGGAAGGGCACTGCCCGCCGCACCCAGGGGCGGCAGAGCAGACGCTCGGCTTCGCCGCAGCCCCGGAGCGACCACCGCGGGGCGAAGGAACTTTCCGCGAGGACGGGCGGGCGCTCCGCACGGCCCCGCCTCGCCGCCCCCCTCCTCCCCCGGCCCTCGGCTCCGGCTCCCCCCCCCCCCCCCCCCCCGCCGCCGGCTGCGGAATGGGCGGCTCTGGCTGCGGGCGGCCGGCGGCTGGCACACGGCGGAGGCAGCCGCAGCCGGTGCGAGGAGCGAGCCCACCCTGCCGCTGAGGATGACGCGCGGGGCCCCGGTGCTGATCTCCCTCGTGCCGGCCGCGGACCGAGAGCAGCCGAGGAGCCGCGCGGGGCGGGAGCACGGTAAGCACGGCGACGCGCTGCCCGAGCGGAACCGCGCGGTCCCCGGCTATGCCGTTCAGCCCCGGGCGCATCCCGGACGGGACCCCCCCGGCGCTCCGGTCCCTCCGTTCGGCCCCGGTACGGCTTGAGGGTGGGTGAGAGGTTTGGGGTTGAGTTTAACGACGGCGGTTTCCCGACCCCGCCGCGGCTCCGTTTGTGTCACGCCGAGGCTTTCACCCAGCGGTTGGCTCCGGAGGGTGACAGCGGCGCGCCCCTCTCAGCCTAGGGCACAGCAAAGCGGGGTTCTCCCTCTGTGCCTGCAAGGAGGAGAGGGGTGCTTTGCACCTCCTCTGTGCTGGGAAAGCGCTGCAGCCGTGAGTGGCTTTTTTTCCTGCAAGAGCTTCATAAAGCCTTTTAAAAAACGCATTTACAAATTGCATCGGAAACCCACAGAGCGCTGTCCTGACGCTGCTGCTAAAATAAGGCGTCTCCATGTGAGGACGGGGCCGGGTCCCTGCGCTCGCACCACGGGGATGGCAGCCTGCAGGCAGCCCCCACACCCACAAGCAGGTGACTTGGGCACCAACACGTACGGGGGACGGCAGTGACGGACCCCTCCCCACAGTTACTGCCCCCCACGCAGTCTCTTAAATAGTTCAGAGGAAACAACGATTGTTTCAGAGAACCTCAAGCACTTGGTAGGGATCTGCAAGAAGAGGCAGAACTGCTTCAGCTGACTGCATGGACTCTACCTCTTTTTCTATACGGAATGTGGTACATTCCTCTCACTTGATAAAAGGAGGAAGCATTTACCAATATTATTTCTACCTATCTGAACAGTAACGGAGGCTTTGGCGAGGTTTTGTTTCTTTGTTTGTTTTGTTATTTTTTAACTCACCTTTTTTTTCCCTTAGGATTGGGTGCAATACCTGACAGTAAAGGTATCCCATTGTTTCCATGGCAAGTAACTCTACAATGCCATTCTGAGGACAGATCACTGTCTTTAAGCACTTGGTGCTCCTCATACTGTTTAGTTTTAAATTAGTAACTGTTTACCGCATGCAAGCTCTTCTTCACTCGCTGCTGTAGCACATGTCATAATCTCTGGGGTCTGAACAGCTATTTTTGACCCGTCTGGCTGATGTCTAGAATACAAAATTAACCTATTCACTATTTGGGTTTTTCTTCTCCTCTCTTCAGAGACATCATTATATTAGCAGTTTTCATCAGTATGCCTCCTTCTAGGTAGAATCTTGGTCCTATTAAGACAATCCACCATGATAACACTTTTTGTAACTTGGCAACAAGAGCTAAAAAAATCAGGTTCTAGCCATCACACATGCAAACCTTGTATCATGGTGCCCCATACTCAGCAAATTAAACCCTTGAGATAACCAATGCTCTGGACTTGTGGACAACTTGGTTGAATATCATTAGCCTTGCTTTATGATTGTTCTAATTACAGAAGTAAAAGACTGCAAGAAACAGCTGCAAAGTCAGCACATGTACAAAGAGCTGTCTGTAAAGCTGAAACATGCTTTAATTTGATACTAGTTTGTTGCTACGTGGGTTATTAAGGAAAAGTGTGGCTTTTAATACAACTTGGAAAAGAGGTCTGGATACAGTTTAGGTGTTATGGATTGCATGACTGTATGGAGCTCCAACTTACCTTTTTGAGAAGGTTCCTTTGTACCACAATATTTTTACTTAAGTAAACAAACAAGGACTTGCAATGCTGTTTTAGCTGTGAACAAGCTCTTGGCTCATTCATTTACTGGTGAGCTGGGAGCACATCAAGAGGAAAATAAGTAGTGCTGTCAACGCAGAGGTATTATTGCAGTGCTGCTATCTACTTCATTCCTGCTAGATGATCTACCAGCAGACTAACTGGGTGGTCAAGAGATGTAAGACAACAAGTAACTCCCTCCATAGGAATCTCAATAGAGAGCCTAAGATGCTGAGATCCTGAGATCCTCAAGGTCAGTGCTCTGACTGGGCCTAAAAAGGCTAAAGCATCCATGACCTAAATCCAAACCTGTAGCTGTCTGAGGTCAGGTGGCAGCTTTGATGAGTAGCAGGGGATGCCTCAGCTTTGAGAACCAAGCCTTTCCTCTGGCAGCTCACCATCACAGACTGAAGTGAGGAAGCAACAGCTTTACTTGCTGTGGTTAGATAAGTGGATTTAGTTCTACAACTGGTGTCATTCAGAAAAGATTAAGGTTCACCTGAGTTCTTCAGCTTAAAAATATCAGCTTAAGCAGAAGCTCCTTCACTTCAGTTCTCACTTATTTCTGTAAATTTCACTTGAAAGTAAATCCCTATTCAATGATGAAGACCTCTAAAATCTAAATCTTTATAAATCAGAAACCTATCAGCTCTTGATAGCAACTTCCAGGAAGGCACCTACTTCATCTCAGACACTTGATCAAGCATGCTTTCCTGCACGTAGCTGTACAAACACAGGCAAATTTTCATTCTCTACTGCAACCACCACACATTACTCCTTTCAGAGCATCCTGTTAATGGTCCTATGACTCAGGCAACTGTTGCACAGTTCACTGCATGTGAATTGAAAGGAGTCAAGATTACCTCCTCCTCATTGCACAGTACTCTGTTAAAAAGCAGTGTCTACAGGTAACATTTAAACAACAAAATGCTATCAGTTGAATAATACAAGGGTACTAATTTTTGAACGGTGAACATTTTGCACACTTGCTATTGCCTTCCAGCAACTACTTGTAACATGGTAACAAATGAAGTCAAAAACCAAGGTAAAATCTAATCAGTCCAAGGCACAAGTATTCATAGAGACGAAAATAAGACACTTAAGCTATGCAAAACAGGCATCCAGTCCTAATGATTAGACATTACATTTTGCTAGGACAGGGGTAGTGGCTTTAAACTAAAAGAGGGTAGCTTTAGACTAGATATAAAAAAGATGATGAGTGATGAAGCACTGGCATAGGATGCCCAGCGAAGCTGTGGGTGCCCCATCCCTGGAGACTCTCAAGGCCAGGTCAGATGGGCCCTGGGCAGTCTGAGCTGGTGGGTGGCAGCCCTGCGCAGGGCTGGGGGTTGGGACTGGGTGGGCTTTAAGGTCCCTTCCAATCCAAGTCATTCTTTGATTCTATTAGTTTATTGTTATTTTTATTTGATTAAAGAAGATCTACAATTAGGAATGAATGAGCGAATCAGCTGGAGGATTACTACTGCTTTCTTTGCCTTAAGCTTTAGTATTCCTCATCAAACCTGACCACACTGCTATCAGCATTTATACTCTGCTAGCATTTATGTCTTAGACTACATGCACCAGCAAAGAGCACAACCAACTGAACCATAAAGGCCTATGTAAGAAATGGGTTTAGAATGCAGTGTCAGAACATATATATATATATAAACATTTGCATATATCTATATTAACATATGCACTGCAATCACAGTTGAGTTTGAACAGACTTTGTTAAATTACTATAGGAACATTCTGTTTCTATTTGATTATTTTGTTGAGGCAAATTATTTTTCCATGAAAATCTGTATTGTTTATTTATTTCAAAGAGCATTATTTATGCCCTCTGAGATAAAACAGATTGTAGTTTCCAAGGTATAGTCCATTCTTACTTATGCAAACTAAGAACAAAGTTGTATTTACCAGAAAGTATCTTTTCCCGTACTTCTGAGCTTTGTCTTACAATTCAGACTTGTGGAAGCTGATGTCTTTCAACAACTGAGACACTGTAAAAATAATGTTTACTTCCTGTTATTAACATTTGAAAAGTCTCTTCACTCAATATCAGCTTACTTGTCTATTTTTCTGTGACTGTAAATCAAAATTTCCAAAATAAGGAAACTAAATACGCTAGGCACATATTCACTTCATTTTTGAGGCAACATGGTTATTGAGTTATTGCCTAGCTTAAGGATAGTACATTAAAGAAAATCTACACAGAGAAACTAAGTTCAAAAAGGGAAACCTAAGAGCTAAGAGTGCATTCCCTAGAGCACTACCAGTGGATGATACATCTTCAATTGATCTTTGATATAATATGAATTTTTGGCTATACTCAACCAGCTGCATGTAGCATTTTCTTCCTAATTCAACACATTAATTCCATGTGCTTTCATAAAATATGCTTATTCTGACTCTCGGCAACGTTGAGTAATATTTAGCCAAGTGATTCATAGGTTACAAAAGGGAAGGAACATAAGGGTTACACAGAGTAAAAACCATCCAGGAGCAGGTTTTACTAATACAACTACTGAAACATAGATACAAAAGGAAGTTTGGAGTCTGTATCAATGTGTGACTTGAAAGCACACAGCAAAGAACAGATCTGTGTACAGCAAAGGTACTGGAATTGTACAGGGGAAGACCAATGCATGAAGAAGTTACAAGGGCAAAAACAAAGTATGGTGGAAACAGCATGAGACATAATTCTAAAAGACTTCTTTCCACCTTCACAATGAAATAACTTAAGTTTTTTCTAGGTACCAGACATTACACACACATGAGCCTGTGTACTGCGCACATGTACATACAGGTACCTGACATCATAACAGTGCCAGGTACTAAAGCAGGAAAAAAAAAAATTCCTGAAACAGAAATACAATTGCAGCTTCACAAAGTATATCCGTCCAATTTTGAGGTACGCTTGCAGGCAGAAATCATAAACTTAAATAGGCATTCTCACATAAGAGAACGTGGAAGCTTAAAGCAGTCTATCCTGTCTTTAGCTCCTAAAGCAGCTACAAACTCTGCCTTGCTTACAAACATCCTCACAACTTCACCATAACCACTCCATTATATCTACTATAATGAATGAGAATATATGAAGTAGGTACCTAATGAGATGAGAAACCTTATAATTCAGATCTATGAAAGCATGTCTCTTCATTGGTGTTAACCAGCACGTAACAAACCTACTCATATGTTACTCTTGTGACTAGACTACAACTAGAGTTAAAATTTTGAACAATTATGAGTCTCGTAGCTGCTTTGATGGTTCTAGTTACACAAAATAGTATAGGTATATCTCTACCTCATTCCCTGAGGTCTTGCAACCAATGGACACAAAAAAGTAATGAGTGGACCAAAGAAAAGGCATCCCTTACTCTGCTTTTTTGTTCAGTCAAATCTTCCTTTTCTCTTCTTCCACATCCTCTCTATGATGATGAATCCAAACAAACTCCATTATACCAGTAGGTTCTCAGCTGAATTACCCCGTCTAGAAATCACCCTCTAAAACTCTATGTCACAGTAAAACTAACAGCTCCAGACACTGTTCTGCTCAGAAACAGTTCAAGTTTCTCTCCCAGGGACACCTCAGGGTACTAATCAGCAGAACACATCTCCCAGAGGGGCTCAGAACTCTTTTTTCTCCATCCACTGCCCTCAAGGAGTGAGGCAGAACAGACTTCTGAGTGTATAAAACATGAGGCAAAGACAACAGTCATCAGGAAATGCAGAAAACAGCTATTATGTGGGCTGCTTTCAAAGTAAGGTCTCATTTCATTATGTTGGCCTACAATGTCAGAGGCAGATGCTGATGGTAAGGCAGTAGAATAGGAACCTTCCCACAAATATTCCATTACATTTTGTTGCTGTGTGACAAGTGGCAGCAAAGGGGCAGTCTGATAAAATGGTGCCTGACATGGAAAGTGTGTGTGAAGCAAAGATACGTCATTGAATTCCTCCATGTGGAAAAAATGGCACCTATTGACATTCATCAACACTTGCTTCATGTTCTTGTAGACCAAACAATGGATGTGAGTACAGTGAGGCAGTAGGTGGTGCGTTTCAGCAATGGCAACCGTGTGTCAACTCCATTGGTACAGATTTTTATGAGCGCAGCACGTTCATGCCTTGCAAAAAAACACATAGCTAATGGTGGTGACTGTTGAAAAGCAGCATTTTTTAACTGCAAATTTGCTCTCTCAAATAGTGTTATTGTGCACTTTGTATCTGCTCTGGTTTCCATGGAATTAAATAGGAGGCATTACTTTGAAACAACCAAAATACATCATAGTTCTTAGCTTCACTGTAAAGAAAAGGAAGCAATACTGAAAAGCACGTACTTCTAAGAAAGCCAAGTAATTCTACATCTAGTTTCATCACCAGGGAAATGGAAGAAAAAGTTAATTGAAACAGCTATCTGTGGTCTGAAATATTAACCTGACAGCCATGTTTATCTTCTGTGAAACAGTTTTAATGATGCTGTTTATGCCTCTACATTTTTTCTCATTGTTTTGCTCACCACCCTCTGTTGCCACTAATATTATTACACTTCCAATATTATTAATAAAACAATTACTGAGCCTCTGCTGTTTAATGGGTTTGAAACCTCCAGAGTTGAAAATAATTAAGTTGGATATTTGTGCTTGCAATGAAGTTGGATATTTGATGAAAAAATAAAAAAACCCTAGCAAAGATCCGTAATAATGCCAAATGGGACAACTGAATAATCACATCCAACTTCTAGTGTACCACAACAATCATATAATTTCCATCCAATTTACCTGTGCCAAACCTAAAATCTTGTATCAATATGTCTACTGTTACAAAAATAGATTCAAATATTGAAAATGATAATACGAGCTGTCAATGCAGGCCATTTCAACTCCTGATCATGATAGAGAGGGATCATTCCTATCTGTCCCCAATGCATAACTCACACCAACCCACCCTGTTCTGGAATATATTCACTGCCTAAGCACGATAATTCGATCTAAAAAATGTATTTCTCAAAAAAAAAAAAAGAGAAACTTTGAAAAGTAAGGGAAAAGTGATGACTAAACATGAGCTTGGATTCTACACAGATGACTGGTACTTGTACCACTTGCTATCCTCCCAGAAAAGTTGTTAATAATTCCAGAATTCTTGAGGAGAACCTTAAAATCACTTTATTACACTTCTTTTGTTTTTGTGCCTGAATTATTTAATTTTTCTTCATCATACTGTTACTAAATATACTATAAAGGGAAAAAAGAAAACCTGCTATGTTTAACATTAACCAAAAGTTTATCAGTGCTGTACCTCAGAAGATAGATGTCAATGATAATTCTTTGTCTACTTTCTCCCAAATGGAGTGAAAAAAGGTTAGGAGCCAAATGCATATATACCACTATGGATTCCAAAAATGTAAAGACAACTTATATGCCACAGGAGAGCTCAGCAGCCCTGGCACAGCACTCCAGTAGGATTTAATGACAGAGAAAGTTCAGCTCCCTTAAGCAAGACCCTACAGTCCTTGAGCAGCCTGAACATAGCATTTGCAGCATTGCTTCTGCTAATGACTAAAATGTACACAAGTGAATGAAAAAGACATAGGTAGAGTGGATTGTCAAATGAGAGAAAGAAGTGGTAATAGAAAGAATGAAAAGGGGAAAAGAAAATAATTACAGAGGTCACAAAATAAACTGTCAAATAGAATTTGTAAGTGGTATTACAGATGTCCTCTCCCCCAAACGGGGCTGGCCTATTGTCCACCCATAGGTGGGTACTAAAATAAAAGTCTTGAGATGCAAACCTTCCTACAAGGCATCTGCACCTGCAGCCCTCTCATCTGCCAAAGAGCTGGGTTGGTTCTGGAGCAGACAGAGAAAAAAGACTATTCTCAATGTCATATTAGTATATAGCTACATTATTAATATCAATTTAACATCATTCATAGCTTTGTCAATTGTTCTGCAGCACTGCAGGACAAATGGGTTTTCTCTGTGACACTGAGATAGAGAAAATGAATTCCGAGCCTTCTGGTGAGCAGGTCAATATCCATAAAGTTGTTGTGTCAGATCATCAGAATGTACAGTGCCTTTTAGTGTCCCAGTGCTAGTATATGAGAGTGGGCATCCAGAAGTACCAGGGACAGGAGATTTGGTGGTACAAAAAGAAAAGACCTAGGAACAGTAACTAAAATGCTGAAAAGATGGTGCTAACATCTTGAAAATCTGTGGTCTGCTGAAGAAAAGAGTTAAAGAAGGGAAGAAGTGTGAATGCTGCTGCATCAGCAGTATAAAAACTGAAGAGATAAGTGGGGATTTGGGCTTCACCTGTAGGGACTCAGAGCCATGCTAAATCATGCCAACTTTTTTCCCTGAATACCTTTGATATTCCAGATCCATGCCCTCTATATGCTGGGTATCCTGCTGGGGGCAGGAAATTCTGTGATGTTACTGAGCACTTAAAGAAAGGAAAAAGTCCACAGAAAAACAACCAAATATGTATGATTTAACCTACTGTCAATCTATAGTTGCTATATGACAGCATTGTTTTCATCTTCAGGCCTGTGCTCACAGCAACTAATATCCCTTTCGTATACCATTACATATGTTTTGATATCCAGAAAATTGTTTCTCCACTTGAATTTCAGAAACAATTCATTTTCTGAGGTGAAAATGTAAGAATAACAAGACAGAGCAGAAATACCCCAGCTCATCCTCTTGTAAACAGGACAATTAGTAGTACAAACACTGAGCCCTCTTTCAAAAATCCACAAGCTCAACAGTGAGTACTGAAGCTGCTCAGAGGGTGGGTCCTAAATGAGTTTACTGCCATATTATCAATAACTGTTAAGACAGCATGCACTCCAAGTTGTTTCTCCAGAAAGATAGACTCACAAACCAATTTATAAAATGAAGCCTCTATCTTATTTTACAATTCTTAATCAATGAGGATAGTAGAGGTTTTTTCTTTCCATTTTTTCCCTCTCTTCATTCACTATTTTCATGGTTCTACTGACCAATTAAAAAAAAAAAAAACACAACACTTCTTTTTATATTAACCTGTATTCACAGTTATGATAAAAAATGCATGATATCTTTCTGATGTGTGGAAGCTCATTTAATAATTAAATAAATCTGATAGTTAAATTAATTTTCCCTATTTCCTTCAGCAGTAGATGCTCCCTAACCTGGGGGTTGTGACTTCAGCCTTGGGGAAGAGGAAGCTTGGTAACACATTTACTGGCTTAACACAGTGTGCTGCTGAGTTTGTGAGATCTGTGGGAGACCCATGCCCATGTCCTGTCCTGTGCTGAGCCCTGGAGCTTGCTGCATGATGGGCACAGTAACATTACGATGCCTTGCATGGGCTGGGGAAAGGCATTGGGAGGAATGAAATAAAGTTGCAGATGAGGAGAGGGTGAAAGAAGCAAGGACACAAAGTTGCAGATCCCCTACTCTGGAATGTGGACCCAGTCCCACAAGTGGTACCTCAGCTTACTGTGATCAGTCCCATATAATTATATTTATATAAATACAAGGCTTTCACTACCCAGCCCTCACCTCTCATCATTGCTACAGTCTGACTCTGCAAATTGCCATCTCTTGCCTAGGCCTCTGTGAATACAAATAGCTAAAAATGCCTGCAATAAGCCATGGAATTGACTCTAGGGTTTTAAAGGTCAATAATTTCTTTTTAAAAAATCAATATATTTGTAACAAGCTACTAGAAACTTCCAGACTAAAAGCATGCTTAAATGGACAATCCAATGGGGCACTTTTTCCAACCTGCATGAATTTTAACAATGCTCACACTTGTCAGTTTTCCAATTGTCATAGGGCCCTATACAAGGCATGAGGAATTCTGAAGATTAATTCTGCTCTTTTCTAGCAAGTCACCATTTCATCATTCCTTATTCACAGCTTATCACATACAATAGATGCTATTCAAGAGTGACTACTCAGGTGCATTGAAACAGGAAAAGCGTGTAAGCAATAGCAGAACAATGGCATTTCACTTTGGCACAGTGTTGTACAAAGTTGCCTTGAAAGGAAGGCTTGCTTTCTGTCTCCAGCTGTTGCAGCTAAGGTCGTCACTTTCTTTTTTCAAAAAGAATTGTCTGCAGCTTTTTTTTTTTTTTCCTGACTGAATTTAACCTCTCCTCCATTTGTATTAATGTCTGAATAAAAATCACTCACCTTTCCTAGAAACCATTTGGATAAGTAACTACAATGTGTTTAATTAACTATTTATATGCCTAAACTTTCACATTGTAATGACAGCTACTCAAGTTCATTCAAAACAAGCACGGTTGGAAAATGCTTTTGACTCTATGATTTGATTTCCCCTTGTGTTTCTACTGTGACCACAAGCAGCAATAATCCACAATTACCACTGCCTGAACAAAAAGATAAACCTTTAAGGAAAGGTTATTTCAGAGTATACCTCAAGAAACCTAGAAGAGCAGCAAGAAAATAGCTGTAAGCTTTGTCCTTGGTTAAGGTTTTCTGAAGCACCAAGGCAAGCCTCAGCAATTCCTTTGTAAAAGGGGCTCACAGAAAATAGGCTAGGAAGCCATGCAGGCCCCACAGGAAACTAGCTTCCTAAAATTAGGTCAGCACCAATATAAAATTAGATTCAGCATTCTGCTGACCCAACCAAAAGAAGGAGGAGCAATTTTTAATCGAGAATTCTTTATAGTAGCGTTCTATTGTGCTGGAAGTCACCAAGTATGGCCACATACTTGCCCAGCATTAGTTCCTCTGTCCTGCCAGGATCTGCTAGCACTCATCTGAAACTCAAGCACAGACAAGAGCTTAGAAATTAACTAAGAGGGCCCAAATGTTTTAAGTCAAAAGATTCAGTATTATTTAGACAAATAATTAAACTCTGCACTTAAAAGGCATTCAAGTGTTAGAGTTATTTACTGAAATTAATTTCTCAGTTAAATTACCAGGCAAAACTGCTTCAGGTTACTCCATGTAAACATTCAAAACACACCAGTGAAGTCAAGATTGCAATTACAACAAATGTGATGCATCAACATTGGAATACACTAAACAATGTTCTTTAACAGCAAGATCAATTCTAACCATTCTGTCTTACAACAAAGTGCCTCTGAGGATCAGGAACAGAAGTGGGTAGCAGGAAATGCTGCTCTCCAGTAATGAATGAACTGATCTTGACTTAAAGAGCCATCCAAGCAGAAAGACAAGAATGAGAAAGGAGAACCAGAAAGAAGTGCCTATAACAACACCCAGTACTTCTTTCTTATCATTTCAAGACCATTTCAAAATGTACTGCAAACTTGTTTGAACAACAGGATCTATTTGACTTGACGGGTTAAACTGTATGCCTACCCACTCCATGTCACTAAGGTCACCTACACTGCAGTACCTCTTTAGAGGTACTCCAGAAGTTTGGCAGGAAATCATTCAGCCTGAACCTACCAGAGACCCAGACAAGAAATTTGTGCCACTCCTTGAGCATCACACTATGCAGCAGAAAGCTCTGTCCAGAGTAAAAATATATGCATTATCTTTCTTGAGCCATCCAGTATTTGGTACACATTCATATATAATAAAGTCCCAAGCTCTCATTTATCTTCTGGGCTACTCAGCCAAGAAAAAATAACTAGGATGGAGACTTAACAGTATTGTGAAAACTGTTTACCTAGAGCTGTGAATTGCAGTGCTCATACAGCACACCAAAAAGTTTATGAACAGAGTGGGAAGCACTTACAAGACACCTAAAAGTGCATTTTAGTGATAAAGAAACATGCATCTTTTTATAACATAATCATCACTGACCAGGAACTTTGTTCCCATCCAGGCTTCTCCTGAGACACTGAGTTAAGGAGAACTTCATCACAGCCTGCCTTACCTTTTGAAATTTTACCTTAAAACAATCCAGATGAATAATAAGTTACTTTCCTTTGGGTTTTCCAGGGGTCGTATAGCAGTCACTTGCAACAGTGATGCTGCTTCATCCAAAAATCACTTTTAATTTGTTGCAACAAAATTATTGCGCAGGCTAATAACCTGGTGCACTCCAAAAGAGTCTCTGTGAAACCAAGAGCAAGCACTTCCTTGTAGAAAGGACCCTGAGTGACAGCATGTGCCACAGCCAATTCATACACACAGCAGAACTCCCAGGAATATCATCATCATCATATGTATGTGCAGTTATTGCACATGTGGCAGTCTTAATTAGTAATGAACTGCTAATATGCATGCTGTTTTGTGACAGACTGCTGTGAAGCATATTGTTCTCAGATGCACTGGGGATCTCAAGTGCCAGTTGTGCTTATTTTCCAAAACTTCTTGGATGAAGAGTTGCCAATCTTCACACAGCACTTTGTGGCTGATTAATTTTATAGATTGTCCTAACTTTCTGACTTGCCAAATTCAGTATCAGTTTTAATCAAGTCTAGTTGCTAGATAATTTGAAGACACAGGGTGCCACTTCATTGGTTTCCATAGACTGCTTGCTCTCCCTATATATAAATAGTTGAGAGAATCACAGAATTGTAGGAATAGGAAGTGACCTCTGAAGATCAAGGCAAACATCTCCTCTAAAGCAGGTTCCCTAAAATAGGTTACTTAGGAAAGCGTCAGGGTGGGTTTTGGATATCTCCAGAGAAGAAAACTCCACAGCTTCTCCAAGCAGCCTGTTCCAGTGCTTTGTCACCCTTAAGGTAAAGAAGTTTTACCACATGTTGAGATGGAACTTTCTGTATATCAGTTTGTGCCCATTGCTGGGCACCAATGAAAAAAAAAAAAAAAAGGCCTTATCTAGCATTGACAAAGTCACCTCTCAGCCTCCTTTTGTCCAAGCAGAACACTCCCAGATCTCTCAACCTTTCCTTGTAAGGGAGATTGCTCTAAGCCCCCAGTCATCTTCGTGGGCCTCTGCTGGACTCCCTCCAGAAGTTTCCAGTCTTGATCTGGGGAGCCCAGAAGTGGAAACAGTACTCGAGGTACAGCCTCACAGGTACACAGTAGAGGATGAGAAAAGACCCTTGACCTGCTGGCCACATTTTTCTTTAATGCACTCCAGGGTACCATTGGCCTTCTTGGCCATAAAGGCTCACTGCTGGCTCACGACCAACCCACCATCCACCCAGGTACTTCTCCACAGAGTTCCTCTCCAGCAGGTCAGCCCCCTAACCTGTACTGATGCATGTGGTTAATCCTCCCCAGGTGTAGTCTCCACCCTTGCCCTTCTTGAGCCGCATGTACCTTTCCACTCAACTCTCCAGCCTGTCCAGGTTTTGCTGAATGGCACACCCATTCTTTTGCAGATGAGAGGACCAATATAAGCTTTTAATTGTAAATCTCATCGCTTCATACAAACTAATTCAAGATGACTACAGCTAATACAGAAAACTGATATATCTATATAACCAGATTAATAAATACTTGTGTATATGTATACCTATATATAAAAAATTTGCAACATTCCAGAAATTAGAAAAAGTCCAAATTGAATAATAACTTGTAATAACTGAAGTATAACATGAAATTCAATTATGACGAACTCCAGTCTTACTTGCCACATAGACTAATAACTGGATTCCAGAGAACCACAAACAATTCAGTTCCACAAGCTAACAGGAAATATTGCAAAAGATGTGCATATTTTTGTATGATGAACTGCTGAACCCAATAAGGAAGGTTCTGCTTCAGTATCATGCTCGACACATAATGCTCTGTGGGGTCCTGGGTCTGCTCCCTTTCTATAGTCTCCAGTCATCTGTAATCTCATTGAGTAATTCAACAAAAGCAGTTTCTGCACCCCTGTTCACAGTATGCCAACACTAACTACAAGAATCTACTCAATCTCTGAATGTCATTCTCTGCAGGATGACTTCCTCTGGCTGTCTGATGCTGCATCTCTGTGCCCAGGCTCATTTGAAGGTGTCTATTTTTAAAATCTTTCAAAGTAACTACAGAAAAAGAATTCTTTAATGTCTGTTTTCAGAATAAAAAAATTATTCTCCCCACATTTATCTGCATGACAAGTTTGTAGATTCTTTCAACGTCAGGGCTGTAAAACCAGCAAGATAATAACCAAATGTGGCTACTCAGTTATTTGTTTTCTTTTTAAATGTTTGCTGTTTTTTTTCTTTTCCCCTCTCTCCTCAGTGGAATACTTTATGACCATAGAAACACACAGATTCTGAGTTTGGAGGTATTTTGGTTTTGTTTTTGAATTCGGCTGTCCACTGAGGACACACACACAAATTTTGAAAAAAACAAAACCAAACAGTTACAGACCAGGACAGTGGATGTTTTTTGCAGACCTAGAGACTATACAGCACGTAAATGAATGGTTTATTTCTACGGCTTAGGCTGGCTTTGCCAACTAGCTTGACTAACCAGCTGTATGACAAATTTGCCAGAATCACCTTCTGGCAAATCATAGCGGATGGGAAGTCCAGAAGGAGCACTGACAAGCTGTCACATCAGTGGTGTTTGACAGACACACAATGATAACATCTTCATCTACTATCTAGAAAACTGGAAGAAAAGGTACAAAAGTAAAAAAAAATAAAAAAAATAAAATCACAAAACCACACCATGACAGCTTTAGTGAACTTAACACTGGATATTCAATAGCAGTCTTGCAGTAAAACTTAAAAACTCAGAAAACCCTACAACTGCAATGGGCTTCCTAGTTGGTTGCTAAGTCCTATAAGAAAGAAAAAGGGAGAAGTCCTTGTGCTTATTAAAACCGACAGATACAGCTCATTAATGAGTATAGCACCTTCTGCAAAGTCAAAATTTCTGGGATTCTATGTCTTTCCTTAAACTGCCGTATACGAATCATGAATATTTTACACATCATGACAATCCTTAGAAACATTAGCTGATCTTTCCTGACAAGTCCCATGAAACACACAGCTCTGTGACTGAACTTAGTTTCAAAAAAAAAAAAAGTCCAAGTGATTGAACATTAATTAGCCTATTTTACATATCTCTAGGTAAATATAGATTTCACATTATTGAGGACAAGGAGTTTAGTGAGGAAGGACACAGAGGCAATGTGGGACACCAACAAGCCCCGGGCTCTGTCACACCGGAGACACCACACGTGCTCCTGTGTCCACCAACAATCCTCCAGCATCCCTACTCAGACCACCAGCAATAAGGCAGTGCTGATCTGCATGAGGATCTGAGGTCTCTTTTCATTTCCAGAAGCGATACTAGGGCCTACAGAAAGCTTTAAGATGGCACAATGGCCAATACAGTTTTCAAAGGTAGTAAGAATAAATAAATATTCAAGCAAAAAAAATCCTTAAATTCAGTGAATCATTCAGCTGTACCAGGTGGGAGAACACTTTTGGTGGATACAGAAAGAATGTATCTCCATTATGCCCTGAGCTACCACCCAGCCTTTGCATTCCTCGAGTGCTCTGACCCTCTGCACAGCCCCTCTGAGTCCTCACAGATGCTCAACCCCACGTCTCTGGAAACAGGAAAACAAATCCTATATTTTTAACTGGATTTTTTAAATTCTGATGCATTGATTTAAACTCCCTGAAGAACTGGAGCAAACTGAGTCCACTGCTTCCCAGGTGCAAACTTAGCCAGAAGCCACATTTCCCCACCAATTCTTCTACCAGTTCAACGACCTGCTCCTTTCCTTATACATGTGCTAGTCAGAGGGCCAGGGGACTTGTACTCAAATGTCACACATGCCAAGATTTTCAATGGGATGCTGTTTAGAAAGACTCACAAAAGACAAATAAAGCTATGAGTGATCTTTTGGGGCAGCTCCCAGAGACGCTGCAGACTGAGGACTAAGGTAGGGCTGCATGGGGCCAGCTTTGAGATCTGCCTGTTTTTTACTGATTTGTACTGTGTTTTACTGATTTGTACTGTGACCTCAGCAAAGGATTGTAAGCTCCAAGAGGCTTGACTCAGCACTTTCAAGTGGGGCTGTATGCCTTGCCTACATTTTTCTCTAAAAGCACAGCTACAAGTCTCCAGGTTAATGTGCGTTTGCCGGCTGTGTGCCTACAATGCTTGTGCTAGCTGCAATAAGCCAGTTCAGCACCCTGAGACCTGTCTAATCTGGAAGAAGTGGCTGGAAATCAAGCAAGTAGGAGCCTTACCTCTCAAACAGTTTAGATATTGTACCACTTTGCACTCACAGTTACCCTTCCAGTATCAGTATGGAAAAGGAAACAAAGAGAATAGCTTCAGTATGTTAAGGGAAAAGGCAGAAGAGCTGAAGCAGGCATTTGCAGATGTGAAGCTGGTGCTCATGTTCTCCCACTCGCCCACTTCTGTTTTCACCAAGGAGCTGTAGGTTTCCAGTTGCCACAGCGACCATATTAACAAATAGTAATGCAGGCTTTGCACAA
Organism: Cyrtonyx montezumae; assembly: GCF_038088225.1. NCBI lineage: Eukaryota > Metazoa > Chordata > Aves > Galliformes > Odontophoridae > Cyrtonyx > Cyrtonyx montezumae. The sequence goes on along the minus strand of NW_027072045.1, from coordinate 20,469,420 downwards.
ACATTGCGATTGTCAGAGCTGGGGGGAGTCCAACAGGTTTTTATTAGCATTTTGTTGCTATAATACACGCTCTCTTCTCCTTACTAGCAAACATAAATTCAACACTTCTTTTTCCTTATTGCATACTTCTCATTTTATAACACAGTTTTTGTTTAAGAGGATATACCTATATCAGAAGCTTCTAAATTTGATATACCTCATCTTTCGTGTCTGAGGAAGGCATCACATGACTGCAGTATTCTTTAAAAGGCACAAACTGATTTGCATTAATGCTTCTTTCCATGAGCTAGCTGGGGGACTATAAATACAGCTTCTGTCTTCAGGATTACTTAGCATTTTTGCTCAAAGGAGAAAGAAAAAAAAAGCAAAGAAAAAGATTGCCTGAGACAGATGGAAAGGAGGAGAGAATGTTCCATACACTGCCTAGAAATTAATGATTCTGTTGGTTCCTTCCAAACATAAAAGTTTTATAAAACTGAATTACACTAACTTCAACACCTGAACACTTATAATGCATGGTTTTCAAGGTTCATATGAATTTTTAAAATAAATTACTGATACTCCATAGGATTAAATATTAATTTTGGCCAATTTTTGTTTTAGAGAGAGCAGAATCTAATTTTAGCCAAACAGTAATAATAAAAGTGTTTTGCATTTCTATAGTCCCTTCAATCCCCATAGTGCCTTCAAAGCACTGCCAGTTAAAAGCACTAACTTGAAATATGGTCCCATCTTAAGTATAAAAAAACAAACACAACTAAGTTCTCATTCTCTAAGATGCAAGAGAAGTCTAGGACACGATAAGCCATACGAAGATTGTGGTTAACAAGAACTGCTGATTAACTATTCTCAACACCTAACATTTGTTCATCCTTATATCAGCATAGTAAGACATATGAGCTTTCCCAAATAATGTCATATAATTAGCAAAGAATTTATGGATCTGTTCAAATACAATATATTTGTACAGACACACACTGAAGAAAAAAATGACAAACAGCTTTGCCAGCTGAAGGCTTATTTTGCAGTCACATCTAATTTCTTCAGCAAAAGCAATGGCTTTACTCCTGTACTAAACTTGCTTTCCTCTTCACATAGGTATTGCACTAACTTGAGAAATGGCTTTCTTCCAAACTCTTAACTAGCACCAGAAAGTGCTCAACAGAAATGCACTCATGACAGCTGGCAGCCAATGTTTTAGACAGTTATAATTATGCATTCTCACTCAACTGTCCATTCCTGAGGAAGACGGTGAGATCTTGAGATAAACTTGCACAGAAGACTCTTATGGAAGGTAATTAAATTCAGTGAAGTTCTTTAACTTCTCTTCTTCCTTATTTTGTATCAAACAAACTTGCTTTACATTTAGCTGTAATGGACTAGCGTTATCTGGAAAGAGGCTAAGGTACTAATCTTTCTACATACAATATATTTTTACGCCTGCAATGAATCCTATCTCCATTGGGTGTCTTTCATCTGTATCTAGTTGGCTTGATAACCAAGCTACTGATACCCTCGCCTGCAGTTATTTTTGTCCACAATTCTCATTTTTAACAAATCTTACAAAATAAGGTGGAAACAGGCACTGCTAAAAAACTCAGTGGTTTCTCTTCCCTGGGTGGGAAGAGAAAGATAAGTGGGTTAGAAAGATCAGCTTTAGCATTTCACAATTTTATCAGCCAATAATCATTGCTAGAAAGCACCAAATACACCACAGATACAAGCTTCTTTCTTTGCAAACCATACCACCTAGCTAGGATAGGCAGCTGCTTATTTTACGTACTCTAAAGCTCTTAATACCTTTTTTGTGCCTACAGCAGGTAATGTCTTGAAGAGCCTGTACCAGCCTACCAGGTTCTCTATGATTTCTACAGTGAGTTCTCTTCCATTTTCTTGTAGTTATGCCTAAAACACTTATAGAACAGCTTCCATTTCAGAAATAGCTCACAAGCTTTATATACCATAGAGAGGACTCACTTTACCTACCCCAAGCAGACTGTGTGGTAGTTTGACAACTCTCAACACTGCCACAATGTACATTCTCAGAAATACTGCAGAAGAAGAAATATGTCCACCCAGCACTTCAGAAAGAATTCAAATAGATGAGCTACAACAACTAAGTTTGGGGCGATACTCAGAATCCTGAATTAAAATCTCCTGGGGCTGTAAAAGCTATCAAAGGAAAACAAAATGTCCATCACCTTATGCAGCGCTGGGTTTACTCCTTATGTTACATAGTGGATTTTTACAGACAAACATTCTTTACCAGCATTACTAAAATATTTTTTTGTAATTTTCTTTCTTCAAAGAAAGTGCCTTTTTTGTTTGTTTGATAAGACATGCAATTGGAAAAGTCTTTTTTTTTTTCATCCAGTGAAGAATGAGCATTCCCAGTGAAAACAGAGTAGGAACCAGAATAATCAGCCTCCCAGGTTAGAAGGGAGGAATAGGCAAGTCCCTATAACAACAACCTAGGAACTATTTTTGTCATATGCATTTCCTGTTTTGAGGAAAATCCTCTTGATAACATAAAAAGTGAGATTTTTCTCTTACTGGTGTCAATATACCGAATGGCTTCAGTTTAACAACACCTTCTCAGTTTTCTAGGAGCTATCCTAGATGCTGAATGATGTGACATGAGCCAAGTCGGTTTTGCAGGTAGTATGACTGAAGGTCCCCCCTCTTTCAAGGAATTACAAGGAAAATGTCTTAAATAATTGCTTACAGTAACAGGGAGGCCATATGCATTCAGCAAGAAAAGGGGCTTTCTGCAACCAAACATTCTTCTGTACTTGGCTGCTCATGTGCAGAATCACTGCTGCCAGAGTTAAAGCAAGACCAACACATTCAGATTTCCAGGGTTCAAGAACAGATTGTCATCTGTTGAGCAACTCTGCACCTTTGTCAGTATGAAAGCAAATTAAGCAAAACCACAAAACTACCGAAAGCCTGACCTGACATAAAGCTATTCTTCAGATGTACTATGCTGTCAGTATCACATAATGTTGCACTCTGCAGGTGCCCAAACAATCAGAGGCGCATCACCTGGTAAAATAACAGACCTGCCTTAATGTGGTCTTCTACCTTAATGTGTTCTACCCAAGCTCCTTCATTCTTTTGAAAACCACCATTTTGTCAAGATGGTAAAACAAGTGCAGGCACCCTCCCACATTGTTCCACAAAGATTTAGAGTGGAAGGCCTTCAAGTAAAAAAAGGAAAAAAAACACCAAAAACAACTGTCTTATGTGACTAATTACTAAATTGCCTGACCACTGCATCAAATTACATACATATGAGGTATCAGTTAATATAATCTTTTCTCTTTGATTAAGAAATACTGTTTTAATAATCAGGTAAATGCGCACATGATGCATCTCTGAGGAATTTTTATTGTGTGTGAGAAAGGTACCAGACGAATACAGCCATGCAAATTGAACCACTCCATTAAAACAGAGACAAGTACAGCATGGGTAGTAGGGCTGCAAGCTGCCTCCACAGCTTTCACAGCCAAATGACATTAATCACAGCCAGGAGGGGACAGATTTAAACGTAGGGTAGTACCATACATCTACAGACATGCAAAACGGCCTTCCTGAGTGACTCCCAGGGAATGCCAGCTGCATGATGGGGACAGCTGCCCACCAGCCAGCAGCCGGACCCACCAGATTACTAAACACAAGGAGTCAAACAACTGTCAGAGCAACACAGTTTCGCCATCCTAAGCAGAGAAAAAAAAAGATTCTTTACAACACTGCTCATCTTATGGGTTACTCTTCTGGTTCCTTATTTTAACAGACATCCCCTTGTTAACAGATGCTTTCAGTTTCATTGTTCCTTGATATTTCCTTGATATTCTTTGCATGAAACAAAACCTCACTGAATCGCATCAGCCCTAAACCTTACTACTAATGCTTGCTGACAAGAATGTTTAGAATATTACCCAACTTATTACTAATTTATACTTTTCTTATTTTCTACACCAAAAAACCAAACATACACATTATCAATATTTCTACCTATCTCAACCTACATAGAATACAAGACATTTTCAATAGGACTGCAATGATTGAAAAGCAAAAAAAAAAAAATAGCTTCCTTGTCATAGTGCTCTCTTACACATAGCAGGTATTTCTCTGATGGTTTAGAGATGGTTTTGGAGTTTTTTAAACATTGTTTGAAGGCCCTTACTGGAGACCACAAAAGATTCCAGTAACTTGGAAAAGTACAGTAGTGGAAATGGTCAGGAATGGCAGCCAGTAGTTTGGAGTGTACTTTCTCATGCAAACAAAGCTCTGCTGCAGATTACATGCACTATAATACTAAGAAGCATCCTGAAAATGGGAGAAAAGGATACTGAGACTACACAGCATGGCTGCAGTATTTGAATCACAATCTGAAGTGCTAGGTTCTATTTGCATCTGCATAACCTTGGACAGGATATTTTTAAGAAATTTCCCTCATTCATGGAGAAATGTGAAAAAACAAATGTCCTCATTGTCAATTAAGGCACTTGTTATTCAAGAGCATCTTTGTACTACTATCAAATAAAGCTCACTGCAGGCTTACTGTAGGTTCATCATGTAGCATAGAAGTAAACAGTAAAAAAAAAATATGCCTGACAAGTACTCAAATGCTTTCATTGCTTTCAGCTAAAATCAGGCACCATTGCACAACCATAAGCAAAAGCAGTTTGAGTCATTGGTCAAAAATGGGAGGATACATTAGTTCTCATTCAGGTCAGTCTGGATGACAGCACAGACGGACCAGCAGTCCAGAACGGCAGTATTATTGCAGCACCTCTGTGCAGGCAGCAGTGTTCTTCTGTGTTTGTTGTTGCTGTTCTCTAGTGCCTGCAAAATGCCAGATTATTTTAAAAGATTTTTATTTTTCTTTAATTTTTCATGCTTACTGTAAGTGACAAAAGGTAATTTGCACAACATGACACATAAGGTATGTGTAACAGCTGTGATCTTGGGGTAACCAGAACAGCCACGACTCTTGTTTTCTTAAAAACCTGGATGAGACCAGAATCTTAAAATGAGGAATAATCCTAAGATGGAGCCAGGTTCTTTACTGGTGGCACTAGATAGGAGAATGGGAGACAGCGGGTATAAGTCGAGGAAAATAAATGTCCAGAGCAAGCATGAACAATGTTTTTCACCACAAAGTTTAACAAGAAGTCAGACAGGTTGCTCAGAGACATTTAGCTATCTTCAGCCTTAGAGGTTTTGAGGAAAGATCAATAAATAATTGAGTCAAGGGGGAGGAAGAACGTATTAAAAGGAGAGGAATGCTTTACATGTGATTTTCAGATGTATATGAAGGCATATTAACTTAGCTTCCTCAATGCACAGAAGTTTCTGTTTGGAGAAGAAATGCCACCACATTTAAAAAGAAAATTATACCAACACTGCTTCTCATCAAAACTCCTACAGTACAATAACATCCCTACAAAGTAGAGCGTTTATGATGAATATGTTATGAAGATCACTTTTATTTCTCCTCAAAATAGTAATATTTCTAGAAAAAATGGAGAAATGTAAAGACTGAACTAAACACTAGCTGCCTTCTCTCTCTATCATCAAGAAACTAGGACAATTCCATCCTTTTCACTCAAATTTATTCTCGGTCCCTTACAATATTCATCGATGCTTGCTTCCACTTTCTCCTGCTACTTTAATCTCTCTCAGCCAGTGGGTAAAAAGCAAGTTACACATTCCCGACCTGAATGCAAAAATACCCTGCTGATCGCCATCTTCCTCTCTCTTGATGTCAGTGTTGTCAATTTTCTACCACCTTCACTGAGAAGTGGCCATGTGTACATGTCTGATTTCTTAATTACATCCACGAGTGAGTAGCAACTGCAACTAACCTCTTTTTCCAATATATATTTTTTTCCAGCATCTGTCTCATTTTTAGGCAGTGTTAGATATCAGAGAGATTAAACATTTTTCAATGCCAATGGTTATAAATGAGTGCATTTTTTTAAAATGCAGTTTATTTTATTTCACATTACCATACCCCTCATTTATTTACAAGAGGGAAAAGCCAAGCATGTTTTTCCACCCCTTGCCAATAAACTGACTGTTCCTTGGCTCAAGCTGTTCAGTATATTCCAGACTACAGCAAGGAAGTTATTTATCTTCAACAGTTTGGCAGCATTAAGCTGTGTTAAACAGATGCTGTCTTTTACACCCCAATCATAACTACTTATCACTGGTGGAATTAAAGACCTTTGTATGTTAGTTTTTCTTTGTTTCTGGAGATCAAGTTAAACATTAAAATATCTCATTCTTCTCCACATTCACGTTGTTTGCTAATTCCAGTAGAAAAACTTAGTTTAGCTCAGTTTGCAGCATTAGGATTTGCAAGTGGTTCTTTGAGTAGGTTCTTTATAACTCCAAGATTTCACAGATAAAAGCACAAATCCATCAAGCAGTACGTTTCAGTTCTCAACAAGAAGCAAATTCAGTCAGAGCTGTGAAAACTGCAAACAGGTAATGGAAATGTCAGGAACTTGTGAAGGAAATTATCACCATCAGCTAAGGTGTTTAGTTCATGGACAACTGACAGTGAAATAAATATCAGGCTCTCAGCTAATAAATTTCAGTCTCTTTGCATCATCAAGGGGCAATACTAAATCTATTATTCCTTCATAAATATTGTTCTACAATAAAAGCCAGATTCTAGAAGTACATGCAGTTAGATTTTATGCATGCACAACTCCTTCATCCATTCTTCAATTATGCAATCTCTCTATCACCTAGTTCACTGCTCCCTTTGCATCTATTCATACATGTTCATCAATTCATATAACTCTCAGAACAAAAAAATAATATAGGCATCCCGGAGTGGAACACAACAGCCAGAAAAGTGAAAATTATACTCAAGACAAGACAGTATGGATCTGTACAAGATGTGCAGAAATGCTGCTGCCCAGCTGAGCATCAAGCAGTACACACAGCAAGAAAGGATACATTCATTATCATGGTGAGGTAAAAATTTAAGCTAATATATAGATAAGAGAGAACTCAGTGTTTATGTAAGAAATTTATAGCGTAGATATCATTGAAAATGAAAGAATGGAACAAAAGGATAATCAGGAGATTAGGATCTATGGTGTTAATAGCCATGAGTATGGCATAACAGTAGACAAAAGAAACAATCAAAATACAAGCATTACTTAGATAGTGTTTAAAAAAAACAACAACCAAACACATAGTTGATCTCAAAAAAACTTCTATTGAAATAACTCTAGTGAAATCAGTGTGGTTCTGCAGAGAACACTTCAAATCTGTAGCAATAACTTTTTACAGTAGGATCCCCAGTAATACATCCTTTAATCTGAGCAAGAAGAGAATAAAATCAGAAGAGTCATCTCAGAAAAACAACCAATCAACAACAACAACAACAACAAGCCATGGGACTTTTCCAATACTTTCACACTAAATTTACTCAACAAAATAAGTCAAAAGTCAGACTACAGAGGAAAGAGTAATTAAGGTCAAAGAGCCTATTTACAACACCTGAAGAAAATCCACGGCCATGACAAAAATATTCCTGGTCCAGACATATAAATGCCTGGATGCATGCTGTAACATCCCACTAAAATATAGTGGAACTTTAAATGGTGATCAAGCAGATAAAGAAATAATGATGGATGAAACAAACTTTTAACAAATAATTGAGAAGTCACTTCAGCATTTAATAAAATATTTAATGAAATAAAATAGTTGCAAGCAATATTTTTTTTGTTTCAGACTGATGCATAATTTGTGCATTAAGGTCACAAGAAAACGTCCAATATGTGTATGTGTATGTGTGGGGTGCAATTACTGATTGAGTAGATGGCACCAGAGAACTGCATAGGGCAATTCAAGGCAAGTGAGCTCTGCAGTGAAAAAATAAAAATAAATACAAGCAACTGAACTGTAGAAGCTTGAGAAATGGGATTCAAAATCAGTTCCTGATTTCAACCATTAACATTTTAGCATTGCAATTTAGTGTAAGCCACTACTTTGTTTTTAAAGTGCCAATCATGTGGGTGGCATCGCCTTGGTTATTTCCTGCTATTACTTTAAAAATTTATGAACCTGTGTTGCGAGAATTATTTTTCATTTGTTGTCTACAACTTTTCTCCTAATGGTAGCTTTTTCTCTAGTGGTAGACAAAGTTTTTCTCTTTGAAACAGTAGGTAGTATTTACTAACCCTTTGTTTTCAACTGTCCTCTGTATATGTGTTTTAAAAGTAGAGACTATCTTGAATTAATATTTAGAAAAAACATTTAATGATAAGATTCAAACTGAAAGACACCAAAAATACTAATCAAAAGTCTTTCTGCTTGTAGGAGCACAACTTTTCCACTGATATCCTTTTTCTTGAAAACCTGGCAGAGGCACACTCATTTCCGTAATGATTCCCATCGGTGCTCTCATCTCTGACAGGGAGCTGACTTGTGTCCCTGTAGTACAGGGCAGTTTGCTATCAGAGACATTAGTTGGGCTTTGAAACCAAGCCCACCAAGGCACGCAGTTTCTCAGAGCACTGCCCACAGAAGATGAATTGTCTATCATGAGCTAAAAGCAGGTGAAGAACTTATCTGTGCATTCCTCTGCAGCCAGAAAGCAAATCCTATTGAACTGACCAGTGAGAGCTATTTAATTTCTCCTCAGAAGAGTCTGTTTTCAAATAGTTTCATTACTCACCTACCCCTGGGATCAGCACCTGACAGATAAGTATTGGTACTGCTCTAAAAATTACTCATGTATTTATTTTCCTATTGACTATTGTGTAACTTACTGTAAAAACTTCAGATATTACCCAGCTAGATCTATTTGCAAATCAATTAAATAGTTTATTATAACTATTTTTTTCCAAAATGAGGTTACTCAAAAATAGGAAAAACAGCTTGAAGATCTGATCTAGCTAGCTTTGCTATACCACTTTCAATTGTCTTTGTGGAGAACCAGAAAGAGATATGGTGCCAATAAACACATCCACCAAGAGAACACTACATGGAAAAATTACACTCAGCTAACAGCATAACTGCACATATAGTTGTTTTTTTTACTTGATATGATAAATATACAATAATATCATTGTAATCACAATTTGTGGCCATCTTGTCAGTGGTGAGCAGCTACACATAACAGACAGAAAAAGCTGTAATGAAGAACTGCACATGGCTGGCCTGAGAAAAGGCTTTGGAGAGCACACAGCCTGCAATCTCTCTTTTTCATCTTTCCACTTAAAGGAAGGCAGAATACTGATTCCTCTAGTAGACTTTTTCTTTTAATTATTAGTATTAGAGATGGAACTGATCAGTAAAGCCTGAAAAATGTCAAGTGTACTGGCAGACAGGGTTTATCATCAGCAATGCTTAATAATGTAGGCAGCACCTCTGTGCAGGTAGTCAGCTGTCATTGGAAAACAGAGACTCTACAGATGAAGGGACACAAATAGTGCTTTGACAGAGAGGTGCCATACCAAGGTTTTCTTCAAATGTTGCAGAACTATTCAAGAATGATTTAATGCCAGGCTTTTCATTACTTTTATTTAAATGTTGTTTCATGGAAACACAGCCTCCTTTTTTTTTTTTTTTATAGTTGTCAAATGTGTTATGAAAATAAGTGAAAATCTTGCTCCTACATGTTGAACTCTACAGTTCAGCATATGCAGTGTATTCCAACAAGATTTACTTGACAAAGAGACTTTCATTGTTGTTGCTTCCCCCCCCCCCCCAGTATTTATTCATACAGATCTTACTTAAAAATGCATCTGCATATTGTTAATTTTTCATGCAAAAATACATGCATGGGATACCTTTACAGATAACCTTTTAAATCCAAAACTAAAGGGCCCCCTACAGATTTTGCATGCCAAGGGCTTCACATCTGCAAACTTTACATTTAAATTATACCAACAGATATTTTTTGATGTCAGAAGAGGCTATGAATCCAGGACTTTAAAACTTGTGGTTGCACTTGAATACAGACGCTATTAAATTTCACAAAGTGAATCATGGGCCAAGTTTCTAGCAATCTGTTATCTCAGAAAGCTAACCTACAAAGAATTTATTCTTCTAAACAGCTCGTCTGCCTTACTGCCTGCAACTAAACCAGACTGTCCTCTCATCCTATCACACAACCATGCAAGCAGGATAAAAATTGCCTCATCATTGAGAATCAAGTAGAAAAATCAATTCCCATATTCAAGGAAATTGTAATTTGAGTAGACAATAAATCCATAGTATGTTGTCTACTGGTTATCAAAGCCCCAGAACACCTTCAAAACTGGAGGTCAATAGCCTAAATCAGACAGCGTCCTTGTTAGATTGCAATTTGCTTACCTCTCCTTCCTCTTATTCAGTTTTATATAAATCAGATTCTTCCCCTACATAAAGCTGCATTTGTTTTTTTAAATTGGCTTTTATCACTCTTTTCTGCCAGTTGCTCCCTAACCTAATTCAAGCCCTGTAATTCTCTAACAGTGCTCACATCACCCAGTACTCCATGAGGAATGGCAGCATTAGGAGTGCTGACTTACAAAGAACACCACATGGCTGCATATGTTCCTAAGTACCATGCAGTGTAACCCACCTCACCATTAGCCCAGATATCATAGTAATTAAAAGTTGAATACCATCCAGTACTATATACATAGCATACTGCCAAAATTCCCCAACATTTAGAGACCCTAATTTTATTTGTAATTTTATGAAAATAAACTTAAGAACGATGACAACATACAAAAATATTACCCAGGACATTCATATATAGACAGAAATATGCATGGATCTTCTTCCGTACTCCATCTCATCAGCTTAGTCAATTTTGGATTTCCTCTTCTAGTGATAGTACAAAGGAATATTCTTGAAGGTGCATTTATTTTTAGTTACTTTTTACATATTCAGTTCCAATTTTCTTTCTGTAACATCGCCAATACTTCAGAAAGTTATAACCACAAGTATGAACACGAGAAAAAAAATGTAACTGCACAAAAGTTTGTGCTAAACAAACCCCAAAAAGTTACGTTCCCTACAAAAACAACCTCATTTAAATGTTTAAAAGCACATTCAAATAAATACTTCTATATTTCTCCCTTAGTTCTGGAAACATAGAAGACATATCATCCACAACTCTCAGTCAAGTGTCTTCGTGACCATCAAATTAAATTGCAAACACTAAAAAATAAGATTTTGTACAGCAGCACAGAGATCTGTCAAAAGCGCTATACACTAGTTAAGTATTTTTTCTTTACCCTTACAAAAGTCAAGGCACATTGTCTCTACATGCTCTACAGAAAATATTATTATCTTTATTGATTATCAGTACATCTACTTGAAGATTAAATTACTAAATGTTTTTTCTTCATTACAGATCATTCTTATCTTCAACAGACAATAAACAGCCTCAATAGATGTCAAGAAGGATATGCTTACAATAATGGGCAGTATAGTCTCTGTGTCTCTCTCAAGACATGAAACATACTGTCCATCTACAGAGTGATTGCAGTTAACATACAGTCATGTAACTATGCACACCCTTCACTATACATTAAAACTACGCTTTTAATGCCTTCCTAGGCTATGTGTTTGGACACAAGTACAGCAAAGGACTAATGACAATTCATTTTCAGTTTTACTGCTTATTTCAGCTATACTCATCACACACAAAGTAGCAAATCAAATGCAAGAAGGATATTCAGACAAGAGGATAATAAATAAATTTAACACATCTTAGTAGTAGTAATGATGAGCTTACTCTTTCTAGCATTGGGGCATCTTCTCACGAAAGATAGTTTTAATTGCTTACCTCCCAAAAACCCCTTTTGGTGTTAAAGACATACTCATCATAACACAACCATAATATGTTTATGCTTGATCTCGTGTATAACTGAAGGCCCTAGGTCACACCAGCCTTATTATCACTGTCATTATCTCAGTGAGTAATTGCACTTGGAACCTTCTTGTTGATTGCTATGGAAATGTGAAGCAAGTCTTCAAAACAAAAAGCTACTTGTTCAAGGAAATGTAAGACAACAGGAAAAGAGTAAAAAATTAGAGCTTAGGAGAGCAAGTTCTTTCCGTGTTATGGTAGGGTCACTTATCCTGAGTCCTTGTCATGAAGTGGGAGTAGATAAAGGGCAGCCCGAAAGCCTTTGTCTTAACTTGACTAAATCAGCATGTACTTCTCTAAGTCCACAGAAGAGTATTGCTTCTATTTTGAAGTTTTCTTTTCTGTTATGGGAGCTTGGAGCCTGCACAATCTGATCAGTTCAGCAGTAAAGATACAGAAGACAGGAATGTCTTTCTTAAAAATATATTAATTAAATAATTTCCTATTAATTCAGCATCTCCAGCTAAGTTACCATAATCACAACCTTCACGCAGGCCTCCTTTATTTATGCAGCAAAGTGAAGAAAAAAAAAACAACAAAAAAAAAAACAATGCACTCAAGCCCAAGTAATATTAAACAGAAATAAATACTACATCTTCTGCTAAGGCACCAATCTCCTTGCATGAAATGGGTACATGCAAGAATTACCATGATCTTTTTATCAAAAGTTTTCAAAAGAAGGAAGAAACTCAATAGAGCTACACCCTGGCATCCTCTGCCTTTGGAATCAACACTGCTAATGCCATTGGTTACACTGGTTTTTGTTGTTTTCTTTTTTTCCTTTGATGACTCAGTGAAAAAGCAAACAAAAGCATGCAGGAGAGAAGTCATCATAATACATGTTGCTCAGATACTGTGATAACAGAAACCAGATAATTGTCTTGGGTAGATTAGTTTGCCCAGACAGCAAATAATATTCAGGCTAAAAGATGGAAAGAAGTAATTAATGGGAATATTAACTGAATAGAAAAATAACTATTTCTTCCTTCAAGCTGAAAACAGAATTTAATCATTTATTCAAGAGCACAAATCTGCTGAGAGAAAAAAGACAGTATAAAATTCCCAGTGTTAGTACAGACATTTGGCTAAGCAGTGCTCACAGTACAGTCTAAAACTGCAATAACAAAAAAAAGAAAAGGAGCTTTTCAGATCACAGTCCACATGTGTAGAAGAAATAATGTGAGCTTCATGGCTTGTGGCAAGAGCATGACAGTAACCAAGACAACAGCACAAATGCTTTCTGCAAATTTCTCTTGTTAGAGCATACAGAACACAGATAACAGTCAATTATTTGCTCCATATAAAGCCCAGTTATCTATATAAGCCTAAGATCTTATTTAGACCAAAGCTTTGAACACAACTAATCAACATTAACTCTTGCATTTATCCTGCTTAGTTTAACAGGTACACGGTCAGGGGTTCAAATTAGGGAGGAAACAAAAGTCTCACAACAAAGCATACACAAATCCTCTGTTTCCTGTGACAAACCAGACAGCATAGGAGTACCCATACAAGGATGAGCCTCTATAAGTAAGATGACCTACTCGTAATAATGGTCTGCTGAACTATAGCATTCATTTTCAACAGCAGGCACATTTCAGCATACTTGCCCACTCCCCTGTACTTCTGTTAGATCTAAACATAGAATTGTACGCTCCAAGTCTACAGTCTTGCATTTGAAATTGGATGCTTTTTTTTTTTATAGGAAATGAAAGAACAACTATTTCATATTAACCAGTCTTGAACTCTATCAACTTCAGCACAATGTGAATACATTCCTGAAATTTGAAATAGGTGCCATTAAATTTCAGAGCTTCTCTGCTCTTATTGCTTTCTAGTCAGTTGAATGCTTATCTGTACAAAACCTTGTGAGTTATGTTCATCATTACTTTCAGGTTCATGGCTGCTCCAGCATCCCTGACAGGATCAGAATGACCTCATTCTTCACGTTCATTTGTTCTCCTCATAAATAAATTTCCCCGGTCACAAAAGTTCACTTCAAAGAGGTGTCCTCTTTTGCTAAGCACCATAACACGTCAGTCATCTGAATGTGTCATGGTCTCTAGTTGTGTACTTCATCACGGGCTGTCTTGGCACACACTTTTCCTCTGCACTTACCCACAGGTTTAATCCAAACATTACTAAAGCCAAAGGGCTTAAGAGAGCCTCTCTTTTCCCTTTCCAGCATCAATTATATCACTTCTACTTCGAAGAGTGAAGTTCTTGATACTAAAAAAATATCACATTAAGCATCCTAGCCACCAGTCATTATCAAATGCAAACTAATTCTTACCTTCTGAAAACATGAGTACTGCCTGGGATAGACATGAAAATATTCTCACACTTAAAAACCAGCAAAAACAAAAACCTGACATTAGTCTCTCTTATTTAGCTAGCTCCTGAGTCACTACAGAAAACATTTTTAAAAAGGCTACAAAACTCACCCTCACCAATACTTTACTTCATATGTGCTAAAAGAAGTCACAATAATTCCAAGACCTGGTCCTTTTCACTATAGGTTCCACATGTCATTCAGTTTTTGTGACACTGTGAACAGCAAGAACAAATACCAAAACTCCATCTCTTACGCAAAAATGTTTGTATCAGTATCAAATTACTGATGCCTTCTCATGATTATTTTTACAAAATTTCACAACTGTACTTTTTTGCAAGACTATTTTTTGTTATATGTGACATGTAAGCTAGCTACTTGATTGTTTTTGACATATCTTTCAGAAAAATTCTCAAACTTCTCAGAAACATCCATATTAGTCCAGTAGTTATTTTGGAAGAAATATTGTACTCATTTTTTGATGGTAAACAGAAGCAACAGTGCAGTTAACTAAACAGGCACAGAATATTTTGTGGAGGAAACACACATGCTGCCATTGTGACCATATGGCGGTACTTTTTGCCTCCTTTTGCTTACAAATCTAATGAACTTCTAAACAAAATTTTAGAGAGCTGGGTACTGAAAATTTGCTATAAATTCAATTACTGAAACTTTGAAAAGTCTAACAGTTGACTCAAAGAGATACCAATTAGTTATGAACAATTATAGGAGTTGATTGCATGCTGAAATAAAAATTGAGTTGATCTGTAATTTATCCAATATGCATTCTGCTTTTGGATTTACTTTTATCATTTTCACTCATATTATTCTTCTGCAATTGCAATAAAATCAAAAGGCCCAACCAGCAGACAAAATATTATGAGTTATCAGACTCATGTAGCTCGTCCTGAGAATTAAAACGGGCTAAGACTTTATCAGTACGCAACAAAGTTTCATAGGGAAATCATTTCAGTAAAGAGTAATTGATTCAGTAAAGAATCTAAAATACCCCTTAGTTTTGAGTGGTTGGAAATATTTTGTAAAAGGTCAAATCAATGTCCACTTTCATATCCGTTAAATAATTATAATAAACATAGAAATAATCCTAAAATATTTTAACAAAATGTATCTGGATGCATCTTGTAACTATTTAGCGAAGATCACTGTGTTAAACTACACCATTTTCAACTTTTGCATAGAATGCATAAAGACTGAGAATCACACGTGTAAGCACCTGCAAGACTACAAAAACAAAGTCAAATGTGAGGAAACACATGAAGAAATCCTTAAATCTTAGAAAATATATGTAAAATAATAGATAATATTGTATAAGAGAAGGATATGTTAATAAAACAGTCAGGTAGCGGACAGATACGTTATGACTTCTTTTGAAAAAAGCCAGCTCCCTCACAGTCACCAGTTTAGGAAAATAAAACCAATGAAGTACTCTATATAGGGGTGAAAAAAATGCAGGCAACTTGTTGGTAACTATTACAAGCTCTCTCTTCTTCTGGAGAAGAGGAGGCTCAGAGGAGACCTTATTGCACTCTACCACTTCCTGAAAGGGGGTTGTGGTGAGGAGGGGGTGGGCCTCTTCTCCCTGATAAATAATGACAGGACGAGAGGGAATGGCCACAAGTTGCGCCAGGGAAGATTTAGATTAGACCTGAGGAAACATTTTTTCTCTGAAAGAGTGGTCAGGCACTGGAATGGCCTGCCTAGGGAGGTGGTTGAGGCACCATCCCTAGCGCTGTTCAAGAAGCGTTTAGATGAGGTGCTAAAGGACTTAATTTAGTAGTTGGGTAGAGATAGTGATAGGAGGATGGTTGGACTAGATGATCTTATAGGTCCTTTCCAACCTTATGAACTTATGAAAAGAGCTGCATCCTTAAAAATGACATCACATGAGAATGATTAACATCACTGCAGAACAGAGCTGTGCCATACAGCAAAATACCAAGAAGCATAGGTCATTCTGAAATCAATGCCTCCTATTTATTTCCATGGAAGCCTATTGATAGAAAGAGCAACAAAAACCTATTTTTCAATATAGTCATCTCCATTTGCTAAGCATTTTGACCAGCAATAAACAAGAGCCTTCATGCCACACGCATAAGAGTCTGTGCCAATGGAGGTGACCCACTGCTGCTATTGCTTAAATACACCACCCACCAACCCCACCATCCTCACATCCATTGTTTGATCCACTGTTTCACAGCTGATATGATGATGTCATTGCGAGGAAAGTATTGTCCACACAATCCATTTTTATCAGCCTGAACAGATGGAAGTCAGAGAGCACCAAATCTGGACTATACAGTGGGTGTGACAATGTGCTCCATGGTTTTCAAACTGATAAGGGACTTGGTACTATAAAAAAGAATAACACTTGGTACTATAAACAGAATAACACAACCAGAACTTTTAAGAAGAATCTCTTGGCAAAATAATATCATTTTACGACATCTGTAAGTTCTCATAAACCCATGGTAATTATTTCATCCAACAATCCACCATATATTCTCTTCTGTATACATTTTCCCTCTCACATATTAACCTCTTGAATCAGTAACCCACCAGATTAACAGTTTAAAGCGCAGTGAGATGTATTATTTTATTGCTAACATTGCTGCTGCAACATTTTTATTTTTCAGTTGGCAATGGGCTGACAACTTCCTTTTCTTCCATCCTAGCTTTCCCTCCAATCTGCCACTCACCTATGACTCAAAAACAGACAGAAGTTTGCATATCAGTTATAGTATATGCACTGTGTAATCATTTGCCCTTCTCTGTTTCTATTGGCCAGTTGTCTACAATTGTCTGTCCCTTCCCAGCTGCTCACCCAAGTTTGTTTAGTTTTTAATGTCATTGTAGCTAATACTTGAAGGTTCATCACTCAACCAAGACTTGGACTTTCCATCAACTTTATCAAGAGGTTCTACCCTAGAAAAGAAAGCAGGTCTTTGACACCAAATGCCTCTTCTATTGATTACATCAGTAACAGGGCTGACAAGGCTACCCATGCTTAGCTCCAGCTTCTGCCTTGCTGAGGAACGCTGTGCACTGCTGCAGGATGCAAATGAAAAGTGCAGAGAAGCATATTGCCATAGAAATAATTACAAATGCCTTCATTTCTGATTCACACTACCACAGGTAGCTTCCAGCTTGCTGGGAATGACTCAAATGTTTATCTCCCAGTTGCAAATTATATCCCAATTATGTCTGGATTCAGATAGTAATCGTTTTCCTCATGATTTTCTCTCTTGATTAGAGTTTCAGAGCTCTTATTCCATGAAACTACTATCTTGATTTTTTATTTTGCTTTACTATTTTATTGTCTAAATAGGCCTGACAAAAAGTCATGTTTACAAATACAGACTGTAAAATAACATAACTCTTTAACCAAGTATATTTTGATACTAACAGGTATATAAACAAAGATTAGAATTTTTCAGAAGCGCTCCCACCTCTTCAGTTATTTCATGGATATTTACAATTTGACCTCCAAGAGAAATTATCATCCATTTTCATCATACACACTAACAGTGACACAACAGTACTCAGCTCTACTCACATCCATCAGCCTGCCAATGAACATTAAACCTTTTATTAAAACATAAGTTACTAAGTGCTACTTGTGTATTATCTGTTACTATCTTATGAAGTAAACTGCCACAAAACTAAAGCATGCTTATTGTATTTCCTCACCTAATATATTGCTACTTTATAGATCTTTCTGTGATGCACAAGCTCAGAGGGCACAAAAGATGAAATTTTAGTCTTCTTGTGTAGGGCAATGTCCCAAAATGAATGATACCCAAACAGTATAATCAAGATGAATAGTATATTTTTGGATGGATTATCCAGGTGGTATAAAGACACCCATTAGGAAGAGCTCATCTGTCACTGAAGGTCAAGGCCTGCCTCGAACTCCATACAGGAGGGATCTCTAATAAGAGATCCTTCCCCAGTGGTAGTCAGCCCATAAATGGGGTCTGGGAAAGATGGAGCCAGATTCCACCCCTTCCAGTCACACAGGTGAATTGCCTTCACCTGTGCTCCTGCAGCTGACTCAGTGCTCACCTCAGGTGATCAATCAGTGGTTCAGGCCATGACTCAACTGTTCCTATACATCTTGTATGGACCTGTCCAAAAGAATCCTCCTTTTTCAAGACCGTGAGATCTTACCTTTCTAATAGCTGTTATGTGTTCAAAATGTAACACTATCAAAATACCTTTGCTTACATTAATCCTATCTACTAAGTCTTGTGATGAGCAATTTCTAACAGAAGTCACTACAATATCTTACTATTAGCCTTTGGAAACCATTCCATCATTATTGTTGCTCATTTTTATTTTATTCTCTTTATTTTGTAATAATGACAACTGGAAAATGAATTTTAATACAGCAAAGCAAGAAAGACAATTTGAAGGCTAATCTCCATAGCAGATAGTAATGAGTAGCAGTACAATTTCACAACTTAACCTTGGTTATCTTGGTTATCAAGAAAAAATCAGACCTGTATTATGAGTTGCTAAGAAGAACATATTCACTCTGTCCTTTAGACAAGCTCTAGTAAGTTACATAGTTGATTAAAAAGTTCTCTAAGGAACAAAAAAATGACAGTTCTAAGTATGGTGGTCACCTTTACACAGAGGTCACCTTTACAAGATTACTGTGTAAATTTTGCATCTCAGTTTAACTCTATAACACTTCAAGTCAGATCCCTAGTGCTATTGAAGGAACGTGAATTGGAAGCACAATAGTTGTCATTAGGAAAGGAAGACGTGTGTTATTGATCTACTCAAGGCTTTCTCCTATCCTTTCACTGCCAAGCTGTCCTCTCTTAGAACACTACCCGTGATAAAATACTTATTCATTTAATTACTTTCATTAATAATGAACTTCAAGCTTCAAAACATGCTACAAAGACAAGAAACTAATTAGATATTGAGTTGTCTTTACCACATTCAGTTAATCCCCAACTGTTCCCCCATTCAATTATTTCAGAGAGTACATCTTTTCTTCATAGATGGAGCTACTATCCAATGCAAAATACCATCTCACTAGGACCCAGTAAAGTACAGTACATCATTTTATGGTAAGATATATAGGAGATCTCGAACTGAGACATGGCTCCAAGCCAAATTAGCAGGACAGGGAGATGGGAATGTTCTCAAGCAATTCCTCCAGTCTAAGTGAAAAGTACAGGGATAAGGGAAAATACTTAAATAATATGTGTTACCCTAGGAATTCTATAGGATCTACTGACATTTTTTCAGCATTCTGTATAACTCAGTGCTCTGACAGAAACAAATTACCACAATGCATACAACAAGAAACAGCAATGAGCTCTGTGTGCTCTCTTAGCTAAAGAGAGTCCAACCACATGAGACTAATAATTAGTAAAACAGAAAGAATTTAACTTCATTTACCAAGTGTTAAGAGCATGACCAACTATTAGGCACCAAATCACTCCAGTCACTTATCTGCATGGCTACAATTTGTCCCATTTATTTGTATAAATATAAAACCTCCAAATGAGTAAATATGACAGGGGCAAAAGAGCATCTCTCATGGAAAAATGAGGGTTAACCAGCTGAAAACACTGAGTGGTTCCTACCATAGACTCATCTAAATGTGGATGTCTAGTGAGATCAGACAGACAGGACTTAATTTTGTTTCCTGCATTTGTTTTGTTATTAGTCCTTTAACTTATTCTATCAAGGAAATATTTGTCTTTGCAGAGGCTGTATATGGAGACATAACGTGCATATGAGTCTATCTAGATGCAGGGACAATAATGCACTTTCTTGGATGGCAGCAATGGTAGTTATTAAAATAATTCTGCATGGTCCATAAAATATGCCAAAAAACATCTCACTAGCAAGCATCTGGGAAACGCTCACAGTTGTTTTTTTTTTTTAATGAAAACATTTTATAAACAAAAATCTAAGTTTTTTCAGTAACTAAAACAATATTAGACAGCATGCCTAGAACAATGCAGGTAAAATCCAGGAGAGATAAGGAAAAACAAACCAAAAACCAATCCTGTCCCCCACTCTCCATGCCATAAATAAACAAACAAAAAACAAAAAAATAACAACAACAACAAAAAACAACTACAATGAGCAACTCCAAGGGTCTACTCATAATAAATTCAGGCAGCAAATCAAAAACTGCAAATAGGATGCAAATGAATTTCGTGTCTTACAACCAAAGCTGTAGGAAACTGTTTACCAGAAATTCTAAATCCAGGGAACATGCCCCTAAAGACTCACTTGGAAAAGCTTGAAAACCAACTGGCATTTTCCCATCAGGCATGGGATGAAAAGCAAACCTGAGAGCTGCTAATATCTCTCTCTACATTTGGAGACTGTGGTTTTTATCTGTGGAGAAAACCAGCTGGGGAGAGGAGAGACAGAAAGACTTTGTGAAACTAGAACAAACACTTTGCAGTTTCATTCTCCTCCTCCCTCCCCCCCTCAACCCAAGAGATTTCTCTGCTGACATTAATTAAAATCTCTTTGGAGTTATTCTTATTTCTTTGGGACAGTTTGCCTTCTTCTCATTCTTAAATAGAATATTTACCCTGTGATGGATTTGGTTCTGCTTGGTACACAAAATACTGCAGGGCAGGGAGAGTACATATGGGAAAATGCTGTTGCCAGTGGTCCAAAGCACATGGGTGGAGCTTAACTCAGAAGTCAGCATAACAAGAAAGTCAAAGATACTCTGTCTCTAAATGGCTCAAAAACATTACACAGAGGCTGCTGTTGCCCAAGCTGTCGCATTTTCAGAACAATGCCTGAAGGAGCTGACATTCTACCTGTCAATACATGAGCACAGCTTTATCTCCAGAACATTTCCCAAAAGCATAAGCTATGACACACCAGCTTAGAAAATTTCACTGGCACAGGTTAAACACTAATACCTTTCTTACATCAGTCCTGCTCCTCTGCACTGTCACACAGCAGCATGAGAAGAGTACATGAATACATAACTATATAGCCCTACTTATACTCAACCCAACTACACTTTGCAGTGATATCCAGCATGCCATTCCACACAAGCAAGTCCCCACTGACCACATAAAAGCTGGTAGCAATAGTTTAGTAGCAATAGCAAGCTGTCTGTTGTGTATTTCATCCACTAAATACAAATTTCTGACTTCACAAGATCGATCTTCGTCCCACACTTCTTCCATGTTGTTATGACTTCACGAAGAGAGAGAAAGAGCAAAACTGTCAGCATCATCTATTTGGAATGAGGCATCACTTTTTATTTTTTAATGAGACTGGAACAAATAGATTATGCTGAGATACTGAGCATACTAGATCACAATCCTAGCCTCACTTTCTGTTCAACTAGAAACTTTGTTTGAACTTCTTGCTTTCCTCCATACTCACTGCTACACAGACAGCTTGTTTGTTTCTCTGTATAGCAGCAATATTAGACTTCTGGGACTTTCTAACATAGACCACAGTATACGGCAAGTTTTGGAGTTTTGTCTTGGCTTCGTCTTGCATCTGTATACAGCAATAGAAAATAAATGGTCAGGTCAGAAGACAAATTTTGTCATCTATCAATCTAGTGGGATTCCTGGTTAGAAAAGCTAGATGCTTGAACGTCGGCTAATCACAAGAATTTAGATTGAGGATAGGAGTGCCTTATATAAAGCATGAGTGTGGGGCTGTCTGGAAAAATTAAAAAAAAAAAAAAAGAGAGAATTAAGATCCCATGTTTATCTAAGATACCGAAGTTGGCAAAACTTGGCAGAAAATCTTGTGAGAAAATTTGTCGTCAGCAGGTCAAAGCAGGTGATTCTCCCCCTGTACTCTGCCCTGGTGAGGCCTCACCTGGAGTACTGTGTCCAGTTCTGTGCTATAAAAAAAGACAGGGAACTCTTGGAAAGAGTCCAGTAGAGGGCCTGGAGCACCTCTCTTACGAGAAAGGCTGAGAGACCTGGGTATGTTCAGCCTCGAAAAAAGAAGTCTCAGAGGGGATCTGATCAGTGTCTATAAATATTGAAGGTGTGGGAGGCAAAGGGACAAGGCTGGACTCTTTTTCAGCAGTAGGTCGAGGGGCAATGGCCACAAACTGAAGCACAGGAAATTACACACAAATGTGCATAAGAACGTCTGCATAGTAAGGGTGACAGGTGACAGAGCACTGGAACAGGCTGCCCAGAACATCATCTTCTCTGAAGATATTCAAATCCCACCTGGACACCTACCTGTGCAACCTGCTTTGGCAGGGGGTTGGACTAGATGATCTCTGGGGGTCCTTTCCAATCCCTACAATTCTGTGTTCTATGATTCTGTTTCATAGGCTCCAAACACTTAAGAACTGCCTTATATAACGGCACAGCCTAAGTTGTTTCCTACAGCAACCTGTAGACACTGAGCTTATGCAAAAAACAACGTACCACAGGTTTTTCACAAGATTTCATGAACAATATCTTACACTTCACAACTGGGTTTGCCTATTTAGACGTTAAAATAAAGACTGAAATACGATAAAAGCAACTCATGTCTTCTGATTAGCCGGGGAATTTTAGCAGAATTAACTGTGAGGTTTACTGGTACTTCAGCAATATCCCAAACACAAGTTTATAACTGCCTTGAAAGAGAGTGCCGCAGCAACATTCAGACAAGCTCAACAAGTTGGGGGAGAAGCATACAGCCATCCCACCACAGGGCAAGCAAAGCATTCCATCATGGTCCTGAAAATAATTGGTATTCTCAGACAAACAAATAACTAACACTTGATGGCATCTTTTGTTTAGTCTTACATTTTAAATCAGATTTTCTTAGATTTTTCCATCTAAATGTTAAACATAGGAGAAGAAAATGAAGATATAGAC
The DNA here is from genome assembly GCF_038088225.1 of Cyrtonyx montezumae. Taxonomy (NCBI): domain Eukaryota; kingdom Metazoa; phylum Chordata; class Aves; order Galliformes; family Odontophoridae; genus Cyrtonyx; species Cyrtonyx montezumae. The sequence continues at coordinate 20,446,322 of NW_027072045.1, read as the reverse complement.
CCGTTTTCCTGCAGTCTGCCACTTTTAGTAGCTTGTGCCAGTTCAATCACCAGAAAACTTCCCAAAACATTGGTATTTTTCTGCATCCTGCAACCAAACATTGCTTTGCATGTAACGGGCTCCCAAATGATGATGGCTGGGTAACAGCATACCATGTAGATGTTTATTTTTCTTTACTGAAAAGGGATTCCCAAAATCCCTGCTCCACAGCAAACACAGCTTGGTTAACAATCAGAGCCCAGTGCCACCATGATGGCTGGGTAACAGCATACCATGTAGATGTTTATTTTTCTTTACTGAAAAGGGATTCCCAAAATCCCTGCTCCACAGCAAACACAGCTTGGTTAACATCAGAGCCCAGTGCCACCATGGTAAGCACACATCACATCACACAGCAACTAAGATGTCTCTGCAACTTTAAATTTTTTTTTGATCAAGAGAGATGACAGATGACTGTTACTCTGCCTTGACTTATAGTATGCCTGCTCAAGTGTGCTCTTAATGGGCCAATGCTTCCTCACTTAATGTCCGATTTCACACTTCCACAGAACCACATTAGTCAGTACCAATGGCACACATTAACTGAGATGGATTAAAGACAGAATATACTACATGGTTTAAACTCCCATTAAGATTATTAGCTGCTTCAACTATCCAGGCAGCAATAAGTGAGTTTTGATAGAAGACAAATACAGTGCCATGCACTTCACTTCAGACGGGTACTAGTTGTCATTTAACATGGAATTTTGCAAATCAAAATCAATAGAAAATGGAGACAATTTTGTGAACTACAGTCAACTCTGTTTCAGGTACCCCACAAGCAAAGCATGCTTTGGGATAGCCTCCTCTTTTAGTTACATTATTTAAATATAATCTTAACATTTTTTATAAATTATTACTCCTCCCTTAAGAGCAGATTAATTCAATAATTTATAATTTAAGTTGTATTTAATTTAGTTGTAACCTTCCAAGAGTGCAAAAATCATCACTGAAAGACAGAATAAATGTTTTAAAATGAGTTTACATATAAAAAAAGTTTATCTTTTGTCCCAATGAATACATAATGCATAAATATACCGTCAAATGAAGCTACCTTACAAAAAGATTTTTGCTTTATTGTCAGTATTACCTAGGTTGCAAGGCCCAAGAGCTCATCAAGTACCAGTATATGACATTGTGATAAGGTCCAGTGTACTCTACGAAGATGGAAATATGCCTTTCCTTGGTATAATAGTCTTAACTACTATATATGATTTTTTCTATTACTTTTAATACAAATAAATCAATCTATCATTTACTTGTGTATCATAATTCTGAAGTGGGCATGCAATCTGCATTGGGAATACTCAGTAGAAGAGCTCAAATAAAACCAAACACACATAAAATGACCAAACCAATGTGTTTTTCCTTGTGCTACATTTCACCACTTTTTCTTTTCATATTGAAAGTGCTTCAAGTTTGACAAATTTCAAGGGAATTTCACTAGCTATTACTCTATTATTTTTAGACACTTATCAATCTGTGACAGAATAACAAAAGAGAAACTGAGTATGAAGCAACCATCACATCAACTGTGAACTGAGAGTACAAATCCGAGAAGAGATTCAAAAGGAAGCTAAATGATAGAGAGATTTGATAGATACAGAGACAAGAAAGGGGAAAGGGGAAAAAAACTTGGAGCTGTTTTCTAATGTTTTTCAGGAAACAGGATACATAGGTTATCTTTGAATTAATTGCATGCATCACTGTATCCGAGCAATATATAAATATCTTTTTTTAAATTATTTTTACTATAACTGTGACAGTAACTAAAAAAGTTGGTTATCAAATTAATTACATTACCATCTATATAAGTAGGAAAACTGCTCACCCCACAGAAACCAATTTTAGGTCTGAAAAATTACTTTCATCTAAATTATTCCCCGCATTCTCCTTTACATTGTTTTGATGCAGGAGTCATCCATTCTAGAGGGGAGCCAGGCAGCACTCGTTAATAAAAATGTAGATGATGAAAAATGTAAAAAGAAAATCAAATTTTAAAAAGTCTTAAACAAATGCATATGGATGAATGAGAGGATTAAATAAGTACATAAAATCAATTAAACACTTCCATAGTATTTCCTAGCCATTTGCCTTTGACCAGATGTTTCTCTACCTAATGGTCCCACGTTTCATTACTCACACTCAAAGAGCATTTTATGGAAAGTGATTTGGGGGATTGCTGCATTGTTGCCGCCACTGCAAAGGCATGTAAAGTAAATTGGGCAATTTCCTGCACGGAATCAATCACGAACACAAATTACACAAAATGTCAGTCCCAGAAAGTAGTTTCTGAGACCCCCACATGATTAAAATTGATTAGACAGAAACGTTGATACAGTCAATAGGAGCTCTGAACATTTAGCAACACAAAGGGTCAAGCTCCAGCTAAGTTTTATGGAGACAAGCTTTTTGCTGTATATCACATTAATTGAAAATCAGCACTGCAATCAGGACCATCATTACAAACAAAAGAAAAAGGATATAACCAAGATTAATTAACACATTGTACTGAAATACAAATTTTCTTCTGAGACTGCAGCTGTTTGTCTTATTTTCATTTTTTAAGAACTGCTGTAAGTTGGAATAGAGGAAAATTACTGGTTTGTGAAGGTCACAGTCAAACCTATACTGTGTGCAAAATACTTCACTAAGCCCATCTTCAGCACAGGAAGTGATACGAAGGGCATTTCTCCTCTCTGTTCCTACTGTATCACTACTTAGTCTGTGAAAATAGTCTCCTGATTAGATGCCTTGAGAAAGGGCCCCCAGCTCATGTGACTGTACTAGCAATCAGACAAATCATGTTTTCCTATTAGCAGTAATTAACTCTTCTTCCAGAACCTGATAGGCGAAAAATAATTAAAAAAAACAGTATGACAGTCTAATAAAATTGTAGCCACTCAGCCCAAACATCTGTTTCTAAATAGTAAGGCAACAGTTCCCTTTCTCTGCAAAGATGACTTTCCCATGAGAAGCTCTGATTCCTTCTACAGTGCTGGGTGGTATTTAGATTAGAGCACAGACCTGTAATTATACAGACATGTTTTTGAGGCATGAAGTTAAACACTGAGTCACTAACATGTTTAGCAGAGCACCACACACTCACAGGCTTTCTTCCTTTAATCACTGGACTGATTTTTCAGAAAAGATAAATTCGTTCTTCGGCAAATTAAATGAAGAGGTGCATAAATATCTCTTACCTAAGTATTGATTTAGTCAAATAAATATTTATTAATCTCTGTTAATTTTTAAATAACTGCTTTAAGTGGCAGTAGATGAAAACCTCAGCATAATACGTTCAAAGAAAGGAAAGCTTTCAGACCTGCTGGTTTCTTAAAACAGAAAAGCTTGTTGGAAGAGAAAGATGATCCTTACATCAATTATTTTGGAAACACTAATTCAATAATCCCTTGCTTTGAAATCCTAATCCAGAAAAAAAAAATCCTCAAACCCCACCCCTTGCATAAATCCACCAATCTGTAATGGCAACCACCAACCAGCACTGCTTTCATCAGTTCACACCATGTTACTCCCCAAGAGAAAAAGTCCAAATCTACTTAATGTAGAGCAATTAATACTCTAATTGATGCAACTACAATCTGTTTTCTTCTGGTATAAGAAACTGATATTCTTCTCATTACTCTTATTTCTAGGCTTAATCTCACACTTTTGTGAAATTTCTTCAAGTAGCAGCTAATTTGTGTGTAGCACAGCATCTAGAAAAAAAGGATTGGTCTTACACTGTGATGGTATATGTGATTGCAAACTGCATCACATGCTTGCAGGATCCTTCTCCCTTTTAGAATATTCATCTTAAATCAGAAGAACATTTATTATTCCAGTCCATCCTAAGGTTCCAAGAGCTTGGCTTTTTTTTTTTTTTTTTATCCTATATACAGACTCAAGATTTCTTTGCAAAGGTCCTGCTGCCTTATGTGATTTTTTTCCCCCTCATTTAGAAGACTTGTCTTTGTACAGGTTCTCTTTTGCTTTTGTTTTAAAACAACTTTAAGAATTCCTTAGAACAGATTAGCTCCACAAGCCCTGCCATACACAACTTCCTCAGTTCCCCAGGTTGCCCCAGGTGCTCCTACACAATGACCATCATGGTAACCTCATAAAGTCAGTAGTGGTAGAGAATAAAATGATAGACATGGGAAAAACCTATCCTCTTTCATATTTCCATTTCAAACCATTTTCTGCTGTCCAAATCCCCAGACACTGACCTCTGGAGATGAAACTCAGCTCTGACACTGCATGGACAGGTCAGCCAGAACCACCCTTCATGCTTCAGACTTCTCAGGTTTAATAGAAAGGAAAGCAGAGAATTGCATAGATCCCTGAAGTGCTATACAAGCACTAAAGACTATTTTTCAATTATCAAGATTATGATAGTTTCCTATATTTATATGGCAAACACTTATCTATAAAAATGATGATATAATGAACAAAGTATTGTTTTCACTGACTGAGGTACCTCAGGCAGCATTTACTAAAATGATTACTCTGTGCTTACCAAATATCTTTACCCCATGGATATTTTAATAGGAATTAAAATAACGATAATGTTTGGTAAACAGCAATTATTGTCTAGCAACATTCACAAGGGAAAATGCTCTAACGAAACTTGAGACAAAAACAGATTTCTGTCACTTTGACCTGCATAAATATTCATTAAAAAAAAAATCACTACAGACCAAACATTTTGCATCAAAATGAAATACAGTGAGAACTCAGCTCTACCATACATATTTTTATAATAAAGGAACTGAAGTTAATTCACTGATAATCTCTGACATTTACATTTATAATTACTTTAACCTAACACCAGTAGGAAATTTCAAGCATTAAAACCAAATATGCTTAAAGTTAAGCTTCCCTGAAATCAAATACAGCAACTTCTACATAAACTGTATGAAGAATTCTGACACTATTTTCAGAATTTCTTCCTAATTATTTTTCCACAGCAGGAAAGGAGAGGAGAAAGAAATGGTAAATGGTATCTCTCACTGCCTCCCACTTAACTGCATGCGCCTGGTCCAAACCCTGACACAGATTAAAGGTATCTCTGAGGAATACATAAAGATTAGCTACAATTGATAGATTTATTTCACTGGCCCCAGCAGACTGCCTCCAGGAGTAATCCTAGGTCATGGACCAAATCTCATTACCATTCCCTTGTATCCTAGGCTCAACCAAGACCACCCAGCTGTTGGCTGACTGCTGTCTTCCAGCCAGATGTATGCATGCCTCACCACATCCACATTACACTTTCTCCAGCTTCCTTTGGGAAACTATTGGTAATGAGGGTGGCCATTACAGAACAACAAGAATAGTTTTATTTCTGAGGAATTCTTGTAACAGAATTGTTAAACAGTTCAAAATCTTAAAAATTCATACTGAAAAATGAATCTAAAAATGTCAAAGGTCGATCAGTGTTAATCAACTTCCATGTTGGTTCAAGCTTGTTAGATAAAATGAAGTGGTATCTGTTCTGAAAGGAAACATCTAACCAGTCCAATCTGAAAAACTGAAACACAGAAGCACATTCAATTAGTGATGCCTTGCAGTAGGATATACTCTTAAATTTTTTATGTTTTAAGCCAACAGAAAAATGTTTTTCCAGACAACTTGGAGCACAGTATATGCTTAAAAAATGAAATAAGCTTCTGTTAGTTATTCATCAATATTTCATGTCTACTTGTAATTAATTTCATGACTCTCTCTAGTGGCAGCAAATTGTGCTACTGCTCGGTATTAACTGTCAGTTTTGCTTTGGAAATAGTTTTATTTACAGGTAACTAGAAAACAAATTTGTTTGTTCCTTATGTTTCTGCAACACACTTGAAGGTTAATTGTAAGAAAAAAAAACCCTGAAGCTTATGGAACATTAATTCAGTGCTGTGGAGCAAGGATGGGCCACTGAAAAGCCCATTTTCCAGCAAATTGTGATCCATTAACAGAACAGGAATGGCAAAACCAAGACAGCATCTGTCACCACTAATAAATACGCTTATATTGAGAGATAATTTGAGAATGATGAGAACAAATGACTACAAGTTGCTCAAAAAATTAAGTTACAAGATTTGTGAAGTACTGTACATCTTTCTAATGCTAATTTTTACATAAGTAACATAATTACCAGACAGCCATTTTCCCCAGTAAGCTTTCCACACAATTCATTTCTCTATGTCCAGAGTAAACAATGCTAATTGGGTTGATTAAGGATGAAAGAATAAAATAAGTATGTAACATTAAAAATATTCCAGAGATGTGCCAGTCCTGAGAACATAAGTTCTTGTCTGAGATTCAAAAAGACAGACTAAATTCCAAGCTATTCTTTGCCTCTTTTCCCAGTGCTTATTTGAGTTTATATCCTTAGTCTGCTTAGATTACTGAACTCCTCAAAATGAGGGATTGTTTCTTTCTACAGTATTATAGGTACTGAATACACAGGATGCATGCTGAAATTGAGAGAAGTCTAGATAGTGACGTAGCACATGTCAACATCAATCAGTCCTTATTTATTTGCAGAATATTTCACAACTTAGGCCACAGAGGAGAAAAACTCTTCTAGTCAATAAAGTACAGGTTATTATACCTCTAAATACCCAATGGCATTACAAGCATATAAAATGTTGGTGGTGTATTCTTTGTAAGATGACTTCAGAGTACAAGGGCCAATGCTTAATTTACTAACCTCTTTGTGACTCCCACTTACGAGACTCAGCAATACAGGTCACTCACCTTATACACTTGAATTTCATCAAATGCTTGCTGACCTTTAGGTTGCTAAGAAATTATCATACTACAGCTGTGCTAATTACATGTCATTAGTCACTTAGCTTTATTCTTAACAGTTCCAGACTATGGTATATTCTACATAAAGGGATGACTTCTCTGACACAAGAGAGCAGTTTGATTCATACTGTAGTTTATTATTTTGCCTCTATAACTGGCAATGGGATTTATTAAAATGAATAAACCTCATTATAACCTTCCTTTTTAATTAGTTGGATAAAAAGAACTGGGGGAAGAGGTTGGACAGGGAGGGAAGGATAACAAGCAACTGCTCAGAAACTTTAGCAAAATGTATTTATGTCATGAAGGTGCCAACTACACCAAAATCCACCTTTTATATCACTATATATTATAATTGTGCACATTGATTATCTGTTTTGAAAGAAGAACACAACTCAGACACCTTGCTTGAGTTTACTGAGCAGCATTTATTCACTGCTCATTCTGACATGCAAGCACATGGTTTAGTAATAGGATTATATTTATAATCAATCCTATTACATGATTGGATTACAGTTCCTGATCCTAGGGATGCTTTTCAGCCCTAACAGGGATTTTAAGCTCTGCACTTTTTAAGGACCAGAAATTTCTGTCTACGAACACAGCTTGAAAAAATATCAGCAGATTCAAATAAATATTGAATAAGGTAGCAGAAATGAATGCAGGTTGCACATGTGCCTAATAGCCTATTGCACTAATTTTATGAGTCCTATTAATATAATTTGCTTACTTCATTATTGCTCTGTCCTTACAAGCTTGATTCCAGGAAATTAAAAGCTACCTTTGGCAGGCTGTATTTCAAGAAGCACAGACTGGGCATGCCAGAGACCGAGGCTAAGGTATTTTTTTCTGTTTTACTCTAAGATATTTTTTTCTGTTGCATTCAAGAACAGTTTGCCTATACTTCATTCTTGATCTTGCATATTTAGACATTATATTGTCTTCTCCTAAGAGAAGTCACTTTCTTTGTTTTTAATAATCAGTACATTGTCTAAGTCCTTTTGCTGTCATATTGACAGACGGTTTGAGCTTTGGAACTGCTGTCTTACAGGGCATGGGGTGGCAAAAAAAAAAGCCTATTTTAGTCTTCATAGCCAAGTAGATTTTACAAAGTAACATTAACGTTCACTACATTTTAAAACCTCAGAGCTATTAGGATTGCTCTGTTAAGTCAGAAGAGATACAAAATGTGTTAATCTTTGTTGGTCTTGCCCATCCGGAAAGCACCACTCTGCTATAATGATACCGTTAACCTTCCTGTATATTTAATTTTCAACATGCTGGATACTATAAAGTCACACACTTTGCTTCCTTTGGCATGGGTTATGAGAACAACTGCAGCATGACTACCAGGATAGCTTTGCTTTTACAAACTATTTCATTACCTTTGTGGTTATAAGAATATCTCCTAAATATATATATATATGAAAGAATGAAAGCCAGTTGTAACTCTTGGTGTTGGCCCATTCTCAGTGTTGAAAACAGCTCCAAGCTGAGGACAAGTTCTTGGTAAACTACCATAAAACAACTAAAAATTGATTACTCATGCTCATATTGCCATAGTGCCAGTACTTCCCCTACTGGCTCAGACAGAAACATGGTGCAACTTCTTGTGATTACACAAGGGGAAATAAATAGAAAACAATAAGAAGTGCAGATGGTGAAATGTGTAACTCTTGCCACTGTAAGTGTTGATATGGTTAGCAATTAATATGCACATACATAAATAGTGACAGATTTCCAAGCTTATCACAGAATACTAAGCAAACAATAGTCTGCTGTTGTAGTATCCAAGACCCCTTCCTTTCAATTTTCACTAGGTTAAAATTCAGCTACTAAGAATGAACTGATGTATTCCAGCAGGCTCAGCCTTGAAGGAATATGAAGCACAAACTTCTCCTCCCTTAAAAAAATAAAAATAAAAATAAAATCCTAATGGCCTGTAATATAGCCAATTGCATTTTGCAAGTTTATCGGCCTATAATAAGAATTAAAACCTTTAATGTTTCAAAGGCATATCTAGAAAGCAATCTAAAAGACTTATAATCTAGTTTCTAGCTTCAAATACCTGAAAGATAACCTCAGGGAGTTTATGTTTAAAATCAAGATATTTAGTATTTGCTGAGGGCTTTCATAACCTTATTAACTTAGCTATACAATAGAAAATTTTAAGACACAAATAAATGTTACTTAAATGCTTTTGAGTTATTAAAATATTTCCTTTAATGCCAATTACTTGCTATTTCTAGTTTTGCCTCAGTGCTACAGCACAGATAAAAAGGCTTCCCTCCCCTCCCACCCCCCTCCAAAAAGGAACATGTTTTTTTTTGCAAAAATTTCTATGTGACACATAGAAACGGTTCATATGCTAAAAGTGGAGCATATCCACACAAAAAGAGCTTGCTTTAGACAGGCTAGACTTTTAGAGTCTAGTGAAATAACAGAAGATGGATCCACAAAAGGGTTATTTACTTGTGAATGTATCTAGCCTCTCCTAGCAGAGAAAATATGAAATCAAATTCTTCATGAGAGCAGTCTTCTGGCACTCTAGTTAATTTAATTATTACAGCTCAACTTTTTCCTTGAATATTTAATCTCAGAAAATTCAGAATCTTGAATATTGTTTTAAATTCAGAAGCACTTTCTTAAAAAATAATCATACTGCTGATGAAATGCAGACTTGCAGTCATTGACAATTCTACCAATCAAATACAATATTTTGCTGGAGAAAAAAAAGAAAAAACACCAAGAAGTTGGTGAACTAAACAATCAAAATGCCTGCACAACATTCTCAGCTTCTGTCTGCTTCCCAGAGTCTCCAGCTATGAATTGGACATAACATGTATGCTATAAGGTAGTGACTGTAACTTGAGAACAGCACAGAACCAGATCATCAAATTTTGGGGGAAAAATTGCTTACAATGCAGAGCAGGAAAGTAGCAGTGATGACTTGCCAGATGTGATCCAGCTCACCGTAACACATTCCCCACATCAGCAAGTATTATTAAGCAAATATTATAAGAAGCTGCTTACAACAGCATTCTTCAACCTTGATTAATTAGCTGGGGGTTACAATGGAAATCAAGTCACTCCTTCACAGACTAGAATCTCCAGATCAGAAAAAGTTAGGTATAAATTTAGGACTGCAGTAGGTCAGTCTCTCAGGTGATGGTATTCGTCTTGAATGGCAGAGGTGCACATCAGGAAAATTAAATGCTCATTCAACGCACATCAAGAAGAACCGTAAGGGAAGCATCACTGTATAGTGTGAGTTGCCTCTGAACAGTCAATTAACAATGATAATGCTTGGCCAGGGTCCCTCGTGAGTTGGTAGAGTCAGGACTTGATAACCTGTGGCAAATATCTGTAGTTTAGTATAAGTCCTCAGCTAAATTGCAACACAAGCAAAAAAACCTCAAGCTGACAAAAAGAATAATTTTGCCTTGCTATAGGCTGAATACATACTCAAAAACATTTGGACTTCACACAGTGCTGAGTAGACATTTCGCACAAGAAGAAATTGTTGACAATTTTATGTCTTTTCCAATGTAGGCAACCGAAATAAATGTTCTAAAGTCACTGCATATTAAAGGATAAAAGAGTCATGCCCCATGCAGTAAACAGGTAGCCATTCTACCCCACCCAATCTAGTTCCAAAAGTTTGTCCCGTATATGCCTTCACAAGAACACTTTTTTCTCTGGAACTATATTATTTGCCATTGTACCCAATTACTGTAGAAAACACTGTCTATTTACTGAAATATCCAGGAGAGAGACTTATATTAAAGAATCAACTAGAATTTGGTATAACTGCTACTGAGAAAAAAAAAAAACATACAAAAAAACACCTTCCGCACTTCAAGTCTGAAAATACTCCATAAGTAATAAAATAAAAAAAAAAAGGGGGGGAGGGGGAATACAATGTGATCTTATGAGTCAGTATGAGGTCCAAATCCATCCTGTCAGACACAGCAAACAATAGAAATAAACACCAGGGAGGTTATGCACTAAGTCAGTGCAATAACACACTACATGAATACAGAAATTAGCAACCACGGTGACAAGAAGGGAAGGACAAGATGGTAAAAGGAATATACATAAACTAATACCGAACGTCCCCTGCTACTGAGTGTGCAAAGGATAACAGTGTGCATACAACTGCAGTGGCTCTGGGAACAAACCATTTTGAATGCCTGCACTCCTTTAACAAAGCTGAATGACATTGTTCTGATGGTACTGAAAGCAAACACTTAATGGTTTTGAACACATTTTTTAAAATGAGCAACTGACGTCTGCTTTGTAGCACAAGTGATGATCTGCATATTTTAAGAGCTGTCAAAGAAAGATTGGCAGCAAACTATCTCTGTGTTTAAACCACCATTGATTGCACTGCAGTCTTTGTACATTCTTGATAAGAGCTATTTCCAAACTGACAGAAATCAATTATGATGCAACACCAAGTAATACAGTTGCTGCCACTGATTACAGCTACTTTAAATGCTTTATCCATAAGCACAGATCACATAGTGTAGGACAACTGTGTAAGATGCAGAGTGGTAGTAGTTCCTACACACCATCACAAAAACAAGCAACTGCAATCAGAAGAACAATTAAAAATTTTCAAGTTAAGATTTTTCATTTATTACTAAACCATGGGTAAAATGCCAGAAGTCCAGGCCTCAATGCTACTGTCTCACAAATAGTGATGTAATTTTTGTAACTTATTCAGTACTAGCTCTGCAGGTCTTTGAAGATCCACCTCTGTAATTATGCATTGAATTTAAGAAGCAGAGAACTATTCTGACATAGCTTGATACAGTGGTCTAATGGCTGCTTTGCAGCCCTGAATCTTCTACAATCATTTTATACCTCACATTTGTGTGTACGTTATTATACAGACACCAGAAGGGTTTTTAACAGTCAGAGTTGCCTAAGAACATTTTGAGGGAGGGTGAAGATGACAAGCAAGATGCCTTTGACTAGATCTAATACTGACTTATTTCACTGTGAGGGAAAAAACAAACAAACAAACAAAAAACCAACAACTTCAACAGCAAAATCCCCCCATAATCTTATTTCAATACCCACCTGTGCACATAACAAGAGCTTTCATTTTGGTAACTGCCCTCTACTCCCAAAAAATGGAATCACTCCCATACTGTGCATTTGAAAGAAATGAAATAATTACAATTTTGGAATAAATCAGAATGCTGTATGTTTTTGTGTGGAAATCTTTAGGTCAAGCTAAGATGTATCAGGGTTCTAAGACACCTTTGCTTATCACAGCCAAAATTCTTTTCCTCCGCTTTATTTATATCAGAGCATCACGTGATGGATATAGAAAATCACATTAAAACATAAAATGATTTGGGTTGGAAGGAATCTTAAAGATTATTTAGTTCCATGGGCCAGCTGCCACGCACCAGGCCAGGTGTCCAGAGTTGCACCCAGCCTGGCCTTGAGCACCTACAGGGATGGGGCACCTCCAGTGCCTGCAGGCAACTGAGCCAGGGCCTCATCACCCTCGGAGTGAAAATTTTCCAAGACATCTCATAAAAATCTCCCTCTTAAAATTGTTCCCCCTTGACCTATCATTATCTAGACATACTTCTTTTCTTCACTTTCTACAAAAATTCATGACAATGGCTACATGCAAATTATAGTTTCTAGATTAAAGTGCTTTGTTTTGTTCTTGAATGAAAGATTTTGACAATGAAAAACTGAGACAGTTTTACCAACTCCTGATTAAAAAGCCATTGCTGGGAATATTTCATATCCATGGGAAGAAATCAAATCCCATTCTCGGGGAAACACAATGTCTTACAAACTTTTTTTTTTTCATATACCCTTCCAGTGGGTGTGGTTTTGTTATTCCTCCCACCGGGAGGAGATGGCCCAGCACAGTGACAAATCACAGCTGATCTCGGGGGAGTTCTCAGAGATTGCCTGGCACAGACTTGGGAAGGGAGCTGCTTTCCAGACCCCCAACCATGGCAGCTAGTGTCTTTCTTTTTCAGTAATAAAAACAGTGATGCAATAATAAATGCAAATTAACTACTAACCTGAACATAGCTTCATCATCTGACACTACCTGAAAAGAAAACCAGATCCACGCACTCAGATCCCATTCCATATTCTCCCAGCTAGTTGCCAAGCAACCCAAAAACTATCACTTTGCTTGTGCATTAGGAGTGCAGAAAAGTAACATAAGCACGAAGAGGAAGCTTTAGCTTACATCAAGAACAGCCCTCTTGCTTACCCATTGCTCCCAGGAGGCCTGCCTGCATAAAGCCAGAGGCTTCAAGGGAATGACATGGACACACAGCATCCCACGTGCTGGCTCCCAATGCTCTCACCCGCAGATGGTTGCGTAGTGGCTCATTAAAAAAGGCATGGCTCAGGCACCTCAAGTCAGTTCGGTGACCAGGCTGCAGGACAAGGCTAGGGGGTGCCATGGCACTTTGCAGAGCAGCTGAAGGATTTGCTTGACTTCTGCCAGGCAGCCAGCACCTCCCTGTAAACTTCTCACTCTGGGAAATACTAAACCCAATAAAAATGAGCGCTGAAGAATTTAGCACACTGTGCCCACATTCTAAACAGTAATATGCGTGCACATCTTGCATTTTTACCAAAGGAGCTCCTCACCACGAAGCTACCATGTCTGCCAAGGTATACTGCAGAACTGTTGCAATACTGTCTGGAGGAGACTGCTAGCAGTCTCTACACTCGACCTCCTGTTCACTGAGGGATTACCAACAGTATCCCAGTGAGTCAGCTCCTGAAGACTGAAGAATGGAGACCCATCTGAGCCCATGGCCTGCTGCACGAAGGAGGCACACTTCCTGCGAACAGCTTCAGCAAAGGGGACAACATGGCCCCAAGCTGGAACTGAGGCTTAAAGAGGAAAGGCTCAGTGTCCCATTACTAGTCTCCAGATGCTGCAGATGTAAATGACACAGTCATTTACAGCTGGTGAAGATACAGGGCTAGCTAAAAACTTCCCCTCTCTAAAACCATGGCAGTAACAGAAACTGGCACTCTGCTCTGCTTAAGATGTCAGCAAGATCATCACTGAAACTTAATTTCCAGCTGCACTGAACACAGTCTGATTTTGATCTCCTTTGCATCTTTCACTACAGCAATCTGCATCGTGAACATTGATGATATAGATCTCACATGTACATTTCAATGAGATAAAGGCAGATTTGCATCTCAAAACAGACCAACAGAATCAATTCATTATAGATCAAGTTTTTAGGCACAGGAAATATAAAGCCTGTAGTTTTAATCTGTGAATTTATACATACCTGAACATGTACCTCTTATAGTAAAATAACCCTTCAGAGCAGCAAGTTTGACTGAAAAAAATCCATCCACTGTTCATAATATGAACATAAATTGAAATAAATGATACGCTCGCATGTCTGTGGGCAGTACTAAACAGGAAAAGCACTTTGTTTGACTCCTGATCAATGAGAAGCAGAGTAAAGAAATAAAATATCAATGGAATACTCTGCATTGAACTCCACTTGCCTTTGTTTTGTCTGAGTGTGACTCAGAGATGGGTATCAGCACACCACTTTCATGTATTTATTCCCCAGTTTTTGGGGTCCAACTCTAAATAGCACATAAATAGCACAGGCAGCTCACACAGTTTGTGAGAAATTCCATTTCCTTCTTTCAGTATTAACTACTAGCTCTCCCTTGAAACCTCTGTTCAAAACTGAATTCTGCCAAGATCTACCCATTGTCCATGTTATCTGCATATTGATAATGACAGTTATTAGGCCTCCTGTATAATGACAGTTTCAAGCTTATCTGATTCTTATTTTTCACAGCATCAACCATGGCACTACAGCAAAACAAACTGCAGATTTTCTCAGGTGGGCAGGACCACAGAATATTATTTGTGAAGATAATTAGTTCCCATAGGCAAAATCACTTGAATGAATTCTTTAAAATATTATGCAACAAGCTCTCAAAATCTATTAGATGTACATCAGTTCTGCCAGAAAGTGAATACCTACAGAAGTGCTTTATTTAACAACTAATTATCCTGCCAAGCGGTCCAGTTGCTACCAGCCTTGCTCCTCTATATCCCACAGTGTTTTGCCATTCCAGAAAGCTCGGATACAGCATATACTTTCCATATTGATATCTTCACCTGACACCTACAACAGAACGGAAGATGTTCTTCCCTCCCCCCCCCTCCCCCTCCCCGTGTGACAGATACGCCAGCAGCATTACTTTCCAAATCCTCTACTTTGGTAGACTTTCCATTGTGATTATGAAAAATACCTGGCATTAGCACTAGCCCAAATTGATTTCAAGGGACTGGGTTAACAATGGCCCTAATGTTAGTGTCTTGTTCATCCTCAGACTGAGCCGAGAACCTACTCCAAGCACAGCAGCCTTTTCTCTAGCCAGCTGCCAACACAGGCAGCAGCTTCTTCCAGACCGTAACTAAATAGAGGGCCCCAGAGTGTCATACATACATAACTTCGAAAGAATACTTGTTCTTTTCCTACTCATGTTCACTAAGAAACACTTCCTCCCACAATTATGCCATCGCTCAACAAGCACCACCATCCTAGTCTGGTTCTTGAGTTCCCTCTGTCGAGTCAGCCCGCAGTCAGTTCTCATCCTCCTCAATTACTGCTGAAACGAGAATCCTCTCCTCAAGCCTGTTATCAGCTTGCTCTAGTGCCAACAGCACTTTTACCGCTTGCAAAGTAATCTACAGAAGAGAAAAGTAATTTGTCATGCACACTGACATTTAGCTCTCACCTCACAGTCAAGAAAAACATCAAAGCAAAAGATATGTCTGGTGTAGAACAGACAAACTAAAGTACATAAAGAGAAATATGAATTTTATGCCAAAATGTTGAGAGAGACTGAGAGGTTTTTTTCTTCCTAAGACATCTGCAAGAGAAACTAGTACCACTTTCTTCAGTTATAATGTAGTATGGAATCAGCTTACATAGCAAAGCAATATACCTGCACCTGTTGGGTACTGCACAAGCCCAGAAAAGCCACACTTGCATTTTTACTGCTGCTGCTACTAGAGGTCTGAAGTTAATGATCAGAAGATACAGCTCTGCTCCGGGGAGCGCTTCTTGGATTAATTTGCAAATAGTTCTTACCTAATAAATGAGGTGTGTGAATCAGTAACATTGACCAGGGAAAGGGATTAAGTATAAGAAATAATTTTCATAACGGCAGTATGTATTTTGGGAATGCATCCTTTGGTTGGACAGGAAAGAGCTTTATTCCAAATGAAGTACAAAAGCAGATTTCAACGTATCTTGGCAACGCTATTTGTTTCTGTTTCTCCAGGAGTTTGGTGTCAAATCCACAATAACACTAACAGTTGCTCTTTGACTCTGGGAGAACAACTACTTTCCCTGAATCATAGAAGCACATGGGATATCATGACAAACAGGTTACCTTCCTCCTATAGGACTGGAAAATCCCTACTCACTGAGTGTTGTAGAAAGGTTGCCAAAACTGCTTGGCAGTTCCTAAAAGTTGAGTCCATCAGCTTGTAATGAGCTATTTGAAAGTAACTTCAATAAGGAATTTGTCAGTAGGCACTTCTCCTAAGCAAGCAGAAGACAGACTCTTTTCAAACAGCAAGCTAGGGGTGGTGAAGTATTTGATAAGCCTAGGGAAACTGCTACATGTAATAAAGCTTACAAATAAAATCAAACATCTATCGTCTTAAATAAGTCTACTTTGGAGTGAGTTAACTTAAGTGATTACAATACTTTTCAAGAACTACAGAGCAATAACATTTTAGATCCTACTAATCTTGTATTTATATCAAAATATAAATAGCTACCATGTCCCTCTTCACACACAGATATGATTCATTTTTTTCTTCCACCTCCCCACCACTATCTACTTTATATCAGATTGTAACTGTGAAAGAGTGAGAAAAAAGTAAGAAAAGGAGTGGGAAACTTGAGAACTAAAATACTGGTTAAGTAACAGAAAATGCAAACGAATATGTGCTTTCCTAACTTCTGTAACAAATTGTTACAGCAGTATTTTCCATTCATACAAAATATTGCATGAACCTTTAAACACTGGTATACAACACGTGCTATTGGCTTCAGATGATCAGCTATTTTCTAGCTTAGCTGGTAAAAGCTTGTGATAGCATTTCTAATTTCTGGATCACTTAGGAAGAAAGAGTGCAAAAACAAGGCTTGCGTAACATTAACCCTATGTATGAAACTGATTCAATCCTTCTTACTATAAAGTTCTATTAAATAGAAGTTATTAATAAATAGTGAAAGGAAAGCATTTCTCAAAAATATACCCTTTTGAATGAAAGATACTGAAAACCTTCAGCCATTTCAATTTACAGTTACGTGGAACACCATAAAGGATGATTCAAACTGGACATAACTTATTATTTCAGATGTATTATTCTAAATTGATTCTGTTCTTCTCCAGAATATATAATTCATTACATTGTGTTTGTATCACACTTTCACCTGTATCTTTTTGATCTTGTTGCTTATATAAGATTTGTTTGGCATATCACTTGCTTTTTTTTTTTCCCCTGCAGATATCAGCTGCATCTTTTCCTGCTTTCCCATACATAAGCTTTAATTGTGACCAACAAACTGGATTGCCAGTTTGACAAAGTGTGTTGTTCATTACAAGCTGATCCAGTATATTAGCATGAATTAAAACATTTTAATAAATACATCTGTAATTCAGGTATAAACATGATGAGGATTGAATAGACTATTTCCTTAGTGTAGTATGTTAATTACTGCATTTAAAATATAACGTCATAAGATAGTCCAAAGAATGTACAATTTATTGAAAAGCCATAGATCTACTACTCAAAACACAACAATATTCATCCCAGCTTTCAACTCATCAGGCATTTCTCTGATTTAAACAGGACTTTATACAGCAGAGTATCTTTACTTAGAGATTTTGTGGAGTGTAGAGCTGTGAGTCAAATGACAAAAAAACCAACTACATGGCAGAATACGTGCAGTAAATATATACGTACACATATACGCATATACACGTATGTATGCTGCAGAAACCACATACAGCATTACAAGAGGAGCTAACAAATTGGATATATTATTAATATGCCTAAGATTAAGACTTTTGGCCAGACCAAGATGACCCGCCTACATTCCCTGTAAATGCCAAGAACATGAATGACAAGTTGACAGGCCATGCTTAGCTCAGTGTGAGCGTGAACACAAATCATTAAGTTCCTTAAGTGAGGACACTCCATTCTCTTAGATCTCAAGTCTACCTGTATGCCAGTCTGTCCTGTATACAAGATGCAGATTTTGCAAAAACATTACAAAGTCAGCAGAATGCCTGTGCACACAGCTTTACAATTGTATTTACCATGTTTAGCTCGAACGCTGTTGACTAAAATCTGAAACCGACTGAAACTGTAGATCACCTCTTCAAATCTAAACCTTACCAAACTGTTCCCACTCCTAAGGCAGGCTACAGCTACAGATATTGTAGCAAATTCTAAAATCTTTTATATCTTCCTGTTCCAGATAGCAAGAATCCCATTAAATTCATTTCAAAGTCTAAAGGGCTTTAATTGTTCAGGCTGTTTGACATTGAACCCTTTCACTGATTAAATATTTTGTCTCATGTGTTCTCTCTTCCCTAAATTGTGTTAGATGGAAGAAAACAAGTCCAAGCATAAATCCATTTATCAAACCTTAATATGAAAAATTAGTTATGAAGACTTTAGTAAGATGCAAGTTACTAAAATTTCCAAAGGTTAAAAACATGAATTTTCCATTGTTGCATTTGGAGATTGACAAGAACTTTTGTTTGTTTTTAGCATTTTTATACCTGTGCTACCAATTATCAGAAAGCCTCCATAAGGATCATGTCCATAGCTCTGATAATATATGTACTGTTGTTCAAGAGAGCAAATTGAAGCGTTATGGAAATATGACAGCGGACAAGGCTGAAATGGAAATGACAGAGGGTAATAACCAGCTTCTCCATATAGTGTTAACATAAATGTATATAGTGAAAATGTGTTTGTGTAGATATTAGGTAGGTATATAGAATTAACTAGCTTTTTACTGGTGTTATGAATGAAGATAGATATTACAAGAGGCACTGAACTGGGAACAGATAACGCCTTTGCAAATTTGATAGGACAACTCCATACATAGAAATGCAACGAGAAAGAACCAGAAAACAGTGCAAATAGATCTTCCAGGTCTCCAGTATCCAGACAAACTGCATATGAAATGAACCTTTAGAAGCTGTCAGTCATGCCAAACGTTTCTTCATAAGCATCCCATTAACTTTCAACACATGCTGTCAGTACAAGTGCTGCAGAGCACCATCAGTCAAGGGCTCAATACTGTGCTACAGTTCTGGATTAAATGGCTGTTAAGTAGATGTTATTAATAGAGCATTCATTTTGTTTATTACTACTGCCATATCAATTACATCACCTGAATGTCACAAAGAGCAGGGCAAGCCAAGATTTTTTAACGTGAACCATGTCCTGAATCTGCCCCACTTTAGTGCTTCAGTGGAGAAAGAACACTGAACACTATGCTTCCCCAGCTGTGCCATGCCATTGGCAAGTCTCTACAGAATAATTTACATTCAAACACTGAGAAAACCACACTGCTTTTAAACATTTATCTTCCACATGGCAAACTGCTGCAGGCACTCTGACAGCCTCAGCTGCCCTCCCATCCTGCAGCAAGGAAAGTACAGGGCATAGGATGTGGGACAGCTCTGGGCAGCAGCAGGAGATGGCCATTCCCCAACAGAGGCTGGAGATGGTTGCCCACTGGGTGCTGCTGACCATGCTTGTCTTCCTCACAACATCAGATGTGCACCCCTCTGGGATTTCTGAAGCAACTGCAACTTTTCCTTTCCTTGTCCCCTAGCCATCTTCACAGAGCAATATTACACAAACGTGATTTGCTGACCTTTTTTTTTTTCCTTCCTCTCATATTTATTCCAGAAGTTTCCAGGTGATAAGGCTTTTTACTGATGTGTGAAGTTCTTACTCCTTTATTACCAGTCACAAATGGCATTTCAAATCCTGCAGCAATTAGAGTCTTTCCCAGGGGTGGAATACTAACCAATATAAACACCTGGAAACATTTGTAGTAATTGCTACAAAAGAAAAATCCAGCCCAAACACAGGTAACATACTGACGGTGTAGTGGACAGTGCTAATGCAATAGGAGACAGTTTTGCTTTAAGATGTGAACAAAGGAACAGTGTGTTCACATTACTCACTCCCTTCAGTCACAACCAAACCTATTTTGTCAGAGTAAGTGGCACAACACCCTCATTTAGTTGTAGCTGTAACTGTGTTATCTGGGGTAATGCTTGCAGAGAGCAGAGCTCAGCTCCTTTCAGCACGCCAGAAACTTACTGCTGGGCTGACAGTGAAAAAGGGGAGGAATCTCTTGATGGGAACACAGTAAGCTTGATTTTAAATGAAAGTGCAGGAAAGGACTCTTACTCTAGGGCCTTCAAAATCAGCAAAGATATTTCCTAAGCACAATGGGTGGAAATCCTCTCCAGTGCTTCTCCCCAGTATCTTGGCGCAAATCTCCCCTTTCAGGAGCAGCCACCATAAAGGCAGTGTTTCCTCCCCATGTGTTCCTTCCTCTAAGTGATCAAGACTTGCTTATCAGCGGTACAGGTTACACACCCCAAACTCCCTCCCCTTTAGCAAAGATTGAAAAGGTGCAATATTCTGCAACCATATTGCTATCATGGGACAGGGCCCCAGCATTTTTTAAAAGGGCTTAAGAACAGCAGTTCTGTGGATGCCTCTTTACATATTTTACAGGGGAAGGCAAAAAATTAAGCAGTCCTTTTGGGGTTCCCTTCCTAATTTCTCTCTCTTAAGAAGGAATGACTAGCGTCAGATTAATGCAGTGACCTTACACAGCTGTGCCTGTGGGGATTGGGTGGTAAACATGTTTTAACTAAAATGAAGCATTTCCCCAAACGTTCTCATTTTCAAGGAACATATGAAACGAGATCAAATGTATGCTGCAAACTAATTTTCTGTGAGCTTTTTTAAACTTCTATTCCACAATTTATACCAAACGAAAACTACACTAAACAGTAACAGCGAAGCATAACAGCAAGATCACTATGAATCAAAGCAATGACACTCAAAATGATAAAATCTTACCATACACGGTCTTATCATACAGTTTCAAAAACTAGCCTAAGGATATTGAAGCATTTAAATCTGGCTTTTGCACTTGGAAACACTGCTTGATAAATTGACGCTTGTTGGTAAATGAGGTGGGGACATCGTATTGTGAATCTGATATATCTGTCAGCACTAGTAAACCCCTACACGTGACTAACATCACTGATCTGATTTCATAGAGATATATCCACATCTTTGAGACTCCCACCATGATATAACTGGGAAATAAATCTTCTGACTTATTATGATTCAAGGAAACAACTAATACTTAAGAGAACTCATCTTTTAGGTTCTGGTCGGGTATCAATTTCTAGAGATTATGTGGGAGAAGTGCAAGAAAAGCATACAGAAGGTGAGATAAGAAGCAACATCTGAAAGCAAACCAACTACCTATTCTATTTTTTAAAGGAAAAGTGTTCAAAATCTAAATAAGATAAAGTTTGTATTTCTGACTTCTGAAACAATTAAAACATCATCATCTGGGACACTCAAAAAATACTTGCAAATATCCAATTCCTTCATGATTAAGATTAAAAAATCCAAGATCTTCAGGAAATTAAGTTGTAGGCTAGCTGTCCTTAGTGCAGTAACTCTGTCAATGTTGCTGAGGAGTTAAGCTAGAAAACACGCAATTATGAAACTAAATGCCTGTTTCCATCTAATAATATGAATTATGATATCTCAAGTCAGTACAGAAAAAGTCACACATCTTTTAAAGAACCATATGTTTCTGCTTTTAAAATGAAAAATATATATATATATCCACAGGAGATGCTATAGTGATTAAAACCTGCCAACCAACCAAGCTACTTAAGTTAATTAGCACTAAAGAAGTCTCAAGTCAACTGCAATTTTAGACACTATTATTCTGTCTTAAATTTAGGCAACTAAGGCTACTTATATATGCTTTATAAATATTTGTATAAGGAAAAGATTTACACAGTGTAGCACAAAAGACTAATATTAATGTTGGGATGATTGTCATTTCTTTTGTACCATGTTTCTTATGTTTCCTAAGTTACAGGACCATACTCACATCAGATATTAAGAGACTTCAGATAAACACTGCTATATTGAACATAAATGCCCATGAAGAAGAAATTGATTTCTTTTATATTAAAAGATCTAGTAGAGTTAAATGATCCTGTTATAAACAAATTTAAAAGGAATGCTGAAATTGTCTTCTTTTTGTGATTTTTGGGTCTCAAACTCTTTGAAGTTCTTTGCACTATCTTAAAGCTACTTTCAAAAAATAGTTCGCATTATGGATTCTCCCCTAAAAACCACCAAGTCAAACTGAAAATAAATCTCTGGCATCAATTCTTTAGTTGCTCTCTAGCAATAGCCATGAGCATAAACGCTGTGTTTCATCCACTTATAATATCATAAGCAGGGGAAAAGAACTTTTAATTTTGTAAATGGGCTGGTGAAAATACTGGAAACAATTTTCTATTGAAACTAGTTCAATTTTTTTTAATTAATCCACCATTGTATGTATGAGCATCTGTGTTTATTTTCTCTGAATAGTCTGTTTATTGGCAATATCTCTAAATGAATAAAGTTACTGGCAGTGCAACTCATGTAAACAATATTCACTTCTTGAAAGCATTTACACCAGCCGTGACTCAGCAAGGAGTTTTTCCAGTGAAAGAAAAAATAATAAATGCAAAAAAAATATGATGGAAGATACTGAAACACCTGTGTGTCAGCACAGGACCTAGGCCATGCAACTGATACAGAACATTCAGCCAGCTCTCCTATAGCCAGTTTCCACAATAGTTTGTTAATGAGCTTAATTAATAATTTGATACATTTTCTGATGACATTTTTTCCTTAAATGTATTCACAGACTGTGACAGTTTGTAGATGTAAAAGAAAGTAACAAAAAAAAAAGAGTACTAAATAACAAAGAATGAATTTAGACAAGAACTTCAGTCAGTGTGTACAAATGAATAACATCAATAATAATTGTAGAAATGCAGTAAATTGTGCTAGTTCAGTGAACTAAATGGGTACTTTGAACAGATACTTTACTTTTTGTACCTGTTGGTCAAAAATAAAACATTGTTTGCAACTATACCTTTCACCTGCAAAGAAAAAAAAACAGGTGAAAATGGCACCTCACTCCATTACCCTCTGAGAGCTCTCTGAATGATGAGGCAAAGCTACAGCAGGAGCGTCAAAGCATGCTCCGAACTGCCTTACTTGACTGCTACCAAGCATTCCAGGCTCACACAATCTCACATCCTTTCGCCAACTGCTAAGCAAAAATTCAATTTTTGCAGGTTTCCCCCTCTCCCCTAAAATTTCTCAACGCCTGATATTGAAGTGCTGACATGGACCCTGTTTTGCTTTATAAAACAGAATTTTTCTATCAAACTAATTAATAAAACAAGCTATGTTTTTTTACTCACGTTACTCAAACACCACAAGGGAACAACTTATTTATAATTCTACTGGTATCAGTAATCAGTAAACTCCTTTTGCAGGTCTTCCTTTTGCCTATTCACAATATTGCCTTCTCCTTTATTTCAAGTCAAATGGTACCTCAGCAGTGTAGAATCAGTGTAGAATTTCATACTTGGGATGCATAAGGTTGGGTGTTTTTTGTTTTTTTTTGTTTGTTCGTTTTGTTTTAAGTCCATAGATTGCAGAGCCATATTTAAAGATATAAGACAGGAGCAATATTTGTTATTATGGTAACCTAATCACAATAACAGCAAGCACACATATAGAAGATCATTAAATCTGTTGTGATTCTGACTGTACACTTGTTCTATGGCTTTTTAAAAGCAAAAAAGTTTAATGCCCTTATCCTGAACTGCCAGTGATTATTTTAATGAACAAACCAAGGCTGGTGATCTCTAGGACTTATCCGTAATGTTTATACTTTTAATTAGGTTAGTCTTGCATTCCTCATGAAGTACTATGAATTTTTTTATTTTTATTTTTTTTTAACTTAGAGATGCAGTTAGGGAAGCACAGAGTACAAAAGAAAATATAGCAAATGTGGAGCTGTCTTTTTTCAAGCCTTGCCTGAGAAGCTGAATCAGAAAGAGGGGCCTCCATATGAGAAAGTGCTATGTCTTCTGCCCCCAGAGAATTAGAGGTTTCATTGTGGTTATCCACAAAAGGAAATGATTGTGCATTTGGAAAACCTGTCTGTAATGGGCATTTCCTTCATCTCAGAGTGATTAGAGGAAAGTAAACAGTCTGCTACTCTATTAGAGGTCATTAATGTCAATTGTATGGCAACAAAACTACATAATAAATGAGCCAACTTTACAGCAGACTGATTTTTCTTTATATCAGACCAAATGATGTTGCTCAGAATAACTTGCCTTTGCCTCCAACAAGTTCTCCCTCAGTCTGAAACTGAAGCAGTACCCTTAAGTGACAGCTGATACGGAATTATACCTTGATATTTTTTTATTCCCCCCCTACTAAGTGATCAGCTTGATAGAAAGCAGGTAGTAACACAAAGGAGCTAATAGCAAAAACATTTTTACTCATTACATTTTGTTTTCTGGAATTAACATGCAACAGGGTAGATCAAAATCTTTACTGACCATACAGTAAAACTCATTAACAACTGCAGTTAAATCCACCTGCAAAAGTACTTAGGGATGAAGGGATATAAGGGTGGGATTGCTATCAAGATGATAACTTCATTAAAACCTAACAAATGCATATCCTTTTTCTGAAATGCTACTGTAAATTACCGTAAGCAACACATCACCTACAAACTCAACAAGGGGGCACTGTAAATTTCCACACTATTATTCTGAAAGGAGCAACTGTACATTTCTCTCCTTTACCCTGGACAATATATAGGAATAGATACTCAATACTGACCTAAAGCAATGAAGACAAAATACTTTCTCAGAAGGTGAAAATGATGTTACAGATTCAGTTCTTCAGAGAAAGGAAGACATTCATTAATTTTGACACAGCGTAGTTCTCCTAGTTTGTAGAGCATGGATGTAATTTTGGAACTGCAAAATGGAAAATCTGCACTTTGAGCTAAAAGATTACATGACTTAGTCTTCGTAAGCATCTTTATTATAATTTGTCTTTAGAACAGTGTCATCTTTTTCTTCCCCCAGTCTTAATAGGGGTTGGTTTACCACTAAAGTCCAAAAAGTAAATGTTTACTTTTATCTAAGTAGCAGAGAAAATAGTTGATTTAAATATGAGAATTCAGAAAAAAGGACATAACATAAGCAAACAGTGAAAGTCAGAAGCTTTGAACAGAGCTAAGTACATTATGGGAAATGCTACAAACAAATCACAAGAGTGCAAGAACTAAACCATGATAAACTAGAGAAAAGAGAGAATATTGGTCTATGGAAAAGCCAGCAAAGGAAGGAAATGATTTTTAAAGACTCAGATGTATAATAACAAACCCACAATAGCTGGAATCTATAAACAGGCAGAAAAGGAGTAGCACAAGTGTTTCACATTGGCTACTGCTATTCTTTCCTCATCTTCAGATAAATTTGGAAGAAAAAAAAAAAACAACCAATTTTCAGAACTTAAATTCCCCCAAAATGGTATGCTTAAGGTTAAAACGCACTGGAAACAAACTGCAAACCTTCTCTAACATATTCTAACTATAGCTCCAGTTAGTCTAAATGGGTCACACAGCTAAAGCTCTCTACATCTGAATTCAGATTGGCCACTTTGGTTTCTATTCAAAATTATTCAGTTCAGAAACAAACATGATGAGATTTATTTAGTTTTCTTCTGTGTGACGAACAATATCACATGTGAATTGCACTATTTAAATATTGTTGGACAGAACTAAGGGTGGGTTGGACATTACTTATAGTATGAGGCTCTCAATTTCTCCCATTGCCACAAATAAGTATGGCAAAAAAACATGACCAAACACTTTCCTTTGGGAAAAAAAAATTAGAATTTCTTTCCATCATTTACTTGTATCAATCTTACATATTTCCAGTATTACAGCATGTTCCAAACAAATCTTCATTCAAACTACAATTTCATATACAGTGATTTATGGTAAACACTGACCATTTCACAAGCCAGGAAATTTTCCTTTCTTTATCTTCTTTATTGTGCATTATATACTTTTACACTAGGTATTTCAATAGAAAAAAACAGTGAGTAATTAATGCTTGACTATTACTTTGAGTTCTGACAGTGATCCTTGTCACAATGTTTTCAGGTTACTCCATTCTTTACAAGATTGATTTCCCATGGAATCTTTGCTATACTTCAGTTGCTAAACAAGAAAACCTAATGCTTTGTCTCAGACAGATGAGCAATCAAAGTGTAATTTCATGCAGTTTCATTTCGACAGATGGAATAGAGTCATTCCTATCAGAATAAATAATGCAGAGAATTCTTTGAAGATCACAGAAATGTAGCAATACACAGCTGGAACGGAAAGGTGAATAGATGATCCAAGCTAACTGCTGCTTTAAATTAGTAACCTTACAGACAAATTTCAAATCCATTTTTAAAAGCTTTCAAGAAAACTATTTCAATCTCATAAGGAGACAGTTCTATAGTTTTCTCAACATAGGAAACTTGCACATTTGCTGCAATTAAGTAAAATACCATTTGCCCTGTCCTAGAGCAAGAGTGCTACTGAACTTATGACAATATTTTTCATATTTTTCAAAGACTGACAGGCTCTTTTCTCTAAATTCAGCCAAACTAAATTCTCAAAGCCTTCCTCACAAATCATTTTTAAGTCTATTGTTTTTCTGCAATTCCCGGGACTCTTTCCTATTTTTTTACATCTCCTTTATATGCCTGTAATCAGATGAGCCTCACCACATGCACACCCTGGAAGGGACCAGAGGCAGATATTGCTCCTCATACTTTAAATGCAGTACTGCCTCCAGACCACACACTACTATTCCTCCATGCAATCACATTTTTGGCTTGTATTTAGCTTAATATCCACTGCCATACTGCTCTGTAGTTAGTTATTCCCATTTTTACAATGGTGACAGTGAATCTTAGTGCAGTACTTCACCACAATCTTACCAAATTCTGTTGCGTTTGTCTCAGACCATTTTAAATATTTGCCAAGCTCTGCTCCCCACTATGCAACTAGACCTCTCTCAGCTTGATCATGGCAAGTACTGTCTAACCACGGTCATCTTATCAAAGACACTAAGGAGTGTCTTTGAGAGGAGACCTGAAAATACATTAACCCTTTCTGGGAAAACAGAAAAAAAAAATCATATCCCTATCTGTAAAACTTACTGACAGGTATCTTGAAGTGCTCTACAGCCAGTTATCAACTCACCTCTTAGCAAGTTGGTGGATACCACTGCTCTTGAAACTACAGATCATTAACCTAAAAAGCATTTTTCAAACACATACAGAAGAGCAATAAAGGGTACAAGCAGAGTTCTGAGTTTGAGCTTCAATATTTTCATGAACTCTACTGGACTGCTGCAGCTTATCCATGTTTTTATTCCACCTGTGCTTCCTACAAGAGCTGTCAGATCCTACTTTTTTAAAACATGCATTATGAGAAGATTTGTGCACTGCTCTGTGCTTTTTATTTTTCCTCTGCGATTCCTTCTTTTCAACTGTGTACCCATAATCACTATTTAAGATGTCATCTAAATTCAGCATGCCTGTTGTGTAGAGTATTTGCTTCCCAATATTCAGTCCAATATTTATCTCCTTGAGAATTCTACAGAATTCTCATTTTGAAATAGAAGCAGATCCTTTTATCTTACCTATGTAGCAAATTTTAGATTTCCCTGCTTTATTCAGTTTGAATTTCTGCGCCAGTGAAACTAGTTGATGTAGTGTTAACAGCCAACTTCCATAAAATAAGTTTTGTTTCCTATTCTGTACATTAAAGGTTTTAAGAGCTGCAGTTTGTCAGTTTGAAGCCAATCTCCAAACTACGTGTCCCTATCCATACTAAAAACAAACAAAACCAATAGTCTAGGGGGGAGATTATCTCTCTTAACACTGCTCTTGATACAGAGTATTTTTTTAATAGTAGTGACAAAAGCAAAAAGATTCTTTGCATCTTTGTTTCTCATCCCTTATTGACATTTCAGTGCCATTTCCTGTTTCAGATTCTCCTCAACATCATTCTTAACAACTGGAGACAGCTTACACTTACAGAAACTGTTTTAAGTTTCAAAGACCTTAAAAAAAAAAGTATTTTAATAACTAAAAAGATGGTGTAAATATAATGGAAAGTATGAAGGCACATAAAAATTGCTACCAGGCAAATTTTGCTCTGCTAAAATTCTAACTACCCAAACAAGTGACTCTATATGTTTAGATAGAAATAAAAGATCATTTTGAAAATCACTTCCACACTTGAAGATTCCAGCAACCAAGTCACATTCGTGCCAGTCTTCAATTTCCTATATTAGTGATTCTACTTCACCTGTTTTCAAACTATTCAGTATCTGCAGCTCCAGAAGTCAGGACAAAAAATGATATGAGCAAAAACAAGAGCATGAATTAGACCAGATCTTGTACCAATATATAAGTAAGCGATCACTCCTCATGGGATGTCACTTCAAGGGTTACAGGATTCAAAGAATTATGCCTAAATAATTGCCAGAAGCTACACCTCAGCCTCCAATGAGTCAAATGCCTCCTGAACAAGGAATGCTAATGTTAGAAACTGAGATAGACTTCAAGTTATCAGACTCTGGCACTGCCCATTCCCTTGTACCCCTCGCTGCATTTTCATGCACAACCACTGCTCTGCTCTGGTGCTAGCACAAGTATTTGTATAATTGCTTTCTAAGTTTATGTCTAATCTTCCTACATTGGTTTTTCACTAGGGAGTCTTTGTTGGACTTTGTTTTCACCGTCACTTCATTTAAAAACCTACTGGTAGCATAAATTGCAGCTCAAAAGAAATGATCAAACCCTGACTGATTTTGAAGGCTACGAAGATAGTGAGAATGAGAAGCAAGATACAAAGATAGAATAATGTGCAAAGGCACACTCAATCATTGCTACACATGAACTTATATTTGACAGATATTCTATGGTATAATGCAGTTAAGTTACAATAAGCTTCTAGCAACTATTTTTCCCAGAGACACCCCCTTTCTGAAAGCTCAGACTTCTGAATAAGTCAAAAACTAATCAACACCTCCTTGAGGAGTTCAAAGTAATTCCTATAAGTAAGACAGCCTCTCTCAGCCCACTGACTGAGCTGAGCAGAATATAACATGGCTTAAGGCAGAAGAGGCTGAAAGAGTAATGTATTTTGTCTTACACATCGCAATGCATATTTCCCACCCTAGTTGTAGTTCACTGCAATGAGTGGAAAATAATAGTGTCACTCTAGTATAGAACAGAAGGCAGCAGAAAAACCTGGTACTTTGCATAGCTAATTGAACAGATTGCCCTAAATCAGAAATGAGTTCTTTGCAATTCATCTGTTCAACTTGTCCTCAAGAAGTATTTTCCTTTTGGAAAACAAAAAACCAAGAAAGCAGAAATTTAACAGCCATAGAACACATGCTTCTAAAAGTAGCTTATATTGCTTGATATTTCTGGGCTTCCATAACCAAATAAAAGTTATTCCGAACAAACGGAGAAAGCAAATCCTAATTTTGCTTCTCCCTTATTTTGCACTATCAGAATCATTTCCTTTGGCAAGGTGAACCGAAGCAGGGGAACAGTCTCAAGTCGCATCAGAGGAGGTTTAGACTGGGAATGGGGAAGAATATTTTCATGCAAAGGTTGATCAAGCAGTGAAAACGGGCTGCCCAGGGCAACAGTGGAGTCCTGATCCCTGGAGATATTCAAGAGACCTATGGACATGGCATGAGAGGACATGGTCCAGTGATGGGACTCAGGAGGTCAAGCTGATGGTTTGACTTGGTGATCCTGAAGGCTTTTTTTAACTGAGATGGTTTTATGATTCTAAGGCCCATATCTCACTCATAAAAAGGAATAGGAAGGTCTATAATATCCAACATATGGCTGCCCACGCTTGGCTACTGCTGGAGGATAGCAGTGTTCAAATAAAGTGTGCACACAAGATTAGTAGGAAAGCAGAAGGAAAAAGAGATGACTGTTACAGAAACACTGGCTTATGATTTAAAAAAACAAAAAAACAACATCAAGACTAACTAAACGAAAAACATTTACAAAAGGGAAGATAACTTAGTTTGATTAATATTAACATGTTACAATATCAGCAATGCTGTTATTCAGTAATATCATTATGAAACAGAGATAAAAGATTTCAAGAGAGAGAATGAAGTTAAAATACCAAGCTCTGGTAAGAATGGACTGCCATCATAGACAGAATGCACTAGAGACTCCAAAATCAACACCTTCACTTTTACTCAGTAGCTAAGCACACATACTACATTTATGGGCATCTAATGGCATTCACCATGACACAACAAATGTATCAAAGAAGTTACTGTCGCTTCAGCTATCTGTGAACTCCAAACCGAGAACTTCGAAGTGCCTCCCTTGCTGGTTTGAGTCTCACTGTGAAGTGAAAACACTGAAGCATGTTACTATCTGGGAATTTGAGTCTGTCTGTCTTCCCACTAGCAAGAACCTATCCTAAGAGGTTCCAGCCATGACTCATTTCTCAAAATGGGCCAGCTGGAGTTAAAAGCTGATGCATCCTGTTCTTGATTACATAAATAAAGGGGTGAATTTAAGTCCCATCTTTTTCTTTCCTTAAAGTGATTGCTATACTACTGTAAGATGCCAAAATGACAGCCTCATTAGATAAGCTTCACCATTATTCACTGGGTGGAAACACTTAAGTGCAAAAGTCAGCAGAGCAAACCGCAGAAGCATCCATGGTAGCTCTCTTCTTGTTCTACCAGCGTGTATGAGCCAGCAGTGACTCCCCAAGCAACTGCCTTCCTTAATTTGTCTTACTAGTTGGTATACCAAAGCATTTTAACCAGTTATGTTTTGTTTCTCTTTCTCCCTAGAGACCAAAAGGTACTTTGATAATGCAAATATATGGCACGCAGCCCTAAAATGATAATCCATTTCACATCAGTTAATCAGATAACAGCCAAATGTAGTCATTTCATTTTCCATTGATATCTTTATTGCACACCTATTTTCAGCTCTTGAACTGATTTCAAGTCTGCATTTCCAGGGTAGTGTTCAAAATTAGCTTGCAATCAGTAATAAATTCATAAACTAAACTTTTAACAATGTTCATGTTATTAAAATGGATTGGTGATGGGAAGTGAAAATTGTTGATTTATTCAAATTTCATGGATTTCTCTGTAACAAATTACCACTGAAATTTCAACCTGCTTTTTAGCATTCCAAATGATAAAAGTTGTAAGAGCTACTGAAGGATTTTCTGAGAACTCAGAAAGCAGTCTTATGGACTGATAACAGACAAGCAATCTACAACTACTTGGAATGCAAAATAACATTAAACTGCTATCATCCTCTGAAGGAAATATATGAAGCATAATGTTAAATCACAATCCATGACAAATTTTTCTAACTGATGAGCAGTTCCAGACCAATAGCCTTAAGCTTATATATTCTCTGTTCACAAAATTAAAGAGACAAATGGAAATGGAGAACAACAAAAGCTGCAAACATGAAAAACGGGAACAAACACACAATTGAAGGCATTTGAGTGTTTGTGTTCTTTACTGCCTGCTTAGAACTCAAGACTGCCTGGAAAACTAAAAAGAACAGTAATGACAAATCATAACTGAGGAGCTCAAAAAAAAAATTCAACAGCATTTACCTGTCTGGACCTGATAGTTGCCCTAAAGAAAAATTCTGCTTTCCCTCAATAGGGAAATAGATCCCAGTCTTTGACTGGATACTAAGAAAAACACAAGTTTCTTAATGGTAGAGGAAAAGCTTATGTCTAATTGCCATAAGTAGTGTCAAAATTCTCATTCCCCATCCCCACACTGCTTTTACCAAATCACACAACACTGCTGTGCCTCCTTACTTCTCCCTTTTGCCAAACAGTAACATTTCAATAATACTTCATAAATAACTTCTTGGACTTTCAGCCCTTCAAATGAAATGCCTTATACTCACGAACAATTTGTCATGAGTATTGTCAAGGTAACGCAAGCTCAAAGTGAAATGCAGCAGTTGCTAAGAAACACTACAGCAAGAAGGAGATGGAGAGGATCAGCAACTTGTTTACTGACAGATATTTATGACATCCATCATCATTATTTGGTGTATTTGCACTTCAGACTAACCTATGTATTCTTAATGACTATTTACAATTTAATTTCCTTTCTAAAAGAATTCAAATGAATCTTAACATTGCTGAAACAATTTTTCCTATGTATGAGACCATAAAAGATTTAAAACCCTGGACTTGTGTAGAAAAAAAAAATGATGGCTTAGGAACATTTGATGGCAGAGAGGACTCTGCCATACTTGCCATAGTTCATCACCACAAATAGCTGACTGACCTGTAGAAATCTAGTTCCACTCCCCATGGGCTCCTGCAGATAGCCTATGAATCCTTCTGAAACAGAAAAATGTTTTCCAAATAAACAGGTTTTGATTACTTTCAAGCCAGGAAATTATTTGCATAGCTGCTTGAACAAAGCACCTGGAGGAATTCAGCATTCCTGAAACTTCTGCAAGCAATAAGCAACACAAGAATGAGACAGATGGCATTATGTAAGCTACTCAGTTCAATACGCGTGTTCTCAGAGCACAAACGATAATCCTCTGAATGTTTTGCAAAATGGAAAGAATTTCTTCAACACAACTGAGACAAATAAGTAAATGAGAAGTATAGAATCACAGAATCCTTAGATTTGGAAGGAACCTTTAAAGGTCATCTAGTCCAGCTCCCCTGCAATGAACAGGGATGCCTACATCTCCAACAGGTTGTTCAGAGTCTGTCCAGTCTGACCTTCAGTGTCTCCAGGGACAGAGCATCTACCACCTCTCTCTGGGCAACCAATGCTGATGTCTTACCATCCTCACTGTAAAAGGCTTTTTCTTTATAACCAAAGCATGGACAATAAAGGAATACAAATTTTAACAAGCACAGTCATTCAGTTTTACATTAATGGGAATAAGGTAAGAAAGCACAGATTATTAAAGCTATGCTAAATTTTCACATCATTATA
The DNA here is from genome assembly GCF_038088225.1 of Cyrtonyx montezumae. NCBI lineage: Eukaryota > Metazoa > Chordata > Aves > Galliformes > Odontophoridae > Cyrtonyx > Cyrtonyx montezumae. Next base: position 20,413,163 of record NW_027072045.1, on the reverse strand, counting down.
CGTGAGGTGCAACATAACACACAAAAAAAACCAACAATTTAAAAAGTGCTATACAGCCTTAATCAACTTCTTTTGTACACATACATCATTACAGAATCCGTGTTAGGTACATAAAAAATTCTCCCACGACAGCTTTCAGCAGCTTAAAGTGTTCCATTTTGTCATGTATTTCTCTCTCCAAGGCAGTAAAACTTCCACTTTGTACCATGTGAAAAACAGGTTTCATAAAATTGCTATGCTCACAATGGAGACCTATCCTATACTTAATTGACCAGAGAATCATTGGAAAAGACTGCAGTAATTAAAGAGAAAATAACATACATAGGATAAAAAAAAAGATAAAAGCTATTTAGCTATAATAGCAACATGAAAATAGAAGCTCTCAATTTATTAACATCTGATACTGCATATCTAATGACATCCTCATAAAATACAGCCCTCATGCATAAGAACAAACAAAAAATACTGAAATTTCCACATCTGGCACTGTGCTGGCACCAATGCAAGTCAGTAGCAGAGTCAATCAGACTGCTGAAATTTTTGATAACTTACTCCCATTGTAAAGCTCCACAGAAACAAATAATTTCAGCAATCTTTCATTCAAAATGGAGGAAGGGAGTTTGAAAAAAAAATAAGTGGGAAGCATTTTGGTAAGATGAAATTTCTTTCTAAAGTTCATTTTTAGACTGCAATTTATATCAAAGAAAGCAAATCAAAACACAATATAGAAAAATCTTTTCAATTTAATGAAAAATAAAGCATTTTGGCTACAAAGGCAGCTATAGTTGCTGCCATTCTTTCCAGGGAATAAAAATACTCTTTGCTGGATTCATACGTGGCCCCAAATGGGTTGGAATTGCATAAGGAACACTGGATTAGCACACACCTATCAAACTTATGCTCCTTTCTCCTCTTTTGTCCTGGCAGAAGGGAAAGGCTTCATACATCACACACATCCCACAGCCCCACTGCAGCCACCCAGCTGGGCCACCACATCCCAAAAAGCCACTCTGCAGGACACCACATAGCACCTCCCTACACTTAAACTCATCTAGCACAAGCTGTAAAATCCTCCATTTATTTCTCTCTGTGAAATGCCTACAAAATACTATGCCAGCACTCCTCTTGGTACGTCATGAAGGTCAGCTACCAACTACACTAACATAAATAAGAAATTACCACTTGAATGTTTTAGGTTTTGGTTGTGTTTTTTTTTTTTTTTTTTTTTTTTTTTTTAGGAGAAACTCTGCTTTTGATTCTGAACTTCTTATCGTAAATAGCTAAGAATAAAAGAAAGTAATGTACATAAACAGTAACGCAAGTAACACAAACAGGGAAAGAAAAGGACACTTAAGAACTTCTACATGGAGATGGCTTTAAATTTTAATAACCAACAGTAGTTGGTTATTGCCTATGAATGATATCCACAAAAACTACTACAAGCATAAAAATCATCAATAAAAATATGCAGAGAACCATTTCGAAAAACTCCCTTGTCAAGCTTAGGCTTTGATGTCACTGTAAGGAAAATTATATTAAGAAAATTGTTGTGAACCCAATTACCGTTGCATTCCATGTCATTTTGAAACATAAATTAAAAAGTTTAAAAAAAATAAGATTTTAAATCATCCACTTATTATAGGCTTGATTATCATTTTATTGTGATTATCTGGGTATAGAAATCTTACAGTGAAAAGGTTGCTTTCAGTATTACTGATCATAAGAAAATGAATCTGAATAATAGGTTCCTAAATAGCAAGGGAAGAATTCATTATATCTGTTGGGAACAGATAAGTATTCATGAACAGATTCCTGAAGTGTGGATGAGTTCCAAGGGAATCTGACCTGTCAATCTCCCAAGCAGCTTGGGGAGATGAGTCTGCTGAATGGACACGTTATCTTCCATATAACCAATTAAAAAAAATGCAAGTGCTCTTAATTTGACTATAGCAGAGTTCACAGAGTTAAATCAAGATGACATTTCGAAAGCCCTATGAATTTTTATTAAAATTATATATACAGTATGGAGACTTACAACATAATGCTAACGGTTGTCACTCAAGAAATAAATTGTCATATCGCCCAAAAAATACGTTCTATTGTGAACTAATTGAAGATTCTACACCAAAGCACAATACAAACTTGTTTTGTCTAAAATTTAGATAAGTATCTGCATTCTAGAGCCCTTCCTCATATAATTGTACATAATTATTTGCTATTAACTAGAATAGTTAAGTACTTCAATCATCTTCGCCTTGGGAAATTGATATAAATTTTGGGGATTTCAGAGTCTGAATGTGCCAAGGAGATCAGAGTATTTTAGAGATTGACATTTTCCATTACAATGTGCCTTAAATAAATATGATAAGAGCTCTGAACGTCTTGATTTTTATCATAAAAAAACTGCATTGGGAAACAATCTATACTCACTAGAATCTGAAATTGGAGCACTAGATGTATTTATAGGCTTTTTAGAGAAAGGAGATGAGAAATATTTCACATACAGGTAAAAAACATTAATATGGAAGTGACTGAAATCATAAGATATGCATTACAGATTCACTGATGCCTAACAATACATGGACATGAGAGTGCATTCCTCCAATGTGGAATTATTTTCACATCATTTAGAAAAAGGGAATCTATCAAGATAATTGGTACTCTAGCTGTTATTTTTCTCAGAAGCATTTCAAAAATACAAGTCATTTAGTATCCAGTTTATCTAACCAGCAACATTTATGTAATTGTTATTTACTGATAAAAGCTACGTGGTACCAATGCATCCTTACCTCTTTTCAATTACTTTGTAGCTTTTGAGATTTTTATTTCCAAGGCCACTTAGAGAAATTTTGCTCCCCCAAAACACATTGGCAGACAGAGCCATATAACACATGCTAGACAGCACCTGGGATGGGATCTCCCATGTCAGCCAGTATCACCTCTCTGACTCTGGTGTTTGCTCCTGTCCATGCTGCCACCACCCCAGGATTGATGGAGTTCCCATAGGGAATCACTGTAGGCCATATTTCTGGAAGCCAGGAAGTTAACACAGCTGGCAGCAAAATCCAAAGAAGCTCTTAGGGTCACCTTGGGATGCCTTGCAAATTCAACGTTCACTGCTACCTTAGAGCTCAACATTTAATAACTTAAGATACATTTGCCATGCTTAACAACCAGAAGCGTGATCTACTTCAGAGTTGGATGAAATGTAACAAAGGCTTCAGTAAATAAAAATTACACTTTACTGCTGCAGTTCCACAAGTACAGAAGTGTCATGGAACACCAGAGGCAGATATCCTCCTTTTGTCACTAACACTGGCCATTGCCAGGTAGGCTTACAGAAACTGTTTCTGATTACTCAGCTAATCATGAGGTACCATATATCATTTAAATAAATTGACAACAGTACACAGAGTAAACAAAATATTTCTCAACTCTCACAAGACTTCATGAAGCTGCCCATATTCAATACTCTTTCACTAATCCTCTGTTGAAGCGTATGACAAGAAAAGCACAGGAAGTTTGAACCACCTACACAAAACCACAGAAGAAACCTAGCACAGAAAATAAAGTGAGCAGGAGGATGGACTAGAGACTGACTGAGGTCTCACCTATCTCACATCTTATAATGCCATGAATGCATAATTCCCAGTCTTCTGCTCACTAGCCCAGTACTAGTCCCATGCATTAAGTACAATACCATTACAGGAAACCTGATTGCAGAACTTTTTTTACTTAACGAACAGACTCAGAGCCTTGCTTTCTTGTAGTCTTGTGTTGTATTAGCCTATTACCGAATTCAAATTTTGAAATAAGAGCAGAATCTCAGGGACTAGCTCTGAGTTTCACCACTCTACTGCAAGGATCCCTCACTGTATACTGCTCTACTAGCAAGTGATTCTCTCATTATCTTTCTCATTAAGTCTCTTCGAGCAAAATAATCTCAGGCTTCTTAAACTCACATCAGCCAGGATGACCATAATATCTGTCACCAATCTTGTCTTTCAGGCTTTATTAGTCAGACATTTCATCTGCCATCCAAGGCTTTGGCTAGTGACTACTCTTTCATTTTGTGTCAGATATGATTTGTAGCAATGAAGAATGATTACTGTAGCTATTTTTCAAGAGGGTATTTAGCTAATACACAATTAAATTCTCAGTTCAGCAGTAAACGATGAATATATCTGCAGGATAAACTAGCAGCTCAGAAGGGTACAATATGGATTGCTACGTAAAGAAATACACATTTCTTAGACATCTGCTCAGCTATTCAAATTATTTCAGCATGTCATGCCAGTATACTATAACCAAAACCGTAACATATTTGGAAAAGATAAGTAGGTACTGTACTCAGCAAAACAACCAACCCCTTAGCAAGAAACAAACAAATGCTAAATGTGAAATTTTTTAAACAGACCAGGCTGAAGTCCTGAAGAATTCACATACATAACATTGTATTTATGCAGGGAGCAACTCCTTGCAAGTTTGGTTCCATAAGCCACTCTTCAAGGGCAGCAAGGGAAGGAAACGTTTGCAGAGCAGCTGCAGGGGAACAATCAGAGGAAGCAACCGTGGGTGTCAGCCCCATGGGACGCCCCTTTTGTGTCACATTGTCTGAGCGGTTGAGGGATGTGAGGAACAGAACTTCTGGAAGCAAGGGCAAATCACGTATTTCTCACACAGTCACTTGTTCCTTACAGTTGTAGGAGCACAGCAGCCCACCCCAGCCATTGACTAAGTGATGCCAGCTTAAGCTCAAGGAAATTATTTTTCTGCACCATTTACTGATGTTGCCTCTGTGTGCAGCTTACAGAGGCTTAAACAATCTCAAAAAAGTTATCTGGCATTTTGCAGACTGTTGCTGTGGCTATTTAACATTACTTTAGTACGCATCTCTGTGATAACCTTTGAGCAAAACCTGGGATTGAGCTGAAGCTAGGTAAGGCAGATAGCAACTTGATGTTTCCAGAGCTCAGTTTATAGCAGCAATATTCAAGCAAAAAAGCAACTCTCCACATATTTCAGCAGTTGATGGTTTCTCAAACCCTAAATTTATTCTCGATAGAAGTACAAATTATAGTGCAAAGACAGGAAACATTTTCAACATAAGTGCAGGCACAGCCGCAGAAATCACTGAAGGGTAAAAATTGATTCCTTTTGCTAAGGAAAGGCAAACACTTTGAAGTGATCAGATTGTGTTGTGTTATTCCATTAGAAAGCTGATGAAGTTTGAAGCTCTGCGGAGGCAGAGAGCTAGTTCTGACAGAAACATGCTGACTAAGAAAAATCTCCTTCTATATTTAAAAATTGCAGCAGATGGTGCTAGCAGTAGGATGCTGCACTGAGTTGTTATGACTGTGGGCACACTCATCTATCACTGAAAGTCTCAAAAAGACCTCATCCTAAGTGCAGGTTTCAGCCTGATCTCTGCAAAATGCTCCAAGTTCACATATGATTTATTGGATATTGAGTACCTCTGGGTCACCCTTCTTTGGAAAAGCTTCAAAATTACGTTCTTACAGCATGCATAAACTTAAAATGACTTTAAAATAGCCAGGACCCGGTATTCACTGAGCAAAAATGTTGACCTACTCACAGCACAAAGCCCATTGCTTTTGGAGACCGTGCTACTCAAAGCTACCGGCGTGCCAAAAGGAGCACAGGGGTGCGAGCCAGAGCCCAGCACGGAGGGAAGGCTGTTGAAGGAGCTAATGGACACATGAGAGCTGGTTCTGCGGGAGACTGAAGAACCACGAGGCTTAGGGATTCAGGGTCTTCACCCAGTATGTGCGTGCATCAACGCAGGCATGCAGCCATACCAGCAAGCAGAACTATGACCGAGCGGGCTCTGCCACCCAGCCTCCCTCCTCCTGAAGGAAGCACAAGGTATAGGTAGCTCACAGCCTTCGTGCCCACGTCACAGGCAGCAGCACAGCTCCATCTCACTTAGCAGCCCTCCTACACACCAGGGAGCCAGGCTCCCCCTGCTTGAAGGCAAGAGCATGCTCACGTCCACGTCAAAGCAGTAAAGCCCAATCATTCAGTTACCTATCCCAGTCACCTATGCTCCAGAGCAGCATGAACAATCATCCTAACAGAATGAGCCAAAGCAGTGGAGAAATCTCCTCCCTGCTTTCTGAAAAACCTATGGTGTTTTTATGAGTTATTAAGCACACAGCCCTGCTAAGTGATGATTTTGGAGCTACAAAGGTATTCGCTGCAGGAATTTTTTATTCTTCCTCATGCTTGCCATGGCAACCAGGATTTTGAAGTACTTCAGAGCATGACAGTGCCTCACAATATCTAAAATAATGTTTGTAGTACATCTGACTTGTTTTTTTTTCTATAATGAATTGTTTTTTGAGCTCTTTTAGAAAAAACTGGCCCAAAAATCCCCAACCTCTAGAGCAGTATTCTCTTCTGTTTACTCCAACAAAAGGATGTGAATATAGTTGATATTTTTAGAATTCTGGACCTCCAATTCTGTCAAAGAGAAAGACTGCAAAGCAGGAGCCAGTTTTTTTTTCCTTAAACTTACACAGCACCTGAGAGAACTGGCAACACCAGGGAAAAAAAGATCAGTCATTTAAAGGCAACTGCATGAAGGATCCTTGGGAATGTGGTTTTTTGGAGGGTTTTTTTTTTTTTTTTTTTGGACAAAGCCCAAAGTCCTGGATCCTGCCTTATCTGCCTGCCAGCAGCTGATGTCTCTCCTCAGTTGTACAAGAGAACACAGATCTACAGGGGAAAGACGACAGCTAGAAAACTGTATGGAGAGAGGGAATCTATAGCTGAATGACTTTACTGAAATTATGGATTAAGTCTGTAGCACTTATCCCCAATCACAACAAAGCAGGAATTCTCTCAATTATTTTAGGAATGAGATTGTAACTGTTACATTAAGGACTTTATATACCTGCTGGGATTAGAAAAAATCATTAGACATACAATACTAATGACAAACATCTCTGATTAGAAAATATTCTGAAAAAAGAAAGTTGTCCAAATCACAATTGATCTCCATGATAAGAGACTCTTGCCTCAGCAGACACTTTCAATAATTACCTATAGTAACACTTCTCTGAATTGCTACTGTACACTTAGCTTTGTCTCCTTTCATTCCCATAGCATACATCACAGAAAAAGGAAGACCGAAATCTCTTTTTTCCTCATTTTGGGAAGCTCAAACCACCAACAGACTCTTAGGGACCAGAAGATCGATTAACAAGATAGAGCATCTCTCTGCTCCAAACATTATCCCAGTATATTAGATGAAAAGTAGCAATGAACTGGAAATAAATAAAGAACTGCCTGGAAATAGGCTTCATAAGCAGGCCAGCAGAAAATTAGGGAAATGATTCTATCCTCAGTTATTAATAAACGTAATTTTCAAGAGTGAAAAATAATGAATACTTCCACTAATGAGCACTTCCCAAACACTTTAACACTAGCACTGATTCTATTATTCATTTCCTGTAGAAATGCAGTTATCAACTCTTATGTAAATTACAGCTAGAGTGAAGAACAAATAGGCCATTTCTATACCAATCATGACAGGGTCTTTAGCTACCAACAGTTATCACATTATGTTACATAGAGAATTGAAATTGGTGTGTGGGGGGGGGGGGGGGGGCAGATGAAGAACATCACACCACAAAAAAACAACAAGCCATCAGACGGTATTGAAAACAAATTTTGGTTCTCTTTGATTCTATGAGATGAATCACAATGTGCCAAAAACAAATGTTATCCCTCTGGACTAAATTCTGGAAAAAAGTCAAGAACAAATCATCTGATAATTGTGTTACTGCCCATTGTAAAACAAAAGCAATTTCACCATCAAACCCCAATATTTCATTATTCTAAAGAACATGGATTTTTGCCTATTACTCATGTAAGTTCATTTACTTCCACACATACACTTTTTATTTAAATTTTTTTTCAATATACTGCATTAGTAGTATGTAACTCAGGGTAAGGAGGAAGAGCAGTATTTCCATGGCAATACAAATCACCTATAGCAACCATCTCCTATAATCTTCCCCAAACACCTACAATGGATGGAGTTTTGCTGAAAGTAATAAATTACACAACAAGCACAACCACAATAATTGCAATATAGACTTCAATACTTTCCTTATACATATAGAGATGCTTGGTTTTTCTAAGAGCATTTAGGTCATAATATCTCTTAAGCAATCATAAGCTCTTTAATTAAACGCAGATCCAAACAACATTGGCACAATTTTCCTGGTACAAACTCAACAATGGAGACTTCTAATGAAGTCATGAGGAGCACAGGACCATACCTACAAGACCAAAATATCTGATCTCACGTCTCTTCCTCAAATGCTAATGCAAAAATGATACTGTTGTAGAAATCAGTTAAATTGCGTAGAAGTGAAACATAGGCGTATGGTATACACACTAGAACTTTAAAACTTTCCATCTTAATGCCAGAATAGCAGCTGTAGTTATAAATACACAGTGTCCCCTGCACACCAAGCAAAATCCATAAGCATATTCCACAGCCAAATGCAAGGAAAGAGTTGAACAGCTTAATAATTGAACAACTTCTTGAACCTGCAGTTGACTTTCCCAGAAAAACAGGATGACTGATATAAAAATGAAAATGTTTTGATGTTGCAAACTGATTATTTTACTTCTATTCCTCACTGATAATTACCCCACTTCCAATTTGATCCAGCTAAAAGGGAACACAAAATCCTTTTATAAACTCCAGCATATAGCACTGATCAAAGAAATATAACTCTTCCAAGCTAAAATTATTTTCTTCGCTAAGACCAGAAACCAGCATTGATTTGCTCCTTTCCTTCACTGCAGGATAACAGCAACTCAGCCTCCTTGCCAGTGATGGACAACAGCTTTAGGATGATTGATTTCAAGCCTGGTACTTATTTAATGACAAAACTGTTGGCCTAATAAAGAGAAGGCTGGATGATTGCTTATGTGCAAGCAACAGTTAAACCTAAAGAAATGAATGATTTTGTCACCTGAATCTGGAACAGCATTGTACTCTCCTTGAAAAATGTGTAGCAAAGACAGAGTGCCTAAAGAAAGGGTTGGTGTTAACCAGAGCAGAATCTAAATTGCACTGACTGAAATTAGAATTCTGCCCTACTCTAAATAAGTTTCTAAAAAAGAAATGTCTACTCCAAAAGCAAACGTTAATGATTTGGCACTGAAGTGTTGCATTAAATATTGACACTGACACTGAAGTGACCTGCTGCCTAATGGATACACCAGGAATGCCAACACATTGAAAACTCGCTCAGTCCTGCTGCTAATTATCATTTCCAGCTCCACAGCATCATTTAGGAGTTACAGCTCTACGTGAAGTAGTGAAAACGCTACAGCATGAGCTAGAAAGCTTCTGTCATGCTCTGCTTCACTAAGGATTTCTAAGGGGAAACATGCATAACTGCTTTCTTCTCCTTCAAGTGAACTTATTTTCTTTCAAAGGTGGTTCTCAACAGACTGCCAGCAGTTGCCTGAGAAAAAAGTTTCCAACCCCTTTCTGCATTCTTGTGCTCACACATACATGTTTGCTGGAGCACAGAGACACAGAAAAGTAATATAATTCTGTCTCATTCTTTCATAACAGGAAAGTAGTCTCAGAGTTCAATAGGCAGTTTTTTCAGGGTCTTAATTGAAAGCTTCTTCCACGAGTCTCTGGAAGGAAAAGAAAGAGAAGAAGGAAGGAAATCATGACAGCAAGTTGAGGAAAGAAGCTCCAGGAACATATTTGGAGATGTGAAAATGACCCCATCTCCCTCAAAGCAGAGTTTAAAGCTTTTTAACCCCTGAGAATACTAATGTTTCTTTTCTTCATAAGGTGCCTTTTACACCATCAACACTCTCTCTTCCCCTGCAGTTACACCCAGTTCTGACTCTAAATAGTGCAGTTCAGCAATAAACAAATCCTCAGCAGGTAAATCAAATAGATAACTCTGTAGAACATCACAGTCCAAAGAAAGACCCAATTACTGTTTCTCATATAATGTCACAAGAGTCATCAAGTTCTGATGCTCCGCTGCAGGCAGGGTTGCCAACCACTGGACCAAGTAGCTCAGGAATTATATCCATCCTGACTTTGAACACATCAAGGGATGGGGCATCCAGAATCTCTCTGGACAACCTGTTCCAACACCTCATTGCTCTATCAGTGATAAACTTCCCCCTGACATCTAAAACTAAATCTTCTCTCCTTTAATTTAAAATAATTCCCCCTTCTTCTATCACTATCTAACCATATAAAAAGTTGATTTCCCTCTGTTTATAAACTCACTTTAAATATTGGACAGTTGCAATGAATTTCCCCACAGTCTTCTTTCCTCCAGACTGAAGAAGTCCAGTTTCTTTGGCCTCTCCTCCTAGGAGAGGTACTCCAATCTTCCTAACATCTCTGTGAGCCCCCTCTGGACCACCTCTCCAAAATCTTGACATTTTTCCTGCATTGGATGCCCCAGACCTGGATGCAGTGCTTCAGCTGGGGCTTCTCAAGGGTGGAGGAGAGAGGGACGGTCACCAGCCTCACCCTGGTGGCCACTCCTCTTCTGATATATAGCCAAGGATACTATTGGCTTTCTGGGCTGCAAGCACACACTGCTGGTTCATGTTCTCATTCTGCATGAACCCTTAAGTTCTTCTCAGCAAGGCTACTCGCAAGAAGTTGATCTTCCAAGTCCATATTTGCATCTGGGACTACCCTGCTCAAAATTCAAAAACTTGCACTTTGCTTTATTGAACCTCATTAGGTTAACATGGGTACATTTTTTGAGCTAATCAAGGTCCATCTGGATGGCATCCCTTCCTTCTGCTTATCAACCACACCACTCAGCTTGGCTTCATCATCAAACTTGCTGAGGGTGAACTCAATCCAATCATTTATGTCAATGATAAAAAAAATTAGTCAAAGAGTATCAGTCCCAAAACAGACTTGTCAAAGACACCACTCATCACCAGACACCATCTGGAATGAGAATCACTGATCACAACCCTCTGGCTGTGACCTTCCAACCAATTATCCACCAAAAAGTCCACTCTTCAAATCCATCTCTAACTCAGAGATAAGGATGTGGTCAGGGACAACATCACAGGCCTTGCAGAAGTCCAACTTGATTACATCGCTTGCCTTCCCTTTCACACACATGCTGTTACTCCAAAATAAACTGCTTTTCCAGAACATCACAGAAGCCAATGAGAGTCACCTAACTCCTATGTGAAATGATTTGTGGAATCACTTCCTGTTATCAGTCATTATAGAAATTCAAATATATAAATATATATCACTAAAGATCAGAAATTCAAGGAAATATGCTCATAATTGGACATTGAATTTACAATGTTTTAGCCTGACAGTTACAGAAATCAAGTCTTCAGATTGCTAGAGGAGCTCTTTCCATATCAGATTACGTACAGGGAACAGCTTGATATTAGAAGATATTGCGAAATTGCTGAGAAAATAACACTGCAACAGTAAGGACAGTTATTGGAATTCTTACTGAAAAATAAATGCACAATGAGAACATTAAACTGTAATGTTTCAAAAGATGAAGATGCTACCAAAAAACCTTACCCTGAAAAATGTGAGGAATCTGCATTGAAGTCTTCCCATTTTACATATGCTTCAGTGACATCTCTCATTTAAAGCAATCAAAAGTAACTTGGAGAAGGGAGAGAGGAAAGGAAGAAGACAAATGACTAATTCCAATGACTGAAATAATGGATAGTAATGAGGATCCAGTTTCTTGATCACTTATGCAAGCAAACATACCTGAATATACTATATGCACATATTCCAGGATCTTTTAAACTAATTTTTCTGTGGTGTGGGTTACAGTTCCCTGACTAATTATTCTTTCCCATTCAATTTAATTGGGAAATCTGGAAGAAATTACTACTGAGCAAAACAAGAACATATATTTTGCACATTGCAAATGAAGAAAAGAAGGAATATAAAATCTTAATCAAAGACTGTGCTAGAGAGAAGTCTATCGAAGGGTGTAGAATGATTTTAATAATCATTGCATGTGTAAGTACTCTAAAGTTAGAAAAGGTTTTGATTTGAGAAGTTCGTATAATCCTGACTTCATTCTCTGGAGCATCGTGGTCCAGACTTCACACCCTGTAATCACCTGTTGCCTTCTGCACACACAGCCAGCAGTACTGGGCAAACCAGTGGTATGTTCACCATTTGGTTCAGTCTGCATTTGCTGTAAACTGCTGCATACTGATTTCAGACACAATGACAGACTATGTACTAACTAGTAGCTGCTTTAAGACAGAGCTGTTACCCAGCAGCCATCACATCAACATCCTGGTGCCTCCATAAGCCTTTGCTGGAGCCTGCTCCAAAGGAGGCATAGCCATCTCCTCCAGGGAGATACAAAGCTTGCCACCCTGCATCAAACCACACTGAAACTTTGAGGTTCATTGTGAAAAAAAACCAAACAAACTCTGAAGGCTATTTCAGTTACACTGTTAACATCAACTAAAGCATGTGCCAAATAAAAAACATTTTTTAATGGATGTTGTCCTGGTCTAAGAACCGTCGTCGTCTCCAACCCTCCCCCCCAGTTTTATTTATTTATTTATTTTGTACAGCCCCTTCATATTATCAGAGAAACTGAAATCAATATGAACTTACATGGGCCAATAAATCCTAGGACTCTTTAAAGATCTTATTCAGTTGGTTACATCAAACTTCTTCTTTAATATTGGGGTAGAATTAAAAAAACTATATTGGTCTTGGAGGACAAACGTACAGGATATTTCTGAATGGGTTTCAAGTAGCTTTTAGTACTTCTTCCATCCTGAAAGGTTTTATCATGCTTGTTGTATTTTTCATACTGCTTCCAATCCAGCAAGAATTAAGGAAAGAATGAAAGTATTGTATAGGCTTTTGATGGCATTAGTTTTTGTACTTAATTGCTCCTCCTGCTAAACAGTTAAACTTATGTTTTGGCATTTTTTAGTAGAAAACTTCCTTGTGGCAAAAATGAAAACTGATAGCCCTTCCTAGCTTAAAGGAACGGAGAAACTGCATGCTGCTCCTTAGATAAACAAATAAAATCCACCCCTATCCCCTTGAAAACACTATTTGGACACATCAAATGCCTGAACAACTTCTTAGGGATGCAGCAGCTAACTCGGAATTATGCAGGGGGGTTCTTAACACATTTTTCTCTTCAGTGTTTTATTACAAAAACAGTTGAGTGACTCTGTGAAAAGCAAAAAGATAGGAAAAAGCATTCTAAATAGAAAAACAAGTAAAAATCCCTTTGTAAAAACATTGAACAGCCTCTTTTGACATCTTTCTGTGCTTTTCTCTAAGCAGCAATATGCAACATACTTCAGCTTTTCTAACACCTCAGAAGAGCTGCAAAAATAGCTTCTTTATGCATTCATTAACTGCCGACAGAAAGTCCAATTGCTCAAATGAATAATAATACGGGGAAAAAGCTTGTGAAATTATTTTTATCCAATTCTGAACTTTTTGTTCAGAAAATGTATGGGCAGAACACACCTACAATGCTCAGTCTGTTGCCTTTTATTTATTTACTTTACACAAGGAGGAGACTCCATCTTTTTAAACCAGAGACTACTTTGGCCAGTCCATTCAGCTGGTGCAGCTACTTGAACTCAGTGAACACAGGCTTCTCCTTGCTTACTAAGGCATTAAAATAGTTGAATTTCCACATGCATGTCTTACTGTTGCTGAACCTAAGTCCGAAATGTAAGCAGCCTGTTTTCCCACACCAGGTTTTCTCTTATCTTGGAAGACTTCCCCACAAATGCCAGCTTTTTGCTCCTATCGATGTCTTGACGCATTAGGATGTGTATTTCTCCAGCATGCACTGGCTATTGAAAGAAAAATGCAGACAACCCAGGACTGCAAAGCTAGCTGTAATTAATCACAAAAGAATTTAAAATAAATAGTTTGGATAGAAATTTAGTCCCTCAGACTAGAACGATTCTTTGGAGACCTCAGTCTGGTCCTGGAATTGTCTTTAAGTCAGCACAATTTACATTTTTTTTTCTTTGTTTATTGCAATCACAGAACTGCTTTGAAAATATTTAGATTCTGGGAGCTCCAAGGAGTTATGTTTACATAGCTAAAACTGTGAAAGGACAGGGATTTTGCTGGTGTGCAGTGATCCAAGACGTTTTATCCCTTGAGCGGGAAATACTAAAACCGTAATCAAGACAAATTATGTTTTACTCATGTGTACAGACAGTAAAAGGATATTTCTCAAACAAACAGCACAACACAAAGTCACTTGCTGATACACAAGGCCATATAACATTTGAGAAATCTCAAGAGAAAGGAATTAACAAAATTAAAAAAAATTAAGACCAGTTTGCACAGTGAGTTAAGCAGCAAAATTAGTCAAGTGGTTTCTAATGGAATATGCTCACGTTAGCAACAACTAGTAAACCTCCAAAGAGGACTTTAAAAACTTATTAGTCCTTCTTCTGTAATTCTAGCAAAGCAGGAATTGTGAACATCGGAAAACATTAAAGAGAATGGGGGAAGAAAAATACACCTGCTTGATAATTTTGCTACTAATGGCACACTTGTACAAGAAAGCAGTAGGTATGACATGCTTGGGCAGAAACTGAGATACTTGAGGTAATTTGTTAAACAAATATGAAGGAGCTTAAATGGATAATCTTTGTAAGTGATGACAGTTGCTTATAGATCTCCATAAACTTTGCCATTTCTGTCTAATTTTCTGATAAAGAAACCAATTAGAAATCTGTTCCATAGACTACCAAACTTTTCAAATTGAGTTTAGGTAATTAGAAATGTATTTTCCCACAGGAAGACTTAGTTCCTCCTACAGTGGAATGAGTGCTTTGCATGCGCACTCTCCGTCCACAGCTGCAACTGACTCTTCTAAGCAACTCTACTGATCTTACATTTCGGAGCACCTTTGACATGAAACAACAAAAAGTCACTTCTATTTTGCATCTCAGCTTATAAATAACTGCATCAGCACTATCATTTGAAAGTAGCATCCCTTGGAAGACTGGCACATAAAACTATGTACCTATTCCATCTTTAATGCTCAAGTTTTCCAAAGGAAAGGAAAGGCTGGAGGGTGTAAGGCATCAAAAACTCTGGAAACAACTCTGATAACTCTACACAAGTCTCAGGATGTGCAGTTTTCCCAAAGATACATAAAAATGAAAATAATTCCTGCAGATGAGGCAACATGCATGTGAAATAAGTGTGATATTTCTGTAATCACAGTATTCTGAAATTCAAAGTATTTAAAATCTTCCAACGTTCTTGTTGCAAACCAGAAGTTTCTTAACAAATTATTAGGGCTAAATACTCTAGACTTTTTTTTTTTTAAATACTTGCCCAAAACCTTGAAGTTAAAAATAAATAATAAACAAATACAACCATTGCTCCAGAAACAAGCAAAACATCTATACAAACAACAGATAACTTGAAAAGATTTTGTCCAAAAATTACTTCGTACAGTACAGGGTATCAAGGAGTGCCTGTGCCCTGTGGGCTGCCTTAGCAGTTACTGTTTCTGTACAGGGGATGGTTATTGCCAGGCAGCCATAAAGCTGATGGCTTCCTTAAAAAAAACAAAAACAAAGCACTTGCATGGTGATCGCTAAGAAAATGTTGATCAAACATTGGGTCAAACTAACAGAGGGTCACAAGAAAAACTACCATAGAAACAGCGTGATTCAGAATCTTTTCAGATGACTTAGATAAGTTACAAAGATGAAGATATTTATCTTATAATTCTTAAAGGACCGGCCAAAGCAATTCCAGAGAACTGTGCATTTGGGATGTGAGAAGGAAAAAAAGTAAATCCAAAGAACAGAATATAGTATACATTTTTAAAATGTGGAGAATTACGTAGTACAGACTTGGCAGCCTACACAGCAGGACTTCTGAAAAATATCAGTGCTAATATGAATCACCATTGAGTCAATTATGTAACACTGCACAAAACTAAAAGCTGTTCTGATAGATAATAAAAGGAATATTGTATGCCATATGCAAGACAGGAGAGGTAACTATGCGTTTCTTCTCAGTTTGTTCAAATCAAATGGGATACTGGGCTCAAGCTAGAGTCCTTCCTTTCTGAAACCAGAGAGACAACCTGCAGCACCCAGAATAGAGAAGTAGAAAGGGAAAAGTTGTTTCGGAAAATAGCGCTGGATTGTGTAAAGAGCGCCAAACCTTTTCTTCCAATGAGTAAAATACTTCCAGCAAAGCCAACAGCATTAATTTTTCTCAATGACCCTATACATTGCAGGGTACAGAACGGGAGGAAAACGAAAGTGACAAAGAAAGGACCACTGTAATAGCAGCACAAAATATCAAGATTAAATATTGTGAAGCTGTTGACTTGATCTTATAGAATCATTTGAGCAGAGCAGACATTCACATAGTCTCAATCAGAGTAAAGATTGGAAGAACACAGAACTCAACTCTCCACTGTACATCAGAAAGGGAAAAGAGGTGTGAGGAAAAGGGAGAGGCTCCTTGTAACATGAGCCCCTAGTTACATGAAAACGTTCAGCAACCATTCTTGATAAAGTATTAACTTAATATTTGAAAATAGTTCCAAATGAGATCCACCAATAAATGTGCAGACAAATCTGTTTTCCTCCCAGAACTGATCTTCTGCATGGTGATGCAGTAACTAATCAGGGTGAAAGAAGTCTTCCTTGCTTTCATTCTATTTTTAGATACAGGAGATAAATAATTTTCAATAATAAGTCCTATAACGTAAGGCACAGCTTTAGCTGAGGTTATTCAGAAAAGATATGAGTTATTCAGAAAAGAATGAGGCTCAAGTCCTAATGAGACTTTGCTGCAACATGAAGGCCTAAACATAGTTTTTGGTTGGTTTATTTTCTTCTGCGAACTAATTAATCTACATAATTGAAATAATCACAGAAATAAGATGGTAAATAAGCAACTACGGTTAACACATATTCCTTTATGTATGGTTTCAATTTCACTCCTCACCTTGAGCAAAAACCAATTTAGCTAAAGATTTTAAACTGAAGAAAAGCTGGTTTATTAACTTCAACCAGGTCAGAAGAAAATTTAGCATTCTTCCAAATTCCTGATTATCTGCAAGTACAGAAATACAAAGCAGATGCCAAACGGGCTGCATATAAGTTGCTAGTTTCCCAGCAGGTGTGTTTCCTAAGGACTGACTCATACCATGCAGCATTTCAGAGCCATAACAATCAAATCTCATTAATACATCGCCTGTAGCCAGGATTTCTTTGTGCCATAAGTTAGTCACTTAGCCAAAGCATTGCCTGGTATTTCTGCAGTCCTCAATGTCTTCCTAACTTCTTGAAAGATTTGGGCAACTAGAAAAGCAGAGCACTAACTCCTGGCTCTACAACCTATCATCTGAATTGTAGCTGCACACATCATAGATAGCTCTCACATTTGTACCTGGTACCACATATGAATTATCAGGCAGTGTGTTACTGTAATTATTGCACTCTGAAGGAGCTTTTCTTAAACTGATCAGTGCAAATGGGAAGTTTCTGTGAGTACCTGTTTACATTTGGATTTACCTGCCCAAACAGTATGAGATTCAACACTTATTTCAAATGTTTCAATTTTCCATTTATTTTCATAAAAACAAGCTGTATGATAGAAAACAAGAGAACCCTGACACACAGTCAGTTGTTTTATGTAGATGTTCAGCTGATGGTTATGCTTTTGAGACTTAGGCATTCCCCATTATTACTCATGCCCAGTTACTGCATTTATTTACTGTGGAGTGCCCTCTGCTTAGAAGTGAAATGCTTGGTGGAGATAAAGCATTTACAAGTCTACAGCTAAAATACATGTCATCAGAAATTCATTTATGAAGTCAAATTCCTTTACAGATGTGGAGGAATAGATGGTGTCAATGCTTTACAGCAGCAAGCTTTTAGCATGATACAATGATTTACCAGGCTAAAATTATACATGGAACAGCACTCGTTTGAACCAGCACATTATGTTTTCAGTATGTACTCACAGAACTTGGCAAAACTCTGCTCCTTCAAACTATAAACATCACTTATAATTTGCAGTATCATCCCAGTGTACTGGCTTTATAAATCCAGGCAAAACAGGGTTAAACTACCACACCATTGTTGTGTAGCACATCTTATGGCTCCCTTCACAGGGCTTAATATTAAAAACAGAATATACTCACGTTTATGGGAAATTCATAATTAATGAAACCTAAGCATGCTGTTTTCAGTAAGAGAACCTTTACAGTCTACATTCTTCTCAGCTTTGTATAAAAATCCTTGTAAATGAGCTTGTGGAATGCTTTCATAGAGCAACAAATACCAAAAATGACTGACATTTCTCATGAGAATTTACTTCACATTAACTGCAAGTATTCATTAAAGGCAGTCCATAAAATTATCAGAAGTGATTCTATGGTCTCTCTTAATAAAAGCAGAACATATCAAATGTTCTTGCACTTTTGTTTCTTTTGCAACTGCGCCCTTTTCCAGAGCTGATAAGAATAATTTTATTGTTGTTTTTCAAGTTGAATTGTAACACATATGGGAAGAAACCAACTGATGGCTCTAACAAGTAAAGCAGCCCCTTTAGCCAATGGGCAGACAAAGCACAGGCATCCCAAGAGCACATTTCCCTTACATAGACCACCTTCCTTCTGGTCTGAAGGGATTAAGTCTAAGCTGGTGAGGGCTATCCTGCCCCGTGCAGTTACTCCCTGGCCTCTCTACCCAGACTGGGAGCAAAGGTCTTCTCCCAGGCACTATGACAGGGACACCTTCTCACACTCACCTGACCAGACTCATTAGACTTGAACTCAGCTTGCCCAGATAGAACAGTGAATGTCAGATAACAAACAGGTTTTCCAGTGCAGAAAGTAAATCTACCTCACTGTTCAACAATCTAATACTTTAACTTTTGGGCAAAATGGCAGCCAGTTTTGGTTTTCGAAATTTGAAATCACTCCAGTTTTCTGTGCCTCTATTAATTTGCTTAGTTATAATGTCTAATCCATCAGTCTGAACTGCAGGAAAAACATGCTTTGTAGCAACTCTGCTAGACAGCAAAAAAAACCTGACTTTATTAACAGCCAAGTCAAATGCTTTCATAAGTTTCCAAGTAAAATAGCTTTGCAGTGACAGTTAACAAGTGAGAAATGGAGCAATAAAAGCAAATCAATAACCTACCAGGATTATTGCACATATCTGTGAAATGTACTGATGTAACTAGGAGCAGCTAGACAAAAACGTTGAGGATTAAAAACTGACTGGAACACGAGGAAAGAACAGAGATTATCAATATTCATTACCTATGTTTTCATACTGCAGTCTTACTGCACCAAAAATCACATCAAGATCAATGCGCATAGAGACTGCGTTGAGTGCTTGAGAAAGTTGAGGATGTGCAATACATCACTAAATACCTTTATTTTTTCATTTTTTTTCCAGTCATCAGCAAAACAGAGAGATATCTGAACTCAAGTGACAAGGAGTAAATGAGTTCATGTTGGAAACCATAGTTCAGATGAGGTAAATACCTGCTGTAGCCCCAAGGGCAGGAAATCTCCCAAGACACTCCAAAGCCTCTACTCCCCTCCCTCCTAACCATGCATTTTGGCACATCTCTTCCTATCAGTTCCCAGCACTGACCACATTTTTCAGCCAGCCATTTCAATACAACATCAGTAGGAAGCTAACCAAACAATCCAAAAGCAAATAGCTTTCTCACAGCATTTAGTGAGAACAACAAATACTGAATAGGTCTCAAACATCACGCAAAAACCCCAAATCAGACATCTCAGGCTGCAACCATTGCAGACTGTGCTCCAGCGCTCACCTGTCCTCTGCAGGGCTGGTGGGCTGCAAGCAGGGACAGAGCCATAGCCTTGTAGAAAGTCAACAAGGATGGAACTGTTGGCCGTGGGGGATCCATCCTGCTGTCCACCCCACAGCATAGGCGCAAAGAGAGGTGGAAAAAAGTATGCACTTACTGTCCTAAACAGCAGTAACCTGGGGCTGGTCAGATGCAAAGGCTTTCCTTCATAACCCATAACAGAAGCTGTATGAAAAAATAAATAAATAAGAATAGGCTGGTTTTACCAATTTTATTCCCTGAGACAGCTATCAAGAGCGACTTACAGCATCTTCAGCAAGGGCTACCATTCATTATTCATTACAAGATATCAAAATATCTACGGTAGCAACATCTTCTAAAGAAAAATATTTACTGTCAGCAAAGTGAGCAATTTTCCTTGACGCATTGCAAACCAAAAGAACATGCCGATTTCATTGGTTATTTTCTCTGATGTTTGTGGGGCTTTTGTTTTTTTTCTTATGAAAACGTCCTAACATAACGCACAGAAGAGCAAAGCAAAATAATCAAGTTAGTATCCCATATACCAAATGCACACAGAGTCTATTTTGGGGACAGAAGACACGGGAAAGTGCAATAAGCAATAGCTATCCTACTAACATTCACCATTCTGGAGAAACAGTTACAAGGTGTAACGCTATAATGTAAAGTACAGAAGTAACAGTGTTGGGGGGCAACAAAGTCTTTGGTTGCAGCAAGCGAGGTCAAGCCTAAACACAGCAGCTATGGATACAAAAACAACAGAATAAAAGCTGCTTACCTCTAGAAAGCCTCAATTATGCAGAGATTTCCAGCAAGAAAACTACCTCCCCATCCCTGCCAACCCTTAAATGAGGTCTGGGTAGGGGTAGATCCTGGCTCCAGCCTTTCAGGTTACTCAGGTGCACTGCAAGCACCTGAGCCCTGCTGGGCTGGCCCTGCCTTTCCACCAGGTGCTCAATCATTGGGTCAGGCTCAGGTTTAGTATTTCCACTACACAAGAGCAAACAAGTAATAAGAAAACGAGCATTTCTTTAATTCAAACATGAAAAGAGCCAATCTCAAGCTCTGGATGCAGAAATTTTGTTCCGTACCATTTCTTTATCATTTGCATTGCTACACACACTGGAGTAAAAGATTTCATATATTCAACATTACAGCTCCATGACAGAAAAAGACTACTACAGCACCATGCTGTGATGGCCCTGAAAATGCAGAAAGATCAGCTTCAAAGACCCTGCTGATCTTTCCACTTTCCCCAGCCTGTGCTGCTGACACTTTTCTCTCCACTGACCAGCTGTGACTACAGTGCATCCCTGTTGGGAGCAACATGCCAGTGGGTACTTCCAGTGGTTGAGCTGCAGATAGTTCACAAGGACCAATTTACTGCTAGATAACTGCACAATTGGCATTATGCTCACTTCAAGCTATATTTTTGAGTGACTATGAGAAAGCAAATTTTTGGTTGATATCACATCCCACTCTTTTCTACCCCTACATCGTGATCACCATTGGCATTTCACAAGTAAAAACACTGAAGTACAGTTAGTTAATCTAAATGAGATTACTGAAAGCTCTACACATTTATTTATTTATTTATTCATTTATTTTGCTAATGGACATACGCATATATAAACACAAATCAATATCGATGCAACTTTGACAGAACTAGCAAGTCTCTTTACACCAACTTATCACCCACAATAATAAGCCTTCTCCCTTCAGGCAGTTAGCCAACATCCACTTGAAAAGAATAGGCTCAGAGCAAGATACTACAAGCTGGTGGTGGTTGAATAGAACTATTCACTGTTAGCAGGAGCATTATTTTGAATTCTTATCTTCCCACAAACAATACCAGAATATTCAAGAAAGGCAAAGAATCTTGCACATTTTTCTTGACACAGCAATGACAGTACAGAAACAACAGTTCTTCTTATTCAAAGATCTAAACTTGCAGATCCCATAGAGTTAAATTATCATAATACCCTTATTATCAGTTAAGATAAACCAGCTGTCTGCATATTAGCTCAGATAAAATATAGTATCCCAATCCAGAACAGTATGTTTTTAAAGCCAATGGATGCCAGTGCTCTAGAGGAGATTGTAAATGAAAACCTAAGCAAGATTTATTAATGTATCAATGTCAACTCCCATTTTCTGAAATACAAACTATTTCATCAGTGACTTATTTCTTTTTATTTCTTCCTCTCCATATGTTATTTACCACTAAAAAGCATTACAGTTACGAAGAGTGACAAAGAAACACTATTGTACCTCTGTATGAAGAAAAAGAAAGCAGTCTTGGCGAGGCAAATCAAGCAGTTAGTATAAAAAGAAATTTAAGAATCTGTTCATGAGCTAATTACTTTTATCTTTAAATATCATAATTACTACATCACAGAGAGATTAGGTTTACAAGTGATAACATCAAAATAAAAATTCCTAACTGTCAAGTCAACTTTTATGAAACAAAATATAAAGGCAATTCCACCACAAAAAACTTTTAAAATAAATGGAGTTAACTGGACTGCAAACATCTCCAAAATTGATTAAATGTGAAATAAAGCAATGCTCCAAAAGATTAGAGTGCAAATTCATAATCTCTCAAAGACAATGGTTCATTTACCATAACAGACACCGTATTTTATGCAGTAGCTCTGCGTGCTTCTGCAGGCTGCCTTGCACCTTGGCACCCATAATCACAGTGGGGAATAATGCACAGTGGTACTTCTGGTTCCTAGCAGGTTCATCATTATTTTCAGAATACTCTGATTAGCAATCCATTTTTTTCTGTTAACACTGAAAAATGAATTAGTACTCTAAGAAGCTCTCTCTGCTCTCTAAAAATCTAAATGATGTTATAAAGTTTCAGCAAACAAGTCATCATTTGTCTGTTATTAATGATCCTGGTCATTGCTCATGCACAGAAAAACGCAAAAAACGCAAAAATAAAGATTGTCTGTGTTTAAATCACAACAAGCAGGTCAAGAAATGCCCATTTATGGTAGGCTGATGACATTCAGCTGGTCTTTAGCCTTCAACAATCCTACTCAATTTGTGACCTTTACTGCGATTTAATCGGGAAAGGTCTGATGAAGTTTCTCTTGATATCAACATCAATCTCACTACCAACTTCAAAAGGGAATCTAAATCCAGACTCAAGAGATGCAAGCTTAGAGTAAGCTGCTCATTTTTCTAAATCAGATGCTTTGTCATTATGCTTCAAAATGCAGCATAAATGACTTCCCCTCTGGAAATGAGAGACCATATCTCCTTGGCTGACAGAGACACTTAAAATAAGCTTCCTGAACAAAGCACAGGTTTTTCACAGCTGGCACATGAAGTACCAGGAAGAAAGCTGGTAGTTGCTGTCTACAAATTCAATTCTGTTACAGAGTTGACACTAGAAGAAGTGGATGAATTCTTTCCACAAATATAACACAAGCAATTCACATCCAGAGAATACCTTATTTTAATGTTTTGACTGGAACTAATGCAGCCAGAGAGTCATTTATCATAACCTGTAGCCCTCAGATGAATGGACATTGAGATTTTGAAAGTTACAGACTGTGGGTGAGATATACAGCAGGCAAGAATAGAATCTATCAGTTCGTGAAACAGGAAACCACAAATGGTTAACAGAGATTCAAAGAGTTTTGCTCTTTTAAGCTCCATCAGTTGAATTTGTGATAATGCTCATAAGAAATGAAACATTTGCTGGAAGTAGTACTTGTAATGATGAATACAGAATGTCCTAACAACTTCTGAGAAATCTGATTAACACTAAGCTTGTTGACTTCAAGGAAATGACAAAAAAAAAATTACCAACAAACATAAACATGTTCATACATTTTGTAGAGACCTACAAAACCATGTCAACCATTGTACAGATAAGCTGTACAATGCAACTATGGAAGAAAGACTGTCCCCTGGATTTTGACATTTCAGTTACAATCTTGTTTTGCTCTATTTTTGGTATCCCTTTTGGTCTCAGAAATGCAAGCAGATCAGTGTCAGTTTTTGCTGTTTACCATTTTTGGTCAAAGATACTCAGGCACATTGGAGAAACTGGTGCTAAGGTGGATTGCAGACATGCTTCTTCTAGAAGTTGTTGAAAGGGCTGAACTGTCTTTGAATAGGGCAGCATAGCACAGCAGTTAAGTATGTTAGTGCAAAAATATCAAAACTTTTCCTGGAAACTAGCTGTATTGTACAAAGGATTTGTTGTTACTGAATTTTGTGTGCAAAAATCGCACATTTAACATAATAGTATTGTGAGTGATGTAAAGCTGAAAAATTAGTTGTAAACATCTGATGTTTGCTCAAGCTAATTAATCTTCTAATAGCTTCAGTATTCAGATGAGAAGCTCATGAGAATAGATACCTAATTAGTTTTCCAGTATTCCATTTGTGCCAATTCCGTAACATTCTGTTTTGTTATCAGCACAGAGCATAGATGGGGAGATGCAATGATACTGAAGAAAGATAAATGCAAGACTTTAAAGGTGGAAACAAAGACTCACTGTGTCAGATGCAATGATGCTAACTGAAATGCTCAGGCAGATTGAAGAAGAAAATCAATTTCTAAATTCCTAAGCACAAAAAGTGATGAGAAATAGCCAATAAGAACTTGTCAAGAACAGATTATGTCAAAGTAATCTAATTCCCTTCCTTGACAGGATAACCAGCCCAGCGACTAGAAGAGAGCAGTTGGAGTGACAGATCTTAACTAGGTTAAAGCAGTTCAGTCTGTCAGAGAGAAATTCTTTAATAGAGCCAAAGAAAGCTTCCTCCACAAGGAAGCACCGCAAGTGGGATGAAAGCTCAGATGGATATCGCTAATGGAATCGTGGCAAACAGCACTTGGTGCCCACGTTACAAAGTGAAACTATATGGAGTCTGTGCTACATGCTGCTGAGTGTATTCAATATTCCATTAACATCATCAGTAATAGTATAAATTCCACATAAGAGACTTAGGAATGTTACCAAAGTGGGTGGAGATGTACTCAGAAAGACAGTATTTAAATTCAAAGTGTTCCTAACAAACTTAAAAATAACAAGCCAAAATTCAGATTAGGCATTTGGATGATGAGTGTAGAGCACGGCTGGCAAACACACTAACATAACCAGAGGAACTTGGTAAGCAGGAGGTGTAGCAGATCATAATACAAGTCCATAATGTGACTCAGTGTGACTGCTAAAAATAAAATCTAAAAAAATAAAAATAAACTGAAAGATTAGAGGAACATTATATGCAATTGGTACTGGTAACTGTTCTAGTACTTTCAATGCTGGTGTTTCTCCATCTGGAATACAGTGCCTGAATTTGAGCTCAAAATTATAAAAACCTCAGAAGTGCCCAGGGAAAAGGAACACAAATAAAAAACCTTGAAGATATCCTACAAGAAAACACTGCAATTGTTTCAATGCACAGATTGAAAAGGAGGAATTATGGTAAAAATATCCACCACTTCATATCCATTTAAACTTCAAGAACCATTGCTGAAATGCTCACTACAAATAATGAGCATCTGATCTCTGGTTGATCCTAAGTGATATCCCAGGTCTCTTCCATGCCACATTTTAATGATGCTTTTTCTAATATGCAAAACAAATCCTTTCACTGAAATTCTTCATTATATAAAATAAATGTAAACATGGAAAGGTTTACCCAAAACACTTGGGAACAAAAACAACTTAATGAGATAATCTATATAATTCAGAATCAAAATGAAAAACTATTTAATCTGCAAGCAGCTGAAAATAAATTATCTAACATTCTAGTCCAGAGAAGCATACACCATGGAAATATAATACAGAAATGTAAAGCTTCTACCCTTGATATTTAGAGAGGGGAAAAAAAAGTGGAAAGGAAAGAT
Organism: Cyrtonyx montezumae; assembly: GCF_038088225.1. Lineage (NCBI taxonomy): Eukaryota > Metazoa > Chordata > Aves > Galliformes > Odontophoridae > Cyrtonyx > Cyrtonyx montezumae. The sequence goes on along the minus strand of NW_027072045.1, from coordinate 20,387,382 downwards.
TTCTGCTAGTAATTCAGCTTAAACACCCAGTAACCAAGGGAAATATCCTTTTTCAGTTACTGAAAGGAAAAAAAAAAAAGTTTATCAGTCTTTGGAGCCAGCTAAAATGGATTAAGTATCATATAATGATGATAAGAAAGGAGTTGATACTCAAAATAGTATTCCAAAATATTTTAGCATTCCGGCACTGACCCCAGAAACTGGGATTGCACCAGGCTTGTTAAACACAGACTAATCAGGTTTTCACAGGAGACCATATCAACTGCCCATAAGATATTGAAACTCATTGTTACAGGGCTATGATTATTTACTTATTTATTTCAATGAAGTCTCCTTTGAGCTCTTTGTAAGCAGAGGCACTTGAAATTACTTCATTTCTACAAATGATACACAAGCACTACTGAAAATCTGCAACCAAGAGTCCTCCCACTTGCACCTGCAAAAGCATCAGGAAAGGCCAAGTGAGACAGTATTGCTCTGGGTTTGATACTAATAAATTAGCTGAACAAATCATAGGAATGGATGTTATTGGATCAGAATTCTTTACCTGGCTCTGCCATTAGTTCAGAGTAACATCTGACACAAATCGCTGAGCAGAAAACCCATTGCCTTACTTGGGAATAAATCAATTGATATCACTCATGTTTTTAGATTCCTTCACATTCTGTAAAGAAGGAAAAGTACTAAATAACTGCTATTCTGAAGGGCAAAGAATACAATACCTACAAGAGCAGTCCTGAAATTTGGCACCCTACTTAAAGTACCTCATTCAACATTTCATAGCCAGCACACCTAGCTGCTCAAAAATAATCTAATGATGTCCAACTCCCCACGGTACGGATCATCTATGGATGCAAAAGTAGGCTGAAAACAGCTAAGCTAGTGACTATAAATGATTAACACTGACTGCAGAAATAAGATGGTTCACACAAAGCTATTGTTTTGGCACACAAGAAAATAGGTGACAGTGCACAAAAAGAATTGGTCATTCAAACTGCAGGTTTACACATTACTCTGGATAGCAACAAAGCTCATTTTCAGCTGATACAAAGATTATAATAAAATGTAACATACCTAGTTCAGCTGAGAAACATAAATCCTCATCTCCTTGGAACCAAAAATTAAAATAAAATGTCGTTTCTAACAACCACTTTGAAATTTACTCTTCCAACACCTTACACTAAGATATGCTTATGCCCCTAATTGTTTCCAGGGACCACAGCAATCTCCAATGCTACTTTATGGCACATCAGCTTATGTATTAAAAAGTCAGTTGGGTGATGCATTTTTCGCAAACAGATCATTCTAGCTAGTGAAATTGGTTGGTCTGATTAAACCAAGATCAGGTACTGACAGGTTGCGGCTGATTCTCCTGCACAAAGACAGCAGGGGAGGAGGGAGAGCCTCATCACTGTGCTGCTGCTGGGAAACCATCACTGGATACCTGTGCTCTGCTCACCTAGTTGCTGCCTCTCACACTGTCACTACCAGGGAAACATGGAACTAAATGAAAACTAAAACCAAAACAGCACAAAGGAAAGCCAAACCAAACCAAACCAAACCAAACCAAACCAAACCAAACCAAACCAAACCAAACCAGAAACCTAAGAAGACATTACCTTGCACTATGGGAAACCCCAAAAGCATGTAACCACTAACCAGGTGCTGGCCGCTGCTACACTAATTACTGCAACAGAGAAGGAGGGACTTGAAAGTTCAAGTCTTCTCCTCTAAGGTCAGATATGTATGCTAACAGCCATTTTTAGCGCACACTAGTGGTTTTTTTTCTGTGTCTCTGTGGTGAAGATTGCCTCATTTTTGTCATTATCAAGGACATTTTTCTTGGTCACATTTTGCTCATCACAGCAAGTGTGTAGTAGAACTAACAAGACACTTTTCCAAGAAATAAATGCTGACAGTTTTTCAAACTGTAAACTAGAATGGAGACATTTCTTTAGTGAGAAAGGCTCAACAATCACCAGTATCAAATCAAAAGCTACCCTGTCACCCACTGGTTATGAGCAAAGGAGGGGAAAGAGTTGTAGAATTGCTTGAAGGAAAGGCAATATGTGGGGCACAGTTTTCTATTCTCTCTGTTTTTTTCTCTCTGCTTGATGTTTCACACCCGAAGCACTGGACTACAGCCAAATACTCACTGTTGAAAATAAATAAACAAAGAATAGCAGTAGCGTGGGATACTTAAAACATCCATAGAAGGAGGTGCACCTGGGCTTTAGGCAAAGGAAAATCCCTCCATGTTTACCATGACAATTTGCAGTGAGCAGAGCATTCTTTTGGAAACAGGACTGCAAGCAAAGCCCTTCAAAAAATAAGACATCCCTGTCATCTGGATTTGGTTTGTTTTAACATAGGTGCTCGTGCACAAGCAATTTCTTTCAAACAGCTGTCCCCACTCAGTTTTCAGTCAGCAACCACAGTAGTCTTCACTATCAATTTTACTTCCTCTTAGAACAGCTCACAGATTTGGAATCCTCTCTACACAGTGCCCAGCCCTAGGACAAGAATCTGACAGAGCTTCTGGCTCAGGCTTTCCTACACATTTTCTGCAGTGATGTGGAAAGGCAACCAAGCTGTGTTAGGGTTCATTTGGTTCCATTTGTCACAAAGCTTAACTTATCCATTGAAGTCACTTTTCAAAAGCTCAGCCTTTTACATCTACCAGGAAAACAACATGTCACTGAGAACAACAACACTACTGTCGTTCAGTCTGGAAGCAGAGGTCACCATCTGCTGGCCCTCAGCCCAGATCCCAAATTGCCAGTGCTTATTTTGTTAGTTTGTATTACCAAAAGGGCAATATTTTATCAGTAGGCTATTTCAGACTTTGTCAGGCTTTTCACTGCTAAACAACATCTGCAAAGCCCAGGCTTTTCTTAACATCCCTTTTACTTCAATTCAATGAAGCATCCTGGCTGCAAGACCAGCCTCCCTTCTTTCCAGATGTATTCTGGCACCCTCTTTCATATGGGCTTTTTTTTTTTTTTTTTTTTTTTTTTTTTAAACAAAGCCTCAAGCCTGTTCACCTTCTTCCACACTATCACTTTCAGGCATGTTGTGTCTGTAGGAATCATTTTGCCAGCAAAGAGTTTGGAAATGCTGAAGAAATCATTTGGTGCTTCCCAGGCTGGATTTTTTGCAGCTGAGCTGCTGGGTTTTTCCTTTCAGAATTAGGGATTGTTGTTTTTTCCACAGCTTCTGCTTTGGTCACGAGGTGACTGCCTGAAGCCTTACACTTTTCTGAGGATCCTCATTCTGCTTTAAGGACCATTAAAAATAAAACCAACCAAACAAACAAACAAAAAAAAAAGGCTGTGCCGAGAGAGAGTAGCTGAGCACAAGATGTCATACACTGATAGATCCCACTGAATGGACATACCAGCAGACCATCTTCCCAAAAATAAAACAAAAATGTCCCCTACATTTTGAGACAACTTTTCAACTAGAGTGTTGACAGTACCAGACAAAGGATAATTCATCATTAATGCGAAGATGAAATAATTCACCAGTGATTATATTTGGTTTTAGAGGCAAATAATCTTCCAGTGTGATACAAGTATAAATATTTGTGCTAATATAAATGATCAAAAATGGAGATAGCGTCTCCTGAAAATTTGGCTCAAAACTTGAAAATGTTGAGTCCACGCCAGACAATCCTTTTCACCAAGGAAATCCCCAGTAAATAGCTCATTTCCTGAAGAGTGTAGCAGTTCTATAGCCAGAAGTTCCCCTTCTGACTTGCAAACAGAAATCCCTTTAAACACAAAAAACAGCAAACTCAATACAAGTAATTTAACTTCCATATTCAGGATTATAAGACTTCTACATGATGAAGCATGAACACAGACATAGCATAGCCTTGTCAATTACATGCACAATTCCACTTTTAGGTACTGAAATCCAAATGTTCACTAGGACATGAAGATGAAACTGTAATGAATAAATGAAGAAAATATATATTCCCATCCTCCATCTCTCCAAGAATTCTTCAGGAAAAAAAAAAGAAAAAAAGACAAAAAGATCCATGTCTATATAGTCACACAGAGAGAGAACCAGAGAGAAAAAAGCTGACGCACAGCCATTTTCATCCATCCTTTTCCACATAGGTGTCCTGAAACTGGACTTGATGCAACTTATTTCCTTAGATAATCCCAGGATTACATTTAGTCACATTTATTGTACCAGTATATATCTATATCTTACTGCCAGCATTATATACAGTGTCTTACTGTATGTTCTGTAATGATTATGGTTAATTATATTCCTTCATAACAACATTATATTCCTTCATAAATGAACAAATTCTCCAGCACTTGCAGAGAGGTTGACAGCCTTTGAAGCACTGCCAACAGTAGCAAACCTTTGCCATCAGTGGCACAGGTTTTCCCTGTTCAGACGGCAAAAACTTTTATTGCCACCCTGAGAGCGCTCCAGATGTAGCATCCATCTAGTTGACATCTGTACCATGGTACTACCTGGCTTAACCCTGATGGGCCTTGCCAGAGATGGGACCATGCAACTTAGGGCCTAATAACCACTTCTTCATTTTAAATGATAAAATTCTGAGAAGTATTCTTACTGTGATAACGCCATCTGTATCAGTGTGACATGAAAAATGTCTTCAACAAATTGCACAAAAATCTGTAGGCATTTCTTAGTCTGCAGTGTATGTGAGTAACAACAAAATAAAGTGGCTCACATTGAAACCATATGGAAGAAAAGACTTTAGGTCTCTTTCCATGTATGTAAAAACTGAGTACGTAACAGAACAGAAGTCACAGGATGAAACGGGCTGGACTTTAAAAACTATTTTTATCACAGTACAAGAGCTGTGTATAAAGCTACAGAAATCACGTTTCCAGTTCCTGAGCTAGGCCTTATCCTGTAAGAACAGAGGTAAAGAGAAATTCACCTCCATTTCACAGGAAAGGCTTACAGTGGTAGCTGTTATAGTCTCTGTTTTTCTAGTACAACAACAAGTTAATTTTTTTTTCAAATTTTGACTGACAACCAAATTTAGTTCCAATCCAATTGTTATGATTATTAGAATTAACAGTGACTTTCTTTCAAATACAGATTCTGGTTTCAAGCATGAAACTTCTCTTTCTCAAACTCTCTCTGAAATAACAAGTTATACTGAGTAATCAAAGATAATCATCATAAAACCACAAATGAGACGTCATGCAACGATATTCTTGGTCTTATTTTAGAGTGCTTCCGCTTTCATACTTTAAATAAACCTTAAAGGGGACACAGCTTTGTTCACAATTTATGAGAAATTAAAAGCATTACTCAACATTTTCACAAATAAATAATTTGAAATAAAAAATGCAAAAATTCCTGTGTATTTAATACACATCATGACTGTCACTTTAAATTTAACAAGTCCAAGTTGACTTTAAAAATAAGATACAAGTTTCAATATCAAACAGTGCTTTGTGCTAGTACGGTTCAACCCTTACAACCCTCTTTCTAGAGGGACAGCAGAGCAGTAGGGATAGAGCAACCACCACCTTCTCCAGACTACACTGTCATCTGTCATTTGAACAATAGCACACAGCTATTGTGAGCACAGTGGCTCCATTACAGAGAAGGCTATGGACCTTGAAGATCTTTCCCAGCAGCAGCCAGCCAACTGAAAAGTTCTCTGCAGTGTATCCCACAACTGCTCTGTCCCTCTATCTGCTGGACTTCCAAGAAACTGCACTCTGATAACTTTCTTCCCATCAAACAATAAAGCTTTTGTTATCCAGCTGCTCACAGTCCTCAACCAACTGGAAACACAAAATTGTTAAACTTCATGGACGTCTCATCCTTTTCTGAAGTTTTACTTGATTTCCATTTTGCTAACAACTGAATCTATAGTGCTAAGGAGGAATTGTTTTAATAAACCAGTACCAGGATAGCTTTTAGCATTATAATGAAGTACAAGTCAAGATATAGATACTATGTAGGTATAAAAAATGTAATGAAATCTATATTCATATGGCACTGTGGCCTTGACATTAGTTAAAGATAATGCTCAAAACTAAACTGCAACAGTAACATTCTGACAAGAACTCTACTGTCACTCAGAGCCAGTCTTCACACATCAAAAAAGTGAAGTGTCTTTTTCCAAAGCCAGGCACCTTCAACAGCAAAAGAAGGTTTCTCTGTGTTCACACATAGGAGTATTAATCACAACCTGCCTACTTAAGACACCTCTTTTGTTCAACATGATTCTAGCAGCTTTCTTGGGAAGCAGAGCAATTATAAGTTTAAGCCTGCAGCATACATGAGCCTTTTTTGTTAGGAAAAAACCACAGCTGTTTGCTCTCAGCAATAAAGAGCACTGGTAAACTTATAGATAGTATTTGGGGAATTGTTTTGTATATTATTGTAATATCTCGGGAAAGGAGCTGCAGCAGAAGAGCCAGAGTATTGTATTTTCTAATACCAAGCGTGATCTTCAGTTCTTCAAAAACATCCCCCAAAATATAACCATTTCCTTGGGATTTTATTCACTTTTCTCTTCCCCCAAGCCAAGTATATTCAAGTAAGTGGAAGGATGGTGAAAAACATAACAAAACAAAGCATGAGAACTTTTCACTCCTACAGAAGTTTCCCACTTCTCCAAAAATATGCATATCAATGTGTTTTTACACTTTTTGTAGGTTCCACTACATCACATTTTGAAGGGGACGGGGATTTCCGCGTTCTCTGTGCAGTGGTACATTGCAGTGTCTGTGCTAGCAGGAAGCTGTTTTCTTCACCAAAAGGGAAACTGGTTGCCTGCATTTTTTTTTTAAGTCACAATCTTATTTAACTCTATATTACACACAGCTTCCCTCAAAACTGAGCTCATTCAGTGTTTTCAAGGACAATGCATGGTTGCAAGAGGCAGGATGAGCAATGACAGAGCAAGTACTGATCGCATCCATGCACATGCCTAACTCATAATGCAGCAACCACAACAGGTCATGACTCAGTAGGACTGAAGGTCAGGGCCAACTTGTCTCTGGAAGCGCACGTGAATCACCTGTAGGCTATGGCATTAAAAGGCCTTCTCTCAAATGAGATGCAGTGGGTCCTGCTCTAGGTTTTTCATTGTCATTCTCAGCAAAAAGAGCCTCCCTTCAGTGAAGTCAGTACGTGGCATTAGAGCACTTGGGTTTTCCAAGCAAGAAGTCTTTACAAAGAAGTTACATAAAGATAGCTGTCTTCTGATAAAGAGTACTTACTGCTAACACAACCTGAATAGAAATGCGTGCTCTTTACTGTGTTAGGTTCCGATGGCTTCTCCAGCAAGGCTGACAGAGGCTTGCCAGAACATCTTTGAATTATTTATATGCAAGTCATCTCCATCCTCAAAGTCATTAGAGAAGCTCTCCTGAGTCAGGAACATAGATATTGATTTATTTTTATTTTTCCCCCTTTAAGAATTACCAAAAAGCAACAGCAATACATTTTCACTTCCAGGCAAAATCTGCAGCTGTTAGCATAGAATTGAAGCAGCACTTCAATGATCTTACTAGCAAGGCAAAATCTCAGGTCATGCAAAAGTTACAGAACAACATACATCCAATCCAAAAATGCATTTCTCATTTTTCTTGCTTAGTATCTTTCCTTACATTTGGATAATAAAAATCAAAGGAATCACATTTTGCTTGGAAAGCAGACAGGAACTTTGGTTTAAGTTTACCAAAATACAGACCGCAAGAGACCAAACAGTTTTTTAAAAGCTGGTTTAAGCTAACTGAAAACTAAGTTAATTGGTGACATTAAACCCCACTGTGGAAAATTCAAATTCAGACCTGAAGGTGCAAGTATATGAAGATCTGGTCCTCAGATTTTTATGGCCTATCACAGCAAAATTCCCTATATTAACACCAGAGAGTACATACTAAGTACTGGAGTAAGGAATAATTATATAACAACAGGCATGTTGTAGGCACAGTGGAGATCTGCAGAAAGCAGTCCTCAAGCTCCCTTATCAGTGACTGCAGCTATGGACACGCCTTATTTGTGCTCTGCTTAAAGTAAGTGACATTAAAAGACATTTTTCTAGCTATGCTTTCTTTAGAAGGCGAACCTAAATTTGCAGCTGCAGGAGTTCAGTACTCATCAGTTATTTGATATAGGAGAAGACAAAAGAAAAAAATATCTCCAGTTAAAAGAAAGAAGTTGAGATTATTTTGATACAAAGGTAAATTGAGATTTTTTCCCTCCTTTTGTCACACCTTTTTTAAAAGGCAAACTATTTTCAGTTCATTTTGAAAGAAAAATAAAATAAAAAGTAAAATGCCTTGAAACCACAAACACCAGCACCCAACTCAGAATCACAATTTAAGTTCACTTAGTAACACAGCAACTTTGAAGGAAACACAGAGTCCTACTAAAAAAACAGAGCCTGTTTCAAAGCCGTGGAATCAGTGGTGAATTCTCTGTAGTTATTATATTTCAGATTAGTGCCTGCAGAACAATTCCCAGTTTCTTTATATATTTATTTTTACATCACACTTAAGACAGCTTAGTAGATATTAAAAATGTGTAGTTAAAGATTTATCCATTATTCTGATGAGATATGATTGTGCTGTCAGCTCCCTTTGTGCTGCCATTGTACTTCTCAAAAAAAAAAAAAAAAGATATTTATAAGTCTTCCATCACCATAACTGCACTAAGGAATAAAATTCCAAATTCCAAACCTTTTGTTAAACACTCTTCATCGTGTACTTTAATTATCAGTCAATTTAACAATATAAATAATATTTACATTATTCTAGATATCGTTTCTCAGTAACTGTTACAATACTTGAGGGTTTTATTTTGTCGGCGTGGTAGTGTTTGTTTGTTTGCATTTAAAATCCTGCTTTTATCCCTTTTTTGATATACTGGAATTTCTGCTATTTCCTCCTTCTTATGACCTTCATCTCTTTTAAAACTACGCACGTCAAATCTTATTCTGATTCTATAATGCATTTTCAGCAGAAAATAACTGTCTGTTCTGAATTGTAACCCATTGCACTCCTCATTTTTAGGGGAAGGAGGCAAGACACATGACAAAAATCACAGAGTGAAATAGCTGGAAGTCCACCCACTGGGAAAGGCTGGATGGCAGAACCACTGTGCAATGCTGCTGTAAAGAAATGCAAAGTAAGTATTATTTTACTTATGATTCTTATGTAAAAGTTTCTTTCTTATTTGAAAGCACTGATGCAGATTAATTTCTAGTGAGAGATTTAATTGCTCTGAAGTCATACTGGGCATTTTTGTACTTGAATAAAAATCAGTGTCAATATTAAAAGACTGCAAGCAGGTGCAGAAAGAACCGAAGACCAACCCAGACTGCTGGTAGTTGCTCTTAGCACCCTTCTAATCCACCCCAGAGAAAGTCTGAATAAATGGACTCATTAGGTATTGCTCAAATCAACCCTAAACACACACCCATTGCTTGGAGAAGTCTAAGCCTTCCTTTTAAGTGCTGTTGTTCATCTTGGACACCATGCCCATTCCTCCATTTCCACAAAGTATGTAATTCTCTGTTAATGATGACACCTATGTGCCTTCTTCCTCATTTCCTATGCATGTTTTCCAATTTTCCTGGTCTCCCCATTTTTATATATTTATTTCCGTATCGTTATACAAAATCTGATGCAAAATTTAAATAATTAAAATGTAAAAAACAACATGCCTTCTTCAGCAACTACAAATTATCATTCCCTACACAGAAAATTCTTTTTTCTATTTTCTCATTTATCTCTGTTTGCAATCATTAATACAGGAGACATATGTGGATATAAAGAATTCATCCTTTGTGGATATAAAGAATTCATCCTTTTCTTATCTTTGTTCTTTTATTTGTTAAGAATAGGCATGACAGGCATATGAGAAGCTCATTCAGGTTTGTAACCTGAACATTTAGCATCGTTTCAGTGTGATTTAAGTGATCTTTGACAAGTGCATGGCATACTGTGGATATTATTGTGAAAACCAGAAGTGTAAAGAAATTAAAATTCAATTTAAAAGTGGTTTAAAAAAAGGGAAGAAGAAAATCCAACAAGTTTAATTATGAATTGTTGCCTCCTAGCTGCCAGTTTTCTATGGAAAATATTCTAATTGTCAGGTACTTCCTCCCAAAAGAAAATCCAACTGAAACATCAAGAGAAATGCTGCTCTAAAATCATAGCAAACCAAACCAACACTAGAGAAATTTTAGCAGCAACTATACAAGCAGCAACCCAAAGAGAAATTCATGTCCCAAACCTACTTCCTCTCTTTCACAACATCTGTACACTGCTCTGTCTGGCACTTGAGTTCCTGTAAGTCTATATATAGGGTAAGCAGCAGAACAGCCCTGGTTTTACTGTATTTAATAAAACCCGAGGCAGGATGGAAGTTCCCAGCACCACCTGACACCTACGTAGTGGAAGACTGGGGCAGTCAGAATTTCCTCTTGTGTGCTGCCATCTCTATCACTTTCTGTTTGTGGGAATATAACTGTAATGGAAACTGCAGCACTTGCCCCAGGCCCCAGCAGACATTGCCTGAACACAGGCGTGAACGTGAAGCTGCAGAAAGCAGGGACAGCCCCAAGCCCTTGGCAGTGAGAAGACATGCTGCTGGAGACCCTGGTAAGTTCTGTGCTGGGCCGTGCTCCGTGATCCTGCGCTGCCGGTGTCTCAGGGGACAGACCCCCACTGGGCAAGCCACACTGAGAACTTCTGGCTATGAGGCATTGCAGCTACAGAGATGGCAAGGGCTTTTGCAGCTGATATGCGTGCAGCAATTTTACAATATGCTACAGTGAAGGTGCATTTTAAATTTTGATGTAGTTGATAAATGCTCTGGAGGTTCTGAATATTACATCATACTTAGATCATATGTGATTATAGAATGGTTTGGGTTGGAAGGGATCTTTAACGAGCTGACAACATCCACAAGGATTACATGGTGGTGCTTTTATGCAACGTGTTTGTGCAGAAATGGAAGCAATGGCTGATGTTTCACATTGCTGTGGTGCATGAGTATTTTCTAACTCTTAATGCCAGTGGGGAATACCAGAAAAGACAGAAACGGTGATCTGAGCAAATACCCACCAGGTGCAAAGTGTCAACAGTGCGTGGGCAGGTTTGAAGCGATGCCACGCACCAGAATTAGGTATTTTGGCTCCAAGATTTCATTCTCAGTCCCTATTTTTGCCTAGTATAATTAATTAAATAAATGAAGAACCATACCAATGCTGACATTTCCTCAGTGGCAGAAAGATTGAATTGCAACAGAATTATCCTTCTGTTAGGTTAAACAACCCAATGAAGAATGTTTTCTTCACAATCAAAAAGTAGCAGGTTTTGTGTCAAAAAGAACAGAAACCAAATATAAAGTAAGAGCTCTTCTTTTCCGAACCATGACATTTACTTTCTCCACAAAGCCCAGTTCAGGAGTGTTTTCAGAACAATTGCTGATGGATCTTAAGTGCTAATCCTAGTGCTTATCTGGGAGAGCAACATTTCTGCTGCAGCCAGCATGGTCCCACACAGTTACTCAGTTTGGAGAATTTAAGCTCTAAGTGCATTGGTAGGGACCTGGTGCACATAAGCCCTGCAATCCCTTGAGAAATGATTTTCAAATTAACTAATAAGATATTGTACTTCTTACAGCTTATTAGAGAGAAACAGTGAGGAGCAACAGTAAAAGCTGCTGTGCCTGGGAATTAAGAGCTGGATTTAGCTGTCACGTCCATAATGCTTAGTGCATTGGTTATGTAAAGGAGCAGGTGAGAGGAGGGTTCAGTTTTATATTAAGGAAAGTAAAAAGGCTCTACAGCAAACATAATTGTAGGATTAGTAAAAAGTATAAGGCAGCTTTGCTCTGCTATTTACATGTCAAGGCGATTTATGGAAATCCTCATACAGAAAACTTCAGTAATTGAAAATGAGATTCAGAAACAGCGCACTCTTTTGTTAAAGGACAAGTTATATTATTTTTTATGTTAAAATATAACACATAGAGAAGAATGGTAAATTTTCATAAGACACTTTAAATGTAATCTCACCAAGGAAAAGGAATAAGATACTAGAGGTTCTTGACCAACACTAATAGCTATGACAGTAATCTCTCTGCAAGTCTCTGCAGATCCAAACTACAGTCCACATATTCACAAAATTTCTAAGCATGAGATCATTTTGACACTAACTGCCACAGAACTAACACTAACTAACCAGACACTAACTAACAGAAGTTAAGTGCAAAGACCCAGAGCAAACAAACACCTTGAGAATAACCTGGTACAGGTACCATCTAATATGTGGACAACACTATTTAAGACAACACACAAGGGGTGTCAGAACACAAAGGGTCTCGATGAACCCTGCAGGGCAGAGAAACTAGGCTGATTAGAACTGGGGGCAGAAACTGTCAGATTTGAAAATGGTATGTAAAGCCTTTAGCATAGAGAGTGAGGGCATCATAGAAATGATCCTAAGCAAAGTCATCATCTCAACTAGAATGGCATAAGATTTTGACATAGTACACCAGAACATACCGCTAAGGATGACCAAGGTATCAAAAAGAAGAAACTGGGCTGCTAAAGTTATGAGAGACTGGAGGAACAGGTAATCAAACTGTATTCTATGGGGAAAAAAAATCAGAATAAAATACAAAGACCCAAAGTGAAAGTACTTTGCCTGGAACACATGTAAGGTAAATGATTGCTGATTTCTAATTGATGAAAACAGTTTCAGAACCTTTCCACTAAAACAGAAGAAGTGGCCAACATTTTTTGAATAGGTGACATGTTAAAGGGGTTGAAAAATAAATATATACACAAACATTAAATGGGAAAATAAGGGTTATTAAAATAATTATTCAATATTTGAAGTATAGGTAAGGATTTTTCATTTCAACCTTAAGCTGCAATGCTAACACAGATAGATTGCCCTTTGTCACATAGCCATCCTTGCACAAGCCCTTGCACCACTTCTCTCCTCTCCTAAAGAGGCAGAGATCAGCTTCACTGTCACATCCCATTAGGAGCGAGCTGATAAAATGTGCTGGGATTCCAAGGTGACACAGCTGCTTTCATTATGTTTGTCACATTATTGATTAGATTAGGTCTGAAGCCCATCTTTGGCCTGATACTGACCCATCACATCTCCAGGGAAATTCTGCAGAGTGGAAAACAGAATTGGAAATGACAACAGAGGTGTTTGATAGCTCATGTGACTGACTTGGGTGTGACAAGTGTTGATTTTTACTAACTATGCATCCTAATCCGTTAATCCCAAATCAGACAAACTAAATATCACATCATCAGCTTCGCTGCAGTAGGCAACTTCTGGGAGTTTAACAGCATCAAAATAATTAATTAAATATTTTTACTTCATTCGCTAGAGTAAATATGAATAATGCAAGGAAAGTCCTTCACTCATTTCACCCACCAAAATTTTAAAAAGCAAATAAAGTCAGCACAAACAATCTCTGAGGAGCCTTACATCATCTGCCTTCTGCAGTGTGTTCCACTCTACGTATTATGCTGCACACAGCCTAGGTGATAACGTTTCATCTTGGAGAATGGTGCAGCTGAGACGTGCAGCCCTCAGTTAACTACAGCAGTGCACAGCTCAAGCCCACTGTACTTGTTCTTATGTATCAACAGGCTTCACTTGCTGCTGTTAAACACTGCAAGTGTAATACCTGCCCTTTCATTGATACAGCCTTTGCATGTGACACATTTGACAGTTCAGCAGGCACAAAGGACTACTTTGAATTGCTAAATATTCTCCATGTTTTAGACAGTGTGGACACCAGAGAGTTTTTCTATTTTTAAACACAAAACTATTTTTTCCCTCTCTCATAGAGGGGCTACCCCTATAAATACCGTCAGAACATACAGCTGAACTACAAGGAACCTGAGCAGTAAGTTCAACAAATGTCACTTCTTTTCCCCACGCCTTTACCTCCCACACATAACACCCACAACTCTGACAGCAATACAACGACGCTTTGATTTTTCCTTTCTTTACCTCCTACTCCTCACCTTCACACTGCTGTACAAAATGCCACTGCTAAACAATTAGCACACTGTAAGTAAAAATAAGCATCCCCATTTGCTGTAGGAAAATTGTAGCATATAGGTCAGGCTTAGGAACAGTGACAGAGATCAGCCGACACGCAGCCACCAGCAAAGCACCACCATCCAGATCAGCTTTGTGGTTTTCTACTGCACAGACTTCCATTAAGATTCATTAACAGCCTTCATGTCTAAAAACTATGATTTGCACCTTGAGAATGCAAAGAAAACTTCTAAGAATTGCCTAGTGACATGGAGTCAGTTTTCTATGCTTTAGCAGCTGAAAATTCTGCAGGGAGATTTCTGCCAGAATTAGGAGTTTCTTTGGAAGAGCATCTCTCAAAGAAATACGTTCTGAAGGTCCTCTCCTGAATGGTCAAATAATACTCCCCCATTACCTAATATGTTCCACTTATGTATTTACACATACTATTAACAGCGATGACGCTCCTCCATGTTAGAAATTAAGGATATCCTGAATACAGGCCAAAGGAAAAAAGCAACCATTGACCAAAGATACAGTCTGACACACAGGCATCAAAAATAACTGCTGACAAATTTTAAAGGGCTTTAATATTTTAAAGCCAATCAATATTGCACTACTTGTCTTATCCTACTTCCTCTCTCCTACTTCATCCTCTTTCCTGCATCTGCAGCATTTCCCATCTTATCCAGCTCTCCTGCTGTCCCCAGTAGCATATGTGGGCTCTCTGCCCTGTCCACTAACCTGGACTTGTTGCCTTGTTCATTGTTCTCAGTTCCATTCCTTTCCAGCAGTTGCTGGCCTCCTCATTGCAACTGCTGGGTCTGATTGCCAGGAGCAAGGTCTGTTCCCATTTCCTGCCCACCTGTGTGCTGGTCTGCATGCACAAGTCAGGCAGGTACCACACAGGGGAGCCTTCACAGCCCAGCGCTTCTGTCAGCTGTGGTGGTTTGTCACCTAGGATTGAGAGCATCAGCCAAGAAATCCCAGAAATCAGCTGGCTGTCTGCTGCATCCATTTGCAACTTACAAACTTCAGAAAGAAGACAAAAAATAAAATAAAATAGGATGGAAAAGCAAAAACAGTGCCACCCTTCTGGCTTGTGTATAGTGCGTTGGTGCTGGGGTGGCTCAGCTCTCCCCAGTGCCCATTTCTGCCAGCTTGAGGTAAAAATGTACACCCTATCCGCACTCCCCCCTCACGTGCACAGAGCTTGCAGGTCACGTTTGAGAAGTGCAGCAGAGCACATTCAAAGCAGTGCAGAGGAACCCACTGCTTTGAAAGTGCTGACATTTTGGTGGATGAAAGAGGCTTGAAATCTCCAGAGCTCCAGCCTCATAAGCACTAAAAAATTCCCTGAAATAGAAAAGAAGGAAAAAAAAAGTGCATATCTCTTTATTTAGAAGTTCATATATATAAATCCCTTAAGGGTGGAAATAGGTTAGGAAACTGACAGTGAAAAATACTAGATTTGAAATTCTTAAAATAAGTTTAAATTCTTTTTTTTTAGAATGAGAAACAGGCCTTAAAATTAAATAAAAGCAATTCACAAGACATAAACCCAATATAACTTAGCCACCACAGGGTGAGAAGTTAGAAAAACATGGGCTAGGAAGTGTCTGGCCAAAACGGTATTTGCTTTCAGAGACTACGTGTTTATCATCACCAACAGGCGCTTCATCACAACAAGCAACAGAAATGAATACCACTCATTTTTTTGTAAGTAATGGACTGCCTTACAACAAAAAGAAACTTTAAACTGGTAATTTAAAACTTTGGTAACACATGCAATCATTTTAGACAAAGTGGATTTCTTTAGAATAATCCAGAGCACTCATAATGAGTCTTGGGTATGAGCTTATCCCATGTGCTGATCAGGTCTGAGATAGTGCTGACTCATGTACATATATAACTTCGACAGCCACGTGAGATGAGAAAGGCAGCTCTGCACTGCTGGTGGAGAAGGACGAGTTGGGGGCAAGCCTAGCATGCCCCGTGTTACCCAGCTCCCTGCAAGCTCCTGCAACATGTACTGACCACCAGCTTTGTCCTGCCTGTGCTACAGTGCACCTATGTGTGTTTCAGGACTATAAAGCAGATGGCAGTGCTACCTGGCTGTACTGAAAGCTTTCAACTTATACCCAGAATCTAGTTCAGACATGTTATTTTATATTACTTTCTGCCATATCTTTCAACCTTGCTTTCACCACCAAAAAAAAAAAAAAAAAACCAAAACCAAAAAAGCAAAAACCCCACACTGAGCACTGAGAACAGTATTTGCATACTTAAATAAGAGGCAGAACTGGTGTCTCCTCACACATTTCATCTCTAAAGATCTCCAGGGAGAAGTAAGGATGCAGAGTAAATGAATAGCTGAAGTTTGAAAAACAGCTTAGTAAATACATTAAGCACAATGGCATTTTCTGTAGACTGATGACAGCCAGGAGTAACGAGTCTATGCTTTGAGTAAGAACTCAAAATTTAATTTGTATAGCCTAAACAAATAAATAATAATATCTTTATATAAATAGATCTCTTTGCAAAAGCAGCATCTTGCCATTTTAATCACAAATGAGAAAGGAAAAAATGCACACAAAGAAGTTGGCCATTTGAGTGTAGGAAGGAAAGGAGAACCTGCAGCAGGGAGACCTCTTCAGTAATTAACCATGACAGACACTGCATCTACCTGGCACCTTCCACTGCCCTGATTCAGAACCACACCACAGAAGCTTCTTATACTGCTAACAGCTCCTCTCTGAAAGGGCTAAAGGGAAAGGAGACTTGCCAGCAGACTGAGCAAAGGAGGATTTAGTGCTTCAGTTTCTGCTGAGCAAATGTGATACCTCAGAAACCTCTTGGGCTATGGAGCGTGCCCTAGCTACTTGGCACTTCCTCTTTAAGTAGCAATATTCTGGCGAGTGTCCGTCATAGTACAGAGCCTAGCAGGCTGCTGAACTGTTACACAGGTGCAATAAATAAATAAATAAAACATAACCATTGGGGTCTGCAGGCAGGTGCCCTGGGACGTACAAGTGGGCAGAGGTAGGAAGCTGGTGGCTTTGAGGGGCCAGCCCTTCTCCTGCCCTGTTCCAAGGACAGTGAAGTCCCCACTAGCACTGCAGCTCTTCTTTACTCTGCAAGTGCAAAAAGAATCAGCTAAGAAACACTCCTGCCACCCCAAGCTGAGCAGCTATCATGACTCATTGGAAGTATGAAACATATTAGGTTATTGAAGATTTAACCAAACCGGAGCTAAGTTTCAGAATGTTTTAGCTAGTTCAGACCACAGCAGCTGTTCTGGTAGATCTTGTCATTTGGATTTTCAGGGTTCATTCTAACCCCTGTAAATTCAGAACAAAACTCCTTAGGTGTTAACTGAAACAAGAAGCTTGAATCAAAAGGCTGACTAGAAACCACTGAGACCCAAAAACAGTGCTTGGACCTGTGCCATGCACATGCCTGGCAGGCTTGACACAAACACTGATTTTCCCGGTCTATAATTCTAAGTCAGAGTAAATTATCCTAAATTTTCACGGCAATCAATGGGGCAGGGAAAGGAGAAAATCTGAAGAAGCATCTCCTAATGAGCCAATAAAGACCAGAAACTGCAGGATCTACTTGTGGAAGTACAGAGAAATAACCTTTGAACATTTGATTTTCAAGAGATGAAGGAGAGAAAGGGAAACAGAACTGCGGCCACAGGGGGGAAATTTATGGCAAATGCAAGCTGTGTGGTCCAGGCAGCCTCAGGAGGTGCTGAAAAATTTCCAAAGGTGAGCAGATTGCTCTCCTATTAATGCAGAGGCCTTGATGCTGGACCCACGGAGTTCCTTGAGAGTGGCAGCTATTCAGTGCTCTGCTTTGACTTGAAAGCACAGGGCTGTGACTTGCAGGATCCTGGTAACCCTTCTTTTGGTAAGAGCTTGAGGGAAGGGGAGTGAAGGGGTTGGAGAAACGGGAGGAAGAGAGGGACAGTAGAACACACTGGGAGCTGACCATGGGGCCTCATGAGATCTGCAGGATGGGCCTCCGGGGAAAGGTTAAAAGCTTACAGAGCAATGCCTTTCCCAGGCTCATTTTTCTTCTCTTGCTGTTCAACAAAAGTTTCATCATATCTTCAATGGTCTCTAGCCTCTTGCTTGCTCATAAGTCAATCAAATATTATTATTTTTTACAAAGATTTGTAAAAAAAAAATCAACAAAAAATGAGAAAACAGAACTACATGAATAAAACCTTGATCATCCTCATGACTGTCAGAGGGAGCATGCAGCTCGCTGTTCTGACTTATACCCAGACATGAACTCTTTTTGTCCTTTGCAGCTGAAAGCTGAACACACATTATCACTAAAAAGGGTATGAAAGACTGTGCTGGGAAACTTGCCATAAACATACAGGAATGCTTCTCAAAGCAAGCAGGAATGCAAGCAGGTTACTTAGCTAGCTCAGTTCTGAAGACTGCAATGCCAGATTGCTGTTTCTGTTATATGTTACAATTATATGAAGGAAAGAAAAAAAAAAGGCAAAAAATGCACTTGAAATAAATTCCCACTTGTTGCAGAGGCCCACAGTATTTACTCATTTGTGAGCTGAAGCAGAGCAACAAGTTGTCTGAACCTTGACACATACTTTAAAAGGACAGAATCTTAAAAGTTGTGCATTCAAACAAATTGGGCATAATTGTCTCTGGTGAAATTTAAGACATTTAAGGCTTAAAAAAGCCTAAATAAAAAATAATATAATTACTATACCTGCAGTATGCTTCCATCGTAATACAAAATGTAAAATATCAAATTTTAAGGACCCGATTGATGCTTTTACAAGATATAAAATTATCAGTGGTTGAATTAGCATTCAAATATTTCAAAAGCAACACAGCTATAGCAAATGCTTTGAACTTGTTCCCTTGTAGCCAAATGTGCTGAAGCAAGAAGACTTGCTATTACAGTATCTTGAGAACTTCTGGGAAAGGGTTATTTTCTTCCCTGAAGATTGCAGATTAGTTTATCCTACTGCAACATTTCGGACCACTTCTCAGATCATAGTTCACCACACCAACTGAGGATACTATTTTATTTGCATTCACAACACCAGCATGAATTTATCTATCCAGCTCCCCAGTTAACTGTGCACTAACTCAAAGAGCTCAGACTCCACTTCCAAATAAAAGGCAAACAGATAACTACTGGAGCTCTGTGGCCATACAGAATCTTATGTGCACAGAATCAAGCCCAAAGTTTGATAAAACCCAGGATGATGCATAACTTACACAAATGAAAACAGTATCACAGAAAAATTAGAGCTATCATCTTCAAAAGAGTACTTGAGAGCAGTTGAGCATAATTAAACATCTCTCCCTTTCTAACCACTTCGATGCTTCAAAAATCAATTGCAAAAGATCTCTTTTGATGCAAAGTAAGAAACCAAAGTGCTACACAGCAATAGGTAAACCTTCCTAATTAACAACTAAGAGCTAGGATATATTTATAAAACAAGGAATTAAACTTTCAGTTATAGCTGCAAGTCCTACCCGTGGCTATGGATGTCTTAAATCCAGTTTTAACTGTTCTGCTAGTTTTTATCTGTTGCCAAAGAGAGCAACAGCCCCCTGTACTCTGCATAAACTTTGGTGATTACTTTCAGAACTGAGCAGAGATCTTGGTGAGAAACTGAGCAGGCAACTTTAGGATACATATGATTACTGCCTACGTATATCAAGTTGGGTTTCAGCACTGTGATGCTCAAAGTGTTGTGATCTCAGTTTCTTGGAGCTCCTAGGTGTGTGGAATATTAACAATTGCTCTGACAGAGAATATCTCTATAGAGTTTAACAAAAAAAAAATCTCTACTTTTCTTTTTAATTTTGCTAGTCATGCTAATGAGACAGTTTGTGTCCACGTTTAAAACAAAATATGCACAATGTGATTTTAACAGTCAAACATGCCATCACTATATAGAGAAAAGGGTTATAAGGGAGAATAGTAAAGAAAAATGATGAGAATATTTACCTCTGTGATGGAAATAGTGACCTATAATTATGGAAAAGAGTAATAAGGCTCATAACAAATTATTCAATAGAGCACTTCAGTGCTTAATATGTTCATCTCCCAGAAACAGTGTTCCACGTTTTCATTTGCTGCAGATGTTAATAAGCACATGCTAGCTAAAGACTGTTCAGAGAACAGTGGATATATGGAAAGTCTGCTGACTCCAAGATAACAGACTTGCAGCACAAGGAGGAGTGACCAGGTAACGCTGGCAATCTACCTTTCCCCAGGACTTGATGATCCTTGTGAGCCCCTTCCAACTTGGGATGTTCTGTGATTCAGATCAGTTCTGTTGCTTAAAATGAGTTTTGTACTAAGATCCAGATACACAGTGAACATTATAACCTAGGTCACCTCTCCAGTTATATCATTATGATTCATTTTTTGAAGGAAGAATGGGGAATGTCCCTATATCACGAGCAAAAAACATTTCCTCATTCTTTGAAATGGATATACACACACCACAAGAACAATGCTGATTGCTGACTTGATGTTCTTTGATGTGTGAACACATAAAACAATTGGAGACATTCTAATTATCTCCAGTTCAAAGTTAGGCCAAAATTAGAAGCAGTTATGAATAATGTATCAGGTTTTAGTAGAAACAATAATGCTGAGTAAAATAAAGATGAAAGTTCATCTTACTTACCTGTGAGTATGTGAAATAGGTAAGCAACACTGCTTCCTTGAAGAGACATTTGGAGTCACACATCCTCAGAAGTTCAATTAACAGAATATACGTCAAAACAGAGTTCTGAGACAGATTGTAAATTGCTTTCAACTGTGTTCCTGATGTTTTCAACATAGCATTAGAAGCTTAACTTTCCGATGAAACTCTAACTCTTCTATGCAGATAACTTCTCATAAAAAGCATATCAAAGCCATCATCGTTTGCCGTACTGGGCTAGAATTTGGTTCCAAGTCAAACACACACCTCAGGAGGCTCCTTATCCAGCACCACCACACACTGAGCCAGATCCTCAAAGGAAGCTAAACAGGCTCTCTCCTTTAATTTCAACGGGCTTACTAATTTCCTGAAAAATCTAGCATTTTACTTAAGGCATCAACTATGTCTGAGTAGAAAGGCTTCTAGTTGGGTGAGCTATTCTCACTTGTATTAGGTACCAGGTGAGATGCACCAATAAACATTCCAGCACTGTCTTCTATTACTGCAATTCTACTTTGTGGATTTTGTGAAGAAGATTGGATCTCAGAAGATGATCATGATAGTGCAGAATGCAAGGATGGGAGGATACACATACCTACTTCTGTTCTACACTCTAAGGAATCTGTTTTTCCACTATCTATCCCAAAGCCTCACATTCTCAGTAATTGTGAGTAACTTGATGAAGCTTTTCTGGTAAGGCAACAGCTGGCACCTGGGCATTGTTAGCAATGAGGACTAGATATACTTGACAAGGGTAACTGGCAGCAGGCCATAGGTGATTTTCTTGTTTATGTATAAAGTTACCTGTACCATTCTTTACAGATGCCTTTGCTAAAATCCTGTGTTGCTTTCCTCCAGTGAGTTCAGTTTATGTTTGCTAGCGTTTTGCAAAGCATAAAAATGAAGTGACTGTATAAAACAATCCCATATTCCCTAGATTTCAGCAGCAGTAAATATGTTTCAGCAACAATAAAAATTGCATCACTCAATAGACTCACTGGGAACTACAAAACTGTAATAGTAATACAAAATAGCACATCTGGTACAGAAGTTAGTTAATATACTAGCTATTACGAAATATCATCTACTAAATCATGACATACTAGAGCAATTTGAGGTTTTCATTTACTTTGGAAAATAGCTACCAATATAAACCATTAGCGTATAGTGCTTTTCATCTTTTGCCTTAAAATTACCATTCAATTTCTAGAACCAAATGGTTCTACTTGAGCAAAACCACTCTCTACTTCAATAGACTTAGACGTTAGAGGCAGGATGTGTCTGACTTCATCTACTAAGAGCATACAGCAATCCTCCTATATCACCTAACTGTTATGCCAGTGAAACACTGCAGATCAAATGAGAAACGTGGAAGTAAGGACAATACCATTTATCTCCTTTTCTAGTAGATAACTCTCCTAAGCATGTCTATAAAACATGCTGAATTCACAAAACAAAGTGATTTTGCTTCTCGCTGATTAAAATTGAGGCTTGACATCATTGATGAATTTGAAAAGATGGTTATTTAATAATTCAATACATTTGCAACACTTCTTGCACCCCAGGCTATGTTTTTGACTCCAGGACTAGGCTGCCTTATATCCTTTCAGTTAAATCTATAGCACAAGTAATTCCCATTGTGATGCCTTGTCAGTTTAGGATTTCTAGCTCATCCTTGCTATGCACAAATCCCTGTGGGAGCAGCTAGTGAGAAAAGAGTAAACAAGAAAATGCTCATAAAGAATTACCCTACCACACAAGAAAAAAGTCTGATTTTCAGCGTTACCAATCACTACTGCAACACAGTTAAGTCATTACTTACTATTAAATAGCTGCATTTGAAGGTAAGGCGTATGGAAGTTAATTTCCTGCATATAGATTTTACAGAAACATAGGAATATTGCCTGATCAAAATTCCCTTTAACCGAGAAAGTAAGAGACTGCCCAGGAAATCAGAAATAGCACAGAAAGCATAGGAAAGTTTTACTTTTATGTCACCAGCTCATATCTTGCTTCTACAGTAAGCAGCTGTGAAACAGTTCACATGGCACACCAGCAGAAGGGAACGGGGAAAATCCATTTCATTCTTGCTATCCAAAGTAATTCAAAACTAATTTATAGCTATGCTTTTTAAAAATTATGTGACATGCACTACATATTAGTGAGAGCTTTAGATAATATTTCATTTGCATGTACAGGGATACCAAGTTGTTCTGAAAATTTATGACAAGAAAACTAAGTAACAGAAATGAATATATTCTCCTGAACTAGTGGAGGCCACTCTTCCAGATTTCACATCCCCAGTCAAGTAATATATTTAAAAGTTATATATATATATATATATATATACACACATACACACACACATTAATTTAAACTTTTAAATTCCCTAAGCTGATCTAAGAGACAAGTAAGACTAAAACAGACTCTGCTCAATGCATGTACAGCTTCTATAGACCAAAAAGCTGATGAGGAACACCAGAGAGCATGAAAAATGAAAAACAGCAAGCTTTCTTTTAGGAAACAGTATCGGCTTTAAGTTTCCTACATGTTTGTGTCTAGGGAATCCCCTTTGAAGTCACTTGCTGAAGTGACAGATCACCACTGGTGCAATAGTAAGGTCGAGACTCAGGCACTTCAGAACTCAGGACGCTTGAATGTACTCTCTCTGTTTTATATTTCAATCATCCTTACCCTGATGGGATTGGAGAATAAAAATCATAGCATTCAAATAAAATAAAAATAGGTTCCCAAATGACCTTTAGTATTGGCACAACAAACTTGAAAAAGGAAAAGGAATGAGGGAGAATTTAAATACGTGTAATCCTACTCACACCAAAATAAAGAAGTGTTCCACCTCAAACAAAGAGAAAACAACACAAAACAAACAAACAAACAAAAAAAAATCACAACACAAGGTGATAATTGCAAGGAGGTATCTTGTGAAATATCCATCCTTAGGATGACCGCTGACCAGTAAAGTTAAAAAGATTACAAGTACACATTATCTTTTCAACGTCAGCCATTTGAATGATGTCCTAGTCAATACTGAGAACAGGGAAAATAAAAGATCCAGGGAGACACCAAATCTTTGTTTATAGTTCACATACATTTATTTTCTTAGGCAGATATTGACAAAGCTACTTTGGTCCAACTCTTCATGACATGTTAATTCTTTGGCCAAATTTACATCAAGCTCCTTTAGCAAAACAGAAGACTAAGTAATTGTTCAGTTAATTTCACTAACAAACATAACAAAACAACATACATATAAATAAATAAATAACTTTCAATGTTTATGAATGCAGGGAGTTCTTTACCTGGAGATCAGCCATCAGCTTCATCTAGTATAAAAACTGACCACAGTGGGTCATCAGATTTTAGTGTTTCATGTTCAAAAGCATATTTTTGGGTAGTCTGGGTTGCGCCCTACAATGTGTAAGACAGGATAAATACACAAGTCTGTGATACAATATCCTATATTCTGTCAAATGGTTTATTCAGTGTGCTTGTGATAAAATGTGGCAAGCCCTTCCACATGCCTCAGACTGTGCTGAAACTCAGTGCTGCTCATACTCTAATAATGTACACACACATTTCTAAGCAGACTTAGAGAGGCAGACAAGTATTCACCAGCTTTCATTGGTCATCAAAATGTACTCAAAAAAAGAAGCTTATTTTTGAATAATTAACATATTGGTGATAAGTTTCTAAAATTAATCCATATTTAACTTTATTTTCTCAATATTTTTACCTTTTTCTCGAAATATTAAGATGCATTTTTTGAGGTTCCTCATTAAGTTCTATCCCAAAGTCATCAGAATTAAACCAACAGCTGTTAACTGCCTGTAAGCAGCAAATTTTTAACTCGCTCTAAAACTTACCTAATAGTTGCTGAACTTCTTGTCAGTGTCAGAAAGAAAGAAATCCAGCAATAGATGTGCATGGGAACTGAATTACTTGTGGCAATTCAGGTAAGACAGATACATCACATGTCCAATGGAAAGTCGCTTGCAGCTGTACCACAAGTAAATGAATTACTGCAAAATATCTAATTGCTCCAGAATTTCTCACCATCAAATCTAAAATCAGACGTGTAAAACCACAGATTGAACAAAATAATAAGTGTGTGTGCATATATATATGTATATATATATGTATACTATCACTATATATACACACACACGAGAACACTTAACAATGTTGCTGTCATAGGTTCTGCTAAAGCAAATAGAAGATTGACTTCTCAGACTGGCAATTTTGATCAGCTAATCGTGATGTTAAAAATAAACATCTTTTTTTTTCTTAAGCTCTTTCCCCCACCTCCAAAAAAAAAAAAAAATCCATATCAAGAAGATTGACATCAGCAGACATGCAGATTTCTCTTCCCCTGGGCACCAAATTGCTGATGTATGTACATGCTTCCTTCTTGGCATAATTGATTTTCACTTCCTGCACGGTGGCACATTCTTGGAATAGCTGGTACAGCAGCAAGCATGAATATGCAAGATAGATGGGATTAGTCCAGGAGTGTTTCATGTTGAACCCAAGCTTGAACCCAATTTAAAACTATCAGTTGCTTTTAAAAATTCTGTTTTAAAATAATCTAAAACAATTAATAAATATATTGCATGTTACATTAACATACTGTTCTTCCATATTACGTCAAAATCAGATCAAAGCACTCACAAATGCTAAAAAACATCCTTTATGTGCTATTTGTATCTTTTCTTTGAAAACAAGGCATTAGACACGAGCAGCCTCCCACATCTCCAGAAAGCACACAGCACAAATAGGGATGGAACAAATCTACAACTGTAGTAGAAGCAGCTGTTCAGATACACCCTGCCTGTCTAAATTGGCATTTATGCATGACATGTTGTAGCAGCCTTTCAAGCAGAGCTGGCTATGCCAAATATCTTTTCCAAGATCTTTGTCTGCCACTCATTCTTTGACTGGCTCTTGTACGCACTTAGATGACCTGAGGTTCAGGAATTAGAACGTGATGATCCTTGAGGTCCCTTCCAACCCCAGCCATTCTATGGTTCTATGAATATCATCCCTTTTCATCTGTTCTTGTGCACCTGTCAATGGGTATAACGTTTTTTGTTGTTGTTGTTTGTTTTTTTAAATGATCTTGGCTCATCCCCACCACTAGGAACATGAAGATATCCACCATGCATTTCAGTGATGTCTCCTGACTGAGCGTACCTAAAATCTAAGTTAGCAGGCAAGATGATTCCTATGAAGAACAGAATATGCATGAAAATCAGGAACCAAACTCGCTGCTAGGAAGTTTCTTTAGGCAACTGTGCCAAAATAACAACCAGCATCTCAGTTGCTACTTACCAGGCACATTGGTATTGTAGTGAAACTGCGCCACATTACCATAAGTCTGCTGTGTTGGCAGAGGCACAAAAAGCTGGGAATAGGCACCATGTCCTCTCTAAACCCTGGGAAACTGCTTTCCTCTCAATCCGAGGGTGAGTACTGAGCATCAGTGAAAAAGGTACTCTCAATGGTGTGTCACACAGTTGACCTCATGCCAAGGAAAGTTTATCCCACAGGTAGGTGAGTGACTTTTACAACTAGCTTTCCATTTCAGGTAGTACTGAAAGCATACAGCAGTGAAAGGCATCTCAAGTTGTTTATGTTTTTGTCTTGGTTTGCTCTGAAAATTGCTGGATATCTAAGATAGATATAGGTAGAGTTGGTAAAGATAGTAGATAGGTAGAGTTGGTAAAGACCTCTTGAACAAACACTTCAAAAAAGGAAAATGCCATTTCAAAACTACGAACTTCCTTGGCTCTAACAAAACTAGTGTGGAAAGATTCATTGTGTCCCAGGTCAAATAGAGAGACAAGAGATACAGTTGATAATAACCACAGACTGATGGTTTCAGAACTCAACCCTGCTTCAAGTTCCAAGCTTAAAAAGTCTGGTTCCATTCAGAACTGTGATTAGAAGCTCATCTCCCACTCCCATCTGCTGACAAGTTATTAACATGCCATCAAGTTATTCTGCAGCATGATTCTCTGAAATTGATGAATATGTCTAAAAATTACTCGAGAACAAATTTCAAATCTTAAAACACGTATGCAGCAAGGAAACCTGGAACATCTGTGCAGTCCTACAAATAAACCTAAAAAACCTATTGTTTCACAAAGATGTTAGCTGGAAGCTTTGAAGCTTTACCTACATTCTGCTTCTTAAGATCGTATAAATGCTCCATGTTAGCTTATGCCCATGAAAAAGCCCCATCTGATACCACTGTTGTTACTGCTTATGCAGTTTGATGGCATTTCCTGGACAAATTTCATATTTTAGATGCAGGTAGAGATGTTTATTCTATAGCCAAGACCACTGATAAATAAAAACCATGAACATATTTAATTCACCGTTTTTTTCCCATGTTCCAAATGCCAGTATTAGGCAATACACATCAAAGCCTTCTGAAATGTAATAGTCATGAATATACTGCTATAAGTGAGCCTTTAATGAGTATATCTAAATGGTTTCCAAAATCATAGTGTTATGTAAGTATAATGCACTGTTCAAACAGAATGTCATGTGCAAATCCAGAGCCTCTTTAGACCCTGCCCACACCCAAGATTATGTAGTTTCCCAGATAGCATTTCAGACTCAGAGTAAGAAACAAGGTTTGTGTTAAAATCAGACTTGCTTCACAAGACAAAGGCTTTGTCCCATTTTTGTATAATAACTACACCATGAAGAATGCCATGCACAATTAAACCCACTTTCCTTCTTGTCTCCTTTGTTTCTGCCCCTCTTTACTTCCTTCACTGCAAATGCTAGGGCTTTAAGTCATGTCAACATACTCTGTTACTTAAAACCCAATAATCATAACAACTAGATCTGCATGGAAGGTGACCGAGAAGTGCATAGCTTGACAGTGGCAACTACAAAGAGCATTTCTCGGAGAATTCCCTCGTAGCTGAAGTTAGGGCCTCAAATCAGTACTAGTCATATTCAAAGTTACTTGCTTTTCTTAAGTATAGCTATGTTTAAGATGTACACATAGGTGCATTTGAGTAAATTTCCAAAATACTGTTTTCTAAGACTACTGGGAAAAAAAGAAAAAGAAAGAAAAAAAAAGAAAAAAAAAAGAACAGATTTTTCCACAGGCACAGTGGCATTAGATAGCTTGGACAGCAAGTCTGCAGCAGGAGCACAATCCAAATATTGAAAATACCAATCCAGTTCAGTACATAGTAGATGTAATGTTCTATATGCTGACGTTAGCGGGTAATAGGCTGAAACAACTGGCAGGATTGAGACAGGCAGGCATTAGTGCTGCTGACTCACTCTGCAGTAAGAGATTCCCCTGACTGGACCGATTGAACCAGCACAGCATTGCCTCAAGTTGTTTTTCTAGCGAGCTACAGAGCAAGTACAAACTGCACTGATTAAACTTGCTCTAGGGTCCACCCACCAATAACATGAAGCAATGCCTAAAGAAAACATCTTCAAAACGCAAACAATTTGTTGAGGAACAGTGCTTACATAACTACAGAAAACAATTAAACCTTGGAGAGTTTCTGTATCCCCAGAATTCAACATTCAGAATACAGCTAGATAAAGGTCATCGTTCACACTTCACAGGAAAAGAAATGGAAGCAAAATGGTAAAATGATTCAATGCTACGTGAGCTGAATTTGGGCCTCTATCTTCTTTGATTTATAAATGTCATCTTTCCAACAACAGTGCAAGGTGGCACCACACAGTGCCCTAAAACCTGAGCATTGTGTATGCGAGAAAAGGAATGTTTCCCTTATTTTCTCCAACACACACATACATGCAATGCATACATGTATAGTTACATATACACACACAAAAGAAACACTACACATTCTTCATGTAGACAGATAAAAAATATCTGAACTGAATCTGTTGAGCCACAGAAAGGAGACAAGGAACATGGAAAACACAAAAAGAATGAGGTTGTTTTGAATAGACCCATGTGTGTTTTGCAAATGCTAATTGACAGACAGAAGTCTAAGCAAACGCTTGAGCAAGGTGGGGAAGCAGATCAGCATAGAAAGAGAAGATCTGACGTTTGTCCTTTGAGTGCACTTATTTTCAGATTTCCTGTTGTTGTTGACTGTAATAAGAGGCTTGTAGCCTTCAAAAATAACTCTCCTCATATTTTATTACACAGCATTAACCTATACATTCCCATCTCTTGCTGCTGATAACATTTTATGAGAACATGAAGGCGTTTCTGTAAGCTGGCAGGACCTGACACTAGAGCTGCAGTCACAGGCACAGCTCTGCAGCTAGGATGTGCTGGAAGCACTGGGGAGGACAGCCAAGAGGTGGTGGGAGAAAAAAAGAGGAAGGAACGGCAGAAAATTAAGGGACTCTTTAAAAACTCATTTTACATAGTGAAAATGAACTCAGTAGGAAATGCACTGAAATCTAGACACCAAGATAGAATTTAGGAGCAAAGCAAGGCCAGAAAAAATAACTACCCATCTTTCTCAAATCTTCACCTTTTCGAGATGGAGGACAGCGTTTGTCCTCAAACTCAGCTTTAGGTAGCAATTGTGAGAGTTTCTGACGTCTCGGGGGGCACACCCTGCCAACACGTATGCCTACCCGCAGGGGTACTGCCTTCCGAGGGCTTCTCCCACGGTTGTCACCATGGAAACCAGCGAAGCCTTCTGCTACAGTCACCCGGACCCATCAGATAAATACCGACAATAAGGAAAACGAAACGAGTGAATGCCTGGAGACCTTAGGACGAACGCTAAATCATCCCGAATCGAACAAACCAAGAAGCAGGATGGGAAAAACGCGGTTATGTGAAGAAAAAGAAAAGAAAGAAAAAAAGGAAGCCAGCGGAACGGAAAGCCCCGGCTGCTCCCGAGCTGCGGGGCGGGTGGGCGTGCGGAGGGGGCCGGCAGAGTCCGCCCGCGGAGCCGCCGAGTGGCTGCGGTTGGGCAACACGAAGCGAGAAGCATCACTGAGAGCGGGAGGAAGCAACCCAGTGATTAGCAGGGAGGGCTCGGAGCCGTCTGTCACCACGGCGCTAATGACGGGGGTGCCGCCGCACGCGGGATTGTAAACAGGCAGGAGGAAGGGCTGCTTTGCCCTCCTCTTTCTCCTCCGCCGCCGCCGCTCCCTTCTCCTGCGGGGCTGCTTCCCCGGCGGGCCCGCGACCGAGGGGCAAACGGACCGGGGACTTCTTCCTCGCCGAAAGCACCGGGAACCACGCGCGTTCGGGGGAACGGGAGCTCTGAGAAGAACGACGGCCGGCAAGGCGCCCGGGAAGGCTCTCCCCCGCCCGCCGCGGTTCATCCCCGCGCCCCTCCACCGCACGGACGGACGCGCACACGGCCTCCCCCGCTCCGCTGACGGCTCCGTTTGAACGGGCCACGCTCGCTCTCAGCCAACGGGCGCCGCTCTGGGCGCTGACGTCACGGGCGGCGGGAGCGGGGCGCAGTGCTGCCGGCCGGCCCAAGCCCGGCTCTCGCGTATGTGCGCGGCGCCCGGGAAGATGAGGGTAAGCGCGGCGAGGCGGCGCGTGGCTGCAGGTGTCGGAAAGGGGGAGCGGGCGGAGAAGGGGTGCGGAGCGGCCGGCGGAGACGGCACGGCCCCGGCGAGCACCGGGGAGTCCCGTGATCGGGGGGAGGTGGGAGCCTCGTCCGACGAAGGGCTTTAACGCAACCGACGACGCGAGGAGCGTCCTGACCGCGGGCCGTTCTCCTCCGGCATCGGTGCGGTGGGAGCTTGAGACGGCAGCCGACTTCCCTTGCAGCACTGAGATAGCCTCCGCCGGCCCGAGCAGGAACTGACCGCTGCAGTCCCCCTAACCTTACAAGGGAAAAAACGCGTCTGTAGATGGGTGCGTAGCGCCCTGTTCAGCGCGCTGCTGCGGAGGCTCGGGGCTGCGGCACGTTCCTGCGCATTGCAAGCCCAAGGGAGAGCAGAGAGGAAACCGCAAGATACCGGAGCATCCTTAATGCCTACCGGGGCAGAACCGGCAGTTTTCATCCCTTTCGCTTCGCCCCTGGATCTTGCATTTTGCATTTTGACAAGTTGAGGGCACAGAGCCCAACTGATGGCCGCTGTGATGCGGCTGCTCCGCGGGACCGGGACGGAACGGCGCTGCCCCAGCAGCGCAGCTGCATCACGGATGCCCGCCCCGAGCTCTGCCGGTGAAGCCACAAGATCCAGTCTAACTTACGAGTAGAGCCGTCACCCTGATGGACAAGTCCTGTCGCTGGCGGCATTTCTGCCGCAGCAGCGCGCCTAGAGCCCGTGGGAGCGGCACAGCCGAGCGGGGGTGCAGCCCCGGCTGGAAAAAGGAACGGGAACGGTGTAGAAGTTGGAAAGGAAGAACGCACATCACGGAAGAAGAGTATACATTAAAGGAAGACAGGGTTGTTATGCTGTATACTAGGTGTTACCCAAACAAGGAGAGGGAAAAAAATTAAAATAAAAAACAAACAAGAGGAAAAAAAAAATTATAACGTTAAAATTTTTCAGCTCTTGAACTAGTTTTTGAATACCTAAAGCAAGGGCCTATGGCTAAAGCCAAATACAGTGAGGAACAGCTGCCATTTAAAGGTCCTGGTAATGGCCTAACCCCTTTTTTCTACATCAGTGCTTTTCCAAATGTGATGTTACCAGCATATTTTCATACAGGGCGAGAGGGAGCCCA
The DNA here is from genome assembly GCF_038088225.1 of Cyrtonyx montezumae. Classification (NCBI taxonomy): domain Eukaryota; kingdom Metazoa; phylum Chordata; class Aves; order Galliformes; family Odontophoridae; genus Cyrtonyx; species Cyrtonyx montezumae. The sequence goes on along the minus strand of NW_027072045.1, from coordinate 20,355,935 downwards.
AGAGCTCCCACTGCCCCTTCTCACTTCACCTTCTCAGCAGCACAGGGGGAAGAGTTGCAGTACTGACATTTAACAGCTCTTTCCATCTTTACATACCAATGGCTGCATGTTTTGTTTGGCCTTATGGGTACATTTAGCTTGTTTAAAACAAACCCCAAACCCCACAGTTTACTTGCCATCAGTAACTACAGGATACCGATTTAACTTGCGGCCAAGTGGAGGGAGGTGGAAACCCCAAGCCTTTGTGTGGTTTTTGTGTTGCGACAGCAGGTTTGTTTCCTAAGCAAAAAACTTCAGAGAGACTGTTGTTAGAGTTATATGTTACAGCAAGCGCATATTACAGCACACACTGCCACGCATCCCACGGTGTCAGGAAAGGTACAGCCCTGCTGCTGCCTGTGATATCTGTGCAGAAGATGCCCTTCTGCAAAGACCTGGATTACATCCAGCTACAGAAGTGATTATTTATTATCATAAGTCAGGTGTTCTGCCCAAGAATGACCTCAAAGAAATAGGAGGAAAGATGTTATATTACAGTTGTTTGCTTGGTAAGGCAGAATCCAGAAAACATTTTGCATTTCATCCCTGTTTAGTTTTATGTGTAAGGAGCCAAGGGACAACTGAAAAGAAAAGGAAAATTGAGTGCAATGAAGACAATTTCTACCTTTTCTGTGTCTACAGCCCTACTGCTGTAGTTCCATATGCATTTCAAACCAAAACTGCAACTCAAATACGTGTGACTGTATGGACTCAGAACGTAGCTGCCATGTCCAGGGTGCATTTAAGTCAAGTATATAATTGTGTGTTATATATATGTATGTATGGGTTTTACAGAGGCACAAGACATACTCAAAACTACCCTGTCTTTCTTTTTTATTTTCTTTTTCCTCTTTTGCCACTTCCATAGGAAACTATGCCCCAGACGCCAATATTTTCCAGCATGCTTGGCTCCAGCTGTAGTGGACAAGTGCAGCCTGATATGGGAGAGAGATGCGTGGACCCCGTTTATCAGGATGGAAACATTGTTTCTGGATCATTGGAGGCCTTGATAGAGCGCCTGGTACCCACCATGGACTATTATCCAGATGTAAGTAGGCACTGAAGGGTTTGTTTCCTTCCTGTCGTTTTCCTAATATAGCACAAATCTGAATCCTTAATACAAGAGACTTTACCTCCATCCAAATCAAGATTAAGATGCAGACTAAAGATGCATTTATTTTTCTTGTAATACTCACTCACTAAATATATTACTCAACAGGGATACTCCTTTCTGCTTTTTAATAAGAACACCTGTTAGAAAGATAAAGTCATTTTGAACCCAAATGGGTGCCTTAAAAACCAATTAAAAGCAGCATTAGCCACAATTTTCAATCCCTATAATCTGCTTTCTCTCTAATGCAGCCAAGATTAATGTCTAACCATCTCCTAGCAAGGGAAGTGGACAAACTTTCAGCTGAAATCAGCTCTAGGGATGTTTTTTGTTTTGTTTTTCCCTTGGTTTTCTATGCATCTCCTAGTTAGACCATCAGAATGATAAAATTTAAAACAACCAACAACCACATTAATTGTAAGTAAAATGCTCTCTTTCTCAGTACATTTTAATGAGCAAGCGCTATAACAACATTTCTGAGCCTAGAAATGATTTGGCAATCATTAGATGTCCTCACTGCAGTCCCCTGAAGTAAATGAGACAACTTAGATAACACTAAGGCATGATGTAAGATTCTGAATGAGTGATATTGTTTAAGCATTCTCTAAAAATGTCCCTTTGTACCCATTAATGGAAGACATTATTTAAACAAATAGCCAAAAATCAGAGATTATATAGCATATATTCCATCCAAGCTATGAAAAAGCAGCATGACAGAAGCAACCTAACCCTTTCTAGGACTGACAGAGTGACAGGAAACTGCCATCAGTATTAACTGCTGTGTTGAACTTAACTGTGGTAGAGCAGGCCATGCTAGCCTGGAACTAGATGGAATGTTTCTCCATCTAATCAGCATAGAACTTAATTTCTGTGGTCTCATATTTGTCACAACAAAACCTCCTTAAGCTCTCACATACACCGTAGACACCACCCAGCTTCCAGTCACCACACAGTAAGTGCACTCCCCTCCCATATAAAACCCCCACAAGTTCAGTGGTACAAGCAGCAGAATTCCAAGCAATTATTAGTGAGAGATCAAAAAAGGCAAAAATCAAACTGTTTTAATTTTCTGGTTCAACCCCAGACCTCTCATTTAATTATGCATATGTACAATTGCACTAATTTCAATGGATGCTAAGTATCAAGCTCTCTTCAGCACAGAGAGATATCCATAGTTAGGCATTCAACTCAGCTTTCCCTTCACCTCCCAGATACGTAGTGTAGAAAGAAGGCAGAGCTTGAAGAGAACCACAAAACCCAATATACCAGCTCTAGACTGCCAAAGGCAAACCTTCCAGGGAATCAGCTCCAGCTTCTTTTATTTAATACTAGTTAATGTAGTCACTTGCTGCTTGGATTTCTGGAATATCGCTAAGTTACTTAAGTAGCTGTTAATGTACATCCCTTATTGTAACATAGAATCTATTTATAACACTGCTTCTCTGAAAAGGGTTGCATAAAGTGAGCATTACTTAAGGCATCTATGAGTTATTTTGGAATGTTGTTGGTTTCCATGGTGCTCTCACATATCCTGTGCAAGGGAGCATCACGATCCACACGAGCACAGACCCCACCAGGAGGCTGCAGTTGAAATGGACAGGGAACTGACAGCTGAGAGATGCAGCAGAAGCAATCAAAGGAACTGCTGGGAAAGGGAGCTGGAAAATGGTATTAAACGAAATTCATCTCCTCTACAGCAGAACACATTCTTCTGCTTAAATCAGATCACCCAATTTAGCTAAAAGGATTAATTTTACAGCAAGTGGATAAATAAGTCTTGAATGACAGAGATGGAACTGTATTTGAATCATCTCCAAATGCAAGTTTTGGATTTAAGTTCAGATGTCTGTTTATACTTAATTTCTTGCCCTTTTCTATTTTTAGGGCTGTTAGAGTGATAGTCATTTAGCATGGAGGTGCTGTCAGAAGGGGAATCAGTACCATTTGCTCAAGAGGAAGGTGTAAGCACCTCCCAGCTTCATGTCTCTGGCTGCATGTGCACAGAAGGACAGCAAGGCACCACAAGTTATCTCTCACCAGGAGAAAGTATTGGTTATGTTAGCAGAGGTTACCTTTAGTTTCAGAGAAACACATTTATAAGTTACTGTACTTGTCCAAATTTCTGGATTAGTACATCTGAGATCAATGTTTAGAAGGCATTCCTGTCTCTGTGGACATGAAGCTAAAGACTGCAGTAACCTTTCAGATGGAAAAAAGGGGGTGGAGGAGAAAGCAAACAGTATCTTTCTGTTCTGGTTACAGAGCAAAACAAAACTGTATTTGCCATGTTGGCAGAACAAGAGACAGACGAGAGAGGACAGGAAAGATAAGGACCTACATTTGTATACTGCTCTTTTGAGGTTTGTTTGTGTACGGGGACTCGTTCAGCACACAGGAAAATGTATACTTGTGAGACAGAAAAGTTCGAGAGGTTAGGAATGGAATGTACCAGTCTGCAACCCTTGTGCCCAAGCAAAAAACATTTCAAGAAAATGTTTCACAAACATAAGACTCAGCAGTGAGTGCACAAAAGATTTTTCTTCTTTTTTTTCCTTCCCCAGACAACATCAGTACATTCTTGGGTCAGAGAGTAACAATTTCTCCTTTAGTCTAGCATGCTTGCCTTTTTTTTTAATATAATTCAGCTCATCTCTTAGCAACAACTTTAGGCACTAAAGGAATCTGCCTTCTTTTTCTCTTGTAAAGCACAAGACCCTTTTGTGTCAGCTAAGTTGTTCCAAATGCAGAAAGGATTTTTTTTTTTGCTTTTTCTCTCAAATACCTGTCACTTTTATAGGGTAAGTGGAGCTTAACTTTCAGTCTCGTAGCTTAAGGAACCATTTTTAATCTATCTTTGTCGAACCAGACTGCTTCTTAGCTAAACTGCCTTCTCCGAATCATCTTCACATGTGAGGGACTGCCCGTGAGAAGAGTGTCTTTACACTGTTACAACACCTTGCTTATATACAAGGGCTGCTCTGAAAGTAATGCCTCCTATTTTATTGTCTTGGCCCACAATGTCAAAAGCATATGTTGGAGGTATGGCAGTAGAGTCTGAACCTCCCCACCAACATTCCATTATGTTTTCTTGCTGTGTGATGTATGGCAGCAGAGGGGCATGAACAGAATGGTGTCTGACGTGAAGCAAAGGTGTGTCATTAAACCTCTCTGTGTAGGAAAAATAGCATCCAGTGATATTCACTGATGCATGCTGAACATTTGTGGAGACCAAGCAGTGTACATAAACACTGCGAGGTGATGGTGGGTGGTGACTTTCAGCAGAGGCAACAGTGGGTCACCTCCACTGGTGCAGATGATTACTATTTTTTTATTTTTAACAGCATGGCATGCAGACTCTTGTTTATCTCTGGTAAAGTTGCATAGCTAGTGGTGGTGACTGCATTGAAAAAACAGCATTTTGTAGCTAAGAATTTTTTCTATCAAATGGTGTTATTGTGTTCTTCATATCTGTTGTAGTTTCCATGTAAGAGGCATTACTTTCAGAGTGGCCTACAGTGGAGTAGAGGTGTAACAAATGACAGAAATCCTTGATCTAGAGAAGACATCTGACATTCCCATGAAATATTTCCTGTCCATTACAACTATATTCCTAGTGACTATGACCTAACGCTCAGCTGCAATGCATGGCTTAGTTCAGCCTCAATTTTCTTTATTGGACAGGAAGTGATTATTAGCAGAGAGGCAGAGAAGAGGCTCGGCCCAGATACTGGACATGTTTAAATCATTTCTTACTTGCAGTTAACCCGTTACCAGCATAAGCAACAACAACAGTATAAAAAGAGAAACCTGAGAAATAAGATCAGGTACTCAAGAATTGTAAACTGGCAGTTCTTGATTGACCAGAGTAGAACAGTTTTCTTTTCCAAAAAGCTGAATGCAGCTTTTCAGAAATTGCAAATTTTCAGAAATGCAACTTAAAAAGTGGAGTGAACATACAGCAGGTGGGTTCCAGAAAATATGATAATTTGTTTCTAAAACTTAGCAGTTCAGTGTGGTCTGGAAAAACACCATAAAGGTCCAGTGCGGATGTCACTGATTAAGAGAGGCAGCAAGTTTTAAGCAGAAAGATGTGCTTTTAAGGCCACGTAGCTTTCCATATCTTTCCAATTCAGCACTTTTTTGAACATCATACAAAACACTATCAGAGAGACCAAACAGAAGTACAGGTCATCTAGGTCGCTCTTTTCTTACTGTGCAAAAACAGGGAAACCTACACTGAGGGGGGCTTTCTTGCAGTTACTCTGAACAAACACTATCCCACATCACACAGTCTTCCACCAAGAAGACCAACACTAGAATTAGTACAGAAAGCAAAATTATATATTTCCTTAAAGAAAAATGTGTTCCTGTTTATCAGAACTAAGGTCACCGACTGGGCAGAGCAGCTTGCATTTCAGTTCCTTGCCACTTAAATGTGCAGGCATCTTTCTGCCAGGCTTCCACACTCCCTGTGTACAAGAATGTAGAATAGGGATGAAAGGATAAGAGTCCATAATTGTTTTTCATCTCTTTCTTTCTTAAATGGAAAATAGGGTAAACGCAAGAGCTGCTTCATGTTTCCAGAACAGAAATTTTCACACAACCCCATAACAGCTGCCACACCCATCAACTACATTCTTTTCCCAGATAGGCCAGACTCACAGTTCCAAGTTCAGGGACACACTGATAGAAACAAGCACAGAAATTGACCATAAAGAGTCAAGATAACCAGGCAAAGGTTATTCGCCTGAAACCAGCACTACTCTCTCTCACATTTTAATTCTTATGGGGGTTGTATCAGTTTAAGGATCATTCTCACATACATCAGCATAAAAAGTCTGATATGTTGTCCCCATAAGATAAGTGTCTCATTTCGTGAATCAATTTAGCTTTCAGCCTAATATTCAAATCAGAATGCATATTTTCAACGCCTCTGCTGTACCACAGTCTGCTTCTTCATTAGCTTCCTCCACAAGTTCGGGACAGGGCTAGATTTTCCATAGATATGTGCTTCATCTATTATATACTTCACACATGCTCAACACATTGACTTCTAGTTAACTTGATTTATTTTTAAAAACAACAAAACAAAACAAAAAAAACATTTTTTCCTCTCTGATATTTTAGCGTTAGGTTTAGGCTATACATACTAGAGAAGTTGAAACATTTTTCTTTAATAGCTGTTCCCTGTAGTTACAGAGATAAATCCCAGCCTTTTCTGGAGTCAGGGGTATCGTTGTTTATCTACAACTGTGTTTTAGACATCGGGCCTTAAGTTTCCTTGCCCAATCCAAGATGGTACATTGACTGTCGGCGTACCTGGCTATGGTCTGCCACATCACATTACTAAAAAAACGTGGTGCAAATGGCAAAGTAACAGCACGCTTTTCAAGTGTAACATAGGGTAAATGAAATCCATACTCAACGAAGTGCCCTACAATTTCCTAACTACAGATTTTGTCAGAAAGCTGCAATAGAAAGACAGACGCCCTTACAAGGTGCTACCGTTGTTACCCTGGCTATTACATCGAAAAACAGAAGACAAGTGTCAAATACTGAAACAAGATGAGGACTTGAAGGCATCCATTCTCGCATCACCAGAACTGGACAGAGTATGACTTGGAATATATTGCATTACAGCTTTTAAAATGGAAATAGGCTATTTCTAATGAGAAATAATAACTGTTGACACATACTAGCAATCTTAATGCTGAAGAGAGTCTGAAATGGGCCCCATATTGATCAGGTCACACCTAAAACTGAATTATTGTCGTACGGCCTCAACCTAACATAAAGCTTGTGAGAGTGAGGAAAAAGGAAAAAAAAAAAAACATACATGAAGAAATTATAGCTGTGGTTTGGAACACACACAAAGCAGTTTTCTGCTGCTTGATGAAGAGCAATCACTCCTGAAGAAATCAAGCAGCAGAAATAGTAGTGTTCAAGTGATATAAACAACCTATATTGGGCATATTCCATTTGTCTTTTTGGTGAGTAATGACTAGTTAGGCATATTACGTTTGGAATTCTGAAAACAACAGCAGCAGCCTTTAAGCCTACTGTGAACAGGAAATGCAGAGCTGGAAAAGACCACCACATCTCTGGAAGAGGGAAAAATTATGCCAAGTTTACATGACATAAAGCTACATTCCTATTTTATAGAAAAGTTTTTAGTTACAAGTCTCCAAGGAGGCCAGATGATTCTTGCTTGTTATTCAAACCTGATTTTTCCCCGCTCTGCTCCCACAGAGGACTTACATCTTCACTTTCCTGTTGAGCTCCCGAGTCTTCATTCACCCGCATGAGCTCCTGGCTAAAGTGGGGCAGATCTGCATTAAACAGAAGCAGCAGCTTGAAGCTGGAACCGAGGCAGAAAAGGTAAATGAACTACCATTATGTCATGCAGCTGGCAGTGCTAGTGTCTTTTATTTCCCACCTTTTCCTTTTCACTGTAAAGCTAGATAGATTGATAGAGAATAAATGAAATTGTAGACAGCACATAATACTGAATGCATTTTTATTTAGGTCTTCTTCCTTGAAACCCTATTGCTTCTTTGGTAACTACAAATGTAGGTGGTGTAGTAACTTAGCATGGAAATCCAACTTTGCTCGAAGATGCAGGTCAGTGCTGTGTGCCAGAGCAACGCATACCCGCCACAAACCTGCCCAGCAAGATGTTTGCACTTTTGGGCTTTTGCCAAGAAAGATCTCTGGAATCTGATTCCAGTCACCCCCATCACTTTCTCAAAGTTGAGAGCTCTGAACACTACACCAAAAACCTGTTTTTGATGGAGCATTACAAGTCGGTGTGATGGTAAATCAGGAAATTTCATCTCATGAAAATTAAGGGATGCAGTACTTAAAATAGTAGCCTATCCCTGCACATCTGATTATGCAGCTTTACTACAACTGGTTAAACCCAACTGGGTCAGTTTATGATACGCGCTTATAACCATTTAAGTCTTACCATATGGAGAAATTGTATAAAAGGACTTGACTAAAGTACCAGAATGAAGTACCAGAATAGTCCCAGCTGGGATGCATATGTAAGTGACAGAAACAAGGACGAAATCAGCAAATACTTAAAGATCTGAACTGTTTAAATCTTATGCTTATTTTAGATCCATTCTTCTACAATAAGAAATAATTTGCTCGCATTCCTAATTCTCAGCACATTGATAAGTCCCATTTCTTTTTATACTTGTTGCAGCAAGACTACAAGTAGGGACCTTGAAAAGTAACCCTTGAGGTCTGGCAACACAGTTTTTGACATCAGTACTGTCCTAAGGGCTTCTCCCTCCCTTACTGTTCCTGAGTTGATTGACTTTTATGCAGATCAATTACCTCATCCACACATTAAGCAGCTATGGGTAGCCATGTTGGTTCTGGGGAGCTGGAGAGGTCAGGGAGGACGGATGCAAGAACATGCATTTAGCATGTATAGTTTCCACCACCACCCCCAAAAAGGTTCATGACTTAGCACCCCCAAGCTGGTACGTTGTAAATGGCAGCGTTTCCTCAGCTCTGCTTAACTACATAGGAGAGGGAGAAACTCCTAAGATATTCTGACCATGTGAAACAAGGGGTGAAGCTGTCTAACAGAATGTGACGACAACTGACAGCTGTCTGTAGTTAGTATCGAAATATGTCATTTTTAAATCCAAGTATTTCAGATAAAGAATTACGAGATGCAACTCTTCTGTGAATAATTATACACCTAGTAGTTTCAAAACCAAAACAGAAGCTGGGCAATAATTCACTTGACTGTTCAAAGATATGTTACTAGTGGTGAAGTAGTGTGATTCTGGCTTTTCAGCAAGACTATTAAAAAACATCATGGCTTCCACACTGACACGAAATAGCATTACATTCTAACAACAGGACGTGAAATAGAGCTGATCATATTGCAAAACACCCACACTGTCACATCTTTTGCTGAGTTTAGAAACAGGCCTACAGAAGAACCAACAGCAAGGTGACAATAAAACACAAGGTTTGGGAGGCTGCCTTAATTTACATGCTTTTCTAGGTGCTTTTCCTGTTACGTCCTTGATCCCTTCCTACCCTCTTAGAGTGAACCATAATTTTTTCCTGCTAACTAAACACAACATTCTTGGAAAACACTACGTAAGATTTCTGACATCCCTCTCCAATGACTACTTTGCAGACCTGCACTGCAAGCACCTGTATATTTTAAAGGGGAAAAAAAAAAAAAAAAAAGAAAGCTACTAGCATTTACAAACATTTGTTTTTAGCAAATAAAAGTTCATTTTACATACAGCATGGAAATTCTCAACTCCAAGCCACTCATTCACTGTCATAACTCACTGAAGTATCATCAGCTACCAGCACCTTCTAATTAAGTGGCTCCACAGCAGGAAATGGCTGGCAGTAGTTAAAGCAGCTCTGATCATGTCTGATAAGAGATTTGCATAAACAAACTAAGACAAGAAGCTGGCTGACTTGTTGCCCCAGTAGTGTGTGAGCTGAAGTGGCCAGGAGCCAGGTTTTGTGGTTAGGCACCACAGCGCTGATCATTTCTTTGTTTTTGACATCATTTGCTAACAGAATCCTGCAGAAAACGAGAGAAAAGTGGATTAAAAAGAACAATGGGATATCTTGGAGCCCTCTGAAAGCCCTTTTGGACAAACGTAAAGAGTTCCAGAGTTTAAGATATCTATTATCGTATACTTGTCAGTATAGCTACGCTCAAGTTAAATTTTATCCCTTCACGTCAAGCCCAATTCCCCAGAAGCACATTAGAAATTGGAGAGCCTCAAACAAGATGGTCACAGGAAACAAAAACTTGTATACAGTATTACTTGATGAAAAAAAAAAAAAGAAGAAAAAAGAAAAAACAACCCACAAACAAAACGTGTTGTTAAAACTTGGGTAAACACTACTGGGATAAGTATTTTCATAGATTTCAGAAAACCCAGAACTTGCAAGGAGAGGCTGACATCTGGAGCAGAACTACAGGAGCAGTACGTTTATTACAAGCATGACAAAAAAGAAAACACATGCTGTTCCTCACATATCTGTGATTTCTGTCTAGGCTATCACAGATCATGGGTGGCAAGCCTGTTATGATGCTTTGGGGCTCATTAGAATGCACATGAAACTGGAATCTCATGTTCTGCTAAGCTACTGGTTTTTGGTATTGCATTCAAAGTACATTTCTCTTCCATGAGCATTAGAAGCATCAGATAAAACAATAAGCCCTCTACACCTGTAATCCCAAAGATGAATACTGTTTGCTGTTGTCCTGCAAAAGCTGCCTAGCTATGTATCACAAAGAAAGCAAATCACAGCGACTTCTCAGCATAGATACATGCAATAGGAAGTCAGCGTTCACATGGAGCTGCTCGTATCACAGACAGAAGATTCTGAAGCCTTTGTTCCCCCATCCTTCCATATTAAATTCCAAAAGTTTAAAAAATAAATAATAATACCAAGAGGAGCTTTGAAGCAGCTTTCGGTGATCAGGGCAGTAAGCATGTACCTCCTCTGTTAGCTCTGATGGAATGGAAGCACTGGCTGGCTAATTAGTTCTCTCATATCACAAGAGAATTATTCATCCTTTTAATAATTATAGGATCCACACATACCCTAGCAAACAAGCATGAATTGTATTTTCCTCAAGGCAGGTGACAGTGGAAGTTTAGAGGATTGACAGCTGTAATGTAGAGCTCAGTCTCTCTGTCTGGAAAGATGTTAAAGCTGGGCCCCACAGCAGCAGCACTAACAGAAATTGAACTTTCAGAGCTTTCCTGTCAGTACCTACATTCTTTGCAGGAATGCCAACTGCTGGCAAAGCAAATCACAGATATTTTCTTCTTGCCATCACTACCCACCTATTCTGTGCTTCTCTCACTAGCAGGATTTATTAAGCACTGTCAATAAAAAGAGCTAGGAAAAACATGCTAGCAGAGTGCAGCTTGCAGCTCTGAAAAGAAAAAAAAGAAAAAGGCAAGAAAACTGTCATACTTGCAAGGATCATTGGCTTCATTGTCAGAGTGAAGATTCCAGGGTGTATGGTTTAAAGGGCTTATTAACCATTTATTAACGTTCCCACTGACTGTATTACCATTGAGATGTAAAGAGTACAGAAAACAGTTTAATGTGATCAACTTCTGGGTCTGGTTTAATGAGCGAGGGCATTACATGATCAGATAATGTTTTTGGGCAGGAATTTCCATCAGTTCTTGTAAAACATTGTCTATTTGTCGTAGAAGGCAATGCACTGATTTCTTACAGCAGCACTCATATGCCAAAATCACCTTCTGTAACCCCTAAGTTGCTGATGGAGAATGCAATAAGGAAAGTATATTGCGGATAAAGAGAAGGAACTGCTGTGTAATGGGACATTAGTTTATGCAAGCAGAGAGGTAAACAGATGAAAGCTTCCTCATTTTCCCCTCAGTGCATCACAGGTTGGGTGGAAAATCAATATAACCTGAATTAAGTTTGTATTCTTATTATTTGTTAAGTCTTCTAACACACCCCCAGTTTTGCAAGAGTGCTCCTTCATCTGGAGAGAGCAGCATCAGTAAATCTACAATACTTGCATAACTGGCATCCAATCAAGTATAACCGATGCAAAGCTGCAGAATATTCACAAGTAACAGAAGAACGTAAGAAACGATTCTTCTTCTCTGTCCTGTCATTAATATATTTTTGAGTAATGGCCAATACTGGTTTTCAAAGTCCAGTTTTATTTGGATGATGTATAGTGAACACACATACCTTTCCTACTGTTCACTGTATATTTTGTTAGGCAAATCCATCTGGAAGGTCTGATAAATTCTGTAGAACAAAAGTGTCTTTATGAATGTCTCTCACAAACTGTACCTGGTACGTGCCGCATTGGATATGCATTTGAAATGAAACGCCAAGGTACTGCTGCCTCAGATGGCATAAATCAACTCATGTCCCATTGGCTTCAATCAAATAAGATGCTTAAACTATCCTGTTGTCTTCCTGGCTTTATACAATTAACCTTGAAAATCTCTTCAAAGCACTTAGTAAGAGACAGAACCAAGCTATCCTGAAAAGGGGCTAAATCCTATTATTTAGGAAGATGGTTAAAGTTCAGTGTGTTCTTTTTTTCTCCCTTTCACTTGCTACAAATGCAAAGTATTTTCAAGAGTGTCTGGATTTACACAAGTCTTCAACAAGTCCTGCTGTCCAAAAGGTCTGTGGTCAGTAATTAACTCAGCATTTCTTTCTAGGCAAAGCTGAAGTCCTTTGCTGCCAAAATCATTCAACTCCTGAAGGAATGGACAGAAACTTTTCCCTACGATTTCCAAGATGAAAAATCCATGAAGGAGTTGAAGGAGATTGCTCACAGGATCACACAGTGTGATGAGGTAGGGGTGAAGGGGGAGGAGAAAAAAAATGTTACATTGGAAAGCAGTATTTGTGTCAATCTCTATGCATAGTTTATTACATTACAAACTGTTGCTCACACAGTGTTTTCTAGATGGACTACAACAGCAGCAGCAGCTAAGCTGCCACTGTAACTGCAGGACATTTAAGGCTGAATAATGAAGTTAATGGTCCATTAGTAGAAACCATGTATAATTACCAAGCGTAAGAGACAAAATTCACAAGGATATGAAAAATGACTCACAAGGAAAAAGGAAAAAACAGTGACCCTAATGGCACAATGTGGTTAACTTCCATAATGAATTATGTCCCATCCTTTGTACTTCGTTAATGCTCTGTGTCCAGATCCCACAAAAATATCAACTATTCATAGAAACATAGAACGGCTTTGGCTGGAAGAGGCCTTAAAGGTCACCTAGTTCCAGTCCCCTGCCATGGGCAGGCAGCAGATCAGGCTACCCAGGGCCCCATCCAACCTGGCCTTGAACACCTCCAGGGGTGGGGCATCCACAGCTTCTCCAAGCAACCTATTCCAGCACCTCACTACCTGATGTATGTCAGTGTGCTCCTGCTCAAGAAGAGGATGCCTATGCCATGCACACTATTTTCACAAAGGAAGTTCTTTGAGCTCTGCTAGCCAGCCAGTCACCAATCCTACCGGCTCTGAGTTTTCAGTCTGTGTGGGGGAAAGAACAAAAAGACCTTAGACCTCCCGATCAGCTAAAGCAAGGTAGGAATACAAGGGCTTCTGCTTTTTGTTTATTTTTAAAGAACACTGACAAAACTGATGCTTTTTCCTTATTGAGAAAGTCACTAAGGGGCATTAATAGATAGAAGGATGTAATCAAGAAGTGCAAGGGAATAATCTGTAATGTGTTTATGTGAACACAAAGGGTTACTTCACAGTAGTTTCTCCTTGTTTTGAAGCCCCAAACTTTAAGATACTCTTGAGAACAATCAGCAGGAAATGGGAAGACAATTGTACTATAAGCTGTTTTTGTTTATTCAAGTACAGAGAAAATGAAGAGCAACAGGTTTGACAGCACTGTGTGAATCAGTGATAGGGCAGTGACAGGCGTTACCAGGTTGTCAAAAGGAACTATGTCAGTTGTGTTGCATCAGCAAAATTGTTTACCTGGCTGCTGCTAAATATCATTGCCTTAGTAAGAAGGAAAAAGCAGATAGAATTATAATGTGCCTTCTATTCCCTCTGTAAACAGGACAGAGAGGTGTACGTTGGCAGAGATACAACTGTGAAAGGGAACTTAGCAAAACAGTGATTGCTGAGCATGTGTATCTCGGTATTTTATTTGTCCAACATTCCGAACTAGAAAACAGTTGTCTCCTTTCCTTCTTCTCCCCTTTCCTCTCACTATTATGAATGAATAAATTCTCACTTGGGCGAAGACACCTCAAAATGGCTCAGCATTCTGGTGTCTGAAGCATCTGGGATGATATCCATTAATTCCAGCATCATAGTATTTATCCCCTTAACAAAGCTACAAGTCATCAGAAAAGAGCTATGCACTTCTGTCTTCTAGAAGACAGAATGTGATACTGACCAAAAAAAGCAGCTCTTGCTCTCAGTATTTGTTGCCTTTTTCTCGTTCTAAGAAATGACCCATACTGTGCTTCAGCAGAGAATTACGGTAATGATTCAGATTTATTTTTTTTTCACATTTACTATATTAAAGCTTTTCCAAATCTCCATAGGGCACTATTCTTACAAAGGTGATAGCAGAATGAAACAAGAACTGACACACAGCAGTCATGCTCGTCCCAGTAATACAAGGCCAGTTAGGTACATGACTGTTAGAACACAGACACAGAGAAGTTAATTTCAACTCACCAAGTCATACCTGCTCAAATTAGCTGAAACTTTCAGCTTTATTTTCCAGCGTTACAAGAGAATTTAGAGTAAGACCACAAAGAGAAGGAAACTGCCAAAACTCTCCAAGACCCTTTGTCTAAATGTTAAGATATAGATAAATTCCCAATAGCTTCAGTAAGCCATAGTTTTTAATATCACTGCAGTTTCTTCCTACATTTGAATCTCACCTGCCTTCAGATTTGATTCCCTAGGATCCATAGCTAGAAAGTTTTTCTCATAAAGGCATGGCAAGTCAAGCACAGGCTGAGGTCAACTGGTTTCAACAGAAAGCTCAGTATAGTGGAGAGCAAAATTAGCTCTCTATTTTAGTCCCCCCACCACGTTCCCTTGGCACTTCTAAGCACTTGTAGCACAATATCCAAAATGGGTCCAGCCAGCTGCTGTTCAGTGGCAATCCAGTTGCTCATCAAGATGAGCTACACTGCTTTCAGCTTTTCATTTTATTCCACTTGGGAGTCAGATTATTGCCTTGTAAAGCAACATTCAGATACTATTATTGCTTAATTATAGCATGCAATATACAAGTATTTGGTAGTCATCTTCTCTCACATCTGCTACATAATTTCCGTTATCACCGCACATTAGCGGCTGTTTTGAACGATCAGAGTCATTGCAGCTCTTTCTAGTGCATCCAGTTGACTGGCAGAAATCAACACAGCATATTGCCAGCTAAGATCTAACCTCATGGCTAACTTCAAGAGAAATAATTTGCACATAAGTAAGAGAACAATAATATAATGGAAAGGAAAAGGACTGTTACGAATTAGTTTTTCCAGCGACAGTGAGAGCAAGGCCAGAGAACTCAAAATCATCTGAAGCAGTAACAGGAGGGACAGAGAAGTATAAATGTGACCAGGATAGCTTTTTGGGGTTGACCTCACAAGTAAATGTCTATAGGACACAGAGTCAATTGCAAAAATAATTAAACTGTTTTACTTATTAAAAAAGAACACAAAACAAAAACTGCCTAGGTGGATTATAATTTTTTTGCTTTACCATTGTAAGGGTTGGATCTGTAAGGGCATAAAATCTGCACTCAGCAAACACAAGGGCATTTTAAATAATCAAAGAACATGGATACTGTGCTGCTACCTAGATCTGTTGAGGCTCTATAATTGTTCAAACATATAGTGGAGGTATTTTAAGGGTATATTTCTAAACATGATGTGCGTTCCTTGGATTCTGCATGGTCCAAGTAGACTTGGTCATCAGGGGGTTTGATCAGAATGAGAAGCCATTTCATCACTTGAATTGCAGAAGATCCAAGAAGCTTTGTGCAGGCAGCTCAGTCACCTTTCACTATACCCACTTTTAAGCTGTTTATCCAGAAGCCTTGGAAATATGGTACCTGTCAAGAGCTGCCACAAGTAGACAAGCCAGACAGTGGAACAGAAATGGGAAGGCAGGCAGATGTAATATCATCACATACCTGTGTTCTTTTGACACAGGATGGACAGGTCAACAAGAATGAAATAGATCTATTTTCACCAATCAGAAATTCTTTGCAAGAATTAAAGGTTCTTACGAAGTTACATCTGCCTTTCTCGCAGGAAAATGGCACGGTGAAAAAGATCATTAGTCAGATGACACAGAATCTCCTGATGGCTCTCTCTGCACGGAGCCAGTACCAGGAAATAAAAGAGAAATTCCGGCAACCTGCTACAGACAAAGGCACCATCCTCAAAACCAAGCCACAGTCTACTCAAAAGGACATCCTGAGTGTGTGCTGTGACCCTCTGATCTTGGCACAACAGCTAACCCACATTGAACTGGTGAGACATTCACCTGCATGAATTGTTTTCCATTTATTAATACACTCAATAATATGTATTTTGCTATAGAGTTCAGTAAAACCCTCTAATGTGCTAATTGAAACAAAATACCAAGAGATGAATGAGAACATCTAGGTACCTCCAATAGAAATGCTTTGTATTTATCAGCAAAGAAAGCTTAAAGAAAATGAAAGTTATAAAGCTATCTGATAACTTAGGTTTAATTGGTGCATTTCTCACTGAACTCTCTGTTTGCCTGTACAGTGACAGTTTTTAATCTTTCTGACACAGGAACGGGTGAGCAACATTTATCCAGAAGATCTCATGCAGATTGTCAGCCACATGGACTCCCTGGATAATCATAAGGTATGGGAAGGGGTCCAGAGAAAACTAGAAATAAAAAGTGATCAGGATTCCCAGTAAACTTTGTACAAAAAAAGGTTTTTATTTTCTGACCTTATTTATGCCTTAAACAAAATCCAGTAAGACTTTGAACAAGATAGGAAGGGAAGTTTATGACTTAGTATACCTACTTCATCATGATGAACAATAAGATAAATAAATCTGTGGTCTTTTTCTCTTGCAGTGCCGAGGCGATGTTACCAAAACCTATAATTTGGAGGCCTATGACAACTGGTTCAATTGTCTTAGCATGCTGGTGGCCACAGAGATTTGCAGGGTACGTACTAGCAGAAGATAAGATAGCAAAATAGTCTTGTTATTAAGGACAGGAGGTAGGTAGTGGTCTGATAGAGATTTAAACAGAAGCAATCTAATTAAAGATAATAGCATCATTCAAGCATTAAATTATTTGCATGCTTATGCAATTAAGAGTTCACAGCTATATTTGCCTTTGCAAGTGTTCTCTATGGGTAGCTTCCATAGTAACAGTCATGTAACAAGATGAAAGTTGTATTGAGTTGGAAGTTTAGAAGTTTTATTTATTTTTACATGCACACAAATTCCTAAGGTATGCATTTATAATATATAAAATAAATGGTGGAGAAAAAAAATAAAATCAAAACGTGGCTACTATTCCTCTTCACATCTGAGTTACAGACCCTGTTCTTAAGTCTTCCTCCTTAGGTTTAAGCTTTTTGGCATATCTTCTTCTGATAGTAGCTTCATGTTGTGCCCTTCTCCCAGGAAGCAACTGAGAAGTGTCTAGCATGTTCATACAGGTTCTCTAAGACACTGAGCTTAATGCGTAAATAAAAAATTACACTCTTCCCCAACTGGGCAAATAATTGGTAATGGCCTCATATACTACTTCATTAAGAAATAGATCTTAATAAAATGGCCTTAGGCCTATGCAATCAGATTGCTTAACGAGATGATGTTTTGAGGTCTTTCTTCAACCAGCTTATAATAAATGCCTTTAACTGAACATCCTACCCCAAATTTAGGCCATCCCTTCCCTCCTAAGAGATCTTGTTTTTTTTCCAGGTTGTAAAGAAAAAACAGCGTACAAGAATGGTGGAATTTTTCATTGATGTGGCAAGAGAATGTTTCAATATTGGAAACTTCAACTCAATGATGGCTATTATCTGTAAGTATCCCAAACTCAGATGACAAAAGGCACTTCATTTTACAACCCAACTGGCAAGAGAACACTCATACTTGCCCTAAGCTGGCTGACCACACCAGCACTTCTACAGGCACAAAATGCACCAGTGACAGATGGTCACACACTGTTAGCTACATCTGTTTGTTGAACTGAACTGCCTTCCAAAGCACAAGTAAGGTGCTGACGTACAAGCCCTATATTTTTTTCCAACTCAGTTGTTTCTGTTTTGTCTCCTTTCTCACCACTTAGCTGGCATGAACTTGAGTCCTGTGGCACGGCTAAAGAAAACTTGGTCCAAGGTCAAAACTGCCAAATTTGATGTGTTAGAGGTACGCATAAAGTTCAGACTTTATTTAGAAATCCATCAAATAGTAATTCTACAGTGGAGGTCTAGATGAAACCAACTCAGAGATCATAGAGGCACCTCTGTCAGTGGTCTTCCGTATATACACATTAGGGAAAGCATTTACTGAATTCCAAAATTCTTGCTTGACTGCAAAAAAAAAAAAACAACACAACCCCAAACAACTAATGTATGTTTTTTGTAGGCTCTTTCTTCCTATCATATCTTCCCCCCCCCAACCCCCTCCAACATCAGAGAACCTTTCATTCCTCAAGGAAGCGAATGCTTTTTTGCATCCCATAAAATTGATTAGAGTACTCCATCTAGTGGTCTGAACCTGAACCAAAACTAAATTCAATTGCAATCATCAGATCAATGACAGCAAATTGAATTAGTCTCCCCCCCTCACCGCCAACAGCCATTTCACATCTCCTTTCATCCTCACGTAAGCCAATGAAAGAAAGAATAGAGAAAGCTAGAGTATAACTCTCCCTTCAAGCAAGACAGGAATTTTAAAACAAACTTCTGAATCCAGATCTGATCAACTTAAGGTATTCTATCTTAGAAACATAGAATGGCACCCAGTGAAATTATATAGCATGTACTCTGATAAATATATTAAAAACAATCTGATCTTAAGTAATTTTTATTATATGACTGCCTTTCCCTCATCAAAACAGCATCACATGGATCCCTCCAGCAACTTCTGTAATTACCGCACAGCCCTGCAAGGAGCAGCACAGAGATCCCAGACTGCCAACAGCAATCGAGAGAAAATAGTCATCCCAGTTTTCAACCTGTTTATTAAAGATATCTACTTCCTGCACAAAATACACACAAACCGCTTGCCCAATGGGCAGATAAACTTCAAGGTAGGACTTTGTTTTATAAGAACTACAACACTTAGGCAAGCATTTTGCATTACAGTTTTAAAATGTGAGATGTTAAAGTCATTCCAGCATTGCTATAAACTAGACTAAGTGATACCATTATCTTAGGGGAAGTGATATTAAGATCCCAATATCAAGTTTCTTTGAAAGCCAGTGATTGCAGTGGTTGCTACGCTTATATTCTTTACCCAGCAGATCCACACACAAATGCATATGCAGAAGAGAATCCATAGGATTGCTAACGTTATTGCCATCAGTTAAGACATCAGGTTTTAAAACAGACTAAAATGGAGATTAACTTCTGGGTTTAGATGAAATGGGACAAGCACACTGCAAACCATGAAATATATAAATACAAAAGTGGGTGAAATAATATTAATTTGTAACAAAAGGACTGATACACAAAGATGGAGAAGAAAGTAAGAATTTTGAAGCCAAAACCCAAACATTAAAAGTTACTTAAATAAAAACCCAAATGAAATAGTCTTTCTATTAGCCAACTGAAAAGGGAAATCTCTTCAAGAAAGGTCACACTCACGCAATTTTTCATGTTATATAAAGAATGCAAAAATCAAATAAAATAATTTTGTTTGGAAGAGTAAACATTTGTCACTCCCCAACTCTGCTCCTGGAATATGTTCAAAGCCCCAGACTCTGAAAACTGTGTAAAGGTCACAGTACAGAGAAATTCCTTCTTCACACTGAGCTGCTAAAAACATACAATGAAAGAATAACAAGGAAAGAGGTGGAATAAAGGATAGTAAGAGCAGAAGCGTGAATGAGAATGAGACAGAGGCCCTGAAATTATAGACAGGAATTAGTATTTGAAAGAAAAGTGACTGTAAAGTTTTTTCATTTACCTCATGCAGAAATTCTGGGAAATTTCAAGACAGATTCATGATTTCCTGACATGGAAGCAGGTCGAGTGTCCTTTTGAAAAGGACAAGAAGATCCAGAGTTATCTACTCACTGCACCAATTTACAGTGAAGAAGGTAAAAGCCCTTACTGAACATTATATATAGAGTCTTTTTTCTTGAAGTGCAGACAGTGAACAGAGAAAAGAGTTAACATGCAAGAACGATATTTGACAAGCATGTATTACCACTTCCACATTGGTTCCTGATGGGAGATAACCTCATTCACAAAGTCTTATGTTACAACTGTTATATGCCAATTACTTGATAATTGCTTCATTTAAAGAATCCAACTGTTCTTTTTGTACTTAACAGCTCTGTTTATTGCATCCTTTGAAAGTGAAGGTCCAGAAAACCACATGGAAAAAGACAGCTGGAAAACACTCAGGTACGAAGCTTCCTCAGCATGAGGCTCTTGCATGCTCATGAGCTGTTCATAATCATTTCTGCATATTCAACTCAGCCTTATCTGTGCCCTGAGCACATAAAAAAAAACAGGTTCAGAACTGTCAGCTTCTTCCCTCTTGTTTGTGTATCCTGTAAATATTACCGTTTTGGCCTCTTTTCCTTCAAATATTCAATTCTGAAAAAAATTCTACAGGATTCTGATAAACCTTCTCAAGTCAGCTCAGCCTCCAAGAGCACTGCTTGACACCATGAGAAGAATATGCTCAGTTCAGGCTGTGATAGACAGTTACAGAGTCTGTATTTGAAGTTTTCAGACATGCTTTTTTCAAGGGAACATATATATAAAAGAAGGTCCTATCATTTATCATACTTAAATCCTTACCACTGTTGTAAAAGGATGAAATCTTACACAAATACTCTTATGAGAGATCTCAGCAACTCCTTCCTCTTTTTGAGGAAGGGGCACCTATTCCATGTACATGAGATCAGTTTTCAGATGAAAGCTTTAGACTTTTTCAAATCGTTAGACATTTAGCTTTGAGGTTTTTGTACTGGATAATGAGAAGAACGTAGCGTGTCCCAAGCTGACACATAAATTTTTCACTTAAGACATTCATGCAACATACCCTGTACTAAATCCAGTGCCAGGCTGCAAACAATAGTTAAGATGAGGAAGTAACATGTCTTATTTGCCTGAGCACATTCCGAAGGCTACAAAGGTTGTATCTTTAAAGTCATTACTATTACTGGAATTCAGAGAGGCAGGCCAGTTTATAACAGTTGAAAAAGCTGCCCCTTGAAGAAAGGCTTTCAGATACTGATGAAAGATCAATTGCCAACCCTTACCAAAATCATTAAGACTGTCACAATACGAAGCTGTTTTTGTTAATTCTTTTTCTAGGACAACTCTGCTTAACAGGGCCTGAGATTTTTGGATCCGATCTGCAGACTTCAAAGCACACAGAATGAATGTGTTTTTACAACCTGAAAGAGTTGGACTGGGTTAAGATGACCTCACTGGTTGAGGTCTGTTTTGTATATACAGTACCTTTTATGAAACAAAATGTGGTAAAATATTTCACATGTCAACCTTAAGGCACTTAAGTGAAGGGTTTTGGTTTTTTTATTTAAAAAAAGGGCAGGGCCCTGTTCTCAGAGATGAAGCGTATCATAGGAGTTGGGATCCCTGGGGAGATCTTATTCTATCAGCATCCAAATTTTTATTTTTTATTACTTCCACCAAAACAAATAAAAGTTAAAACACACATCTCAGCTACAGCCAGTATTAAATACTCCATTGGACCGACAGACTACAGAACGCTCAATACGTCCACCTGTGGATTCTTTCAAATCAGCAAGAGTGATCACACGTATGAGTGTTCGTAGAGTCAAGGCCTTAGACATCTGCAGTAAGCCTGTTCCTCTCCTACATCAGAAAATAGTGCCTTACAAGGTACTGACATTGTTTAGCGTACCTTCTATTATGCTGGATTGGAAGCAAAGAAAATAAAAATATGGATGTCTCAAAACCAGCCACAATGTACTTTTTAAATAAAATTAAGAATATGACACATGAGGTAGAGTATACCTGCCTACGACACTGATGGTGCAGCAAACATATTTTTGTTACACAATTTAAAGAGAAGATAGGGTAACTACTGAGGGTTGTGCGTTTGTGTGTGCGTATGTGTGTATGTGTGAATATGCACACATCTAAGTTTAAATACATCTGGGAACTATCCTTCAAATTCTGATTGTCAGAATAGTTTGTGTTTTCCTCCTTAAAAATCAGGGATTTTTTTTTTTTTTTAAGAGAATGATGTCTAACCTAGATTATCTCTGCAAAACAGGTTCAATATGTATTTCTGCAAACAGTTTACGGAAAAAAAGATATCATGCCCAAATAAAGGAGAGGGAAGTAAACTCAGATGTCCAACTAAGGCTAAAATTGCCAAAGAAGGTTAAGAGCTCATCTCTACAAACTCGAGCAACTTTTGCAAGCCATGACAGTCTGGGGCAGGACCCACTGAAATCTATAGGAAAACAATATAAGGAACTAATCAGGCATATGAATCTAGATCAAAGTTAGAGATTATCTGTAAGTCCATTGACAGAAGTAATGCCCATTATTTCCAACTTCTCCTTTTCACCCCAAGTTTATACCTATTTCACCAAATGAGCATATGAAAAGCTTATGATTAAGCTATCCATTTCAGGAAAAAAAACCAACAAAAACACAACATTTCAGTATTTTTCTTTCTCCCCAAATGTCAAGTAAAGAAAAAAGAAAGGAAATAGGCTCAGATTAAAAACTCTTTTGTTTTATGAATTATTACCTATGAATATTTATTATATTTTCCAGAAACTGTTCTCTTAAGGCACAAGGGCCAGGTATCCATAAAGACAATGACTAAGCTGGGCTGTTGTAGTGGAACCTTTCTTTCTTCAGAAAAGCCCTTTAATGTACTGTGGTTACAGCCTCTCTCACCAATCATCACAGAGGATCTCTGCACCACTTTATTTAAAAATAGTCAATTTTGAGTAGTTTCTTTGTATCCTATTCTGCTCTGTGTTGAAGCAGGGACAAGACTTGCGGACTGAGCATCAGGTTCACTCCAGTCCAGTTGCCTCTTCCCGCTGAGTGCATACAGCCAGCCTTGAGCAGTGCCACTGTTTTACGTAGCATCAGCACACACTTAACAGAAAATGTTTGCTGTGTTGGCCCTGCAGTACAGTGAAATATTAAAGAACCTTCCCTCTCTCCTGTTCTCCCTCCTGCCCCCTGCTAAATACTTAAAATTAGAACAATAAGTTGGGGTATAGGAGAGAGAAATTAGTATTTTGCTATTCCCATAGCACTGAAATCAAAGAGGAACAAAAGCAAGTTATGCCATACAGAAGTAGGAAAAAGTAGAACAACTGTTGACAAGAACAGCCCAGAAAAGGAGAAGGGATAATTCTTATGATCTGCTGCTATTTTTCCTGTGCTGAAGTACTGACCTTCAGTCCTGGACTAGAGTAAGAATATCTAAACTGTATTATTACAGTGTTTTGCACTTTCAGAGATGTTCTAGCTAGTAACATTGTTGGACACTATAAAAGGGATTGTAAATCAGCTTTGTTTATGTAACAGATTTAAAAGGGATGCTTAAAATTTATGAAAAGATATATATTTGAAATGCAATTTTAGAACACTTCCTGTAAATGTATTAAAAAAAAGCTTTCACATGAATGTGCACTTCTCTGGTCAATCAGTCCTAGTATATACTTGAAATCAACGCAGTATCCACATTGGTTCCTTTTTCTTCCCTCAGTTTGATACATTCCTTAAATACTGTGTTTTGCTATTCTGAGCTGAAATGCTAAATATAAAGCTGTACCATAAAGCAGGATATTCTGTGTTTGACTGGATGTGCTTGCATTAATAAAAAAGAGTTGCTTCAACCAGACTAAGCTGTTTCTGTGGTTATTTTTCCACTTACAAACTGACCAAACCACAAACCAGTCGGTGAACAACAACACAGTGAACCAAATGTGGAAGGTATCATTGCAAAGAACTACTCTTTTTACTCCAATTTAAATCCAGACTTTTTAAATAGTTCAAAATGCTTTTTTATATCTTCCAACAAAAGGTGACCGTAACACTAAAACAATAGCAGCCCAGAAGAAGCAGCATCTCTCTACACTGATACATCATGGATCTGCTGATGAAGCGCATCTGCTGAGGATTGTTTTCAGTAACTCAGTGAACATGGTTAAGAAGTCCACTGTGCAGAAACACTTCATGTGTCATAAGTGTTGAATTTTGTTCTTCTTCCCCCCATACATTTACATCAAGAGGAAAGCACAGAACCGTTTTCTGCAGCGTTTCCTGTAGCAGGTTGCTGTTGACATCTCAACACTCCAGATTGGTTGCTACCACTGCACCCTTATATCCGCCCTCAATTACAGAAGCAAAGCCACTTCCCCAGTGTCACACCACAGCGAGGACAAGCCCGAAGCTTCGACACAAACCCAGCCTTCCTAATGCTCTGTCCCTGTCCTACCACACTACCTCTTATCACAGGGATGTAAGCCTTAAAAAATGCTAGACCTCACAATTAAGGGAGCTCTGGAGATCCCCTAAGCATTCTTAATCTGCTTTAAAAACTCTGGGGAAATTGTTCTGGTACCCAGACATCAATAACAGACTCACAGAGTAGAACACTGCTACTTTCAGTCACTGTGTCCCACTAGAAAAGATAATGATGTTTACCTGTAATCAGAAGATGAAGCAGACAGGAGTCTTCCTGATGACCAGTTCACATTCTTAATTAATATGCATATTACAACCTTCAAAACTCATTTCCAATTATGTCCCATCCAATCATTGGGATGCGTTAGTTATTTACATAGGCACAGGAGGAAACAATAGAATTGCTTTCCAGGCACTTTACTTCCATTAGAGAACAACACAAGTGTGATAAGCAGCAACTGAATACCAGCAAAGACGTTTTTAACACGAACAGCAGCAACTTCATTGTCAACTAATAGTTCAAAACAAACGAACCGCTTTCTTTCCCAAACAATTCTTAGGCATTGAAATTCACCTGATTGCCGACATTTAAACATACTGGGGTGGAACATAATTCTTCTGAAGACAGTAAGAAACAGATCTTTTTCAGTCTGCAATGTACTGAAGTTCACCAAGGCAACCCCACCCTTCCCTTAATTGGAAAAGCCTGAGAACAGTAGGTGGAAAACGTTTTGTCTAACACTTCTCTACAGCCATTAAATAAGCCCGTGTGGACAATGAGATACTTAAAAAATAGTAATAAATTGGAATACTTAAACTACTAGAACTGTAGAGGAAATTTCCAGACCAGTGAGCATGCAAGCATTACAACAGCTGCTTTCAAGTTCTTCTTTCAATGCCTGTCCCTGGAAAGGCAGAGATAACTGGGTATGCTTTGAAGCTTCCACACATCTCCATCAGCCTCCAACAGATGTTCAATGACCCCGTAGATGATTTCCCCTTCTCCACTGCTTCCCCAGAAGCATCATCTCTTGGCACTACACTCACAGGTACATCCCGGAGTGAGTATGAAAATGAGGTACTTTCTGCATCAGTTTAGCAGCACATTAGAAGCATAATTATCTCCAACACTGTGCTTGGAACACAGCAGGATCTAAACAGTCCTGAGATTTCTAACGTCACCATTTTCAGGACTCCTTGACACTGCTTTCAGCTCTTGTGCAGAAAATGAATGGAATTAGTAGCAAAATACCCTTAAGATTTCAGCATATTTTTATGACAAAATACGATGAGGTGATTGTCACACAGGGAGTATTGATTCAGTCTGAGATAAGTGCCCTGCCTTCCCAGAATACGTGATGAGGAAAATTCAAACCACCAAGAAATGCAACTTGAATTTAAAAATAAGCCAGTAAATATACTATTTCTGACCCAACAGTAACTTGCGGCATCAGGCTTCTAACAAATGAAAAGGCTCTTTGACATTAAGTTCTGTAGAAAGCAGTATTTGTTGATACCAATAAGCAAGTTAGTTCAAACTATCAGTAGTACCCACCAAAAAAAAAAAAAAAAAGATGTAAAAGATTGTTATTTGCTAGTAACCCTACCTCAGCTTCAAACATGGAAAGAGTTACACAGAATTCCATTAAAATTAAACGTGAATACAAACTGAAGTGTAAGACTGGAATGTTTCTGCTCCATCCAGGTCATGTAGTAGTGAACTGGAGATTAGCAGAAATTTGCTTCCAGTGTTTTGGATTTTACCTAAGAAATTAAGATATTTGCTTAGATTCATCTGAAAGCTAACACTGACAGACAGCAAAGTAGCTGATAACATCTGACATAATGTGAGCATACTGAGGCCTCTCCTGAATTCAGGGTGTGTTTAATTTGAAAGAGTTGCTTTCCATCAGCGTCCAACACTGAAAGTTCCCTTTCAATATTTAAGCAACATTTCTTTATATTCAGCTCAAAGAAGGTATTATTATTAACACTGCCCAAACAGAGAATTGAACTGCAGCACTACAGTACTGT
Source organism: Cyrtonyx montezumae (assembly GCF_038088225.1). Classification (NCBI taxonomy): domain Eukaryota; kingdom Metazoa; phylum Chordata; class Aves; order Galliformes; family Odontophoridae; genus Cyrtonyx; species Cyrtonyx montezumae. Next base: position 20,329,562 of record NW_027072045.1, on the reverse strand, counting down.
AACAAGTTCAAATGAAAAAAGGCAATTTCTCTCACATACAAACAACAAAACTAACAGCAGAAACAACGCACAAGCCATCAAGTTAAGACCTACACTAGGGAAGATAAATTGACAATAAACTGACTGCAGTTGAAAACCCAGATTTATAGGAATCAGGCTTTGGCAACTTGTGTACTGCAAACACATTAATTCCTTTATCTCTTCTGCACGCATGCAGTTATAAGTCGTGTATTTGATGGAAGCCTTTTAACACCAACAACATTTAAAATACAGACGATAATGAGATGTTCGCATCTGAAGTCTTCAGAACTCAGTGATAAAGAATTCGTCACAGTTAGAGAAACGTCTCCTAAAACGCTTTGTTGATATAAAGTGCAAGCAAATAAATAATAATACACAATTCACCAACTTTTCCTTGTATTTCTCATCTCATTTTTCTTCTCAGAAATTTCACAGCATTCATTGAGATTTTCACAAGAATACAGCAGCCAAGAAGGCTGCTTTGAAGAGAACAACCAAAAAGAGAAACCAATCCAAATAAATACCACAGCAATTCTAAGTGTTTGTAGGCCACAGTAGCACACAGCTGTTCTGGTAACTTAACTGCCTGGCAAGGACAGGTGCTGCCCACAGGCACAGAGTACCCTAAGCTTGGACTGTGTCTGATCTCCTCTCCAGAATAAACCTGAGTATAATGTAAAACCCCAATGCTTTTATTCATTCCTTCAAGTTATCCCATTAACTGGAAAAAACAATTTTTCCTGTAGCCTATAATGAAGGTGGAGGGAAGCAACTGAAGCTTGCATAAAGTTGCAGGAAATCTGCCTAGGAGCTCGGGCTCTCCTGGGGCTAAAGCCACTGCCGTGCCCATTGGCCCATGTTTCCACAGCTGCACCTCGTGCTTCCTCCAGACTCACCACAATGAAAATATAAACTACTAAGTCTTGCAGAAGTCTAAATTTGTTTCACCTGTTCTCCACCTTGACGAACAAGAGGAGGACACAGCTGCTGCTGCTGCCTTCAGAAGAAGCCAGGCAGGCCTTAGGCCATATCTATGAGAGAGATTTTACAGCCTCTACAGTAAACCACGAGAAATTTTGTTACTCTAAACATTTTCTGTTTTTTTAAATGCAAAGTTTTTCAGCATAAGTCTCACAAGTCCGAAAACATTTACTGATCACAAAATATCACCCGAGCCTCTCAGGGACAGCCAAACTGCAAAGCAGCTACAAAAATCAAAACATTTAACTGCCATAGTTTTTACATCAGATGAGATCACAATCATAAACAAAACATTGAAAAGAAATTGCCAAGTCAACAGCAGAAGGAACAGGTTAACGTATTCTTATGAACGACACAGTTTGCAAAGAGAAAACTAACACTTTTAAAGGAGATATTTTGCATGAGCAAAAGCTTTTTTTCAGTAGCTGCATAAAAAGCTCAGAAAACCAAATCAAGAGAACTCAGCCACATGGGACACACCAATCCCATAGCTGAGAAACAACACTGAAAGTCAGGAATAAAAACTCTGCCTGTAACCACTCTCCTCACTGCACACAGACCTACTGCAGCTCAGATAAACCAGCCAGGCTCACCGAGAACTCCACGTTAGACAATTTTGTTCCAAGTAGAAACTGGCTCACTTTACTTACCACCAAACAGGGCAGTGTTTTAAGGCAGTCGTATGCAATCAGACTCAAACACGGAATGGCCTTATTTAACACTCAATTTCAGAAGTACAGTTTGCTTTGCAGTAACACGCTGCAGATCTCAGCTACGGTCTCCGTTCTCCAAACCCAGTGCAACCAACCCTCCACAGAAGCACGCCAGGCTCAGCGCTCAAACAAGGACAAACCATTCCCATTCTCAGCAGTAACCCCAGACCAATCCATCCCAGTAAAACAAGAAAAGATTTACCTTATTTTAATTAAAAAAAATGGACCGCGTTGTCCACGAGGCCTCCTCTACCAACCTCGGAGTCCCACTGAGAGCAGCCAATTACTGCGCACAGCACTAATTAAGCACACAGCTGCCATCGTTAACGCAAGCACCGCAGCTGCGGCCAGGACCACCCCTCGCGGCAGCGTCGGGCTGAGGTCTCAGCTTGGGCAGAGCCAAGCTCCTCTAGCGCTGCTGAGCGTGTCCTGAAAGCCGCTTGCGGCCCATCACCTTCCGCAGATTCACACAAAGGTGCACAAAGGCACCTTTCAGCGCGGGAAGCAGCTCGGCTTCGCGGGGCGCTGGCAGGTACGGCCCGGCCCGCACTGCGTGGGGACCAGCGCTGCTCGGCTGCGGCCGTGTCCTCGAGATGCTCCTGGAGACGCAGCTGAGCACGGTCCTGATGATTAATCTCCCCCAGCTGCAGGTGGGGGTCACACACAGCCAGCACACCGCAGCCACTGAAGCTTAAACCACCCTTGATAAACGAGGAGCTTTTATTTCACAGCAGTCAACGAGTCACCGTTTACCTCAAATCAGCAGCTATTTTCGAGTTCTTTAATTTACCAGTCTAATATTGGAAAAGGCCATTTCATTCTGTTGATGTAGCTCAGCTCAGACAGGTGTGCAGGGCTCCACTGCCACCTCTCATTCCTTCCACACGCAGTTTCTCAGCATTAGGCTCTGAGAGATGCTACTGGCACAAGCCAACCCACCCACAAAGGTGTTTCAGTAATAGTTTCAGAGGTATCTCAAAGCTAAAGGATTGTGGGCATTCATGAATGGAAAAAAAAAGCAACTAAGCATTCTGTTCTACACTTTCATTTTTTCCATCAGTATTTCCTGAGTCTTGCAAACAGTATCTGTTTGTCCCACTGAACGGCATATTTTTGAACAATTTTCACAAACTCAAAATCAGAGCCTGACTACATGTTGTACAGCATCTGACATGAAAGAAAATAATCTCAGTGGGACTTCCCTAATCAAGAGCACTTCCCCTTCCTTCCACAGATGTTAGTTCCTTGGAAATATTACAGTTAATGCACACAACATACAACAGCTGAAAATACAAACAAACATTACTTGTCATGCCAATGAAGCATGTTCATATTTAAACAAATTTTACTATATTTACTACTCTGATGCTAAAATGCAATGACTCCTCCAGGAAAACACAGCTGGCTTTCTACAGATGCAGCTTGGAAATGGGAACCAGCATGTCACATAAACATCTGCAATGGCACAATGCAGCCCAACATGGGCACAGGGCTGGCACCAAACCACACACCATGGCTTCCCATGCTCAGCCCCATGCTGGTGACAAATGAGCAATATGGGCACACAGCTCAGCACTCCTTGTACTGCTTTGCTCCTCAAACTCCCTGCAGCACTGCCTGAGGCATCCAGCCCGGACCACTGAAGGATCTCTGCTTTTGTGCAGGATTGGGCTGATGGTAAGGCCAATGGTAATGTGACCTCATTGCCCACGCTTAGGCAGTAATAATCAAGGTACTGAGTTTGCTCTGTACAAGGAAGCCCACCTGAGGTTTACCCTTTCTGTTAAAGCAGAGAACGCCCAAAGCAAGGCTCCCCCCCCAGAGCAGGCTGAAGAAACAGCAGTGCAGCTGACAGCTTCTCATCAATAAAGCAGATGAGAATTAGGGGCTAGCAGCATTAAACCAGCCCACCACTACCATCACACCTCATCCCCATCATATGCAGCAGGCTCAGACCACAGCCATGAGACAACACCAGGCGCAGGCTAACATCAGAGTATGTTTGTGGCCAGAACCCGCTGGAGAGCTATACCCAGCACCTCAGCCCTACCTGGTGGTACCACATTGGCTCCTCATAGCCACATTGTGCCCTGATACCAGCAGACCCTGCTCACTGCTACAGCCTGAGGGACAGGAGAACACAGAGGTGAACAGAACTGCAGCATGGCTGGGCCAAGGCACTGTTGCTTTTGGCTGCACCTCAAAGGCACAAAATAGAACTGCAAAGCACTGCATAACATTATCTCTTCGGTCCTGAAAGGAGTCAGGAAGCTGAGGCTAAACACTCACTAACGTTTTCCAGCCTTTTAACCACATGTTCGCCTAGAGCATCACGCAGAGATATTCATGCTTGAAACATGACTAATTTCCTCCCTTTCTTGGATGAGGTTAGGAAACACCTTCAAAGAGTCACATGTTTTATTGGGAAAGAGCAAACCTCTCTCAGCTGCAAGTTGAATGCAAACACATGCACTTGTATCACAGACACAGACTGTCTGCAGAAAGCAGCCAGTTCAGGGTGCTCAGGTAAGTGAAAACAATCTACTGGTCACTTAATGAAGGGATATTCTACCACTTTTCTTCTTTCATTGCAGAACACAACCAATGCCATGCAATCAAACACCAGGTGCAGGTCATTGTTTTAAACTTCTGTTCTTCATCATGAACCACATTGTCATAATAGTTTACTGTATTTCAGACTGAAACACTATGAAAAATACAAGAATTGGAAAAAAAAAGGAACTACAGCCCTATCTCAAAGTCAGTACAAGACAGAAAGCAGTTCCTATCCTGCTCACTGGGATCCAAACATTTGGCTTCTCCTTACACTCATTGCTATTCTTCCTCACAGTAGATCAGTTGCTTCAACTCCCAGTGGCTCCTGTAGTTATGAAGAATCAAGGTAAGAGCTGATAAAATGCCAATGTCTTCTGGCAGAGTAGCAGAAAAATCTTAAAGGAGCTGCACCAGAAAGAAAATAAATGGACTGGGTCAATAAGAAAGGCAACAACTAGGGAGAGATGAAAGATAAAGAAAAAACCTCACAAAGAAAACAGAGTAACAGTGCAGCACCTTACAGTGGTAAAGTCAGTTATCCAAAATCTCAGGATATTTACACAGCACATTTTTTTCCATTTATTAATATTTTTTTTAATAATTTATTTCTTAATATATATTAAGAGGTTGGAGAAAAGTTGCTCTCCAGATTTGCACAATTATTTGCCTAACACTGGGCAGTGACTTAGCTCTGTGTTAACTGCACAGGTGTATAACTGATATATCACCACCATCCACAGTCAGACAGAAGATGCTTGATCTATTTGTTTGGGATAATGCTGCACTAATTGTTAATAACTGAAAACTGAGTCCTGAAATGGCCTTCACCCAGGCCTTTTTCCAAGACTAAGTTAGCGAAGGAAGAAAAAGTGAGACAATTCCAGAGAACACGTAGTCAATAGTCTTCTGAGGAAACAAATAATCTTCCAAAGAACAATGAAAAGCAAAAAAGACCAAGGGAAGCAGCAGGCAGATGAAGACTTTCTGATGCTAACTGTACAAATCTGAGTAGCTTTTGTAGCAACACAGTGAACAGCATCAGTCTCTTGGCAGCTTGTAGGACTTAATCTGTTCTGTTTCTGTTTTGGGATACAATAAAGCATCTTGTCTATTTTAACAGGAATTCTCCAGAAGAGAACAAAATCATCTGTGTAACAGTCAATCAAATGATTCTCTTCAGGGAAGCCCTTGCTTATAGGAAACCATTGCCTCTTGTTTTGAAAAGCATATCTACTAGTTCACAGAGGAGCAATGAAAGTAATAATAACATTTTAACTTGGGTTTTATTTTAATTCAAAGCATTATTCAAGGCCAAGAGAAAAAACTCAGATCCCTGAAAATAAAATAATGACCGACTTTAAGATTTAATGAAAAGTTGGAAGGCTAGGGTAGTAACTTAGGGAAGTAATCTAATCCCACTATTAAAGAAAAACATAGCAAGTGATAAATCATTAGGGAACTTGATCTGCACATGACTAGTAACAGCTCCTTCCTTAGAACATTGAATTTTAAATCTTAAGAGCTTTTAATTTAAATAACAGATTAAAATCCTGTTGTCATAGTTATCAATAAGCTACCCTACAAATGGTAAAACATTAGAACAAAACACTTTGCTACCATTTAAGTTTGACGGACTGTGAACATTAAGATCATCATCTTGCAGTAGAGCAGGCATTAGCAGACAATGAGATGCGTGTACCAACTCCAGCACTATTTAGCAGCAAAAAATCTGAGAAGGTCCCATGCTTAAAAGGACTCCTGTTACCACCATTGTACCACAAGTACCATATAATGACTTAACATGGCACACAGCCCATCCTAGTATCTTTGGCTTTTGTAACTGAGCACAAACATGCTCTTTGTGAGCCAATATACCACAGCGCATTTTTTATGCCAACAATTACTATGCAGTAGTAGGAGAACTAATGATTCAGAAGAAACAAGAAAAAGTGCAGGCCTGAAAGGGCTCCAGAAAGCTCATGAATCCTCAGTCATTTGGACCGTTTCTATCTACTTCCAGCTCTGACATTTCTGATACTTCTGACTTGTTTTCATTCTAATGCATTCACGTCCACATTTGGGGATGAGAAATGGTAAGAAGTTTTCAAAAGTTGTTCCTACTGATTCCCTTTGAGCAACAATGCCACAGACCATCTTTGCACAGAGGCAGACATAAGACACTGGTCTTCTTCCCCATTTCAGCCATTTAGAATACAGTCACTCAGTGGAAAAGAGCAGAAAGATCTGGCCATCAGCATTAACACCCTGCAGTGTGCAAAACATGCAGCCTCAGCTGGATTCTGATCATACAAGCACTGCTGACCAGCAGCAATGCTTGACATCTGTGTACAACCTTACTATTCATGCCAGTGCATGCCAAAAGTGAGGCATTTTTGATGCTTACTCTTGTGCCAGTAGAGCTAGGACAGCAGCAGCAGCCAAAGTTTTAAGAGAGAAGACTCTACAGAAGTTCCCATAAACGTCTTCCAAAAACTCACCACGTCTATATACTTCTTTCCTCATTGGTATCTATTTTGCAAGGACCAACCAACAAGGTGTCTTAAATTAAAACAACTACTTTGAATATGTTTCATATCTTGTCTGGATAGATACTCACTTGAGAAGCAAAAATGACCTGATTGAACTTTTCAATGCACATACTATTACTTAAATTTGATGCACAATCTACCCAGTAAGATATTGTAAAACAACTTCAAATAAACAGCTTTAAACAATTTCTAAAATGCAGATATTCCATTTATTATACAGAGAATATCAACTGCAAGAAGCCTTGCAAAGCGTTCTCTTCTCTCTAAGTACAATACAGTACACTGTTCTCCACAATAAGTTACATAAAGGCAAATGTTATGTACATATAAAAAAGGATCAGTGCCCGGAACTATTTGCACAGCATCTGGTATTAAGAAATGTCATCCATTCTCATCTTTAATTGCTTTCAGAATTCTTGAAGCAAACTGAATTCAATCAAATTCATTAACAGAACTTAATTACCTGGTTTGAGAAGGGTTTTCACCTAATTGCTAAATTCAGTGGAGACCATGAAAATGGTTTAACCACTGAATTAACATTCCCAGCACTAACTTTGGAAAAAAAATTAAAAAATGAGGCATGCCATATGGTAGCATATAAGACAATGTGGAAAAAAAGTGACCTGCCTGCATTTAAACTGTTTATACATCCCAGAATACCTGAAAGGGAAGAAGTCAAGTGCCATTGTACGAGACACTTGAGACCACAATGTAATTCTGTTCATGCATGCTTGACCCCTTCTATGCTGCTCCAAAAAAATAGTAAACAACCCCCCTCCCTCACCTTCAGTTGAAAAAGTAAAGAATAAGGCTACTTAGGATAATTAGTAGAATGGAAAGAATCCTGTGAATCGGCACTTGCTTTTCCAGTTGGAGAAATAGCTTAAGGGAATATGACTGCTTCCTGAAAACATGTCAGGATAATGCCACAGGGGAGAAAGAAAGGGACAGAACTGGCATAACAGCAAAGAGGTCACTAAAAAATTTATATAGCAATGAAATGATGGTTCCTCAGCTTAAAGGCTGAGATGAGGAAGCAGGGCTGTCAAATAATGAACGGGGCTAAAATCTTTAGAATATACATTTCATAGCATAGCTTGGTTAACAGGAGGGACTTTATGATGTAGTAACTACTCTGAGAAAAGACTAAAACCAGAAATGCATGTCTGGAACATTCCCAGCTTCTTTGATCCATCACCAAGATAAGGTTGGTGGTGTCATCTGCAGTGTGAAAGTCCATTAAACACTAAAATTCCACTTAAAAAGGCTTGCATTTCCCTGCTCTTTCACATGAAATATTTTATATTCAACAACGTGAACATTTGTTAATACAGCAAATGCAGTATACTGGTATTGCTGTAAAATCAACAACTGAAACAGTTAGCATACCAAACAACACATGCTGTATATCTTTAAGAGTGAGATTCTGTTTCACACCTCTCGTTTCTACAATGGAGTCTAAGTACAGTATCTTTCTAAAGATGCAGTGCAGTGAGCCATACAGACTGAAAATACTCCGATAAAACAAAAGATTTAATTTAATTCTTAAAATAAAGCAGATATAATATCAAAAAGTACCAAGTGGAGAAGTGTTGAGTTGTACGTTCCACAGATTTTTCCAGTTGATACCAAAAGATGCTTTCTTGAACTACATATGCTTTCCAATTTCTTATTTGAGGTGCTTGAACTTGCAAGATATGTAGGAAATAGCATCAATCAAATCATTACTCAGAAAACAAATACAAGAACCAAAAAAACCCTAAACTCTTCTTCACTGAAAAAGAGAGGCACTGCATTTTTTAAGCTGAATTAAGGCTGTAAAATGATGCTGGTTCATTGCGAAATCCAAGTCATCAGTTTCACCCTGTCACAGGGCTCCATTTAACCCACTGCTTCACTGTTAGTCCTGTAAGCCTGCTTACGGAGGTGAGTCTCAATCTCCTCCCTGAAGACCAGCATCCCAAGGTGCGAGTGAGAGGCTTCATTCATGGCTTTGGACTGGATACACATGCGATACTGTTCTGGAGTGAGTTCATCTGCACAATGTTTCTCATGCCAGAGGTGAAAGAGACCAGGGACCGGTGTCCTGATCACAATAAGGTCACCATGCAAGTACTTTCTGTAAAGGTGAACATCCTCACCGCCCCAACCTTTCACTTCCAAGTCAAACCCCCCTATAAAAACAGCATCAGAAAATGTTATTTTGGCATACAAACTGTTTTCAAGGTAAAAAGAGCAACACTCCTCACATAACATATTATGCAATATATATGACATGCCAGAAATTCTGGAACAATTAATTGTAACTATTCCATGCCAAAGCATGCCAAATTGAGGGAAACAAGCTTCAAACATAACACAGCTTTTATGGTGGTACTGCCCAGGACATAGATCATGCATTGCTGGCTTCCAAGAGCCTCTTAAAAGAGAGCACCCAAATCACATTAACCATGACACCCCATGTGACAGCTGCAGAAAATTGTAGGCAAACCATGCTGGGCATGCTTTTTTGTTATTTTTAGCAATCATAATGGATTTTAGCAGCTGGAAATTGAAGCAGTCATACACTGTATGAAAGGCTTTCTCTAAAAATGCCAGCAATTACTCCATAGGTCACAAGTCAAAATACTGGATTAAGAAGAGGAATCTATTCCACCATTTTAAGGTTTCTCTTGACTTTCCAGGACCATGGTGAAAACCAATTCAGACTTGTGTACAAATTCTAAGCTCTAAAATTATTAAGTCATCATTTAGCATATATCATACACAAAGCATGCCTTTTATGAGAAATTAACCCACATGCAAATCATCAGATAGCACAGTTATATATCATTATACCTCCTAGCAGCTTATCTTCAAGAGCCTTTCAAATTTAAGTACATCAGGCTGTTCTCAGTTTTAATATCATGCCACAAGAGGGTGCCAAAGCATATCTGTAAAGTCTTGAACAACAAAATTCAAGTAATCGAGCTTATTTAGAAAGAATTTTAATACTTTTGTGTTAGAGTTATACTTGAGAAATCTGTTTCTTAAACAGATTTTTTATCCAGGCAGTCATGCAGTACAAAAAAGAGTAAGAATGAGTGCAACACTGTTGATATTAACAAATATCACAGCTTCTAGCACACACATCAGATAGAACAAAAAGCTAGAAAAATTTGATGTCCATTTAACTTGATAGTCAACAGGTTGCAATGTTGGATTTGGAAAGTGTATTAACTTCCTGTAGTTAGATAAAAACAGAGAATCAGCTTTTGAATACCTCTCGACTTTCCTTACCAACAGTTAGAAAGTCTGTCCGGTACTGACAAGTCATCCCAAAGCCAAAGTCACGCCAGAAACCAGAATCCTTCTTGTGTACCTACAATTTCAACATAACAGCTTTTTGAAATGCAAGATACACCAAAGGCCATAAGTTATACCTGGTTTAGTAGAACCCTAAATTCTTCTCATAGTTTGTTCAGTGCAGGATACAGCATATAACACTTCTAGTCCTTCTGTCTTATTGCGCACATGGCTTTTCTAAATACTTTACCTCCTCCCACCTGATTCCAAGTACTTACTCCCTTTGCAGATCCCACTTGCCAATGAAAGGTACACCACATTTGTTTTCTATGCATCTAGTCAGATCAAGCAGTAAATTTTCGGTAGTCTATTGCCAAAAATCACCTTTTCCTGGGACTCCTCTATTCAGTTTCTAATGCTATGTTTACCTCTTCTGATACAATTAGAAATAGAAAAGTAAGAATTATGAATTCAGTTATTTATGTACTCAAGTTCAAAATATGATAACAGCTTTCAGGTAAGAAATTCACCTACAGCTGTGACTGAGGCCAAAAGCTTCCCTTCTACTTTCAGAAGAAAGTCAGAAAACCCTTAGCTTCCCAGGACACTGGGGAGGACTGATTATGTTTAAGTAAAGCTGTATTGCTCTTTGCTTTACCTCTAAGAAACTTGATCTCAGAAGTCCCAGCTGCTACACCCCAATTTCCTCTATTGTGTATCCTCTTTAAGAGAGTAAGGATGGACATTCTCTACAGCCATTCCATTGTTAGGCAACAAAGGTTCAGACATACAACGCTTGCACACATTCATAAGCCTATTCTATTTTGAGCTTTATTTTTGTACTATTTTGACTACAAGTACCCTAGAAATAGGGTTTCTCATACCACTAATTTCATCTTGCTTTTGGAATTACATCCAGTGATTCTGGTAGAATTGAATAGCAGCGGAAAATGAAACTGCAGAGAATACAGCTTCATAGAGTATGAAAAAAAGCCAATGATATCTTTCCTACCTTGAGTTACATGGCTCATCTCCTGAATCACTATGCTGTAGTTAGTTAATAAGTGAGAGAAACTTATAAAGCAGTACTCTGTATTTTTCTCCTTTCAGTTATCCTATTTGCTGGAGCACGTGATGGAAGTTGCTGCCATGATTATGCTCCTATCCCCTGACATACTGACTTTCAAACTCAGTATTAAGAAGCAGGTCAAGAGCTAGCAGCTTCACTTGATCAGTTACACATTTTTAAGACTTAAGTAGAACTTCAAGCACATTTAAGAATGTGATTTGTATTGTTTGATAAGCTTATCTTCCAGAAAGCTTTGCCCATAATGGAGAAAATGGTTTAAATATACTCTGCTCAAAGTTAAGACACCCCAAACAGATCATTACGTTTCACTGAATTCTGTTCTAATACAAAGCACAATCGATCCCATGTGCTGGAATTATTATGGAGAATAAATTATGCTACTTACCAACTGTTGTTCCACAGGGGGTGGCAGATCTTGGTTAGCATAGACAATAGCAGGATTATAGAGACTGAACACCACAGGATAAAAAACCTTTTTTCCTAGAAGTCAAAAGGTAACTGTTACTCACTGTGAGTACCCTTTCTGAAGGCAGCAAGAAATGGGAAAATAGTTATTATCCATCACAAGAAAACAGATCTAAGGCCTAACTGATAGGATTTTCCATTCAGGAAGTCCACAGAATCTTGTGGTCAAAAGGCAGGGGGGTTGGCTAGGGAAAATATGTACACACACATACTTAAATGTATATCTTTATATACAGCTATATATATCTCCACATAATGATGCATATGCATACATCAACATTAGAAGACAGTAAAAAAAATCCCTGCAACAACGGTAAGCAGTGGTTGTACAGAAATGCTGATGTACCAATACCACACAGCATTTGCAAAGAGGCAAGGTCATAAAATGCAGTGTATGCAAAGAAAGGCACATACTTCCAGGATGCACTCTGTAAGAACAGGGAACATTTTGAATATTTTGACTACAGCGTGACAGCAGTTCTGTGCATATTCCAGAGGAGCAATAAAGTTCCTCATAAATCACTTGCTAATCCAGTAGTGTAAAGGTAACAGTGATGACTCAAGAATTCTCGGAACCCTGATTTGAATATAAGCTCTGAACGTGGACGTTTTTAGATCTCACTTGAAGCAAAGGTGAGAAACTGTCAGCATAAACTGGTAGACAGTCTCAAAATCCCTCTCATGAGAAAGCTTGCAAGACATTCTCAAGTTTTCTCAATTACATATACAACTCGCTTAATGAAAGTACAGACACAGAAGAAAATTAGATCCTAAAGATCTGCTTTATAGCAGTCTCTTGCCCATGTATTATGGGGAAGAAACATCAATTCACTCCAAATGGACATTTGGAGAAAGTCTTCTGGCTGCAAGAAATCTGGAATAAGATCAAGCATCGTGAAACCAAAAATATCTGACACGAGAAGGCTTTAACTAGCATGCTTGTTAACTCAAGAAAGCTTCCCATCTTGGCAGAAGCTTGTAGAACAAGCCTCATGAAGTTGAGTGATCAGAATTCAGAACTTAGTAGGTAAATGCAGAACCCTAGCTCGGTAAGGAACAAATTATTCAGCTCTTCTGCAAACCACCCATGGTGTGTCTCAGCAATACAACTTGTCAGAGTGTGAGAAGAAAAAACTTGTCACAAACTTTAGTTCAACAATAAAATTACTTTCCACAGTAAGCCCTGCATTGCAGTTTGTTATACAACTTTACATGCAGTCTGATTGTTAAAACAATTGTCTAGCTTTCTTTTAGATTGCCAGATCTTACAAGAACTGAGACTGTAGTCATTGTACAAGAACAGTACCATGTGTCCTTAAGACAAGCTACCCTAAGGCAAAAGTTATTTCGCAGTCTAAATATGCACAGAATCAGAGGTTGGAAGGAACCTCTGGAGATCAATGAGGGCAACCCTCCTGCATGACATCACACAGGAAGGTGTCCAGGTGGCTCCTGAATACCTCCAGAGAAGAAGATTGCACAACTTCTCTGGGCAGTCTATTCCAGCGTTCTGCCAGCCTCAATGTAAATAAGTTCCCCATCAAATATTGTATTACACTATTTTCTTTTGAACACAGCATTTTTCATTTTCCTAAGCGCACAGTATTAATAAATTCCATCATTCAGGTTCACCTTCTGTACATACAATTCAGATCAGTTGAAGCTAACCAAGAAGACAGCTTTGGCTACTTAAAGGAACATACCAGGCTCAGCATTTAAGCGACAACTGTTGAGGAACTCGGCTGTGAAATAAACATCAACATCACAGAAGAACATCAGGACCTCGCCCTTTTCCCAGGCTCTGGCACCCATGTCAAGTCCCCGGCCACGGTTAAATTCCTCATTCAAAGAGACGAGTGTGTAATTGTGGAAGTTAGTTTCTCTAGAAGGAAAATAAAGCCAAACCCAAAATAAATCCTTACATGGGGCAGAAAGGGCTATTTATACTTTTTCAGCATTTTACAGTAATGTCACTGCGGAAGCTTTTTTAAAACCCAATTATATAATCAGGATGAGAAAAAAATAACAGTTCCACTTATTTGTGTGTTTCAAGTAGCAGACTTTACACAGTGCAAAAAGTCTTATTCTATAACTTCACAACAAGTCATTCAAACATATTTAAAAGGTATTCTGGCAACTGATATTATTTTAAATTTCTAAGACGGTAGCTCTGTCTGTTCTGCTAAAGTCTTCACCAAGTGTGAGAGGAGGACAAAATCTGGCACTACCAAACTCATGTGGCAAAAGGTTATCTATATATTGAGGTCACCACAACCCAGTCACCTTGCCCTTCCATTGCTGTTTCAAGACTAGTAGTACTAGAGCTCTTTTACGAGAGTGAAAGAATAGCAATGAGAGGTTGGAAATACATCTGAGAAACAAGTACTTTCAGGAGAAGTATATGTCTGATTCAGAGGAAATTTCTTGAAGAGAACAGAGTGAATATACTCAACAGCAATACCACTAAAAAGATATCAGATAATGACTTTGAGTCTACCATTCTGAGCCTGACTGGTTGTTGTCAGAGGAACAGCAAGTGTCACAGAGAACACAGCAGTGGGAGAAAGTACCCAGAAACAGAAGAAGCCAGAACTCCACAAGCTGTGTGTCACAGGCTTTATGGGAGTAAGACAGAAGCATTCCTTGCTTCCTAGATTTCCATGCATGCCAGATCAACTGACCATGACATCTTAAGCCAGCGACAATGCTGTCTATACCCATTCTAAGTTCACAAATGTTATGGGCTCAAAACATTTGCCAAGGGCTCAGTGTTGAGAACAAGAGTTCAGGCCAGAGCAGGTGCTCCTCAGTTAAATACTATAAACACTACTAGCCAACCCAAAGGTGAAGCAGGTCTGTTGTCTCACTGAGCAAACTTGATCTTGAAACCAAAAAAAGAAACATTTATCCATTTATTATAAAGCCAGAGTAATGCTATTTTCTGACAGTCATGATTCAATACTTCATTTAGAGCTGTTTTACAGCAAAGGGAAACAGACTCACTATATATTACCTAGAGGACAGAGTGAAAGGCTCAACTCCTCAGACAGACACAGCATCTGACCAGATCCCCCCCCAGTACAGAAACCAATCATTTTTCCTCCTTATTCAATAAAAACAATCCAATTTGAATGAAACAGCTATCCAGACATACATTCCACTTCCAAAGAACTTCAATTCTTATGATTCTGCTGGCATGACCGACTATTCACACCAAGATTCAGCCCTGCATTTTTCCCAGACTGTCACACTGACACCTCAAAGCCACTGCTGTTAACCTTTGTTAAACTTGATTTTTAGTCGTCTTCAGGAGAATTTTGCAACTTTAACTGTAAAATGACAACCAAAATAAACTTATTTTCCTACTGGGCTTTAACTGACAGCGAGTTTCTTCTTTATATCGTTTCCATCTTCTTTTAACAAAAAGATTTACAATGTTTATATAATATACACTTACCTAGATACAGATGCTAGAATGGATTTCACTTCTGATAGACCATCTTGTCCAAAATACACCACTGTGAGGTGGATACGCTTATCCTGATGAATGCACACATCCCTAGAAGCAGGAAGATAAGCTGTCACTGATTACAGTTTGCAACGTTACAGACACATCAGATACTTTACAACTATTGTGTTTAAGTGTATTAGATTTAAGTATTCCAGTAAGACTGAAGAGAACTAAATTTTAATCACATGTTCCCCCATTTTTACATTTGAACCAGAAAGCTCCAATAACACCTTATTTTATACACAGGAGCTCAAAAGCTGATTTAAATACAAAAATGTTTAACATCACATGTGCCCAGGCTCACAACAGCCCTGTCATTCAATTTAAACGGGATTTGGTGCTGCTTGTGAATTTCTCAATTCCTTTTGGAAAGAGCATTTTCTCCCTACAATAGGATGAAATTACAAACAGCCTCAGGCAGCTGCATGCAATGTTAGAATCATAAGTTTTGCCACTAACCTATCAGAATAGAAACTTCATTCCAAAAAAGAAATACTTCAAGTCAGCAAGATAGCTCGCTATGTAATCTCATGCACCTACCTAAAGTTTTGCATAAACTGTGCAAATGCCTCAGTTCTTCCAGCAAGAGGGACAATAATGTTAATGATTGATCTAGAAATATCGACCGTCTCACTCTTCACTTTCATGAGGGGTCCAAATGGTCGGAACAATGTGACATGCCTGTATTCCATGCCATCCATCTTCTTATAAAACAGCTCATACTGTGTCCCCTTATCTCTTTCTGTACGATAGTAACCTGAAGAATAAGTCACAAGTAAAGTCAAAGATCCCAGCAACTGTATTTTCAGAAATACTTTTCACCTGAAAACTAAAAAGTAGCGTAAAATAAAGCTTTTGTTGACCCTCAAGTCAAGTCAAGCTCAGTCTTATACCTTCTTATAACAGATGACAAAAACGACAAATTATCTCCAGCTCCCTCTGCTTCTTAGAGAAGAAACTACATTTTACAGTCCCACAAACTTCTCAAACATAATTAGAGTTGGGTCTTCCCAACCACAAAGGAATTCAGCTATTTGCTATCAAAAAAGATGACTGAAATCTAATATTGCCTGTTCTCAAACTGCTTGGCAAGTATCTTCCCCTGAGGTAGCCCACAGCAATAGCTGAGATGATCTGGCCAGAAATCAATACAGCACACACTGTGGGCAGCACAAGCAACAATAACTTGCTTGAAAAAGCCTGTTAAATCTGAAAATTGCTATCTAAAAAAATTCATTTAATAAACGCTGGAATGCTTTAAAATGTTTGCTACTGACCATTAGTCAGTGTTTTGCCATTAATAAACAGCAGTAGCATATTACCACAGCTATGCTCTTCTAGGAACATACACAGAAGAAGCTCCTATAAAGCTAACAACACTATTTGACGAAACAATACAAGGATAACTTGGATTACTTACTTTGAGATTTTTAATAATTTTTCTTTTAGTGTAAGACCCCTGTTGCACATTAGAGAATCTACCCCATTCAGAACAAGCATTTCAGTTAGCTGACTTTTAAGGAACATCATTTTGGCCATGTCAAACAGCCTCTCCAATTATATTCCACGGACAAGGTCAAGACTCATCAGAAGACTTCACTGTGCTGTGTTCTCCATTGCTAATCCTGTATTATACTACCTCACGCTAACCTCAGAGTAAAGATGACAAGAAAGATCCTCCAGTAGTATTGTTCTGTGTCCATCCCACCTCAGTACCCCTCTCTCCCTTAAGGAAATAAAGGGCACTGTAGTGAAGAAACCATGCACACTACGAACCAAACAACTTCCACTTAAGCAGGCCACACAGACCCCCACCATGTTAGTTATGAATCATATCACATAAAGTAGGAAGGGGTCCATGAGGATTAATGAGAATAACTCCTGACTTCACGCAGGGCAAATTAAGAGTTAAGCCAGATATCTAGGACTGTTGTTCAAATACTTGAACACGTCAGGGCCATGACCACTGCCCTCTGGTGAAGAATCTCTTCCTAACTTCCCATCTGACTCTCCCATGATGCAGCTCCATATCATTCCCTCAGGCCATCTGTCTGTCACTGTCACCGTCACCGTCACCAGAAAGCAGAGCTGTGCACTGCCCATCTGCTCCTGGTGCGGAGCTGCAGTCACCATGAGGGATCCCCTCAGCTCCTCTGCTCTGGGCTGTGCAAACCTAGAGACTGTGCTGCTCCCCAGATATCTTGCCCGACAGATCCTTCACCATCTTGGCAGCCTTCCTTTGCAGTAGGCCTAGTGTTTTTATTTTCTTATACTGTGAAGCCCAAAACTGCACACAAGGTATACCATCTTACACCAAGATACTTCCCTTCTGTACCCCAGACTCCCTATACCTTAACCTCCTACTTAGCTGTCCAGAGTGCTTTCCCTAAACTTCCCCCCCATGATCCCAGTTTCACTCTCCAATTTTCCTTCTTGTTTTATATCTGCCCAACAGCCCCTTTAATGGCAAACTCCCACTCAGTATTTAACTCTCTGAAACCTGCTTGTTGTAGGTGTACACGGGCAACAGCAGAACTCACAGGAAAAACCATTACTGCTTTAGAAGGGCTGTGAGAGATGCTGTATAGCTCGTGCCTGCAAGTGTGTGGGGTCTGGATCTAACTTTGCAAGGAGTTTTTTTTTATTCTTTGAACAAAGTTGAGCAAGGGACCTTAAAGACAAACAAATCCACATTTTTTCCTTTGTGAACACAGATCTACATGAAATAGGCACACTATTGCTTAGTTTGAAACTTTTCTAACTGGAAGTAAGAAAAAGACCGTTTCACTGTAACAGTGAAAGTCCAGTGTGGACTGTTAATATCAGAGAGATAAACCCCTCATAGTTGTTTCTCACTCCAGCTCTCTACTGACTAATCGAGCACAGGAGCCTGAAAAGAGCTACTTGATTACATGAGCACCTGATGCATCAGTACTTCCACAGCATGTTCTCAAGTGACATGCAGCATACACATTATCCCAGTTTTCTGTATATATTAGAAAACAGTACTGAATATTATACTTTTTTTTCCAGCATCCAATAGCTACATAAAGATGAAACATGCCACAGCGGGTAAAAAAAATTCAAGAAAGCACAGTTGCCAATACTATCTTTAAACAAAGGATAAACTCACACCACAGTCTAACAGAGTATAACAGAGGTCTGGTACAAGGCAAAATAAAACTATTAAAATAATTTCAGAGAGTGGTACCCAAATTTTGCAAACCTAGTTTTACAATTGCCTTGTCAGCACTCAGCTGTTGGAATACATAATTCCAAACTTTTGGATCTCAACATCTTACTATTAAAAAGAGCTGTGGAATTGGTAAGTATATCCTTCTACAGTTACTCCCCTTGCTAAGTGAGCTTCCTTAGGTAACCTACTAATATGAATACTTTTATGAGATTAAAGCTTCCACACACAGAAGGCAGAACTGAGAACAGACAGAGAAAGAACCAACACCTGTTCTACTAATTCGTATGCTCAGTTTAACACCCAGAACTGATTCATTATGTAATAAAATCTCTCACCTTCCAACTAGCATATTCTGGCTGTCATCCAAAACAGAACTCTAAAGGGAAAGAAGTAAAAAGCAGCAGAAATAATTTAACAGTTGTTATTCCTGGTCCAAGAAGCTTTACTCATTTTGCAGAGTTCTGTTTCTCACCAAAAAAAACCTAGATCTTTAGGACACTGTGAATAAGTGCTATCAAAGCCCAAAGCTTTTCTTCTATTGCTTTCAAAATACATATATAATAATTTTTTTACAGTTACCTAGAAAGTTACTAAATGTTTGGCATATGGAATTTAAGACTTTTTTTAATGTTACAATTATTTGTTGAAGTTCTCAGGACACTAGCCAATTTTTGGTGTTAAAATGACTAAGGGTGGTACTTTGACCATGAACAGCTCAGGATGGCAAGGATTCCCAAAGAGTTTCAACTCTGCACTTGCAGCATTGGTATAAACATTTTCTACATGCAAAGGACAACTTGGATGGAGACTATAACCTCAAGTTTCAGATTTAAGAGTTTCTAGACTTTGCCCTACTCTAGATGGCAAAGCAGAAGCAAGTCCAAACAGCATGCAGATCCTGGTAGTCACTCTGTAGCAAGTCTATTATTAGACGCTAGTAAAGTGTCTAATAAACCTCTACTTTCCAAGAATTATTTTTATATTCAACAAAAGATCTTTAAATCCAAAGCATTCCATATAAACTAAGCTGGTTAATGCGAGTGCATGAGGTTGGACAATTAAATGACAGATGTTTATGAAGGCTCACAGAACATTGCATCACTACTCAAGATTTAAATACCACAGACTTCTGAAGAAAGTGGATGAATAAGTAATATTATATTCTTCCTCTCTTACTCATCTACTGTTCTCAGTATAACTGAAACACAGATCTGAAATTTCCTAGTTTTAATCAACTATCATCCTAGAATGTTCAAATCAGCAATTACATTCACTGTTTGTAGTTGCACATACTTTCATTTGTGAAAACATATCAAATTAATACTTAAGCCCCTCTAGGAGTGTTTATCAAACAAAGGGAATAACGTACTTCTAGGCCAGACCTTTTTCTGTTAATACAAGAACTCTACCACAGTAAAAAAGGTAAAAAAAGATTAAGATAAGATTAGTTATTAAAAGAAGAACATCTTAGACATGTTAACACAGACACCAAATTTCATAAGGATTAAGTAATATACCTCAAAGTGCATCCCAGAAGAGGTTATACAGCTCAAGGTTTGGTAGTAGACATGTCTAGAAAAAAAGCTGAAGTAACTCCCACAATCAATTTTTTACCTACACAGTTTAAAACGCTGAGGAAGAAAGCTATGTTTTCTAGGAGAAACATGCCTGTTCTGGTTTACTTTATGCTTGGGCAGAATTCTGTGGTACAGTCCTCTTGATAGGTTAATTTGTTTTGAGAAAAAACTTCTGTCATTTACAATATACAATAAAAAACACTCAAGTAAGCCAGTATCTTCATTAAAATGTGATGGTTATGAATTTACTAAAATATCATGATTTCTCTTCTGCCCCAGAGCAAGAAGTAAAATCCACAGGTAAAGCCTCCTGTTTCAAACTGCATAGAACTAGCCTTAGTCCTATCTCACTTACTTAAAAAGCACTATAAGGAAGTGGAGAGAATACAGAACATAAATGATGATCAATGTGTTTAAACTAGAGCCAGCACCAACTGTTCCTCTAAATGAACAACCCTAATGCAGTAGGTACCACTCTGAATATTTACAGGAACACCGTGATGTCTATTTCAGTAGACACTGAGTCTGCAATAATGTTTGAACCAAACAGTTTATTACAGCTTAAGGGAGTAAAGTTTTCCAAATGGGAAGACATCAACTTCCTTCCTGGACTTCTATCAAGGCACTGAGGAGTGAGGTAACACACAAGAACCCCAGTCAGAGAGCTACTGTGTGAGAGATCTCAAGGATACACTAACAGCTGGTTCTATTTCTTACCTCCAAGTTTCAAAACAACAGCAATAGAGATACAGCTTTTTTTTTTTTTTTGCTTGCCCAGTATCCAAATTAGCTGTTTTCTTCCCCACATACACAACACCCACACATCCCGCAGTTTCTATCTGAAGGTCTAGACAGTATACACCACTAAAGCTAGCTGCTAACACATCCACATGAGCTACAGTACAAATATACTTCATTTAAGTACAGGAACTGTTGAATGCATATGCAGTAACCTAGACTTGAAGAAACTGCCTTTAAAACAAAATGAAACTAGTTTGATTTCCAAGAACAACTATAAATATACTGGTGCAAACAGAAATAAAGGTTTGAAGTACAACTCTAAGGTCCTAGATCTGCTTTCTTGGGCATCTGCAGCCATTGAATACACTAACAAAAGTGAATATCTACTTCAGTATAAGTGAAAAGAAATTCCTCTACAGCATAAGCAGCATGTGAAACAAAGAAAAAAGCAGTTGCACACTTAGAAATAAAACAGTAAGACACTGCAAAAATGACCACCTCTAGGTAAAGAACAGTTATAAGTGAAAACCCTAATAAGGGCCTAACACTGCACTAGATATATTACACTGATGCAATGAACTGGATCCTATATCCAGGCCCACTTCCCTGAAGGAAGAGTCTTGCGTTAAAATCTCAAATATAGTAGTTATTAAAAGCAGACTCTTTTTGAGCTACAGACCAATTACATCATCCTCGATTGAAAATAATGGTAAATTTCAAGGCCAACTGTACCCTTTTCCAACACATGCTTGCTTAATAGTACGGACATCAGTACTGCTGAGAACTCAAGTCCATTCTCTAGACATGCTCTCACATACATAGTATGGTCCAGTTCTTTTTCTTTTATGGAAACATGAACTGTATTTAGTACTGTAAATGCAAAAATGCAAATACAAGGTAATTTTTGATAATGTTCTTCACCAGCATTACATTGTACCTTGACGGTCAAGTTCTACAGGAATTCTAGTAGCATGCTAAAAAATGCATTACCTAAGCGTTAAAAGTATTATAGAACAAATACAACCATTATATGTTCAGTAATTAAATTTACAAGTGCTGAAAGAACAGATAAGAGAACAAGAAAACTGAAGTACTCACACTAGCAGTTCCATGTTTTCATGTAACCTACTTGTGTGCTTTTCCCCAGTAAGCCCACTTCAAGGTTGCACATCTTAGCAGACCTTATGACCAATACACAGTGAAGAGTCTCTTAAGATGACATAACCAAAAGATCAGTATACCAACAATTTCCATCAGTATGAGCATACCAACTCTATAAGTCAGAATCCTGACTATTAACTGAAGGTGGTATAGAGATGAATGAAGAAAACACCCTGAACCTTCATAGCCAAGCAGTTGAACTACGTTGGAAAAGGAATCAGTTTCAGCCTCCCACTGCAACCAGGTACTCTAGAAGTATTTCAATTAATTAAAGACAGTTAGCAGTCACAACAAAGACTAATGCTAAAATCAGTTACGAATGCCTCAATATTTTAAGCAGATACAGCTTTCCATATACAATTCCTGTAGAACTCCTCTTTGGAAATGGATACCTTGCTTACTATTCAGAACACAATATAATGAAGCAGTAATATTCTCTGTTGGAAATACAAGTTCTTACTGTTTAATTACTGTTCAAGACTATAGTTGACTAAGTAAAAAATCCTAAGAACAAATATCATTAAATGCCTGTGGTAACACCTCGTTAATAGGCTGGAAAGTGGAAAGAGTCTAATAGACATACCTTCTACAAAGTCATTTTCGCTATACAGCTGCCTCTCTCCTACTCCATCATCATCATCTTCTTCATCTGGATTATTGATAACTTCTAGGCCAGCCTCAATAACTTCTACCAATTCATCTCGTTTATCCTTTCTAACAGGCTTCTCTTCTGGATGCCGAGTGAGCCCCATCTCCAGCTGGAATACTTTCATGGATGTAAAGCTTTCAAAAGGAACGACGCTGTATTCACTAGGCAGTTTTGCCCCCACACTCACTTCAGCTTTGTCAATCTGGGAATGAAGGAACTCTAGGAGATCATTTGATGCTTGTTCTTTGGTGCCCTGGTAGTTCACACCATTGACTTTGGGGCTCTTTTTATCCTGCAGAGTTTTCAATTTATCACTCATTTCCTGAAGCTCTTGCTTTAACTGGGCAATCTGACGTTTAAGACTAGTAGCTCGGTTCTGATAATGCTCTTCTTGCTCCTGCAAGAGAGCTTGATAATACTCTTTACCCACGTTTTCACCTATAACGCCAGGTAAAGATCCATTACTATCTGTCTGCGGAGCACACTCAAGCAAATACATGAGCAGGACTAAACTGAATAGGAAAGCAATGCCCACTAGCAGCCAACGAGTCCTTGCTTGAATCACTAAGCCTCTTCTGGGCATTCTCATATTATTTTTGCCTCCAAACAAAAAAGATAACTTAACTGCTCGTGCCTTCTGAGGAACATCACCCCAGCGTCTAATTCTTAGGAACCAGAAGGAAGCATGACCTGCATTGTTACTTCAAGCTCTGATAATGTAGCACATGATTAATTTTCAATCTTTTCCCAATCAGGTGTCATAGCAGAGCCATAAATCAGACGTTCCTGCATCATCCATGACTATCAACTGTACATTTGGCTGACTCCATACAACTAGCTTAGAATTTCTTACCCCAGACAAAAAAATGCTGGGAAAGGGGACCAAGGAAGATACCTGCAAGGAATCATATTTCCATTTCCTAACAGAAATGCTTAAGAGTTCTTAGCCTACTTGAAATCTGGCTAGGAAAGTCTGTTTCAGATATTTTATAAGCTTGGGAACAGGAAAAATTCAAAAGCAGTCTACAGGTCAGTAACAGTAATTGCCATTGGCTAGCCTGACTTTTTCCCTTAGCACTTGAGTATTTTATTCCACTTCTCTCTCCTCTCCTTGGAATCTGTGGTTTGAGTCAGCGAAATGAAGACAGAACCTAAAATTGAAAGAAAGACGCACATTAGGACTACAAAGAAGATAATCATTTTAAAAACACATGAACAAAGTTACAACATACGTATTAAAAAAAATGCAGTAGCAAGGGGCAAAAAAATAGGTGAGCCAAAAGATTCTTTCCATTGCATCACCCAGTTATTCCCTTTGACACAGTACTCATATCTCTATTTTACAGAAAAAATAACTATGCAGATTTCTCACATAGCCAGCTAAAACAGTATTCTCATCAACTTTCAACTCCTTCATTCCTTTTCTTCTTCCTGTGGGAAGGACAAAACAAGAGAAAACATGCCCTGCCTACTCATCTGAAAAAAAAAACCCACAAAACAAAACCAAGAGCTATTTTGAAGCAGCAGCAGCAACTTGTATTTCCATTTGCTTTTCCTTAAGTAAATATCCCATTCACTCATGAATAAAGTATTGAAGACTTAAATATCCAAGTTCACAGGATCATCACACCAGATTAAGGCAAATTCAACAGAACTTGGATTTCAAATATAGGCTCCTAAGTGAAGAAAGGGAGCTTCAGACACTGAGTTCAGTACTATTTCTACCATTCAGTTTAGATAAGAGGAATGGAAACTTTGAATCAGTCATCCCCTTGAAGCAGGGAGGAAAGGCCCACAAAAAGTTCAGTTACACAAGAGGAGGATACCAAAAATCAAAGCCAACAGAACAGTTCATAGGCCTACTACAGTGGAAGCATAAACAGGCATGAAAAGGGAAGGATACAGCAGAAATAAAGCTCAATTTATGTGATTCTACTTCTTAAAGCTAATAAAATACTTGGTTTAAAAATTGGTGGTAAAACATAGGTGAAGCTGATTAAAACTTATCCAAGGAATCTATCTGCTCTGCATGCATTTTGTTGTTTAATTACCTGGGGGGAAACCTGGAACTTGAGTAAATTCAGTGTAACTTCAATATGCTGATGAAACAGAAGTTGCACACTCCAAAATTCTTTATATATTGGATGAGCAGACTGCTATCTGTCATTGCCACCAGTCAGGAAGATAGTCTTTCTACCATTCTTGAACATAAAAATAAAGCCACTGCCACAACGTGCTTCATGTGTTTATTATACTATGGATTATATCCCCACAAATTTTATGTGTCCTTGCAGTATTTCTCTTTTCAGTCAGTTACCAGCACCAGGATAACGCTTCAGTGACTAACAGGTACTGTGCATCAGTGGTATCACAATATTAAGCATAATTTGCATGCAAGCTCCAATAACAAAGCCAAAAAGCTTAAATACATAATTATCATCATCAACACCAACACTGGCAGTTGCCTTTCTTCCATACCCAGGCATAACACACACACACAATCTTACAGGAGTTTCACACTTGCAGCCATTCAGATGAAGCCTACAGGACCACTTGAAACCACTGAAGTACTTCCAGCGTGAGAATCTCTGCTTATGACCCATTTTAAGTATAAATTAGATTGTTCACATAGAGATTTTGCATATAACAGCTAAAAAGCAATAGTTAAATGAAACTGAAGCTTTTTGTACTCAAGCTATTGGACAATTCAGCACAAAAATAACAAGTAGTTCAGTTGGCATACATCTGAAGTCTAAATAAGTCAGAAATGAGTCACTCCTGAGTGTATCTTGCAGCACCAGATGCATCTTCAGACTGAAAACCATGGTCCAGGTGTGGTGAGTCAAAGCAGACAAGAAAAAACCTACAGGCTAGAACTAGTTAACAGAAGCAATGCAATACCATCCCAAATGTATATTAATACAAAACTGCCTGCATAATGTTTTTGTACATTCCCTCCTGCACTCTGGTTCTGTTAGAAAACAAGACGTGAAACCACAATTACTAATATGAAGAAAAAAATATTTCTTAAAGTCCACATAAATGCTACCATACCACACATAAGTTGAGACATCTTAGATCAGTTTGACCACTTTTTCAATATGCCTGGACTATCTGACTTGGGCAAAACACAGACAAATACACTTTCAACTATTATTACTACTGTCAAGAACAGCATTTCTTTTGCACCACTGCATATACAAACACAACTACTTCATCACCACAGTAATCAGTTTTTTAATAATTAAGAGATGCTCTTGGCACAGAGGACATAGTAGGAAACAAGGTCAAGCATTACAGCTCAGTAGAACACAAACAGCACTTTGCACATTTTTACAGTATAATTTCAGAAAGCAGAAACCAGGGACTAATATTTTTAGTGAAGATCTTGTGTTAATTGATTCAGGCTGCCACCGTACTTAGTGATGGGCAGCACAGGCAGCTGCAAACCACTGCCAGATTTGGCTCTTCACAACCTCTAGTTTAGAATCACTTAAGTCATGAAGCCTCCTACTTCGTGGGCTGTTAAGTGACACATAAAAACCCCTCAAGCTATGGCATAAGCATATGAGGCCTTTATTCAGTTCTCTGACCTGACAATAAATTGCCTTGTGTTCCAACTCTGGTGAGTCACTAACTTTCTTCAGGTTTTATTCTTTTCTTAGAAGTGAGAACAGATTCCCCTGTGTGGTGTCAGGAGGACAAAGAGCACCAGGAGATTAAGATTCCCTCAGACAATAGCAAGGAGTTGTGAAATAACTCTGTCCTCAGCTAGTTTCTTCACTGAGGCAAAACATACATCATTATGTTGGTCTAAGAAAAGTAAGCATGCCAACACATACACTGCCATCTCCATTGCCTCATCAATGCAATAATAAAAGATCACAAGTAACTGCAAATTTTTGAGCCTTATCTACTGGGACTAGAGAGCTGGAAAGGATAGCACTGCCTTCAGGGTACTGAAGCAGAGAAACAAATCCCTTTCTGCCAGTACAGAAAGTAGGTGCATTGGGCTGAAGCAATCTCACGCTTTTCCTTCTATTTCTTCTAATTGTGCCTTATTAGTTGAAACCCTTTTCCAGCGAGCTAGTGACAATCTTAAGACAGCCTTTTGCTGTCTTACAGAGCTAGACCTTGCCTATTTAACTCTGACAACTTCAGAGCAGTGTTGCAAAGAACAGGCATTTTTCCCCACTACCACTTCCTTTAGTCCTGTGAAGGCAAGGAATGTTTGTGCAACTGGTTACGTTAAATACTGAGATTCTAAATCATGTGTGGATGTTAGTTTGTTACAGTGGGGACTGAACCAGTCTGGACATATTCATATTTTTCCACTGTCACTTCTGCTGTGAGAGAATGAAACGTGTCAGATTTGTTCCTCAAAGGGCTTGAATTTTTCCTTGTTTATTACCTTTAAGTGCACTGCCTGTTGGAAAGGCTCCCAAGACCTAACAGTTAGCAGTAACAATGTAGGGCTTGTCCCTTTGTTTTCCCATATTTGCTCTATTGCCAATATAAGATTGATACAGTAACACTTCAATATGGTAAGGCATCATCCCCTGGAACAACATCTTGAGCACTAAGGCTTCTAACCATCCTTGATACTACCTTTCTTAAGTAGCTTACAGTTTAGTCTAGGGAAAAAAAAAACCTACGAAACGTTCCCTCACATTCTTCAAGGAGTAAAAGTCAGTAAAAAAAAAATCAGTAAAAATCTTAACCCATATGCCGCCAGAAATTTTAAGTCTACAATCCCTCTTTCTCTATCTTCTCTTTTAAACATTTTGAGATAACAGAAGCTTGAAGATGCCGTTGAAAATAAAATCATTTAATCAAAGACCTGCCAACAAGATGCCCTGGCTAATAAAATCATTTACACAGAGACTTGTGAATGAGATGCCCTTGCTCCTCTGCTCCTAAGTTATTGTGCAGAAGCTTGCAAATTCCTTCCTTCTCTGTATGTATACCCTCACCAAATAATGTTTTGGTTTCAAAGGTCTATAGACAACTTAAGCTTATGAATGTTGGACTTGCTGCAGGCCTAACAGGTCTCATACAAGGGAGAGCAGACAGGGAAGTCTGTAACCTCCAAGTACCGCAGCCAAGAAAAGGAGGAAAGGATAATGTAATAGTGTAGTCAGGATGGACAGGAATCTGCAGTCTGACACTCACCACAGGGGGATGTCCCAGTGGACTCCCCCTTTATTCAAGTAAAGGAAGCCATAAGTCTCTTCTCTGTCTCTTTTGGGGAAAAGTTTTCCCAACATATTTACAAACTAAATTTGCTAACATATTAGGTCTGGTACAACACAACCTTAAGAATTTCAGAAATGACTCCCAGTCTGTAGAAGATTATTACAAGAACAAGCAGGCTGTGAAACAAGCCTATAAATTAGCAAATACATGCAACAACCTATCACACCAGAAAAGTTAATTCGGTGCTCTATGGTGCACTCTAAAGTTCATAAAAAGGATAAGGTTTCATGAAAAAGTACTCAAAAAGTAGTTCCCATCATCAGTATTCCACTGTTTAAAGACCAAATTTTAATTGCAGATGCTGATATTTTGCTTTATTCCTATTTTCCAAAATGAAAATATTTGCAATGAGACCTCTGAGGCTCATACAATGCTGATGAAGATTTGCTGCTTCTCCAGAATCAACTCACTGTTACTCTTTCTGCATTTCTCAGGCCTTATGTATATTCAACTATGGAAATGTTTGTTCCTTACAAAAGAGCTTGTTGATTCTCTAAGCACAAGGGAACAGACCAGCATGGTAAAACAAAATGCTTCTAAATTTGTTTTAATTGTGTAAGCTCGGTTTTGGTTCCTGACAGCAGAGGATGAGTACTTCGCTCTAAACAGAGGAAACATTCATGCTAAGAGCATAATGAAATAGCTCACTGCTTTGACTTCAAGCTTGTCTGCGCAGACATTCCTCATTCTCACATGTTCTACTTCAGAAATGTCTTTCTCATTCAGCATGCCCTACATGGTCATAGTTTAACTGACTATGAAATTCCATCTGATTTTCCTATTTTTTTTTAATTTGTAATTTCACCCACAATGCCACAGACACTAACCATCTTAAATCCCTCCACACACACACTTCCTTCCTTGGCAAGACATAATAAAAGCTTGAGGTCCAACATCATCCCTTGATTATTTCATTTTATTCTGTTCTCAGCAAAAGCGTACTCCCAGTATTGCTTGGGAACACTGAGAAACACTGCACCACAGCAGGTATTTTCTCACTTGATGAAACCAATGCAAGAAGTTAATCACCTCTGTCGTCAAAGAATCTTTGCATAAAACCCTAGAATGAAAAACCTCAAACCAAAACTTCAGTATGCAGAATCAC
Source organism: Cyrtonyx montezumae (assembly GCF_038088225.1). NCBI lineage: Eukaryota > Metazoa > Chordata > Aves > Galliformes > Odontophoridae > Cyrtonyx > Cyrtonyx montezumae. Next base: position 20,300,706 of record NW_027072045.1, on the reverse strand, counting down.
ATACTGTGTACTTCAGCAGCCCACAGAATTGTCAAATGAAGCTGTTCCAAGGCTGTCCTAAGCAAATAAGAACCAAAGTCAGTTTTTCTACTGTTGGGAATGTTAGTAGAAAGAGAAAAGCGAAGAAAATACCCAAGTGGAATTAGGGGACACAGTTTTTTGAGAAAAGTGAGAACTAATCTTCAGTCTGGTTCTCACCCTCACATTGGGCTAACCATAACCAACATGTTATTATCCCAGCTGGGACAGATCTGCTTTCAGCTGTGGCTCAGCTCCAGATTGCCTGCACACAAACTCACTCACTCTGCCCAACAGGAAAAGCTGGGCATCACTACCCTTTTTATAGGGACATCTACACACGAGCAAGACAGCAGGAAAGCAAAAAAAAATCACAGAGTATTTTGCATCCTTAGACCAAATACTGAAGAAATTGAAACTTAGGCACATTGTAACTGTGCCCATTTAGATCACAGCCTATTCCACGGGGAAGAAGCTTACTTTCAATTTTTTTTTTCCAAGTTCAGTACCCAATACAGTACTATAGCCCACCACAACAGATCTCAAGCTTTGCCACTCACATTATCTGACTGGCATTCAAGAGCTTTTTTCTTGCAGTAAGCTCTTAGAATTGTCCCAGTTGCCTATTTGCCTCTTATCTAACCTTCCCAGCATTCCTACTGGAAGTCACGTTACCTTGGCATGCTCATGTGGATCGTACCATATAGGAGAAAACTTCTAAGAGCACAAAGCAGCACAAAAAAAAGGTAGTTTCTGCAGAAAGATGTTTTTCAGATGCTGGACTTCAGGTTTAGATCTGCAATGTAGCTCAAACAACGTTTATGATGATCCTTAGTTGCTATAAACTTCTCAGCTCCAATTGGCTGATAAACAATAAAAGCGGTTGCATTTGGCCCAGTCAGTCTTCACCAGACTCCTGGCAGTAACATGCATCACTTCTGTGTTGCTGTAGCCTCACTGGGCTGCTCAGCTAACAGCCTGGGGTAATGGTGAGCTATCAGCTCCACATCACTCCTATTCACCCACAGGTGTTTTTGGTCTCCCTTGAATTTCTTGGTTACCAAGTCCCACTGGCAAGCACTGGCACAGCCAGCCTCCCACCCAGACAGGGGAAGGATGACAAACATACACTGAACACTGAAGAGGATCTGCTTCATTTTTAATTGAAGAGGTGGAAAAACTCAACACCCAGACAAAAGCTACTGCATGCATTATGAAAAGCCTCTAATGAATTATCAAGTGCTCAGGCATATCCGCAATAGCTAAGCTCAGACATTTGTTTAGTTCCTAAATGAGGAGGAAAAAATTCAGACCTTTGGCACAGGGATTATAGTAGTACAGTAACACAGCAGGAAAAAGCAGTTCAACCATGGGAATCACCAGCAAAGACAGTCAGCACAGGATTTATTACTGAAAAAGGCAGGCTTAAGAACAACCTTTTCCTGCACACTCTTTACACAAGTGATTTATTTGATGAAAGCCACACCACATTTTTGCCAGCAAACATTGATCTCTGAGGTAAAAGGAAGACAGCTTTCCACATGCTTCTGCCTTCCTATTTAGAGACTCCAGTACACAAAGATATTACAGTCTCATTTCTTGCTTCACACTGCAGATAACTCATATCCAACAGTAAAGGCTTCACCAATAACAAATTCTGACATCACCCACTTCTCAAGCAGCACTTTGAGGCTGCGTATTAATTGCATTCTTCCAGGAGATGCAGCTGGAGTGGCACACTACATATTAGCTGGAAACCTTTAAAAAGAAAGTGAAACCACACTATTTCTGTTCGTAGTGGGGTTCAATTAACATAGGTTTGATCTTACATTTTCCCTACCAAGGACAAACAAGCAAGTCTTACTCATCACCTCCTGAACCCTCTCCATCACAGCCTCACTTCCAGGAGCCCTGCTTTAATATACTTTTACAACTGACTCAAGTAAGCAGAGAAAAAAAATCACAGCTGTGATGTACCTGTCCTGCACCACACACCCCCACCTAAGAAGGGGAATCAGGACATCAATCTGACAGAGGCAGTTCTCAGCGCCACACCTCAAGTGGCAGAGAAAGGATGCAGAAGGTAACATCCACCAATGGAGAAACAGTGGCACTTCTGCCACAACAGACCCTGGAAAAAAAAGCACTCCTACAGTCATCCTTCCATGAGAGAAGTGCTAACTATGTAACCCCATTCTTACATGAAATAGCAAGGAAAAAACAGCCTTTTGATAAAGAGGTTTTATCCTCCTTAGTTTAAGGAAGGAAGCAAATTTTTGTTTATCCTGGTATCTAGTGTTCCTACACAAACTAGAATACATTAAATAGTTTAAAGAACAAGGTTATTCGTGTTATTTACTTTATACTTAACTTAAAGTAAGCAATGGACTTACGAACAGGACCCCCTACTGTCGCTTCAGAGGAAGCCAGAGAAAGCCCAATGTATTATGGAAAAATCTGAATGGCAATGAAAGCTACAAACCCAAACAACCATACCTTAACTGAGCTGTTCATTATCCTCAATGTTGAAAACATCCGGAAATAAAATCACCTCAGAGTTAACTATATTTAATAGAGACAGGCATCTTCTCAGCAAGAAACCACTGACCTGAAGTGCCCCACATAAGACTAGCACAAGTGGTTTGTTTAGATTTCAGATTATCCAGTAGGTATCCTGAAGCAATCACTAGCTTTTGCTTCCAAAACAACTAAGTCCCCTAATTTACACAGCATTTTCTATAGTTTATTATTTAACTTGTGGGCTTTCACGTTACTATGGACTCTATTTCCCTTTTTAAAATAATAAGGCATAAAAAAAAGCTTTAAAATAGAGAAGCAAGTCATCTTCCTCTTGTTGCAAGGGATTAAGGGAACCACAGTACTATGCAACCACACCTATTCTGCCTACCCTATACAGTGTTCGGGTTTAACCTAGAAACAGGAACAGAAGTACAAGTTGTTACCTTCACACAAGCATCAGCAAAGCATTCCTGCCATCTCTAGCCAGAAGTCATTTTTCACATAAGCATTAAACGAGACAGGCCAAGAACCATGCTCAGTTACCATGCAGTTGAGCAAGATCCTTGCTAACAGTGAGAGACCGTGCAAAGTAAAAGGGCAACTTCACGTGCCAGCTCCAGGCCCAGAGGCATTCCTCCGCCCCTCTGTTTGCTGCAGGCTGCCAGCCACAAACATAGTGGTGTGGAAAGTAAGAGTTTGGGACCTGCACAGGTAGCAGCAAGGCTGGGGAAGGATTGTCTCTTCTCATTTGAGAACAGAACTCCTAAGAAAGCAAGAGCCATACAGCAGACCCATAGCAATTCAAGTAACTATGTCCAAATGACTCCAGTGCACTACGTGAAAAACATGACCCACCCTCAACTGTTTTTCCTAATCACACATTAAATCCATACCCAAATACTTGGTGGATAAGTAGTTCACTGTCACTAGACTGACAACTCTCATTTTCAGTAATTAGTATATACTAAGAAGAAAGCAGCAAGGAAACAGTGGACTCACTACTGAAGTTTCCTGAAGCATTTAATTCCTACAATTTCAAAAGAGGATTACGTGTAGAGACATTACCAGGCTGAAGTGTACAATTCTTCAAAGTCAGTACCTCACAGGAACGCATGCAACACTGCACAACCAATCAAGAATGAAGGGCCAGCTGCATTACCAGAGAGAATTGCTCAAGCAAGACTAAATCACCTCTTTTACAGTAGCTTCAGCTCTCCTTCAAGAAGGCACAGTAGTCTGTTAGAGTGTATGCAGTGACACCTTTGTGCTCCTTTCAGTACGATAAAGCAACGGCTGCTTCAAGAAGTATAAATACAACTCTCAACATTCAGCAGTCCTCAAAACAAGATAACACTGCAGAAGACATTCCATGCAGGAAAACAGCCTATTTTAGGGGGGGGAAAGCAATTACCTAAACATGAATAACCCAACAAGGAACAGAAAAACACTCTTACAACTCTGAACATCTAAAGATGCCCCAGGTAAATACTCCCCCACACAAGACGAGTATGCTGCAACAAATGCTACAGAACTCCAAAAGGTAACTACACTTGAGTACACGGTATTTGCACAGAATAATTACACTTTCACTGAAGCAATTTTCTACTTTTTAAAAAATAAAAAGAAACCAACATAGAATGACTGAAATTGGTTGTGGGGATGTAGCAGGCATAGAAGCAGTTGAAAACAATCTGTTTTCTGGAAGCATTTTACTCAAGCATACACATCCAACTATGCTCTGTTGTCTCACTTCTCTTATTTAAAAATGGCATCAGCTAACTTGAGTTCGTGTGTACTATCAAAACAAGGATCACTCAGCTATTCCTCAGCCCACAGAAGCAAAGGAGGAACACGACCCACAAGTACTCTGAGAAGAGCTAACTGTTAGAGCAGTAGCTACAGCTCTGCTTCCAGCATAAGTCAGGCATGAATATGTCACCAGAAATGAAAGCTGGAAGCCAAATGATTGAGAAACATCTGGTGCATTCCAGAAGCACAGCCAGCACTTATATCATCTATCATTTTTCATTTTGACATTGTTACTGAAGAGAAAGTTGCTCTTAGAAGAGTTGAAGGAGAGAAGCTAGCAGCTTGTCAGAGCTTTTCATCTTGATATTCTTTCAATAAATTCTCTTGCACTGGAAAAAGACAGATACAAAAAAAAAACAGAAGCCCCTCTCAGCACTTCATATTACCCTGGCTCCATCCCTTCTTTGTTTTTTCACATCTCTAAGGTCAGCCTTAGGGACACAGAGGCCACCTCTCTTCCTCTCCTCTTCAGAAGGAGCTGAGCACTGTGTGGGGCAGACAGCAGGAGTTGGTCGCATCCCCGGCTTAGGCTCTTCCTTCCCAGGGCAGAGACGCTGCAATTGTTTTGGCTTCACAGCAGGGAAAGATAACTTGTTACTACAGACACTTATTACAAAGTGTTCATTCAAAGTGAAACCTGACAGTGGAAATAACCTTTCCACTATTTTAACACTTAATTCCTCCTCTGGTTTGTTCAGACAACTTAAAACTCTTTTCCACCTAACAAAGCAGAACTCAAAGGTTCAGGTACTTGCACAGTTCAGGAGCTACACATGACAATTTAAAAAGGACTATGCCTATGCAAAAACCTGCAGGAAATGGGGCTCAGTAGCAGCTACCAGCAGAACCTAGCAGAGCACTTGAGATGCTCAGCCTCCGCCCTGCTGCAAGCAGGCAGCGGGCCTGGCACAGCACAGGCTCTGCTCCCAGCACAGCCTTCTGCTCTGTGAACTACAAAGGCTGCACTCCAGAAGCCTTCTGTGTATTGGAAGCTCATGGAGCACGGGACAGGAGTGCTGAGCTGCTACCACTCCACAGGCCCAGCATCCACAGAGACAAGCCCTCTGCTGCCCTCAGGGCTGGGACACACATCCTAGTCCTGCTGTGGAATCCTCTTCAGAACACAAGTGCTACTACAACTCATCTGGGAGCTGATGCACAGTCACTCCTCTGGGACAGCAATCACCTCACAGATGTGATCAAATCATCCCTATACATAACTCCAGAGACCCCAACAATGCTCACAATTACCCATCTGTGTTCTCAGTGTGCTCCAAAGCACGAGTTCCCTTTCCTCACTCCCTCTGCTTTGACACGCCTCCAGCAGCCAAGTGCAGCACCACCTCACCACTGAGCACCTGCCCTGCTGCAGCAGAGAAAGCCTGCCCAGAAAAACTGCCCTCACCTATTCCTTCTGTTTCTCTAGTGAACATGCACACACAGACCCCAGAGTCTTCACAGGGAGGAGCAGAAAGCCTGCCTGGTTAACTGCCTTGCTACAGCTAGCTCTCAGATGTTAATGTAGACAGCACACCCCCAAAGCAAGCTCAAACACCTACCCAATTGCTTGCACCATCTCTGCACAACAGCACCTCAGCTGCCACTTAGGCTCGCACAGATTCCTGCAGTTAGACACCATGAAGCTGGAAATGGCCCCTTTGCTGCACCGGCCTTCTGAATATCTATCCGGGCCCCTTTTCCTTGCAAGATCACCTGAGGCAGTCACTCTGACTTCCAAACCCTAATGTATAAATACAAAACTAGCACAGCTCCCTACACAACCTCTTGAAGGAGCCCTAGAGTTCTGTTAATTTATCAAAGTGCTGATCTATTGTCTTGATAAAAAACAGCATGATTAATAATGCAGCCACACTAACCTCAATTTGGGGCTGATGTTCATCTGCCACCAACACTCAATACAATAAGCCAGTAACTACATAGGATAAAAATATAATAAACCTGCTTAACATTTCTACATGGAAACATTTCATACTGCTAGCAATGCACTTCCAGGGTTACCTTCAGCTCCCAGCAGTTCTGCACTGCATTATTTTGCCTTCGCACAATGCCAACTGCCACCCAGCTCAGTGAAAGGCCTCCATCTGTGACAGCCACTATGCACACAGCAGGATCCACCTCCAGACAATTCATTAACCCTGAAAGCATTTTATCTCTGTTCTACAACTGGAATACACATTTCATTTAAAAGCAACTCCCTTCAGTAGGGGAGAGAAAGAATAAAACCATTCCCAATTTTTGGGAGAAGTTCCAAGTGCCTGCCTACCCAGCCCTCTCCAGCTTCAGTGCAACCACCCCTGCACGCTGTCTTTTAGTCACCTATTGCAAACTCACTCACAAATGCAGAAATCTTTCCCACTCCATCTACTGAAACAACCAACTGGTAATGTGGGTCACTCCTTACCATAACAAAAAAGTTAGCTGGACCTCAGCTGCAGGCACCTATACGGTACACAGACCCCAGGAGCTTCCAAGATAGCTACCCCAGCAGAAACTTCACCACTACCATGAAGGAAACCCATCCACATCACCAGCAAAAGAGTTGTGCTTAAAATAAAGGAGGAAGGAGGTGAAACAAGAGCAGAGGCAGAGCTGCCCTTTGTCACCACCAGCACACTGCCAGGAACTTAAACCCACAGCATGGCCCTGAGGTGCTGAGTGGGCAGCAGAGAGGCAGGACCCAAACAAGCACACTTTCCTCTTACCTTAAGCATTTGATTTTTGAACTACACAGCTTCCACTCGCCTTCCAGTTACTCCTACCTAGTTCTTGGCACAACTAATTCAGGACACAGAAGATCTAAGATACCCAAGATCTGTTAAGCTACCTGATCTGCCTGCATTTTTAATTGAATACAAGAAGCCTGAAGCTCTTCTTGCAAGGTAGCTAAAACGGCCTTCAACAGCAGAGATGTACCTAAAGAGGCTGGACTCAGTGTCCTGTGCCAACCCCTTTGCACCTAGAAACACTCACAACAAGGAGAGCTACAACTTGCTGTTATTTCTTCCTACCTCCATTTTCTTCTTTTCCCATTTTTAAGAATACATTCATTTAAAAAAGAGAAAGAAATTAAAAGCATTACAGTCGGTTCATACTTCTAGACTTTTCTAATAAGCAAGAACAGAATATCCAAGCACTATCATTAATAAGTCACCATTCAAAACAAAACTGCTCTGGCAAAGAGAGGCAAACTTCTCCAAATTCTTATAAGCTGTAGCAGCAACTCAGGGGTGATATTACATTTCCACTGCCCTAAACAAGCATTACAATTCCTTGTGAACACTTACTCATGATTTATGTTATGCCTTTTGATATTTCTGGCACCAAACAAAAAACATCAGGCTCTTGAAGCATTTTCTCCCCAGTGTGCTTTTTGAAAGCTTTTTAACAACAAAAACAAATAGGGTTACAGTTCTCCAGGAGAGCAGAAGAAGGAAAAGCTAACTGAAAGCACAACACCAACCAGTTCCAGCAGCACCCAAGCCCTTACCTTGCCTTATATCCGAGCACCAGCCCACCTCCACAGCCCTCTTTCAGCATTATTTAATGAGAAAGTGCTGCAAGTCCCCAAGATTGCTTCATAACGACAGAGAGTTAAGAAAACAGTTGTGCAATTCAGTGGAAAAAAAAAAGGTAATTAATTTCACTCCCCCCCTTCCTCATCCAAGTTAGCTTTTATCATTCTCTTTTTTTTATACAAAAAAAAAGCTCATGCCATTTTGGCAGTGCATCTTACAGAGGTCATCTGAACACTGTATCAGTTTGGGAAGCAGCAGGCTGCTGCAGAGGCAGAATCATCACACCATCTACCAGGGGGTTTCCTGGCAGCAGAGCAGGGCAGCTCACGGTCTGGCTATGCTCTCAGACATTCCCCACACACTTGGGAAGAAACATAGCCCAAAGCTGCAATTCAAAAGCAAAGAATTTAAACGCAGGAATAATATTTTGATGCAACTTCTACCATGATGCAGCAGTCTTAATGATGGGTTTGGGTTTCCTGTTTATTCATGTTTAAAAAAAAATAATAATAATGCCTGAGAAGGGCACTGAAACAGTCATGGAATGAAAGAAGGAAAGAACTACCCAAGATCTTAATTACACAGGAGTTTTTGCGTTTCCTCCAGGAGCACACAAGCCAAACAACTCCTGTTTGTGCCGTACAGTCAAACAATGAAAAATCACTGTGCTCTCCATTGCACCCGCAGCTCACCGGTGGTTAAGGGCAGAGGGGACGCAGCAGCACCCAGCACAGCTCGCGGTGGACACCTACACGGGAAGGGCTCCACGTGCAGCAGGTGGTGTAGGGGCCCCACAGCTACCAGCATCACGCCTCAGGACACGTCGGCCTGTCCCGACAGCTGCAGGGAACGCCTCCAAACGCCGCTCTGACAGCGCTCGGGGACTCGCACTTCAGCTAATAAAGAAAGGGAGGCCAAAACTTCGCTTCCACCGCACTGAACAGCGACTTCTAACTGCTGCGGTCTGGGAAAGGAGTACGGTGGGCCCCGGCACTCATCACCCAAAAGAAAAACAGAAGGAAAACGGCATCTAGCGCACAACGTGAGCACACCGCGCTGGCACAGCCGCACCGCCCCGCTTCGCGGGGGAAGAGATCCCAACACCATCCCGACGCCAGGACCGGGGAAACCAGAAACAAAGCCAAGCAAACAAACGGGAAAAAAAAAGAGAGTAAACGCTCACGGAGCGGCCCCACGACGCAGCGTCAAGTTCAACCTTCCGCACGCTCGGCTTTCAGAAGCGCCTCACAAAGCGCATCCCATCCTGCTACGCGGTCCTGCGGCGGGCACGGCACGGCACGGCCCCGCTCGTAGCCCCGGCTGGGAGCCGGGCCGCACCCGGCGGGCGGCAAGGCGGGAGAGAGGCACCCAGCGGGAGACCGCGGGCAGGGATGGGAGCGAGGAGCGGAGCGCCCGTACTCACCCGCGGGCCGCGCCGCCGCGCATCCGCCGCACTTCCTGTGCGCTAGGAAATGAGCGGGCGGAGCGGATCCCGGCCGCTCTTAAAGGGGCCCGGCCCCTCCGCCCGCCTCCGGAGCGCCAGGAGGAACGGGGCGGCCCAGCAGCGGCCACGTGTGGGCTGCCTCAGCCTGCACCGTTGAGGCGAGGGCGGCACGAGGCTCGCTGCTCGCTCTGGGTTGGGGCTGCCCGTCCTGCAGTGCTTGTTCCCGCTGCCTACAGGGCTGCGGAAGTGCGGACCCCACGAGCAGTTGGGCCGCACACGGCAGCCGGCGGCTGCGGCACAGCTGTGTGTGTTTTCCAAGGGCTCCAATTGCGGTGCAGGCTTTGTGGTCAAGGTGCAAGATCTGTAACGAACAGATTCAGTGGGAATCACGTAGCCTAGTGCTTATTTACAGTTCGTAATTGCAGAAGAATGTTGCATTGGATTCTTTTTTCATTTTTTTTTCTGCAGGGCTAAAGGACAGCAGGTTTAGTATGGTGGGCACTTTTCAGACATCTGCACTGAGGTGGTCTGTACTGACCAGAAAATGAGGGCATGCACCATTCATGAAATCATGAGCTGAGATCCGTTCTTTATAACACGTTATGTCAATCTTCATTAAAAAATATATATTTACGTGCACTCCAGTGCAACTAAAGATTTGCAACTAACTCTGTAATGATCTGTGCCTCACTAACACCACGCTGCTGGTTTCCCTGCCATGCCTTAGTGTAACAGCTCTGCATGAGGGCAGCCCCTATCTGTCCCCCCGGGGCAGGGCCTGGGCTGCTCCTGGCAGCACTATGCACATCAGGTTCTCTGCGAGGAAGCACAGAGCAGACCTTTGTCTTCAGGCGAACCAAACCTGCTTCTCGCACGAGCTCTCTTAAGTCTTCTCTCAGGCCCCACCTCACTGCTCCATGCAGCAAAAAATAGGCAGAAATTTTCCGGGCACCTGTATTACTGTACTGAAACTGGAGACTGCTGTAGTTCTGTAGACATAATACTATTTGAGAGGCTAAGAATGGAAATAACTACTGCCGCCAAGCTGATTTCATTAACTAGTACTATGATGCAAGTTTCAAACCAAGCAACAACACTGTATCACCCACTGGCTGGTCCACAGAGCACAGCCAGACTATGCATTGTGCTCAGAGCTCCCCAGGTTGCTGCCCCTGCACTGGGGCTACTTGTTACAGCACGGGCAGTGACCCTCAGGAGCTACACACATAATATTTCATCTTTAAGCACCAGTTTCCTCTATTTTAGAATTCCTTCACTTCCATACAACTTACTGTATTTTTCTTCAATTTAAGGGAAAGAAAGAATTGGTTTCTTATATTCCTATAATAAAAATTTGGGCATTCATAGTCATCTCTACGTATAAAGAGATGATCTAAAGAGGAAAACTGTTTTTGCAGTCGTGTTATGTATAATTTCCTGACCTTTCTATCAAAACGAGCCATTCTAAGATATTCCTTCATGATTCAGAACTATATTCATGCTGACAAATGTTGTAGTTTCTGTTTGGTCTCAGCCTTGCAGGCTTACAGAGAAACGCCTGGTTTGTTCATGAATAAGTAATGCAATCAAACATTAGGAAGTGTTTGTTTTAAGACAATTCATTCCAGCCAGGGGATTTTCCTTAGAGAAGTGTTTGCAGACCTCCCAGTGTCTGAAAGCGATGTTTGTATGGATGACAGCTTTGAATTCTATTAAAATGGGGTTGGATGATTATTTTAGAGACCGAGAGAGAAACTTTAAAAATGTTTTGCTGAAACTTTGGTAGATGGGGTTCCTAAACTGGCACAGCTAGGGAAAAGGAAGTGGCTGGCAACAGCTGATTTGAACAGAAGAATTTTCCAGAACAGCATTAGCTCCAGCCCCTAGTGCATTTTGGGTTTTATTTTTTCTTCTCTTTGTATTTTTTTTTAAGCATACTTGTGGGCTGGAGGGGTGAGGACCTGACTTGGGAACATGGTGCCAAAGTGAAAAAGTAATGCAAATGAGACCACAGGGAAAATAAAAAATAAAAAGCAATCCTTCAACACTAGATGGTTTTGTTCTCTTACACTCTTGAGCTGAAATGAAATCTGTACGTGGAATAAGAAAAATGGCCAGTTATTTTGCCTGAATTTTCAAGGCTTTAATTGACAGACAATAGTCATTAGTTTGCCTTGACACAGAGCTTTTTGTCAAGCACTGCAGCTCAGTGCTGCCGATGGCAAAATTCCAACAATGATCCCACATGAGGCTGCTTTTTTTTATGCTTGCTTTAGTGGTTATACATTATTTATAACTTACTGATCAATGCAATCAGAAGTTTAACCATCTCTGCTTATATATATATATATTTTTCCCCTTAAAAATCTTCATTTTGAGCATTAATTCCAAATTGGATTCTGTAGCCCCTTTGTCACTGGACCTGCCCAAATTCATCCTCCTATGAAGTAAGGGACCGTAGAAGATGTGGCTCATTACAGCATAATTAAGTTATATCCAGACTGAGTATTGCTAACCTCTGCATCAGGTACTGCTATTGATGCTGCATTGTGAGCCTTAACCAAGTCACTGCTATGGATTGGGTTTTTTGCTTTGGGATCAGGGTTGCTGAATTACTTGGTCTCAGAAAGTCCCATTAGAAAATAGGGTTCGTACAGACTTGTCAGGCTATCAGCCAACTTTAAATTCATATATAGTCCTTCCACACATGAAAATAGAGGAAGGTTTCTTAATTCTTATTGGTGAAGTTAATCAACACAATCACAGCTTACCCTGCCTGAAAAAGGTTTCTAATGGGGAAGGGAATTCTTATTGCTTGTTTCTCCTTTGAGTTGTGATGATTTGACAGCTGCATAAATATGTGGAACAACTACGTAAGTACATAGAATAATATATCAGAATCACTGGGATACAATTTCTTAATATAGACAGATATATTCAGTATATATTCATGGAATGGCGCTGAGCTCTGTAATGGTAGAAAATGAATTCCAAACCCGGTACTGTATGAGAAGTGCAGGTTTTTGGTTTGTGCAGCAGCAGAGCAGGGATGAATGGGAATTCCAAGCAGTTGTGCTCATAGCCCAGGCTCTGCTCCTGGCTGCAGCTGAAGGGAGCACGCAATGTGCTGCAGATGTAGCTGATCATTTTCCTGGGCATACAGCCTTATTTTTTTCTGGCAGATGCACGGGTCATATGCCCAGGCTGCCACTGCTCATTTGCAACTTGCAAGGATACTGCATCAGAACTACGTGTAACGGCATGTATGGAGCCTGATAGCACAGAAATTCTGTATTGGTTTATTTCCAAAGATTCCAAGACACCTTCACTATACAACTTCTTTTCAGTGACACCAAGAAAGGCTTTAGATATTCTTCTAAAAAAGAACAGTTTTGTCACATGTGTAGTGGCTACAAAGCAGCTCTGAAGCAAAGCCCAAGCAACTGTATTATGTACCTAGAATGGAAAAGAGATTAGGAGGACTTCGACTAGAAGACATAATACTCAGTATTCCAGAATTGCAGAATAGTAACTCATTGCAAATATTAAGTAATACATTTAAAATCATTCCTATTAAAGTAAAAGTACTTTTAAAATACAGATTTCACTGTCTGAGATGCAAAAAGAAATGTTAGTTCATTCTACCTAGGAGGCAATATCAGTCACATTTAGAATAAAACTGGGTACATGAAAATAAGATTTAAGCCATACATTCTTTGATGTGCACTCCTTCTCTCAGGAGATCACCATGTAAATTTCTGAGGTATTTTTGTTGATTATCTGGTTGGGTTCAGTTTTGCATTTAAGAATCTCACACCCCAAACCTAAGAGAAAAGTCTTAAGTATCAACATTAAATACAGTATTGATATTGCAAAGAGGGAATTGTTTTCAATTCCTTATTCATAGAATGGATAGAATGGCCTGGGTTGAAAACGACCTTAAAGACCATCTGGTTTCAACCCCCCTGCTGTGGGCAGTTGCCAACCACTAGAGCAGGCTGCCCAGAGCCAGATCCAGCCTTGCCTTGAATGCCTCCAGGGACAGAGCATCCACAACCAATCTGGGCGACCTGTTCCAGTGCGTCTGCAATGCTTCTTGTTTTATTCAGAATATCCAGTATATCAGTATTTAATACACTTTACTGAATAATCTACTGTACCCACTGTTCCTGTCTGGCAGATAAAAAAAACAAAAAACAACAAACAATAACAGCAAACACAGCCTTCCATACAAAAGGAAAACAAAAGTCTGGAGAAGTACTGTATGGAGATGATCATCCATGTGGACAAATCAGTAAACAGCTGATACAGAGGAGCTGTTCACGTCTTCGTACAACAGATGAATAAGAGGCAAAGAAACCTCTCATCTGCTCAGTTGTCCGTGCCATGCTGGCTCATTTTTAACAATATCTAACTACTCCAGTCTTTTTTGTTTTTGTTTTGGCAAGCGTTAACTGCAGTCTTGTCTATGACTGCCCACAGAGGTTTTCCTTCCTCTAGGTCCAAGCCTGAGACAATGTATGAAATGTTATGTTTGCTTCTCCTCTTACTGGTACCACTCATTGTTGTATGTATATCTTTAAAATGCTTTTAAATGCAGTATTTGTAAACTATTCCTTCATTATTTTGAATTATCCCCTCAGTCTCACCCGTGATGCATGAGGAAATGCTGCTTAATGCTGGGAGAAAAGCAATGCTATCACGCACATCCTGTTGTAATGTGGATTACAGGTTCAATATGCAAAGTGCAATACTATACCTTTTCCCTCAGGTCCTGTGGTTCATGCTCAAATCTTGTATGATAAGGTCTTCATCATATTTTTGAATCCTTTGATAGCAAAAAAGATAATACGTGCTATTTATATTAGTGCACTGCAAGGTCTAATACTGCAAATTTCATAATTTGAAATGGAGACTCTGTTAAGTAACTGAAAATGATTTATTAAACATGGTCAAATGGCCATATGGTTAAAAAGTTGTTTTTCATAACAACTTACTGCAATCCAATTTGACTGCTTACTTTATCACTGTACGTGTAACAAGATTGATAAATATACGTCAGTATAAATACTAAATATTTATTCAGTTAAAATATTCTCAGTTGTGTTTTGAAAAAAAAATGCCACATCACCTGTTTCTGCTCAGTATTTTATAAATTGCCACAATTCATTTTAACAAGTAACCCTGAAAGAACAACACCAGGTGAGATTTCCAACTGTAATTTTTTTATTTTTATTTATTTATTTTGCTTATTTTAATAAAATCTCTGTAATCAACATAAACTTGATACATTTCTATTTGCTATGTCTGGGCCAGGCTACTGTTGAGAAAGCCTCCCTGCAAAGAAAAAACAGTTAAGTGGTTGAATGGTTTCCTGTCTCAAGGCTAGAATCTCTCTCTCAATTATTTATACCCTACAGCAGAAAGAATCATTTCTTGTCTCCTACTGTCACATCAATCACTGACATTCCTAGGCAAAATAAACCAACATCTTGGCAAACAGCGAACTCTGCTTGCATCTTGCTGGTGATTTCTTGAAACTGCATACAAATTAAAAAAAAAAAGTGTATATATTTTTTTCATATCTCTGTATATAAATATATACAGATATACACACACTTGCACACACTATGTGTGATGTTTATCTATAACATTTACATATGTATAACTCCTCGGCAGCTGAACCCAGACTGGATCTGGTTCATATCTCTGAAGCTCACATCTCTGATGCAGAAGGCTTATTTTAGCATTTCTAAACCTCCTTTACGTTGATGGTAACTTGTTAAAATAAAAAACCCAAATGTTTCTGGCTAGTGGCAATTGCCCTTTTAGACAGTGTCACAGAAACAGACAGATGAGCTGTGGGAACCCACCACCAGGAGTGCCAAGCGCTTCCTATAGCTGTACCTTTCTGTGGGAGGAGATATTGGCTGCAACCCCACTGAAGTTAGGATAATTTTCTATTTTACTAATAACATCACAGCTCTGAACGTATATGAGCACCAGCACTGCTCACCAACAACTCTATGTGCACTAGGTACTAACCCTATCTCACCATCACAAAGTACCTGTAATTAACTTCCTTGTTCACCAGGACCTCCGTACCATCTCCAAACTGTGGTTTACTTCACAGAGCAATCCAAAGGAAGCAACATTGTCAGCTGAAACTTAAACCGAAAAGTAAACCATGTTTAATATGTTCCAACAACCACTGTATTTTCAGTCCCTAAGATAAGGTCACTTCTTATTGGAAGAAAGAGTGTCAGATTACTTTTGTTACTCTGTGTGCTTTGAAAATGTACTCATTCTTCCCTGCCAGCCCTGAGCCAGTAACGTCTTCTGCCGTGGCTCTGTGTCTGGCTGCCAGGACTTATGCCCTATGCCCTATTCCCAGACAGCAGCTTGTCAGCTCGTGCTTAGAGTCAGGGAACCCAGCCTGCAAAGCATGAGTTAAAGAGGGGCTCCCTCTCTTCTCACCATCTCAGATTCTTTTGTCCCTGCAATCTTCAGCATAAGGAAGCCTGCCTTGTGGGCAAGTTCTTGTTCCTCCCCAAATAAGGGAATACTGTGGTGATTGCAGAGGAAAAAGGGGAGAGACCAGGCGTAAGTGTTCGCTGCAGTCATCTGTCGACCCCTTGTCCAACAGGTGTAGTACCAGAGTGGTAGATAGTAATTCCACCACTACTTATGGCACCAATGTTGTGAAAGATTTTAAATCACGTCCCTGCAGTGTTCAATAATAAGTCATTTTGCACACACAATTCTGAAATTAGGGCTCTAGATATGATTATTTACATTTTCTACTGTCCTGCACTTACAGATTTTGGAATATGTGAAAACTCTGTGCCAGTCCAAAGGATGTGTTTTCCAGCAGGGCAGCTCTATTTTTCTTTTTGGGAGATGCCAACACATTTCTGAAGATAAGAAATAATCATATGTTAATAACAATCTCTTGCAGAGAGGATGGAAAATGACACATTTTTTTCCCCCGCACACATCTCTAACTTTATGCTTTATTTGTGTGTCACCTTGGAAAAACAAGATGAAATTTACAGACAGTGCTATGCTACAGTGAGTTTACACTGAGACTTCTGCAGATGTGTGGCCAACTGGACCTGCCTCTGCACTGCAGCCTGCACAGCAGCAGTGACTGCTGCTACCTTCATGCCCTACCCGCATCGGGAAGCACTGCAGCTATGTGCAGGCATACTCAGTGACTTCAACCATGAAAACAGTGGCTCATTCCACTATAACATGAAATAAGCATCTCATTATACTTCTTGGCACGTGACATACAACCACATGACTCTTGAATTGTACCGGCCATTTTCAATTGGCCCGTAGTGCAAACATAGATGAGGTGAAGTTGAATTATAACAAAACGTACCTCGCTAGTGCTAAGTGTGGAGCTACTGATTTCAGATGAGCTTAAGGGGAAGTGTACATGTCTCTGGCCAGCTAGGCAAAATGACTGTACTTCAGAACATTATCAGCAAAACAAACTTACATAGCAGCTTGAAAGAATATATTTCTAGCAAGAAATTTGTTGTTTTAGGATCCCTCACAACTCCTTACAAAACAAAGTAAAATCAAAATATACACTACAAGAAGGAATTTTTAATCTCAAAATGCATTAAGAATATATAAATATATCTATCATAACTGGAAGACACAGGTTACTGTCCTACAGGATTAGAAATGAGAAACAAATACAAAACATAGCTTACATGAACAGCTCATCTTTACTGAACTAAGGTGGTAAGTACTGAAAAATATTTAATTGACTGTCACTTCTGGGTATTCTACGTATGTTAGAGATATATCTGTGCTTACCTGCCTTCTAGGGTGCACTGTCTATTTGTGAATACTTCTCCTTAGGTAGACAAGTTACAACATTGTGCTAGGGGTGAGTAAATCTATGCTATTGTTACTTTGCTCATATTTTCATAGTACCTTCTGTATTTTTGCTAGCAGATCATTGGAATATTAAAATATAGACCAGCAAGTAATTATGAATAATTTATTTAGGAATTATCCCACTATCTTCAGGGGAGTACTTAGTTATATGAAGTCAGACGCAGCAGAATTGAACAGCTGAACACTTCGGTTTTCTAATTAATATTTTAAATACTTTTATACAACTTTGGAGTGCAGTAGTGTTCTTTTTATCAGAATGATAGCTTAAACAGTAAAAGTCAATTCATTAATCTCTGAGGAGGCCATGAGGATGCTCAGAGGTCTGGAGCAGCTATCCT
This sequence comes from Cyrtonyx montezumae, assembly GCF_038088225.1. NCBI lineage: Eukaryota > Metazoa > Chordata > Aves > Galliformes > Odontophoridae > Cyrtonyx > Cyrtonyx montezumae. The sequence continues at coordinate 20,283,124 of NW_027072045.1, read as the reverse complement.
ATGGAGAAAGGCTGAGGGAGATGGGCTTGTCCAGCCTGAAGGTGGCTCCGGGGAGACCTCATTGCAGCCTTCCAGTGCTTGAAGGGAGCTTATAAACAGGAGAGGGACCAACTTCTTTTACGGGCAGATTCTGACAGGACAAGGGGGAATGGTTTTAAACTAAAAGAGAGGAGACTGAAATTAGGTATTCGAAGGAAATGCTTTACTCAGAGGGCTCCATCCCTGAAGGTGTTCAGGACCAGGTTGGATAGGGCCTGGGGCACTTGGTCTGGTGGGAGGTGTTCCTACCCATGGCATGCAGGCTGGGAACAGAGGATCTTCTAGACCTGCTCCATCTCACACCGTTTTGTGGTTCTGTCATCCCAGACAATCAGTGCCTTGTTTATGTGGTTTGCTGCCTATTGATAGCCAGGAGGTGATGCTGCTAACATTCATATTTGTATCTATTTTATTATAAACTGTAGGTATAGCTGCAGTAAGAGATGCAGGGCTTTCAGATGGACTGAATTTAGAAGCAGTATTTCAAAATTATTTGCGACTTTTTTTTTTCATACAGTTGAAATACCCTTTTTGAAATATGTTGCAAGGCTGAATATAAAGTCCAACTAGTTCATTTTTGCTATACATTTTTTAGAACAACTTAAAAAAGGACCATTTTAGTGGACTGTGGAGATAAGTACACATTTTGCTTGACAAACTGTAGATAAAACTAAATGACAGCATAACTATGTACCTCGTGTTCATGGGACAGGTTTTTTAGGTTCTGTTAAATACCAAACAGGCTCAGGTCTGCAGATTAAGATCTGCAACATCAGTACATTTATCTGAGTAGTGTGGAAAAGTTTGTAGACTTGAACATTAAAACAGTTTCCTTGTGCTAACTGAAAGGGCACATGAAATTCAGCCTTTTCCCCACCTGCCCCAACTCAAAGCACAGGCCAGGTAAGCCACGTAAGCACTGCTGGTATTTAGAAAAAGCTGGCAGAATTTTTTCAAAATATTCCCTCCAACCTGTACTCTAGATGAGTCATTTGTTCCCCTTGAGTTCATATTGCTCAGGGCAGCCAAGTACCTAAGTATTTCTGGCACTGATGGAAATATCATCTGCATATCACATTTTCTCCCACGTGGGAAGTATATTTTCTTGTTTAATCAGGAACTGAAACAAATTCCTCACCTTTCTGTCTTGCAGAAATATAGCATAAATAGGAAATACTTCAAGAGAACCATTTGCAAAACTAGTGTGCTTAGATAAGACATAAGAAGCTATCAAGTTATTTCATATTACAAGTACTTAAAAGTAGTAATCTATTTCTTAACAATATCTAAGTCAAGATTATTTGAATGGGAGAATACTTGTTCAGAATTACTTAGTAAGCTGCACTTCGTATTGGTAATTATGTCTCACGGTAACTACTAACTGTATACTTTACGTATACAATCTATACCTCTTTTTAGTGCATTTTCACACAGGAATTAATGATTGACACAGCGGTGTCTCACGCAGTTCAAAAATAGACAGTACTTTCTGTATCCACTGTTATTTCATTATCTCACTCACCTATTGCAGAGCAATGTAGCTTCACATCTCCCAACTGAATACCATTGCTGGAGATAGCTGATAAATACAAGTTCTTAATTAAGGAAGAATTAAAAAACCCACCACCACCACCTACAAAAACCACTCTTACTGCCTTAGTTGCTTTGGCTAATAAAGAATTCCCATTTACAGACACAAATAATGTGAAAAGGACTGGACAAAACCAAAACTTAACACAAATGCAATTTCTTCTTTTTTTTTTTCCTTCTCCCCCACAGATCTCTCATAAAAAAGCAAAGCCCATATAATGGGCTTAATGTTCAGTGCCATTTATATTAAAACTATTTGTTCTGACCATCTTCTGAGTTGTGCTGTGCCAGTGAAAATCACCATTATACACAGGGGGTTCAGTTAGGGGATACATATAAGCTATATCTCTTTGCATTACACAGCCCACTAACTGGTAGTACAAAGAGAAAGTCACTCTGCTTAGTGTTTGTTCAAAGCCAGGACAGAATAGAATACAATATCTAAAAGTGAAGTTGTTCGAATTCTAGCACAGTACTTTAAATAATAATTTTTGTAAAATAAAAATCTGTGTTAGGGTTTTGGCAGTCTGACTCTTGTTTCTGAAATCACAGACTTTAATGGAAACAAAGTTTGTACACAAAACAACATCTGAAAACAGCTAAATTGGAGCAAGCTTTGGTAGAATTGGATTATTTGGAATAATCATCACAATGTTAACAGCAAGTCACCCGGGATTTACACCCCAACATTTGTAGCAAAACAAAAGTTATCATTAACCATATTAGATTACAAATAAAGACAAAAATAGTGCTGATCATTTACTCTTTCACATAGAACACATGACCCATAGTCAGACCACTCTCCTAAATATCAAGTCAGTGTAGGCACACATTTTTATATTTCACCTTAACAAATTCATATGACATTTTCTTGGTATGGGTTCATCAACAGCAGAGTAATAGACCACTTTTACTGTGCAAGTGTTGCTTACTCATAACTTTGAGATAATTGGTTTATTTGGAGCTGTGTCATGGCAGTGTTCTGTGCATGGCAGTGTATCCAATTCTGAGCTGAGAGGAGGACGCCGACCCACCGAACATGACTGCAAACAAAATCTCTTTACTTTAATTCAGACTAAAAATTCCTATACAGTCCAAACTGAACTCATAAAAGGAATTGTGATTGTACAAGGTCATACGTTTTAACTTTAGTAAGATGTATATGATGGAAAATAAATCGTGTCAGATAAACACTCTTGATTGCCATCGGTCTATACAGCATATCTTCTATTAAATTTATCTCCATTGTGCTAAAGGTAAGAGCAATTAAGACTAATAAAACAAACTCTCTTCTCATTAAGACAAGACAATACATTTTACAAGACTTCAAATATTGAATCTCAAGTGCTCTATTGAGTTACCTAATGTTTGCTTCTAAACCAAGATACAGGCTTCATTAGTGCCAACATCATTGTAACCCTTCTCTTCTGATAGCAAGATCAGTAGCTCGGGAGCATATTTTCCCCCCTCCTTTCCATGTATTTGTGCTTCCTACTTAAATCAAGTGGTCATATGCAAACAGCCACCATAAAAGTAGCAGTTCAAGTACATTTTCCCATCCAGTAAGATTGTAATATAGGATGGTTAACCTAAAAAACTCTGAAATGAAGTGCAGAGCCACTTGCACTAAGAAGTTGGCAAATGGAACCATATGCAAAGTGGCAATCTAAAAAGAAGTACCGGAACTACAACTCTTATCTAGCTTGATATGCTTTCTGAAAGGGGAAATCACCAATTATAGCTTTCCGCATGAATAACACACTTTAAAAACTATCAATGAAAGTTTGCCAATCTAAAGGTTGTTGACTGTACAAAGAACGAGCCAATGGACTTTCCATTCTTTGCATGTTTGTTCCCCTCATGAGTCCATTACCTTTCACAAAGAAAATTTTAGCTATCAAACTTGTCCACAAATTTTGCCGCTGAGTGTGAAACCATCCAGTTAGCATATACACTATCATTTGCATATCTTGAAAACACAGAGTTAGTGCCATCGAATCTTGTGAGTGGAACGGGACTCTCCTCAGGCCAGTTCGGGTATGACATGCCTAAAAATGAAAACAGATAATTTTTTCTGCACTGAAGAACCATAACTTCATGTGCAGACAGTAAGGCCCTTGGCAAAACTCCCTTCAATATTTTAAGCCAGTCCACTGGATTTTGTCCCAAATCAATTCATATAAATGACGTTTCAAAATCCCTGAAGCATAAATTCAGATGTAGGCAAAATCCAGAAAAAAATAAAGTGCTTTCTTGATTAAAAAAAAAAAAAAAGGTGCATATGCACACGTGCATAGTAAAAGCTAATAATTTTTCTTCTGATAAGATTCCAACATTTCCATAAATTTCTTTTTTAGTGATCTTGTGGCAATATATTGCTTTGTCAGAGGAAGGTCTTGCTGTACAGGAAGTGCTCCAAGAATTAATAAACCTATTTGGGACAGGATCCAAGTTCATTCCAATGACAGAATATTTCCACTTACTTAATAGTTACCTTTCCTTTGGCTTGAATGAGATTTTGGAGATACTCTCATACCCTCAGCAAGGACCCCCCCTGCTTAATTTTAGAAAATCCCAGGAGCACAACTTTGCAAAGTTCAACAGAGTCCTGAGCACTCTTCTTGATTCAGCGTTTAAGCATGTATTTCAAGAATGTCATTGTTTGCATCGAGTCCAGTAATGAATCTCAGGTGAGGCACAAGGGATCACCACACTGGAAACAGAGTGCTTAGCACTCTGCTTACTTACAAGTACTTACAAGCACAAGTGCTTAGCTTAGTGCTTAGCTGTGCAAGGAGACACCTACACCAGGGTCGACATTTTCAAAAACAGAAATCTGTTGCTTATCATGCATTCAGCATCTGCCATCAACCTCAGTGGCAGATTTGTCTGCTAGTGCATTCTTTTTACAATCTGTCCACTGAATGTTCCAGAAAGAACATGAGCTGGGGGAAACCTATTTAAGAAAATTATATCTAAGATGTACATTAACAATAGGCCCAAAGCCAGGTATATACGGTAACTTTTAAGCTCAAAGATCCAACTTAGCAGAAGTCATACCGCCTGAAGAATGATTTAAAAAAAAAACTATACTGTGAGTATATGTCTGAAGACATGTAGAATATTTAATCAGGAGACAAAATGTAGGAGTTTTGGCAAGAACCATTTTTACTGTCCATCTCACCATCACAATATGAAAGCATATGTTCTTTTTAAAAACACTCGCTACATCTTTCAGCCAGAATTTAGTACCAACATTTTCATAATAAATCAAAGGACGTGAAAACAGCTGAGTACTTTCAAAATGCCCATTGTCGATTCACTTTTCAAAGGACTTTATGTGTTGATTTAGTCTGCATATAATACTTAGATACAGTATTTTTACCTTCTGCATTTAGTATTCTGACTTCTTTTTATGACACACTAAATAGACACTTCAGCTTACGGATCCAGAGTGCATTAACAACAGCTGAAATTTGGAGATCCATCTCGATAAAGTAAAGACATTGCAGATGGGTTCTATCATTTAGCTGCGACAAAATGTGATATAAAGAAAAAAAAGTCTATTGCTTAAATTAGAGGTGCAGAATCTAACATACTTAAAATGTTCTTAGCTCCCCGCCAAACAGGATAGTTGAATTAGATACTCATTAGCATTTTATATTTCCCCTGAGAATACTTCCCTGATCTTTTTTCTTCTGTTGTATGATATCTAGTCATTTTACTTATTTTCACATCCTTTTAAAAATGTTCATTTGAAACACAGCTGCAAAATGACTAAAGGATGATCCTGATGCAAACTTTGACATTTACCAAAAGAAAAAACAAAAACAAAAACAAAAAAGCCCAAAAGAAGCTTCCAAGCAAATTTTGATTCGTTCAGACAAGAAACACTGTAATGGGGTTACAGAGTCTGAGAACAGTGCAGAAGAGAATTTTTTTTTTTTTTGTGTTGCTAGAATCTAGTAAATGCATGTGAAATTCTACCATAGAGTTTGTTTTCAATCCATGTGGAAGGAAGGGTTCGAGGGAGGGGAGCATTATTACAGTCCACGAGAGGTGTCTCCTCTTCTGAGAGCCCATCATCATAAAGTAAGGAATCAGAAGGGGTGGAAGCCGCAAGATCTAAGTAGTCCTAAGAAATGAATGCATAAGAAGCTAGGTTAAAGTAAATGGCAGTGTTACCACTTGTGCGTAAAGGCTACATAATACTTCTAAGCACCAGGCTAGGCTCTCTTTTTCTGCAAGTATGGCACCTTTGAATACTTCCCTTGCTTAATTCTGCACATAGATAATAAAACCAATAAGCTTATGGGCTGCCAACTCGTTTGACCGACAGGTTCTGTTATTATATATGTGTGTTTCCTATACATATATATACTTGAAAGAGAGGTGCTCAGGTGTTCTCATCATTTTACAAAAGCTATTACATAATTGCACAGAATATTAGAGCTGTTTAATATTGCCAAATAAAGCTTTTGCTGTTCAATAACTAAATACTTAGATTAACTGGATAACCTCACAGGTTTACACTTATGCTGCTGAATATACAACAAATAATTTTTTCCTTTCAAAAAATTCTTTTCCTTTGAAAACTTACTGACTATTTACTTAAAAGATAAAACTATCCAAATTCATAAATTATTATTTTTTTAATCTCTTCATTCACAAGTGCAAGAGAAAAATGACTAATTTTTTTTCTAGATCTGTTTTAGATTGGCTTTGGTTTTAATTATGCTGAACATGGCAGGAAATTTGCCAGCCTCTGTAGTCCAGCCTTGTCATTGGACAAGGAGATCATAAAGTTGAAGTTACCAAAGCTATTCTACAAGGTACTACTGCTTTCAAAAATCTGGATGCATTTGACAAAGTAGGTATTCAGCTGCTCTAAAACTTGCTGAAGAGCAATTATTAGTATTAAGAGAAAAGCAGATCTTTAATTCTGATCAGAAAAAGTTTCAAAACCTCGTGGTTGCTCACACTTACCCTACTCTTCACCATCATTTTCTCTAGTTCCTTGCTGATCTCAGCAAATGTTGGTCTTTTATCTGGTTCTTGCTTCCAGCAGCGCAACATCAGGTTGTACCTGTGATCCCCCACAAAATGGAAAAAAATATTTGTAACTGGGTCCAGATTCCATTCAAATAATCTAAATATAGCTCTGACACAAAAGCCATTCAATGTACAACAATCTTTGTCACGTTTTCTTATTAAATGTTCCCTTGAATTAACAGCTGACATTGCAAGATTGGGCTTCTATTTTCATGAATGTTTATGAATTTAAATGATGGTGACTGAGGATTCTTTTATTATCTCCACCTTCTCAGAGGACTGCCTCACATGTAGGCAGCGTGGCAGACTTCAAACTAATTTTGCTTACATATGACTTGGAAGAATTTTGTACATCATGGTTGTGTGCCTCAAAACATGGATAAGAGCTTTTATGCCAAAAAGCTGAACTTCACTGCTGATACCCAGCCATGGAAAGGAAGAGGCTAGTTTAGCTGTACATGGAGAGCCGAAATTGTCCTCACAGAAACAACTCCCCCAAAATGTCCATCTTCTTCACTTGGTTAAATGATGAAATTTTTCTACAAACTTTGCTTCAAGTGAAGACTTCAGGATATACCATACCTAAGACTATTTGTACAAATTTATTATTTTGATTGCTTCTATTATTATTATTTTGTTTCTATTATTATTATTTTGTTATCTATTTTTATTCTAGGCTTCAGAAGTGAAGCTCTCCAACCCAGTGTGCCATTCCTGTTTTCAAGGCTAAGCAATCTAGTCAGAAAACTGTTCTAATTCAGGAAATAATTGACTACATGAACTATATCAAGCTTTTGAAGAGCACCATGTTTTTTCCCCTCATTCCTGATATTTCTCTTACATGACTCTTACTTGGATAAGGTGGAGAATGCAATTTAAGAAAATGATCCCTGAAAGGGTTCTAAAAGATTGTAAAAAAAAAAAAAAAAAAATCTGAGTAAATCCAAAATATCTAAAACTAGTCAGAAAAACATGATGTGGCTTGAATAGAAAAAAGATCTCAGACATGGTTAGCTTGCCTAACCTAAGAAACATCAACACTGTAATATATATTGGACTCATATTATACTCATTCCCTGCTGAGATGGGACAAATAAACAAAAAATACCTGTTGGAGGAGGTTTGCAAGTAAAACTTGTGAAGTTCTACCCTGCCTATAACTTAGAAACTCTTAAATTTTTTTTCACCATGTAAAGTAAACAAACAAAAATGATAATTGGATACTGTATTTTCTTAGCCCAGATGTGACCAAAGCATTCTTCATATTAAAAATCAGTCAAGGGAAACACCATGGTGATTATAATTTTCTAAAAAATTATTTTTGTTGTTAATTTTCTAAAAAAAAACAAAACAAAAAAAACACCTAAGCATGACCAGATTTGCAGGCCAAACATAAAATCATGTCTCATTTCCAAATGCTGTGGAAGAATCTGGAGGAGGAGGTATTTCACACAGTGTTCTAATAAATAAACCAATACAACACAAATTGTCTCCAAACAGAAAAGGAATTGCACTGGGCTAATCAAGTCACAGAAAACATATGTCTTCTAGGGTAAAGACTCCTGGGTATCTTTTCTCCTGTGTAATGTCAGGACAAGTAGACAATTAATAACAACTGTGGATAGAACAGTAATACATTTTAGCAAATAACATGGAAAAAAAAAAAAACGTTTTCTTCACTGTTTCAGTTACTGCTGAATATTCAAATCGTTTGGCTGAGAATACCCAAATTGTTTTCACTGATTGGCAAAATGTCTTACTCAGTAGACCACAAATATTTTGGATGTAGCTGCAAGCATTCAGTTGGTAATGTTTTTCCTGTGTTCTAATGTTCATTAATTTCATTACATTCTTTGGAGTAGTATTTATTTTGACTCTACTTCTGAGATACACAGAAAAATATTTCTGTGGTATTTATTCAAACTTTTAATTTTTTTTATTAAACTCGAGATACGTTTTATGAAACTAATCAAATCAAGAATTACTTACATTTCTTCACTGCAGTTTTCTGGTCTCTCCATTCTATAACCTGTTTTTAGGAGGTTAAAGAGTCTTTCAGGAGCAATACCTGGGTAGGGGTTGCCTCCCAAAGTTACAATCTCCCAGAGCAGAACTCCAAACGACCACCTGAAAAAGAAACAAATGAGCAGTAATTCAGTATCAAGATCCTGGTTTGGCTCTCACCGGATAAATCCCTTCCAAGTTTTTTGAGAACCCAACCAAATTCAAGATATCGCTGAACCAGTGGGTCCATACAGATGCATATAGGGACACATCAATTCACAAACACCATTCATTACAACGATTAGGAACCAAGATAGCAGAGATAAAGGCTTTCCCTCCTTTATCCATTGGCAATAGCTAACAATATCCCAGGAAGGTCCATCGTCCGTAGACAGCAGAAAGAGCACTTGGTGCTCCAGCATAAAGGCTGCTTCTTGCTCTGTGTGGTGCTTCTGGAGGTGCCTCTGTTTTCCACTGGCTATGTCCAAATTAGCACTTGTAGTCTCCACCAGACATAACTGTCTAAATTTACTGAAGCTGGCTTATCCATTTACCAAGGGACTGTTTTGCCAACTTAAACATGAGGTTGCATTTCTTTGTATGCACAGTGTGTTTATTTCAGTTATGAGCTGCACCTTTGATGTCAGCTGCTCTGTGACATCATGAAAGCAAAAGAAGATCACAGAAATATATAAAAATAGAATTTAACAGAAAACAGAAGAAGCTGTTTATTGAAATGAATGGAAGCAATGGTAAATTTCTTAACCTGTTTTACTGATGAACTCAAAGGCAAAAAAGATATTTTTTTAGTGAGTTGAGAATATTTAGATTAAATTAGTCCATCTTGAAGGACAAGGAAAGAGAAAAAAGGCAAAAATAGTTTTTCTTCCTTTACTGGAAGTTTATTCCAGACACACAATAAAAGCTACATATTGCTGGAATCTGCTTTGCCAAGAGAACTTGCCAAAATTTGGATGTTCAAAATGAAGGAATCCAGCCAATAGTGTCTCCTCTTAAAGAGGATACTCAATGGGATGTACCTGGAAACAAAATTGCATACAATTTATGACAAATATTAGCTTTTGACCTCTCATTGTTAGGTAATTTTTGTGATAGCTCCACTTTTGAGAAGATTTTATGAAGGGTTACGTACCTAATTCCAAACCTAAGGAAAATGCAGCAACACAACTCACCTCTTTCTAACTACTGTCCAGCTATTTTCCTCTGACATGTTAAACAGTGACCCAAAAGTATAGTAATAATATCTTCAAAATGAGCAAAGAAGCCAAATGATTGGTTTTACACAGTCCTAACTGGTGTGCAGTAGCTTTTCTCCCTGATGCCATTGATTGAATTAATTTTTAATCGCTCTGCACATTCTTGAAAGCTAATGAATATTCATAATATTTTGACATGCTTTATTAATATATTGCCTCACGCCCTCTTTAAAGTCAATTTTGCTCTGCCTTCAGGTTGTAATACTGCACATTATTAATTCAAATAAACTCGGTAGTGCGGCAGATTTTATTTTTCAAGTCCTCCTCTTCTGCTTAGGAGAATTTCTTTAGTGTGTGGAACGAGGGATCAGAAGAGCAATTTCTTCATTAACACAAGTTGTTTAGTAAATGAAATTACTAGAATAAAACATAATATAATTCTGAAATGTTATACGAACTAAGTAGTGTAGGAAGAGAAATGGGAGATTTAAATCTCATTACACTTTCTACTGATGAATAAAAAAAACTATTGGAAAAGAAAGAACTAATGTGAAAAGGCAGGCAGCAAACTAGCTCTCCACTGATGTCACTGACCTCTGAATCAAAAAGGGATTTTGTGAATGCTGGCAAGTGGTACTGTTATTAAGTACAACTAACCACTAACTACACAGAAAGGCTTCAGAAGGAAGAAATAGAAAACAGAAGTATAAAGAACATGAGAAAAAAATAGCACAGTGGAATAACTGTTGACTATATTAATATATGTACACCTAAAACATAATTGCATCATCACAATAAGGAATATTTTAAAGTAATATTTCCATAGAGCGTGATCCTCTAGCACTAAAAGTAGCCCACAGTAAGGGGGCTGGAAAAGTGAGATCTTACAGGTCCCTTGTAACTCAATCCTTTTGTGGTTCTGTACCGAGTGGATCTATCAGCTGCTGAGTCCACAAAGAAGCAGTTACATGGCAACATGAACTGTTCTGCCACTTAACCTGTTTTGTAGAGTATAACGTTAATTTATGTATATAAATATATATGCTAAGATTTTTTGTTTGTTTGTTTAAAATTTTCTTGGAAAACTCAGTGTAGAGAAACAGGTTAGCACAACAGGTAATATGAGAAGGAAAAGAAAAAAATCAAGAAAAACCCTTAGACAGGCCTAATTAAAAGCAACATTCTCCCAAGGGTTGCACTTACTTTTTTCTAAATCTAAACAAAAAATAAAATATTAATACTTAGCAAATTCATTTTGTAGGGAAATTTCAAGACAAGCAAAGTATTTTATTTCACTGAAACTGTTTTGACCTGCAGAGAAATGAGTAAAAGGCAAATTAAAAAGCAAATATTGAAGGGCTCCTATTTGCAGATACTGCTTTTTTTCTAAGTGTTTTCCTCCACAGTGAAATGTCATTGAGATCAGTACGTTTTATCCCATGTGAGTTCAACAAAAATAGTTCATTAGTCAGACTGTCTTTCAAGAGGTTTTTGGAAGATATCCAAAATGTTACCTTGCAGAAAATCAGGTGCAACTACTGCTGCTTTTGCAGTCCCTAGGAGATTATTCTTCTAAATAAGTAACACTTTGTTTTGCAGTGTCTGCCTGCAGTCTGGTCACAACCACTAGTCATCCCAGGGAGAAAGGAATATGAAAGGATGTGATTCTAAGTTAAATGTGTACAAACATGCCTCTGTTAGTCTCCTTCCTCATCAGACAATGAGAACAACCTAGCTGTACTAGTTCTGCAACCTTGTCATCAGCGGTGAGGAAGGAGCACATCTTCAGGTATTTGACTTCCCTAATCATGCAAATAAGCTTGCACTGGAACCAAACTGCTCTCCTTAAGTGTAAGCTGGCTGTCATTAAAATTAATTGTAATTACATCACTCATTTGAATAGGGATGAAGTCAGACACAACATCACTCCCTATCTACCCTGTCCTGTATTTGCCAGCAGGTGTTAAAGGCAAGCAATGAATGAGAACCAGGCATAGTGGGTTGAACTGTTGTCATCGACAAGCAAAATTAGTGATTTTGTCCAGATCTTCAAAGGCAATCGTTTCACATGCACAGGTGCAATCCCTGTTGAAATTGACAGGAATTATGTATCTAAATCACTTCAATATTTTTTCCTCAGATTTAATTAAATGGGAAAAATAAAAAACAAAACATGTATCAGTGACAGCAAATGGGACCATCCAGGCTGTGTTTATGTCTCTGTTCAAGTGTTAAGAAGTTTGTCTACTATGTGCATTATTGTCACTTCCTCCTGTCTCCTTAAAAAAAATGCATAAACCATAAAGAATGATAGAATTTAAACTTACACATCACTTTGTGTTGTATAGATATGATCAAATAGGGATTCTATGGCCATCCATTTAACAGGTATCCGACCCTAAAAAAAAAAAAAATAATAAAAAATATATATGTGTGTGTGTATTACTGGTCAAAGAATCATGCTTTTAAGTGGAATACCAACCTATTAACTACTTCTTTTTTCAAAACTGTAACATACTCCATTCATGCTCTAATAATTTTCCAAGGGACTGAACCATTTAGCATTGCATAAGAAAAAGTGAAGACAACTGTAAGAATTTTGTACGATCACTGAATTTTGTTCTTCACAGAAGGTGACAGATGATGTTAGCTTTGCAGTGATGAGTGCCTCTCAAGAGAAATATCCATTCACTACTTGAACATCCCAAGAAATAAACTGCATTTATGTAAATGAATAATTTGCAAAATACCAAACAACCAGTACATAGAATATATGCCTCAGAATAGCAAACTGCCTGTGGCAAAGCCCTCTTTATGTATGATCACATCTTCAAAAGGTCATTTTCTTTACAATTTGTTTTGACTTAATGAAGCATTTGCACAAACAGCACAGGAAACTGTTAAAAACAAAAAACAAAAACACATGACAGGAAAAGCTAAATATAAGAATTGCAGCATTTATAGAAGTATTTTCATAAAATGATACAATTTTCACATGCAAAAATTTCTGTGGCAGCTCTTCCATATTGAGTCATAGAGGGAACCGAACCAAGAGCTCTGATCTCATAAACAGTCAATAGAAAGCAGGATTAGCAAATCTCACATCACATTCTGGCCGTGGTGTGACATGTAAATGCTGTTCTGCTGTTGCAATGACAGCATGCAGACATGCAGAAAGCAGGATTTGGCTTGCTGTATTTGACTATATATGTATATTTAAAGAATAAACAGATGGCAAGTTTTAATGAATCATCTTCATCTCTAAACTATTATCCTCAAGTTTGTTTGTTTGTTTTTTCTGGGTTTTTTTTTTTTTGTTTGTTTGTTTGTTTTGAGAAATAGAGATGTGATTCAACAAGAAGACATCATCATCTTTCCAACAAATTTCCTTTCCAAAGTCTGACAGGGAAGTTTCATCAAATTCAATTTCTAAAATCCTACAAGAGGGAATAGTGCAGTGATATGATTAAATAATACAATGATGTGGTAGATGCCCTATTGCTGGAGGTATTCAAGGTCACGTTGGACTCTGAGCACCTGGACTGATCTGTAAGTGTTCCTGTTTATTGGAATGGAGTAGGACTAAACGGCCTTAAGGGTCCCTTCCAATTCAAACTCAAATTCTATACACTGTGCTATATGGTAAGCTGAATGTTGCTGCGTGCACTGCAAGACAGCACTGTATCTAGACACCTGATCACAATTTACAACAGCAGGCAAAAGAAAGTTGCTTTAAATAATCTTTGACAGGAAGTATTAGCAGATTCCATAGTCTGTTGTCTACCATGCTGATTGAGATTTAGTATCTTTCACAGACGTGTAAAAATTTGTAGGATGGTTTTTCCTTCAAGTCATCCATATAGATGTAATAATTCCCCAAAATAAGACTTGGTAGAAATTGAATGTAGTTTTTAAACCCTGCTTTGGTTTGAGTTGGTTTTTTTGATTCCTCTCCCCACGAAGAGGGAGAACAGTGTTGTATTTGTTCATTTCTTCTTTTCAAACAGTGTGCTGAGGAATTGGATACATGAGAAGGCCCACCTCATTTAAAAATAGGCTGTGGTCTACCTGTAAATAGGTCAATGAGTACATCTCCTGCAATGAAAACATGTGGCATTGTTTTATATCTGCTAACACATATTACTTTTTAAGCATCCTCCCTGTGTAAAATCTCTAGCTTTAGGAAAAAAAAAAAAAAGATTTATTACAGAGCATTTGGCAGGAAAGAAAAAAAACAGAAAAGAGAACAACCACAAAACCCAGCAGATTTCATCCTAATATTTATGTATTGGCTTGCAACTTTTCACAGGATGACAGAACTCAGGGGTTGGCAGGGACCTCTGGTGGTCATCTAGTCCAATCCCTATGCCCAGAGAAGGGTGTGCTATACCAGGATTCTGGAGAACATTCACAGTTTGGTTTTGAGACATTGATTATTGTCAGACTTAAAAAGGTGCTTTTTGTTGTTGCTGTTTGTTAATTTAAAAGGAATTTCTGTTGTTTAAACTTGTGTCTGTTGCCTGTTGTCTTTGTCAGTGGTAACCTCTGAGAGCATGGCTCTGTCTTGTTTACTGCCTGCCATCAGTATTTGTACACGTCAGAAAGATCCTGCTAAGCCCTCTTTTCTCCAGGCTGAACAGTTCCTGATCTGTCAGCATTTCTTGGCATGTCAGATCAAGGCCTTAAATATCATAAAGGCCCTTCTGTTTACTGCAACTAACTTTTACAGATGAGAAATCAATTCTCTTAGTTGGCGAGTGAGGAAGTTATAAAACATAGGCTTATTTACAAACAAGAAATGGATGGGGTAATAGTGACTAGAACACGGAACACTTTTAAAATTTTACATATATTACTGTCCCACTAGTTAAGCTAATCATCTTGCCCCATCTTCAGTTTTATATCTTCTAAAGAAAATTATTCAGTTAATTATTGTCATTATTCATAAAAAATTCCAAGTCTTTATTCATAAAATTAGCTATTATCATCTTCTTCTCCGCTCAAGTCCCAGAATATAAATCCCTTCACTTGATTAGGTAATAATTCTCACTATTGCTATTAATGTGTACTGTACCTTACTCCTCTTGACGTACGAATCTTCTTCATATACATCACGGGATAGGCCAAAATCAGAAATCTTCATTTTGCGCCCTTCTGCCACCAGTACATTCCTGGCTGCTAAATCACGATGGACAAGCTTTTGAAAGAAAACCAAAATTTTTATGGTTCTTGTGAAGGAATACTGCTGACATGTCTGTCTGTCACAGTGACATGCTTAGATCACTGTCACACAGCTCTACCTTCATTTCCGCGAGGTACTGCATTCCTCGTGATATCTGCCATGCAAACGATATCAAATCTCCCATTGTTAAGGCTCTCTCATCGGGGTTATCCAAATAACTTGAATTTCTGTTGCCATCACTACCCACGTAGCTTGGTCCCACTTTTCGACTTTCCCTGAGAAAACTGCGCAAGGAGCCATATTTAGCATACTCCACAATTAAATAGAGCGGGCCTGGAATAAACACACACACTGGTAAGTTTGCAGTTAAAAGGTAGCCATTTTTTACTTTTTGTAAAGAAAGGAAACATAACTCAACCTAAAAGGCGCTGAATGAGCCATGAAATATTTCTAACTTATATTCTCTATGAGCGAGTTTCAGCTTAAATCAAGCCGTAGTTCAGGCAATAACCTATTCCCTGGATATTCATCTGGATAATCTGAGGTTGAATAAAGACAATCTTCATAAAAATCAGAACTGTAAAACAGCCTAACTTAGAAAAAATCTTAAAAATAGATGGATATATAAATAAAAAGCAAAAATCTTTTCTGTAGTGCATGATGCTGAGCTCACAAATCATCTGCTAATTCCAGTGCTGTAATTAAGGTGCCTTTTCAGAGTGCTTAAAAACAGTCTGACATTTCATTCCATTAGTTTCTCCTCCCCGTTACCCACATGAATAACATCCACTCAGTGTTTTAATGCTAAATACATTTGCCTGCTCTATCAAAACCCTCCTACTCCATGCACCAATGAATTAGCTGGATATTGTTTAAAAGCCTGTGACTCAGTAACAGTTCACTTCCTCAGAGATGAAAAGATGCATTGTACCGAAAAGAAAAAAAAAATAAATCCTGCTCTGTTGGTTCATTACCTTACTAAGACTCAGAGATGACTCAATCCTGAATTACATTCTCTATCTATAACTAATAATGTCATCTGCAACAGAGCTGGGTGGGCAAAAAAGGCAGGCTTTAACCTGAAGTTACCAAATACATACTGTAATTTTAGGCTGCAAAAATCACAGTGTCTTTAAGGGAAAAGGACCACAATTAGAGACACAAAGCAAGGAGAATATTGCTGCACAAGTTCATTTAATGTGAACAGAAATTATTCAGATCAATTCCTATGCCCAGCAATGAAAATAGGAAGCTTATAATAAATAGATCTGAAAATTTCTTCCCCCTTAAATATAATTTTCAATGACTGTGGTATTTAACGTATCTGTCTTAAGAGGGAGACAATAGTTTCATGAAACAACAGGATAAATGAGATGTCAATCTAACCATCAAGCTATATTTTAACAGAAAGATTTGTTGTTAAAAAAGGAGATGTCACTCTCTGAACTCAGGTGTCAAAGTAGTTATAGAGTGAACAATAATAACTATTATGAAAACTCGATTTTTAAAAAGGTGCACTGAGCATCAATGTAATGGAAAAACATATTGCTAAAAAGACAACTGGTAATACAAATGTTAATTTCAAAATAGCTTCAGATTCAAAATAAATACTGAAGATACTCATGGGAAGAATGCTTAGTTAGACTGAATTTGCATTTTTTCTTCCCTTCAATGTTACTTTTCTTATATATCCTTATTTTTTTTTCAGCCAGCAGCATATTTACAAGGTGTTCATTTACAAAATCAGTGGTCCAGACCCACCAACAAACTGCTATTTATTTCCTTTTTCAAAATTTTCACCCAAATAATGAGCTTCTAATATTTACCATCTTGACTGCAGGCTCCGTAAAGTTTGATGACATGAGGATGGTTCACCTGTTTCAAAAGGTTGAACTCTGAAAGCAGATCTCGCAGCTCGCTCTGGGAAGCATTTTCTGCAGATGTCCAAAAACACAGCTGTGGTTAGGAAAGCATTATCCAGAAGTTCTTTACGTACCACCAGAAGCATGAACATCAGGTTTATTTCAGCCATTTATCCTAGAATTGCTAAAACTTTAGAAAATACTTTCCCCATCTCCACTCCCCTGCAGTTCATATCAGAATCAAGTGAATAGGACACTGCTGTGCTGACTTGATGACATGCAGCCATCACCACCACCATCCAAGACAGATGTCTACATTAAGAGCAGGTCAGCCCACAGTCAAGACGAGTGTCTTTAACATCTTGCAGACACAATAAAATTAATACAGACAAAAGCAAATTCCTGGAGTGAATCAGAGCAAACTAAGTTTCAGAAGAATGCAAAAGTAATAATTCTGTGATAACGAAACAAAAGACTTTTTCACTTATCTCCCTGTAATATATAACCCTTTTCTTTCTAAAAACGTTTTCTGATGGAGTAAAAATCTACCTACCTACTGCCTTACACTTGCAGCACACATTCAGATTTTGGATTTCAGAAGCTAAAAGTATGGCTCAGATTGATTTTACAGGGAAACATGTACGCAGACAGCTGATGTCAGTGGCAGTAATGTGACAATATGAGGTTTTCTTAGACTTTCAAACATTTTATTTTCGCAAAACTCTTCATGCAATCTTTCTCTTTGAACACTCTGAGTCTTAAAGGAAATATTATTCTTAAAGACACCATAGGTCAGCGATTACCTCTTGTCTACTTCATTTTTAATGTTATTGTCACACTGAATCTCCCTGAATCATTCTTACAGAGTGTTATTATTATGTTAGTGGTACTACTATGGGCAGCGTACAGTTAAGTACTCACACTTACTTCAGGTTAATAAAAAACAAACTCAGTTCCTGATCTTTGTTACCAAAGTGTGGTTGTTTTTTTTTTCCCCATACTGTCATTAAGTACCAAAAGATACATTTACACATTCATTTAAAATGCGTGCTAATAGTTTGCCCTGGTTACAATAATGTCTGATTCTGTTCTTCTCTATGTCAGTATCAGTCTGCTATATATTATCTGTATGCTGATAAGGCTCTCCATATATTGTCGGCATACAACTATATATATTATATATATGTAGTCTTATCATACCACAGAACTTTCTGAGTTGGAACAGACCTTTAAAGGTCACCTAGTCTAACTCCCCTGCAATGAACAGGGACAACCACAGCTAGATCAGGTTGCTGAAAGTACTGTACAGCCTGATCTTGAACATCTCCAGGGACTGACAGAGAACATTTACTCACACTTCAGAGCATCTGTGTCAGGGAGCATTAATATTTGATGGTCTCCCACTACTGATAAATGAGTATTTTTTGTACTCCTTATCTAAATCAAAACCAAATAATATGAACTTTATGCCCATTAAAGTATTTGTTTTGTCTAATATTGTGTAGCATGTGCAAAAAAGACCAAATTTCCCTGGGGCCTTGTTTGCCTGTCTTATGAAGAACTGCCTTCTAAAGTTCACAACTTGAGATAACTGCTTTGAAGCCTTAACGCCTCTTTTTTTTTTTAGCAAATAGTGAATGATATCTATTTGCTTGTTGGTTGGCTTTGTCCACACATTTTATCCTGATGAGGACTTTCATGTTATACAGGGTTTGTATGCATAAAATTGTAGAAACAGGCTGAAAACATTCTTCCTCTATTCCTTTTAACCTCCATCTGTAGGTCCAGGTCTATTTGGACTCATCCAATTTCTCACAGTTCTGTTGTTCTGTTCTGTTGTATATAATAGGGAAAGGATGGACAGTGTTGGCCTAATCCAAAATAACTGTCTTTCATTCCTGGCAGCATTTTATAGAGTGCTTTGGACTAATACAATCTATCACAGACTCGAGTAAAATTAAAACAATAACAGATAAATATTTCCAGTAATGACAAACATTCTCCACAATAAAGCTGGAAAATGAAATTTCAAGTGACTGCATGCAAAGTAATTTACATCACAAGAGATTCAGTAGAGCCTGAAGCATTACAGTAAATGTCAGATCTATTTATTTAAACAAGGTGCTTAAAATAAAGGGTTACTTCTTCCTACCGTCAGTTCTGCATTTAATAGCTAGGGAAAGCTGAATGTTAAATCATCTGCAACATTTTTACCACTATCTCTAGGAATCTTAAGTCACTCACACGTTGTTGATGACAACACGTTAGAATATCTGTGATACTCGGTGCACAAATGAATATGAAATGAAATATTGACTAAGAAAAACCCACTTATAACAATACACAGGATTACCTGAACATTGCCAGAAGTGCTTGACTAGTCTTCAATTCTGAAAAGACTTAGATCTGTATTTTATACATAGGTCTATCTCCTCCAAACCTCTTGGAATGCAGGAAAGCACTTCATAATGCATTTACTTGTTTGGTAAAATGACGGAATATGCAGTATCTTTGTTCTCAAGCAGCAGAAGATGGCTTTTTTTAAAGAAAACATGTATGTATATTCATCTAAAGCTAGCTGCCCAGCAAAAGGAATCATCTTGTATCCATAAGCCTTTCTGAAGGTTGTTTTCCATCTTTGTCCCATATATTCCTAGCTGTCTGTTGTCTAGGGTCTACATACATTTATATGCTTTAGTACACCAAACCACAGAAAAGGACACAGCCTTAGTATCCATTTAACTCCTCGTCTCTGGGGAATAAATGACATTTTATGGGAACAAATTTAAGCATTTCCAGTGATCTCCTTCACCATCATTTCATATCTAGCGTTGCTGTCATTAGAAATCGGGCTCGGAGGTGGCAAAAGCTGTTTTGGTTTACAAGCCCTGGATTCAGCTTCCACCTGTAAAGCACAGTAATATTGGAGAGCTCCTATTCCAGAGACCAAACAAAATATCTTCTTCAATGTAATTTCTCTCTTTTATATGGGAAAGAAATAGCTATACGTGAGGCTGAAAACTACTAAAAAGAAATAGGGACAAGAGCTCAAGGTCTCGCATTATTATCTCAGCATAACCTAAGCATACATTTTCTCCAAGCTCTGAAGTTTTAGGAAGACACCAGAAGAAAGCACTAGGCTGTTAAATCCAGGTAGGAAGGTTCACCTAGTAGTTGAAAAGCAGATCAGAAAGTAGACAGAACTGTCAATTAGAAAATAACTTAATAGTCCTATTTTGTCTCTTGCCATGATTATAATGTGATATATTTTATTAACTCTACTAAAGAAAACTATATGAAGTTAAAAAGAAAATCAGAAAGCATCAGCAAACCATTGCAATATTTCCAGCAATGCCACAGAAAATTAAATGTATTTACTCTGTTAAGACTGAGAGCCCTTGAACACCTTGAATTAAAACTGGTTGTAGCTATCACTTATTCGTATCAGTGTGATGCTAGCTCCTTCAATGTTAGAAATTTGTCAGAATAAACAGTCTTCTGGAAGAAATGGGGACTATTGTACTGGATCTTTGTAGCTGACCTTTACTTTCATACTAGCCCATTTTAAAACCAGCGCTGAGGTTGCAACAAATAGTTTTCCAATAATTTCAGATGCAGGTGAGAAGGTACCTTTCAGCATTTTCACTGCCACTGTAGTATAGCCAGCTCTTCCCTTGAGTCTGAAAGCTGTTGCCTTGACAACCTTTCCAAATTCTCCTTCGCCAAGAGTCTTGCCTAGAACCAGGTTCTTCCGAGGGAATTCCCACTTCGGATCTTCCTGCAGGAAAGAAAAGGAACTCAATAAGAATGGATCAAAATAGGAATGTCTAGGTACATCAGAATGTTCAACAGGAAACCATTATTCAGGTATACTTCGCTGTGCAATTTCGGTTGGTCTTTCTTATTAA
Organism: Cyrtonyx montezumae; assembly: GCF_038088225.1. Taxonomy (NCBI): domain Eukaryota; kingdom Metazoa; phylum Chordata; class Aves; order Galliformes; family Odontophoridae; genus Cyrtonyx; species Cyrtonyx montezumae. The sequence goes on along the minus strand of NW_027072045.1, from coordinate 20,262,270 downwards.
AGAGTGTGTTGTTCTCAAAACACTTGAACCTCTAAGCATTTTCCAAATGTTCTACCATTATCTTGAAATTACATCCTTCAAAAAGCTGTAAACATACCCTGTGGATAATAGATTATATTTACAAGGCTTAGAAACTGGTTACAAATGAAGCAAAGTGATAAAGAATAAATGCTTGCTTTCAGAATAATACGAATATGTGCCCTTAGACTTCAGAGAGAAGTTAATCGATTTTACTTGCAGAATAAGGCAGAATAGGAATAAGAGTTTGTTAGACTCAACAGTCCTCCTCTTAGGAAATGAGTATTACTGAGCTTTACAGTTTTCAAAATGGTGACAGATGTACAGACCAGACTAGACAGTAAACAGAGTACAAGGGCTGTGAAGACCTCAGCACAGACCTTCAAATAGATCTGATGTTGCCACATATCATAAAATTTGGCAGTGTTTCTCTACTGCATTGGTCCATGAAAATGCACCAGCTGGCAGGCATCCTGAAAGTGATTTACCAACTCAGAAGAAATGAGATAAAATGTATGACAATATGACTGGACAAAGATTCGCCAACTGATACCCACAGAATATAGGTATATGTGGGTATACAGATATGATATAAGAGAATCAAAATCAGATCTCAAACTTTTTTCTTCCTAATCTTATCCTCACTGTGATGCCATGGCCCATCACAGAGATTACAAACCTGCTGATTACTAGCTTACATTCAGTTTATTAACAATGTTATGTTAAATGTAACAATTTTAACAATTTTATTACTTTTATAATGTCAAATTACGTTTATTTTGAAAAGTGGCTCAAATTGTAACTAATAATAAATTATCAGAACAACAAAAACAGAAGACTATATATCCTCGTGCAGTAAATTATATGGTTTATTCAATTAGTATTTTCAGTTTCATCCACGTGCTCATCACTTCTGTTTTAGTTATTTGAGTTTGATGCTTCTATTAACTGATTGCATTTCCACAGTGTCTTCTGCACATATAAGCACCATTCTTTATTGACAAGACAGACATGGAAAAGTGTGCAAAACAAAATCAGGCTTACTGGTATCTTAAAGGTGTCCACAGACACCTGGTTTTCCATGGAGTCTAAAGAAGGCCGACGGACATTAGTAGAAGAGTAACTGATGGGATATGACTGGGCTGGGCGCCGGAATGTCATTTCTGCAGAGGCAATAGGTGGTTTTGGAGAATTCTTGTGGTAGCGATGGATGAAATAGGAAGAAAGCAGCACAGAGATGATGAAGGACAACAGCACTGCCCCTGCTATCACAGTCTTGCACACTTCATCACAAAATTGCTCTGTGGACCAAGAACAATTTATTAGAACTTTGCCTCCTGTTTCCAAGTTTTGATTTGTCAGATGAAGTGGCACACACAGGTATGATAGGAAAAGAACTCAAAACCACGTAAAAAGCTGAAGGAAAACCTAATAGCTATTACTCAATAAAGTTTGAAAATACGCCCACTGCACCTACAACTTTATTATTATTATTACTGTGGATACCAGTAGGGACCGAATGCTTAACTGCTTGCATAAAATGTCAGGATAGCTAGCTTGATTCCATATTCCTCATCTTTAGCGATGCAGCTACAGTTCTTCTTCAAGACCCAGCCTACCATATACCAATCTTTTCTGACACTGCTCTAATGCCTGTAGATACATGACTGGATTTTACTTGTGGACAACAGTTTATGCTAGAACTATTCAGTGAAATAAGATAATCGTCAAATGTGAAATTTAATTCATTATGATGTCAATTGTTGGACAAAAGAAAAATACTTAATCTTTTCAGACTTTAAAGGAGATTGAGTATTTTTCCTTTGTATTTAATTTTTTTGTGTGGAAATGCTCTTATGCTACAACTGTATATTTAATACACATTTTTTCCTCCATGTGTACTACTTGTTCTTTTCCAGAAGCACTTTTGCCTTTCTTTAGAAGTAAGATTTCTTTATGTCTAAGTGCCCCTAAAAACCATTCCTAGGGATTTGTTTGCTGAAGGAACTGAGAGATGCAATGTACTGTGTGCTTACACTACTTTTCACCAGGTGACTCTGACCTCAGATACACAGATAACTTAGCAATGGAAGCTGTACCTCCAAAACAAACAGGAACAGCAAATCATTTTCTGCAACTGAGAGGGGAATAAAGGTGAAGATAAGGCCCCAAGATTTATGCTTCCTGTTTTATTTTAATGCCTGTAGAAAATCTATTCAAAGGAGTTAATTGAAGCATATTCTTAGCAGTTTAGTTACATAAATGCTAATAAGAAACAAAATAATTTGCAACAATAAAACCAATTTTAAAATAACAGTATTTAATCCTCATTAACCTGTTCTGAGAAACTGTAAAGAGCTTTTACATTTAAATAAGGGATGATGAATAAAGTAATCCACTCCTCCTCCTAACACAATGGGTGTTGGTTGACATTTTGAAGCAGAGATTTTCAGAAATGATAAGGAGGTTGGAATTACTTGAAAGTAATAGAAGTCATTATTCTAATACTCCTAGGTGTCTTTGCAACTATCAGGTGAATCTTACTGAAATGCAAGTACTGCTGGAGAGTAAAGGATGGCCAACTTGTTCTTTAGGGATAAAAAAGAGTTTTTAGCAAAGGTCTGAAGTAACCCCTTGCAGAGGTTTTCAGTCTCCATGCAGAAGTCAAGGTGCTTGTTCTTAACAGATTTTATATTACCAGTTTCTGAGGAAAGATATTGCTCATTAGGATGAAGAACAAGATAAATTAATACTTATTAAAACATCCAGAAGTTTTGATTGTTAAATATATACAGATGGGAGAAAAGAACAGAGGGAATTAATAATATAGGGAAGAGCAGATGACTTACCCTTGATATCATCTTTCTCACAATAACAGTTCTGTCTTGGGAAGCAGTAACAAACCCCATGTCCTGACTTAATTCCAAGATTTCCAGTGCCTTTCCCATGACCACCAATAATATTTCCATCTAATGAAAAACAGAAACAAGATTCTCACATTAAAAACAAATTATTAAAAAAAACCAAACACAGAAAACTCAAGGTTTTCCACAGATTTGTCCTAGTATGCATCTGTAAATTGACAGTGCAATAACAATAATGACAGGATTTTATGAGCACTTGAGTAGATCTAAAATGCTGAAATTTCTCAGGTCCTGAAATGAGGGGATCTTGGGTTGCTTGAATCTTAGCCCTGGATTAGTTGTTATTCCCATTATGGAGGACTCTGGATTAAAATGCATCTATAATTGAAATAAAACAGATATCTTTGCACTGTGTAGGTGAAAGATGTTCCCAGTTTCATGTACACATTAAAACATTTTGCATAATCCTGTTATTTAGTGCCAAACATCTACCTCAAATGGTCATATCATGGCTGTTCAGACTTGGTTTCCTCATAAAGCATTATGGTTCCGTATCAGTGATGTCTTTCACATTTTCAAATTCTCTCTAAAATAATTTCTCTAGTCTGTTTGTTTCAGTTTCTCTCTAGCATTGTCTTAGGTACTTTTTTAATGTCTGAGTTGCTGTACAGCCCAGTGGTATAATGTAGTCAGCAGTAGAGTTTTGTTCCTGATTCTGACGCCAATTCCATCTGATTGGAAAAGTCACCATGCTGTTCAGTAAGCTGTTTGTTCCACTGTTAAATATGTAATAATAGCTAGTTGCTTCTGTATCACAGAATCACAGAATGGCTGGGGTTGGAAGGGACCTCAAGGATCATGAATCTCTAACCCTCCTGTCACAGACAGGGCCACCAACCAGGCTGTCCAGGGCCCCATCCAGTCTGGCCTTGAACACCTCTAGGGACAGAGTATCCACAACCTCTCTGGGCAGCCCGTTCCAACACTTCACCACTCTCATCAGAACGTCCCCCTGACATCAAACCTAAAATGTAACCTAATTCTGTAACATGGGAGAGTCCAGTGAAAACAGTAAAATTACATGCCTAGAGTAAATTGAAAAAAAAAAAATCTCTTGTTATCTAAAAGTATGCATTATAAAAACTTTAACATTAGGAGAGAAGTGCAGAAACTCCTTTTTAACTACTCTGCTTCAAACAGCAGTTGCTCATGCAGAGTGATTGCAAGGTCAGGCCCAAACTGCAAATATTTTTTTTCTACAAATAGAAGCAAAGGGACTATTACTTGTCACATTTTTATCTATAAACTGCCTTGAATCATGTATAGCATTGCATGAAGAGAAATAAAGATAATATAAAGATAATACTCAATTCTATGCTGCCAGTCAGAAAGATAATCTAAGCCATAAAACGATTCAAAAGGTGAATAAGACACGTTCAATACAGTCATATTATTTCAAATCATTTTCCTCCTGCCTACCTACATAATTTGATAGCAGAATGAACGACTCTTTTATATTTATTTGAATGTGCAGCAGAAATTGAGGAGAAAGATATTTTTGCCAAAAGGGAAGCAAACTTCTTTCTTTATCTAAAGTGAAAACAACAACTTGTATCCAAGCAAAATAGACAGATTCTGATCATCTTTCCAAGAAGGCCACACCTATTAAATTATACCCAGCACAGTGTGTTATTTGGGATAAGACTGAGTCACTGCTGAGTCACAAGTGCTAATGCTTGTTGTTTGGAGCAGCACGGATGTTCCCAAAAAATTGCTTATGCCCTCTCCAGTCAATTTTATCAATTGCTATGAAGTGATAAAATAAAGTTTTCTTCAGCCTCAGAAAAATCAGAGGAGCTGGAAAAAGGGGGAAGCAGAGGGTTAGTAGGTCCTATCTAAACTGTTCTTGAGCAAGGGATTTGAAGAATTTTTTTTTTTTTTTTTTTTTTTTTAACACAGCAGGGAAAGAATGAACAGGTTTCTAGTATAAACCCACAATGAAAACGTGGAGCTTCCTATACGTATTTCAGAGAGCCATAAATGCGTTTTTCACCAGTTCACTGCCAGCAGGGAAATTCCAAGAATTATCAATGTTATTTTGAATTGAATTAAAATAGTTTTGAATACTCCTGTTTTAAATCATCAGCTGTTTCCATTACCCTGTGGTGGGAAAGAACTTTCTCTGCTTCAAAATCATTTGGAAAAAGGAAAAACAGTAATTCTACCCCAAGCCATGTAGAAACTCCAGAAATCTGAAAAGCAAGAACACTAATTGTCAGGCAAAACCAAAGGCAGAAGCAGATCGCTGCTGAAAAGGAAGGAAGGCAGAAGCCTAAGGACTATGTTTTCCTCCGTTATCAGAAAGCCAAAGTTCAGAGAAACCTACAAAGATAAGTTGTTTCACGCAGCCAGCCCTGAAGCAGTTACAACAAGGAAGTATCTTGTTTGGAATGCAGTTAGCTTGCTGCTATTTGATGGGAACAGTTCTGGATGTTTCAGCTGAGTGCCCCTCAGTGTAAAATTCACAGCACTAGTGTGTGTGAAAAAGCAGTGTTGGGAATCAAGCACACAGCCATCATAATGTCAGATGAATTATAAAAACAAGAATTTTAGCAACTGCATGTACTTAAAGAATATCCTTGATCTTAATACATCTAGGACTTTTCTATTTATTACTTGCCATTTCCAAAGAAACGTTCTCTGCCAGTAAAAGCTGATATAATGGTATTTCTGTACCTCTGAGCTCCCAAAACACTCTCATTTCTCTCTGTAAGTATATTGGTTTCGGGCACCATCCCAGGTTCTGAACTGTACCAAATCCCATATAAAATTTTCCAATTCAAACATCAAAAAAAACATACACAACATCTTGAAAGCTTCTCTTGCTTGCCTGCTTCTATTATCTAATAAGACAGTATTTTTTTCAGGCTTCTATCAAGCAAAGCATCTGATTCTACAAATGTTTCATATGCTATTTCTTAACACTGGAGCCCCTGGCACAGATATTTCCACTTTCAGAATGGCAACTGATTCCAGTTATTACAAAAAACTTAATTCTTTCCAGATGATTAGAGAAGTAACTTGCATTCATTTCAATCATTTCTGCCACTTTAGAGGTTGCATTTTTTGCACTCTAATGTAATAATGTGATAAAAGTAATTTAAAATCCACACTTTTTTTTTCATATGAGAAAGACGAATATACCTGTTTATTAATCTATTTTCATAGAATTATTTAGATTCTATACTACAATAAAACAGCAGTTCCTCAAAGGCTTCTTTCTAAAATAAAAATTTGGAGCGTACAGTGCCAGGGCCATGAACTGTTAAGATGGTCATGTCTTTATCCAATTACATACTAGATGCTGTATGAAAAGATCCAATTAAACAGGATCATCTCATAATAGATTAAAATTGCTCAAGTACAGTATATTGTATCTTAAATGGTACTTTGTGAACTTGAAGGTAGGGGCAGCTACAAGTGAGTGAAATGCAGACAGATGTATTGAATTAAAAACACACATTTCAATTCTTCTGAAATGCTGTTCATGTGAACCTCTGCCTGTATCTTCAGCTAGAGAGGGAATAGGATCATTCTGATGGTTATTTGTCAAATAAGGCCAGGTGCATTTCTGAAAGTGACCCTTCTTAAGCACATTTTGTTTTAAGTTGAAATTTCTTTTTACTTATTTAAATAGTAGTGCAAATAGGCTCGAGTTTTATTTCTGTGTGCTAAAGTTTGGAAATAGGGCATTAACTTGCATGAGTATTCCTTTAAGTAAATACCTCCACTGGAAAGCACTACCTGCAGATTAAGAGGGGGAACAGAGTGCTAAGGATTACTGAAGAAACCCTATCTTGCTATCTCTGACAGCCAATAGGTGTTAGCTGACTGGCTTCAAAAATAACAAGATGAGTTCCCATAAACTTAACACTCTTGTATGATTCATATATAGATATGACAATGCAGACATAAATATATGTAACTTGTAAAAGTATGTGATGTTACAAAAGTAGAACTTAATAAACAGTGAGCTGTGACAAAGAAAAGTTAAAGTGAAAATATTTCCATACTTGTGCAGTCTTGGGGGCAAATAGCTGGATCTTTGCTCTCCACAATATCACAGGTGCCATCTGGGCAAGTCTTGATACTTGGAGTGCACGTCGAATAGTTTGTGGTGATTCCTATTGACAGAAAAAAAGACAACTGCACAAACACCACGAATACATCTTCTCAGCACACATCAAAACACAAGGCATCTTTCTTTTTAAAATTAGCATCTGTCATTATCTATAAATACTTTACTATCTTCAAAGTAATAAATCAAGACAATAACATCTAGAAGGAAGGGGTTTTTTTGCTATGTTTTCTGTCTTGTGCCTTTGGTAGCCCTTTGAGTATGACACTTTCAGTTTGTATTACAAGAAAAGGTGCTAAGAGGTCATTTTGAGACTGAAGAGTGGCCTTCACAAATTAGAACATCTCTACACAATTTGATACATCTGTGAAAATGAAGGTTACAAGTAATTGGAGAATTTGAGACACTCATGCAGTTTGAAAGAGTAAATCATTGACTCAAAAGCATCATTCTGAAAGAGCCAGAAGTACTACTGCCACCCGTCAGATCTGTGTTGCAGACCAGAGAATGGATCAAGAAGAGATGATTGTTAAGGTCCAAATTCAATTGATGATTGCAGTGCTTTGAGTTATCCATTCCAGTTAAACTGATACAAATCCAACCTGTAGTCTAGTACCTTGTGTTATATACGTATGCTCAATCCACCAAGAGCAAGAAGTACCATTACAAACTAACATCATTTTCCTTCCTACAAGGAATGAATGGGTATTAGGTTTTAGGGGTTTTTTCTTTTGTTTGCTTCCATGTGTGTTTTTCACACAGCTTCTGTGTAGTTCACTATACTGTCTTGTCCATCTAGAATAAATCAGTTTATATCCATGGAAGTAAAAAAGCACAGTTACAACTAAAGAAATAGTTGACTTCATACAACAGATGCATACCTTTTCCACTCCCCTGTCTCCACTGGCATCTTCCTGTTAGCACTCCCAGGCCACCACACTCTTCACATTCAGCAAGGTGCTTACTCATAGCACAAGAGTCAGGGCAGTCCTCTTCTTTTTTTAAAACTGTTGGGAAGAGTGCTTGCTGTCAAATCAGTACAAGGTAAACGAATACACAAGCAAGTTAGATCAAATCATAGGGGAAATTCCTTTCTTCAGGGCAGATAGGAAGAAAGGAAAGATGAGAAAAGAGTGGAGAGAGTGAACACTGACATAAGTATCAATTAGTTTAAGTAACACTTAAAAATCCAGGTGTTACTCTTCTGTGAAATTAAACAGTAAGATCATGATAGCATGATCAGCTTTGCTTGATGGCACACTGTCAATGCCCAGGACTGCAAAAAATGTATGCATTTTGGTAACAGAAAAATGGGGACCATAAGTGCTTAAAGCTTCATGAAAACTTTCAGCTAAGTGAAAATGGTTTACACTGGGAGCTCATAAGTTGGAACTCCAGAATAATGCCTTTGAATATGTGATTTCAGACCGCACAAGGTTCTCACAAGAAGTCCTCTGCAGGCCTTTTTCTCCTTCTCCATTAACCCATTTACTCTTGCTATAGTAGTTATGCTATGAAACAAGGGAAACGTGGAAATTATCAGGTAAATTTTTAAGTTTCTGCACAAAGTAAATTATTATTTGTGGAGAAATGATTATGTTTTCAGTGTAACCATCTTCTGCTGTGTCTGTTAGAGAATGTTTCTAACACACTTTGCCCTAATGACCTTTTCATTAAAATTAAGTCAGTGAAATTGCTACATGAATGTTAAGCAAAATTTAAAAATATATAAATCAAAGTTAGAGGGGAAAGTAGGGAGAAAGACAAATAAATCCAGTTAGGCCAGAGAACTGTGATTTCATACGACGATGAACATCAGGAATCACACACCATACACCACTTAACATGCATTAGTTCTCGAGACTTCTGTTGCAGTTGGATCTGAATCAGAGCACCAGATAAAAACAAATGTTGCAATCTGTATCTTGTAGCTCAGGTACTTACGAGTTCCTTCTAATACAAAAGTGAGAAGGGTTTTCGTATGTTTCCTACTCTGTTTGTCTGTAGCTTGAACAGTGTATTGTACTTCCTTGCACTCAGGTCTAAGTAGCACAGAGGAATCATTCACATAAAGAGTTCCATATTTGTCTTCTCGGCCTTGAAGTATGCTGACAGCATAGCAGCTTACATTGGGGGACAGTAACTTGTAGGTGATGTTCACACCATGGAACTTCATATAGTTTTCGATGCCGATTTTTCCTATCTAGGGACAAACACCAACAAAGTAGTCATAGACAACAGAAACAAAACCATACTTCAAAAATATTCAGTGCTTTCCAAACATAACTGAAGAAAATGAAGAATAATTCACCTTGCACAGTTCAGCATTTAACTTGTTTTTATACGTTTTGATACTTTAACATCAATGCAGTACCTGAATCACAGAACCGTCTGTGTTGGAAAAGACCATCAAGATCATAAAGTCCAACAATAAATCCGACATAACTGAATATTCTCACAAAAGCTGTCCCTTAGTACTGCATCTACATCTCTTAAATACCTTCATGGATGGGGATTCTGACGCTTCCATGGGGCAGCTCGTTCCAATGTTTATCCACACTCTCTTCTTTTGGTGGCCTTTCTAAACCTCCTCTGGTGTAACCTGAGACTGTTTCCTTTCATCCAATAGTTTAACACCCGAGAAAAGTGACTGACAACTTCCTCTCAGCAATCCCTTAGGTAGTTTTAAGGAGCCATGATGTCTCTCCTCAGCCTCCTCCAGCTTAAACAGCCCCAGTTCCCTCAGTCACTCCCTGTAGGTCTTGTCTCCTAAAACTCCTCAGCAGCTTCATTGCTCATCCCTGCACTTGCTTGAGTAACAGCATGTAGTGAGGGGCTCAAAACCGAACACAGTACTCAAGGTACATTCTCACCAGCACTGCAGACAAAAGGACAATCACTTCCCTAGTCCTTCTGGCCATACTATTCTCAGGCCAAGCATTCCTGTCCAAGCTATGAGCAGTGTGTGTCTCCAGGAGAATACTGTGTACAAAAGCACTGAACATCTACTAAGTGAATCCTTCAAATCTGATTTATTCAAGTCCTTCAGAAGTTATTCATTCTCAGTAAGAAGGAGGGTTAAAGGACTATTGTCTTTTGGTTAACAGTGGAAACACCAAACGCCTTGGCCAAGAGACTTGATGATACTTGGTGCCTGCTGCTGGTGGTAAGCAATTTTCAGCAATAGCATAACCCTGTGATTTGTGCAAGTCCGGGTCCAGTCCCTACTCTTCCTCAGGGTGTTCTGTGAGAAAAGCTCTCTGAGGAAGCAAGCATTTCAGTGTGAACAAAGCTGAGAATCTTCTCCAGTAAGACAGAGATAGAATTTGCTAATGTATAAGTTTTGTAATACTACAGTCAAAAGTTTCTGGCCAGCAGAGTTTTATGAAAGCCTTAAAAGGAATAAGAATGCCATTGTTTCCCATTTGAACTTCTTTAAATATTTTCATCTAAAAATGAAAATATGTGGATTTGCCATATTTGTCTTTCTGCCTGCCAGCATGTGTGTGCTAAAGCAGTCTTCAGTCTCAAACAATTCATCTAAGAAGCACTGGAATGCAAAACCCTGCCTCCAGTCCAGCTCCTATAGAAACTGATCCAAAGCTCACTTTAGTTTTCCATTTACTGGAGTGGGATTCGGATCAGATCCAGATAAATTGGCTTTCCTTGCAGGAAAAACCACAATGTGAAGGGTGGAGTATTATTTAAGGGGATTTGGTGGTGAACTCCTTTCAAAGACTTTGTTTAAGATATGTTTTCAAGCACCACTACTGCTGGTAAAAATAAAAATCTTGTATGTATATCTTGGTTTCAGTATTTTTATTCAAAAAGGTAACCTTTTTTTTCTTTCTTGTACTAATATGTCTTCCTATGGATCTGGACTATTTAAAGTCAGAGAGATAGCTCTTGAAATCCTAGAATCATACACTATCACTGGATAATCTTACTTCATCTAATGTTTCCATTCATCCTACTGACATGTCACTTGGCACCATATGTTGGGTTCTGTTTTGCTGTTCCTTTTTAGTGGCAGTGAAGGTAGTGTACAAAGACTACTGAAGCAATCAGAAGCTGTGCTGTTTCTGGTAGTAAGCTTCCATGCTGTCTCCTCCCTACATCATGCTGGGAATGGCAGAAAGAAGAAGAGAAGACTGAAGCTGTTCATAAGTTCTGTCTAGACACGCCTAGGCAGGTCCCATCCGGGACCACATCATTTTAGTTTTGATGCTGCATTGAAACTGGGAGTGTATCGCAAATGCTGCTGTGATGCTTTCATGATGCACAAGGAGAACGCAGTGATGTACCATGGCATTAGCCCTTATATTGAACACATTAAAACTGTCTTTTCTCATTACCTACTCTGTCATCGTTTCTTTGTACAGGCACTCTTTTGATCAAAGAGTGGGGTCCTGAAGAGCAGAATGTCCTTACTGTAGAGTATGGACCAGTTTTACTTTCCTTCCATCACTTCAGGAGAAGCAAAAAAATGCCCCAGTCAACAATTTTGTATGGGAAATATGGGCTTCCCCTTTTTGCCTGTTTCCATTAGGGAAAACTCAAGCTTGTAACCTTGCTCTGCCCTGCAGGTTCTGGACACAGCGTGGATCTCAAATGGATCAGGGCTCAGCCCCACGAAAAGGAGGTAAATACAGACATGTCATCTTTTTTTCATGAGGAGGGTAGAAAGTAGCCTGATAATAAGGGTTGACATTTTAATACAGCAGAAGTATCGACAAAGATGCATTTTGTAAGACACCCAATAGTTAACGCATAAATATCATTAGCAGAAATAGAAATAGAAAAATCTGTCTTTCATGCTCCAGAGTTTAATAAAGTCTGAATAATGATAATGGTCCTCTTCACTGAATTCCAGGGACATTTGGAAATATAAGCTCTTTAAAAATCTCAGCCTATGTTATTCATCATTTATCTCAGTAAATGTCAATAGGGCTTTAAGTTCTTTGATAAGTTAAATGCCACTGGGCAAGCCTGTACCATCAGGCCATGCTTCTGTTATTCAATTCATTTAGCTGCTCAAATAGACAAATGGCATCAGCCCAGCAGTTAATCATTTCTTCACGCTCTTGTGTTTTCCTTAGGGCAAGAGATAGTTCAACCTTCATATTGATTTGGCTCAGTACTTTTTCTTACTGCACTGGCACATCATGGCCAATTATGCAGACAACTTTAATAATGTGAAGTACTGGGGACTAAACTGTCTATGTTGACTTGTGCTCCAAACTTGACCACACAGTAAGTTCAAATACCATCTCAGAAATGCAGAAGATAATTTAACTGATCAATAAAATCATCTCCAGAGCCGGGGTGAGATTTGAATTTTGGTGGCTTAGAACCAGAACAAAACTTCTTTATGAATTTACCTTCAGGCAACACAAAAGGAGATCTCTTCCCGCAGACTTGGAGTTCGTGTAAGAAACATTTTTTCCCAGCTACTACTGCCACCCAGTGAAACTGCATTATTACTGTAATGTGTTATTGTTCCCAGAAACCCTAAAATTCTATTTCAAATGCTTGACTATACTGACAAAACACAAAAAGTGACTGCTTTTGAATACTTACCTTGTTTTAGTTATGCCATTCTGGAACTAATATAGTTTATGCTTTCAGATTTCAAGCTTACACAATCAGAAAATCCAGAGCACGCACAGATACAGATGGTTTAACCAAATTTACTTCGGACAATGAATGAATTCAGTAATTCATAATAATATTGGAAGCCTATACGTGCATGTAATGTCTGTTTGTAAATGTACATGGACACTAAAAAAATCAATTAATTTTTGCCTACTAATGTAAATCTAAAATTTCCCCACTTTTTATAATTACAGTCATATTGAAATATGTATGCAAATATGTCCTAGATTTTCCAGATGCTAAGAGGTAGGCTATGACTATCTTAAGCATCTTCATAGTTATTTCTTCTAGGATGAAAACTACTGATTCTATGCCATCTCTAGGCAAGACTTTTCTGCACTACTGAGGGAAAATCTTTCACAATCTAGTGCTACCAAAAATATCCCAAATTTAACAGTAGAAGTATTGTGACAGTTCAAAAAGCACACGAACATGCTCTCAAGTTTCTAACAGACAACAAATTTTAAAGATGCAGTAACAAGGAATCACAAAGTATCAGTATCTATTTTCCTAAGGAACTTGCTATGTGAGCATACTTGGAATCATTTCAATATTTAGTGCAGTCTAGGGGTAAAATGAACCTTGACTAAGCAGCAGCATTTTTATTGGTCATGTAAGGTCTGTTCTGTACTCTCAAGAACTATCAGATCACAGTGTATTCCATCAGATTAAATTTATAAACATATGATTTATACCCAACTTCCATTTCTTTTTACAGCCACTTAGTGTCTTAAAGATGAGTAAAATTGAATTCTTCCTTAGAAGGCTTATAATGAACTGGTTTTCTCTGCACTTGGGATGATCATATTTTAGTCTCAGTCCTTCTCTCTGAGCAAATACACCAGTAGCATTACTGCATTATTTAGTTATAGGAGGTACTTTACAGGAGCTCCCCCAGAATGGCCCATCATTGATGTTTTCAGTAATCACTTTCATAACACTACCTAAACTGAACTGCTTCCTTATTAATGCACATGTTCCACAGCAATTACATTGCCATTTTCTCATGATTAATGTCAACCTGTTAGAAGGTGTTTCTGGAAGGCAATATTAATAGCAATGGTGGTAATTAAACTAAAATGAGGGTTATATTAAGAAATATATTAATTACAAACTAGACATTATTGAGAGAAAAGATATTAACATACCGGAAAATGTAGAGCTGGGACTGCAATAGTTAAGGTGAATGTTTTTTTTGCTGTTGATATTTTTCCAGTTATTTATACATGAGACAGCAATGGTTGCAAGTTCCTCTGAACATTATATACACTTCTATTTCTGCCTATTAATCTTTTCACAGATAGGTTCTATTCTGCTACTATACTATGGAAGAGCTAGTGTCCAGTCTACTTGATATCCACCATGGCAATATCCAGCAGCAGTCATACTGATACCACATTTTTCATTGATTCTACTTAAAATAAGTGCAACCAATGCCTTAACCACAAGACATTGTGAGAAGACACATGCCAACTCTGGAATAAATTCCTGAAAGTTTTGTGCAAGGAAGAAATGAAACAGAAATAAGCTCAAATGTCCCACAGAAGTAGGTAGAAATGAGCACTTAACAGCTGAAAATAAACAATTAGGAGTGAAACAGCAACAATTATGTCAGTATTGCCAGATCACTGAGGAAGAAACAAGAAACAGTTTTGAAGCAATTGTATTTCATATCTCATATGCAATTTCAGAGTGCAACTTGAAACAGATAGCTAAACTTCACGTGCATGCAAATTGGAGTCAGTATCAAGAAACAGAAACTAGATTACTTACATTTCACTCCCGTGGCTACATAGTGGCTCTTTCTAATAGAGCGAAGGTGTAATTAACTCATATCTCACCTGTGCAAAACGTTGAGCATTTCGGTTCACCGTGAAGCGATAAGTTGTGTTTGGAAACTGAATGCTGACAGGGAGGATGGAGACATTGAAATGAAGCATCACTGATCTTTCTGGGCCATTAAACTCTGTGTCGTTCACTAAAACATCCAACTGGAAGGAACGATGCTCTGTGACTGAAATACTTTTATTCAATACCAGTTCTGCAAAATAAAAAATTAGTCTGTTATGGATCCACATTATTTTAGAATGTTTTATTTATTTACTTTTTTATACTGCACTTCCCTTCCACACCCCTCCCCCAGTTTAAAAATATCAAAGCTATTCCTAACAGGAAGCAAAAGCAGGTGGAAATAGGCTCCTATGGAATTATGCTCTGTGCTACTCAAGAGGTTTGAAGAGGTATGAAAAGGTGATCTCCCCTTCTAATGACCTTGCTGAGAAGCCTGTAATCAGAATCTCTTGCTTCTCCACACTATGAATTTTATCTCATATTCCCTTTATCACAGAGATGCATCCCTTTTTTCAGCACAGTATCAAAGCTCAGTGTTTTGCTTAATTTAAAATTCCTCAGCTTTCTTTAGCTTATTATATACAAAATGCTTGGAAGAGTTAAATAGCAGTTGTCAAGTATCAACAAGCAACCTTTTTATTCAAAGAAAGAGATCTTACTGTACTCATGTTGAGTTCCCCTCACTTGGCTGCCATTTGGGCTGAAGTGGATTTCGTCAAAAATGTGTTCCACCCGAAACGTTTCACTTATCCATGGATCATCAGTAATTATTGTTCCTGTGTATTTCTTTCTGCTGCTTTCAAGGGGATAAATAGGTGTGGTGTCTGCATCATACACAGTTAGCGTTGCGAGGATAGTTCCCTGGAAGGAAATCACAAATGATATTGCTGAATGATCTTGAGGTTTTCTTCCTTTGAGATGCATTTAGGAGATTATTGGTCATGTAAAATCCTACAGCTTTCACTCAGATTCACTCTTACATTCAAATTCATTTTAAGCTTCAGGATACCACTACTTATAACATCTTTGTTGTTCTTCTTCCAGGAAGTATGTAGGAACATTTTAGCAGTTTAGTATTCAATCAGTTCCAGAGCTCAAGGAGGGGCAGCTTATCTGGTCTCAGCTTTTTGGGTACAGCAGTCTCCATTTAATCTAGTTCAAAGATTGGCGCTTGGGTGAATTAGTAAGGAGGCACATGCAAACTTCAAAACACAGTGCTCCCACCTTGAGCAACTAGAGTGCTCTGCCCACGTATTTTTTTTTGGTCTTTATTATCAAATGAAATACCTTTCTAAACAAATAATAAATGATGCAGATAATGGCAACCTTCCTGTTAAGAAAAATAAACAGCCAACCAACAATCAACAAGCAAATAACTGTAAATGATATCTTGGCAATCTTCCTTCAGCTGTGAACTAGATTTTGCTTCAGTCATTACAGCTAGGGTGAGAGTATCAGGTAATGCAAGGGCACTGGTTTATGCTTGACATCAGCTACAATTCTTCAATGCTCCTATTCTTATAAGCATACTGCATAAAACTGCATACCCACTGAACCTGTCATTTGCTAGTACATGTACCCATCTGCCCATACACCCAACTTCAATCCCAGAGAATTCTTAACTGCTTATGCAGAGGTGGAAAGTGTTAGACAGCTCAAAAGAAAGACAGCAGTCACCAAGGTAGTGGTGAAAAATACATTGTCATATAATTATTTCAGTCTACATCTAAAATACAATATCAAACATTTGCGGTAGGAAGTGAATGCACATCTCCAGCTCTTGACATTTGTTTATAAATATATATGTATATCATATTTTATATTTTATATTTAATCAAAGTCATTCTATAATACTACATACAGAGCAGGCAAATACACTTAAAAGTGTACTTTAAGTACTTTAAGTGTCTTTTAAGTGCACTTAAAAGACAAGGAAATATAGTCACTTACTACTTGAAATGACAGGAGTGGCCTGAGTTGTCTGTCTGCCTTCTGATTTATCTACTAGAATGCATTTTCTACCTGGACACTTTGAATACTTTTATTGGCAACTCTCCAGTTTGAGGCTTATACAGTTAATAGAAAACATTGAATGTTTCTGAATGTTGTGTTGTTTTTTTTCCACTGCAAATTGACAGTGAAACAGTATACTCTGGGCTCTATTCAGGCACATCATTTCAGAGATATTATACTACTTTATAAAATAGTTCAATGATAATTTCCCTTTTTGTCATCCAGAGAAAAATGAAACTCCTCAATTATAAAGTTCTCAAAAAACCAGGAATTGCTTTGTGATCAGACAAACATGGTATGTTCATGGGCATCTCGTAAATGCTTGTTGTAGTCTGGAGATGGCAGCAAACTCCTAAAATCATTCTTTTCGCTTTTAGACATAACTGTGAGCAAAATATACTCTGGATGGAAATTTGACTGCAAAACAAGGCTGCTTTAATGGAATAGAAATCCTTTCATGAAATGTGCATCATTTAGGCCCATAAAGACGTTTCTTTATACTGCAAAATTAGGTAGGAAGAGCCAAAGAGTCCACTTGTACACATCTCTACTGAAGAAAAAGGCGTGCAGGGGGCACACACAAAGACATTCAGGGGGTTCAGATCTCTTGAATGATCACCTTGGCACATTTACAGATAAATAGGAGGAGGGCATTAAAGCAAGATCTTTGATGTTAGTGATCCTCCTTGCAACCACTGTGCTCCTATTTCCAGGACCAAATAAAGGAGAACATTACCTCTTTCCTGTTGAACTCCACGACAGCATCTGCAGTGTCAGTGCCATTGGGAAGGAAGGGAGGAGAGTCGTCTTCATCTAACACATTGATGAGGAAGGGCACCTCAACCTGCATTTCCCGGAAGCCTTCTCTCACAGTGCATTTGGCAATGAGCTCATATCTCTCTCTCTCCTCTCGATCTAGGCGCTGTGTTACACTCACACCAGTGGTGTTCTCATTGTATCGAAAAGGCATGCCTTCAGCTGGAAAACATGGTCACAATATGAGCAGGGAAAATCACTTCCCATTACAGAACTCTGATAGTTTTCTTCTTTAATATTCTATTGAAATAAATCCATTTACGCACCATAAACACAAAAGAAAAGGAAGAATCAGAAGTGAAAATGAAAATAAAAAGTTGTGGAGCTGTATTAGGATAGGAAGAAAATGTGGAAGTCTAGATGAAACAATTTAACGCCCAGAATATCCCCAATCTTCTCTTGCCAGGTACAAACTTCTAAAACCCATCTTTCCCTTAGGAAGGGGCAGTCCTTCTTCCCATCCATTCTGTATAATTCAAAGGCAAAATATTCAAGCTCAGATCACATTTGAAAGGGAATTTCCTTTAGAGAATCAATCAAGGAGATCTACTACAAGAAAGATCTTAACAGTGCAGCTGTTTGCATCTAATTCTGGTACCCGAGTGACTCAGTTCCAGTTTTACCTGCCAATAGTTTGTACGTAATGCTGAGATTCTGACACAGATGATGAACTGAGGGCAACTGGAGCTGATGAAATGTACCAGGAGGCTTATTCTCCTTGATGTGAAAGGAGAGATCCATTTCTGTGAAGCAAAGCTGCCTTGCTGACAGTGAACTGCAAGCTGGTGCAGTAGCATTGATCAAGGAGAGGAAAACTGTGGTGCGAGTAGCAGAGTCACATTCCTTCTCTTGGAAAGGGTGGGATGACAGGAAGACATATAACATCACCTTTGATAATGGCATCCAGTTTCCTACAGCTTCAAAAAAAAAACCAAAACACACCAGACAAAATGTTTTATGGAAGACAATCTATTTCTTATACACTTTTTGTACTCTAGTTCATTATTTCACAAACAACCATATAGTTCTGTTATACAAAAGCAATTCTTGAATATATTGTTTGCTGGTTGGAAAACCTTAAATCTTAAACCTAGTAATCCCTGAAAGCTAAAAACTCACAGGTGTCATACCACTAGCTTTTAGTTGTAGAACCTCACACTAAAGAATACCAATGTTTTGCATGGAAGACACTAATATGTAGTCACTGCTAATAATCTGCCTTTCAACTGGTTTTTTGTTTTGTTGTTTTAAAGGACTAGAGCACAGTGGGGTTGCAGTGGAGAAAAACACTGCAAAATGATAACAAATAGACCCAAAATCTTCGTCATTGAGATCAGTGTTTTGACAATTTATACCAGTTGAAGGTACAGGCTAAATTGTTTAAAGGACAATCTGTTTCATCACACTGAAATATAAAGAGCTGGCCAAAAGATAACACAGACATTTAAATCAACTCATGGCATCTGCAAGTACACCCTCAAGACTCAATTATTTTGATTAGCAGCTTTTGACTACTGACAGAATGATAACATCTCTGTGACAGATCTAATTCACTTGGAAAGGCTCTATAGCTCACTGTGATATGAACAAAGCAAGAAGCCCCAAGGCTTTCAAGCTATGGATAGCTATTCTTCCATTGCCCAGTTACAAATATGCATCTGATATTTACAAGCATCAAAAATGCAGAGAAAAAGGATGAGATGGCAAGCACTGAACAAATAAAACAGAAGTGCATGAAGTTGAATATTTAAACATAAAGGCACCTAAGTCAAGGAGTAGTGTTGATATACGACCCTTCAACTCTTCAGTTACTATAGGCTCTCCAAGAGGAGAATTTCTGCAACTGATCACAGCAGTATGCCATCAGCATCTCACCCATTTCCTTCTCCACCACCAATGATAATTTCCTCATGGATCAAAATCACCAAAACCAGAATACTGATAGAGCACAAAAGGAGGGGAAAGACCTGAGATAACTCATTTTGTAGTCAGAGTAAGCTTCCTGAACAAAGCCACACCCCTAAGAGGGAAAGAGAGGTACACGACCACTTCTTCCAAGAACCATTGGTGTTATCTGCAAATCCACATGAATCCACACTGCCAGAGTTTGAGGGCTGTTTATGTTAGTTTGAAGTAATCTAACTGCATCTGTATAGTCACTAAGCACCCAAAGCTGACACAGCAGAATTGGCTCAATTGGCATCAGTAAACGAATAAACCGCAAATCTCAATATCGTAGTGAGAGTAACTGAATTGGTCTCAGATTGAAATTTACTTCAGTATGCATCTCCTTGTATTTGCTGCAGATTTTGTTGGGCCTGGTTCTTCATCTTAAAATAGTAGGTGTTGTGGTGGTGGTGTTTTTTTTCCAAATTAAGTGCTCACTGCTGATGGATAAATCTCATGATCTGAAGAACAACAGAAATTTCTACTAGAAAAGTCAGTCTTCTTGTACTTACAGAGCATGTTAAAATCTTCTCTATCTAGGCTCTTGCTGAGGTAGAGAAGTCCCATTTTTTCTCTGATTTGAAACCAATGATTTTCATGGGATCTTGCTCGAGAAACGATGATATTCTGGCACAGATGAAAGTGGGCTGTTTCTCCATGTGAATCCCTCAAGGCATGGATGTGCAGGAGTGGCGTACCTGCTGGTTGGTCAATGTAGACATTCTCTGAGTACTCCTTTCTGGGGAAGTACAGACCAAAGGAAGCTGAAAAGGAAGGCACATAGAAGGAGAGTTCATCCCCGTTAAAAGATTTTTTGCATTGTCATTTTCTTAAGAGACACAAAGAACCAAAGGTTTCATTTTGTAAGGATTAAGGAAGCATTAAAAGTGATGAGAAAAATGCAGATCCTCATCTGGCATAAGTCAGTTCAGTTTTGCTGCACTCAAGCCAGGGACATAGCCATGAAAGACCTGGCCCATAGTTTATGTTGAAGTTGCACAGTCATCTACTTTTTGAAAGTAAAACTGCTCTGCTATAAGCATGACCCAGTTCAAGCTGAATGCTTAACAAACCTCTGCTTGCCAGGTTGTACTTAAATCCATACCTGCACCTCTCAGGTCTTCCTCCTTTATTTCACAGATAACATTCAGACAGGGGAAAAGCTTTTGATGAAATCACACAGTTTAGAAATCTAAACATGTTTTCTCCTGAGAGAAAACAGAAATTTATCAGAGTTCTCTCAATCTTCTCCTTGGGTCATAAAACCTTCCATACAGAAAAGAATTTCTGCATCTCTTTTTCTTTCTGAACAAACCAACACAATACTTTTTGAACAGAAAATGGGAGTTGTTTAAATAAAACTAATACAAAAGTCATATATATGTCATAAAAAACATAATACAAAAGTGCCATAAATATCAGACAGAAAAGCTCAGAACTGACTTGTATATTTCCTTAATCTGTTCAGACATATATTTTTAAAACCATGAATATGACTGACTGGTTCTTCTCCATTTTTTAATTCTATCACATTATAAGCACTTAGTAGGACTCAGCTGCACCTTGATGTCTTGATGTCCATTTTTTCAGACAACCTCATTTTACCCATCACTTTGCAATGACCTCTCCATCCATTTCCTATGCATCCCTTCCAATTCTACTTCTTGCCAAGATGATCACAGTAGAAAGGGTGATATGCATGGAGATCACAGTCATTAAAAAATACGCATGAAAATCACAGTGTAAACAGATTGACTGAGTTCTCAGAAATACTAAGCAGCCTTACAGAGCTCCGGATTTCAATACAGTCATTAAACAGGATGGCACCTTCAAAGTTAAAAGAGTTTTTCATTTAGAGATAAGTAAGGTTTGGGTTGGATTTTCAGAATCACAGGAGGCGGGCCAAGACCTGTATCCACTGCAGCTGGCTCAAAGAGACTAGAAACTTGTTTGGGTGCACAGGCAAACTGATGTTAGAATGAATTGCAAAGACATCCCACCTGTATGTAAACAGTGATATTTGTATGCACTGAAGTACTTGAACTTTCACACGTCCTCCACCTGCCCTGACAGCCTGTGGTTGCTCCCAGTGCAAAAGGACACTTGCAGAACATTTTGCAGAGCTCTTACCTTGTAATCTGATTTGATAAAAAGTAAGACATATCAAAGGCTCATATATCTGCTGAACAAATGAAAATAAATTCCATATGGTATGAACATAGGACTATTTTAGCTAAAAGCAAGCCAAATACGAATGGAAAAGATGGTAGAACAGCAGCAAAAGTTTGAATATAAAGCCAAAACATCTTCAAAATACCACCAGAATGTATTATTTATTTTATATTATTACTAGACTCATCCACTATTTTACTGACTTGAAAGGATGACAAACAATCTGTAAATAAGAGACCTCTCATTTCCTTTGGAAACACCACAGGAGCCACTCTACCTTGAAGTGCATCATGACATCATTAGTATCACTGAATGCAATTACATCCATGTGATTTACAGAACCCCATCACGTGTTGTACAAATACTTTGCAATATGTGAATAAAGTGGTAAAGCAATGCAGTAGGCGAATTTGCTCCAAAGTAATTAATTCAAAAGTGAGCCAACAAAATAATCTCTCTAAAACTCAGTCAGAGTTTTAGAAAAGCAATTTTATGCAGTGGCTCCTGAAGCCCCGGATCAGGAAGAAAACAATTACTTCTGATTCTGGCCCCATGGTGTTAGATTTTAGGCGTTAGATTCTTAAGCATTCTTAATGCATTTCAAATCTTTTTCCAGTCCTGCTTCCTATCTCTGTTTGGAAGTGCAGGAAAGGATGGGGAATCTACACCACGAGGATTCCTAACAAACACATCCATTAATGAAAGGCACAAGGTGATATCCAAAGAGAAAGCCCAGTCCCAATGCAAAAGAATAGGTTTCCTTCAGGTATTTTCTGTAAGATTACAATTCTAGAATTTTAAAAACTCCCTCACAAAAAATTTGACACTGGTTGTTCAGTGCTCAATGAAAATAAATGAATAAATAAATAAATAGACTGAACTTACTGATGTGTGCAATTGAGGATTACATGACATTAGCAACAGGATGAAGGAATATTTATTTATTTCTATGACTGGGGTGAACAGCTCTAATGTGAGGAAGGATGAAGGATGAAGGGAACACATCCTGTGGCTTAAGTGGATTTAAAATGTTCTCATGTTTCACTTAGAAAACAAGTTATTTCAAATCAAAACAAAACATTTACAGCAATGTAGAAATTTATACTGTTAAAAAAAATAGATAAATTTGACTTAGCCATGTTACAGTAACAAGATTCATCGCATGCTACTGATTTTGAAGTGACTGGGATTTTGTAAAGTGCTTT
This sequence comes from Cyrtonyx montezumae, assembly GCF_038088225.1. NCBI lineage: Eukaryota > Metazoa > Chordata > Aves > Galliformes > Odontophoridae > Cyrtonyx > Cyrtonyx montezumae. Next base: position 20,239,591 of record NW_027072045.1, on the reverse strand, counting down.
GTGCCACTCTTTAATCGAATTTCAACCACTGGAAGAGATAAGAGGTATGCAACAGACTGTCCAGGTAGAAACCACACTCCGCATGTCAGTTGAATTGTGTTCATTCTTCGAAGCCCTAGTAAGTTAAAACCAGATTCAAGAAACTTCCATCTGGCAGGTACACTGCAGGAAGGAAAGATCCTAATCCTGGTCAAAGTGCCTTATGTCCTGAAAAAAAACAATTTCCAAGAATTTGTGCAAGATTCCTATGGAAAACATATGGAGCTTTTACTGAATATGCCACTTAAATAAGGAGGAGCTGATGGTTAAAGTGCTTGTGCTTAGGAGTTAAAAGCAGAGAAACATTTCAAATCATAACCTTGAAATCCACCATCAGAAGTTTTTACTCTGTAGCATACATGAGTACAACACTCCATATAGGGGAGATGAAGAGACAGAGGGAATTATTGGAATATTTTGGCATCACTGAACTTCTTTTTAATTTTTATTTTGAAGAGAATGCTTCATCTTGCCTCGATTGTGCAGTCAGCACAGAAAACACTGCAAACTCTGATGGATGAGCAATATAACATGCTAATAGCGTATCAGTAACATACAGATGAGAAAAGTGATCACGTTGAAGCGGATGTAATGCTACTGACTAATAGCTCCTACAGGAAATAGATACAGTTAGGACAGCATTTTTACAGTTCAAGGATAGAAAGCAGATAAAAATGAGAGTGAAGAAATGAGATTATATATACTTTAAAGTCTTGATGTAAACAGTTTTGAAAGAAGGTCATTTTTCATGTGGCCTTTTTTTCTTTTCAAACATGAATTATTAGATGAATGACACATTTTTGCGAACAAAATTGATTTCTTTGTACAAAACTCGTAGGAAGTTTGCACGTGTTTCATTTTTTATGCTTGCCACTGAAGACTTGAGTAGCATTGGTAGACTGATGTTAACTATGAAAACTGCACATAGCAATGTCACACTCTTCTTATTAACTATGAGAAGGAAAAATATAATTCAATTTTTCAGTCACAAAATGAAGTGGCAAGAAACTTTTATTACTAAATTGAAGAAGTTGAGCATGAAAGATTGTCTCCCAGAACATCTGCAGCTTTCAGGGGAAGACTATGAATAGCATGAGTGGAAGTGAATTATCCTAGTCACTACCATTGCTCTGGGAAAGAATATGCTTAGACAACTGCAAGTCCACATGGATCACCAGCAGAGTCTCAGCCCACACTACATGGCCACCGCTCAGTGCCAGGAGGCAACAAGCAGCCCACAGCATCCTGCTCAAAGAGATGCTGATGCTCCAACCTCATGGCTCAAGGCAGAGGGAGAGTGAAAGCGGCACACTGCCCAAATTGAAGGCCTGCCACCGAATTTGAGGCACAGGGTTTGGCTAAACAAGCAGGTGTTTTATACAGCTCATAGTGAAACTTCAGAGCGCAAATGGCTGCTACTTGGTTTAAGTTGCACCATGTAACTGATCAAAAGTCACAGCCTTGATTTTAAAAGTTCAAATGACTGAAATGTAGCATCTCTGAGAAGTTGCTACGGGTTTAATTATTCAAGTCATGAGAGAAATGCTTTCTAACCTGACTGCTACATTCTGCCTTCCTTTCACCATTCACGTTATATGCTGCACTTTTTTTCCACTGTATGAGAACCTCCACAATCTCATGATGTCTGCTGGATAAGCAAGCATTTGAAACACAAACATTAGTTTGTGTTCTAAAACAAAACAAAACCAAACAAACAACAACAACAAAACCCCCAGCAAACTAGATATGTTTTTCATTCAGCATGTACACCTGTACAATTCACATCTGACCAGTTTTGTTGAGCTCCCCAGCACTCTGGAGAATAACATGGCAACGTCTTAAAAATGGAGCAGACCTCTCAAAATCCCACATCCAAAATTGACATGTAAAGAGCAGGAGCGTGTTTTCAATGCAATGATAGCGCTATCATTCCAGCATATAGAAGATAATGACATAACAGATGAAAATGGGAGTCAGCTGCTAATAAACCTCCATTTGTTGCACAGCATCAGATTTCAATAAGCAATTATCTAGCAAGGTTAGTTTTGTGTTTTGTGTTCCTGAAATAATTATCTTTATTTTTGATGAGTAGCCATTATGTTCCATTACTAGTATTAATATACTCAGCATTCGATTCATCAGAGAACAAGAGCAGCAATGCACTTGTGTATTTCAAATTAAAGGATTTGTCTACTTAATGTCCTTCTAGCCCCTACAGAACTAAATAGTAAACAGTATACTCACCCTTATTAACCCAAAAGTCAGTCATTTATAAAAAAAACACTGACACTTAATGGAAGGGTAGCATGAAACAGTATAGCTAGAAACAATGCTGGGGGCTGAATATCCCTCAAGGTATTCAAGACAATGTCTGCCACTTAACACAGGATGCTTTATCCCACAAGAATAAATGTGCATCTGCCAGCATTTAGATGACTGGATCTTCATTCAAAGATGGTTTGACATAAAGAACAATCTCCACCTTATGCAGGGAATCGCTCCAACCTTTCCCCCAGTTCAGCAGTAAGATTTTACATTCAGAACTGCATTATCTATCATTGCACTGGGACTCATTTAAAAGGTAATCACAGGAAAAGAACTATTTGCAATAGACTGAGCATCACATTGCCAGAGATAAGTGCTTGATAATATTAACCAAGGCAAATCATAACACAAAAAGCAGCCTGCAAAGCTGTCTGAACACCTCTGAAAAGGAGCAACCAGCGAGGAGCTGCTGGTGAGCCCCGCTAACATCTGCAGCTTATGCCTGAGTGTGAGCTAACAGCCTGCTTTGTTATCTGGAGCAACTCTCAGTGCCAGAAACTGAACAGTGTGGGGAACAGCCCTGTGAACACATCACTGCTTGCTTGTCCCTGGGGCCAGCAGGGACATGGGCACCTGTGGCAGAAACCCAGGCTGCTGCTGTCCCATCTGTGCACCTGGGCAGCCAGGCACCAGAGTGAGCCTCCTGCCCTGCGGGGTGGGCCACTACCTCGCAAGGCAGAATGGTTTTTGCACAAATTATTACAAGATTCAGCTGTTTTTAAGCAGAGAAGATCAGTTAAATCCCACCCTCACTGCATTGAGCTTGGTGCAAATCACAGCACATCAGAGAGCCAGAAGATCCACAACAGAGGAGCTGACAAACACTGAATTATCTAGCAAGCCATTACTGCAGTTCAGCAGCATGACATTATTTTTAGGGATGTTATTTTAAGCTGATAATTACAGAAATCAGAAATACAGAAGAGATGTGAAACAGCAAACATAAGAAACTGTTTTAAAGTGAAAATGAAATGAATTCCTTTTTTCAAAGCTGCTCCTCTGGATCCTAGGATACAGCGGACTGTGAAAGATCACTTCAGAGCTTCAAGCACACTATTCTGAAAGAATACTCAGGTTTTACAGAGCTGGGTAATTGCTGTTTCACCTGATGTGTGCATTTACTCATAGCACTACTGCTAGAGAATGACAGAATGAATTTCAATGGCAGCAGCACCAGAGGAATACATGTGCTTTACAGAATATGATACTTCCAGAGGGAACAGGTCCCTGCAAAGTGATGGCAAGCAGAAACAATGGTTAGCTAGAAAAACTCCAGACCTGATAAACCGGTCTGCTTTAAGTTAATTGCCTCTCTTGTGATTTTTCTCACCACATTCCCATACTCATATTGAAAACAAGCCTGGATTTTGATTGGAAACATACAAATTATGTAGATAAAAATATGTGATAGAAAAGCTCAGTCGACCACCTGTATTAACACTCCAATCTTGAAAATGAGAACTCCGCAAGATATTAATAAGATAAATCTGCCAAAGCCAAGAGATGTATTAGATAAAAATAATGTTTTAAGGTGTCAGGCATTTTGAACATAAATTTTAAAAACTCAAGTCCAAAGACAGATGGTTATATTTGTAAAAAATAAAATATTTCAATTGGATTTTTGAGAATTGTCAAGGTTTTCATTTTTGCCTCGTCACTATTGGCAAATATGCATCTTTCAGAAAATGGGACAATAACCTCCAATGCTCTGCAAGTTGCCTAATGTCTGCTTCAGACTGAGGTCAAACCTGTGCCTACATTTTCTCCTCAGAGCCCATACTTCTAGCTAAATTTTAGAAACTCACTGTTGAACTTCCATAAGCACCAAAAATGCTAGAAGCTTCCTTTCTCTTGCTTGCTTATGGTTTTGTTACTTTTCATCAATGTGGCAAGATCTTGAAAGTTTAATGGTCTGAACATCAGTGTTACAAGAGCTTAAACCATTCTTAACAGAAATCAACGTGCACAGAAAGTTTAAGAAATTACAGGGATTTCTGCAAATTCTTTTAATCCTGATTCTAATATTCCTCATTATTTATTTGATTAAATAATAATTCTTTTTTTAATCATGGCTTTATTGCTTGAGAATAACTGGATATCATTTGACTCGGTATGTGTACAGAGCTGAAACATAAAATGGAAAAACTGACTGGCAGCGCTTTACATTAATAAATGGTGACAAAGATTATGACAATGCCTCATTTCTATACCATTCAGTTTCACTTCTGTATAGGTCAAATATATGTTGTTATATAAAACTAAATGCCCAATGAAGTGCATTTTGTTTTGGCAAATTATCCTGAGTTCAAGAACGTTGGAAAAAATACATTACGAAGAAATCCCATGTCAAATGCTGCAAAATTTGAGGCTTTGAGTTTGCTTATAGCAGGTGACAGGTAAAAAAGTTTCACTTAAATGCTCATGAAGTTAGAGAACATGTGCATGTGCACATAGATATATATGTATCAAGATGAAAATAAGATCCTAAATATTTGCATATTTCTCTACTGAGATTGTTAAAAGTATTTCCTTATCACTGGATACATCTTGTACAATGTCCTCACGATGCATTAGAACAGTAATGGTTTATAACACATTCTCTCCAAAGCAAGAAGTAGTTAGGGCTAGGAGCCAAGCAAGCATCACTGGAGACCTACAAATAAGAAATCTGAGAAGTAATTGTAAGTTCTTCATTTTAGAATGTATATGGTCATTTCTGTTCTGTACTACCTCGATTTATAGAAAGGAACCATGGTTATCAAGAAGAGAGACAAAACTGAGAATCTTCGTGTTGCAATGCTATTTTTATAACACTTTCAGCTCCATTGCAGACAGATTCTGCAGCACTGCTCCACCATTTCTTCCAAGTTTTGATATTTCTTTAGCATTCACAAGTTTCAATGAACCCTGACAGCCCAACATATTCCATGTTTGTTCACAGTGCTCATGTTCCTTGCAATTGGAATTATTCCACACTGCACAACAAGAGATGCCAAGATAAAAAGGTGGACACAGTCCACTGTTTTATTTTCAGTTGTCAAAGAGCCACCAATTGCCTAATTCACTCTCCATGTGCACTCTGTATGTGAGCTTCAAAATGCGTTTACGTACGACATATATGCAGAGGTTGTGATGCATGAGAAGCTACAGAAGACCAGCAAGGCACACATTGCTGTTCTGCACTAAAACTGGTACACAAGTTGTAAATCTCAATCCATAAAATCCTCAATTAATAATGTAGTGACATACAATCGCTCTAAACTCTTGTTATATTTCAATTAGCTTTCTCATATATTTACTCCGGAAATGCTGAGCTCATACTCAGCGTCAACATTATAGCATTCAGTTGGAGAACAAGGTGCTGAAAACAAAACACATTTAAAACCCACAAAAAAAAAAAGTAACATAAACCACAAGACAATCTCATCCAAGGAAATTGCTCAGCATACTTGATGAGATGAAAAGATCCTTGAAGGTAAGAACAAATAAGCTTAAATTAATTAACCTACTCAGAACAGCATCAGTATCACAATGCATTTCCTGCATTAAGATAAGGATTTAGATCACTGTGGTCCTTCCTTAATACAGAAGTTCTAATTTCCACAATCTCAAGTCACAAAAATTAATGGGGAAAAAACAAGCTGTTGATTTATGACAAGGATTTCTATTTGCTCAAACACCTGAGCTGCATTACCACTTTATCTCAAGTTTCCCCATTTCCTTTTCTCCAGCTGCACTCGATTTTGCATCATCAGAATGAATGTGAGCCTTCCAGTCAATTATAAATAGATGGAGCCAAGGCATCAGGGATCATTTTCTGACATTTCAGTGCAACCCAGATGTTAATGACCACAAACACCACCATCTATTTCCTATTCTTAGGCATCCTCATAGGGCAAGTACAATCAGGTGAAATATGTGACAAGGTTTCTCACAGATAGCTTTTTCCACTCATCATCACACCACAGTGGCAATTAACAAAATGGTAACCATTGACCAAATGTTATCAGTTTGACCTCTGAATAAGTACACAAGGTCTAATTCTTCCAAAGGGATCAGCAATAGTGGTTTCTCTATCTGAGCCATGGTAAAAGGGGTCAGAATTTCAGAGAACAGGTGCATGAGCCACTTTATTTTCTGAAAGGTAGATGTCTTGACCGTGTCTTGAATGATCTTTACTTCGGATTCTCCACTATTGCATTGGAAAATCTATATTTAGCACAGATGTTTAAAAGCTACTCTACTACCCCTTGTGCAGTGACAAAGGAAGTAGCTCAGCCTGAATTGTGTTTTATCCATATCTAATATCACTATCTTCCCTAATTTTCTCCAATTCGTGCAGTTCATGAAAGAAAGTGACAGCAGTATCATTACCTCCTTAGAGTAGGAGGCAATCAATGAAAACTTCTGCTGCTGGTGGTTGAAAATTTGCCAGAAAAACATTAATGACACAAACGTGCCTCTCTCACAGGAAAGTGCTCTATTATTAAGAGCTGCTATTCTCTTTCCAAACACTCAAGGGAGCTATGAGCCTGAATTTCAATTTTTCAATCCAGGAAGTGAAATATCATTGTGACTGTTACATTTATTTATTTATTTAAAGTTTTGTCATGAATTAAGAGACTATTCTGACTTACATTACTACATTTTAGGTGTTCTATAAAATGAAACACAAGAGGTAAGATGTTGTCTATTTGGTACTTTTCATTTTCAATTTATAGTATTTTCTTCTACAATATATACATATATGCTTCAAATCAAAGGACGCAAGATCTAAAATTAAGCTACAACTTGACTGTTAAATTTTTCTAAATGCATTATAAACCTGCTTTGAAACTGGCTTCATAAGAAAAAAGTATGTATTATACCTGACTTCGTTAAAAAAAAATAAAACGAAAAGAAAAACAACAACAAAAACCCCATCCCAGATGTGAACATCACTGCTTAATGAAACAGAACTTTTCCTTTGAGGACTTTTAATCACGAGCATAGAGTAGCTATTACGCTCTTGTCTTAAACCATAAATGCTGTCAGCAAAATGGCAAAATTGTATTGACAAGGCTTGGAAATAGCCTGACATAACAGTAATGATAAACACTTGACACTGATGAGTATTTAAGACAGCACATTTCAGCTAGCTTCAAGATAGAAATGAATTACATTGTGCTTCTGACATGTTACAGGAATGTGCTGGAGAAGTCTAATAGAAAGATATTCAGTTGTAGAAGGAACCACCTCTAATTTTCAAATGCACAATACTTTTGCACATCCCCGTACTTTGCTAGAGTTTACAAAAGCTTTGTTTTCCTTTAAGCAAACTTTTGGGTCCTTTCCTGCTGGGTGCGAAAAACAATCACTGCCAAACAGAGATCAAAACTTCCTCCCTTGGTTACTAAGAACTGATTTCGCTTATTTCATAGGTATCTCAATGCCTTTTTTCACTGCAGGTTTTTACTATATATAGGTCTGAACTGAGGTCAGGGTTGCACTGAGGCACACAGATAGCATTTGAGATTGACATTTATTCTCAACTACATGCAAGACTACGAGAAGAGTCATTCTGATCACACATTTTCAATGTATAAGCAAAGTGTAAGTGACAGTCCCAGAGCTGAAGAAAGTACTACAGTAGTTCAGTGACCAGCCTCTGGGCAATCCCACACAAAAAGAATATTTTTGCAGTTTAAAAATATAGATTTCTTTTTCCTCAGCTACTGAAATCAATGCTTCCTCTCTCTTTTTTTTTTCTGCTCTTTTTACAAACTGAAAACACATCAAGTGGCAAGTCACAAAGAAATACTCAAATCTTGTTACATCACAGTATCCCTATGCACATTTTATCAAGGCATTTTGAGTTTTCAGCTCCTTTGCAAAGGTGCTTGCTGCACCATTTCATCCAGAGCTTACATTTTTAATTTAAGTGTCAGCACAAGACCTCATTTCCTCTTCTTCCCCTCTTTCCCTGTCAAGGCAATAATATTCACAGAATAAAAGACTATAATGCATAATGAAAATAAAAGTTCAGATATCAAATGAATACTACAGAAATATAAAATCAGAAGTGCAGGTTTAGTCTCTCAGCTCAGAAATTTTACCTGTGCCTTAAAAAAAAGGGCACAACCACCTGGGTATGAACAAACCAAACGGTTTCGCATCATGGGCATAACTCAAGTGAACTGACTTTTCCAAGAATGCTTTCCATGAAACAGTTTCTCTGCAGCAAAAATGAATAGCTGGCTGGCCTGATGCTTTTCTTCTGAATAAGCATGCAGTTGTAGCGTTACAGTAGTAGTTTAAGTGTAAATGAGTAAGAGTACACTTGCTCATTACTGCTAGCTATTAAATTTCAAAATCAATAATGTAATATTTTCATGACATTTATAACTCTGGGATTTCTGTCTATATTACATCTACCAATAAAATCTTTGCATTAGGGTGCACTCTTCCTTTCATGAATGTTCCTTGATGACAGGTTCAGGACTCAACACTGAAGTTAAACTTCTGTTGAATTTGTGAAGTCAGTGTGACAGAAAAAAAAAACCAAAATGGAAAAAATACGACTCCTGGGATTCTTATCCTACACTAGATTAAAAAAAATCACAGTAGTAGTAAATTGCAAAACAAAATTTCTTTTTGAAGATTCAACTAAAAAAAAAAAAAGAAGAGGAAGAAGGAAATGCAATCTGATTTCTGCGATGTAATGAAATGTTCATAGTGAAATGTTACCTGTAACTTTGTATTCAAAACTTGGACTGAATTCCAGCTTCTAATGGGAAGGAGAAAAAAAAGTAACCCAGGCCTTACTGAAATTTGTTCCTTCTGAGTACAACTCAAATCCACTTGGATTCCGCTACAAAGAACTGTCTGTGAAGCCTGCCACCCTCATGACATTCTGGCCCATATCTTCTTGATATACTCTTTGCAGGTCTATCTGCAAGTACTTCAGCACACCAGTTCCATTTAATTTTGCTAGTAGACTAGTCCATTGAGAGACAAGATCACTGTGGGAAGCAATTTAAATGATCTGCTCAACTTGATCTGCTCCAGAGGTGTCTGGTCCTCTAACAAGTACCGCTTTGTGTGAAAACATTAAACATACAACATGTTTACGCTATCTAAAAGGTAAAATATGTAGAGCACTGGAAGCACTCCTCTGCCTGTAGCCTCGCTTCCTATCATTCAAATACAAATATAAATGCAAACAAAATACATTTATTGACTGCATGGCCTTCTATATGCATTCCATACTTTCTTATAAAACTGGGTACTTCAGATAGAAAAAAAGTAGTGGCCATCAGATACTTACTTACATGGATTATAGTCAGCAGAGAACTGAGGATGAAATTCTGGATAATGGTACAGCATAGGAGCCAACATTTTTACCACATAGCTCATCTTTCTGTAAGAAGGGCACCTTGAAAAACCAGACTGACAACTATGTCTCATTTAAGCGTGCATGGTGCACTCAAAAGTTTCCTTAAACAATTCAAGCTTTAATGAGCATGTGTTTTTCATCAGTAGTCTTGGCTCTTAGACTGGAAATAGTTTGAGGAGCTGGGTGAAAAGTACACTCTAACTGACTGGGTGATACAGTTGGCACTGCTGTGCCAGACATGTCCAAGTTTCACAAAGGAGCATCTGGGCATAGGGTACTTGAGCTCTCCTTCTTGCAGACCACAAGTTAAATGGGCATGCTTGAGTTTTTCTGCGTAAATAGCACTACTGAGCCTGGACTTGAGCATAGACTTGGATCAACTGATATTGCAGGCATACCTTAGAGATTTTAATACGGTTACTGTCCTCATTCAAAGTTGCTGAGGTCAAGAACCCTATTGACTTCAGCAGGTTTGAGATTCAAAGCAACACCGTGCAACTACTTACAGACAGGATAACAAATTTTGACATGTCTACAAAATTTGTGTTTGAGAGTATAGGTGACATCTGAGGAGAAAAAGATGAATGGTTGGGCATTGTTGCATAAAACTATTTAATCAAAAAGAATGAGAAAGCGTTGCATTTTAAGAACTTAGGTGAAGGGTACCTACTCCCTGAGTAATTAAATAAGTTGTTTTAAACTTATTCAACCAGAATTTAGGTTCTAAATAGTATTTGAACTATTTGCACTATTCTAAGAGTTTAACACATTTGATACGATTCTCTGTAGATGTAAACTAGTAATATTTTGTTTTTTAAGATTAGACAATATTCCCTCTTAAACCAAAATTAACATAGTGAATTGATTATAATTCTTCAATGATCCCTATCCATTTGAATGAACACTACAGAAAAAAAACCAGTGGAGTCAGTCAGTCTACATAGCATTAAAATTACCTTAAGAACTTTCTGGACCTACTCAACTCTACAGTCTCCAGCTGACCTGATTTTGCTAAAATACCACTTTTAATGAAGAACTCAATGCTCTGACTCTCAAAACAAGAATTTCTAGTATATATGCTACATGTTATTTTGTACTGTACTTCATATATTTGATTGGCAAACCTCAGAAAGTATTTCGTATGTTGCTGCAGTGATGATCAACAATGTAATTTTAAAATTAGATTTATTCATTATGGGTTTAATTCACTTTTCTCCAAATAAAGCCAAAGTAAATCAACTTATACAGCCGTGTGAGCAAAATATAACTCTCTTTTGGAGCAAGAGAGAGAAAGAGTAGAGTTGTACAGCAGAAGTCTGTGGTCAAAAGGCCATGGTCCAGAATAGGGCAGACGACTTACATGGCTATACGGCTCAGATCCAGAATGAAATGGCTGGCTCACCTGCAGACTGTTTTTCTGTTTTTTTCATCACTGCCTCAGCTTTGGCAGATTAGTTTATTTCTGAGACATCTTGTCCATATTTCAAGCCTACCTAGTTATCAATTTGTATTTTTTTATTTTTTTTGCTTTAGAAGAAAATTGAGATGGCATGAACAGATGCACAGATGCCACTTATTCAGGAAATGTTCTCCTGTGTGATAGATTTTTCAAAAAACAATCTCTGTTACTTAAGATAATCTCTCTTACATTAAGCCCAAAAGAATGCAAGCCAAAAGACATTTTACTCACACAGAGACATTTACAGTCACAATATTATTTCCTAGATGTTACTTTTGATTAAAGAAAGTTTAAAGTTACATTCTGGTGAATGAGAACCTCACTAGAAATGTGTTGCTTTATGAAATGAGAACCATCTGCCAAAGATACAGCCGTGTGCTAAAAGATTAAAACTAGCAACTTAATCATGCAGCTATGGATTTGCTATAGGTACCTGCAAACATATAAATAGAATCCACACTTAAGCAGGCAATACAAACAGAACTACATTGTTATTGTTATCAGAAACATTTTTTAAACTGCTTCTTTAAACTGCAGTTGTGTCTTCTGGACCAATATGGATTAAATCTGTCTCCTCAAGTATGTAGAAAACCTTGCTTTCTAAAACAATTTATTTCCTCTGGCAAGTTAATAAGCAGCTAACACTTCTCAGCACATCAATCGTTATACAGACCAATGGAAACAAAGCAAGGGTGAGATTAATAATACACATATTTCTGTTCTGATTTAAACAATTTACATCTCAACACAAACTTCATATTAGTTACCCATGGACTAATGTGTGTAGCACGTGTGAACGTGCTTATCCACAATCGTGTGAATTCACACCTGGGAAATCAAACAAAAGTAGTAGAAATACACACAAACAGATTTTGAACCCTGATTTTTTAGCTGCAGCTAGGAAGTGTTAAGCACAGCTGGTTATATGCTGTTGCATAGACAGGATATTCATTTCACATGTACAGGTTTTATGTACAAATACATTACTGCATCCAGTGCACTTAATAGAATCTTATTTTGTTTTTCCAGTGTTAACTTTATGAAAACCTTCTTTTTTTCATGGTAGTTTCACACCCCTTCTAACCTCCTATGCGCTTTTATTTCCTGTTTTCTTTGGATTGTCACAAGAGTGTCACCCATAGTGTTCCAGAGCCCAAGCAAAACAGAATGCCTTCTCTTTCCATCTGAATTGGGCTTCCAACTATCAGTAGATAAAAGAGAGAGAAACTCGACTGTTACCTAAAATAATGCACCATAATGAATTGTCCAGTCCTAGAAATATGGTTCTTGTGGCTAAATACAAGCAAGTGAGGGATGCCCTGAAGTGAAGACAGTTGCTCCTATGAGCTGTGTTAAGTTTGTGCCTTGGGGCTCTGGGATCTCAGTGCCCCAGACCTTTGCCTTTACTGGCAATACCAGCTGAAGCCACTCTCACCCAGAGTTCATCTCCTCACGACTTCAGCTGTGCCAGCGTGCTGCAGAACCACACCCTGGCTGAAAGAGTCAGCTGGGTTTGAATCAGCACTGGCAGAAAGAAAGGTTGTAGGGAAAGCCAGTCCTGCAATTCCTAGCCCTGAACAGGGCAGTCTAGTGCAAGGAGCTGCCACAGAAAAAGAGAGCCTAGGTGAATTTGACAAGCAGTGTCCCATTTGAGTCCTGCAGCAGATGAAACCTCTGTGGTGGGAGTGGTTGCTCATCCTCCCTGACAGAGTTTGCCAGGATAGGAAAAATTAATTGTTCTTTCAGGCCTACTGCTTCCACTGAGTCTATTACAATAAACCAAAACATTGTGAGTAGAAAATGGTCAGGGTTTGAAGGGTTTTTGTGAGCATTTTTCGCTTGCCCCCTGTACAGCACATCCCATGGGAGAGGAAGGACCGCAGCCAGAGGAGGTGCAATGAGATAAAGCCTGGAGGCTTTTTTCTAGATCCAGATCTCTGAATAAGGCTTTACACCAAGACAGGAACCAAGGGACATCTCACTGGCAATGCTGGCAGGATTTATAAGAGAACTGCTGAGCTTTGTATGAGATGTGTGTGACCTGCTCATCCACACAAAAACAATATTTGCCAAGGACTTTTAGTAAGGACTTCATGCAATGTCTCATAAGAGAACATATTACTGTATCCTCTCTTCCAAGATAGACTGTTATTCAAGCACAGTTTGGATGAATAAGCATGTATTTTTACATTTTCAAGACACCTCAGAAAACTGAAGAAAGAAACACAGCAAAACTGCTATGAAAGTGATAACAGCTCTTATATTTTGACTGGACTTTATTCTGGCTTTGGGATGATAAACTTTCTCACACATTTGATTGATGAAACTAGCTTAACTTGACTAATCACTTTGCCTCCTAGCAGTTCCTTCCTGCTTATATCCAAGGAAACAGTCAATTAGATCTATAATTAATTCTTCCTCTCATGATGGGGTAAATTTGGAAGGTTGTGACCACATGAATGCAAGCAGTGCAGCTGGTTAATCTGCAACCCTGAGCCTCATGCTCCTAATAAGCAAACTACAGCTCTTGTACTTCAAACAATAGGCAAAAACCCCACATCCTCTACAAGCTGTTTGGATACCTACAAAACAGCACATAGAGAAAATGCAGTATTTAACCAGACAGTTACATTGAAAAACTATGAATATCTGAAGATACATTAATGCATAACTCAACAGAAACCATTAGAAACTCCAAGACAGAAAAGCACCGGAAGCCAGTAAAATTGAATAAATCCAACAACAGGGTGCACACAGCTAGAGAAATAGGATTAAAAGTTTTAAAAATTGAAAGCCTTATCCTAGATACAATGCAGATTCTCTGTCATGAGAAGTTTTAACAATCTAAAAATTTAGTTGTTCTAAAATTATCACCACCACAACAACAGACCTTGAGAAACAAATTCATCCACAGGACCTGGAGCCACAGGCAGTTCAAAAGTCAGGCTACAGAGTTACCACCTGTCTTCTGACCTAAAAGGACAAGTGCTCAGCAAGTAACTAGGGAATAATTCAGAGAATTTTTTAGCACATTGACTGCACTCATAACTTGCAGTGATTTATCCACATTGCACGAGTTTCTAGATGTCAATCTCATTACATCTACTCTGCAAAAACGTAGAGACCACTCCTTCCAAGCTGTCTTGAGGTTGAAAATTCTCCAGTTATTTTTGTGAAGTAGTTCTAAAAACAGGTTCTAACCATCTAAAAATTATTCTGTCTGGTCACACCACAGGAAATTTATACTACTTCGAATGTTTTAATGAATTTTTACATTAAGCGTGGCTTGCCAAATAAAACCGGTAAAGGTGAGAGACAAAGGTAGATTAGCAAAGGAGTGGGAATAAACTTCTCAAGCTGCTTTTGTTTTGTGTAATCAGAGAGGTGACACAGAGTTCCATAAACACAAATTTGCCCTGAGAGTAACAGATCTGGGTCAGAAATCAGACTGAGAGGTTTGGTTTCCTGCCCAGATCAGCTGCAGAGCAATTTCATGACATTACCACAATTCAAGAGAGAGACATGACAGAACCTTAACCCCTGGTTTGCTTCAGAGTTAAAAAAAATAGAAATAAAACAGGCTGAATTTACACACCATTTAATTTGGGTCTGTACTTTACTCCTTGGAATATTCCAAATGGAAACATCAGTATCAGCGTAAACCAAGTCAGCTTTACCTCCAGGCAATCAAATCCTCCTCCCTTCCTCCTTTTTTTAATAGGAAAAATTGCTAACAAACATGCTCAGTAACACGCTGATTCCATATCGCTCATCATTATTTACATGGAAACACCAAATGGGTACTTAAAATAATGATAATAGTGAGTTGGTAATTTGATCACAGATTCCAGATGATTTCCAATGCTTAAGGCATTAACCACAATAAAGTTTGATTTATTATTACATTTTCTCTGTTTATTCTCCCATGAATGGAATAAAACCTGTGTCACCGAGGAGCAGCTAAGTAAGACAACAATAACATTTTATTACCCTGCATATGTACAAACATGTGCACCCAGAAAAAGCACTGGATATACTTTTAATTAAAATCCAAAATGTATATTTGCAATCAAATAATATTTTAAATAACCACTTGGAAAAAAAAATAATAACTTCATGCCGAGATTTTTTTTTTCAAATACCCAAACAGATGTCCCAGTGAAATTTGCCATTATTCTTTCCAGAAGGAGAGCAGCCATGATTTTTCCAATAACTTTAACAGAGTTCATTCCAAATCTGCTTTCCTGGACAAGGTACTAGGAAAATATGGGAAATCACTTTCCTGAACATTTCTTATGAGGAAAATATCATTAAATCAGTCTTCACTCACACTGCAACAACAGATTGAGATCGCAAGCACCATGTTCTCTGTACCACTCAGTGTATTTGTTCTTTGTTTTCTTAAAACTCTTAGGCTATTGCAAAGGTTACAGTTTTAGTTCTGTATCTACACAGCAGTATCATTTGTAAGTTAAGTGGCCACAAATACACATGATCTGTAATGCCTACATCAAAAAGTATCTCAGTGTCTCAGTATTACTCTACCTCAGTATAATTGTTCCCCAAGTTTCCTATCAAAATTTTCAGTCTGTTTTCCCATGCATTCTGAAGTGTTCTGCTTCAGTGTTCCTCTTTTCTAGGTTTTAGTTTCTGAACTAAATTTGCAATGAATGCAAAGACAGTATTGGCCAGTCCTTTGAGTAAGTACAGCTACTTCAGCTTTACATAGAAACACGAAGGGAAGTTCACCAACACAGTGAAACTTAAGGTTTACAATCTTGCGTTGCTGCTGGTTGAATATTACTAGTAGGAAATGAGTCAAATTAAATGAATAGTTCATTACCATTTATGTCAAGATGATATAGCAGATGGACACATTCTAGTATCCAAGCACCTTAGAAAATGAATATATTCTGCTAGCACATGGCTGACAGGGATGTAAAGCTGGGAACCTTAGAAGTGAGCCCTGATTTTATCAAAGTCTGCCTCCTGTCAGGAAGCCATGCAAATGGGAAGTCCAGGGCACTGATCACTGTTCCAAGCCACTAATCTAAGAGATGACTTCAATAGCTTGGGAAGCACAGCCTGGTCTGGGAACTTTAACAAAGGCTTGGAAAAACACCCACTTGCAGAAGCCTCTTGGATTTCTCAGCACTGCTGGCTAGATCATGTCATTTTCCTATTGTGACAAAACTTGCCTGTTGGTTTAAAAAAAAGGCAAATCTGAGCATAAACACCCTCAACCAAGAATTCCCTTTAGTTATCCAGTACAACACTTCTTCTCTCAAAGAAGGAACATTGATTTAAAGATGGCTGTAAGGCTTCTGAAAAACACATTTCCCTTCTGGGTATGGCACATGTCCTATGGGATACTGCCATTTCTGATGGCCAAGATACACTCTCACAGTTACTCTCCCAAGTCTCCCCGTTCACATTTCCACCTGCTCAAACCCCAGCACCATTAAATGATCAAATCATTTAAATGCCAATCGGTTGATTTCTCCTATGGTTTAACAGCAGGTGAACAGTAAGAAAATGAGTCGTGTTTATTTATGCACTCATATTTGTTTGCTACTATAAACAGAGTTAGAAAATCCCCAGCATATTATTTTCAGTCCCTTAGGCAGAATTTATGCTCAATTCTTAACATCAGACTTCGAAGAAGAAAAAGCATTTTGTACACGAGGATGATAAATATTTACCTGTTCAATCAGACAAGCATACAACAGTTTGAATGTACAGCTCTACAGCAGCTATAAGTTGTTAAAAAATGAATTAGGTTTCTTCCTTACAAAAGGCTTTAATTTAACAATGAGAACAAGTCACATGGCATGGTTTCCACATGGATTACTCTCCCACATTTTTAAAAATAAAACATGAAGTAGTATATCCTCTTTACAGAATCCCTTCACTGTAGCACTAAACAGTTTCACCATGTTCTACTATATTTAGTCTCAGTTCCACCTTGAATTTTCAAGAATCTTATCCTCAAATTAAAACTTGAGAATTGGGGCACAGAAAGGTTAGGGACCATATCTAAATGGGTTTTCTCAGAAAAACTACGTCCAGCAGGTAAAACCTCTAACACAGATGTGTCTGCAGTACAGACCTAATCCATCAACAAACTGTGCCTTAAAGGATATAGTTTCCTTTGCAAAGAGGAGCTGGAAGCAGTAACATGGTTATGATCCAAATACAAAGTTCCTCTCTAGGAGTGCTTTGCACTGACAGCCTTAATGCTCTGCGTACCAGAGGGCCTAGGGGACTTAACCAAAACCACACACCCTGTTTTGTCACAAGCACCTCATTTAACTGAGGTCTAATAAATAATAGATTAAAGCTATGACAGTAATATCATCTCCTCTCTTGCTGAGACTCTTGTAAAATTCTACAAATAGAATTTCTTTTTCCAAAACCAAAAACACCACCACCTCTTTGTGAAAGCAGATAAAAAGATTAAAACAAACAAACAAAAAAAAAAAAACAACACAACATTGGAGCAGGACTTTGCCTATATGGTAGCTGCTAATGGTCAGGGTGTGCTCCATGGGGAGCACTGTGAGCATCCCCTGAGTGGAAGGCTCCTACACAGCTTAGGCACTGTCTGGCTCTGCAGGGTGTTGTGGGGCCCATGGCCCCTATGGGTTTACCTATGGGAGACCAGGGCTGCAGCAGTGGGTGCCAGGGACAAGGACTAGAGGGCAAAGTGCCCAGCTCCCTGCTGCATGGGGGCACCACCAACCGCTGGCTTAAATTTCACGGATTAAGGCAGTGCAACAGCAGTATTAATGAAATAGTTTTGAGTCAGGCTCTAAGGTGTTCCTCAGTTCCAAGTATTTCTGGTACTTTTCCACCAAAATAAGAACGGTCTGATAGGAAATGATCACCACAAACATCAGCAGCTGCTGAGCATAGATGGTACTGATACGGAGACAGCTGGGTACACATTTCTGCGGTCATTTCCTTGATGAATGGAGCACACTGTTGCACATAAAAATGGCATTGTGAGCCTCTCAGAAAAAGCTATAGGTTCAATCTTGATTTGAATGACTAAGACTTGTCTTTGAGACAGAATGACTCCAAAACCTGTCAATCTTCTCCCACTGGCATTCCACGCCTAGGAAAGTGATGGTGTTCACCAGCAACTCTTCAAACCTATAAGACATGCATCTGACTCTGCAGAAGGTCACAACTGACAGGTCACTCAAGCGCACAGAGGTTTTAAAAAGAGGGTCTGTTCAGCCAACTAGGTCCTTGCTCCAGCAGAAGCCAGAAAAACATGTCCCAGGCCCTCTGGGAAAATTGAGCTAAGTGCTCTGGGCAGGCAATCCAGGACAGTTGGCAAAACAGCATCTGAGTGAAAGAGGAAATCTCCTCAAAGGCTAAAAGGCAAAGGGGCAAAATGTGAGCATGCTGGAGCCTGCTCCTAAAATGTCATTATTGAAGGGGAAGTTAATGAGTCTTTCCCTCATCTACAGGATGTGTTCTCCCCGCGTAAGCTATCATTTAAAGAATCAACTAGTACTAACTAAGCATGCTATTAGCTGTTGATATTTAATAATGCTGGAACAGAAGCTACAGCCCTGGCCTTGCCAGGCCTCTTGATTAAGGGGCAGCACTGTAACTAACAGTGCCTTTGGCACTCTGACAATTCCAGGAGGTTAGTGCAAATTTCTGACAGGATATGCACATCAATGTTTCACTGAATCACTAACCAACCATTCTGGACAAGAAAACAAAACAAACAAACAAAAAACCAACATTCTGACCTTTAGTATTGCTCCTGACAGTCTGATTTCTCCATTGTAAGAGCAAAACAAATATTCTGCACTAGATATACTGGTGATCAGTCAAAAATTGACCAAGAATGATTAATACCCCGGTACTGCTCACTTGGAAAGGGCAACTGACAACAACCAGAGAGCTGATGAAGAGAAACTCAGAGGCACCTCTAAACTAAAACAATCAATGTTAGTAAAAAGAAAGTTCTCAAAGCAAGGGCACAGAGCTCTGGGACATGCTCTGAATAGTAAAATCAGTTGTAGAGGTCTCAAGCCTCAGAAAACAAACAAACAAAAAAAGTTCAGCCACGCAAATTTCCAAAAAAACAACAGAAATTTTGAGAGATACCACCTACCTTAACCAACTACAAGCTTTAAAAGGTTGTAAAAACACAAGGGCAGAGATGCAATAAAATATATGAGCAGATGTAAAAGCAAGACTGAAACATACAAAAATCATTTTTCCAAGCTTTCTTCTAGTGAAACAAATTAGACCATGGAACCTCTTCATTGCTTTTGACAGGGTGAACCAAGCTGGAGGGAATGCTGGAAATGCATGCTGCAGGGAAACTTTGAAATCAGATGCTTTCAAAGGTCCTTTCCATCCTTAACACTTCTTATTCTAGTATTATTCAACAACCAGCAGGTCAAAAGTAGTATTCAATTTTATAGTTTCCACATCCCCGCTGAAACACGGGTGGGGTATTCTGTCACTGCAAAGCTGCTTCTAACAGGCGAGCCACAGCAGCTCACAGAAACAAGATAAACTGGGCAGATGTCAGTGCCCTCCTGCTGAGTGCTTTAGTCTGAGCACTCAGTTTAGCAACATGAAGATGTTTATGCTGGCTGCAAGAGGACTTCAAATGGCTTGTCTACAGAAATTACTTTAGAGGAATATTATACATGACATCATCCAACTACATTAAGTCAGTTCAATTACTGCTAATCAACTTAGAATATATCTGTGCAGTTATTTTTAGAGGTTTTACTGAGGTTTATTAGGAGAACGTATTCTAGCACACCCTTTATTAAGATGCCATGATATTCAACTATTTTGAAATAGGACAATTTGATTTGGTATGGCTTTTGTGAACATTGAGATTTTTCAACATTTTTATCCTTCCTTCCTCTGCAGGGTTACTTACTTGCGAGGACAAATGTCCACTGATTAACAGTGAAAACACACTGGTTGCAGAGAATTTAATTAGGGAATAGACTACAGATTGCCAGGTCTAACTATCCAGGAATTTGCTTCTCCCTTCTCATCTGAGACTCAAAGAAAACGCTGAAAATCCTGACAGCATCCAAAGCAATTGTGTTTCTTGCTTTCAGTGCTCACAGTAACATATGGTGTGCAAAGCACGGCGAAGTTCCCAAGGAACACAACAGCTTAGACCATTCTATGTTTTGGACATTGGATGCTACTGGGATACAGAACTGCCAGTTTATTTTGCTAAACAGAAGTTCAAGTCTCCTTTAGTGACCTATGTAGACAGAGCAGCTCCCTGGTCTGGTGCAAGGCATGAAGCCCCATCTTCATTCACTGCCAAGGCTAGGGACACCAAGCTCTTACCCGGCAGTCAATGCATTATACTGCAGTGTCAGTACTGCAGCTGCACATGGGCCCTGTGCACCCCTGTGGGCAATGTGCTGGGTGCAGCTGTGCACACAGCCTTGGCAATACAGACCCAGTGCTTTTTGCTACTGCAAAAGATACTCAGCATCATCACATCATCACAGCAGGCAGCATACCGTACAAACACTAAATTAAAAATACAAACCCTTTTTTCCTAATTATTATGGGAGCAGGATAAAGAAAACCCTTTCCAGACCCTTTAGTCATCTCTTGTTCTCTTTAGAACAATTATAAGTCATCTGCTTATCTACATGGGTCTCAACTTACCTCTCATGCCATAACAATCTGGAGTGAATCCATAAATAAAATGTTAAGCCAACATTAGTGAAGATATGTTAAAGTTATAAAAATAAGGGAAAAAAAAACAACCTCACTGAATGTCTACCTCCACACTGCTTTACAGTTTGCTTTTATTACTCGATCAACTCTTCTTAAGGGTCTGTTTTGCTTTCTGTACACATGTAACTCCCATTACTGTCAGTGGAAATTATGTATGCACATCAGTAGCAAACCAGACCACAGGATATTTAGCTCTCTAAGGTACCCATGTCCCCGTTACAGTCATGTTTCAGGAGAAAAGCCAACAAATGTATTTGGAATTCTGCCTTTAAACAAACACTATGTTACAATAGACACAAGTATAGCCTGATTCTTCCAAATGGAAGTAATACTCAAGAGAGTCCTACTCAAACCCATGAAAGTACAAATTGATAACATTTATCTTTCTCCACCATTCCCACAATATTTCACAGTCTCACATACTAAAAGTGATAAGAAGTATCATTAAAAAGAAACAGAGACATGATTTTTCACTAAGTAAGCCTCAAGCTGAAATGGTTAAACATTTACAACAATGCTTGAAAATAGCCAACAGCAACAACAACAACAAAACAGCAATATTTATTTACTAGAACTAAAAGTCACCATTATGCTCAGTACTTTTCCATTCACAGACCACAAAGAGCTTTTACAGTATTGGATCTCTATCACCATACAACAGTGGAAGAAACTAAGAGTGAAATGGAAGAGATTTGGCCAATAACTGAGATGAAAACACGATTCCTAACTCATCATCTAATATTTGCACTGCTGTAAACAGTTCTTGACTAGCGAGTGTGATGCCATCTCAGCAGCCAGAATCCTGAGAGGTCACATGTTACTGATTTACATGTAAGGAATCCCAATGCAAAATCTCCTAACACATCAAAGAATATACTTTTGGCAGAGTAAAGTTCTTTTGATTTTCCACTGCATGGAGTCTCCTCATCTACCCATGCATTGTATTTATCTCCGTATGTCTTAAAATCAGGAGAGGGCACTTGATTTCTAGTAAAAGCACATACTTTCATACCAGCACTAATCATCTGTCACAATACTGTTTTCCCTAAAGCACTTTTTTTTTTTTTTTTCTGTTGTTAAGAAATTACATCTAAGCATGATCATGGAGAATATGAACTACAATGTGTTTGGGCACAGGCACATGTCCTGCCAGCTTGCTTACCATGTGACTATAAAAGAAATCATTGTTTCTGAAACTCTGTATTTCCTCAATGAGCTTACTGTGCTCTATGTGCCAAATGAAATTCTGACAAGGTCTCAAAAACCAACACAAAAGGTGAGATTGAATTTAATGAGTTTTGCAGCTGAAATCTACAAAGCCTGATCCTATCCAAAGTAATTTCACTTCTAACACAAGGGGAAAATTCATGATAGATCTTAAATTCCCTTTGAACACCCCTGTTTGAAAAAACAGAACCATATTAGCAGTGTTTTAGAGGTCACAAACACTAGTCTAGACATTACAGCTACAGCCTCCTTCTTTAATCTTCTCTGACTCATACGTATCTGCATGCACAAGGATGTGTTGTCCACACAGTTTTCTTGGTAATTTTAATATCTCAAAGATCTTGGTCTGAAAATTGCTCTATAAAAATCCAGTGAATCAGTTTTACTTAAAACTGAAGAATCTGAGCTGTTACTACCTTGAATAAGAAATAAAATATCACTCAGCAAGCCATAAATCATGAAAGGCGCCACTAGAAAGTGCCTGAACCATACAAATCAAAAGGATATAAGCATATTACCTGAAAAAAAGAGGATCAGTCCGTACATCTTTGCTACAAAAATGGTCCAATCACTTGTTTTATTAAACAGCTATAAACTTTTCAGACAACAGTTTACCTTGTAAAATATATCTTTCCTGATTTATCCTAAAATGGATGGAATTATGTAAATGCACATAGTTGGGGACTTATTTTCTATTTACTTAATTATTAAAGAGAGTGAGCCACAAAGATTGGTCCAAGCCCTCTGTTTGGACATAACTTGAACATTTTTTATTGCATAGTTATCTTCCTACCACATTTTTTAAAATAATTTTTTTCCTCCTTAATAATTTAATATTTTGGAAGCAAGAAGTACTGCTTGACTCTCAGGTGAAATTTTGAATTTGGAAGTGAAACAAGTTAATTCATTAAACTTACTTGTACTGTACATTCATCTTAAGATCAATTTTATCAAGCACTTTGTGCATCAGTTTGCAAGAAATAATAAAAAAATAAAACCAGATTTCTTGGCATTTCGTACTGTTTTCTGCAAGGTGTTTGTTAAATAAACAGTGTAGCTATACTGTGATCATTATTTTCATACAATCATTTTTGTTATAAATCTGCTTATACCTTTAGGTTTCTTCTTCTTTAACTGCATTTTCAATAAATCTCTTTAGCATGTGGTAGCATAGGAGAATGACCACTTTAATAAAACAACTTGTATTCTGTTTTACAATGACTGTGGAGGGATGGCATTAAATATTTGTTTTATTTTTGCCAGAGCTGGTAGAGAGATGTATAGCATGTTAAAATGCACTAACACACACAAGCTACCATGTTTCCCACTTTTTCACAGTAGAAATGATGCAAAACAATCATTAACAGAGCTTCTGATACATGGATGCAGTAGTTTTCTAATAAATCAAACAGCCTGCTGAAGAAAGGTATCTTAAGTTGTATTGTTCTCAGGAAATTAAAAATGATTCATGCTACATGATACATATCAAGAGCTGTGAGTAATTATAATTATTGCCTAGCAAAAGCAATCTGCTTCATAATTTTTTATGGTGTTCGTGACTGTCATGTCTAAATGCTGCCTAAGTAAATTACTTCTGTACTCAAAGATTTAAGAGTGGATATTAAAGAAGAATCTGGACTATGCACCTAACTTCAAACAGAGCTTCTCAGAAAAGGTAGCTCTCCTTAAAAATGTTGTCTTGGACAGTGCTTTACAAGGTTTTTGGTTGGTTGGTTAGTTGTTTTTTTTTTTGTTCCAGACTCGTCACTGCCATAAGCATGCAGTCGGAACCTGAATTGTCCCATGCTTCACACTCACCCTTACAGGATGCATTACACCATGAGAACACAGTAAATCAAGAGCTAATGCTCTTGATCTAGACCAAGTCTATACTCATTAGAAATGTCGATCTGAGCCCCAGAGAGCAGAACTCAGTGCTGCCCCTCTGCTTCCAGTGAGAAGCTGCAGCCACCATGAGGCCTTCCCTCAGCTCCTCTGCTCTGGGCTGAGCAAACCCAGGGACTGAACTGTTCCTCATATACCTTGTCCTCCAGACCTTTCACTATCTTAGTAGCCCTCATTTGGATACTCTATGACAATCTTATATTGTGGTGTCCAAACCCATACCCAGTGTTTGAGGTGAGGACTCACAGCACAGGGCAGAGCAGGACAATCCCTTCCCTTCCCTGGTGGCAGTGCTGGGTCTGGGGCATTCCAGGACACGGATAGCTTTTGGCTGCCAAGGCATCCCACTGAAATCACATAACTTGCAGTCAATCAGAATCCCCTGTTTTCCAGCTTCTAACCCTCCAGTTTGTATGCATATAGGGTTGCCTTGTTCTAGGTGCAAAATCTGGCACCTGTACTTATAAAAATTCCTACAGCTGGTGATTGCCCAGTCCCTTAATTTGTCAAGATCTCTCTGCAAGGCCTCTCTTCCCTTGACAGAGTCAACAGCTCCTCCTAATTTAGTATTATCTGCAAACTCACTTAGTATGCACTTGAGTCTTGCATCCAGATTTTTTTTAATAAGATCATTGAAGAGAACTGGCCCTGAGCAGAGATGGAGCCTTGGGGAAGCTCACCAGTGGCTGGTCACCATCCTGAAGCAATCTCATTTACTATATCTTCTTGAGCCCAATCTGTCAGCCAGCTGTTTTCTCTGAAGTAAACAATGACAACAGCAACAATATATCTGTCAAGCAAAACAACCAGCTTTTGCATATCAGAACCAACCGTGAGTGAACAAGGAAATATAGATGGAACTGCCAAATGAAGAGAGCTAGATGCAGGTTCTTTCTAAGAAAAATTACCCTTCTGAAATATCTTCTATGGCTTACTAGTAAGTGAGATTTTTCTCTTCCTTTTGCTACAGCTGTCTTTGAAAAGAAAATAAAACAAAAAGCAAACACAGGTGTTTACCTAAGGATCAATTCACCTGCTGTTGTGCTGCTCCACCTGCTCCTGTCACCTCACTACCTGGCACAGCCTTACAGCTGAGATGACTCATCTTTGCATGAGTACATTTTTCAATGATGCATTTTCAGATGCTTGTCTGTGCAAAGGGAGAAGGAAGGATAAAAAAACTTTCCTTAATATCACATCACTTGCCTATTTTGCATCCTCCTTTTACCTTTTTTTGAAGCGCAAAAAGCACAGTGGCTGAATCCTTCAGGCTTCTGAATGCCAGGCTAATGTGCAATACACCTCTTTGTAATGAAAGGCATCATAATTCAAGGGCATCTGCATCATCCTTGCCCAGATAACAATTTACTGAGGCAGCGAAAAGGAAAGAGCTTTCAAAGTTTGTTGCAAAATTTCAAATCTGTGTTTGAATGGAGTTGATGGATTTCCAGAAGCAGAGTGGAGTGATCTGCTTTGAATTAGCCATTATCTTTTACATCCTTCCATGTTTCCTGTCATCACAAAAGAAGATGAGTTACCCTTTAACTTACTGTAGAATAATCTCTGACTACCAGCAGAAGGGTAGTTAATGCTGCTGGCAAGGATGATTTAGGAGACAATTTTAAAGCTCAGTTAACTATAAAAACAGAAGTCTAAAACAGCCTCATTCATTCTACATATTGAGCGTGAGGAAAGCAGAGCTTAATGCCACAACTGTTTGGGAGATGTGACAGCATGACAAGAAACGGTAGTTTCTTTTCCCACCACCTTCTCACTGGATGAACGTATCCAGCTTTGCTGACAGAAATAGGCATTAATCAGTAGTTGCTTAAATATGATACCTGAAGTATGACATCAGTGCCCAGAACTGTCCCCGACCAGATCTGGCCAGCCTAAATGTACAAAAAGGAAAACCTTACCTTACAGATTAATCAGACTAATCCTTACTATACAGATTTCTAATCTAAACAAACCAAGTAACCTGACAGCTGCAGGCAGGCCAGACAAACCTTTAGTATTCTGAAGAAGGCTTGATTCTAAATTTGAACACCTTCTTAAACCTACTTAAACTTGCTTTGACATTTTTCTTCTTGAATGGTTTATTATTCTTATACTCTCAACAGTCCAATGATCTACAGTATGTAAAACTGGTTAGCCAAAATTTTATTATGGAATATCATCACCAGCAACAGACGTTCCCAGCACTTTCCATAACTATGTCTCCTGTAATCCTCATCCTTTCCTTTAGAACAACATGCATATTTACCATTCATATTTAATTCTAAGCACCACTGAAATAGTAGTTTAAAATGACTTAACGGATTTTTACTACAGTTGACAGATCACATGCAGTGTGAGGAACGTATTTCAAGAGCAAGTGAGCAAAATATAACACATTTTCCCTGGACATTCATCTGCCAGGGGCACAACACAGAAACATCAATATCAAGAGAACAACTGGATGAAACTGGACTGAACCACTCCACAGACAGTAAAACCAAATAGGACTTGCATGCATTTGGTTGTGCAGTTGACAACATGTTGACCCTTAATTTTATAATTTAAAATTGCAAAGTACTATAAACATATCTGATTCTCCTATAGCATCTTTAAAATAACAGGAATGTTAATTTAGTGAGAGAGAATCTGGAAAACATTCCATGAGATGAACTCTAGTAGACTCACGTCAGGCTGAAAACATGCACTTCACATATTATCATATAACATCTTTTTACTTAAAAACAACAAAATACATTTGGAACAAAGAGCCACTGCAAAATTTCTGCATCTTACTCTGCTGTTTGAACTGCTGGTGACAATTTGTCAAGGGCTTGAAAAACCTCCACCTAACTCTGGTAGCAATTGCACTGCCCATCATTCTCCATTTGTTTGCTATAAAAACAAAATGAATTAATTCTTTACCAAAGAAGCTCCACTACAATAATCAGGAATGAGAGTTACCAAGGTCCATGTTTAACTCAGTTTTTAAAACTAAATCCTCATTGAGACAAATTGAAAAATCCCCCCTTTCACAGGCTTTTATTCAAATGCAATTTGCAAACTCTTGATGTTGTCACATCAGAAAAAGTTACCATAGCAAAAGTCTTAATGTGCATCATCTACAGAAGCAAGCACCACATCTTGAAAAGGAAAATAAAAACAATTCTCTATTACTAATAGCAGCAATTTCACTCTTGTCTCAGGTATTTTAACATTTGCAAGCCAACTTAATTCTAGGGGGAAAAAACTATCTTCATTAATTGATGCTAGAAAAGACTATGACCTCATTAAATCTCTTGGTGAACCATTAAATGAAAATTTTGCCCATTCTGCTTTTTACAGTACTTTGTGTCCTGGCAGTTTCGTGATTTCACTTTCACAGAAATCTGTTTTTCCCGTTAAGCAGATCTGATATCAGCAACAGAAGGTAGGAAACATTTTAACATTAACAGTGTTGGAATTTCTTCAGATGCAAAACTTACATGCAGAACCTTAACTGTAATACCTGAAGTAATTCTATTTGTTTTCCTTAGTGATGGTATTTTTAATTTATTCTCTCACTGAAAACTTATTTGCCCTTCTTTCTAAAGCACGAATATATTTGGGATGTTGGTAAACCTAAACTACATATAAACTTCTAACAAAAAATAGTTACAGGCACAAAAAAACCTTCAGAGTTGTTAGAGATTTAGATAATATGTATTATTACATAATAAATGTATGTATGTATGTAATGTACACGATAAATGGATGTATCTGTATCTATTAGCTACTGATAGCTAAGGAAAGTCATAATTAAAGTTGCCGAAGGGCTACATCTGACACTGGAAGGAAAAGATGAGCTGTTCTATAACTTCAGGTCAATCCTGTGAGACTAATGCTCCTTCTAACCTTTCTAATTACCAAAAAAAAGAGTTAAAGCTAAAGGTTTTAATTTTATTGCGAGAGCTGCTCACACAGCATTTAAAAGCTGGATGTGTGTGTGTGTGTGCGGGGTGGGGGGGTGGGAGGGAATAAAAGAATAACCAAACTCCAACCAACATTTTTCCCAGACAAAATTCACAAACCAAAAAGTCAAATATGCTGTGTCTCTTTATCAGAAGGTTTGGAAGGATAACCACATTCTACAGTGCAATTTCATTTTCAATAGCAGTTCCACACATTTGCGGGATTCTGTCCAAATGCAGGAAAAGTTGACAAGGTAACAATTCTGTTCTAAATGAAGACAAACTAGAATTGAATTCAATCCTTGGAAAGGAAGAATAATGGACTATTTCTTCTTCATAGTGATTTCCTGCCTCTATCTTGTGTTTAGAATAGGATACAACATATTGTTACGCCGCGCTGGCACAGAGAGGGTAAGTGAAAATCTCAGAATGGGATTATAGGATTATAGGATCGTACCATTTTTCCCCATGGTTTTATTATGTAAAACACCGTATCAGTGCCTTCCACGAGACCAATGCTGCAAACTAACAGCAGCTAAGTAGCTCATGCCCCAAACTCCATTTTAAATTACACACGATGCAACAACTTAATTTGAAAATTCTGTGGAATTATAACTGTATTGTTACAGTGAAAGATACTGTGAAAGATAACTAACAGTGAAAGAAATATAACATGTAGTTATTCAAAGATTAAAATCTGTCAGACTTTACCTGTACTGATAAGTAGGAAAACTGCAGAATTCTCAGAAGTCAAAGACAAATAAATAGTCATCAAAATTGCAAATCAAGATTTAGGATTGAAAATTTTGATGGTTGAGTTAAAATCTAAGCACTGAATTTCCGTAGTTGTGTAATCATTGCATTCTCATTTAATCATATGAACTGTTTATCGAACTATAAATTCCATTTAACTCTTAAGAAAATGGATCCTCAAATCCCATGCCTCTTGCAACAAATTTTACCCTTGCAAAGCATTTCTCTCGCTCAAGAAGAAAGCACTTCCTCTATTTTTCTGGGTGATGAGGTTAGGTCATATACATACAGAAGTTTTTCAAAGCCCTGACAGGAAATGCCTAGTGGCAATCCTCCTCTCACTGCCTGGGATTGGAGAATGCTGAACATGGTATTATAATTTGATTTTTAAAAAGACAAAGACTACCACATACCAGTAACATCCCCAAGGATATTCTAGAAGATCTTGGAAACCAGAAACTCCAGAAGCTTAGTTTGACATCAAAGGCATCTAGCTGCTGTCTATTCAGCTGTTGGTGATTAACAATATTAAATAGTTTGATTTGACTCTCCAATTGCAAAAAACACAGACTCAAGTTTTCACAATGTCTTAAAAAGCCTTGATTGATCAAGCACCAGGCATTACCTTCAGACATAAGAAGACTATAACTGCCCTATTTCATCCGTCCTAAGCATAAAACCATAAGAAATCAGAACTTTTTTTCAGTTGTCATTTAATTCACCCATGCTAAGTCAAATATACAAAACTGACCTCAATGGATTGTTGTCTTAGCTGTTCTTAAGATGCTCCCAGTGACAGAAACTAGATTGTGATGGCAGCCTTAGTGAATAAATACTGCTAGTCATTTCTACCTTTTATCAAAGTTGTTATTTCCCGATTTATTTATTTATTTTGCATTCAAAGAAGCATGAAAGCCAAAACGTATCGTTCAAAACTGGATACTGCCAGTCAACATCAGGCAATTATAACTCTGTTCTAGATGGAGTTTTAGTGTAACCTATCTATAGTAATTTTTACATTATCATTAGCATCACAGAGGATTAACCAGGGAAGAATAAAATTACATCTCACTGCATTTTTTAGCAGTGGAACATGTTATAATATAAGGAAAAATCCTTGTTACCAGTCTCTTCATTATCTTCATGAATCTAATTACTATATTCAGGCTAAACTGAGTTTGGAACTACCAATATACATTACACACATTCCTGTTATAGTCTTTTAGAAGTCATAGGGTGGACAAATACATTCTTAAAAGTTAAGGTACAGACTTACATAGCTTATCATCCACTTCCTAACTGTCAGATAGTTTGAATGCCTAAGTCACTACACAAAGATTTTCTGTGCAAAGAATGGAACTTTTCAGTAGAGTAAAACAAAATTCCCACCTAGCTGCAAGGAGGCAAGATTGATCAAATGTGGTGAAAAACTATCAAAATACGTATAAAAATGGAGTCCATGGCAGTGGGACAAGGAGGGGACAGGGAAGCAAAACCCTTGGGATTTCTAGTCTTACTTATTTTTGATAACAGGCTGGAGCAAATTCTTCAATACAACAAGAAGAAAAAATGTATTTTTATAAGTTTTATTGTTGCTGTTTTAAGAGGTTTTACCAATGATCTACTGCATCCCTTTAATATCATCTTCCTTGTTGAACTGTCAGAAACCAAGTTTTAAATGATTAAAAAAAAAGATAATTTCTTCAATACAAAAGAAACTGGAAAATATATAGTATAAACACTTTTACTATAAAAAAAGTCCTTAGCAAAGCAAATTAGGACAATTCCTCTGCTGTTCACTAAGGCAAAAGTTTAGCAAAACAATAAAACTGTTTATATTGCTTTCTCATTCAGAACGTGTCAGCAGTGCTGAATTGAAATGTGCTATAAAATTTATATTAGAGCTATATTGTTCCCCCTCATCACTTTAAAAAGTCTGTGTTTAATGCCAAAATTTAAACACTCATAATGCTTTTTTTTTTCTTAATTGGGATGAATCATTGTACAAAAATCATCACCCTCAGACCTTTATATTTCAACAGCATCCACAGACTCAACTGGAAAAGCCTTTAACCTGAATTGCTCAAAAGCAGTAAAAGGTAATCTTAACTTCTCTCTACTTGTTTCTGTATTTCTTTCCAAAGATAGTGCTTCCAAACTAGTAGGGTCCTTTCTATACTGTGCAACAAAGGAAGCTTGAGATGTTACATTTAATTACAGTATATTGCTAAAACACCAGGAATATCCCTATCTTGGACCATTGAATTTGTTAGTACAGGCACACACTGGGAGAAGGTGAAAAAGAGGAGTTTGGCACCTAAACACGCTGCTACATTTTTAATGTTAAAATGTTAATGTT
The DNA here is from genome assembly GCF_038088225.1 of Cyrtonyx montezumae. Taxonomy (NCBI): domain Eukaryota; kingdom Metazoa; phylum Chordata; class Aves; order Galliformes; family Odontophoridae; genus Cyrtonyx; species Cyrtonyx montezumae. The sequence continues at coordinate 20,208,446 of NW_027072045.1, read as the reverse complement.
CTTCGCAATTCAGTTCAGAGCATACAAACCCATTCTAAAAAGCTTTGCTTATATAGGGGATACCTAAGCATATGCCTAAGTACCTTGTTAAAACTGGTCCTAATACATCAGTGTTGTGAGAAAGCTAAGTTAAAGGACTTTACAAAACAACAACCCTAATACCACAAGGCACCAAAGAAACATTTTGTGGCTTTTGTTAATAATGAGTGCTGAATGTTTCCTCCAAAGTCCTGTCAGGTCTTTCCATGTAACACAGTACAACTCCAACGGCAGAGTCAAATCAGGCAATGTCCCGAATACAAATCTGCTCACACTCCCCTAACTTCCTATTTGTTTCTTGTTGTTTTGTTGGGTTTTTTAAATTTCTTTTTTGTTTTTTTGAACAACAACAAATACTCTTCCAAGTAAAATCATTCACAAGTTTAAGTCTTTTCCCGATGGAAGTTTTGATAACGCCTCTTTCCCCCATCCCTGATATTTAGATTTCATGAACAGCATCCTTCTGTCTTACGTCCTTGCAGACCACAATGCAATGGCAATGTAAATTAGAAACTACACTATGTGTTTGTATTTGTTGTAAAAGAAAGCTTGATTAGAACGCTAGAGTACATACATGTTTCAAGCCTTATCCCACTTTTAAGATGGTTGTCATGTACTAACCACCCTGTACTGGCTATTCCCATACAGATATACATTTCAAACAAATCCAACTATTTAAAGCTATACGTGAATGTTGTGGGTTAAACTTGTGTAAGCCTAGATTTTATCTCTGTTTCACTTTATTTGTGTTAATCTGAATGTTTCCCCTACCCATTTCTGTGCCAAGCAGCAGGAACAGGTAAGCAACAGCTTCCTCTTAAGCACACAGCAATAGCACAGAAAATAACAGATATTTTCAGCCTCAGAGGTAACTTTTGAAGAACACACACAAAAAAATATATGGATGATAATGTACAGAATCAAATCCTTTCTCACCCACATTTTGTAAACCACTCAAACTCCTACATCTTCATTTTTCTTTGCACAGAAATAATTCTCAGTGCTCACTTTAAGATAATAGCCTGTGGAAGACCACCTTATAACAACAACAAAAATTAAACAAATATACCCAAACTAATCAGCATAGAGGCATGCTATAAGAGAGTCAAAGCAAACTGCTCTACAACTTCCTTGTTAGCCACCAAATTCTCAACTCTTCATATAAGAGTGGCATCTGAAATTATGCACCTACTCTTCAGAAAAACAAATAAACTTCTTTGTGTCTCTAGGACACTGAAATATAAGTCTCATCTCCAAAACAGCTTTAGGATGGCACTGACAGGACTGATGGGCGCCTGCTCGAGTTTAGTGGGAAAAGTAGTCTTTAAGATGACTTCAGAGCTATGTGAAATTCTGGTCTACTGCTGTCAATATGAGTTCTGCCATTTTGCACGTAAAGAGAATGGATAATCAAATTGCCTTAATAAGAAAACTTAGTGTCTCTGAATTAGGAATAAAACTAGATTTAATCCTATTATCTAAGAGTGAAATTTGTATCACTTAGAAGAAAGTCATAATGGACACTAAAAAAACACCCATTACAGCAACACAAGCAACTTTGCTATGTGAGTTAAACATAATGTTTAATTAGTTTTCTGAATGCATATACTGAAAAGCCATTAGACAACTATAAGGAGTAATATATCCATTTTCTTTTTACAATCACCTGATTTAGTTAGTTAAATTTCTGAAGTAATTCTCTCATACTATCTTTTTGGCACTGTAATACCAGTAAAGCTTTTAATTTCCCTTTTTGACTGTGATCACTACAATTTTCCCTAACACTCTGAAGCACTGATGATTATTTTCAGTTCAGCAGATTTCCATTTTTTTTGCCTAAAATAAAAGAAAGTGTCCGATAATGGTTTATTCCAGAAATGAGATGCTCTTCATCTGTTTCTTGAAGTGTTGTATAAGAACCAGTTTTGAGTTCTCCATAAATGAAGGGAAAAGGCTGCAGAATAAGATGGCTGCAGGTGTCTTTTAATAGTCCTTTTACAACATCTGAGTTCAAAAAGAAGCACTGTCCCACTGGCTATTCAAGCCTCAGTTCACTTACTATTTTACCTTCTATTAACAGTAGTTTCCTACAGCTATTCTGGTACCGTTTTTCTGTGCCATCACTCAAGAAATTCCATAAAGTTTTGCACTGTATTTCCTCCACATTATGCCAGCCCCATTATGTCATGAGGTTATGTTACATGCAATCAACTATACATATGATGTGCAGAAAAGGTTCTTATTGATGGTAGCATTCTACAGAAGAGAAAACTGAAAGAGTGAGACAGAACAAATCTGTATCACAGCTGTTAACTGAACTTAAGCTCTGATCTAAGCAAGCTAATATGCAAACCTCAAATCCATTCTTCTCCTGTGCTAATTGCTTTATTTATCCTAGCATTGCTTCAGTTGTTTACTTTCCAAAATATAATAGAAAGTTTTAAATAACAAAGTTCATCTGGAGAATAAACAATTCCAAAGTATTTTCTTTGAATGATGTCATGAATTTTAATATTCTACTGCCAAACTGAAGTATGAAGTGGGAGCCAAGAACAATTCTTGACTGCACTGTGAACATACCAATGCTGAAGCAACCTGCTCTCAGCATACACCTTCATTCACTTCAGGGAATTACAAATACAAATGTATGGACCCAATGAGCAGCGTTGGACAATTTGTTACATTTCAAAAACATGACAATTCCAGTCAATCATCAGCTGGTTGACAACACTCATTTCTGACAGAAGACTTAAGGGTGCCAATGTACAAACAGAGCAAACCTGCTCTCCTCAGCAGACAGACTCCATCCAGTCTTCACATGAAGCAGTTCACTGGAAAATACCGAGCCCTCATGAAATGGATTTTTCCCAAACCACGGCACATTGCTCTTTGCCAGCTCACATGGGGAAGGAGACAGCAGCCCAGGAGGAGTGAGAACTATGAATTCCTCTGAACTGATTTCTTTCATCTGTCAGTATATCCCCTTTAAATACACTTTATGCATCAAACTGTAAAGTTGACAGGTGAGGTCTAGAGAAAAGAGCTACTAACAGTTCAGTTTCTCCAAAATGATTTACTTCCATTCCAATACTGAAGGGACCAGAATTTTTGCTTGCCTTCATACCAGCCTAAGCAGCAGTGCCAGGAATGCAAGTACATCAACAAATAAATAAATCTTCTCCCTCCTGCCAAAGCCAAAAGCAGGGGGAGAGAGGAGGAAACAGAGTGAACAAAATACGTGTTTTCTCACCAGTCCAGTCTGTCGTTTCAGTAAAAATAAAAAAAAACATAGACTGTAATACAACATGGATGGAAAGCAGAATGTTGGCATACTAGTGAACGTGCATCTAGTATTCAGGTGCTGAAGCAGCACTGTCATACAAGCTGACTGCTTATGGTAATACTACAAGAAATCTTCTCTGTTAATCAAAGCTTAATGAATGTGGATTTTAGCATTACAATTCTGGCCTGCTATAATCTTCATATTAATTTCCTTTATGCTGTCTTTGTATTAGTAACAAAACCCACGAATGAAGAAAAAGACCAAGACTGAAACAGAATGACTGGCAGAACTGATCAAGTTGATGTTGAATGTTGCCCTACAGCACAGTGAGAAGGCAGGCAAAGTCAGGTGCTTGAGGGACAGGAGGTACGGCAAAAATCTCAATGGGAAGTAGGGAAACAAATGCAACACAAAGTCTTATTATCATGATTTTAACATACACACCCCGCAATAAACAAACAAAACTCAGCACATTACCATTTATGAAATGGAAAAAGCTGTGGGTTATGGACTTCAGTGAGAAAGTTGATTTGGAGAAGAACAGGAAGGTGAAGGACCTGGACCTGGGAATAGCAATATATTGAGGGGAGAGACTCAGCCTGGAGGGAGCCAGAGGGCCCAGGCACTTTTCCCTGAGGTTTGCCAGAGCTCTGGGACTAAGCAGCCATCAGCTGTGTGATCACTGCTGTATGGGCACCTGTGAGGGGAAGCACTAGTGTCAGCAGCAGGCTCCTACACGCCTGAGCAAGAGCCCAGCATAAGCTGCTAAATCTGGGGATAGAGGAAAAGAAGAAGTGCTGTCCTCTCAGCACTGTTCTTCCTATAAAACAAAAGAAAACAAACAAAAAAAAGTGAGGGTTGACATTTCCTTATAACTCCTATGCCTTCTCCAAACAAGACAATTAAGATCTAACAAAGTTCCTCTTGCTATGGTCCTCAGATTCCTTTCCACATTTCAGTATATCCACCCTACGGTAAGGATTATAATCTAAAGAAAATAAAATATCACATATTGTCTGACCAGATCACTGCCAAAATGACAAGCATACAAACAAATCTTTCGCCTCATCCTCAACTCAGTGACTCATGTTCTGCTATGTGGTCTGATTGGCACTGATTTGGTCTGAAGAGATGTGCAGAGTTGATCACTTCAGTGTTTTTTCCTAGGGAAAACATCCTTTTTCTATCATGAAATGCAAATATTACACAAAATATCCAGAGTTAGGGGTGAAGAATGTCAATATTTGCACAGTTGGTTTCTAAAGCCTGTCCTTGATCTGAATACATGAGTTAAGCCAGGACTTGTAGTAAATCGTAACCAGTCAAAATAAAGCATTAACAGTAACCCTAGCAGCATGGAACTGCACTTGAAGAGTTGATTCCACAAAGTGCTTAAATGAATGCCAGAACAAATACATTCATCAGTAGTTTCCATCACAGTCAATAAAAGTTTTCAATAGTTGATATTCATGAGCACTATTGTTCAAGTAGCATCTCTGTTATCGCCATGTAGAACCGTATTTCCTTTTCAAAATTAAAATCATGCATAGCGTAATGCCTACAAACTTTATTTACTGAAAGCAGAGCACCTTCTAGAAAGTATTTCCTTTAATAACAAAAATTACTTTCTAAATGAGACAATTCTATGTCTTTCCCACAGGCCACTTCTGAAAAATCCATTTGCTTATTCTGTAATGCAAATCTGCATTTATTTTAATTGATAATGATGGAGCAATAGTAGTCTTAACTTGAGACATTCATTTTATTTCCTCTATTTCTTGGCTGCCTCACTTTATTATCAGTGCCTGCAGGAGACTCCCACATGGCTTCTGGTGCAGAAGCAGCAGGGCTGCATCCTTTCTGCTGCAAAACAAATGGTCCTGTGTGCTTTTTGGTCTGCCAAAGAACCAGACCCATCCATTCAACCAACTAATAGCACATTCACTGACTAAGCCAGCTCACCTGGTAAAACACAGTCTTGTCCATATTTGAGAAACCTTTGGGTTATCTATGAGCATATGTCTTAAGGACTACTGCAGTTTCAGGTTTTCCAAAATGCAACAGATTAGATAAACCACATATGAACCAAGAGTGACTGAGTGCATGGGCACCACTATGCATTGAGTTGGAATCTTCACAAATGTGTCCAGCCCACTGCATCCACTACATTTATGGTTTTATTGCTTTTTTTTTTTTAATATGGGAATAAAATACTAAAAATATAAAGTTTTGTGGTCATACATATTAAATATATCATATATTTTATTTGTGGCCCAATACAACAACTCCTCACACTGTGCAGCTCAGGAAAGACAGAAGGTTAGACACCCACGCATGTATGACAAGGTCTGACGCAGCTGAGAGAGATACTTCTTTGCAATGTCCAGAGAGAGAGTATGGCACATGTATCACTGCAGACTTCGAGGATTTCCCCTAGGATGGAGTCTACTAAAGTTTCACTGATGCATTTCTCACCCCGCTGCAGCACTGTGGCATCGCACACAAGTTTTGTGTCTCAGCTGGCACTCTTTGCACCTGGGAATTTTGCTAATACTCTCAAGGCATAACAAATTTCCTTACTCACCCTGCTATCAACTCAGCTTTTATTACATAAATAGGAATTAATATCATGCATCTAAACTTCAAACAGTCATTCACCAACAACAGACACCTAAGCAGCATTGTTAATATGCTAGACCCCCTGAAATAACTATGAATTCCATTATGACAACATGTGACCCTAAACACATACAACTTTTTTTTCTCCTGTGGTTTTAGTAAAAACTAAGGAGAATCAGGTATAAAGCATCACTAGTCAAAGCTGAGAGTGTAAACACAATAAAATATTTGTGATTGCTTTGCATAAGCAAATGGTTTTTTTGTTTGTTTGTTTTTGCTTTGTTTTTTAAATCAACTTGGCAAGTCTATCCAACTGAAATTAATTCCTATAATATTCCTCAAATGTACAGACAAAACAAGAGTTAACTACCTATGGTTATATTTAACTACAGGTTTCTCACTGAACCAGTATCTATCAGCTTAGTTCTGATGCTTATAGAACAGATTAGATACTATCCTGGGTTACAGAGAAGAACACACAGACAAGTGTCCTCCCCATCCATAGTTAACTACAAGTAAAATCAAACACCAATCCTACTGAGGATACACTGAAGAAATAAAGAAGAAATAAATATAAATGCATGGCATAGGAGAAAGCAGCTCAGAAGGGAGGTCTAAACATCTGTTATGCTCAGTTCATACAATGTTATGGGGCACCACAGCAGGAACAGGGACAAATTCACCTGTACAGCTTAAAATGAAATTTTAAAAAATCTCTTCCAAGCAAATACACGTGTGCTTTTCTGATTAAAGAAACCATACCATCTGAAGATCAGAGATAAATTACATTTCTCTTAATTCTCCCACAAACATTAAAGAAAATGGATTTGCCATAAATACAAAAGTAAAACAGCATGAGAGACCATCCAATAGCAATTCAAGTCCGGATGATTCCTCCTGACAGTGAAATGGACTGGGAATACAATTCACTCTACTTACTTATTTATTTGTAATGAGTATTTATACTTGGCATTTTCTACCTATTTTATTCCCAGACATCCCAGTTTTGAGTCACAGTGAGTGTTTATGAAGATCGGAAGATCGGAAGGCCATAAGAGTAATGGAATAACATGGAGAAAGACTAGGGGCAATCTGGAGCATTTCATCATAGTAAAAACAGTACAAAATAATAATAAAAATATCAAATAGGGGCTTTGCAATCTCTTTTGACTCACACAAAGCAGTTTAAGCTGCTATAAACTACTTTAATTTCAAAAAGTAACAACAAGGAGCACAAAATTACACATTTCACAGAGAATCACAAGAATTAATATTGCACCTAACTGTTACACCAACTGGTGGACTACTGGCCTCATTCGCACCTTTCCTTTTTCAGAACCACATTTCTGTTGCACAGGGTTGCACTGCATTCTCTGTAGCAAAGAACAACTTTGATTTATGTATGTAAACATCAGAAACGCATTGGCAAACATTGCCATATGGAGGAACCAGAGATATAATGCATTTTCTGTTTGCCTCACAAAGTTCACATCTGTGGATAGCATCATCTAAGTTATAAGCCAATAACTTTTCATCTTCTGGTCATTGTCACTTATCAATTCAAACCCAATTTCATTTGATGGTGTAAAAAGCTCCAGGAGGGGAACAACAGAGAAGAAATAATCTCTGAAAAACTTACATAGGAACATACTTGAATGTTCTTCCCCTTCACATCATAAATTTAAAGAACAAGGAAACCCACATCTGTTCTAACTTAGCTTTCGGTCTTAAAAAGCAAAGAAAAAGCGATAGGGTTTTTCATATCTCGTTTATATCTGGGGAAAGGTTTCCGGAGCCAGCCCGAGCGACCAGGGGCACCGCTCCAGAGCCGCACACCGCTCCCGAGGGCGGGCAACCCGCCCGGTACTCACCCCCGCAGAGCAGCAGGATGCCGGCCACCCCCCTCGTTGAGCGCATCTTCCCGGGCCTGGCGGCCGCTGCCCCAGCTGGGCCACCGGCGCTCCGGGCAGCAGCGGGCTCTCAGGAGGGTCGGCCCATGCCCGAGGCGGGATGCGGACCGCGCCGGGATGCCCCGAGCCGGCTCCTTCCCTCGGTCCTCCCGGACCCGACCCCGCAGGCGGGAGAAAGCTCCCCGTCCCTCTGCAAGGAGAAGCCGAAGTGAGAGGCGAAGCCGCGCCGCGCCGCGCCGCGCCGCACCACGCCTGCCGCCGAGCCCCCCGCGCTGCCCGGCCCGGCACCGCCCGGCTCGGGCCGGCCCCCGGCCCCTCCTCCGCGACCGCCAGGCGGCCGGGCCGCCCCCGCCCCGCCCGCCCGCGGAACCCCCGCGGAGGGGACCCCGCCCCGAGCATCCCCGCGGGCGGCAGCAAGGTGCGGGGCGGGACGGGGCCGCTGCGGCGGGGTGCCGGGCCCGCTTTCCCCTGCCGCCCCCCGGAGGGAGGAGGAGGCGGCGGCGGCGGCGAAGGAAGAAGACCCGCGAGCCGCGCAAACACACCAGGTGCGAGACAAAGCGGGGACAGGCGCTGCGGCACCAGGATGGATTCGAGTGGCCGCCTCCCCCCCCCCCCCCCCCAAACACATTAAACGCCTTGAATAATTAATCCTTGGGAGAGGAGGTAATTTTTGCTTGCTGTTAGGAGGATGCTGAGCTCCACCTGGCAGACAACCAAAGTAACCCGGAATGCAAGCATCTCGCTTAGCGGCCAAACGCCGCTTTTAAACCGCAAGCGGGAAGAAAAAAAAAAAAAAGAAAAAAAAAGGAAAGAAAAAAGCAAAGCCAGGCAAAACAAAACCACCCCTTCAACAACAGGTCGGCTTGCTGAGAAACGCGGTCGGAAAGCCCCTGCTCGCCAACGCCGGGCGGAGCGCTCGGTGCGCCGCGCCTGGACCCGGCACAGCCCCGGGACGGGCGCACACGGCCCCGCGCCCTCCAGCAGAGCTCCCGCTCGCCCACAAGGGCCCGCCAGGAGCAGCTCCCAAAGCCCCTGGGGAAAAGCCGGCCCCGAGCATCGTCTCTCCGCCTCGGGCTCTACAACCGGCCGAAAGATGTTTTCTTCGCTCCCGCCCCAAGCTGATGCCTTGCCATAGCCGCGCTGCTGGGAGATCCGAACGGCGGCATTCAGGCACCGAGCGGCAGCTATCGCTCTGCTCGTTCCCAGCCCTTACACTTTGAAATGCCCTACAGCGAGCGAGGAGACGCGCACGGTGAATGACACACAACGTAAACTGTAATTTCACCCGGCAAGAACTGCTGTAGATTAACTACAAATCAAGTAGGAAATTCTTCCTAAACTAGTTAAGACTTTGTTAAAACGCACAACACTAACAGGCAACATGTAAGAAATAGCCCTATAGAACTGGTAAAAAATAAAAAAAATCAACCTATTTTCACGTTTTTGCACCTCCATCAAGCATCCCCACGTTCCTCTTTAGGAAAAGAGCAACTCAAGTGCAAACACGGCAGAGAAAGAATGACTTCGAATTGAGCATCACACATTCACTGTGTTTGGAGCTGCCTTGTAGGCAGCATGAATGTAACTTTTGAACACTCACATGCAGAAGTGTTCATGGGGCTCTCACAGGCACCTGACAGGTGGACCCAAGAAGCATTTTTGGGATGTCTCCGTAAGCCAAGGGAAAGGCTATCACAAAGAAAGCAATATATAAAACATTAACATTAAATCAATGCTTTGTGGAGAAATGTCTTACGTTTAGTTGAGCTTTATCTTAAATCATATTTAAAAGCTTGCACTGTATACAAATCAATATTGATGCCATCTAAAATACACCACTATCATCTGCACTGATAAATGCCAGTTTCCAGCCAGGACAAAGTGACTTCTTGGAAGAAATTCAAGGACTTCCAATCTCTTCTGGCATCTCAGCAACTGAAGCCAAAGCTGTACTCCTGTGCCAACTTCAGGCTCTGCTCCACTGCATTAAAACTGGTTTGAGATGCCATCATGTTCATCATACAAAGAGCTGAAGTAAGGTCACTGGAATCATTTTTTCATTTGATTTCCAGGCTTTTAAGTTAAGCAGATTTATACGTTTTCAAGGGACCATAGCTTACGTACAGCATACATAGGAAAAATGTGCTAACTTGGATGAGAAAGGGATTAGATATTAGAGACTTCAGCATCCCAACCAGTATGCTCCAGAACTAAAGTAGTCACTGTCCTGGACTGAGCTGTTCTGCTTTCTGGTCTTCAATACACCACAAGCTTTCACCACAGAAAAGCAGCAGTGCATTGAGGAAGTGCAGTTTGTCCTGAAAATACAAAAGAATCTAATTGTAGCATCTTGTGAAACCGTGCAATGGAGAAATTTTTTACCCAAAATTTGAATACACATGAAAAAAAATTCTGGCCAGCCCTGTTTCCACAGCCATGAAGAGGCCCAGCATGGACTGTGAGGTGTCTGTCCTTGAGTTTACTGGAGAAGTACAAGCCTATACCAACAACCTCTTCCAGCAGTGAGCTTCTGCTCAGATATGCATAAAATGCACATTCATTTCATTCACCTGCTTTGTTGCCTAAAGGCCTTTTGGAAACTGTAATCAAAGTCAGCACTGGTAAATGGAGAATAGCAACCTAAGTGTCCTTAACTCTCCAGACAAGCTCAAGTTCTGTAATGATATCTCCTATCACTCCCACAAAAATACATTGGAAATGAATTGACACTTTCCTGCAGGCTGGTGCAATTGTGAAACTATAGCTCACAGTCATTTATTTCAGCTTTGCTTTGAGTCATTCATTTGGCACAGCAGACCAAGCTATTAAATTATTGTATTTTTTTCTTCTATAAAGGCACCCTGAGATGTCTTGATATGATAATGCTTCCTGAAACCAATGTTAATTGATAACTGTTTCTTAGTTTCATCAGAAGCCCGGGGTCATGCTCAGCTAGCATCAAGACAGGACACTTGAGGACTGCTTCACCATTCCATGCAGTCACATATGAACACTGAAATATTTCCTTAGATGAAATTCCTCCTAGAACATATTGATTGGATCTGATTTTTGATCATTTCAAAACTTAAACACTCTTTTCCCCACAGTCTAAAGTCAGTTGTTGTAGAGTCTCAGAGTCGGAATCGCTGTTGTTAACAACAATAGGAAAATGTTATTCTAAATGATTTTAAAATTGTTTGTTAACACTTAACTCTACTTTGTGGTAAATTGTAAGTTATACATAAGACGGCAGTGGACAGATATTCTTCCTGAGACAGACCTAATGATAAACAGAGAGATCCTTACAATCACAAAAGATTTATCTGTATGACATACCTTATTCAAGTTATCTACATATTTTCCCACAACCTTTCAGCTTCATTTTCTTGTCACTCTGTTTGTTCCTTTCTTCCCCACTTAATACACACAGTTAACATTTAAACTGCCCACCAATCCACACCACCTACACGATTTTTGTCTACCTGAGGTCACTGAAAGAGCTAAGAGCAGCATGTTTTACTGGAGTGCTCAACGCAGAAGTGCCACTAAACGGACAGAAAGCATCATCACCAGGAGAAAGCAGCAAAGCCAAGCTGATGGATTCTCCATCACAACACCTAAGAAAGGCAACCAAGAAGATATTCCCTTCAAGAGGAAATGAAACTTCCTTCTGCAGAAATAATGCCACCAACCGTCCTGATCACAAGAAATTTAAACAAGCTCTCCACCTCATCCAACACACCGATTTCATGGCAAAACAGAACTCCTGTGGAAACACCGATGAAGGACTGAAGGAAGCAGAGATGTGTGTGAGGGAAAGCAGATGAGCAGATCAGGAGCCTGGGCTAAACTAGGACAAACCAAAATGAACACAGAGACCTGACAAAATTACCATTGCTGGAAGCCAGCTGCTGCAGGAAATGCTTGTCAGACCCTCCTGCTGGCACTTAACAGTAACAATTGTAACTTCCTCCAACCAAAGGTAGTTCGTGTCACTTTAAGCAGAACATGAAGTATTTGAAACAAGCATTCATCTGCAACAACGTCTCATTTCTGGCCATCACATTTTTTTTTTTTTCACAGAAAGCATAAATTTTAGTATCAAAAATCTTGTTTACTATTAATATTTACTATGAAATAGTAAACTGCAGCCATCAGATTCTTGGGCAAGACAGAATTTGCTGTCTGATGCTAACTGAAGTCAGTAATAAAAGTTTTCTTTCATCACTGATTTACCAGAAACTTTCACCTGCATGACTGTACTGCTGCAGATTAGGCATACAATGCTCAAAAATGAGAAGGTGAAACAACAAATTCTTCCAGTTTATGGTGACAACAGGTCTTTCCACTTATCATTTCCATCAAGAAACTAATGTTCTCTTGCACCTGCCTCATTACTTTAGTCCTGAAAATAGACAGAATATTATACTACAGTTTTTGTGTCACTGTTACATCAACTAAGAAACTCTTCTTTCTGCACAAGTTTCCAAACACAATTCACATACAAATCTGAATATTTTATTTTATTTTATTATACTGTTGCAGACCAGCAGGATTGCAGAAGTGAGGTTACAACTAGCTGTCAGCCTCTTGCGATGACAATGCACACTACCCCATGCAAGGCTGATGTGTGCACTCAGTGCAGCCAGTGGGGCTGTGCTATGGCTGCTGCTCCATTGACACAGGAATATCACCCCAGCTCATCAAGAGCAACATGGCTGATGGCTCACGATTATCTCATTTGCAACAGCTCTTTCTGCTTGGAACGACACTATAACATAATCCCAATAGTTGTAACCCACAAGTACCTTGGCACTGAGGCTCAACATTCATTGCATTACTCAAGAAGCATTAATTTCCCTGAGGTATTAACAGACATCAGTATGATAAATCTCTACACACCAGCACGAGCCCCATAGTTCTTCTGAACTTTGAAGACCAGATTTTTCTAGCTTTTAAACAAACATTTTGAATCTGTCTGGAAACATTACAAACACGCACAAAAACATAGACATCAGAATTTAAATAGTAGGGGGTAGATGTTTTTCCAAAAGTTATAGTGCAACTAGTTAGAAAAATATACTGAAACTGGCAGCTGATAAATTAAAACCAGCTAACAAAATATAAAATAACTTCGACTCTTCTCCATGTCCATTCACAGAAAATAATGTACCACTACGATCAGAATGACAAAAAGTGGGATCTTTATCATTCTTTTTTCATAGAATTTTGTGTCACCTGAGAATATGAAACTTCTGTTGCCTACTTATTCATAAAGAAATATAGCCCAGGCGATGGCAAAGCTTGTTCTCACTGCCTAGTAAATCCAACCCTAGTGTGGCATGGAAGAGAGATCAAAATGTTACATGATGATTCTGCTCAACAAAGATTCACAGATCACATTTTACAACTCAGCCTGAAGTATGTATATGACACTATAAGATACTAGTAACAGCCAGATAAAGCTGTGATACTTCCTAAATGCTCAGTAAATATTTGTCAATTTCAGTTTCTGTTTTGTTTCTTTCTTGAGTTATTACTTGGCTGCTGCAAATTTGAAAAGACGGCCACAACATACCCTAGAGGATTCAAATCTGGGAAGCAAATAGAAGGAGTTTCAATCGTAAATTTAAAAATAACCAATAACGTAGAAAAATCTACTCAAAATATACACATGCTCGAAGTTCAATATGAAATGTAATTAGAGTGGAAAAAAAACCACATATCTGGAACAGCACAAAATCTGAATTGCTCTAAGTTTAGCAACAAAGTCCTGAAATCTTATCATCTTTACCTTTACTGTACTTCTACTGGAAAAAGATTTCAGTCACTTTGCACAGACGTTGCTGCATGCAGAAACTAGAGGACACTTTCCAGCTTCACTGTTCTTCCATCAAATTCTGCAGCTCAGAGTAGGTTCACTACATGCTGCAGTGTCCACCTGCAATCACAGATGAGTTTCTGTCAGAGTCCTTCAGTCCTACTGGAGTACCATGAGGAGATCCAAGGGGTTTGAAAAGCACCGCAGCAGCTGGCTTACCTGCATGGGCTCCCATATAGGTTATGTCCAAATCTAAATCCACAACAGAGCTTAGTCTGAGCCCAGGGCTAAGGATGTTGATGTTCTCACTGGAGTAATGCCTTCATTGTCATCTTCAGTCAAGCTCCTGTGTTGTTCTGTTTACCATCTGACAGAGCTATAGAACTGAACTGCAGTGACATGTCCTACAAACTACTGTTTGACCTCTGCTGGGTGTAAAGTAGCTACAACTTCTTGCAGCGTAGGGCTCTTGTCCACTACACCAGATACACAGATCAGTGATGAACTCTAAAATCATTCTGTCTTCCACAAAAGAAAGCATTTGCAGCAGAAGTATTAGTCGCTGCTAACTTCATGCATGATCTATCTCCAGAAAAAAAGTCCTTCTTCTATATCTATCTCTTCATAGCTCAACTTTAAAGTAATAGCAGCCAAAGGCCTTGGTTGATATTAACTTTCATAGGTTCAGAATGGAGCTATGATAACCTATGTTTTGGGGGGGGATTTGCCCTGGTTTTGTGGGAAGCCGCAGTCAGGTAGTTTTCAGTCTCCTAAATCATCAAATTAAATTCTGCTGGGGAAGATGGGACAAAATCATGACCATTATTCAGTTAGGAATATAAGCATGAAGGCATGCTAAAGTTAATGAAGAGAAGATCACATTCAATGGAATAACAATTAATTTCACCACTATAGGAATTAGTATAAAAATATCAGATTCAGAACTTATAAGGGACTTCACCTCTAAGTTAACCTGTATTGGGTTAAATGATCTACATAATCTGATTTACTTTCTAAACCATACGTTACAAAATTGTAATCATTAGAAACCAAGAAATATGAACCAAAGCTAATTCAAGAGATCTGCATGCATACTAAAGCGTGTCTTTAAATATATGGTATCGTGGCCATAAAAGAAAGCACTCAGTCAGGTCACATGTCTTCATTCATACCATGGTTTATGGAGACACATTTACCCCTATATCCTATCAATCTAACAAAATGTACTTTTCTATTACACGTGCTCACAGCTTCTACATTTAATTAACATTATGTTAGAAATGAAATCAAGAGCTTATCTGTGAGGAAATATGAGAATGAACATTGCAAATATATTTTTAATTTGGTCAGCAATACACATTTTAAGCCTTATTCAGGACCTAGAAGTCAGTGTCAGGAGTAGTGGTGGAACTGGTAACTTTCTGGCATCTAACCCAAAGGTTTATCCTCCATCATTTGGCTTACACAATACTCCGCTTCGTGCTTCCTGTGCATCGAGGACAGCCAGAGTCCTGTAAATGCAAGAATACTTAACTGCACATTATCTGACATATACTCTGCACAAAGGGAGTGAACTCAGACTGAAAAAGAGAATTTCAAGTGCCTTATAATATTGTATACTCCAGGAATACAAGCTCTTCCAGTACATCATTTCCTAAAAATATTTTAAAAACAAAATCTAAGAATTGCACCACATGGAGCCACGATGAGTGCTGCTTAAGTTACCATGAAAGTCGAAACGACTGAAACCAACCATTCCAAGAGAAAATTGCAGTCTATATAGATGTAATACATTATAAATACATAAGATGCCAAGCATACTAGTATAATCTGTTTATTCTTAAAACAAACAACCAACTTCCCCCCGCACACACATAAAGAAAGCCACAATTAATGCTTTCCCTATGGATTTTGATCAAATTTTGAGCTTAAAAAGAACTAGAAAGTTATCAAAACAATTATTGCCAATAAATGAGAAATGGATGTTAAGTCATGACCAGCCCAATGGAGGTTCACCCTAAGACATGAGGTTCCTGACCCACTACCATCCTACATAGCCTTAAGGCTCTGTAGAACAGAAAACACATTATGGACAAATGGGCTATTTTGGGATTTTAGCAGAATATCTTCAGAAAGTTCTGAGTATGCAAGTTCCTTCAGTTAGAGGTTTAACACAATTAGTTGTGGGACGATTTTCAGGGGTGAGTGAACAACTCAGCTCTTTCATCCCTTAGGTCCAGCATCACAATAACTCTTCAATTTGCTCACTGAAAGAGCATTTTCTACTATTTGTTTTATAGAAGACATAATTAACTTAGACACTAGGGCAAAAATAGTGTAAAAGTTGTTTTTGGGGGTAAGAGGACTTCAAAATGTTGCGGCTACCCATTATCTAGCACAAGACTGCAGTTTCTCCAGTACAAACTGCAAAACAGCACAAGGTAACTCCAAACTACTGACTCTGCCTATAATACACACAGTTGAAAAATAATAGAAAGTGATATTTTTTTTCAAGAGTGGCAAGACAAAACACTTGACTTGAGTTTTTCTGTTTACAGATAGAAGAATATATTTCTGTTTAAGTGAAATTACACTCAGTTTCATGCACGCATAGAAGTAATGTAAAAACTTGTAAGTTCATTGCAGTATTCCTTTGTGTCCTGACTTCCCTGAACTTAAAGAGAAGGAATCAGAACCCAGGGGAGAAATTAGAGGAAGTTTAAATGCCTAAAGCAGAAAACCAGAAGTAGGTTACTGTCCTATTTTTAATTTATGCACATTAGAAGATGACATTCATGTATGTCTTTTATTACCAATTTCTAGTCAGTTTCTCTTTTAAGTTAGAAACAGACTTTAAGAAGCTGAACTGACTGCACTACTTATTTGTTGCAGAGCAACCTGTATTTTAATTTGGAGAAATTTATCTTCCTTGGAATTTCTCTGAAGCAGCATGTATGAAGGAGACAGTTTCTTATTTCTAATTCCTGACAGTGCGGTAGCTCACAGTAATTGAAGACAGCTGCTTCAGTGTTATTAGCAGGTACAGCAACATTTAACTATAACTAAGAGCTCAGTAAATACAAACAAGCAGGCTGTATTTGATGAAAGGCAATGGTTGTAGAGCAGACACTGCACTCATTAATTGGAAGACATAATTTTGGACTGCTGGCTTTTGTCTCTCAGAATCTGGCAAATGGAATTCACGAGATATGATCTGAAATTAGGTGTGTTTTTTTTCCACTACACTTACTACACTGGAACATTATTCAATTAGCACCTGGGAGAGACTGGTTTGACTGATCCAGGTAAATAAAAAGCAGGTAAATCAATGATCTATCAACTTACAATCAGCATTTTTCAACTCCAATATTTTTAGTTAAACCAGAGCTTTTCAGCTCTCCTACAATACATCTCATGTTAAGCAGGCACAGCTGGTCTCTGCACCAATAAATCAAATGTTGAAGGAGTAACAAAATATACACAACTAAGGCAGAGAGAGGACAAAAGATTGTGATTGAAACAGAAACCGCGCAGTGAACCTAAGAAGTCAATTTAGAGAGTCTTGACATATTTCAGGAACAAATGCCTAGGAAGTGCTCCCATGAGGAAGGCAGTTACTGTCTTGATTTTTGTGTGTGTATGTTGGTTCTTCAGCAAATGCTTTACATCAGGCATCACTGAATGAAAAGGTTGTCTGATTTACAGAAGAGCCACCATCCCTGTAACTCATGGTGATTGAGACACTGCAAGAAGTGAAATCCCAGAGCAGAGACCTATGGGGATGTGGGCATACAGGTAGTGTTGACTTCTGCAGACAGGAAGCGCAGCCTCGTGTTATACTGGCAGGCTGGCTGAAGTACGGCCACAGAAGCAACATGAACTGATAAGGAATCCCAGTATAATACAGTTTGACTCCCTATATGTTTGTAAGTACTTAAGTATTAGTTTGGAAGGAATTTTAACTGCACTCTGATCATAAGCCCAGCTTTACTGGAAAAGTACTTTCTTCAAGGCATGTTGTATCTTTAAGTTAAAGAAAAAAAGTATCTGAAGCAAATTATACACGTCTTTCTATGCTACTGGACAGAAAATACAGAAAAGCACGGTGTAAGCAAACGTAAGACTGACTTGATATAGTCCTCTAAGAAACTAAATGAGAGACCACAATTTGCATGCTTAACACAATAATTCCTGACAAGGTTCCACAGTTAACAGGATAGGAGATTAAGCAGATTGTATTGAAGAAAAATGTTAGATGCTAAACTGACAGCTCTCAATACACACCATCTAAGAGGCCAGAGGGTAATAGTGCCAAAGCTTTCACAAGAAAGTACCTTAGAATAAGAGTCTGTACCCATATTAACTGCTCTAAAGAAACACTGATTGTCACCTGCTGACATTTTGTTCAACAGAAGACTAAAACCAAGAACGCCTGCTCTGGCAGAAGTCATTTCCAAGTTGGTGGGGACTTGAAAAAGTTACAATAATCTGAAAATGACAAGAGCCACCA
Source organism: Cyrtonyx montezumae (assembly GCF_038088225.1). NCBI lineage: Eukaryota > Metazoa > Chordata > Aves > Galliformes > Odontophoridae > Cyrtonyx > Cyrtonyx montezumae. The sequence continues at coordinate 20,190,264 of NW_027072045.1, read as the reverse complement.
GCACAAACCAACTGGAGTCACAATATTAAAACAGGAAGACAGAGAATCACAATATTGATGAGCTTTTCTGCAGAATCCTTTTAAACAAACAACATCAGCAAAACAAAAATCACTATCCAGAATCATATTTTAGAGCATGACTGCCTAGACCTGTGATATCTTAGACTTCATGGTTTTGACATTACCTGGTTTGTGTCCTACAGATCCTGAAGTTGTTGGTTTTAGCTTAGGAGTTTAAACTATGCTCCAGAATATGAATCAAACTATTTGCTGGATGTCTTTATGCAGTCAAGGTTATTTTGCTCTATGTGTTCATTGTGAATCTGACCCATACTTTCTGAGTACATTCTTAAATGCCATTGTACTGGGTCAGCAACATATCTGTCCCTTTAAACTTCCTGTGATTGCCCATGAGATAGAACAACAAAGAATAGTTTTCCCTCCAAAGAATACTTGAAATAAAAGACTGCAAAGAAGGTTTTATTGATTATTGCCATAAAAAACTGCAGTGACTTCATAAAGATGATTCAGAGTTTAGGCAGATGACTTAACGTCGCTACAAAATTCTGCATGAACAGGAATTCAAAATATCTCCTCAGTGTGATTATGCTCCGAACTGTTCCAGTTTTGAGCACTGAGGTAATCTCCCCAGTTGTCTACCTCCTCTTGTACTTTTCTAAATAATTTTTCATTTCACCGTATGCTTCTTCTGCTAACTGTTCAACTGCTTCTCTGAAGACTATGTAATAGAGACACAAAGCTTCCAAGGTTAACATGAGTCACAGTGAGATGACCTGAGGGATATTCATCAGCTGCATAATGGAATGGTGATTCCAATGATGATTCCATCCATCAGAAAATCCTTAGGCAGGACAACCTCTTACTTTGTCAAAGTCCTGCCCAAAAGCTTGGTGCCAACGTAGAATGAAATGTCAGAACTGACTTCAGATTAACTGTACTCAATCCACCCAGAGCAGTCCCCTGGTGAAGTTGAGATCCCAGAGCCAAACTATCCACAGAGATGGTCTTTTCACTCTGAACTGCTCAGCAAGCCTGGGTAAGCTGACTTACTGCAATCTCTGACCTAGTACAAATTGACAAGCAGGCACATGTGGCTCACATCAGCCTACAATCCATATAGTCACCATCTAACGCTAGCTCCAGATGTTAAAACCTCACTATTTGGGACAGGAATGATGATGGAGTTTAAAGGCAATGGGAAAAGAATCAGGAAACTTATTTCCCAAGCAGAATATTTCACTTGGTCAAACGTTTAGCCTCTAAACATTGTTTCACTAAAAATCACATAATAATATTTAAAGATAACATTACTAGCTGTCCAAGGCTGCATGCTGCCTCTAGGACATGCCTGCTCTAAAGCACGGATCTGGGATAGATGTCTTTCCCTTTTGCATATTATCTACTTCACAGCTTTTGCATAAAGCTCATCTAAAGCTTAACAAATACTCATAGCTGGAAATATTGCATACACAAAATAATTATGGTAATGCCCTTCACTTACTGAAAGCAGATTGTTCATTAACTACCCAAAGTAGCTGAATGATTCAAGGAAACAGCAGCCAACAGTAGCAGTGATGCCACCAGGTAGCAAAGAGAAGAGCTGTGGTGCCTCAACAAAGATTGAAACTTCCTTGTTTACATAGTTCCTGTTGCAAAAACTTCACCACTTCTTCCTATTTAGATGGCAAGAATAAAGCAAACACATTAAAACAATGTAGTTTGTTTATACTGCCCCTGTGCAAAGAAGTCTATAATTTATCTTCCTCTAATACAAATGCAGTATTTTTCATGGAAGTAACTCACAAGCATGGAACATTTAATGATCCATTAAAATCGTTCAGTTGGAAGGGACCTGCAAAGATCATTGAATTTATCTGCCTGAACATTAACCACACCCACTCTATTCTCACAATTATATTGCTCACTTGGAAACAGAATCAGTGAAAAACACATCATTTACTATCAGAGACCACAAAGGTGGACTGTGACATTAAGTAAGCCATAGTACAGCTGGGAACATGGTTCAGAGTCCACATCTACAGACCTGTTCGCTGCATTTGGCAGGCAGGAACAGGCAAAATGTCACCTGACAGATGGAAGTTGGAGTGGAGCCCCAAGTAAGCTTTATTGTGTATAGTCCCTGTGTTTTACAGTCCTCACAAAGAACCCACAACTTGATGTAGTTGAAGACTGGATGATGGGCTGCTTCATCTTATATCAGTTTGATACTTTCTCCATATGCCTTTATCTCTTGAAAATCATAAGGCATAACTGATTTTGATCCTGTAGAGGTTAGTCAGATTGCTAGGCCTGTGGATGAACTGATGATAATCTGTGGTGGACTTCAGTCACATTACTGTTTTGATGTTCTCAGTCACCAGTCTAATCAAATGCATGCCTCGTGAAGCGAACAAGCAAGTCTGGATGTTCTCTAAATTGAGAAACACAATCATTGACAGTCACTGGATGTAAAATAGAAAGCATTCAACACTAGAACAGTGTAAGCTACCGGAGATAGCTTATATAAAATAAAATCTAACCATGGAGGAATTGCTTGCCTTATTTGATTAACTTACACTCTTGTTTTACTTAAGGTTCACACTTTAAAAAAAACTAGCATACAAATGTTCTACAACCCTTCATGCAGTACAGCTCAGGCCTTGAGGCTTCACAGCTTATTCTCTAACTACGCCTTTAGATAGTTAATATTAATAGCAACTCAACTGGTTCATGCAAGACGGGCTGTTTCTCTTTCACTTATTTTCAGGCAGTCTTCAAAATCTTTCCTGGAATATATATAACATATTTGCCATTGTGTAGATACTACTAGAAGTTATAACTGAATACATGTGTGGACAATCAGGATATTATGAGCCAAGTCCACGTCATCAGTTGTTTACCCTGTGGGTCCTTCTAGCTGCAGCAACACCTGTCTCAGATTTACAATGAGCAAATCCACATCCACACCACTACCCCCAGTAACAGTTTGTCTATTCAAAGAATAGAGAATGGATGCATATTATACATATGTGAGAGCTGAGGTGTTATCTAAGAAAACTGTATTTAAGTGTTAGATTTATTAGTTAGTAAATAAATTAGGTATTTACAGGTGGAGATGCGATTACTGAAGAGAATAACAAAGATGTTATAATATTAATCCCAATCTCCCTTTCACTACAAAAAGGTTAATGTGTGGCAAATGGCAGTAGATTTCAACATATGTGTGAACAATTGCAAAATATTTCACAGAACCCCCAAATAAATGTAAGCCTAACACAGATCACTACTATCCTTGATATTTTTTTTCCTGACATACATGTGTGTTCTTTCCCCTCCATACCCCAATATTCTTTCATCCCCTCAGAAACAATAAAACCCCTCTGCATTTTGGTTAACGCATTTAGTTCAAATGAAACTCCATAATAAAGCAAGTGTTACCCAGATTTAAAAAAATCAATTAATCAGCAAGGATTTTTATTAGTTAATCCTGTAACTAATTAAAACTATTGACTGATAACAGACAGCACTGCAACAAAGTTATCTCACTCCTAACCCAGCAAAACGATCTTCCTGCTGCACGTACAGATAGTATGTGATGACCTGCTTACAGATAAGTCTCTAACTGCTGACCAATCTATTTTTACTTAGTGGTAGTATTTCCCCAGCTCAGCAGTTCTGACAGATCACAGCTTTGAGTCTCAGACATTTGTGAACCATCTCTTTGTTAGTCACAAATAGCAAAGTGCACATCGATAAATCACACCCTTTGTCTCCATCTTCTCCCTCCCCCACGCAGTTGCTGCTTTTTGTCAGACCAAGCCAGGCTGAAACCTCCTGAATTATCTCTATTAACCTATGAGAAATTCTATAGAACAGATTCTATGTAATAGAAAGTGACCTCAAATAATTAACATTTTTGAAGAGGTTTTTACCTGAATTTTATCCAAGGTACATAAATCATCATTCATCTTTTCTCTTCCTGGCAGTGCACTTAGACATAGCAAGTCTTAAAATGATGACATCACCATCCCATGATCCTTCATTATAAGTAATTAAGGCAATAATATTCCTCTTCTCATGCACTGGTCATCAAGGAGACTTACTCATATGAAATCTCAAGCATAGTGCACCTGAGGTGAATCAAAAGAGCATAGGACTCAATGTTTTTGGTGAACTGCTGATAGTTTTGTGTGAATTTATTGCTGCTGAGAGAGTAGCGCATGTTAACATGCAAGGAGACTAAACTCTGCTATTAATCCATGAGGCAGGCACTGCAGTGGTAGTATTAATTTCACTATTCATGTAAATTGTTAAGGCCTTGATGAGGAAGCAAGGAAGGAAGGATTTAGTTTAGTCTGTGCTTCTCCAGTTTTTGGCCTCTCTTGTAAACACACTGGCAAAGATATCAGCGCTAACATCTGGATAGTATGTTCAGTGACAGGGACAGTACCCAACAGGAACTACATCAGACTCTCAAGTACCTTTCTGCAAAGACTAATGATGATGGAAACTTTCTTACACTGCTCCAACAAGCTTTTGTCAAAATTGGTAAGCTCAACTTGGTTACTCAACAGCAGAGCACCAAAATCCAACAGTTTAGTCATTACTGTTTTTTTTGTAATCTGTTATTGCATACATTTCATGTTATTATTTTAACTCATTACAATGTTTCTAGATAGGCAGTGCTGTTTTCTATGTGGCAAAAAAAAAAAAATCATTCATCTTCCCCAGGCAAATGCAACACCATGCATCACATGGAAAGAAAAAGAAATACTCTGTCAAAGAGCTGTTTTTTATCTACTATTCTGCCCATTACAAACAAATTCTGTACTACGATTAAATATTTTTGTTGCTTCCACAACATAATGAATTAAATGGAGCTCACTGACAGAGGAATCTTGGAGGACTGGCTACTTGCAACATGATTATCTACAGTAACACTTTTATCTCTTTGGCTGTTGAAACATACCTGCCCCACACCTGCCTTTGTCTTTTAAGCCTATCCTCTCCTGCCTCCGCGTGTTCTTATAGAAATACTACTCCACACCTCTGTCAAAAACTGGCCAAACATCAGAGCTGAGAGCACAGTGTTAAAAAGAAGTCTCACCAAAACTAAATGTCAGTTAAACTTTACTTTGCATCGCTAAGCATGAAACTTCATTTTAACCTTATCTCCAGCAGGGCAACGCAAACAGACAAATCTGAGGTTATAGGGAGGATTCCAATAGTAGGATATGTGGTTCTGAGAATACTGTCAAATTTGATAAGGTCCATAGTGCACTTTAAGGAAAACTTGTTCCACCTGAGAACTAGAAGGGGAAGCAGAAGCTATTTCATACAGTGAAACTTGAAGAGATTTATACTGACTTCCTCTTGTTGGTCTTTTTAGAGATGTCCCACATAACATTTCCTTTCACACACACTCTTCTACAAAGGTTACCTGTTTTACCCCGTTCCAGAGAAGGATCCCTCACAACTGTCATTCCTAATTATATTTGTCTATTCCTTAAAAATAACCACAGAAATTCCAGAGCTAAACTAGGATTTCTGTTCTAGTGCTTTGTATCCTTAACTTTAAAGAACACAAGATGTTAGAAAATGTTTTTCCGTGTACCAAATTTTCCTTGCTGTGATCTAAGTCCACCTTACTTCAGCAACTGTATTCCCACCAATCCACAATGAGGAAACAGTGTAGTTTCCCTTTCTCCCATTATTCACTAGTTAGAAGTTCTCTTTTTATTTTGATGTTATTTTGCAGGTGCGCAAACCAGAAAGAATTACATATATATATACACACACATATATTACTACACCGTTTTAAGAACAGAGAAATAACTTTTATAAAAAGATAGTCAAGCAAATAAAATTGTGAAATTTTGTATTAAATCAACAACAAACAACTCTCTAGAAAAATGTCATCGGAATAATACTGGCCTGGAGAGAAAGTAACAGTTGGATCTAATTTAGGATGCATGATGCAGTAAATGAGATATTTTAAGTCACTCATTACTAGTCACTCTTCAGTCTCATCATCCAGTATTCAGAAAAGAATATTTCTATAGATAGCTGTATTCCACCACTACCTGAAAGTAAAAGTTGGCTGAACATTTAGCCGTTAATGATCAAAAAGAAATGCAATTGTTTTTCTGCTTTGAAAAAAATCTTTTTTTCCCTTCTATCGTTATCATCACTTAATTAATTCAATACAATGAGTGGCTTAATTAGCTAATTCTTCCATTTGTTTAATTAATTTACCACGTACCTGTTTTCATTAAAAATGTTTTGGACTATAAGCCTTAAAGCATGGTGGTAATGTTTGTAAGATTAATAGTATAATGCATATTCAAGTATGTACTGGAACTTAAAGATAATATTTAGAAAATACGTATTTCTAATTTTAATTCAAATCCATTTTCTATCTTTGTGAAGAACGTTAATAAAAACAGGGTTTATATTTCTTTGTTTGAACGAACATTCAGTTACAATTCTGGTTTATTTGTTCAGACTGCTGACATTTCCATGGTCTTTTATTAAAGACCTGATTAACCTGCAGAAAGAGCACTATGTTTGTACAAAGCTTATGTTCTCTAAGTCCACTTCGCACCCACATATTGCCTTCTGTTAGGGGAACACTGGTAATGTCAGCATCCCACATCATATGACAGCACCTTCAGAGCACTGACCCCTTTGTCAATACAGCATGATTTGTAACAGCAAGAACCAGAATGTGAGCAACAGAGCATCCACCTGTGCCTTTGGTCAGTGGCAGTGCAACTAGCATGTTCTGAGCACACAACAAATCTCTTGGCTGTGCAGCTCTGCTAACACCTGTCATCCACTGTGCTGACTTCCAGTCACTGTCACAATTACCTTTCTCACAGTAGGTTTACGTCTAGATCAGCTACAATGACTGAAGCCATCTGCCCATGACTTTCTGAGGGTAACATTCCCCTCCCCAAGTCAATCACTATTTACCTTTGTTACATGTCTTCCAAAGTGAAAACACTGACTGCTGAGACACCCAGGGACGAAAAATACAACAAAGGAAATTTATTTATGAGAATTTTTGAAGTAAGCTGTCAGAAAGATATTATATCAAATCAAAAACCTGTTAGTGTTCAAGGCATCCACTGAAATCCAATACTTCACAAACTCGGTATCCCTTTTCCTGTTATCTGATGATTCAGGTTACAAGATGTAAAAACACAGTATTTAATCACCAGATCAGCAATTCTATCTAAGACAGATGAGCAGTAAGAGATTCTAAATTCAAAGTGGATTTATTTACATTACACAATACGGTGAAGTCCCCACATGAAATGCAGAATTGGTATCAGGTTATAAAATGCAAGACATGACCCTACCAAAGTTATCAAATTATTTAAGAAATGACATGGTGGAGCTAAAGGAAAACAATAGCAAGGAGGCACAACAGAGAGAAAATATACAGAATTACATAGTCACAAAGACAAAGATAGGTGCAAACCTGAACTGATTAAGCTTTCACTAAACAACTGATCAATCTATTTTGCACAGGCTAAATCATCCCACATCATGATTTTAAAAAAATTGGTCAGGAATTTCATCTCTCTGGGCTGGATGCATGCTGCTTGCCTTTCACTTGCATATTATGTTTACATTATTTCCCAAATTTGTATTTCCGGGGAAAATGAAGCTGGCAACATATTCAAACCCAAGAAATATTTGGAAGTGGAAAAAGTATATATATGTATTTATGTTCCTCTGTGTATCTTTACTCACTGTACCCTTTTACATTCACAAGCCTTAACATTCAGTAACAGTCTGATATCCAAGGAAGGCATAGATTTGCATACCTTGTACAAGGCTTTTCTATGAATGTAAAAGGAAAAATTCTATTCAACCCTTGTGAAAAATCTCTTTTATGAGATGGGAACATATAACACAAAATTCTACTGAAATATCCATGCCTTCCCTTTAAGTTTCACTGCAAATATATACTTCAGTAAAGTCCAGCTCTTCTCTGTGACTCAAATAAATTGACCTTTGCCAGACAGCAACGTGTCCCACCACAAGGCCTGCCAAAGCAAAGACTCCATAAACATGAGATTTGGATGGTGTGAATTTAACACAGCTATGTATTAAGCATTTTCCATCTCCCTGAACACTGTGATTTTCCTCTCTAATTTCCTTAAATCTCTTTCATTTCCTGCATATCTGTTAGCACCTCCACTCAGCCCACCTCCTGAGGTGCTGGCAGTTCCAGGAGACAGCAAGCAGCATTTCCTAGCCAGCAAGCTACAGTTGGACAGTGTGAATCTTCACAGTGTTCCGTGCATGAAAATTATGCACACTGAAAATACCAAGGTAGAGAGGGAAGGTTTACCTTTAATGGCCAGCAGGACAGCAACCCATGTGATGCAATTATTTAAGGATTGTAAGAGTAGGAGAACTTGGGACCACATTTTTAAAAGTACTGTAACACTGCATATCACCTTTACTATAGAATCATTTATGTTGGAAAGGACCTTTCAAGGTTATCTAGTCCAACTCCCCTGCAATGAAGAGGGGCATCTACAACTCAACCAGGTGCCCAGAGCCCCACCCAACCTGACCCTGAACATATCCAGGGACAGGAGACTCACTACCCCCTGAGCAAACTGTTCCATTTCCAGTGAATACATATATCTAAAGACATTTCAAAAGCTGGATCCAACACCTTTAAAATTATAAAATACCCAAATACCCCCAGAAAGTTAGTAAAAATTTCATACTAGGTTGTTTTTAAACGTGATCTTGGAAAATGCTGCACACAAGATTTATCAGATATTAAACAACAGCTAAACTTGATCTTAGCCAAAGGGCATTTGGCTGTATTCAGTTATGAGTAACATCTATATCAGATTGGCACTCATAGTCCATACAAATTTTGTATAGTCCAACAAAATTTGTTTTTAATGTTTGGTTTTATGGGAGCAAGAGTAAACCAGCTCAGATGCTGCCTTTAAAGGAGCGCTTTTGTAACACAAAACAGAAGAAGATGGGAGCAAGGACCTTGTGAGGCCATACTTGTAATTCAAGAGAAAACAGTGTCTGTATAATTTAAAAAGTTTAAAAAACCCTCAGTGATAAAATAGAGCTAGTTATCTTTAAAGAGAACTGCCTTAAAAAAAAAAAATCCCACACAACTACCATCATCACCACCAGAAAAAAAAAGCTGGATGTAAGCTATGACATCATGGTATGTAGAATAATTGTGAACCTGTCAATAAAAATGAAAGGGTTTGCATAACTTAATAGAACTGATTATTGAAAAGGTTTTTGTCTTTGTTAAGGAAAGAACACATCCTTCCAGTCCTTGTTGACAAGTAAAAAATACTGAAAGAGCAGAACAGCTATCATAGATTTCTTGAATAAGGCAGGATATTTTGAGGAATTGTGGAAAGGCTTTTCTCGCTCAGCTGGTTTCAAATGATACCAAATACAAAATCCTTTGGACTTTAATCATCCTGGCAAAGGAGAGAAGGGTCAGAAGACTTTAATATCTGAGTCTTTATCTGGATGCTCTCTGTTCTACAGATGCAGGGAAATGTCTGTTTCAATCTAGTAACTTTTCCATTTCTAAATTCTGCCTCTCAGAACAACAAAACAACAGCATTCCCCTGCTCAATCGTGAAATGAGGCTTTAAGAAATGCAATAGCAAACCTTGAAGGGTGAATATTAAAGCTACCTTCTTCTCTGTGCAGACAGAATTGCAGTCAAACACGTATGAGTTCTGCTGACAGTGCCTTCATGTTGACTCTGAGGGATGGCAGGTGAAATAACATAAAGAAATATCTGTAGGCTTGTCATGTGCTAATATCCTTTTGATAATGCAAACTGTTAATCCTAACTCAGGTAAAGAGAAGAAAAGAAATTGGGTTCTTATCTTAAAGAGTCCACATTGGCCAGATGAACATTTCAAGGTCATCCAATATTGCTATAAACAAAACAAACCTATTGGCTCTATTATGTTGCTAAAATCCCATCTGACCAACAACATTTTCACCAAACACAAGCAATTTATTTTTGTTTTAAGCTTTAATTAACTATTATAGATTGAAGTGAAATAATTAATAACTTTAAAGTACACTGACCCAGAGAGCCAATACCTCAATCAGGTGAAGCCTGGGGAAAGGGAATGCATGAAATAAAATAAAATCATTTTGTCCTCTCAATCTCACCCAGTAAATCAAATAAAAGAATTTTTATATTAATTGGCAATGATTCTATGTCTAGTCTGACTGCTGACACAGTTAGCCATAATAATAAAAAACATTTCTGTGGGAAGTGAAAGTGCAGTTTGAATGTTAATAATGCCTTCATTTTACATTCTGATTGATTTATAACATTCAAGCAGCAATATTCCTGCCTCTATTGCCTATCTCAGTAAAATCACAGAAATCAAGTAATTTATGGATTGATAATTCATATGAGTGACTCTGTATAAGGAATTCCATTTTAGAGACGGTTCTGGAAAAACATAACAATAATTATGAGATAATTACTGCAGAACAAGTTTTGGATTCTGAGCACTTTTTCCATTCCACATTGAGTACTTCTATCACAAATTGACATTGCTTAGCAAATACACTATGGAGGAAAAGACACTTTGGTGCAACCTGGACAGGAATATCATATGCCCTGTATCCTATACAATTTGAAGTGTTCAGACCTCTTTTTTAAACAATTTATAGATAGTATGATCTGACTCTCCACTAAATAAGCCCACAAAACCTCAGCTGAGTAATTAATTACTGAAATCTCTCCCGCAATCGCCTTAGTTTGCTGTCACATGCAATAATGGTGAAGCATCAGACATCATTTTCAGAATTTTCTTCACACACTAAATATGAATGATCACTCCTCATGAAGTTCAGAGGTTTAAGCTTGTGCTTTATATGCCTATTAGAGGCCTCAAAGCTTATTTGAGTTCTTATTAATATGGAATAAAAAGAGCTCACTATTGTCCATAAGCCACTAGTGTTTCTTGTTTCATTATTTGAGCCACTGTTTCCATATAAGAAACATTAACAAATGTTGAAGCCTACTAGGAAAAACAAATCAACAAGAATTTGATGACTTTCTTCCCCCGTAGAAAGAAGCATCCACTCAAAATATAACTGCATCTGATAGGGGTTTGCCCAGTAGTTTTGGAAAGAGAAGTTGAGCATACAAAGATTGAAAACTTCATTTTCTTGTCAAAAGTCAGCTTTCAAAACAATAGCTTTTGTACTTTACAACAATGACAATCAAGCATTTGAGTGCTCCTAATAATTAAATAATACTGTAAATACAGACAATATGATGAAAAATTTGAAATGAAAGAGACTTTGAGAATAGCAACATGAAAGGATGATGTGCAATGATAAGCAAAGAAATCCCCATATCTTTTCTTGCTGTGGCAAGGCGTGTGGATAGCTTGACTAAAAACCTATACAAGAAAAGAAGAATTAGAAGGGAAGTAGCTTTTATTTTAAAGGACGTGGAAACTGATAAGTTATTTAAGCGTGCCTTTGCAAAAATTATTTCAGGAAATCAGATTTTCAAATATTTTGCCTGTTCTCTCTTTTGTGGCTAAGCATCAACAGTATACTGCTGTGTACTTTGAGCATTGAATTATGACCTTCTGCAGAAGCACTGCATTTGGCATCACAGCTTCATCAATTACATACAAACTGATAGTCCTGAACAAATATATGACTAAGTGAAGTTTTTCCTAGTTGCTATATAGGAAATTTAGGATTAAGCAAAAATGATTAGTGATTTATCCCTGTCTTCCTTCTGTAATATGCACCCTATTTTTTAAGTGGTTCTGGTTGTCCATGTTACCAAGCAATTAAAATATGTCTGCAAATCCTTACGTCTATTTGGAATGAGTACTATAGAATATCAGATGAGGACCAGGATTTTATTCACACAGCAGTCATTTTTCAGTAAACCAAGCTGTTCTGGGAACAAGCTTATGGTCCTCACTGCTGAGCAACTCCTGCATAATTCCTTTACTTCAACATCAGAGTAATGATTTAGTTTCAGCATCCTCCTTGAGATAAATGAAAAGCTAACCACTCTACTAGTTTTTCAAATCAACATCACATAACATTAGTCTTTGTAGGAGAGAAAAGAAACAAATCACTGTAGTCACAGAGGGCAGAGACATGACAGACAAAAAAAAACTACCCCAAAACAGTCTGACTGATAGCAGAGAAAACTGATAAACTTCATGATGTAGAGTGAACATTTAGATCTACTTTTCCCGCTTCTGGAGGAAAAAGTGTAGAAAATAGCCATAAAATACATCTACATGTCAGCAATATCTTGATACTTTGTCATTAATGAGATTAGTAAAGTAAAATTGAAGGATCTGGATCTTCAAGAAGGTGTACTACAGCTCTGCTATGGTTAAGCAAATACAGCTCTTGTTGTCTTTACATTTATTTGCTAAGGAGTTGTCCTTGGAGCTGAATGCTTTATATAAAAGAGGAAATATGTGTTTAGGATTAACTTGACTCATTAACAAAGAACAGTCAAGCTTTCTTATGTGTGAGGTAAGCGTAAGTGCCAGAATTTGGGCAGCTAGCTGGAAACAGCAGATGTTGCAGATACAACAGAGGTTAGACAAATTCCATGCTGACAGGAAACAGGGAGACCATAAACATAAATATTCACACAACTTTTTAGGAGACATGCTCAAAATCTTTCAATATTCTTAAAAGGAAACTGAGTTCATATTTCCAAAAGAAAACAATATGTGTTCAAGAAAGTTTTTTGTAATTTTTTTAATTTTTTTTAATATGTTTTACCTATTTGGGCATTTATTTCAACTATATCAGCTCCTTCAGAACTTATCAAGCCCATCATTTTATAGTCACAAAATAGAAGCTTCAACCGATTAATGTTTTGGAAGTGTCCAGCAAAGACAGAAGGATAAGATGAACATCTTGATTCTTACTGATTTCTATATAGGATTAACACGCTTGATTCAGAAGAATCACAGTATTAGGATAATTTCTGAAAAGATATCTGAAATTCTCGCTGGGCTTTTGTAATACTGTCATATTACCTTAAAAGACCTTACACTGAGCTGTTTTGGAACAATATCAAAACATCTGAGGTTCACACTTGTGTAATAAATGTACACATTTCAGGCAATATTTAGAGTGCTTCAGTACAGAAAGACTCAAGCCTGAAGCACTCGGTGTCATGGGACATCAGATGACTGATAAATGTGTCGAGGTGCATCCTTGGACCTCATATTGAGTTTTTTACAGTAACATAACACATTATGATAGAATATCTTGAAAAAAGTTTTGCATGGCAATAGTCTAAAGTACAGTTTCTACTCCTGCCACTCTGTCTAATCAAAAGAAAATTTTACTAAAAGAACTACAGCATTGCTTAACAACATTGTCTGCTACAAATACAAATTTCTTTTAAAACTTTCCTACAACAGGAAAAAGTTAAACTTCTAATTTTACTGAAGTACACTTCATAGAAAAGAAGCATTTTCTATTTAATCCTGAACCCTATATGGCCACACTTCTTTTCCCCATTGCTTACTACAGGTTTATTTTTAAAGTATTTTCTTTTTCCTCTGGACATGACCAATGCATAAAATCCTGCAATTTTTAGATAGTCACAGCTACCTAAAAAGAGATTTAAAATTAATCTGAGTATTTAAATGGAATTAATTGAAATTGCTTAGGCATTAATTGAATGACACATCTCCTTAATTTTTATTTTTTTTAACTACATTCCACTCTTCCCTGCTATGGAACTATTCACAGATTTAAAATAGAGGCATGAATAATAGTGAAAATATTCAGATTTTGCATTTTCATAAAAATGAAAGCATTTATTTTTTCCATTGTTAATTAATCTAACAGTCCAGAGAGATACTAGTTTCTATAGTACTTGGTGAATAGTAAACCAAGATGCATACTCTCCAGCCGGCTGCTTTCTATGCTTATATTGTACATACCATGCCTCTAGTTAAAACCTTTTTTTCTTAAGAAAGTTCTGCAGCTATCCATTTTCAACTTAAATGTCACCATTATCAGAATGTGCAGGACTTCCTGTAATTGAAATTAAATTTTGGTATTAGAAGCAGTGGATGACTTCTTATCTGATTTTGACAGTGGAGCTGAAGAGTGATGGAGCACTAGTGCTTACTCATATTTTATAAAGCAGTAGGAACATTCAGGGACAAGGAGATAAATGGTTATTTCAGTAATGAATCAGAGAATACGTTCAGTTCCTGGACCATACTTCTTGTGGACAGACAAGAGGATTTCCCAAGAACTTCAAAGGATTCTGTCTTCCAAGCATAGGTAGTACACAAAAACATTTGCCTCTTACACCTGGTAATTTTGGAGCCACTCTAATTGGGAAGTCTGAAGACTAGATCATTACTGCTACTCCATTTAAGAAAGCTGAAAGAATAGTTAGACATGCAATGAATTACTTTCTTGGATCATAACAAGTAGACACTTAAAATTCCTACACCTCACCACATCCTTCCTTTAGAATGACCAATAACTTATTCATGCCTTCACTACTCATAAGCGTGGTGCAGCTATTCAGGACACATGCCAATATAATCCTTAGAGCATACACTTAAGATTAAGATAAGATGCACAGCATACTTAAAATATTTTACCTATAGATATTACTTATTTATCACATGGAAAATTATCTCCTTGTACCATGACTTATTTAAATTTTTTTGTTCTCTTGATACAGTCTCTGAAATTTTTGTGCTTATAGCAGTATGGAATTAATGCGACAAAGTACAAACCATGTTGCCTGAAACTGGTAATGCTGGGATTTCATTTGAAAAGTGTTTTAACACAGTAAATAACCAAGCACATTCTTCTCAACATGCGTGAATATCTTATACTGCTTCACTTACAAGAAGCATTTTCTTCTTCTCTCTCCACATCATTTGTATTTAAGCTCATTGTTCTACAAGTTGCATTGATGCCTTAGTGCAAAGCTGAGACTTGGCAAAACTGCTCATCTACATAATGCAATACTCAAAGTAGCTGCCTATTGGTGTATAAAATCTTTATGATTTCTTTCAGTATTTTTCTTAAACACCAAATGTAAAGGTAGAAGATAGTACACAGACACATATACAATTTCTAAAAGAATCTCAAAGTCTTAAAACTAGTTAGCTTTCAATAGACGTATTCCCTTGTTTGTCAATATAGAATATGAGATAAATTCAATGTCTCAAATGAAATCCACTTTGTTCATTAAAGAAAAGAATTCAGTAGGGCATTGTGAATTAATGTCACAGTCTAAACAGTAACACATAAAAGCAGTTGTTTTTATTTTTTTCCTACATGGTAAGAACTTCTAAAAGTAGAATAGCTATACTTCAGTTTTTGGACATAAGAATTTTAAATTACACATGTTAGAACTATTCAATTATGAAGAGAGACAGCAATATTTTTAGAAAGACCTTTCTAAGCAAGCTATATAAGATATATTACACAAAGGTGTCCAGACTCCTGACATCTATCTTGAGCATGGACAATATGTCTGCAGGAACACTTGTAGTTTTATGTCAATTTTTCAAATTCTAGTCATCAGTTTAATAATTCCCCCATTTTTAAAAGGTATCAACTAGTTTGGCCTTCAGAGTTCTGTCATTTTATTAGAAAGTTAGTTTAAAAAAAAACCAGCATCATGGCTCTTAGCAAACTGAAATATTTGGAACTAGTTTTTTCTTTACTATTCATCTCAATACTGATTAAAAGATAAGAACATTCAAACAGATGAACTCCAGCCTTTATAGATTCAGATACTTTCATAGGTGAACATTGCTCCAATGTTCACATCAACTCACTACTCTCTCCTTTTGGTTTTCAGAAGCTTCCCACTGTTTTGATATCTTAAAGTGTATTAATAACCTTCTGGTAAACTATGCACCTTTTTGCACTGTAAAACGTGCTATTTTCAATAACTTTCTGAAAGCTTTTAAATTTGGCTAATGTTTGTGTTGGCAGATTAACTGCCAAAATTCTAATAATCAACAGCACAAGATAACTTGCTCTGTCTCAAAAAGATGAGTGGTGAACGTTACTAACATTATTTTCATTGTCAGCAGGCAAAATTCAGATCCTAATTCCAGCAACTACTTGATTCTGTTGCAGTTTCTTTGTCTTGGGGATAGTTTCTCAGTTTTATCTATGCCTTTGAAAAAGAATGGTGAAAATTGTTTGTAATGAAATTCAATCTTGATGACAGGTTTCATGAAACCTACATTTGGGCCCTTTAAAAACTTTCTCCATTATCCTAGGCTGAGTGAGTGTGAGTAGATTTATGATTGCAAGTGGAAATGACGCTGAACTCAGAAGTTTCGTATCATTTAGTGTGAAACGAGGCAAATCTTCGCAATTTTGGATTACTTTCATTTTGTACATTTGTAAAAGTTCAAACATGAAACTTAAAGGAAGGATAGAGAGAGTAAAAAGAAACAAAAGAGTTCATGAATCTCTGGAAACAAAATGGTACTTCACCTTTCTGGAAGAACAACTGCAAGGTTTCACAAGACTGGAATACTTAAGAATCACCAATACTATGTAGTTTGCAATGTTTGCAGCACTCAGTCTTCACTTTTTTTTAAGACAGTATTTTTGCTCACACACTCCTGGTCATCAAGTTCCAAGGACCAAGGTAGTCACTGCATGTTTCTGTGGCCAATATAACGCAGACTCCTTTTGAATAAGCGCAGTGTGCATGTGGTGGAAGAATATTACGTGCTACTATTGGTGCAGAGCATTAGAACTGTATTTGTCTCAGGGAAGACACTGGCTCCTTCACTACTGATAAATAATCAGCCATGGAACTAAAATATATGAAACTGGAGATGAGTTTTGAGCAGAAAGAAGATGATCACACAATAAAGAGTCACATACTGAAGAAAAAGGCTAAGAGACATAGTGCTATTGATCTCAAGGAATAGAATAAACCCCCAGCTATTCAGGTGGAAATAGTTACTGCTACTTTACCCACACAATCATAAGTTCACAGGGCCAAATAATATCCACCCAAGGGTGCTGAGTGAGCTGGCAGAGATAACAGCCAAAGAGCTTTCCACATCTATCAGCATCATTGACCAACTGATGAGGAGATACAATTTCCAGTTGCACATAGCATTTCCTTCTATATTTCTCACAAACTATCAAGATGTGCATGATGCAGCTAGACTGCCTTGAAACTAACAAAAGTCTTGTATTTGAAAGTACCTAACAGAGATTTCAACGAGAATGAATCCTTGACTTTGTACGCAGTCAGCTAGGGACATTGAGATAAACCCCTTAGGGAGAAGAACCAGGAAACAGGTCCATGACAAGCAACATTTAGTGTAGAAATAACAGAGATGAAAGAGTGAGGGAAGAAGGAAGTAATCAGCAACCATATCAGTCAGTCTTCAAATATTGCTATTGACCAAATAATCAAGAGGTGCATTCTCAGTAACAACAGCAGGTAACCTATACAACAGTGACAGGGAAACAACCTGAATTTTAGATATGGTTCTTTCACAATGTAAGAATTCAGAAAACTTTTTCTTTCTTCCTTTTCTTTTTTCAGAATTTTATTAGCCCAGATTTAAACAAATAAACAAACAAAAACCACTGATTTTGAAAGCAAATCTAATTTTACCGATGTACAAGTACACATTTGACTATGGTTATCAGGTAAAAATGGTTTTTAATTGCATATTATTATAAAAAATATTGCACCATTTATTTTCAGCTTATGATCCCATACTGCTGAACAGTCTATTCACTTTTCCCCTCTCATCTCTATCTTTTGACTAGGAAACTAATAAACTTCTAAAAAGCCTAAATGAATCTGCATCCCAATCACATTCCTAACTTCTAATCTAAATCTAGCCAGGCCACCTCTGAAGTTATGATACAGTTCCCACACCTTTTTCACCTTTTTTTTTTTTTTTTTTTTCCAGATTATGGTAATACAATACATTAAAATTAATGGCATTCTCTTCAATTTTACTTTTTGAATGCTGCTTGGAAATCCAGCATCACAAACATAATTTCAACACTGTGGAAACAAGCTTAGTTCCTGTGTAACTGTTTTTCTCTTTGTACTGATTTTAAAATTGTGAAATAAGAGCAGCTGTCAATAAAAAATATTGAGATGAAAAACATATACTTTAACAGAGTTTTTATTTTAGAGTTCTGCTACTAGTGAGACTTTTTTTTTCCTGTGGCCTCACTATGCAGAAATAAGCTATGTTTTTAGTAAATAAATAGTTTTATGAAAATGAAACAGCTAAATACAGTTCAGAAGATTAAACACTTTTCAGGACTGTGAAAACCAGCAAGAGGAATGAAGATGAAACAAAAAGTATTTCCACCAATATAAAGCATCACCATGTTCCCTATCCCACCAGAAAAGTTCAGGCCATTTCTACTTACATATTGTAAAATTAAACAAAATTTTTTTTTTAATTAGTTTTTTCTGACTCCTTACATTCTCACCTACACTGAAAACAACTGTTTTTCTTTCCTCACAAATGTCACTTGTTAACACTTTACAGTTCATAATGAAGCATGATCAATAACGCAAAATAGATGTTATACACGTAGATATTTTAGATTGATTTAGTTGAACTGTGACTCATCTTTTTCTGGGGTTAATTCAAGTACAACCTCTACTCCAGTTCAAGCTAGCACTAGAGAACACTAAGAAAAAAATTAAAAAACAACTGTGACTACCTTTAGGTCTTAAGAAATGGATGTACTCAACAAAGAAGCAAAGTGAAACTTCTCAGTGAGAGCTTCTGTTCTCTTAGCTATGCGATATCAAGATCTGCAGTAGAGGAATCATTACTTTCCATATTTACATAGAGCTGCTATGAAAAAAGGGCCTTAATTTTACTATATCTGATTGTATAATACAGTAATACAATTTTGCTGTTACTATTAAAACCATCACTAGGAAATCACCATATTTAATCATCACCCTCATTTTACAATCAATATGACACCAATTCTGAAGACAAGTGTAGATTTGTACTGCTATTGATTTTACCTACTAGCACCCACAGTCTTCACCAATTGTTCCAT
This sequence comes from Cyrtonyx montezumae, assembly GCF_038088225.1. NCBI lineage: Eukaryota > Metazoa > Chordata > Aves > Galliformes > Odontophoridae > Cyrtonyx > Cyrtonyx montezumae. Next base: position 20,171,121 of record NW_027072045.1, on the reverse strand, counting down.
AAAAACAAAACAAGAGAGGTGCTTCCATGCCTTTTCAAGACCTTATTCAAGAAGCATATTCAGGAATCATATTCTTAAAGTTGTCAACACCCTGAGTAATCACCTAACCACAGATGAATCCACATACGTACACAAAATAATGCATAGATTCAAGAGTCACTAGGGACTCATCAGCGTGACTGAGAATTTTTTGATGGAGAGAATATATGGCTGTTTAAACACTCACATCGTAACACAAGATTGAAGTTGCTAGTTCTACTCCATGGCAGCAGTGTTACCCAGCAGACTTAGGTCCAATCAGCTATTTCAAACTCTCTCATGGCTGCAGCTTGAAAAGAACAAGGGAGGACACAGCGAGGCAAAGGGTACTTAAAATAAATCTTGGCTGGTGTGGTGGCTGAGGAAAGAGTTACACCACTTTATCACATATCCTTTGTACAATGTTAAATCTAAATTAATTAAATAAATCAGTTGATGAAATCACCCTATAAATGTGACAGCACATCATAATTCACTGCAGCTGCAGGAGCAGGGAGCAGATGGAAGACGCTGGATTTTTCTCTGAGCTGAAGTGCCATTTTGCTGGTCCCATTCTATTTCTTTTAAGGTTACTACAAGTGCATGTGTACAAAGGGCCTGATTCTGCAGCTGCTCCTTGCACAATACTTCACTGTCAGGAAGCTTTCCATGAAAACAAAGCAGCTGTAGAACTGCACCTTTCACGTTTCTTTCTCTAATAGAAGGAAAACCCTGGCCTGTGCAAAACCAGTGAAACTGAGGACAAAAGTTGGCTTTAATTGTAATCTAGTAACAAGTGAATGATCATCTCGTGCTGTCCTCTTCTCATATACTGTATATTAAATGGCTCTTTTACCAGTGCAATTTTAACTTCTCAAGTTAAATCTTTAATAGAAACAATCTACATTTGAGCATCAAAACAAAACTACCTGCTGCAGGATAGCTAGGACTGGAAGTTATTAACTTTATGTAATACAAAGCGAACAAGAAAGAAGGGAAAATACTGCCTCAGCCAGGAGCCTGCACAAGTGGATTGGCTGCGTGTGGAACTATGTACTGCTTCCAGCCTGCTGGAAATGGCCAGAACTTCCTTGTTCTGTATTTTTATTCTTTATGTAAAGACACAGCAATGTAGGAGACCAGGATGGTGGTAGGCAGCTCTTGCTCTTGGACTTCGCTGTCATCTTCCAAATGCGTGGAAAAAATAGCAGTCCAGAGCAACATCAGCTGTCTTGAGAGGAAACAAGCATGCATGCTGTGCCTTGTCATTCAGGACATTAATGCTAGAGAATCAAATAGCAATTTGCAGTGAGTTGTAATTCCACCCAAAAGTGCATCAAAGGCAATACAAATCCTCCCATACATTTTCGTTGATTTTAGGGTTGGTTTTTGGGTTGTTTTTTTTTTTTCATTTATCTCTGAAAATTGTCACCAAGATCTGATTAGCAGCAAAGGTGACTTCTAAAACATAAATCAGATAGGCAGACTTGGGAATCTGTGTATGCCCAGACCTAGGAATCATGCTATGACAAATGGGAACAATTTCTGTTCTGCTCTATAGAATACAGGCTCAGCTTGCAAGAAGACTGGGACTCATTTCCCCTTCTCACTTAAAACTGTTCTTAAAAATTATGATAAATAGTGATAATATACTAAACATTCCCATGAATATCTGCCTAAACATTAACTACTGAAGACCACAGAAGACACAGAAAGCCATCCCTATTTATTGAGAGCACCATTGATGTTGGCTTTATGGACTGATAGAGCTCAAGATGCAGATGAGGAGATGAGCTTTTCTTTTTCTACTGAGGTGTCCAGATTTTATCTATGCTGCACCTTCCAGTTTCCTAGTCTGTATCCTTTTTAGGTTTTTTTTTCCTCATCATTTATAGACAAAAATACATGCAAGAAGAGGCAAAACACTTATTATAGGATCAACATTTACCACTATAGGAAATGGTTTTCAAATTTCAAGGGTTCCCAGAAACCATTTCAATAGAATAGTGTCAGGAATGACCTGAAGAATTCGCATGATATTACTATGCCTCTGCACATCATCAGCTACCACACTTTTCAACTTGATTTTCAAAGTCTTCTGTTTGTCATTATACCTGCCACTTAATGGCTTATGATTCTTTCTCCCTATTATGTAGTTAGTCATATTTGAAAGCTTATATTTATAAAGCTAACCTATAATCATGTAGAGACGAAGAGTGAATGTTAATCCACACCAAAATTACTATCTCAGAACTATAAACCACAGATCCAGAACATTTGCTTTCGTACTAATCTTCATATCTCAAACAAATACTAGACAGTTGCAGTGTTTTATATTAGAAGTTTAATAGTTATGTTATTTCTGTAACCCTGGTAGTTAACAGCCTATTTGTCAAGATCAGGTTCAAACAGTAATAGCACATTTCAAAGAGTGAAACTACTTAGCAAAACATCTGTTATCTAGTCTAGATAAAAGACTTTAACAACTGCTTCTACAGCATAATCCCTAACTTTATTGGTTTCAAGAAAATGAAATAAAAATCTGCTTTTTCTATTTTTTTTTAACAGAGTTTGGGACAGAGGTAAGTTCTTAATTGTATCATTAACCTAAAAAAAAAAAAAAAAGGAGATATAATTGAAATGGCTGCTGCTGACTTGTTGAAATGCTACACTTTCATTTTCTAAGAATGGCTACAACAGTTTTGAAATCAAACCTTTGGGATGGGATACAACTGAGAGGGAAGAGAACAGATGTTCTGTAATTAGAGAATGAATAGAAACAACTGTTTCCAACATTTCTCTATAGCAGCCAGCAATCTGCAAATCAGAAATGAAACAAGAACAGACTAAATAGTGACTCATTTAATAAAGAGTTATCGTTTATTATTATTATTTACAAAATGTATATCAATTTTTAAATGCCTACTCAAGGGTTATTTGCTGTGTTGGAAAAAACAATTTTATGAATATGTCCTTCTTATCAGAAGAATATAATACCTAAATAGCTTAAACGTGGTCTACAGCTCAATATGTTTTCAGTTTGAAGGTCGCCATTTGGTTAAAAACAAAATACTTAGATACAAAGCAAAGGGGTTATCTTAGCCTCCTAAACTTAAATTTGAGATCACACCACTGGTATAGACAGCATTAAGTTAGGAATAGCTCAGCCACTATTGATACTCCAAAAAACTGCAATATCATGGAACAAAACCTTAAGGTTCTTAAGCAAACCAAAATAGCTTTCATTTGGGTAAGTATTATATGTTATATGATATGCCAACAAGGCATACATTTCCAAAATAATGCAGTGTTACTGGCTGACCTAAGTGTCAAGCCATTCCCAAACATGGGTTTGTGAGGTCAGAAGAAAATATAAAAACAATTTAAGAATAAATAAAGTAATAATTTTTAATTAAAAAAAATAGCAAAAATGGATCTGCTTCAGTTATACACGAGTTCCAGCATGCAAATTTAACTAGGAGTTTAGACAAGTCCACAGAAAGCACCAGTGGAAGAGCAGGAAGGTTTGATTTTCCTGTCTGGGTTATATTAACCTCCAATTAGTTATTAGTAATAGCTGCTGTACAGTGCAAGAAGACAACTCTCTGTAATCCTTAGCTGGTTGCTAGCTTTCTCAGAGAAGTTGAGTTTGTTCTTCACACAAACTGCTTTTTAAGTAGTGGACTTAGCTCAAAGCAGTTGTTCATAACACTTGAAACAAACTCCACAGATAAGGTTTCTCTAGGAGAACATGTTTGTACCACATCTGTTTCACAGGGCCCAAAACAACAAAAACCTGACAGGGCACTTTTTATCTAATCTCTCAGGAAAAGGGAGACTTTAGCCTGATAGTTCTTCATAGAGAATATAATTTAGACCTTAACCAGAAGGAAAAGCTGCTTCCACCCAGTGAACATCTCAGTGATCATAAGTCTCTCTCACTTATGATGACTTTACTTATAGTCTTAAAATAAGAAGGTTAATATTAGCTAACACATAAATCACAAGCTATGCATAAATGGTATTTTATAGGTTAAATATAAATACTTCAGTGTTCAAGTGCAGTATTTACTGTTATATGACTGCTGTGAGTCAAAAGTATTATAGGCTCACAAGATTGTTTCATCCAAGACCCATAGGTGATTCAAGATACGATCTTTCCCTCCAAATGTTTTAGTTGCTCATGCTGTCATTGTGATACACCACCATAGAGCAGGCAGTCTTTATTTTACAATCTTACTGAAAAAAAAATTGAATGGATAAATCCCATATATGACTTTAATTCCAGAGATGTCCTACTCTACTGTTGAAAAAGCTTTAAAGCAGACTTCCTTCACAATCCATAATATTAAGTTTTTAAAAACCTGGTTACAAATTAAGCAAAGAATTTTGCACCTAATTTGTGACCTGTCTCAGAGTGATTAAAAGTTAGAAATATCCCTATCAGCCCACTTACATAAAGTTCTACAGAATACAGAGTGAACACTCTCATCTATCATTGCTAGAAATGTTAAGTATCTTATTAACATTGCATACATCTACTCATCATTATGACAGAAAAACAACATGATCATATTTACAGCAAGAGTCACAGCTGTGGGTGTCCCTTACAAAATGAAATTAGTTTTGATTTTGTGTCATGACAATGTTCACTAATGACATGTACACTAAAAGGGCAAGAACAGACAATGGTGGCAAATCCATGAATCATGGCAACAGCAGAAAATGAGTAACTTAGGAAGGGTCTACATGCCTTTCTCCTCCATCTGACTTCTCACATGTACTGACCTGACTCTTTCCACCCTTAAAGGAAGAATCCCAGGGAATATAACAATGGTACAATAAATGCATATATTAAACCATCAACAATAGCTCAACAGGCTCTGTTGTTCACTGGAATTATAGATGTGCTACCCGTGTGTATAATATGATAAAAGCTAACAAAGGCAACAAAACTGCACATACCCCTGTGCCTACTCCATTTCTGAACTCACACTAGAAATAATCCTATCAGAAACAAGTTAGCTCTGAGGAAGTCCTTAGCTGAAACTGCAACATCATTTAAAAAAGCTTCATTTTGGTGTAATATTTTCAACATGTTCTGAGAAGCTTACATCTGAAAATAAAGTTAAGGCCTTAAGTTGTAAGATCTTTGAGGCAAGAATCAGTTTTGCTTTGCATCTGCAGAATATCTGATAAATTCTTGGGAAACAATTTTCTATGATTTCTTATTTTCTCATTCAAAACTGGATCAATACGAAATCTAGACAAATTTACTTACCTATATGACACTGCAAGAATCAAAATTACACAGTTTATCAAGACCATAAGTTCTTTGAAAGGACTTAATTCTCAAACCTGCATAAAAGTTTAGTGGCTCTACATGAATGACCTGCTGTCTTGTTAGTGAGTTTCACCCTTCACAGAAAAGTTTTCATTTTAAATGCGTAACTATTTGTTTTAATGATAAAAATATGGTAAAGCTGTTCTATCTTCCTTGAGATACAGGCACCTCTAAATAGTAGTTTCTAAAATGTATGTATGTCTATATGTACAAAAATGTATTTCTCAAATTAAGTACAGACTTGAAAAGAAAAAAACCATAGTTAAACTTAATTCATTACTGCTGTGAAAAAGAACAAAAATGCTGAAAGTTGTCTACTAACATCTTGGGTAGATGACACAGCACAAAGCATAATATCCCAAACTGTAAAGCAAGTTAAATTAAAATAATGCAGTCAGTGTAGGACCACATATTGTTTCCTCCTCCATCAGTAGAAGAGACTGCGACATTATAGACTGAATAGCTAATGTTCACTTCCATTGTCAATGACTGAGAAAAGCTGATGTGAAAGGTAATTGCTACTGCTCACAAGGGGTGGAGGGACTGAACAAGTAGGTTGTTGTGCTGAAAGTTTATGCTGTCCCAGCCTAGCTACCTTAATTCTTATCATATATTCTTTTGAAAATGAGACAGAAAAAATCCTTTCAGAAGGTGAGAAACTAATTCAAGCAGGAAAGCTGCAGGCTCCAGAAAATTTTTGAGAGGTGCTAGAAAGTCTCTGGTAGGAAATATAGCTCTCAGTGAAGTAATAACCCTTTCATAATAGGAAAAAATTACATAAGAGAAATTTATTACATAAGAGAAATTTACAGCAGTGTCTAGGGCTATTTCACATATTTGTTTTTTCAGAAATAATTCCATGAATGTAAACTGGGGATTGTAAGCATAACATGAAAGTAAATGGGAAGTTAGTCTTCTCCCTAGATTCTAGTTACATATTTATTTCTCTTGGTGACAGTACATATTAAATAGGTCTTGGCACACTTTCTTACTGACAACTGCTTTCTTTTTCCAGATACAATTATAATACAAAATATTTTTTAGTACTGTGTGAAAAGTGTTTAAGTTAAACACTACATATGAATATGCTCTCACACATAAATCTACACAACATGGAAGAGAAGCTGGTCTAGTCAAACGATTTAAGAAGAATAAAAACAATCCTTACAATTAGAAAATGATTTAAAAATTACCCCCCTTCCCAAAAATACACATGAAAATGTTGTACTGATCAATACTTCAAGGTACTTCCTGGAAGATCATTTGAAATATTTGTCTAGCTTCCACTGACAGACTACGTTTTCAACTTCGGATGTTACGTGAGCTTGTGGTTCAACAGCTCAGAAATATTCCTTTTTACCGTAGCAAATTGTGCCCCCCAGTCTTGTTACGGTATGTCTGGGCAGGCACCCAACACTCAGCTTGCCAGCCCCATGACAGATATTTATTCAATGGATATTGATAGCTTCTAAAAAAATGCCAAATTAAGAGCACTTGGTACTAACCACCTTGACCAAAACTGCAGGAGTAACTCCTCACTCCTCCTCTGAGGCACAGAACATTTTCCTTCAATTCCAAGGACTATTCAAAAGGGAAAGCAATCTCTAGGGAAAATTACAGCTTCTTTCTATTTTGGGAGATACAACCAGAGTTACGAGGTCTTTAAAACTTCCTTCAGAATCTGCACAGTTCCTTATTAAAGCACACCATGTGTGCAAGTTTTGTCCCTTTTTTCTACTGATATGACAACCTTTGCCAGCTTGCGAAGCAGCAGCAACATTGATTTTAGTTTCACGTTTAATGGCCAGGATGCAAGTGGCACCTGCACACCACAGTGCAGAACTCCCCTGGTGCTGACCTTTGACCAAGGCACTCATGGCTCTAGATGGATCTCAGCATCCACCCATTTTGTGGAACTGATTATTTTATGATTACTGTGAAAACACAGGATGCTAGAAGAATTATAACATTAAAATACAAGCCAGATTTTCCTAAATACAACAGTCGCTTGTAGAAATATTTCCAATCATCAACTACACAGCAATACAAACAAAACAAAATAAGAACACACAAAAAATTAGTTGTCCAAAATACTGGAAGACTATTTTGTGTTACTGGTAGATTTTGTTTTGTTTTTAAATACTTTCTCTTCAGATTGTTGTCAGCTCGGACCCTACTCTCTTCATGCCTGAAGCTTTGACTTGTCTTTGACAGATTACTAGCTGGGTACCAAACAATCAGCGTTAAGTTTATAAACATTGAGTTCTTCATTTTCTAATCAATATTTTTGTTGAATTACAATATTATAAATATTCTCAGCCATTTACTTTATTCCCCCCTTCCCATATGAACTAACCTTTATATCCAAGTAGCATTTAGGAATGTAACCTATTCATACATTAAAATGATCTATTACCCAAATCCCCTGTGTGCCGTTTTGTGTAATAGATGTTTAAGTACCATACGCTATATACACACACACAAAAGCACACGAACAGATAAATCACTGACATATTTTTGAGTTTCATCCCATTGAAACTACACATACTCCATAATGTTCTCCTATCCTCTTAGCATACATATTTAATCAATCTGAGATGAAAATAAATATTTAAGTTTTTAATTCGCTTTCTTCCAAAATAAAGATCTCTTAAAATCACCTTAACATCAGTACAGAGAAAAATGCTTGTTATTACACAGATCAGAAATCTCATAGCTCTCTTCTATTATGAAATTCATCTGGCATCACAACAGCAGAGTAAAATGGTTCCAATTGTCTGTAAAAATATTGAAATCAGAATTAGAAGACTAAACTAGAGTATACAGACACCCACTCATATTGCATGTTTACAAACGAAGAAAATTCTCTAAATTACATGACTCTAAAATGAAAATTCTCTAAAATACATGAAAAAAAAGGGGAAGGGAGAGAGAGGGAAAAAGGGAGAGAGAGGGAAAAAGGGAGAGAGAGGGAAAAAGGGAGAGAGAGGGAAAAAGGGAGAGAGAGGGAAAAAGGGAGAGAGAGGGAAAAAGGGAGAGAGAGGGAAAAAGGGAGAGAGAGGGAAAAAGGGAGAGAGAGGGAAAAAGGGAGAGAGAGGGAAAAAGGGAGAGAGAGGGAAAAAGGGAGAGAGAGGGAAAAAGGGAGAGAGAGGGAAAAAGGGAGAGAGAGGGAAAAAGGGAGAGAGAGGGAAAAAGGGAGAGAGAGGGAAAAAGGGAGAGAGAGGGAAAAAGGGAGAGAGAGGGAAAAAGGGAGAGAGAGGGAAAAAGGGAGAGAGAGGGAAAAAGGGAGAGAGAGGGAAAAAGGGAGAGAGAGGGAAAAAGGGAGAGAGAGGGAAAAAGGGAGAGAGAGGGAAAAAGGGAGAGAGAGGGAAAAAGGGAGAGAGAGGGAAAAAGGGAGAGAGAGGGAAAAAGGGAGAGAGAGGGAAAAAGGGAGAGAGAGGGAAAAAGGGAGAGAGAGGGAAAAAGGGAGAGAGAGGGAAAAAGGGAGAGAGAGGGAAAAAGGGAGAGAGAGGGAAAAAGGGAGAGAGAGGGAAAAAGGGAGAGAGAGGGAAAAAGGGAGAGAGAGGGAAAAAGGGAGAGAGAGGGAAAAAGGGAGAGAGAGGGAAAAAGGGAGAGAGAGGGAAAAAGGGAGAGAGAGGGAAAAAGGGAGAGAGAGGGAAAAAGGGAGAGAGAGGGAAAAAGGGAGAGAGAGGGAAAAAGGGAGAGAGAGGGAAAAAGGGAGAGAGAGGGAAAAAGGGAGAGAGAGGGAAAAAAGGGGCATGGGAGGGTTCTAAAGAGATAAAGGAGAAGCACTGAATCAGCTACACTCAACATATTCCAAAAAGTATTTTCACACTTAACTATGTCTACTTAGTGTCTACCAGACTTCAAAAGTTTGTCAAGCTTGTTACATCCTCAGATGAACTCATCAGATAAATACGTCTCAGATTAAGATATCTGGGTGCAAAAACTCCTGTTTCTCCTTCCAGCTCCTCTATTAACTTTGCTGTGATCATTGGCCTATTATTGAGATGGAATTTGTAACAGAGCCTAATGGAATTACACAGGGAAATTCACTGAAATTTTCTGCAAAAGGGCAGTTCACATATATACGCACGCACAGCACTAGGCAGCTATCAGACAAACCCTGGAGGAACAATGATACTTATAGGATAAAAATAAACTACTAGGGAATGAGAAACCGATGACATGTATCCATTTGCATTAACACTTAGTTTACAAATGAAAATGGGCCAGGAGAAACCACGGCAGAGAGCATTGGTTCCCGGTCTCTGTGCTGTTACTTGAAACTTCAGTGAAAGTTACTTAAAGTTACTTAAAAATGAGGGACTGATTTCATGACATGCTACTTAAGATTTATAGCTCGTACAAATAAAAGTAACACTATCTCAACATAGTAGGTGCTCCATTATCAACTCTGATGCACTGATCCATAACTGCTACAACCCTGCTTGACATATGATTGCTTCTCAGTCATTTGTAAAGAAACATCCTATTAATGAAGATAGAACAGAAAGAATGGGTACTGATAACACATGTATAATTACCCAACACTGAACTGGGATACTACAGTTAAAAACTGTATTTGATGTAGCCTAATTAGAAATATTGATCAAAATGAAGCCAGCTCACTGAAAGGATGATGATAATAGGCTAATAATAACAATTGATTTTGCTTTGATAAATGAACCAAACTGTGAGCTGACTATTTATGGCTCACATTCCCTTTCCCTCTTTGTTATGTTTAGTTTCTGAGATTTGTTCTGAATATTATCAGAAAGATAAATCTAAAAAGACCCACACAATTTACAGAAGGATTTGACAACAACCACTCCTATGATGGACCATTTTGAAATACAGAAATCTTGGTTTCCTCCCCTCACCCCACTCCAGCTTTACCAAATTACATGTAGTGTGTGAGCAGCAGTAATAGTAATTAAAAATAATGAGGTCTGCTAGGTCTGCTAATTCTATTATCTTTATAGCATCAGGCTTCAAGCAACTCAGCAGCAAAACAGTGCAGATGAGAAATCTCTTCAGAAGGTTTAGTGTTTGTTTGTAATGCAACAGGATAATCTTTCCAGCTCAGAAAAAATAAATAAATAAACCAGAAAATAAAATCAGAAGCAGACAAAGTAAATGGAGTTCAGAGGGAAAAAAAAAAAACAAAAACAAAACAAACAGCAGCCAGAGGCAAAACTGTTTCAGTATTTTTTCTCCCTACAAAAATCAAGGACAACTAAATAAGGTGTTGCAACATTATTATTATTTATTTTCCCTACGAATTCTATTTCCTCGTGAAGTACTATAAAACATAAAATTCTGTACACTCTGAGTGTGTGTACTCTTTTACCTCGCACTGTAAAAGCCACATTTTCCAGGAACTCTCTGCTACTTCCAGCTTCAACAGAACTGTTACTCTAACCTGCAACATCCTCACACTGGAACTGAGGTGTAGGTTTAAAATAGGACTGTAATACAGTGGCTGCTTTGCACTAAACTATTAAAGCATTTTATTTCTGCCTCATTCTGAGGCTCCATTAGATGCAAATGATCAATTGTAGATTTTTTTTGGCAGTACACTAACACTTACCTCCTACGATTGTAAAGGAACAGAGGAATTTCAGTTCCTAGGCTTTGCATTTGCGAAACATTTTTTAAGAGGATGACCAAACGTGAGGCTTTCCTGGTTTTACATGCAGCCATACCCAATAGCCTCCTGGAAAACTGTGAACAGAGTAGCCTGACTCCAGAGGAGCCTTGCTCAGCACTTCATTTGTGTACAGTGCTTCACAAGCTCTCAAACATTGCCTTCATCCACCGTGATAGCTGCCTATTTTCTACATTAGAGCTGAAACCTGCATGTACATGCATTTGTGCCTCTGTGTGTACACGTGAAAGTGTGCAAGCTAGGGGAGGGCACAGAGTATTTAAATAATCAGTCTTTGCATCCTGTACCATGAAGTTTATCAATAGCTTCGATTACAGCATTTAACCTCAACTAAGTGAATCATCTAAACTTACTTGAATGACAATGATTAGAAGTGTCACTAAGAAATTGGAAAAGTACTTATCTGAAAAGATGGTCACAGTGCATCTCAGTTTAAGCGCATGGAAACCACACATCACTACTTACAAATGTTTCCCAAAAACCCAATCCTCTTACAGCAGACTTCAGAAGGTAACCCAAGCTGGCAAGCACTGCAGAATCAGATATTGCTTGCCCATTAAGTGTGGAGAATAAAATTAAAAATGAAAATATTCAATAAATTGAACCTCTATCTACAGTAGATTCTGTAGTATTTATCGTTCTGCTTTTCAAATAGAACTAAGAATAGAAATGCAAAAAAAAAAAGTTTCATATTAATTGGAACATTATAGAAAATAACGTTACTGAAATTAGATGCCATTTAATTTTTCTATTTAAGTGGCAAGAATAAAATATAAGACACGCCACTCAACTTTAGTTGGAATGTTTCAACACAAACCACTCCAGGATATGCTTCAAGATACATTTCACGTTTAGAATATGAAATTTAACAATGAGGATTTAGTGGATTTAATCTTCAAAATTAAATTTTCTTCTAAGGCTGGCGCTTTGTTTTCAGTTTGTTTTTAAGACAAGGACAGATCACACCTACAAAGCACTTACTGAAACAGAAAAATATATGTAGGGAATACAGGAATATATATAATTTGGTTGTTTTTTTTTTTTTTTGTCATGCTTGCACTCCTGGATCAGTAAGAAAGGTAGCTAAATTCAAGATAAGACTACTTAAACAAGGACTTACTAAAAATGAAATATCTGTATCTATACCTTTTATAACATAGCAAAAAGGACAGTAAAAGAAATAAAGTATAAATAAATAAGAAAGTTCTGCATGAAAATAAAAGAGGAATCCACACACTTATCTATTCAATGCATACAGATTAGCCTCGAGCCCAGATTTTTTACCATTTGTCTTTACTTCTTACAGCAGAAGATACACCTGAAGAATAACGTAGATGACAATTATTTTAATAGACAGTGTATTTGAGTGACTTGTTTTCTCTGTAGATTGTTACTATTCTTTCAGTCTATACATCTTATAATCATATTGCCAACATTTTAACAAAACCAACAAATTGTATTACAGCATTTCTGTACACACAGTGCACACATTCATTTTGGAAAACACATCTGCCTGAGTTATGTTGCTGCGCAGCTGCTGATTCCTCACTATGAGAAGCCACACGGAGTTCAGATCAAAATCAAAGGTCAGAGGCCAACAACAGAAACTGGTGCTTTGAAAATCATCCCATAATATATCCAATACTATTAAATACTTTAAAACAACAACAACAACAAAGTTCAGCACATCTGAAAGCAATAAACTGAGATGTTAATCCTTTTGAGATCTCTGCATCACAAGCTAGAAATAGCTGCAGCCAAGAGGGACCTGCAGGACATGCTTAGCAGCACCTTTCAGATCAGGGAAACCCTTATCAGGAGAGTCTTCCAGCCACCTGCATTTTGACTCTTTGCTTCAGAAATCCAAAATGCTGTTGTGTTCCCTCCTACCTCATATTCCTTTTATTATATTCTCCAGCCAGCCTGATCCAGGGCCTCACAGCACTTTGAGAGAACAATTTCTTTCTAATGGCTAATCTAAATCTCTCCTCTTTTAGTTAGAAGACATTCCCCTTTGTCCTGTCACTATCAAACCATGTAAAAAGCCAGTCCCCCTCCTGTCTGCAAGCTCTCTTCAAGTACTGGAAAGTTGCAATGAGATGCTCACCGAAACTTTCCCTTCTCCAAGCTAAATAATCCCATCTCTCTCCCAGCCTTTCTTCATAACAAAAGTGCTCCAGCCCTCTGAGCATCTGCACAGACCTCCTCTGGACCCACTCGACTTCCTTTTTGCGCTGGGGCCCCCAGGCCTGGATACAGTAGAGACAAATAGCAAAGACCAAAGCATTGGTCATGCAGGCACAGAAGAGGAAACCTCACAGATCTTAATGAAAATTGTAAAGGGGTTAAATTCAAATTGCCCATATTCTGATTCACTAGTGTTACTTTAGTTTATCATCCTCTTCTATTTATTTATTTGTTTTTAATCTGTCATCAAGCTTTCATAATTGCTGTGGTTTGGAAAATATCATTCTGTGCACTGAATGGAAAGCATAGGAGTAACGTAACATGCCACGGATAATTGCACTGGTTAGCATTAGTCAGGGTCAAAAGTAAGACTGACAAGAAACTGAACCAAATATGAAATTGCATTTTAGCCCAACACTGGAGCATTTGCATGTGGAATCATAGGAAGCAAATTCAGGGAAACGTGTATTTAAAACCAAGCAATGCTTTGCAAATAGGCACAGCTTGACCTTGCTTCCTTTCAAGGACTAGCAACAGAGCACTGGAACTCCTAGAGGAAAAATTTAATCATTTTGGCTGTTAATTCCCAACAGATGAAAAAATAAAACAAACAAAAACATCAAGGAAACATAAAAGAAAAGAGAAAAGCAACAGACTTTTCTGAATCTGTGGATTTATGCAAGAGAAACTATCAGTCTGATCAGTATGTAAGAAGAGAATGGGCAGATGTTTGACTCCAGTGAAATGGATCATATACTCACTTTCATCAGCAACTTTCACAGCAACCACCTATATCACTGGTACTATAATTAAATGCACATTAACAGAATGGAAGCTAAAGGCTTCCTTAAGATGCAAACAAAACAACATCTTACAGGACTCTCCAACATGATTTGTTTGAAACACAAATTCAGAAGTTAACATTAAAAACTTAATTGTAAAATTATCTTAATCCAACATCACTACATGCTACTGTGTGGTGTGGCTTCACTCTCTGTTTCCAGTTGCTTTCTCCTGCCTTGGACTGACACTGATGACCATGCTACTGCAACGTGCACTGGAACATATCTGAAAACTTAACAAGTAAAAATGTCTGTTTCTCAAGGTGGGTCAGGTCCCATGTCCTAGTTCAGGGCATAATCACACAGACACTTAGCACACAGGAGGAACAGCAAACAGCACAGCAGAATCGTGTGAAATTGAGCTGGTGCTGTCCTTGGCTTGGGCATCTGATCTTCTCAGAAGCCACACTCAGAAAACAATCAGTGTTAAATGGGTTTTGCTGCACAGAGTCTCTCCTACAACACACATGCACCAACAGCACATCCTAAAGCTCTTTGAAAATCAAATAAGACAATGACTTTCTTCCCTAACAGCAGAAACTGATAGGTAACTAACCCACAGGGCACAACTGAAGAGGGGGGTAAAAACACACTTTCAAGATTTCTGAAGGAACTACAGAGTGAAGAGATTAGCCAGAACAAATAATGTATATTTCAATTGTGTCTCAATAAAAGTTCTTCTTCACATTGTTTACTTATGTTCCAGATAGAAATAGGTTGCACTGAGAGTTCAGAATTTTTTATTATAGTCCCCGCAGATATGGTATCCACAAATCTTTAGTGTAAAGGTAGAGTGGCTTTGACAGTGAACTACCTAGGTAATGGACTGTATATCATCTGTTTTTCCATATACACTAATTAATTGTATTTTTTCCTTAAGCATAACAGAAATTATCTTCTAAAATATAAAAGCTTCTCATATGCTCCTAACTTAAACTACAGACAACCTCATTCTTCCATTATCAGCTCCACAAAGCCAGAACTTGTCACTTTGGTACAGAGAGCTTCAGCTTTACAAATAGACTGCTATTATAATTACTTTCTGGCTCTCGTAGGTGGAAAATTTAATTTGCTGAAGTTACAATGCCAGAACTGGTCATTCGTCTAAAAGTAACTGTATGAATCCCTCACAAGCAGGCTCAGAAACAGCCACAGGAGTCTTACAGAAAATAGTAATGCAAATGAGCATCCAGACTCTAAGTTCCCTCCCCAACATTTTTTCAAAGGAATTTAGTTAGGATCCTTTTAACTGTATCATCAGGAGGTATTCATACTATTGAAAGTAAAACGAAGTCCCATTGACAGGTGTTTCCTATTGGCTCCATGACTAGGAATTTATTTTCTCTTATACTTCCTCTGAACATATGCCTAAAAGGCTTTTATTTGACACTGAGGAGGTTGGAACTGGCTTCTTTACATATGATGAGCACATCTGTATGCCGAGTTTTGTTATCTGTCCAGTAGAGCTTAAACGGAATTTGCTATATTTGAAAGTTAATATAATAACTTAAAAAAGAGAAATAGCTCTTCCAGTGAGAAAATAAAGCTGGTGAAGCACATGGAACACAAGCCTTAGGAGGAGTAGCTGAGGGAAGTGAGATTGTTTAATCTGGAAAAGAGGAGGTTCAGGAGAGACCTTACTGCTCTCTACAAACTGAAAGGAGATTGTAGCAAGGTAGAGGTGGGTATTTTTTCCTGGGACAAGAGTTAGTGTCTTTAAGTTGCAGCAAAGAAAAGGAATGAGGTATTGGAAGATACCCAAGGAAATGGTAGAGTTACCATCTCTGGAGGTTTTCAAGAAATGTGCAGATGCCACACTGAGTGATACAGTTCAGTGGACACGTTGGGGATGGGTTGATGGTTGGACTAGGTTATCTTAGTGATCCTTTCCAATCTTAATGATTCCATGCTTCTATGAAAAGTGAATGGCAGAGCTGGTCTTCCTAAACTCAAGACTAATTCAACATATCTCATGGCAGATTCTGTTTTGCCTTCATACTCCTGTGTTCTAAACACATCCAATTTACTATAATAGTATTGCAAAACTCATTTGCTATACTTCGTGCTAAAAATGGCCCCCTCATGCTGAACAGTACATCTTCAAAATAAACATAGAAATTGTGCATCTGAAAACCTGTACTGGTGTTCTCTACTTTAGCATGCTTCCCAGATTATACAGAATTTCACAAGGCTCAAAGCCTGGAAGAAAAAGGTAGAGTAGACAATGATATTATTGCTTAGCACGCTATGGAGAGCAGAACTTTGAAGATGAGAGCATCTTAAAAAATACCTTTAGAAGCAAAAAGAAATTACACTATTCAGAGCTGACAGCACCAATCAGGTCTGGCTTGGCACCATGCGAGTCCTGATACCACAGCTATTTTCACCTCTTTCCCACTCCCTCCTGCTTTTCCCTTTTGCCATTGCTGGCATGCACAAAGCCATGCCATGAAGCAGGTTCATAGAAAATTAGCTGAGAAGAAGGCAAAATAGAGACAATGAGGATCAACAGAAGCAGCTTGCAATTAGATGGGTTTAAACCCATCTTGAGCCGATACTTTTGCTGTTTCAAGAGGCTATCCTATCCCCCTTTGCATCAGGATGTCCACAGAGTCAGCTACCTCATTTAATTGCATAGGCATAGCTAAAAGCTATGAAAGAAAAAGGAAGAAGATAGCCTTGCCTGAAACTTTATAATGCAACCTGGTGCACTGCAGACATAATAAAATTATTTGCTATGCCAGTCCACACATTAGAAGAGCAGCTGCCTAGTGCCTAACTATGAAATTAGTCTGTAAATGAAAAGCAGGAATAAAGAGTAGCCAAATGGAAAAATACTTCCTGACCCAGCTAAACAAACCATTTACAACAGCTTCCCAGCACAGAAAAAGAAGAAAGAGTGCATGCAGGGCACTGAGATATAGAAACTCAAGTTCAGTGTAGTCAGCAAACATATCTGAAAGAATGCTTCAAAGACACTTATCCGATAAGGAAAAGGTAGAACGTTCTTTGACTGTGTGGTTTCAAGAATAATATTATAAATCTAAAATTTGGCATGAGAGAGCAGGAAAATGATGTTTTGATATCAATATTAATGTAAAATCATGGGCATTTCTGTACCATCTTTCAACTACTGTTTCCCAAGTTCTCTACAAATGGCGTGCAACTGTTGTGAATCAAAATAAATTCTCCAGAGTCAGTAAAGAGACCGTTTCATAAAGTCAATCCTTCCTAATACAGCATGAAATTATAGCTTTTTACAGGCAGAGATCAGCAGATTTTCCTAGTCTTGCGGCAAACAGAAGGCAGACTAAGATGTCATCCCTAACCCACTGAAATAAAACTACGGTTGGTATTTGACTTGCCTTGTGCTTTTTACCATAGTAGCCTGAATCCAAGCAAGTTTAAATTATACAATTAACTTAATGAATCTATGACAAGTTACTGCCATGAATGATCTGCCTTAAGTATGCTGATGCCCATTCTGCTATAACTAGGGGAATTCAGTTATAATTATTACTCATAGTTACCCCTCAAAACAAAGTTTATACTTCTGCCCATAGCTGGGGGACTACATTTAATGAAAATAAGTACCCTTCTTTTTAATCTTGTCATCATATACTCATCAAAATAAAATATGTCTCCATTTTGGAGTCCCAGGCCTTGGAAAAGTACAAGTTTTGGCAGATTCATCCCAGTTCCTGGTATGTATTTATTCAGTTATGTGATGCAGTTTTGATCAAAAGCACTCTGTACAGAAAAGGAACAAGAGATGTAATATTTTATGTAGATGTACACAGAGAGAACTGAGTGTGTAATTTGCACTGTGTTGCCTGCACTCTACAGGAAAAGTGATGCAATATAAAAATTCTGTACTTGGCTACTGATATGCTGTTTTTTTGTTGTTTTTTTTTTTACCTAGCATGCCTACTAATTCAAATATGCAGATTGAAATAAACCAATATAGAAAACATATATAGTCTACTGACCAATTGGTTCTCTAGAATATTGCAACTTAAAAAACTATTAATTATAGTAAACTAAGTTTAGCCATGCACAAAAAATAAAATTTTAGTACATAAATATTTTCTTCTGAGACATTCACTTTTTGACTGCTTGAGATGCCTGCCTGTCTGAAAATCTGAATGCTTGTTAAGTACACCAACAGAGAAGCAGGAAATTCTCTTATATTTCACTCTTATGTAGTGAAAAAGGAAGAAAATGAGCTCTATAAGCTCTTGTGCAGATTGCGTAACATAGAGGTGACTCAAATTTCTTCTACAGTTAACAAATTTAATCAACACCCTGTCACCACTTGACCTTCTGAGAAGGCTTCTGAGATTTAATGAGTTCAAATTGAAACTGTCAATGGACCAATATGAACATGGGAATATTCAAGACTTCTGCAAAACAAAATATTACAGGAAGCACACTATTAGGCAGAAAATGAACAAGTCTATATGAAAATATGGTGCTCTTCAGATAGAAAGTAATAAGAAAGCATTAAATTTGGTCAATGCTACTGAAAATTAGCCAAGTACAGATATAAATATAAATAAATGAGTTAAATATAAGGTTTAAAAGAAAAGGATACAAATTATTTCTTAAAAGTAATTCCTTCTCAGTGTTTAAAATTCCACCCAACACAAATAGACTAACAGAAAATAATGGTTTTATCCACCAAAACCAGAGGAGAAATGAATCCAAGCATCTCTGTGCAAGGTCGTAACGGCTTAGTAAGCTAAATTACAGTCCTCTTCCTAGAGGCATCTTTTTCACACTTAAACAGTGTTCTGATTCTCTCATTTATTAATTCAACATTTAGTCTTTTGTTGTAAGTTGTCTGAATACATCAGATTTTTGCAGTGTTGATTAAAAAAAAATCATGGATTCCTGCTATTTTTATTCAGAGATGAAATAATATCACAAAATCTAAGATCCTATTCTTAAATGATGTCTTACAAAATGCCACTCCAGCATTTTCCAACAATACATTTTTACTGCAACACAACTGACTACATTTGTGCAGCAAGCACAGAATTAATTTTTTCTAGAATTTATATGGTTAACAAGAAATGTATGCTGATTTAATCTGGAGAAAAGAAAAACCACAGTAAGGATTACTTAAATAGGATGGGAAATAGTTACATATGAATAAAAAAGCCAATTTACAAGGAAATAAATTAAACATGGACAGATTTTGCCTCCTGTTAATCTTTACGAGGTACTTGCAACTTATTTGAGTTACAACAACATGCGAGAGTCCAGTTACAGAGTCAGACATTATAAACTGGGCAAATTGGAAGCAAGGGAGCAGTCATCTAGCCAGAGTGCTCAGAATAAGCAGAAGAAAATGGACACGGAAGGACTAAGAATTGGCTTCCAGACATTTCAGTGCTTCCATGCTTTCTAGAAGAGATAATTACAGTAGGAATAATTGATTGTTTTGGTTGATGTTGCTGGATCAAATCCTGTGGTACTTGGCTAATTTTTATTCAGCTGAGCTGCCAACTGATGGTATGGTAGTCATTCAGCATCATTCCAGTTTTGGTCCAGTGTTTTCATCACTGAATTTTTGTTTGCATAGTCTCAGAAGTGAAGAAAGTGTCAGCATGCTAAGGTTTCTTTTGAAAAGTTCTTCATATACATTTATGGGAGTGCAATTTCAAGCAGAATATTTATCAGTGTTACACTGAGCAGGATTAAAATGTATGACTAAGAACACTGATATTTTTTTGTCCTTCAACAAAAACAAGACCTTAGCTGCCAGGCAAAAATACAGTGTCATTCACCTTTGCCTGGCACACAGCAACTTGGCTCTTGCCACTCCCTTCCTATCACAGTGGGCACATGCTGCTTCAGCTTGTGAACTGGACTCCTCTGAAAGTGAAAGTCCAAACTGTCTATCAGTGGAAGTGTTCTGGCAGTTGTGCTTTAGCAGGAATCAAAACAACCAGTTTTGATTAAAATAAACAATCCAGCACGGTGCCAACAGTCAAAACAATTAGTCAGTGGTTAAAATGCATGTTAATTTGAATGTACGAAAGATACTTTTCAGACTGCTTCCCCCTATAGCTCTCCTCAACACCACGGAAAGGAACAAGAGACAAGATAAAAACAGTAACATACAGCACATGGTAGCTGATATCCCTTCATGGATTCTAAATTAGGACTTCAAAACACTGTTTTCTCGTTGTCAAATATAAAGTACTACAAAACTACAGCAGGGGAAGAAAAAGTCCTGAAAAAGTGCCAACCCAAAGAGGGACATCTTCTGTTCCCACTAACTCAGATTTTCAGGGTTTTTTTCTGCCTCTTCGTTGCTTTTTTTCCCCCATTAAGACAATCATTCCAGAGAGAATGTTCTGTTATGATTGTATGTGCAACAAAGTGCACAGAGATAAGGTTCATAATAAAGACAGCTTTGTGCAAAACTAAAGTGTAAAAGTGGTGAGAATTGAGTCACTAGATGCAGATGTTAACAAACAAGAGGACTAGGACCAGGCCCGGTCCGATGTCTTGGAATTAATACGCATGACAGAGATAAGGCTCTTGCTCTGCCATCTTTAACAACACAATTAGAAAATTCAAGAACCTATAAAACTCACAAACATAGGCTAGGTTTTCCAATTGCAGTTTTCAAATGTGAGGTACATTGCAACAAATCACAGGTATTTCTAACATCAGCAAAATAAGAAAATAGGTTCTTTAAAGTAATGTGAAGAAGGGACGCAAAAAGAATAAAATGAGACAGATGCATACTACACATGAATTTCATCTTCCAAGGCGTCAGATGGCTACAGTTTTAATGGAAAGCTTGACACCTCCTTAAAAGCATTAGGACCTTACAAGTATGAACATTACAGGTAGAATGAAAATAGAGCAATTCTCAATGACTTGCAGGCCAGTCAAAAATTAGTTAGTAGTGAAACACATAGACAATGGGGATACTTTATGAAAAAACTTCATAGATGAACTGTTGAGTCACTCAAAATTAGCCTGGACTACTCACAGGAAACTAAGGGTTATCACAAGGAAATAAAGCACAGGAATGCGAGCTGCAACTAGTCTGGTGGAAATCTGAAACACCCCTCTGCTTAAATCTTTGCATGTATACGTTCACATCAATAACAGATTTCAAAAACAATCCTCCTTTGGGTTATGAAAATGCTGAGAAGACATTACACAATCACCTGTTCTTCCAACTGGAGCAGCAGAATCAGAAACAGCGATTCAATCAGCTTAAAATCACGCTCGATGCCATCACATTCATCTACACAACCAGAGGTACATATTTTCAAACGACTGCAACTGAAAACTAAAATACTTAACCTGGGGGAAATATCCTCCCTCTAAAACTGATCTAATTAGAATTGAATATTTTTTTTTTAAGTAAATTAATTAAAATTATGTATGCAATTGAAACATTCAAAAATTGATCAAATTATTAGTAAGTGGTAATCACAAGTTTTAAGAAAAGTGCAAACAACCCTACCCCTTGGGTAGAGCTAATATTGTTAAATACAAACACATATTTCATTCAAAGAAATTTTTCACGTCTCTGAAAAAAGGTTGCCCAATGCTGGCAAACATCAATTGTAAATTGAACTGCATACCCTCAGCAATTTGAGTGTACTAGCACAGCATTTGGAAAAGGTAGTAAAAGAAACATTACTTAGAAATTTTAAAATCTAATAATAAAAAAAATAGAGCAGGTCCCCACCTAGATCTATTGATAACACAGTACGCATTTGGGAGACTCTAATGAGACTATTTACTTTTCCAAATGGAGCAGAAACATACTAATCAATCACTTCCAGTCCAAAACAGAAGTATTCTTTCCAACGCTCTCTACTGAAATTAATGCTAGTACTATTAACAAGCATGAACGTTACATGCAAGCATCTGCATTAGGATGTAAGGTTAGTTTTAAATGCATGTGCCTGGTCCCTTATCAGTGACTTGCAGAGGGCAGTTGGTGGTTAATGCTTCATCTCCTGATGAGAACTCAGAGTGAGCAAAATCAGAGTCACTGCAATACAGCTTATCGTTAAACCATCAAGCTCATATCTCAAAATTACAAAACTCATTTTTTTTCCCATATGCAGAGAAAAAAAGAGAAATTTATAGCACTCATGGACACTTTTCAGTGTATGAATGGTAGGAACAGTCATGATCAACATTAGTTGCAAAAAATACTTTCCAAAAATTAATCCACTTTGAAGAGATAACATTAAAAAGAATTGTAGGAGGAGAAAGACTATCACCATTAAGCTCTGTTTCAATTTTCTTTAAAGCTAATTTGTTCAAATCATCTTGTACTAAATGTCCCATTGCTTGAAAACTTAAATGTTTAAACTTGAAGCTTTAAATAAGTATGTGATATTTAACCAACGAGACATGACACACAAATAATTTCTGATCCATTAATGAATGTCTCAGGTGCATTGTAGGACATGAGGCCAAAGGTCTAGACTGTCTTAACTTTCTCATAAAATGGAAATTATGAAAAATATGGGAAGAGAGCATCAGGGAAGAGTCATACTCCTGTATTTCCAGAGGGATGTCACGGATAAAATACAGTTCAC
This sequence comes from Cyrtonyx montezumae, assembly GCF_038088225.1. NCBI lineage: Eukaryota > Metazoa > Chordata > Aves > Galliformes > Odontophoridae > Cyrtonyx > Cyrtonyx montezumae. Next base: position 20,148,471 of record NW_027072045.1, on the reverse strand, counting down.
AGTTGAGAGCTCTATTTGGGGACAAAGTCTAATTAATTTTTTAATAAAATTAAGACATGAAATGTAGTTGCATTTTGGTTTAGGTTTAAATCGGAAAGTTTATCTTTCATCAGTCACTAAATTCATTTATACCCTAGTATGCAGTCTGGCATAGGAATTTGAAGGCTTTCCACTCTCCCATTTACCACCAATCCAGACAGTGACCAAAACCACTGGACAAAATATTTAGGAGAGCTCAAAGCTGATGAATTTTGACAAAGCTATAACGTGAACAATTGTTCAGAATACCAAGATAAGGAAGACACCAGTCTTCAACAAGAGAACTTTCTAGAGTTCTGTGAAGCATTCTGGTGAAATATGTAGTTGCCATCTCCATTTTATATACACAATAGCCACATCCATCATTGGGTTATGTAAGCTAATCTTTTTCTTGTATTTTCCACTGGGACCTTTGTGTCCTCCCTCTTTGCAAACTCACTACCGGCAAGGACAACTTACAGGGGCAAGGCGACATCATGACAGCATTTGCAGCCTCACTATTACAGTCAAAATCTAAAAAGATCTTACAAGCCATCTTACTACTTACAAACTGCTTGAGTGGACTGATTCAACATAGATTATTTTGGTGGTGCAATTCAACAGTAAGTGTAAAACAAAAGGATATCATTCATTTTTTATTTGGGCAGCATAGTTGTTTTGCCGTGTCAATATCTATATTACTGGGGACAAAAGTTGCACATTTTTTATTTATCACTAAATAATGATTAGGATTATAACTGATTTTTTTTTTGCTTACTAATATTGTAAAAGAACTAATGTCTAAGAACCTCTACCCATAACTCAGCCCACAGAGCACTCCAGTTTCTATTAATCTATCTATTAATCAGTTCACTAACGCATCTATTGCATTTTTATCAGACAGCAATAACATTTAATTTCTAGTAAGTGATTTGCTCATCGTTACTTGGTGGCTGTAAACAATAAAAGAAAAAACCTTAAAATAAAATATACTCTTCTAAGTTTATTTTTAATTCCAACAGCAACAAACTACCCAAATGATATTCTCTGACACTTAAATCTTCATACTGACTGGCAGAAGGTGATGGGATTAATTCAGCTCGTTTTTTAGCCATAATTTTCTAGTACCTTAACATTATGAATCCTGTTTGTTGGCTATTTGATGCACAACAATGTGGAAATACTTAGCTCTACAAGACAAATAACCTTCACAGGCACAGTTAGCCTCAGACAGTTCTCAGGCAACCTGTGAACAGAGCACTTTTTCTAACAGATATCACTGAGGGTAGAGGTGAATAACCCTTGTTCTGATCTCTCTGTAGATGGAAAGCATTGTATCAGAAAACACATTCTTACCTGTTGATGTAAAACACAGCTTCCAAGGCACTGTATTTCCTTGAATGAGAATGAAGCAATGGCTTACTAGCCTAGTTGCACATAAAATAGTATGCTGATAGAGTAGCTCATAAAATCATTACATCAAAAAGCCTGTTTATCACCATGTACACCCACAAAATATTTAAGTACTTATTTGTAAACAGTTCTAAAGCATTTCCCAGACTTTCTAGCAAATAGTTAAAAGTGAAAAGGTGATAATGGTGTCTGAATTAAAAAATTTCCCAGCAAATCACACAGCCAAAGTCTGTGAGAGGTTTCAAGTGGACACTATAACATCACATAGCAGCTGGACAGCAGAGAGCACTGCTGAAAGGCCACTGACAACATGTGAGACACTCTGGGGAAAATGTTTTTTCTGACTTGCTTTCTAATCCCCCTTCTCACAGCTGACAGCCCTGAGACTATGTACAAGTTTGAAAAGTAAGTGGAATTTTAAAATAAGAGAACAAGATTCTCCAAGTCCAATGGATTTTGAGCACAAGAACTAGTCAACTGGCAAGTAGACTTGGAGTAAGGGACTCATAAAAACTACTTAAAATGTGACTTTTCTAAGAATTGTAATCTCTAAAAATTCTGAAAAGAGAAGGCGAAGTGATCTCTTACATCATTATTGTTACTCAAGATATCTGCATGAAAGCTTAAGTTTTAAAATGATTGAAGGCAAAGGAAAATATTTTTCTTGTATAATTCTCAATTCAGTACATTAAAGGATTATTCTAATGAAGGCTGAACTTCCCCATTTTTAGAAAGAAAAAAAAATTGGACCCACAGTTCACAGTTTTGGTTTTTTTTTCTCCAGAGTCTCTTAAAAGAAAAAGCATCCCAAGACAATCTGAAATGGATGAGTGACCCCATAAGGAAAGTATTCTGCAAAGGCTGCATTTGTTTTGCAATAAAAGCATTTTCACACATAGCCTGAAAGTTGTTCTGGAGGTACCAGTCGGCAGAGGAAAGGGGTTGCTGGATAATAAACCACAGAATTATGAAAGGTAGACATGAAGGAGACATAACCAGGTTCCTAGACAATCCTGCAATAGTTAGACAGGGCTCCCTACAGTACATTTTCCTAAGTCTATTTTAATTGTCTCAACTGGGCTCCTCTCTCTTTTCTTGAGATTCAGTTCCACAGTTTGATAAATTTTCCCATCAGGAAAATTCCCCTGGTGTTCAGCCTGAATTCCTCCATTCTCAATGACAATTCAGCACCTTGTCTATTTGCAAGAAGAGAAATTTTGTTGTTGTTTATCCTTTACAAGTATGTAATAACAGTTTTGTCTCTGAATCTCTTTAGCCTGGACAGGATTTAAATGTATGAATCCCATATATCAATCCGAAGGATTTCAGACCTATTTTTTTCTTTGCAGTTCCAGAAGTTGCACTGTATTTTCTAGTACTGAAAGTCCCATAAGAGGGAGGAGAGGAACAGGTGGCCTGTGGAATCACTTTTCCCCAGATTTGTTCCAAAAGCAAAAACAAAAAAAATATCTTCTACTGAATAATGAAAATAAAATCATAGGTGTTCTGTCAGCTTTCTGCTGTAAATCTAGTTTATGTCAATAATTCAGGTTACAACGACAGCATTTCCTCTAGATGACTGCAACTTTTTGGAGTACATACTGCTGCACTGTGTGGCCCAAGTATATATGGTAAAATCATTCAAAACTGCTACTGCTAGAGTTATCAGTTAAAGTATATGCACACATCTCATCAGGACACACAAAAATCCAGCATTCTTTGAGATCTCCTGTTGTAATGCAAAAAGCATTGTGGGTATTTTTTAGACACACTTTGTATTTTTGGATATACTTTCCCAGTCTTAATTCTAATCCAGATTTAAATCACATTCTACATAATTGCCAAATTCCTGACATAAACTCTGCACACCTAAAACAGGGCCAAAGTTGAGATGTGTCATTTTGAAGGACTAAATAAAACAGTACTTAATTTTTAATTCGCAAAACACATTTTCTTTACCATTTTGTGTAATGTATTTGGATCAGTTGCTTACATAATGGTCCATTGAGAATATTTTTAAGCGATAAGAAATATAGACTTTTTTGCAGATGTTACTTTAAATGACAAATTTACTTCTGATGCACAGAAGACCTGTTCAGCATAGCAACTGGAGAAAGATGGAAAAATAATTACGAAATCTATCAAGTTAGTCTAATTTTCATCTCTTATTTATATTACACAATTTCTTAGAACTTGTGAACTCTGAATGCTGATGAATAAACTCTTAACTTTTTAAGCTTTCTGAAAGTTGAAGACTAAAAACAATAACAGCAAAACTGTTCTTGTGTTATTGTAGATATCCCACTTCTGCATTGTTCTCTCTCATATATCCAGGGACAGTCAAGACAAAGGAAAGAAAAAAAAACAACTTTAGAAACTGTATGTATTTATTGTTGCTCAGTAACAGCCACACAAAAGACAAATAGATAAAAATTTGGAATAAATCTGAACCAGCTGGAAAGAGAGAGAACCTTTTCTCAACAGGCCAGGTGCACTGTAGGCTGTCTGTAAGTTTTGTCTTTCTTTTTATTAGTATTATTTACTTATTGGTTAAGTATCCTGTTTACAGCATTAGTAATAATATTATTCAGTATGACCCCTTGTATAAATTTTTTTTCCCAATCCTTTCCTTATTTCCCATTAGACTTATAGCATTAAATATCAATTTCATACTCTATATAGGACTACGAAAGAAAAATAAAATAAAGAATATGCATAATGCAATTACCCAAATTTAAGGTTTTCATTTACCTGCCTAAAACACCTTGAGGGTCAAAAGGTTCTTCAGTTTTAAACAGTTCCCACAACACGGAAGAGAAATAAATACATTGATGCAGTGACAGAGGAAATGTGAAACAATATCAACAAAGGAGCTAGCTGAGCCAAGCTTACCAAAGAAGTTTGTACACAAGTTAACAGTATAGAGGATTAAATGGAAGCTGAAGAACTTTCTGTCAGGTCATTGCCAGATGATACAGTTTCCTTAGTTCTACACTCCTCTTTCTCCCTTTTAAATTCTACTAATTCAGTGGGACACTGTAGCAGTAGCAGGACCAACACAATGAGAATGTGTTACAAAAAGAAGGATGCTCACCTATCTCTGAAGATCTAGGCTTGCAAAAAAGGCTCCACAAAGAAGGAGTCTCCAGCAAGAGATCCTTCCTCGGTGGCAGTCAGCCCTTAAATGAAGTCTAATTACCTTCACCTGTGCTTCCAGAGCTGACCTGGTCTTTTCTCCAGGTGCTCAATCAGCGGCTCAGGCCATGACTCAGCAGTTCTCCTACAGACACAAATATGCATTTAATTTACATTTAGCTAACATTAACATTCTGTTTAGTTGAAAGTATTTATACAGTAGAGAGGAAAGATCATATGCAAGAGTCTGAACAGTTTGCAATGCTCTTACCTTCGGTATTTTGTGCTCTCTGTGCACACATACAAACATTTAAATATACCATTAAATGAAAGATGCTGATATATTTTAAAGAGCTTGTGTAATTACAAATGCCAAACTGCTACAGCAGTAGGCAGAGCCAATTTCAATAATTATGCTTTGGTCAATTTAAGTTGAACTGGTCTTAAAAGTAGGTGAAATAGCTACAACAACCATCTAAATACACAATCTTATGTGTAACTCAAATGTACTGTGGGGAAAAAAAAAACACCAATAAAATAAAATATATTGAAAATTTTAATTTAATATCAGGAGAGGAGGTAGCACTATTATTTTTAATTGACAAGGCAGTTCACCTATGAGACTACACGCATGTGACACACGATGGTAAGTGGAAAGCTGTCCATGGATACTGTGGTCACATTCCCTGTGTGCCTACAGCAAACTTGCACAGCTCTCTTTCCTAACTGGTATGGAGGAGATCTGGAGCCCCGGCTGAGTGCCAGCTGTCCTTGCTGCACCTTGGAGGCCAGGCAGCAGGCAGCCAGCAAGAATTTAGGAACTAGCAGTACAGACTCAGGCCAGACTTCTCCCTCTGAGGACATGGAATTTCATTGCTGCTGTTGGTTATTAGCATCTCGGTAAATTTATAAAAAAAAATTTAAAAACACCTTCATAAGAATTAATCAAACAAGCATCTGAAGAGCAAAGTAGGGGCCATAAATTTAGTTTAACCATGTCTAGCCCTAAATCTGAACGTAATTAAGATCCAACTCCCTATTTTTTCCTCAATTTTTCTGTCAGTTTATTGATTAATATCCATCAGTGAAGGAATTTACTAGGCTACTGAGAAATTCTGAAAGGCACAGACTGTTCTTTTCTTCTAGTCCTATACTATTGGAAGTATAGATGTAAACAGCTAAAAGCTTCCATTCACTACTTTTCACTTTGAAGCATACAATAGAAACAAAAACATCCTCTAAAGCCCATTGTACTTTTATGGAGTTGTATTCATTTGACATTATGCTACTTTTGAATCATATTTTTACATTCATAAATACCACAGAAGATTGCTGAAGAAATAATGTATGTGTAGTGGCATGCAATCCTCGAACGAAGCAGACCTTCTTTCCCCATCATCATTATTCACCAGGCATGGCAGAATGAAGGTCTGAAAGGATCAAAGAGCAGGGCAGCAACAGTGTCTACTAATAATTGACAGTGTAAGCAATACCACTAATCAAGGCCAAAGTATAGGACATTGTTAAGGGCAAACATTAGGTTTTCTGGTTTATCTAGGATCATTTAAACTGTAACTGATTTAGCAAAATAGAAGAGTCCTTTAAATATAAGAAAAGTTTTAGGTAACACAAATGAGAGTGATGTTGCAATAGACAAAATGAAAAATAACACTCAAAATTTTAGCTATTATACTGTAATGACATTTTCTAGAACTCATTACGGAATAGATAACTCATTTCAGGTAAAAAATATAAATACCTTGGGAAAATTTACACTGCTAATCTCATTTTAGAATTCACATTTCTTGATGGCTTTTGGTTTGTTTATTTTGACAAAGGGGATGTTAGTATGCAGGAAGATAAATAAAATACACTGATGCTGTCCTTAATAGTTAAAGAAAAACGCATAACTGTAGCAGGGAGAAGGGATCTCTGGAGATCACCTGAAAGTATGTTGTACAGGAAAGCATCCAGGCAGGTTCTGAATATCTACAGAGAAAGAAACTCTGCAACCTCCCTGGGCAGCATATTCCAATGTTCTGTCACCCTAAAAGTAAAGATTTTTTTTCTCCCTCACATTCATTTGGTACTTTCTGGGTTCCAGTTTGAGCCCACTGTCCCATTTCCTGCTGATGGGCACCACTGAAAAAAGCCTGGCCCCATCCAGCATTAGTAAGGTTCCCTCTTGGTCTCTTCTTCCTCAGGCTGAAAAGTTCCAGATCTCTCAACTTTCCTCATTCAAGAGATGCTTCAGTTCTCTAAACGTCTATTTGTCTGCTATACTCTCTCCTGTATTTCCCAATCCAAGAGAATGTTATGGGAAACTGTTAAAGCATTGCTGAAGCCAAGGTGTACAATACTGCTCTCCCCTCATCTACTCAGCCAGTCACAATATCATAGAAGGCCATCTAATTAGTCACGCTTGATTTCCCCTTGATGAAGGTGTATTGACTATGCCTGATAACCTTCTTCTCTTCCACTAATTCAGGGAAGACATTCAGAATATGCCAGCTCCATCACCTTACCAGGGATGGAGGAGATGCTGACTGGCCAGCAATTATCTGGCTCATCCTTCTTGCCCTTGCTGAAGGCTGGAGTGACATTGGCTTTCCTTCATTCTTCAGGCACCTCTGCTGTTCTCCACCTTTCACAGTTGACAGAGAGCCATTGCCTCCAGAATTATTCCTCATAACCACTAAATACCTGTAGATTTATTTCAAGCATTTTACTAAACCAAGTACAGTAGGATATTTTACTGCTCTGAAATACACTTAAATGGATTTTCAACTGGCCAGTCTAAATTATTTCAAGTCTTAATTCCAAACAGATTCTACTAGTTATTTTGTCCAACTCCAAAAGTAACATAAACTGCAAATATTCTTAAGTCTTCATACTGTCATGTTTCGCAGCCAGGGACAGTAGACAGAACAATTTTTTGATGTCCTGACTGCCTTGCAGACATTGTTGGAAACCATTCTACATTCTCAACACCTGGCTCAGATCAATTATCTAACAATAGCAGAAACACACTGACTTACTAGCAAGGGGCAGATTTAAAACAACATGATATGTCTTACAATTAAATATTTACAGTGATAAATTAAGTACTATAATGATCACTTAGCATTCAGATAGAAAATGACTATGAAAACCACTTTTGCCCATTTGTGGTTATCTGAAGAAAGGTCAGCTTCATCTTTAGTGTAAGGTAAAACCCATTTTTGATGTAATTCATTATCCATTGACAAAGAGGTTGCAGCTGGAATAAATGTGACCCATTTCCTTTAGAAACCTTCAAACTCCTTCATTTTTTCCAGAGTACAACAGAATACACTTCCATACTGCAAAATGAAAGCACTACCAGTACTATTTTACTGGTAAGGGATCTGTTCCAAATGAAATAAATGTCATGAAAGTACACATTTCTCACAGGAAACACCATAGCCTTAGCAACACAAACATTGTGTTTCTGTTTTTTAAACAGGAGCTGTGAAATGGTTTGATTCCTTTTCTTATAATTCCAAGTCTACAATAGCCATTGATCAGCACTGATTATAGCAGTTAACACAATATCCCTAATTTACTTGTCTGTCAGGGCTTAGTCACAAACTCCTTATATTCTGGTTTCCCAGACAGTCAGTAAAGCTATATGTACACACTATATATATATATATATATATATATATACACATACATGCACACACACACTATATATATATATATAAATATATATATATACACACACACACACAGACATACTATACATATATAAATACTAATTTATTACTACAATAACATTTTATAGTTTATTATTTATTATTTATAAGTAATATTATAATTATTATTAAAATAAATTAATATTTATTTTATATTTATTATTTCTATTTTATATTAATGTATAATGATTATATGTTATTATAATTGTACATATGATACTATATATATATATATAACGTTGATTAGTTTATAACTTTTTATTAGTTTTTTTTTTCATTGTAGCATACCAGGTCTATCTGGTACGGGAGCTAAGGAGGTTTACAATATCAATTTCTCCCAGAATTTGCAGCAAATATTCAGTCAGATAATCCCTTATATAATCAGTTACCTTTCATGTAATGTAGTGGTGGATACCACCTCCTTTTCAACTCACTGTTCACCCGCACAACTGAGGTTTCTTCCATCATCTCTTGACATCTCAGGTAACTTCATGAAAATCAGACAAAACTAATATCACCTTCCAGGTTCCATCTCTCAACATATTTTGTCACAAGAATATACTGATGTTACAGAGGGAAAAAAATTAAGCAGAATAAGCAGCTTTGAATGGCATTCATGGTTACTGCTTAATGTAATATATTACTCTTGTGCAATACCCAGACTGATGATAAAAGAAGCAAAAAAAATTCCTTTGTTTTGTTATGTTTGATCTTCCACTCAATCTGAATTTAATTTAAAAGTATAATAAGCCAACAGAAAATATTTTCCCCTAATTGAGATCTACCATCTGCTGCAGTAATCAGTAAAACACATCTCAACTCATTTGGATGTTAGATGCACTGTTTTTGTACAACTGACAACAGGAAATACGATCCTGATTAGAAATATACAGTAATTTCTGTCCTAGCAATATTTGTTTTACACATGCACTCACTGGAGTTGCAACTGGTAAAACTGTTCTGTTCTCCCCAACTATCCAAAGTACATTTAATTGATATTGCATCTTCAGAGGGTCTGAAATACAGATTTAAGATGCTGGTCATTGAAAGAGTGAATTTAAGTGGATTCTAGACGGGGAACCACCTAAAAACAGCAATGCTTTATTCATCATTTTCACACTGGATACCTGTGCAGGTAGCTGACATGAAGGTCCATTTTTCTTACTTCTAAAATAACTAAAATTTCAAAGTGGGTTTGCTAAGTTTGAAATAGCACTCAATTCCACATACTGAACCACAGCTGGTTCACAGGTATGATTTAAAGATCCAAGTTAAATTAGTTCAGATTCACCTATGAGTATTGATTGAGCCTTGAGATTCTTTTGATCCAAGTAGAGCATAGGAGTTCTTCTATCTGCAAATGCATTAACTCACATGCTACAAACACATTAATATATGAGGAAAGTGTTTTCAGGACTTCTATTTGAGACAGAGAGCTTCTTTACTGGAGAAATATTTTTTAAGCTTAAGGCAAACTGGCTGAAGGTATAACAATAAGAACAATAATTTTAAGATGCTGCAAGTCCTCTCTCGTGCCATGAATCAATGACATTTTGCCTGAATCATCTTGTTCAACCCTTATAAATCAAGATGTAGAAACATTTTAACCTCACACAAATTGAATTTTCACTTTACTGCCTGTATGAACTGCATATGAAGCAAGTCATTCCTTCTTATAAAATTAGTAGTCACTAGGAATCAAGACAATCAGCAGGAATTTTCTCTTTTGTAAGACAGTTACAAAGTTTGATGCCCTCAAGGACTATTTTTTAGGAAAGTAGAAATTTTAGTTCAACTAAACCACTGATTTACTGGAATTAGTTTGAAAGTAACGTCCTTATTTTAAGTGCATTTTTATTTTATGAGATTATTCCAAGCCTATGCTGAAATAGCTTTTTGTTTTGTACAGTCACTTTTCATGTTCTCAACGTGAAAGTTGGACCAAAGATTGACAATTCTTCTAGTGATGTAAATGGATGAAAGATGCAACTACTTAAAAAGTTACGTATGCATTTTCTATGACAGAAGATAATCAAGTGAAAGATTCAAAGATATGAACAAACTTCTTTTTTCTTATCTTTCAGAACTTGCAAATAAAAATGGAACTTCAGATCTCAGGTCATGATATCGATACCCTTTTTCTCTACTAAAAGCAAGCTTTCTTTTATAATTAAATAATCCCACTTATATTAACTTCTGTTGTTATTTTTTAATTTTTGTTCTAATTGAGAGATTCCCGTGAAAAAAGTAGAAGACACTTAAGGAAGAATTAAGATGGTGTAAGGTCAAAGGCTCATCTGATCTGGTAATATCTCAGTACTTTAACTCACAGTATTGTGTTTTTTTCCCAAAGGCCTCAAGCCATAATGGAAACAATTCTATTTTAGACGTAACAAGAGGATGAAAAGAAAAGCTGTTACAAGTAGCACGGTTCAAAAAAAGAATTGAGAATTCCCCCTCTCTCACTGAATAAACCATCAAGAGATTTCAATTTATATTAAATATATAGAGTTAACTGCGAGCATAAGAAATGTCAGTTATTGCTCAGATCCTCACGTGATACAATTAAAAATATTTGTACCTTAACTGATAGTGCCAGCAGTCACTGAGATATTTTTTTTCTACAGATTCAGTTTAGGTTTAGGGCTTTGATTGTTTGCATTAATGTGAGATATTTCGTATTTACAACTTTGATGTAAGGTTGCACCTAAATCTCAGACTTCTGTACGTCTTCTATTCTACTTTGTAACTGTTCTTTAGCATTAAGCATTTTAGTACTTCTACTGTGTTTTTGCTGTTGTTTTTCAAACATTTAGGGACAATTACAATCCTTGAACTCAAGGTCAAATTCTTAACCTCAAAAATTCATGACAAAAATTAGAGTAATTTTTCTATATTTCAGTGGTTTCATTGTGTTTAAAAAAAAGAATCAATCAGCATCATCCTCTTGCCTCTTGTTGCAATGCAAACAGCAAAGTATACAAATATAACTAATTGCAATGAAGGTTAGTTTTTTTCTTCTCAGTTTTCATTTTTAATTGAAAGAGAAGAAAGATGCATCTATTTCACTAGCTGTTAAGCATGTAGATCTGCAAAGGGCAGTTTTACTTCATTTTCCAAGTACCTATGCTTAGTCTTGCGTTCTCTCCTGTATTCTATCATTCAAGTAACAAATACTGTAAATGCAGGCATGGTTACTAGAATGTCAGCATCCTCTAGAAACTAGCACTGTTGTCTTTATTCCACTGGAGAAAACTTTGAAAATATGTATTGGATTTCATTCTGTCAAATTTTAACTATGGGAAGAAAAATGTTAAGAGAATATCTTGTTAATGCTTACATGTGCTTATAGATGCTGTAGCCTTCTTTTACATGAAAAAGCAGGTTATCTGTGTCAGAACAAGGAGTCAGTATGGCTAAGCAAAGCAGTATAAAGAAGATGAGAAAGATCTAACAGCTGAAATAACTGCATGTGCTCATGCAGGAGCATGACCTCCAAGGCTGATACTCTGTGGAAGAGCAGAAATCTAATTTCAGAGCAAGCAAAATTCCCAAAAGCAGTTCTAGACTCATTTGGGTTATGTAAGTTTAAATAATGGTTGTTAGCTGAATTATGCATAAACACCTTTCACGGTCCTCTTATTAATTTGTATTTATAAGTAACTACTTAGCAGGCTACAATTCTGCTGTATTTGCAATATGCTGAGCTTTATGCTGTCTCCCCAGAGAACCTCTGGATGCAAAATATACAGAAGCCATTGTCACCAGCACAGAGGTGAATGTTAGCCTTGTTTTCAATATTTCAGGGTCCTAACTTGGGCCCTATTAGTGAGAAGACAGAGTGTTTTATTATTTGAAAGGCTTCTCACTGTGATTTATGGCCTTGTATTAGCCTCCTCATCATGAGACGCTAGACAACCATACTGAGTCACAGACAGACTGAGGTGGGGAAAACGTACAGCATTCATCTTCTCTTGCTATCTAGGACACTTCTTTTCATCTATTGTTTTTGGGGTTTTTGGTTTTTCTTTTTCCCTTTCGCATATCACTTCCCTATAATCATTTTAAATTGAAAACTTTAATGACCAACCCAGTGTATGCTACCGTCTCCTTTCACCTGCTCTGAGAGGGTTTTTCTGGAAGGAAATTAAAACCCCCAAACCTTTTAGAATTTGCAGCATTTTCTCTATAAAATATCATGCAGATACCATCATATCAAATTTCACTGGTAATTATCAAAGGGACTTTGCTAATTACAACAGATCCAAAATACTTTGTGTATGTGCTTCTCCATTTTAACTTATAGAAATGTTTTATCTGCTATTAAAGAGACATGAGAACAATATTGAAGAAAATATATCACATGTTTAACAACAACAACCAAAACCAGAAATAGTTTGTGAAATGAAGAGTAAAGGTTTCTAAAAGCATAGCTTCAGAAAGAAATGCTGTCCCTTGGTACGAGACTCCGAAGAGTAGATACATGTCTAACAATTATTGACAAGTGGAGGCTTATGTTTTTGTGAGTTGTTCTGTGGTTTTAATAAAACATAAACAAAAACCACAAAACAACTCAGCCAATCACCAAATCACTAAACAAGTATGAAAGAAACAGTAACAATCCACAGAAGTTTTCTTGACTGATTAATTAGGATCAGGTGTCAGTACAAAGGGTACATACAAAACATGACTTCATTAGGTTGTAAAATCTCCACATTAAAAAGAATGAATCAATGGTAGCCAAAGTAATTCAGGTTGAAAAATGAGAAGTATGAACAAGATCAATACATTCATATAATAAAAATATAATTTAATCCAAGGGGTGTACAGTATAAATAGAGGGAAAAATAAGTTCACAGACCTACCCATTCTATCTGCATGTTGGATATATTCTTCTCATTAAAGAGTTTAAGAATTCACTGAACAGAAAAAATTGCATGGCAGGAAAATACCATAATCTGCAAAAAATATTCACTTCTGGCAATGACGTAGACAAGGAACAAAAATTAGCATTCAAGAAGCAGTTTAGGGGAAAAAGAGAAAAACAGGAAAAATCCCAATTGGAAACACTGGATTTTTTTTTTAATACTGAGCCAGACAACAAGAAAGTTGCCATCTTTGTCTATCAAAAGAAATACCAATATTATGATTTAAATTAACAAACAAGTAAATGATGAATACATACAAAATGAAACTAGATACAGACATTCTAAATCATGCCAGAGCGCAACTGCATGCCTTAGGTACGGTCTTCTGCAGGTCATTTAAAATGATAAACCAAAACTTCATACAGGATACGATAATGGATCTTTACAATTGCATATCAGAAAGATGTTTTACCTGAGGACACACAGAAAATTGCTGAACTGCAGTAGCGAAGTCAGAGCAATGAAAACTCAGTGAGATAAAGCAGTATTGGAGTACAGATGTATAGAGAGATTATGGATATATATTTTTAAAAACTTGGAAATAAAATAGAGTATGGCTTTCCTGCATAGCACGTAGATGGATGTAGGTCCACATATTTTCTCCTCTCCTTTGTAGTACAAGAGGCACTTCACAGAAGCACTGAGGTTGGAAGGGACCTCAAGAGATCACCAAGGTACCCTACAATAGGTCACACAAGTAAGCATTCAAACAGATCTTGAGTATCTCCACAGAAGGAGACTTGAAAGCTCCTTGGGCAACCTGTTTCAGTGCTCTGTCACCCTTACCATAAAGTGCTTCTTCATGTAAGTACGGAACCTCCTGTGCTCAAGTTTCAGGCCATTACTCCTTGCCCTATCACTACACACCACTGAGAAGAGTCTGGCCTAACACATTTGCCTCCCACCTCCCCTTAGATAGGTTACTCAGCCTTTCCTCATAAGGGAAAGGCTCCGAGCCATTAATCATCTTTGTAGCTTGCTGCTAGACTTTTAGGAGATCACTGTCTTTTTTGAACTGGGGAACCCAGAACTGGATACAGTAGTTTAAACGTAGCCTCACCAGGACAGAGCAGAGGGGAACGATCACCTTCCTTGACCTGCCGGCCACACTCTTTTTAATGCACCACGATATGCAGCCAGGTTCTTCTCTGCAGAGCTCCTTCTCAAGCATGTCATCCTTTGCCCTGTACTGATGAATGTGACTATTCCACCCCAGGTGCAAGACTCTACACTTGCTCTTGTTTCACCGGGAACAATGTCCCTTTATGCTGCGAGTATAACAGTCAAAAATCTGATCTTAATGGATTTATTTATTTTTAAAGTACTACCTTAACGCATAGTTTTCTTAATCACACTTTCACTCTCCTCCCACCCCAGTTAAATAAATGAAAGAGTAACAGAAAGAGTCTCATCTTGTAATGAAAATATTCCCCTCAATGACAGGAAGGCTGTTGTCATGTGGATATCCTGCTCTTAGCCAGCCACCAGATAGCTCCACCAAATCACCCTCCTGTACACTACAGTTTTTTCAGTCTACACCTCAAACTTTCCTGTGAATATCTAGAGAAATATGCCAGTTTAACAACAACAACAAAAAAAATGTTTTGAGCAACAGTGAACTCATTAACTCTGCACAGGACTTTGCTTTCGGTTTTCATACTGAATTCAGAGTGAAGGAATAAAATAATATCAAGTACTGATATGTCCTAGGAGTTCAAGTGCTACTTACTCTGAGAACTCAGATATTTAGGACCTGAGCAAACTATCAACAGGATTTAGACCTCTGTCTTCTTTATACTTAGTTTTGTCACTTAGATTGAGCTGGTATGATTCATAGAGCAGACATTCCCCTTCAAGCTGTGTTAAGAAACAAGTACATTAAGTTGTCAAAATTACTTCAGGGACCAAAAAAGGGTAAACCAAGAGGGCATTAAATTTTAACCAGGTGATTGATAAGGCTTCAATTGGCATTGTTACTTTGGGTTATGACACAGATGTAATAAATGCCTCAGTGAAAATGATTAAACCAGAAATAATAGTCAGCAGTGCTGTTAGTACATTATTTTGGAAAACAAAGCTGGAGCTACTAATCCTTTTAGTCATTTTGAGACTGCTATTTCTCGTCAGCCAAAAGGTGCCATGTAAACTGTGCCATTATAGATATTCTTAGGTCACCATAAATTTTTCTGCAGGCAGAGACAGATAAGATTACTTCTGAGATATGCTCTTCTATTCATGGTAAATCATTCCCACTGAAGTCTCAGATACAGAAATAGCCTTCCTCTTGTCCTCTGTGTTAACCCTTTGAACTTATTTAAAATATCTTTACATGAAGAAGCCTTAAGATGGCTGTGTTGCTGAATTCACATGGTTAGAGAACAGTGCAGTTTGAAACAGGGTGAAAGCTCTGTTCACACAAAGCACAGACCGATGCTGACAAACATGGATGTGAATACAAGAGAAAAATCTGCCCAGGCTTTCAGTTAAAATATATAAATAAGTAAATAATAGATTTCAAACGTTCTGATGCTTTTTATTTCAGTTACAATTAAAACCCAGTTGCTGGGCATCGTTTTGGTTTAAAAATACAATGGTTTTGTCCTGGCTCAAATGAAACATTTCATCAACCAATAAATGACTAAAAAAACCAAAGCCTGTGTGTTCTGTTGTTACGTGAGTAACACACCTGAAGTACTCGGGTGCGAGCAGGATGAACATGAGGCAGGCAGCCTGCTTTCGGATCAGCAGAGACCAGGAGGGTTGATACACTCGCCTGGAGCCCAGCAGATGCCAATCAGAACACACACAGCAGACGTTAGCGGAGAAACTCAGTTGGATATGTCCATTTGGGCACTTCAGAAAGTCTTCACATGCACATCAATATTTAAAGCCTTTTCCTCTTTCATGCGAATCAGCAGGAAAATCTGTTTTAACCAGACTACAGACAGTCTGAGAAAGAAGCAATTAAAATCTGTTATCCACATCCTATCACTTTCACTTTGGGGATTTCTTTTTTCCCTGCTCTCCACAAAACTAATGACAGTACAAGTTTTTGTGGTTTGTTTTTCTTCATGAGTTAGCATAGCAGGGGGTCAAAAAGCATCCCATCAGCTGCCTGTGTTATGGCTGCAGTCAGGATGCAGTTACAGGTATGGACAGGGGGTGAAGTGAAATGATCCCACACTCAGGCAGATTCCAACCCGCACATTCAGACACACAGCACAGAACTCAAAACTAACATACAACACACAGACTCAGGTGCCACTGGCAAAGCCTGGAGCACTCTTGACACAGTTCTGTACCCAAAGGCTGTGGTTGCTCAAGCAAATGGCTGCTCTAGCACAAACTGGGAATTTGTTTGTGTTTCATCAAGCTAACAGGCAAGAGAACTTAAGATGAGCCCATACAAATATTTTCTCGCCTAATGTCCCCCATACTCTGCAGAGCTGGCTGAAATCCTCCTACAAATACATGCCAACTGCATCCCCAGTATGACAAACTTTCAGTGAACCAACGGCACCTATCTGAAGGAATTTTAGTTAACATTTGCAGCCTTCTTCATCCTAATGCAACAACTGCCATGCCCAAGAAAAAAAATATATATAGCTTATTGATCCAACTGCTTTGAGACATAACTGATTATTAACGGGATCTAGTAAGAAATATTACCCTTTGGTTCACTGCAGTGTAATTAGAGATATTAATCAATTCCACGTGATTTCTTGTGCAGATTCTCGCCTTTGCTATGAAAAGTAGTTTAAGATCCAAAAAGATAAGTAATAGTATAGCAAGTACAGGAATAGTGTAACATGAATGTATATAATAAGGAAAAATATGGCCATTGATTAGCAGAAGCTGGTACAGTTCAACTATTTCATTTTCTTTCTAAATATTCTCTCTCTTTAAAAGATAAACTGTTTGCATTGGAAACAGCAATGGTTTAAAAAAATAAGAAAGCACTGTACTAGCCAACAGCTTTTTTACAGATGAACATAAGTTGCCAGAAAGTTGTTTTGTTTTGTTTTTTGTTAAAGCAAATTGCACATCTAAACAGTAAACTAACATCATACAGAAATCAAAGGCAAAATGGGCACACCCCATCCCAAAAGATTGTGTCCTTGGAAAAATAAACAAACTCTGAAAACCAGATGGCACTGACAGAAGAAAAAAAGGAAAAATAAAAAAAAGGCAACAATCATCACAGATTCTGGAAGAAGTTCCCCAATAAAGCAAAAAGGACAGAGATGATTTTTTGGATCAGCTTTGTTCCCATTTCCAAAATTTTACATTAAGCCCATCTGTCTTACGCAGCTTCTTCACAGCTCTGCTCAGATTCTAGAGAGTTACTTCGTAACAGTACATCCTGTTGCTTTTCACTTATTACGTGCAAATAGGCACCTTCTCATAAATCTTTTGTGCAAGAGCTATCATCATCTTCAAACCACTTTTCCAGACTTTACAGGGCAACGTTACAAACAGAACCACTACAAACAGAACCTAAAGATTAATCAACAGGGTTCATACCCTTCAGCATTGGGCTTCATCCAGACTGTATTGTCCACTTTGAATGAAAGCATTCCCATCAGTACATTACTGCCATTTATTCTTAATGTATTCCTAAGCTTTTGTTGTGCAAGCATAAAGGGAATGAAGACAGACGAGAATGATCTTTGAGAGCATTCTGCTTTCTAGTTTTCCTCCATCCAAAGGAATCTATGCACATAAAGCACAGAGTGATCACATTAAGGATATCTGACTAGCCGAGAAATAGTATTTATAACAAATAACTAAGACTTCCCATATTCTTTTCAGTGTGGCTTTTCCTCAAATATTTATGCATCCATTAAAACATCACCTTTGGATTTCATCAGGCACGTCAAGCACTAAATGAGATTTCTGAGTGCAACCACATGACAGTATTTTGGTATAAAAGGAAATGCCACCATCACTGCATGCCATTTTGCCGTTCCTATGTAAGATATTAGATAACTCAGATGCAATTGGTAACCTTGGAACACGAGCAGAGAACCCCAGCTTTTCTGCATGTGTTCTGTGAGGTGACACTTATCTCCATTGTTTCCTACCACAACTTCTCAAATGGTGCAAGGGTCACAGGTAGCCCACAGTCAACACCAGTTGGCATCCTCATGTATTGACAAGCCATGCACAGATCTCTGCAGTGCAGGATTACAGGTGCACAAAATATATGAAGGTAGAAGCAGTACTGACTGCACATTTTTATCTTATCTTGCCCACTCAATAAAGAGACATTGAGAAGTTTTCTCATACATCTTGGAATAGTCTAATCTGAAATGAATCAGGAATCTACGAATGAAAATTTCCTAAGATTTGAACACATTTAAGGTTTTCTTGCAAGCATATCATTCAGATCACACCTTAACTTTCATATCTCCAGTAGGGAAAGGAGAAGACTTCAGCAGAAAAGGTCTCTATCTTGACACAAACCTTAACTACAGCTCCATAGTTGCCTCACTTACTAGATGGCCTGATAATTTCAGACAGAATTCAGCAATATTATTTCAACTTCACTGAGTTATTATAGGCTCTCTATTATTCTAGGGATCAATAAGACTTATTTAATGTAGTCACGTGTCTGAAATTGGAATGCTGTATTATAGCAGACAATTTTTCTGTACAAACTGTGGGTGGATTTCTCCAGGGGTTCCCTTTTAACTGTTAGTACGCAGGACTAGTTAGCCTCGTGGTTCACACAGTTCATATGCTACAGCAACTGGATTTAAAAAGAAATATTTTAGAAGTTAGTCAGCAACTTACATCTGAATGTGAAATCATTTTCCATCTTTCTGTCCCCAAAAAAGAGAGTGCATCTTTTAGAACAGTAACATGAGCAATAAAAGCAAAATTTTCAGCAAGCGTGGCTCAGGGCATTAATTCTGTATTGTATACTCTTAAAAACAAGAAAACAAGCCATTCAGGTAAACCACAGCATGCAACTAACTCCCATTTCATCAGGACATTACTGCTACAATGTGTTAGGATGTTATTACGTAAAATTCATTTTGTGAACATGAAACTTAATGGTGTCCCTTGATGATGACAAGTAAGAAGGAAAAGTCTAAAAGTGAGATATGCTTTTTCTAGTTTATCAAACTCATTTTTACCAAACCCAGGAACCCAAGACAAACACATGCAACAAGTCTTGTGCCATACCAATGCTGCAACATTTAACACAACATTTGGCACGCTTGTTTCATTTTTGAACTTTCCCTTTCACTAGCAGGATTTCACTGGAAATTCTCAACAGAATTCATTTTCAGAGTCCTGACTTTCCTTTGAGTCAACATTGAAATACTCGGCTGCTTGGCGCTTAACCGATAGAATAACACTACTGTAACTAAGCATGCTGTCATTCATCAGGGGATCAACACTTTGTTGTGCCAAAGTATTCTAAATTACTAAATTCACCCTGATTTTCCCCAGTGGCAGCTAATGCCTATATATCAGCTACTGGCCAGCTGGCAGCTTACTCAGAGGAGAAAGCCTTTTCCAGGACATGTTAATAGTACAGAGGACTGTAGAAGCAGTAAATTGCTGGGGAAAATTGAGTGCATACAAATCTGTTGCAGTATTTACACAAATAAGTGTCATACAGCAAACTGCACAATAGAGTAACCCAGTGGGCCAAGTCTGTGGAGACTAAACACACCAGCTGTGAATTCCATCCATCACAGTACTGCATCCCTGGAAAGTGCTACGTTCTTAATTATCCAAAGCAACCCTAATTATGTCACTGTTTTAGATCGTGTATGGTAGCATCCAAACATTAGAGGCAAGCATTAGAATGGCACTACAAGCTAGCTACCATTTGTCTGGTTATGCCAGACAACACTTGGATTTCCATACAACATCTAGTTAAACAGCTTTCCAAGTTGAGCATCAAAGCTTAGACAGGAAGTGGTGAGTTTGATTCCTGGTGGGTTAGTTTATTCTGTTGGGTTTATAAAGGAGGCCACAATGTATGTTTCCTCTGTTTTTCAAAACAGCATTCCAAATTGAAAAACACAGAAGAAAATACATTTTACCTAACAAAGAAAAACAAAGAAAAAAATTCATCATCAGTATTTTATTAGTACGTTTAGCTGGGACATCTCACAAAATGCAGGAGTATTTACAGACATCTGTTTTGCCTCTGACAACTGACACATTCTTATTAATTAACAGAAATTATTTGGAGATAGATGTGGTCTTTGTCAAACATATAACTGCAAATAATCAAAATCTAAACATGGTTTTCATAGGAGCCCAGAAGCAGCTATTCTGAAAAGCAGTGAAACAGTCACATCTAATCTATGAATACTTTGCTTGATTTCTTTACATGCACAATACAGCAACATAAGGGAGGCTAATTATTTTTCCTGGTTCGAGGACTACTTATACTCACCTGTGAGCACTGTAATTAGCTGCAAGGAAGGAAAAGCAAATTGGCTGCTCTTTGAAAATTTCTAATATCCCTGACTCCTACAGTGTAAACTGGGACAGGTAAAACAGTCCAGTCTAAAACTCCAAGGTACAAGATTCCTAAAAAAGCACGGATTCCTACAGAAGTTGTTCAGAGAGAGATTGGAGGCACAGATTAACTGAGTCACTAAATATACACACAGTGCCCTGGAACTCCATTTCACATGCTGTACTGCACCAAACAGATGATTCAGAGTATCACACCATACAGGGCAAAATTTAAGGCAAGGGGAAATGTTCAGTTTTGGTTACCCTTCTCATTCCCATCTCCTTACAATCCACCTGTCTCAACACTTTATTAGAAAATCTCTAAAACTGCAGAGATGTGCAGCTCTCTAGAGATATATTGTAATTGAGCTTTCAGCAAAAAAAATGTATTCAGTCATCACCTACAGGCCTACTACACAAGTCTAAACCACATTTGTCTGCAATTACAGAGCTCAGCGGTAAGGTTTCATAAACCACAGTAAAACAAGGGTTCTCAAGTATCAGTGGAGGGGGAGAATCAAAGCACTGATCTTTGTGCTAATAGCATCTCTGAAAATTCCCCTTCTGAAAAGAAAATCATGGTGGAGCCTACAGAATTCTGATATTGAACACTTTTTCAGGTTAGTTACAATAATAATAATAATGCGTTTCCAAAAGCATATCAAGAGTCCACAGCAGGATAAAACCTTGGTGTGAGAAGGGTGATTCAGAAACTGAGAGGAATTACTTCAGGGCTCTCAGGTCTCTGTGCAGTTGAGTAAGTGCCCTTCTCAGCTGTGCTCAATTGCCATTGCAGGGACTGGCATTGCTAGCTCATGTAGTTGAAGGCTTGCAGGGATCAGGCAGACAAACACACAGCAGCAGAAAGTCAGTGCTCAGTCTACATCTGACACGTATTATTTTTAATAAACTGAATGGGACATATCTATGCCTCAGCATCAGCTCACTCTCCCCAGAACAATCTCAAATTTCTCTCCAAGGAACACCTAGGAAGTCTTGAAAATTAAGCTTTCTTATCAGTCTTCTTTCAGATAAAATCTGACACATTGTTCAGATACTTTAGCCATTACCTTTTTCCCCATGGTAGGTACCAGGTGTGCCTCGTGGAAAAACCTTGGCCTCTCAGTTGCAACAACTTGGTACATCCCATGTGTAGTTACACAATTTCCAACAGACCATTTTAAAATGATCTGTAAACCTCTTGCTTGTGTCACAAGCTTTGTGGTTTCCATCTTACCCAAGTTATTTATTTTCAATTCCTCTCTGTAAAAATGAAGTTTGTGTTGGCTGGACAACAGAAACTCAGCAAAAGAGCAAATAAGAAAACAATTCACTAGATAAATGAAAGCCAACATTAGCAATAGTATATATTCATTTCTCAGTTTCCATGTTTCAAAAACATTTCAGTGCCTAAAGGCTTTGCCATGGGGGCAGCAGAAATGATACACCATAATTGTTGTTTCTGAAAGTCCCCAGATCTCATTATTGGCACTAAAAGTATCACAGTATTTTACAAATTGAATTAGTGAGCTATTCTTGCTGGAAGCAGCAAAGTGCTAATAGCTTGTTGTTACAATATTCACAACACTAAACCCTGGGCTTTCACAGACAATAACTAGCCACATTACTGGTAAATACTGACCACTGTGCAATACTGCAGTTTTTGGAGGAAAGTATTATTTCCTGAAAAGAATAACTAAAATCCTACCTTTTGTTAGACAACTTATGGGTATTATGTATGTGATTAAACCTTTCCATTCCTTAAGAAAAAAAAGTCAGTATTGATGATTCTCTATCAAGCAGCAGTATCTCAGCTCCAGTATAAGTAGTTTTAGTTACAGACAAAAGGCAAACCAAAATCAGCGTTTCTTAAAAGGTAGAAGATCATGTTGCCTTTGCAAGCATCTCTATTATGCCAAAATCCCAATGTTCTGGACTCCATAATGGTAAGATTCCTGAGCCCAGAGGAGGCATAACTGATACGACTAGAAGGAAAAGACATATAATTATAGTTCTGATATATAAATAAGAGGGGAAAAAAAAAAAACTTGTCCAGATAAGCATATTTAATGCATGTTTTCAGTGCAACAATGAAGTAATATTTGATTCCTCAATAAAAATTACTTCCTGTCATAACTGGCCTCTCCAAACTGCACAAAAATGAAATAATTTCTTTTTTTAACAGAAAGTTTTATTTTTCTCAGTTCATAAGGTACTTCTATCTTAAATCTTTTCTAGAAATACTTCTAAATGCAAAACTACACTTTGACTTTGAAATCATTTTTTCAGGTAAATAGACAGAAAATAACTTTATATTGCTGAACTATCCCCACTACAGAAAGTTATAACTAACTAGAGGCCAGAAGGAATGTCTTTTTATACTAGTAACATTGTTTGAGATGTTAGTTTTACCTGATCTGCATCCCATTAAAACCACAATATTTCTATTCAATCCCCAAAATTGAATTTAATTTGTGCTGAATTTAATTTGTCAAGCCAACTAAATAAAATCAACTTTAAGAAATCAAAATTTATCCAACAAAATAGGATGTGGTACTATTTCCAGCAAGCTCAATTGACATCTCCTTCAGACAGGAACAGGTTTAAAAAGAACAGGCAACGTAAAAATACGATTCCCTTCCTTACCAATTGACCTTGTTTATATTCATATTCCACTTACTGATTAGCAATGTCATTTACGAGAACAAATTAGGAAATTCAGTCACATCAAGCAACACCTTCTTTTCAGAAACTTTGAGTTACCAATTTAAATACAAATAACATGAAGTCACAACAATTCAAACAACTGAAATGTAAAAGATCTAAGAACAGGCTATAGACTGTTCTAGAGAACATCACAACAAGTGCTCATTCTCACTCCACTCCTTCCAGCATGGGAGGACACATGGACTTGTGTGGCCTGAGCCGCAGACAAGACACAGCAGTCACTGCCAGGAAGAAAGGCTTCCCCCATCACCAGCATCCCCCACATCTATATACATATTAATTGGACTTCAGTAACTTCACTTTGGAAACGCAGAAAAAGCCAGCATCACTGGAATCTTCGTGATGGAAACTGACATATGACACCAGAAACCATCAGCATCAGATAGAACATCCCATTTGTCATTTTTTTCCTTTTCCCTGAAGGGAAAAACAGATTTCTGATTCGTGCCCAAAGCACGTCCTTTAACTTAGAAGCAATTTTATTCTGTTGCACAGTTTATGTTCACAAAAAGCAGTAGATTTAGTTAGTTTTATTAAACTTCTGTACTTCTATAAGAGTCATGTATGTGGAAACAGAGGACCAGTGGCCAGAATTTGGTCAGAAGACTTGCCACATTCTTAAACAAATTTTAAGGGTCTGCATTCTAATTAAAATCAAGTATAGAGTAATTTTTCATTTGCACAACCCCATTCACCTTGTGTTTCAAAACTCTTAATTCTTGCCCTGTGCCAGAGCAATCTGCTTTTCAAGACATACCAGTCACCTGCACTATGCTGTTTGCCATCCCTTGATCCTCTGTCCTCCCTTTGGCCAGCTGGAAGCCACCAGCACTCCTACTTTGACTGTGTCTGTACTACTACTGATATGGCCTTAACACTGGAATGGCTGTGTTACTATTTGCCTTTGATAGAAATTACATCAGTAGTTCACCACTTAAATGCTGGATTTACAGTGGTTGAAATCTGCTTAATAGCTCACAACTACTTTGGCTTCTTTTTCGTGATTACTTTAACTAGATGTTTAAATTAGCATTGCTCTTTTCTCAGCTTGCAGAAATATTTCTCTGCTTTATCTGTTGGCACAAACTATGTCTTCCCTAGAGAGGGATGAATGAATGAGCATGAAAGGGATACTTACAAAGAACAGACATTAAATTTTTCCCAGAGCTTAGGGTTTAGTCTTGCATGACCAGCTACGTGTCCACAGAGTGCAGAACATGAGGGATACAGTGCACCAATACAAACACTAAAGGAAACACTGGAGAAGTTATTTATCCTCTCCCTTATCAGAGAGAAGAAGAAAAGAAAGGACAGAAACAAATGGCAACACCCAGTGATGGATTTTCTACGAAGGACTCAGCTGGGGCTTCCTGCATCAAGTGACTTCCTGATTCTTGCAGCTGCACAACGTGTGTCACCCAGTCTCCCCCTTCTGCCCTTACAGATACTGTGACGGTTATAGCAAGCAAATACAATCCAAAAAGATTACAGATACAAACCTTGCATCACTCTCAAGATTGGTCCTGATGGACATCATTTCCTCCTCTGGCAGCCAAAAAGCACATCCCACAGACAACTAGCAGCTGCTGAGAAGATAAGCGAGTATTTCCTGGCAAACAGTCAGATCACCTGTAAATGCTCTGGAGAAAGAAATGCAGGCAGGTAGGAATGACACATAGAAATGTGGCAAAATGGTTCCCCAGAGCCTAGCAGGCTCTGTGCCAAATGTAAATAGGCCTGTGGCATAGCTTCAGCCAGCCTGGAAACATTCAAACCTAGGCAGAATGAACTTCCCTGGACCACCCTGCATTAAAGGCAGTGGTACAGCAGTCTGATTAGTGACCAGAATTACAATGGTGTGGAAGCAATTGCTCTTGCTAAAGAGCTGTGTCCAGTCTAGAAACAGGGAAAACAATGGCAACGTGAACATTGCAGCACCAGCACAGCTGGGGATGTCTCTGTACACATAGCCTTCTGTGACAGCACACATTCATTGCTCTGTAAAGGGGCCTTGGCCTTTTCCTTAGGTGTTCATAGTTATCTCTTCACCATCCTGAATCCAGCAAACTGCAATACTCTCATGGTCACAAACCCACTATCACAAGTCACTCTCAGAACTCCTACAGAAATACAGACCAACATAGTGAGTATGAAGGCTGTCATCAGTAGCTCAACCTGTCAGTCTGGTATTTTAGCCAGCTGCCATCAGAACTTAGATCAAGCAAATGACACAGGACCAGCACTGTTACATGACACATATGGTTTTAACTAGCCTTGCTTAGTACTAACTACAGACAAGGCTCCATGTGCAGATCAGACATTAGAAACAGAGGCAGACTCAGCAGTGCTGCCTTCCAACTCACTCTTTTACTCACTAGAGTCTCTTCAAATAAAGATAACTAAGATCTACCTCAGAAACAACCCTTTGTAGATGCTTGGTACCTGACAGTTTACATAGAAATCACAAAAGAAATAAGACCTACTGCAATCTGAACTATCAGATGGTATACCTAAAAGGCATAGGGCACAATCTAGATAAGAGAGGTCTGAAAAATATGAGCTAATCATGCAACAATACCTTATACTAGTTGAAGTCTGATGGCACAACAAATGAGACAGATATATGTACGTCCTGCTCAGGAAATAAGAACCAGAAGTTGGGACCTTCTGCTGTTATGTTCCTGTGATACTACATACTGGCTCCCAACTTCGTGTCATACCATCCTATATAATTTGCTACAGATAGCTAACATGATGCAAGCACGACAGCAGGTTGTGTTCCAAGCAACACACTTATCCATCCACCTGAGTTAATTTATGTGACTGTCATCAGCATCTGCAATTTTATCAGCTACAAATAAAGACAGGAACTTCCAGTGCATATGCTACAGGGCATTGACTGATCATGGGTTGGTGTCAGGAGAGAACATACCCTCCTTCTACACTATTATACAATTACAGGATTTATATCTTCATTTGAAGCGTCTGGTATAAATCAACACTGTGGGCAGGATACAAGATCAGATGGGTCATTGGGTCTTTCCTGATACAGCAAATAATTTGCTCTGTATCAAGCACTATTTTTTTTTCTCCCCCAATTCCAGTAACTCCATTCACCAGCTTCAATTTCCCTTGAATTGTTTTTGTACAGCTTTCTCATCGTATCACCAAGCAGAACCTAATCATGCAAAAAAGTCTTTTCCACTTCCCCAAACATCTACTAAACAGGATTCAAGCAAAGAGATTAAAAAGCTAAACTCAGCAACTTGTTCTGACTCTCCTCATCTCATTCTAGTCACCAAGGGGTAATTCCTTTTGCTTCAAATATAAAAAAACATTTATAATGGAGTTTATTTAGACCTTCCTGCTTAAAGTAAGCAAGTTTTTAATCTATCACATACATTCCTGTAATGTAGGTTTGATGTTAATGGGTTGTAAAGTGGGTAATAATTTTCTAACTGACCTCTTCAATCAGATTAGATCATATTATTGACCATGCTGTTTGTTTTATAACCACAATCATATTGTGGAAGAACATCCCTTGCAAGTAGCACGTTGGTAAGTGCCCATTAAGGCAAAGGATGACAAGTCTGCATGTTTGGCACTTTTTTAATATTTCTTTTTACCTTGCTGGCAGTATTCCCATCAGCATCCTGAAGCTATCCATTTATATGTCTCTGTGTTCCCAGTGTCTGAGGTTTTCGCTTTGAAAAGATGATGCGCTATGAAAGCTACGAAGTCCAAAACACGCAAACACATTGACTTTTAAAAACAAGTACCAGGGACACCTTCATTTTTGATCACTCCAATTTCTTCTTAAGAGTAAACACTGGACATTATTTATAGTGATAATCAGAAGGAATTTGTCAAACAAATATTTGGAAGAAACTAAACAGTCCTGTGCTCTTCTCAGCCCCCACTACAATTTGTCGGCGTTAACACATTGTAAGACTGATGACTACAAGGCTCCTTCAAACATCACATATGACTCATTCACTTGTGCACTCAGTAGCTGCATTTAGCAGAGGTTTCTGAGGTCTTTAACTGGAATGATAACTCCTGGACTGCGACTGAAACTGATTCCTAAGCCCTCAGGGGTAAAGTCAGCTGAAGAATGTTTCATGTCCCTTGTTTTGCAGAAAGTGGTTACACTTTGCTTTTCCATCATTCATCAGATAAATGATAAGTACAAAAAGAGCAACGGAGAGAAGCAGTCCAGGAAATGTCTTGCTGCTAGAGCAAACAGAGCATCAGTTTCTGTCATCAGGCCCTATAGTCTCGCTGTGGCAATAACGCTTTCCTCATTGTTTGTCAATTGTTTCTCTTTAAAATGAGGATAATATCTTCCCTCACTGTCAATCAAATTTTAATTTTTTCAAGGAAAAATTTATGATCATTTGCTTTACGATCATATTCTAATCATTATGATCATCACCATAATAGGGTCCTAAATTTAACTGTAGATATTAGAAATGAAAATAAAGATTTCCGTTTCATGGCATGAGGATCTCAACTAAAACAGATGCAGATCTATGATGGGCAAGTAAGGGAAAAAAATCTTGTCTTCCATTTTCAGTTTATTACACTTCACTGAGTCTCCAAATTGTGTTTCAGAGTTGCAATTCAAATGATAAACACAGTAAAGAAAAGGCAAATGTCACAATGCAGTAGTGGTGTCAGCTACACATTATTCTTTCCTAGCTGCTATTACTAGTAACGAACCAAGATGTTTTCCTTCAGTTCAATGAATATAAACATACCAAAATTCTCTCAGTCCTTCACATGCTTTGTTCTGAGAATGATTTCTACAGTAGGTTTGCTACAAAATGACCGGTGCTGAGTTCTTAGCTTTTTGTTACAAATGTCTTCTTCCTCTATGATATAAGAATTTACCACAGTTGCAGCAACTATTTCAGGACTGTCAACACAGAATGAGATTCAAACTCTTGCTAAATCTGTTAGTAAATCCTTACAGAATTTTAATGCAAAGTAATTTGAGTAATCTTTACCCTGCAGTAACTTCTTCATTAGTCTGAGCTCTTATGCACCTAAATTGCCCAATATAATTTGGATTTATAGAAAGCCTTTCTTCACTATGTACCCAGAGATTACACTGTTCTTAAGACATCAATTAAGTGTTAAAGTGAACAACTGGAATTCAGCACAACTGCTTATCGCTGTCAGTATATTTAAATTAGGCTGCAACATGTTGCCTTCTCTTTTTCTTTTTTTTCTTTTTTTTTAAGAAATGCAAACAAGGTGTGAAAGATAGGTAGAAGTTCAAAAAAGCATAAATTTCTAGCAGAAATATCTGAGCAAATTGTCATATTCAAACCATCTTCTTTCTAGGAACAATATTGCTGTGTTATCACCATGCTGCACTCAAGTGACCCATTGCTCTCGGGTGACAATACCATTTCCATTGCCAGCTCAGGTGCAGCAATTTTGGGGGGGTATTCAGAGTTTACATTACAACCTGCTATCATTCACCATTATCTTATATACCCTTTACGTATTAGGTTAATGATAGATTAAAAGAAACCAAAAGCAAAGCAAACTTTTCCTCCCCACAAAAGATCAAGTATGTTCCCCTTGAGAAAAACTGACGCCCACCCCCTGGCTAGACTGTCACAACAGAAAAAAAGGCTCAGGTCTATGCTGCAGACTTGATTTGGAAATATTCCTGCCTTGATATAAAGCAAAGCATATTAACCATAAATGTCAGAAATAGTAAAGCTTCCATTTGGATTAAATTTACAATGATATGACACTAAAGAAACATTAGCCCGTAGATCCAAGCATCACACAAGTACTGAAATGTTTCTGCACTATACTCCATAAAGCTGCTTTCAGTCTGTTTGAAGTTATTTTGCTTTACCAAAGATACATTTTCAATAACTTTTGACAGTAATTTGCCTTTTTTTTCCTCCAAAACTACAGATAAAAAAATCATTATTAAACATTAAGATTCCCAGGGTTTTTCACCTATTACCTCAGACTTCGAATGCTGTAGAGTTGAATAAGAGCTTCCTTCCTCATTTTTCCCACTCTTCTAACATTAGAATGGCCAGACTAAGATATTTCAAATCTTTCAAAGCGACTTCAATAGTCCTATTTTACCAGGCAAAAATACTCACGAAAGGAGCAGAATTAACCTATAGATGTATGTGGTTTTCCAAAATTAAAATATATATGTAATTAATGTGTATGTTACAAAGATGGTGGTTTATAATCAGAATAAATTGATTTTAGAGTCTGTAGCACAGCAAGAAGCAATTATTGTACTTAGCATCTGACTTAGTCATTTAACTGACAGCTCTATACCAGGAATTTTAGTTCTATGTTGCTGAGACTTTTGGTGATGGTAACTTGATCTTAAAAGCCTCTCTTTAGCTCTCCCAGGTCAATACTTTCCTGTGAAAAGAAAAGATCAGCAAAACTGGTTGGTTACAAACCTCACTCAGATGTAAAGAAAAAACCTTCATAGACAACATACCAAGACTATAAAATTAAAGAATGAACTCTAGCTAAATAAAGTAATGGTCCTCCAGTGGAAAGACAAAACACAATTAGAATTCACATACTTATTTCAAGATCAATATTCTTCTACTGATTTGCTGAGGAGGCTTTTATGAAATTTAAGCATAGTTCACTTTTAAATACTCTTACCGCCAAAGGGTATAGTAGGCTGTATTAATTTCTTTCCTTTAAGCAATTCGACAATCTAATTATTGATTTATAAAAGTGCTTTGGAAAAAAAGGAAGGAAGATAGAATCTATATTTTATCATTCTACAGCATGTGTTGAAAGGCTCAGTAACTCATCACCATCGCAGTTAACAAAGATCGTGACACTTGGAGACAAACTGGAAAGGAGTCAAAACCAAATATGAAATATTTTCTTCACAAATTAAATATACACACAGATACGTATCAAGGTTCACTAAGACAGCACCCAGAATTAAATACACTTCTGAGGTTAAGTCCATCTTCCCAATGTAACCAGAGCACCATATGTGCAGAGGTGCAAGCCTGGAGACTGAAGCAAGAGGAGGACAAGTGATAGCAGTATGATTGCTGATAGCTAGAGGTGCAGAAGAAATGAAAAGATAAGGAATGAAACTACCGTGCTACAATGCAGATAAGAAGTTGTGCCTTTACGTGGTACTGCCCAGAATTTTCCAGCCCTATTCATAGCATGAGTCTCCAAAACAAATTTTCTATGTTATTGTCAGAAGTGAATTTCCTTAGGGGTAAGGATTGAGACTCAGTCTGAGTACAGTGTGGAAGCTGGACAAACCAGCGTTGTACTCTGGATCTTCTACTCTTCCAAAAGTGTGTGGCTTGGTTCCCAGTACACACAGCATACTGGATAGGGTAGGCCAATGTGTGAAAAACTCACGTCATAAGAAAACCATAAAAAAAAGCTTGGAATACTTCAAGTCAGTGCTTTGTGTCAAAGTTATGGTTATTGACACTTCTGAAAAGAGACACGAGCACTGCAGTTATCCTGAGAACAACAAATTTTTCACACCAGATTAATTCTGAAAACAAACAGTGGAATGATGCATTTTTTGAAGGCTGCCAGGAGAAAAGCAGAGAAAATTTGTTTTCTATTAATGATTCACATTATTAGCATATTTACAATATCCAAACTCCTTGTTAATTAATACATAGTTATTAATAGTATTAATACCCAATAATTCAGCAAAAGAACATATTCATATTTAGACAATCATGACATTTACACTGTTCATCCCATCATTAGTAATAAAGGAAAAATAATTTGGAACAGAGTGCAAACTTAGCACACTGCACCTGATTTAACCTTTTACGACCAATTGCATACTGTATGGACAAACATACTCATTCCTTCTGAAAGATCTTGTCTTGATGTAGGTGTCCTTTGTCCTGTTTTAGTGAGTCCCAGTCAATTCTCAAAAAAATGAATAGGATCAAAGGATCATAAGTTCGCCACAGATACCAGGGAAGTCTTTTTTATAGCATACCACTGTGTACTCTGGACTCTTTACTCTGTTCCACCATTTCTGAGCAAGTTTTGATGAAGAATTTATTACTCTTTCTCCCATTACTCACAGAGATAAAGTCATCTGGGAATAGGCAGATGCCCAAGAATTGCAGTAATGGGTGGGCTGGAGCACAGTCTGATGCTAGAGTGTCTCTCTTGTGTTACGCAAGAATAATGAGCACTCCTGTCTGACTGGCAGGTTCTGGGCTGCAGATCCATGCAGCTTCCTTGCATTACAGCAAGAACGCAAATAATGCCCAACCTCTGCTGGCAGATAGGTGCATAAACAAAACCCCAGATCTCAATAAGCAACAGCATTCTGAAGGGAGAGATAACAGCAGTTGCGGAAATTGATAATTTTGCAGGTTTGATTTAGGAAGGAGGCACCATCCACAGCTTAGTTTTAATCTGCTTTACAGAAAAACTGTATTGCTTTTGGCATCTGATAAAACCAAAAAGGAGACTGAAGAGATTAATTAGTTTTAGTTTACTGAATACCCTTCATTATTATTGTTGGAAAAATGCACTTAGACAGCTAATAAGGAAAGTATTTTAACTCTAATGGACATAAACATTGTATTAGGTTTTGGCATCAGAAAATGGAAGCAGAGTTGTCATAAGGCTGGCTGACATATTAAATACCATCTTCTATTCTTCCACATTATAAATGTTAATTGAACAACAAAAGACATCAATATATCAGGGAAGTTCTTCTCAAGTATTAGCAACTTTCCCTGGTGACCCTACAATACTGGATAGGTGAACAGCTGCTCAGGAGTGCAACCATTATGAATTTTATTCCACTTAATAGCAGATGCAGGAAATTGAAGGCTATATTACAGATCAATACACAGGCTAAGGGAACCTGACAACCACTGGTTAGAATCTGGAGAATAGATGGCATTAATTAATTCACTGAGTTGCTGGAAAAAAAAATTCCATTTTTTGCAACTGAGACAGATTAGAAATGCTCTGCTCTGAAATACAATATTGATTAATGAGAAAAGCAGCCTCAGTTATAAGTATCCCTCCACTGTAAGGCTTGTAAACTGTATCTAAGAAGTCACTTAAGAGAATTCTTGGCTATTTTCTTTCGATCCTTAGACTTTCAAGTGACATGGTAGTACTGAGTTGTACTGAATGTGTTTCCTGTTTTAATAATAATCACTCTAAAATGACAATTATTTTTGAAAACTATATTTTATGTGTGTGCACTATATATACAGCACTGGTAATTATATTCATATATTCACATTGCCCTAACTCTGAAACTCTAACCTTAAACTCCAACAGCATGTGAGAAATTAGTTACAAGTACTATGTACTTGGAGTTTTTAAAACTTATCAATTAAGAATTACATAACAAAAGTCCAGCACGCTAAAAAAGCATTAAAATGCAGCTTTGGCTTCCAGATGAGCTCATACAGTATAGGTATGTAAAAGGTTACTCCTGTAACAGGGATTAACAGACGTTAACTACAGAGTACTGCACAAAAGATGCTAAAATAAGCTTATACACACAATGTTTTCTTAGCAGGGTCCATTAATGATAATGTATATTGAGTCTAAAAGAAAAAGCTACTTTGAGGGGAAAATTAAAATGCAAGGTTGGGTGGGAAGACTGGGCTATCTCTGGTGAAGGGCAGATGCTGCATGGCTGGTTGATGGTAAGCGCTGTGCAGGCAGACTATTGGGTCCCCTATTGCAAAATAAAAGTAGTAAAAGTTGCAATCCAGAAGCAGAAAAAAAGGGCATGACCAGCTGTGATCACTTCCTGTGCGCCAATAGAGCAATATCAGAACTTGCAGGTGTAAGGCCACGGGAGCAACAGAATGAAAAAAATACTGCCTTTTTGCCATGTTTTGCAGTGCTTATGTCAGTGCTATGGCAGGAAGGTGGGGGGGGGAGAGAGGGGAAGGGGAAGACAGAGCAGGGAAATATTGAACTGTTTAGAACATACATATAAAATTCACACATTTCTTAAAAGAAAATGTATGTACATTTATTAAGGTAAATACTGAGGAATGGAGATAAAGTCTTACCTTCTTAGTTCACTGAATGTTTCTGCAACCTATCCCTACAGCACTACTCATCCTTGCCTCCAGACCTTCCCACAGTTCAGGGGAATCTCCTGCAATGCCAGTTCCTAGCTACCACAAGGCACCACTGTCAGGAGTAACTCATGAAGACTGCTCCGTATCTCTGTACAGCACTTAATGCCCACATGTAAAAAAAAATACCCCAAAATACAATGACCTGCAGAGGAGAGGAAAGGGAAGTGGCTCACTTGTTAAGCTTGCTCTCAATGAAAGCTGTCCCTCAAGACACTACTTAGATGTCTTCCAAAGTAGAAAAAGAACCAATTTTGTCTTATATGTCTCAGTGAACTTACATAATACCACTTGCACCAGGCAGATAAGTAGCCTCTACCTGATCCAACCGGTCACAAACTTTGGCCTCCAATCTGAACCAGTAACGACAAGAATAAAAACAGATAAGGAAAAATAGCATGAGTCATCCTGACTTGATCTTCATGAAAAGCTGGGGGAATTCTCTGCATGCATTATCAAAGATAGAACGAAGTATAAACAACACTATTCATGTCTTACCATTCACCAGTACAATGCCATTATTAGAAAATCAGCAGAAATTCTGTATAGACAGATTTCCATCCTGAAAGAAGAACACGAAACCATTAGCTGCCCAATACACATCCATGGCACTAAGCTTAGTGGATCTCATATTTTTTCTAAAAGTGGCTAAAGTTCTCATATGCAGCAGACCACACAGCCAAAAACTGTTCCAATGAATACCTAAGCTTTTTTACTGCATCCCACTCCTCCAGCAAAAGCACCTATGATACCTTAATTCCTTCCTCCTGAACTCCAGAGCTAAGCAAAACCTTCCCAGATTAGTGCTTCCACATTCCTTCTCCAAACATAGCAGGGCAGGTATGTTCACATATTTGATGCCTGCTTCACTACCTTTTTTATATATTTTTTTCCTTCCCAGCACTCACAGTGATACCTATTTACAGCCTGAAAATAACATTTCTGTAATGTTGTCTTCTCTTCGGGACTACCCCTACTCACAACTATCTATAATTTGCTGACAAGGCCTGGTGCATTTCCTCCTCAATGAGTCTGTTATTTTATCCTGTTAGCTCTTTTTCTACTGCAGTTTACACATTCTAAGTAGCATTTCCCCTAAAAACACAGGTGTTCTAGCTGTTCCACAGACCATTTACTCTTCTGTCTGTTATGTCACTCCTTTGTCTCCAAATTTCCTCTTCTCTCTCTCTCATATTCCCACCTTGTTACAGATTTACTTCTAGTTCATAAAAATAATTGATAATAAAGAATATCGTGGGACTATCACCTTAATGTGGACTTGTTTGTTTTGTGTTATTTTGACCTATGCTGTATTTTTGAAGGATTTCTTCTGCTCAGCATTACTTCTTGAAATAGGATGCATATGTGAAGGAAAAATAGCTCTCAGAATAAAGGTGGAGCAGATACCTGGTAAAGTGAAGGACTGACTGAAGAACAAGGAAGAGGAGTATGTCTGCCCTTTAAATCCTCCTGCTAGAGCAGAATCACTTGCAGCTAAACACCAGCCAAGATTTCCCTCCTCACACATACTTTAAAATATAATTTAAAATGAGAAACAAAGCACAAAAGTGATAGGTGAGGTGCAATTCACGATTGACTATTATTTTAAACTCCAGAAGTAATTCTGCTGTATTGATCTCTGCCTGAGCATCCTAGTAGGAAATGGTTCCAGCACTCTTCTCTTGGGGATGAGCAGCAGGGTGACCATCCAATTAAAATTCAAGGATAGAATTCCCAAAAGCCCAGCATATTAATATCCTATTTCTGTTAAGCAACAGATACCACATCTGGAAGAAACCATACAACAGTTCTTCCATAACCATAAGTTTCCTGTAATTTCGGCCAGGTTTTCCAGACTTGCCTTTGATTTTATCAGAAGCCATCTGGTAATTGTCTTTTCAAGTTATGTTTTTATTTAGATTGCAGGGTTTTTAATGTTATTATTACTGCCTGTAGCCCAAGATGACTCTCAGCCACCCTACTAAAAGAATATTCATAGAATCACAGAATTGTAGGGGTTGGAAGGGATCTGTAGAAATCATCTAGCACAACCCCATTGCAAAGCAGGCCCTCTACAGCAGGCTACACAGATAGGCATCCAGGTATGTCTTGAATATCTCCAGAGGAGACTCCACAACCTCTATGGGCAGCCCATACCAGTGCTCTGTCACCCTTAACAGGAAGAAGTTCATTCACATACTATTATGGAATTCTCTATGCTCAAGTTTAAGGACATTTCCCCTTGTCCTGTCCCCACAGACCACTGGAAGGTTGGCCATGGCTCTTTAACTCCCACACTTAAGATATTGATAAGCATTACTAAGATCACCTCTGAGTCTTCTTTTCAAGGCTGAACAGACCCAGGTGTAAAGTGGCTGAGGGCTTCAAGCATCTCTGTATAGATTTACCAACTGTTTCAAACATTATCAATTGTCTTTTCTTCTGGAGCTCCAGACTTTGACATGCCTACTACTTGCCCTTTGGAGTCCTTTCTAAAAAAGTCTCCTAGTAAAGATAGTATATTCCAGCCATGTAGTGCACTAGCACATCAATTTATTCTTGAAACCAGATAGTTCCAGTACAACAACATTAACTGCAAACTTAATGGGTGTGCCAGTGGGAAATGCATTCATCTATATTAATCATAATGGAACCTAAATATTTCTGCCTTGTCCTCAACACATTACAAACTGTCATTTATTACTCTTCCAAGTGGCTAACTCTCCAGGAGGTCAGAAATAAACCTGCCCAGCAGAACAAACTCTCCTGACTTACTGTGTGACCATGCAACTATTCCCAAAAGCTGCTGAGCCAGAAACGAATGCCACTTCCTGTGTAGCATTACATATTTCAACGTAGTGCTCTTTTAAGTCTGCAAAACAGCATAGCTTAAAGTAAGTTTTGATAGAGTATTCTCTGGGAAAATGACAATAGTAGCCATAAAAGGAAGGTAAACTGTACATGATCATTACGGTATGTCTTTTCATGAGAATTGAATCAGTCTGCTTGTGCTCAGTTTGCGACTACATTATTATGAACTTTCTGTAATTTAAGTATAAATTTAATGTGACTAACTGAATCCCTTAAAGTGAATCCATAAACTCACTACATACATTGAACCCAATCCTCACAGCTTGTGTCTGTATGAAGCTATATATGTCACGCTGAAAAACATGGCAACTTGAAAAACAATGTCATTAATGTATTTTTCATCCTCTACGTGTCTGCTTTCAGTCCTTTGTGTTTGCCACTGGTCTCTTAACTATTTCACACTATTAAGCAGCTTAAAACAGATGCACACTTAAAAGAATAATAATCAGAGAGTCCTAGAACTCTATTTGCTATATTATTCACTCTTGAAGGTAGCTTCCTTTACCTCATATCTCTGAGGGATGAAACTGTCATGGACCACTAACATGGTTTTGCCAGACTACTGGTTAGTTAGGCATCAGATTTTAAGCCGTAGAAACCTAAGTTGATCACTTTCACAAAGACAAAAGACTCAACTTCCAATAAGTTCCAATAATTTTGCTTTTAAATAAAAGAAATACCAGAATCATCAGTTCAGTAAATGGAGACATTTTCTGTATGCATAGGCTAGAGATCATTTCTGTGCTATTTCATGAAAGCCTTACATAGGTCAAGTAATTAACTGAAAGAGAACTGTTGAAGTTAGTCACTCCTTAAAATATATTTCTTCCCTCTCCAATACATGTAGAACATTGCACTATAGCATTCTGCTGAACAGAGTTTAGGATGCTACTGAAGCCTCTAGTAATAATTTGCTTATGCCCAGGCGCACCACAGAGCAATGAAGCATACACCAAATGATCAAGATCACTCTGCAGTTCCCAATATAATTATCACTGTTTTCATCAATTTCAAATTCTAGTACGTGATAATTTGAATATTGTCTTAATTATTAGAAAGAAAAAAAAAAACTGTGGAGAAAGAAAGGCTTAAACAGTATTGACTTTTGTTGTGAATTAATAAGAAGTCCAAGATGCATCTTCAAGACTGGTGAGCCTCTCATGCAAAGCTAGTCAAATACTGCAGAAAAAAAGATTAGAAAGGAGGGAAATCCTTCCACGACTCTCTGGTTGTGCACAAAGCTAGTTATAAACTAGAAGTTTGAGAGAAAATGTCATCCTACTTTCTTTTCCTTAAGCACTTCTGCACATTTGGAAGACACATTCCAAAAAAAATGCAGCATTGGCAACAGGGCACAGAAGTAGCACTAAAACTTTTAAGTCGGTTTTCAGCTTACAAGCTACCAAAGGTCTCCACATTAGTCAGATATCTGGTGCTCCTCAACTGCTTTGAAAGAAACTCAGATTCTTCCATTTGTTCTATTCTTTTACTTTCTACCTTCTATTTAGTTCTAAGCCAGCTTCCCAAGCGCTGCATATTTTTTGCTGCCTTTTGGAAATGTGCTTTGTATTTTCACTCCCTCCTTCAAAGAGAGATGTTTTTGCTTTCTGCATTGGTCTGTGCTTTGCAAAGCTACTACAGAGCAGATTGATTCCTTCGAGAAGAACAATATCCTACTGATCACTGAAGTATGCAATTGTTCTTACTTACTTAACTGGGGCCTATTAAACATACTGCCTCTAATCTAGTAACATCACACAAATGACATTTCACCTACGTGCACTACCAGTAAACGCACCCACCTTTTAGCAATGGATCTCAGTCCTCAGCTCCACCTCCCCTAGCACCATCCCAGCTCTGGAGAAACTGGAAGTACAGACTTGCTTTTACTCAGCTTATTTCCTCCTGCTTTACGGCTCTGTGTTAAAATACTCTGCACTAGCTTTATCTAGTCTCCTAGTATCAGTCCTCATGAAAGACAAGATGCCCAAGCCCACATTTATACACTATAATAAAGTAACTTTGGCTACTGACCCACCTGTTAGAGGAAGAAGGGATATCTACTCACACATTTACCTGCAAACACTCAATTTCACCATATTCAGCCCACTCCATAATAAAGTGGGCTGGAATCAGAGCTTCCAGGTAGAGGCAGGGCTTGTTTTCAAACCTAAGACACCTACAGGGCAAGTTATCTTTGCAAAGAACAGATGCAATATATCACAGAATTCAAGATGACATTCACATAACTGCAAATCACACCACTGTAAGTCATTTACCAATGAACTGAGTTTTTCTAAATGAAGAATTTCTGTTGTCATTGTACACATGTAGAGCCACAATTCATAAAGCGCACAGCACAGAATACTTTCTACAAGAATACCACCAATATCTTCTACAGCTCATCACAGGTTAACAGGAAATGACAAAGTTTCTATAGGCCAAAAAATAACACACTTACACAGACTTTGAGGTGGATTTCAGTTGATTCCGATTTTAAAGGCAACCTGAAATTGAGATATACTATTTTAAATGAAAATTTAAGGGTATCGTTAGACCTAAATGCCCCTAACACCTGAATTATTTGGATAGCGAGCATTCTAACAACATAAAAGTAGGACCATTCAACAATGGCTGTCAATCTGGGTTCTGAAAAATGGGAATTATATTCCTAACTGCAGAGAACACTGCAGATTTATCGTTACCATTTTTCTTAAGGTAAATGACGTTCACTGCAGCAATAGAAAACAAGCACACAACAATTTGTTTCAGCAGCTATGTTGTCATTTTCAATAGCTCAAGATTAAACCAGATACTAAAAGGTGGTTGCTTTTTTTTTTTTGCATAGTTTTACTGATTTAAACTGAAACTGCTCATTTAATCAGACTGCAGTTCTAGACTCCAAACCTCTAATTTTTTGCACATTTCTTTACCTACACTTATTTTTGAGATTATCTTCCACTTCAAAACATATCTGATCTTGATCTTCAGCAAATGAATACTTTTTCTCTTCTTCAAATGCATTTAACATTTTCATCTAGAAGCCCATTTTGCCAGAGTTCTGTCTTGTATTCTCCTTCTCTAATTCCTGGGAGATGTGTCATTATGGAAGTGAGAAACCTAAGAATAAATATTTGCACCAGTTGTAATTTTACTATCCTAATGCTTGTGTACAGAAAGGTGGTTTATTAACTACCTAATGGTATTAGCAACTGTTGTTCATTTTCTTTGGTGTTTCATTGGCAAAATCAACATGAAGTGAAAAGTAATACATTTCAGAGGAGCATGTCCCCAGAAATAAAAATGCATAGGGAACACAAATCAAGGCAGGTAAAGAGGATGCACATGCTTCCTCAGTTAAGCAAAACTGTATGTAGACGGTAGCACATGCAGGAGATGGGGCTGAAGTATTAGGTTTCACAGGTTGAGCAGT
Organism: Cyrtonyx montezumae; assembly: GCF_038088225.1. Classification (NCBI taxonomy): domain Eukaryota; kingdom Metazoa; phylum Chordata; class Aves; order Galliformes; family Odontophoridae; genus Cyrtonyx; species Cyrtonyx montezumae. Next base: position 20,108,603 of record NW_027072045.1, on the reverse strand, counting down.
TGGAGTTCTCCAGAACCTTATTACAAGCGTGGACATCAAACTCAGGGAAGCCATGTCATGCAGGGCTTTTGTTTCCATTTTGTTTTGTCAGCACAACAGCCTGGAGATTCACAATCTAAACTCACTGGGGCATAACTGAAGCTAAGAATGACCAGGGCCAGAGACAACTCACACCACCTTATTGTACTACAGCTGCAGGGCTGGCTCCCTTGGGAATGGGGGAGAGTAAGCACATCTACTCTTTGCCTGGTGCTGTTTATACACTCTACTGACCAGCATAGATATCTGGCTTGCATTTTTTACAACGGAAACCTATAAGAGATAGAGAATAAGATCAGCCTCTGTTCTTCCTACTTCCTGCATCTGGTCGCCCTTCATCTGTTTCTGTAATTGCACATGCACAAAACTTCAAACACCTTCCCCACCTCTCTGAACCATGCCTGCATTTATCACTGAGCATATCAGAACCTGTTCTTAAAGGGCTGATGCTCACAATGTGGAATTCATCTTAGTATTTCCCATTCCTCATTTGCCAGAGACTAACTTCTCCTGGGCTGCTTTCTTTTCATTCTATAGAAAGGCACTGGAGTGTGGTGCAAGACAGAAAAGTAAACACCACAGTACAAAAACTAGATTTTGAGAGCACTTGATTTTATTCTCCCCATCTATAATGTAGCTTTGTTACTCATGTTTGTTTTAGCTTCCTAAATATCAACATAAACTTTGTATTTTTCCAGTGATGCTTTCCACTAAGACTTCTTACAATCCATATATATATCTATATATTTATATATATATTTAGGTAGATATATAGATATGTAAGTAAATAAATAAATAAATATTTGTACTGAGGATATGGGAAAGGAAATACAAAAAAACACCAATGGGAATGCAACCTTCCTCACAATGTCATTTTCTGATACAGTGCCCTTTCACAAGGCAGGCAACTTAATCTGTTTAGGTTAGCAACCATGTACCATGAGGTTCAACTATTTCTAGTGCTAAGAGTTGCAGACTTTGGGCCTAAACTTCTATGTTTTTTGTAAATTCCTTTATATGTTCATAATTTTAGTTTCTTTTCTTTCAACACGTTTGCTAAGGTATATAGACATGACCGATCAACTTACATGCTACATGCTAATTGTGCAATTTGTGGTATTACTGTACTAACAGGTTTTCAATAAAACTACTTTTTTTTTTTTTTTTTTTTGCAAACTCTCATCTTACCTCATTTTAGAGGAAGGCAAAATGAACTCAGACTTATTTTAAGTTTTAATGGCTCAGGTCCCTATTTCTCAAACAATATATGTTCTAGGAATTCTGTAAATGTAGAATAAAATTTCTTTTCACCAATGACTTCAAAAACAATGAAAGAATTTTTATCACTTATTTCAGTGTATATAATACTACATCATAAATTGCACAGATTATTAGTACATGTATCTGAGAAGTTTGATAAAGGAACAAAGGAAAAGCAAACCAGCTATGTGATTAAGTTGTGGTATTTCAGACACTTCTTTCCCTAAATCTAAGTACTACTCATTCTGCCACTTTGTTGTCTTGGTATTCAGGGTACACTGAACATGTACGCAAAAGAAAGGTAAACATGAAGCTATAGACTCCTCAAATGCTCCATCCTTAGCTTCATATAGGTGACTGCACATGCTTAAGTCTACCCTTCTGAAACCAGTAGTTTGCACTGTCATGCTATACAATTAGATTCTACATATTTTCTTCTCATCTTTAAAAGCCTAAATGCTAGAGATGGATCAAATCAGAAGGAAAGTGCACAGAGTGAAGTGCATTCTTTCTGTCTTCTCAAACATTGTAATTTCTTTGGACTCCATTTCTGCATATTTTCCAATATGGAAACAACATATTCAATAACTGATTTTACCTTCCTCTCCCTAAGGAAAAAATTCAAATTAGGAAGAATAGAGTCTGAAAGTTATTTAAAAGATCCCATCAAATTCCACATACACTGCTATAGCAGGCATCAACTCAGGGCTCTCTGATTAAGCTCCCTTCAGAAATCTTCCATTGCTTTTAGAAAATCTCCCATTTTATCATGAAGTTCATGACCATTAGGAACTCTGAAGATAGAAAGTGTTTTTCACAGTTTTTGTCTAAAAACGTAATTCAAGATACTTTATAATACATGATCTAATTCTTAACTCTTTGCTGATTCAATATAGATTGGTGATAAGATTCCATCAAATACATTAGCTTAAGTCCCAGTAGAATAACCACTGCCATTTCCAGATTATATCACTAGTTATTATACATACATTGCTGCATTAATGAACTTCAGCAAGTATGATGTCATATGGTTTTAGAGTACAGACTGGAAAACTTTAACACAAAATAGTACCAGAAGACAAACTGTCAAGATTAAACTTGAAGTGTGGAAGAGACTTTTTGGATACATTTTACTAATATCACATTTTAATCCCTTAACATCATCATAGCCCAGCAATTTAAAAAAGCTTTAGGCCCTCCACTTGCTGCCTACGTACACCCAGTTACAATTATGTCCATTAGTTGCCTTGACAACGGAGGCAGAGGTTAAGTCATTTTCTAGAAGAGGCCCAGTGCAAATTATGGCATTATACCAACTTATTGCCAATCGTTTTAATTAAAACATTTCTCTTTCAACTCTGCTAACAGCAGAGATCAGTAAACAGAGCAGATCAAATTACTGATATTTAAACTCCCCTGCCTTTGGAAAGGGCCACTGTAGCTTAATTACTGATGGTCAGGACTGATGAAGCAAGAGCAAGGAACTGAATTATTCAGGTATGGATCAACATATGAAAAAACACAATACTATAATTCTAAATGCATTCAATGCCAAGTGAAACTGATATCTTTTTCAAGAAATTACCACTGTGTTATGGCAACATCCTTGATAATGACAACAAGAACAATTTCTTTCATCATTTTCTTCTGCCATTTTTCCATCTCCTTCCATGAAGCTGTGAAGGGTCAGAAGACACACTCCCAACTCTGCCTCCATGACTGTAGAAACTAAATTTTGCTATTGCCAAGAAACGTGCAGAGTCATGTACTTAGGGAGCAAGGGAATGCCTTTTAGATGAAAAGGCAGAAAAATACTGCATACATTATACTGCACTTCAAAATCTTAAGTCAGAAAAGGGAAATGAGCAAGGAGACTCCGGGACCTACTCTCAGGACAGGAGAAAGCAGAAAGCTCTAAAGTTGAACTTTAGTCAACTTGCTCTGGCTTTGTTACAGTGCTCCCAAGAGGCTTCTACCTCTAATTAACAGAAGACATGCTTACAGCAGAGAACCCTATCTTAAGCTTCTAGCAAACATAACTTTCCTCCTCAAAGCTTGTACAAATTCCTCTGTTTGATCTTGTAAACTAACGAACTTTTCCCATCACTAACCAAATGGCATTTAGGATTATTTTTTTTAATTGTTAATGAAATACATAACCATCCCTCACTTGTGTATAACTGCTACAACGCTTAGTCAAGATGGGCAGATCAGTAAGGAAGAAAAAACATTCAAGTCAGCTTTCCTGGGGACAATACAGGGAGGATTCCTTTCGGATCATGATTCAAGCTTGGTTTTCTTCATGGTAATACAGCTAGATTTATCTGAAAGTCTAAGCTACAGCAGAAACTCTGTTGAATAGGTTTAATAGAGTGATTTACAACTTGTCCTTGACATAGTCTAACAGTATCTCTTTCACTTGTGAAGAAAAATAGCCACATTTTTAACACTTACTCCGATCCTCACAATAATTTTGGAAGATGAAAGCATTGCTTTAAAACCGCTTTTTCCCCGCTTTCCCCACCTTTCACACAGCACTAAATACTTTTCCCTGAGCAAAAAATTCACTGCAAAACTGGAATGAACAAAAGAAGAGAAAACATACCACTCTCTCTAGCAAGTTGTCCTTTCCAAGGTGAAAACTTCAGAGACTTTAATGGTCTACATAAATGCTATTATCACAGATAAAAAGACATTTTTCTTGCTCTTGGCAGCAAGCACGTTGCAACAGGAGTTACAGAAACAGATCACTTTCTCCTAGCTCCTGAGTGGACTACACATTCTTTCCAATCATCATTCTTGGGGAAGTCTATATTTTTATCATCAAAACACAGCTATGAAGTCATTGCCAATCTGCTGCAAACACAGGTATTTCTACTTTGTTGGTGAATAAAATACTGAATACATAACAGTCATTCATGCCCTGCCAAATTCAGAAATGTCATGGTATATAATCCCTACACTGCTCTTTCATTATACATCAGATTTTGGTGAAAAAGTAGAATCAGATGAAGAGGGCTTAAATCAGAGAAAGGAGAAAATCTCCATTAAGGAAAAGCAATTATTCTTCTGCTAATTACACGAGCTAATGAGAATAATTAAGCAAAGAGGAAGCATGAAAAAGGCACCTAATCTCTAAAATATATAAATGTATGTGAAGATCCCAGACTATTTCTATATTTGTCCTAATTTGTTTTTTTATGGTGTGGACAGGTTCACTCTTCTCTGGGTGGAGAACTGGCTGGAGGGCCGTGCCCAGAGGGTAGTGGTTAATGGAGTTAAGTCCAGCTGGTGTCCTGTTACGAGCGGTGTCCCCCAAGGGTCAGTTTTGGGGCCCATCTTGTTTAATATCTTTATTGATGACCTAGACGAGGGGATTGAGTGCACCCTCAGTAAGTTTGCAGATGACACCAAGTTGGGAGGATGTGTCGATCTGCCTGAGGGTAGGGAGGCCTTACAGAGGGATCTGGATAGGCTGAATAGCTGGGCTGAGCTCAATGGGATGAGGTTCAATAAGGCCAAGTTCTGGGTCCTGCACTTTGGCCACAATAACCCCATGCAATGCTATAGGCTTGGGGCAGAATGGCTTGAAGAATGTAGAGAGGAAAATGACCTGGGGGTGTTGGTTGATGCTTGGCTTAACATGAGCCGGCAGTGTGCCCAGGCGGCCCAGAAGGCCAACGGCATCCTGGCCTGTATTAGAAATAGTGTAGCCAGCAGGAGCAGGGAGGTGATCATCCCCCTGTACTCAGCTCTGGTACGGCCGCACCTCGAGTACTGTGTTCAGTTTTGGGCCCCTCACTACAAGAAGGACATTGAGGCCCTGGAGCGTGTTCAGAGAAGGGCAACAAAACTGGTGAGGGGTCTGGAGCACAAGTCTTATGAGGAGCGGCTGAGGGAGCTGGGATTGTTTAGTCTGGAGAAGAGGAGGCTCAGAGGAGACCTTATTGCACTCTACCACTTCCTGAAGGGGGGTTGTGGTGAGGAGGGGGTAGGCCTCTTCTCCCTGATAAGTAATGACAGGACGAGAGGGAATGGCCACAAGTTGCACCAGGGAAGATTTAGATTAGACCTCAGGAAGCATTTCTTTTCTGAAAGAGTGGTCAGGCACTGGAATGGCCTGCCTAGGGAGGTGGTTGAGGCACCATCCCTAGCGCTGTTCAAGAAGCGTTTAGATGAGGTGCTAAAGGACTTAATTTAGTAGTTGGGTAGAGATAGTGATAGGAGGATGGTTGGACTAGATGATCTTGTAGGTCCTTTCCAACCTAATTAACCTATGAGTCTATAGTGTTTTGCTTTTAACATTATTTGTAAACAGTATCAATCTAGAAAAACTGAGTACATAACTAAAATCTCTCAACTTAAAAGCCTGAAAATAAGAGAACAACTGCATTTTACCTCTCTTATTTTTTTCCACGTTAATAACTGAAGAAATTATTTTCCAGAAAGTACTATCAGCTTGTCCCCAGCCCTGCAATAGACTGACAAATGAAAATTTCTTGACACCATACCCAATTAACTTCTAGTCGAGTTCTATATTATTTTGCCCAACCAAAACCTTGCATCCAACAGCTGAACCTCTTTCCAAGCACTCAGTATTTTATGTAAACATTTACACCTACTCTGTTTAAATGTAATTCAGCAGACAAGTAGAACATGTCGTCCATTCTGTCTGAGGTTTCTAAATGGTTCTTCTATTCCAATATATTCATGAATATATTTTGATAACTCCAATACTGCTTCACTGAGTTTTCTAGGACATTGGTTTGATTGATGGCAAGTTTTGAAGAAATTAGAGGAAAACAATCAAGTTGAGCCTGATAAGGAAGAGTTCAAATTGAATTTCATCACTAAAACGATGCTCTTAAGACTACATGCTGCTTCAGACTGCTTTTGATATTTTAACTCATAGCAAATCTGTATTGCCAAATAATTCTACTTTTTACTAGCTGATTAAAGCTTAGCCTCTTTTAAGAAAAGATGCAGAAATATGAGATCTATCGCACTCACTTCTCTAGAATAAAACAGGGATAAACCACATTAGCTAAGATTATGTCTTTTCAAAACACTAATTAGTAAATCTAGGCACAAATATTTTGGCAGCTGAAACACAACAGTTCCTTGGAGAAGTTTATTTTATGAATTAACTAAGTGATTCTCACAAGTCAAATGGATGGGTACATGCTTCCTTAAAGCAAGGCAAAGCATTTAGTAGTGAAAAACTGGAGAGAGAGAAAAAGAAAACAATCTCCACCCATACTACTAGAACTGATATTCCAAGGAGGATTAGAGTAATATTGTAACAAAAGTATAGATGCCTTCACAGAAAGCAGTAACTTTTCAAACAGTCTTATGAATTTTTTAGTTCTGAAATGTTTTTTTCTCGTAAATAGTGCTGAATTCAGCTACTAGAAGTCTGTCTTCTATTCTCTGATGTCTATACTCTGTCATTGTCTTTCTTTCAGCAGCATGATACACTGTAAGGTCAGAGACCTCCTTTTCATCACAGCTATTTGTCTCTTGGTCAAGATACCTAACCTATGAACCACTAGCTTGATATAATGATTTCAGTTTTGTGTTGGACTTCTATATAATTAAATTTTACTGTCTTCATTCTAATCGGGAAAGTAGCAATTTTATCTGTATGTACCTATTTGGGACTTGGGTTTTATTGCTTTTAACTTTTCTTCTGCACAGTCCCAAACTCGGTAAAGCAACACAGGATATATCAATCAGATACATATATTTTTGATGAAATAATTAAAATAATAATACATTAATAATTAAAAAAAATCCAGGCTGTAAAAATAGTTTGCTTTCAGGTGCTGCACTCAGGCCAGCTCATGAACTTGCATAGCACAGTCTATCCCCACAGCAAGCTGGAATTGACTCTTCAACAACTGCAGTTGACAGAAAACAGTTTGATAAACAAGATTCCAACTCAGAGCTCAGACATAAATGAGCTCAGTCAGAGACATCAATCTGGACTTCCCTCCTTCCATGTAAGAAACAGACAATTCTGTGTCAAGTTTCAAACCACCTGTTTGTCTTGGCAGGATGGTATTTACCTTCAGTCAAGACAGATAAATAATGTTCTGACAAACCAGTATTTTCTGAAGAATTCACCATTCACCCACAGGTAAATGGAACTGCGAAGGATCATAGGAAATAGAAGACTTGTAGAGATTAAAGCCAAGTGGTAAGAAAAAAAATGAAAGTGCAAAGAATGAAAAAGTGAATTTAACTTGGGAATAGGAATCCCTGGGGTTCCACCTACGGAATTAAGATCCAAATCATGCTTTCACGAATCCTGAGTTCCTGGATGAAGCTATTAAAATAAGGAAATAAAACCGCTCAAGCACTAATTATGAAGGCAGTTCAGGCTCTTAATGACTGTATTATAAGAACACAAAAGAAATGGGAAGGAAGAAGCTTAAATTACTCCATCAGTGCAGACCTACATATTGCTGTGAATGATCACACCTTTGAGGCAGCGCTCTTTGCGTGGATTTGTCCATGAATTAACAAAGAGTACTTTGTGTCAGCCTCAAAAAACCTGCAGGTTACCAGACACACCACTTATTTACAGAGTTAAAAATCAGTACACTGTCACAGATTCTAAACAGATCAACAATTCCTACGCATTTTGGAAATGAATTTCAATAGGCAAGGAAAGGAACATTCCCTATCCCTAGGAAATGTCCTGTGCAGTCATCGCTCTCTCTCACTGATGACTGACCACACACTAAGAAAATGGGAATTTTCTCTATCCAAACATCAGAAGGCCAAGCAGGTGGATACCAAAGCTCACTTCTCTCAGAGAGTCTGAGCTCCTTGTTGAGTAGCTGTGAATTGATTGGTACTTACTGCATTTGTTTTCTCCCCACCAGGAAATAAAGACAGATGCTGCAAATACTAATGGACCACCTGCCCACAAGAAATTGTAGCAAAAGCTGAACAACAAACATAAGAAACCATCCTGAACATCACTGAGAATCTCCACAAAACATAAATCTTTTCAGATCTTGATCAAGTACAAGAATGAGCCATTCATTTCCCAGTTTCTCCCCCTGAATACCTGCATACATCTATGGCTTATTTCTCTTTACTGCACCTTTGGGAGCAATGACTGCTAATTGAAATGCCCTCCCCCCCTTTGTAACAGTCAGCAGCTGCTTTGATTACTGTATTCCAATAAATAATACAGCTGTATTAATTCAGACAGAGCAATTAACACAGGCCAGAAAATTTTACTGTGTCACTTTTACTGTATACTATCTATTAGGCTTCTTCTACAGAAATGCAATCCACTGTTGAAGGACAAATAAATTCTGCTTTTGTTTGGTATTTTCAACAATCATGTGTCCATTAGGACGCATGTGACAACACCTTTCAAACCATTCAATTTTACCCTCTCTGCCCTGAACATAACATGGTTCACACTAAATCCTTTGAGGTGCCTTTTGTTTTCTTAAGGAACAAACACCGATATTTTGGATCAGATACAGAAAAATGACATTGGCTTCTCAGCTCCACCTTCTGCTTTCCTTTTGTTTAGGTTCACTATGAGCATCACTCACACAGAAAAGTACATTTTCTTCCGGCAAAAATTAATATTCTAACAAAGTAGTGCCAAAAATGACCAGTTTTGACAGGAAGATGTTGAGGGATACGGGAGAGGGAAAAACTATTTGTGAAGCACCACAGTACTTACATAACAGCATCTTGCCTTCTGCCAAAGATCTTGCACAATTTCTCAGCACAAAAGATATTTATTCAGTAAAAGACTTATTACAGCAAAAACTGAAGAGATGCCAGGATAGGTTTGTTCACTACATTGAACCAAATCAGAGCAAATTCTGAAAGTGCTTTATGATTCTTAAACACAGAAAGTGATAGATGTGTGAACATCTTTTTCTGATCTTTTAATCAGTTGAAGTGTAAGGTACCTTTTTACTTATTTTTGTTTGCATTCAAGACGTTAAAGAGCATCAGACTCATATTTCTCTCATGATAAAAAGGTTTTACAGTTCATTATTTGGACAGTTTCTTGTCAGCTTCTGGTGTATTCCAAAGAGTCAGTGCTACTAGCCTAATTCAGACAGATAAAAAGCTGTTGTAAGAGTAGGTGGTGCAGAGGAGCTCAAGTTGTACTTAACTCATAAGGACATTTCATTTTCTGTAGGTCTAAAATGGAGATAACACTTACTGTCATCTATTTTTCCGGTCTCCTAGAATTTGACCTTAATGGATTCACGAACAATTATTTCTCTAGCTATTGTTAACGTGTTAGAAAAAAAAAAACACAGAAAAACAAAACAAAACAAAAAAACACTTGTAGGAATATTCTGATGGGCTCTAATTGATTCTAATATTCTATTTAAAGGGGCTGTGAATGAAATGCTTCAGAATGACTCTTGATTTGAGAGAAGCTCATTATATGTTTTGTCACTTCAGTTTGAAGTAAATCATCACAGAGTCTCTTGTTTTGCCTTAGCAAGTAAATAAGGAAGTTTGCTATTGAAGGTCTTAAACAGAATCAGAAGGAGATAAGAGTGGTTTCCTACTTCTGAGACCTGAGCAAATTGCTGGTTATCCCCTTCGACAGATCACATGACTATAAAGGTCCTTTACACAAAGTAAAGGTAATGCAGGAATCAAGCAGCACTTCAGTGCATGATTCGTCTAGAAATTATCTTCCCATTATTTATTTGAAGAAAAGTCAACTTGCAAAAAAGATGGATAAAAAGTTTGAGATACTAATTAGGACATAAGATGCTTGATCCTGACATATCACCCATTCACTGAAAGCATCCAAATTGTTGTTCACAACAGTTTGAGAAGATGCTAAAAACTTAACAGAAGAATAACTGTCAAGTTATTGAGTACACTGCCTTTTTCCCTGGAATTCTCCTATTCCTTAAACCTTTCTTCAACCCTCCCCTGTACTACCTAGCAAGGTATCAGCTTTCTCCCTGCAGAGCCTCTGTGCTGCACTCCCACAGATGGCAGCTGCGAAACGAAGCAGAGCTGCTGAGTGCAGCAGCTTCACAATCTTCCTCAAGGAGCTCACAGACACTCACTGTGCTAAGTAACACAGAAGCAATAGTTTCTGTAAGGTAAATGCTGCTTCCTGGAAGCTTCACATCAGTCAGAGAAAATGATTTCAAAGAACAAAGGAAGACTACCTTACATCTGAGTAAGATCAGGCATAAACCAGCGTAGATGCTTGTCACATGCATGAGAAATGAGTGCAGCCTGCTTGCACAAGTCAGTCACTCCCTCTCACAACTGCACCCTCCTAGCACCTGGCTGGCCTTGGGAAGTAGGGGAGAAGCCTAGCAGCAACCCCATGGGAAGTCCCAGTTAACAGTTTTCCCATTCCTTCTTCAGGGATAATTGTTCGTGTCACATTTCTCCCTGGGCTCCCAGTTAGGCCATGCTTTAGATATAATCAAATGCTCATATGCAGAAAAAAAACATGTTGACTTGAGATAATAAGAAAGAATAAAAAGTTTTACAAGTGAGTGTAGTTAAGACAAATCTGATGTTTGCACCCCCAAGCCCAAAGTCCCAGTGCACAAGGAAGTTACCAAGAACAGGGTTACAGAGCTGGAGCTGGCAAGAGCATGCTGCGCTCCTACTAAGCCAAGAACAAGAGAGAAAACTCCTCGGGCAGTTAAGTTAGAAACAACTCTTATTAAAGAGCTGAGTTGCACTATGGCAACTCCTAAGATTTTAAAAAGCTGTCAACTAAAAACAGTAGTCCTTTCCTGTACAGCCTAGGGTAACAGTGAATCATTGAGGAGGGAAGTGCTCAAATCCAGCTTTCGCTTTCATCTGCAGCCATGGCAATTGAGGAGACTGCCAACCACAGTTTATCCAGCACTGCCTACACTTGGGATCTTTATGTCCAACTACTCTCCCATTTCAGCTGAGGTCAGTGTGTTCCCTTGGAGTACTGACCCTCTTTCTGCTGACTCAAGCCATCTCCTAGTGGAGGATCCTTGCTGGTGTGGCTCAGCTTCACAGGCTGGAGGAGGTAGCACAAGGCAGCCAGCAGAACTGCAGCAGGAAGCTCATCCCAAGTGAATTTCAAAGACCAACCTGCAAAACATAAACCTTCTGTCCCTTTCTAAATACACCAGATAACCTTTAAGCTTTTTCTGTTAAATAATAGAAAATGCCTCATGATGACAATTCATTGACTCAGCTTAAATAATAGGCACTCAGAGGTAACTACTGAATATGCACTGGAAACAATTTACAGCCAAGATGAGAGAAAGCCAACACTTGTATAGACACACCCAGAGCACAGTAAATCACTTCTCTGCAAACCCTTAGAAAGGGACTGAGAAATGAGTTGTGCTTACTTCCTTTTCTATTCCCACCATGAGCAAAGAACAGAATTTCTTCAGATCTTCATAATTAGGGCTTTTTATTTATTTATTTATTTTTATCACGTACTGGATTGGATCCAGACCATCTCCCTCTTAGCATTACCTTTACTCTCACACACTACACAAGCAAAAATATCTTCTCATACAACATGGAACACTCTCTGAGCCTAGGCTATATAATACACTCATTTTCATTTAGACTCTTGTATAAAATCCAAGTAAACACTCCAAGTTTTTATGTTCCTTTTGTTTGTCTAGTTTCCCCTGTCATCACAGACTATTCACGTAAATAAAGAGCATGACCACCTTGGCACATCAAGAGCTGAAGAAATGGTAGCTCTCCAAGGGCTATAAAAATGTTCACCCACATCAAACATACATTAATCTTCAAAACATGGATGATGCCAGACTTAAATAATATCAAAAGAGCCTGATGAGCAGCATAAAGCATCGTAGTAACCTTTATTTTACATTGCATAATGCATTCATTACTTTTCAATTGCTCTACCAAACCAACAGCAAAAATAACTAAAATCAAAGATAGGAACTGTATTGTAATTGAAGAGAAAACAACAGTAAACAAGTAGCAGTCGTAACCATAGAAGTAGTAGTTTCCTTTTCATTGAAAGCTAAGAACTTTAAAACATCATTATTTAGTCAAAGAAATGCACAACACCTGGAGAAGTCATTTCAAAGTTCTGAGTATACTATGAGAAGAAAACAAATAATTACCATCTACATACTGGTTCTCTCATCTGTTCAGAGAACAACCATTACAACATAGCCCGAAGCTTAATTATCACCACCTTCAAAAGGCTTTTCCCAAACGTTAACCCAAATTTTCTTTGATGATTAATGTCAAATTTCCATCAAGTCAAATACTTAATATTCCCAAATGCTCTGTCCTATTCACCACCAATATGGAGAAAAAGAATTTTGATAACATTTCTGCTTATCTGTAAACTACTATCCTGTTCCTCCTTAGCCTAACAACTGAAAACTCGATCTTTCTTCACAGGATTCCTCTTTAAACTGCTGCTTTTCCCCAGTTTTTCAGAGCTGGCCACATTTTTTTTCCAATGGCGGGATGTAAGAACAGAGTTCTCTGCTGATACATTTACCAGCCTCAACCAGGCTAAGACTACATCCTGTGTCATGCAGATTATACATCTGTAAATAAACCCTGTTCAGGATTTACCATTTGTGATCAGCATGACATTGCTGATTCATGTACAATTTCTGATCTGTTAAAAACCTTTAGTTAGTCTGTTTAAGGTTACTCTTTGGCAATTACACACTTGGGATGTGAGCAATTCCCACATCAGATCAATTCTGGTGAATATACCTAGTGAAAACACATTAACCAGAAAAGCCTGAAGTTTTTAAGATACGTGTGCCACAACTTAAAACAGTTCCTGGCAGCTCACAGCTCATCAGGTAACACTGGATGGCCTAACTGCCCTTTCGTTTCCAATAACACTACTTCTGTTTCACAGCAGCATGATAAACGCATGTTTTTGTTACATGGAAAAGAGGTGCAAGGAAAGCATATAGCATATACATTACCTTCTCAATCCAACTGAGCCATGAGAAGCAAAGATGTCAAAGACAGGCAAGCAGGACTCTAACTCTAGAACCTGCTACAACTCATCTGGTCCGTACAGCAGATTCCAGCTGGTTACAGTGATGAGGTTTCTATTCACCTTCAGCCCAACATTAAACAGTCTTCTGAACATGCAAATATTTTGCATTGTGGTAATAATTTTGTGGAAGAACATCAGTGTAGGATACTAAAAGATATTCTACAGTTGGTTTACATATTGCATCCACACCTTCAGGACCAAACCTCAACCCCAGATAGCTTGCTTTTATTGCATTACTTGATAATACATTACTTTACAGCATTTAGTAATATTCCAACAATTTCAGACTATTGGAAAGCTATATGAACAATTTTGTTGTGATGAGTTGAGCCTGGCAGCTCAATTCATTCTGGAGTGACTGAAAAAAATTAACAGTCCTGCAAAAAGTGAGATGGACATTAAATAACTGCTCAATGCTGACAAAGGACAGATAGGAGAACAGAAAAGGAAGAATCACAAAAAGAGAAAGAAAAAGCAAAATAGTAATGTAGTAATGGTCCAGAAAAGCGCCAAAATTTATGAGATTGTTTCACTGACGTTTTCCCTCACAAAACAACTAGCAGCCTCAAATCAAAGCTTTTACCTCTTTTATCAGTATAGCAGCATTAAGAAATAAAACACTACAATAATACTAATTACTACAAATTTAATAAATTACTACTAACTAACTAATAAATTACTACTAATAATACTAAGTGCAACAAGGTTGATTGTGAAATCAACCTTGTTGCTCTTAGTATTATTAGCACAAGGAACACAAACTATAACACATCGTTGAAAAGATGCAATAAATAGCATCCGGGATCTTTTTTTTTTTTTTTTTTTTTTTTTTTTTTTTTATAATCAGCCTTGACAAGCTCTGGGCTGACTTTACTGATTTATTGACCCTGCCCATAGGCACAGAACATCTCTTTGCCACAACTTACTGTTCTTGGACACTCTTGTCACAGTGCAACTCCATTTGAAACAGCTGAAAAGGTCAAAGACTGTCCCTCCAGCTTCATGCTAAATTTGAATAAATTCATGTCTCGGCATCCAAAGTACTACCATCAGTATATTTATAGCTGGAGTACTGTGTCCAGTTCTGGGCATCCCAGTACAAAAAAGACTGGGATGTCCTCGAAATAGTCCAGCAAAGGGCTACAAAGATAATAAAGGGTGTGGAACACTTCCCTTATGAAGAACGGCTGACAGATCTGGGTCTGTTCAGCCTTGAAAAATGAAGACTCAGAGGGGAGCTGATCCATGTCTATAAATATCTAAGGAGTGGGAGGCAAAGTGACGAGGCTGGACTCTTCTCAGCAGTGTGTGGTGATAGGATGAGGGGAAAACGTCACAAAGTGATGCACATGTGCGTAAGAACTTCTTCACAGGTCACGTGATAGAGCACTGGTACAGGCTGCCCAGAGAGACTGTGGAGTCTCCTTCTCTGGAGATGTTCAAGACCCTCCTGGACGCCTATCTGTGCAACCTGGGCTATGGAGCTGCTTTGGCAGCGGGGTTGAACTCTATGATCTCTAGAGGTCCCTTCCATCCCCTGCAATTCTGATTTGCTACAAGCTCTTTGCACATGCATTATGCTTTCTATTTCTTCCCTGCCTCCATCCACCACCTTTGGAAAGCAAATTTGGCTTAAAAGAATATTATGAAACCATTGCTTAAAGGCAGGACACCTGCATTTTATACAGCTGTGTATGCCCTGCAGCTAACAACTGGGAGCAAAAATCAGAGGGCAGGCTGCTCCGTCCACTGCTGAGTCATCTCTTACACAGTCACGAAACCCAGAGCAATTGCGAAGCCTCCAGACTGTATTTCCACAGACTAGGCCATCACAGCCACTGCAATCTAAAATTACTTCCAGGAGTTAGATCAGTAGCTTGATACCTTCTATTTCTATAAAAGACAGTGGAGATTCACTCTTTCAAAGGGCTCTCCTTCAATTAATTACTGACTGTTCCTCACAGCTGCAGTGTTTCCCTAGTACACTTTCTGGGCTCCAAAAGTCAGGGCAGCCACCTCTTCCTTACTGGTGTTTTCAGTCCCTTCATACTAAGAGGATGCACCTATCGGTATGGCTGTAAGACTTACCCAGTAATTAAATATTCAATACATATTTGCAGTATATTATCCAAATGAAGGAACTGAAAACTAAAAGCTACCTTAAGCACTTGATGTAGAACAACATAGGTTGCTCTGAAAGAGATACTTCCCATTTATTTGCATGGACACTACAACAAATATAAGAGCACAATAACACTATTAGATAGAGTACATTCTCAGCTACAATATGTTTTAACAGTCACCACTGTTACCTTTGCATTTTCACCAGCAATGAACAAGAGCCTGTGTGCTACGCACATAAAAACCTGCACTAGCGAATACACCCTTTCATGTCATATGTCATTTAGTTCTCTGCTGCCACCTGTCACATGGCAATAACATACAACAGAATATTGGTGGGAAAGTTCAACCTCTATGGCCGTACCACCAGCATGCACCTCTGACGTTATGACTCACATCATTAAGTAGGAGGCATTACTTTCAGAGAAGCCCTACTAATTTGAATAGTTAGACTAAGGGAAATCACGAGGACATCTATTTTCTCAAGTACCTAATCCTCCACAGACAAATTATGTTCATCTTGTTTCCTCATCAAAACTTGCCAACAGGCTGGGGAAATTTCAAGACGGATTTGCCATCGCGGGACCTGTAGAAGGAGCAGCAAAGTTACTTTTGACTTAAGAGTAGGCATGAACTATTGCAAAGATAAAGGAACTTTTGATCAGCATAACACAACCTGTTGACAGAGATGATTTTTTTCTCTTCTCAGTCACCATTTTCTCATTTTTATCTTACACAAAAAATTATACAGTAAATTTTAGAAAAAGGAACATGTTCATTTAAGAGATCTTCAGCTGTACATCCTGGAATTACATCAACAACAACAATAATAACATTAATAATAATTTCCAAGTAGAGAAATTAAATTAGGTAATTATCTCCAACTCTCTCTGATCCTGATTAGAGCAAATGCTATTTTCTAATGTTTGATTCAGTGAAATATAGTCTAAACTTCTGTTTTTAAAAAGATATCAGGATGGCATTCAAGATGCTAAGCAACATATTTTAGTGTTCTGGGGACTCCAAGAAGATAGCAAGTACATGGAATTTAAAATTGACCACAAAGATGTTAAAGTATATCTCTCTTGTGACTTCTCCCAAAATCAAATCACAACTCCACTGCCTAAATTTAACCCAGTTTTCACAGATGTCAGTGGAAAGACACTTGGCTTGGCTATTTCTCATGGCTTTTTTTTTAATCTCTTCCATTGAAAGTGACATACAGATAATAATATCAACAGATGTAACTTCACTGAAGGCTGTTCTCCTCCCCACCAAATATATCAGAGCAGGGTGCATTTGGAAAAATGAATAATATTCATTCCTTAAGATAGTAACTGCATCAACACAGTTCCCACTGGAAAGCTCTCCAAGGAGTTGGCTCCTGTTTCAGAGTGATTTTCAGCATACCATCTCACAAGTACATGGCAACAGCTTAACTAAATGCAAGCAAGCCACACAATTATCTGCTGTCATCAGTGGAAGAAAAGTGTAATACAGCAGTGATAACAAAAGCAAGTATATTGTTTTTATCATTCCTGGTGGAGATACCACGCAGTATTTCTGCTTCATTATTATATTGCATTATTGCTCCATGGTAACACAGAGAGGAGTTTGGCCAGAGTACTGATTTTGTGTCTAGGTCTAGAACAATCCGTTATCTGGACACAAACTCCCTTTTCAAAATTGTGGTGTAGGTTTTAGTTAAAATAAATAGCCTCATCTCCCTGAAAATGTAACATGCAGAGGAAAGAAAATAGCAAACATGAACAGACAAGGGAGACGTAAAAGTGAAAATCTGTTTTATGCAGATCTTCCTTTTTGTCCCTGAGAAGAAAAAGAACAGCAAGGTCTCCCCCATGTGCTTCAGTTGCTTTCTCTTCATATTGCCTGAAAATAATTTCATCTATTTTTCCCAGAATTTTTGAAGGAACAATCAGATAAGATTTTTTTTTGACACACAGAAAATGGGCCCAGTCCCAGAGCTGGCCCCAGTGCTATTGCAATACAGACTCAGTACAGAATTACATATATGAATAAAAGTTACTGATATCTTGCAATTTCCTGCTGTCACAAAATGATGAAGCTCCTCTTAAAATGATGGTTCTGCTCCAGTGAATATATTCTATCTGCGGCACATAGATATATGATAATATAACTTGCTCCATACGCATGTGACACAAAGACTTTGGCCAACACGAAGAATTTGAACTGGCAACCTCCAGACTTGCACATCTGTCCCATTTCAGACTGAACTTAGAGCCAAGCAGCTGAAAGTTAACAGTGTGTATCCTCTGCAGATTTACACAAAGTAGACTTAACAATCATTGAACAGGCTCCCACAAAAATTGGCTTTTACCACTGAGAAGTGTATTTATTTGATCTGCAGCCTTGCTTTCACACCTGAAAATAAATTAAAACACAGTTGTGAAAAATAAGCTTTCAGCAAATTCCAGTCTGGGTCCAACCTCTACATCATAGGCCACTACTACACAGTTCTTTCAGATTGCTCCCATCTTTCAAATGTTTTCTGTACTTGATTATCCCTTTGAAACTTTGAAAGGAGGACACGAATTGGATTAATATTCTACAGAAACCTTACGTCCCATAAGAGATTTTAACTTCCTTTAAAATGATCCCCTATCCATAATCATTAAGGCAAAGCAAATTAAATAGTGTATCATCATCTGTATGCACTGTAGGCTTTCTTACGTGTTTCAGTTTAAAAACAAAAAAACTAGCCAACCAACAACATATTAATTATTTCCAGGTGCCTGTAGTGCTGTAGGTGACACAAGGTTCAACACATGCTGGCTGACAATGGGTTTCCAAAGAGTTAACATATTGCAGCCAGAGTCCTCTCTGCCAGTGATTGCTTTTCTGTTTAGTTCTATAAATGAAATTTATTAAAACCATTACATGCACAGTGATGCCACAATATCCAGAGCAAAGTTACTAAATCTAAAAGAGCTTTTATTTAATCAGGAGATAGCTAACAGATGTAATGACTGGGGGATGAGGCGGAACCTGGTTTTACATTCGGCCTCTGACAACATGTTTTTATCACTTTCAATGATGTGTATTCCACATTTTCCTGAATATATTACTTTGAATAAAAAGTGGTCATTTCTAATAATGTTCCGTTTATTACACCTAAACTGTTCGGCTCATGTGCCTAACTGGAAGTACTTTTTTTTTTTTCTCATCTTCCAAAACCCTACCTCAGTCACTTTTTAACAAGCATCTCTATCTCCCCATCCATCTTGTCTGCACGAAGAAGGGATAACCTGCAGCTGAATTACAGAAAGCCTATTCTCCCAGTGGGATCTGAGATAAGATAGACTGCATTAACCCTAAGATTCATTTCCCAGCTAGGAATTCTCCCTAACTCTTTTAAGAAGATCACAGGAAACAGGCTGGGTAATGGTAAGAGATCTATTGAGTGCACTTTCATCACCAGCTTTCATGAAGAGAGAAATGGTAATAAGGTCACAGAAGCCTTCAGTGCTGTGGGTGGCTAGAAGGCATTTCTCTAAGTACACTGGCATTTCAACCTTGACATACAATGCAATGCAAGCCTCAACTATCCTCACATCTGGGATACTTTGTCCACATAAGATGCGGTTCAGAAGAAAACTGTAAGACGTGTGAGTTTCACTGAACCCCTCCATAGAGTTTGCTCTCTACAAAGATCCCTGAAAATGTTAATGTAAACATCAGATTTAATTCTACTAATTGTTAGCAAGTGCTATTTTCAAGCCATGATTATTTGAACATTTGTGAATGTTGTTTACAAGCACTAACATTTTTGCCAATCATCTAGCACAGATCAGTCCTTTAAAAAAATTAAAGGCAGCCAAGTCTTTTGCACCACACTATCAGTATCAAAAAGTTCCCACATTTTTTAGTATTTTCTAATCTTTAGTAATTAGTAAATTTAGTAATTTAGTTATTTGCTAAATACTATGAATGCAAATAAGCCTTAACTTGCAACAAAGGGGCTTTGAAAAAGTACTTTCTCAACCCGCACAAGTTCTAGTGAAGCACAAAGAAAGAAGGGTACATTGCAGTTCAGTGTAAAACCTATTTTAGAAAACTGCCTCCTGCTTCTCCATCTTGCCCCCTGCAAATAAAATTCTCCATATGTAAACACATGCTACAAACCCTTCCCCTATGGCCTCCAAACCAAATACGTTGTACAATCTATTGATTTCCCCAGCCTAAACGTAACATCCTCTCCCTCCATTTCATGTTACAATGAGAACATAATGGCATCAAACTTCTCACTTTGGTTTTTCTGTTCCCAGCAGCTTCATGAAATCTCAGAACAGACAGAAAGCATTTTTGAGAAAAGGTCTCCATTTTGAAAGCAAATAGAGGATGACATTATTTCCTCATTATTGTCTGCTTTTTAGTCATAATTAGCCACCAATTTCAGACAGTGAAGTCAGTTCTATAACACATTTGAAAAAATCCAAAAAAACCATGACCATTTACTCCCCATAAGCCGGGATGCTAAGAAGCTTAAGGAAGCAGGCTTTTCAATTTTACTATTTTAGAAAATAAATAACTATTGAAAACGTAGCTATTGTAAAAAGAAATAGTACTATTTTGATACAGCAAAGAACCCAAAGGAATTCAAGTCCTGCTTTGAAAATACTATTTGCACCTGGCTTTTGTAGCTGTTAACATGATGAGGTTGAGAAATGATGTTTAGTTCCTCTGAACTATCTTTTCTCTCATCTCCTTCAAGAGGTACAGGCAGAATGATGAGACTGGATTTTTACCTAGCTAACTCATCTAACTGCACACTACATTTTCCTGACAACCTTCCTCTTCAGATCATTCAAAAGTACTGCAGAATCATAAAACAACTTAAGTTGGAAAGGACTCTAAAATAACTCCGTTGCAACACCCTCCCCCTTGCTGTGGGTTTAGTTGCCACCCACTAGTTTAGGCTGCCCAGGACCCCACCCAGCCTGACCTTCATTAGATAATTCATCTTGTTTGCTCATCTGTTTGATACGACAAAGCAGGTTAAATGAGCTCAAGTATAAATCTCATCACTGTGATTCTTCATGTCTTTACATCTTCTTTGCAGCTGTCTTCTGTACAGAATCGATAGCACAGCTGATTTAGTGCCCTCTAGGACAGTTTCAGAAAAATTCTTCTACAGTTAATGTAGATGCAATTTTTCTCTGTTCTTCTTCTGGCTGGGAACACAGGAAAGGTGCAATGTCAGGACAAATCCTCTGATTTCTCAGTCACAGGCTGACCTCCATAAACTCAGCATAAATTAAAGCAACTGCTCTGAGCTGCGTGATCTGTGACTGTCTCTGCACGGATGGAGCTCAGCTTCTCCACAACAAACACAATGTACAATACTCTTCAGCCAAGGGAGGGTATGTCTGCAGGGCTGGATCCTATTCTGTGCCTGAAGGCTTCTCTCCCACTGCCGAGTATTAAGTGGGCATTATCCTTATGAACAGCATAGTTTATATACTTAGTACTGCACTGCAGTTTTTAGCAGCACGATGCTAACAAGCAGGAACTTCGTAGTGAATACGAAGGGTTCCCAAAAAATCATTGCATCCTTTCTCTGTAAAGCCATCAATGCAAGTCACAGGTTTTAGCTTTTAAGAAAGTTTTTTTTAAAAAGTCTAAGTGAGCTAGTTTTGTCCCTCAGAGAAATGGAAATTTTCTGGGGCATTGCCTTTCTACAACTTGCATATGCTTTTAAATCCAAATGACCCTCCTCCTATTTACCTGTTGTTGCCCTCCTTTATATTGGAGCGTGACACCTGCCTACTTCAATAAATGTAAAATACATGATCTCCTACACCTTAAAAGTAATGGCAATCGGTTTTACATCATTCTAGTAAGACTTGTTTGCCTTATGAAAGATTCACCATAAAACTCCTCTTGCCCATGCCTAAATACTATCAGAGGATTAGAAGACAAATAATGTCACATTTATTCTACTAATGTGAAGTTCTGGTTTTATTTGAAAAATATTTTTAATGAATATGCAACAGAGAAGGCACCAATGAGGAAGATCAGAGCACAAAACTCCTTCCCTTCTCTCAGGAATGTTGGTTTGAAAGTAGTTCAACTCGCAATGAGGAATAGATTTGTCAAGCAGACATTGATAAAATGTATCACGTTTTCACCACGCAGCCTGACACTCTGTACTTGGCAGCACTGGCCTAGCAATGAACAACAAATAAGTGCAGAGGCCAAACAGCCACAAACTCATTGAGCAAATTTACTTCCTTCATATATGGGTTGAAGTTACCCGCAGAAATGTCAGCGCTTGAAACCTGCATCTAGCCAGGTACATATATTATTTGTGCCTTCTCTACATATTGCAAAAGGAAACATCCCCTCCCACAGAAGTTAATGTGTTACCAATTCCTAAATATTCTGCATTTGCAACAACGTACACTGATAAAACATTCTTTACTAGCTTGCTCACAGCCAGCAAAGTAAAACTCCCATTTTGTTTACTGCTTATTGTGTAAAATCCCACACTCTAAAGATAAGATTTCTGCTTGTCAGAATAGTATGAATGATCGCAAGCACAGCTTTCAGAGCAGTGGTGAACTGCCATTTAAATGGGCAAGTACTTTAAAAACAAAAGAGGTGACCAAGTATGAACATCTCAGGAAAAGAACTTATCTGACAAAATAGAAATTCTCTACTTGAGTTCTGAAACCACCAGATTCCATAAAAAGCACAAATTGAGTTTGGATAGTAGGTAAGACCTCCCAGCTAATGAAGGGGAAGGGAAGTAGCAAAATCATACATTTAAACTGTAAATAGGAAATATGCTATAAGATATAGCTTTTAGGATACTTAGTCTAAGAGTTTGTTACAACTGCTGTGAAAATTACAGGGACTCAGAGAGGGAAATTTTGGAAAGGTCACTGACTGAAAGTGTACTTTTAAGGAAGATTTGGCACCAAAGCTTAGCAAACTGCATTTGTCTTGCCAGACCTTGCTATTGCACCCGTTCTCCATAAGTCCACTGAGTTAATTAACCTATGCCTGGTCTGTAAAACCTTCAGGGGGTATAAACAGGCCACAACACACACAGTGCTACAGTAGGTGACAGTTTTGCTCCCCTCCTTCCATAGATCCCATACTAACTGATATTTCTATACTAAACTGAAAATCTCCTGCAAACCACCATGGTTTTGCTAAATCCAGGAATGTCATCTCTGCACCTCCAAATTTTCAGATGACAAAGTTTTCATGACTCTCTATTTCCCAACTGGTTAGTTCAAGGTGATAGGTATGCTCAACTTCCCTTGTATGTATTTAGTTAGTCATTGCTGATTTACACAATCATTTCCACTTCTCGGTTAAACTGTGTCAAGCAAATCAGCCTGCTTTTGCACGGGCAAGCTGACACTGTGCTCTGCATAGATGGAGTTGAGCACAGACAGTACTCACCATTCTGATACTCGACCTGCAGATGTCGGGTTACAGGTGGGACAAGGACTGCTCCAGTGCTGTGGTGGGTTTAACACATCTTAGTGCTCTGGACTGCTGTTCACAGAGTTGTAAACATTGCTAATAATTATTTTAATGCCATTTCATCATTAGCACTGTTGCACCAACATTTACCATCCTTTCTTTAAAGGGAAAGAAGCAGAAAATAAACCACACAGATCCTCAAAGTACTGATGTTTAGCCAGTTATTGATGTGTCTAGCACGTGCTCTCAGAGCTACTTTGACACAGCTCCTCGCTGCATAACAGATTTTTGAGATGCACTGTCAGGGGGTAAGAGGGAAAAAGCTTATCTTCCTTGCCTCAGCCAGTCCTTCTGTTCTGAGGATTTTGACACAGATAAGGACTTTACTAGCTCTTCTGGGAATTAAACAAATTGACTCTAATAGGGTTTAATGTATAATGATTAGCTCTTTTATAAAAGACTCTATCCAAGCCTCAATTACTCAGATATGGGTCAAGATCAAGGGAGTACATCAAAACAAATTCTGCACCTGTAGAAGAATTCAGATGTTAATTAAAAGAGAAACAGATCGATGGACTCTAACCTCATACAGAGATAAAGGAAGAAACAGAATTAAGGAAAGTCAGTAAACCACCCCTTCCATGTAACTCTATTTCAGGTAGATTCAGCTGCTTATATTGTCTTGCAGCTTTTTTTCTTCATCAAGCTGCATTAAATGGAAATGTGGATCATGATCCATGATTCACAACTTGACATAGGTGGATGACATTCAGCCCACAAGAAAATGTTAATAATACACAGTTGAGCTACAGATTGATAAATGCATCTTATGCAGAAACATCAAAAGAAAATTAATCATGGCACGTGTCGCATGACATGTCGTTAGGCTCAGACTCGTTTGCTATGCTAAGATTGAGATTCAATCCCCATGAAACCATTCTAGAAGTCACAATTGATCAGCTTTATGTTAGTCTTTTGCACTCGTTGTTAGTTAAGGCAGAGTTAAAAAAAAATAAAATAAAGAACATAAACGTCTAACTGAAGAAATTTAAATTGAAAGATCAACAATAACACCACCAAAGCTCAGTTCTCATTTTGTTCCAGGATGACTAAAAAAATCAGCAGTTTTTCCTTCTGCATAGACTGCATTTCCTCTCCCTTCAGATATTTATTTTGATTTGGGAAGGCCCAGACTTTCTTCAAATCTAAATTCTGAATAGCCTTTCTTAAAACAGATGAATAAGGCTGACTCTGTTGTCTGATACTCTTAAAAATGTCTTCACAGAAGTGAAATAATCTGTTCAAATGTATAAAGAAAGTTTATGTAAATTAACATTCTGATTCTTACAAGGACTCAGGTTATTTTCTGGGTGAAGGCTGGGGCAGAAAAGCGATAAAAGCCTGGAGCACAGCACTACTAGCAGCTGTTTCAGACAGTCACTGCAAGGGCTTCCTATGTCAAACAGCTGCATCGCCCATCACACAGACACTGCAGCCCAGCTCAGCATACACCAGAAGTTTTTTAACTAAGAAGAACACAAAGCCTTCAGCCTTTTAGTGATACCAAACTGTAATGCAGAAAAAAAGGAGAAAAAAATATTTTTTTAAATGAGGGGCTGAAACCTCTCCTATACTTAATTCCTCAGAAAACATTTCCTATGTAAGCAGCATTCATTTCACAGGGAAGTTTCATCTTGTGCAATAGTAAAGATTTTTTTTTATCTGAGGCTGAAAACTACCTGTAAGATTCAGAACATCTGTCCACTCAGAAATGCAGTGACTTGGCCAAAGCAGTTCTGTCTGCTCCTCAACTCACCACCTAACCCTGTATCGCTATCTAACTCCACTTAGAAATAGAATTGATAACTAGTACTATCTAATTAAAAATGTTAAACAAATACTTCCACATTTACCATATGTATAAAATAATATGAGGATTTAAAAATAAATGCTTTAAAGAAAATTAATGTTAAAGTTGCCTGCAACTGGCAAACACCCTCTCCATTTTCTGATGGACTCAACATTGACCAAAAACAGAAGTGTGTTTTGATCTTTCCTACAGTTGTACAAGGGATTTTGTCTAGCTGCACTGGAATATTGGTAAGCATAAGGAAATAAATATATTGCTGAAATAAGGTAGGTTTAAGAGTCAGAACACTATCCAAGAAAAACATCCATGTAAATGAATGTTTCTCCTACTAGCAGCATACACTGCATCTCACAAATAATGGGAGCATTAAGATGTCTTTGTGCCACATCTTCAGTTACACAAAGGCCATTTATTGCAGTTCAGCAACAAAAGAGGGGTGTTGGGCAGAAGAGAGCAGAACAAAAGTTAGAAAAACCCTTCTGTAATGCTAGTTTCTGAGCCTTATTTCATAACAAAACAAATCTTCACAGTGAACTCCAATAAATAAGGACAGAGGTTTCTTGGTGGTTTGGGAATTTCACTTTTGTTTTTATACACGTGTAAATATTAAATATACATAATTACATATATAATACATACCTTGCATAGAAACAGTTGTGAATACTCTTAGTATTTTGCTCATTACAGGTTAGCCACGTGGGCAACCTAAACTGAATTAAGGTGAAGAAGAATGTTAATGGTATGAGAAGACATGGTTCGTGGCTCAGGTAGCTAAGTGAAACCTGCCACACATGCACACCCCTAAGCCCAGCTGACTTTCTCACCACATAAAATTCAAGTGGGATTTCTGAGAACAACAGAAACATGAAGCTAAACAGAATTTCAGGAAATTATCTTTCTTACTAGCCATAAGTCAAAGAAAAGCACAACTTTTCAAGGAGCGCTTTCCACAGGGCAGTTTCTCACTTGAGTAAACATTTATCCGGACACTGGTGCTACTTTTAACTATGATATATCTCAGATGCAATACTTCAGTTGTGACAAACTCTATGCATCCTGAAGTGAAACAGAATACTATACACATCTCTGAAAATCCAATTAAGTCTCAGTGAGGCACTAGACTTTCCTAAATCACGTTTTTCTCCTTCATATTTTACAATAGAAGATCATTGTTCCTGTCAAAAGCAGACTTCTATCTCCATCGACCCAGCAGGCCTGCAGAAGAAACCTAAATTGCCTCATAACCAGCTCATGACCTCAGAGCCTTTTAATTATGTGGGTTTCCCTGTAGCCTTTAGTTAACGTAGACATGTGGGGTGAGAAAGAGGGAGTCTAAAACCCACACAATAAATACAGTCAGGCTGTTTATTAGAATGTACAGGCTTTGCATTTTACTTCTGAAATATGTGAGCCCTGCATAAATTTAACACTACTCATTTTCAATCTACATCGCTGCCATTGCTAGTCAAGAACAGCTCAATTACACTGCCAGCCTTGAGTACAGTACCCTGCACACACACCTAAGCACATTTGAGCCTAGGCAGATTGTGCGTCAGCAGCAGGGGAAGAAACATCTGCAAGGAAAATATCTGGGCAACAAGCTTATACTGAACACTATGGTGCCACAACAAAACCAGGATGCTCTCAGCAGGATCAAATCACACCCAGGGCTTCAGGAGTGCAGTTAAAGCATCTCTGACTACTTTGTTTCCTAACAGAATGGACTACAGTATGAGGTGTAGGTATTTCTTTCAGGCTTAGATTCAGACTGAACTATATTCAGAGGAGTCCATGAAGGGCTAAACTCAGTTTTACTTGAGTATATTACTAGCTTCCCCTACTTAGTAAAAATTTGTGAACTTTAGGCTACTAAATTAGGTCTGTATGTAGCAAATTTCATCCCTAATTTCCCATTGCCTAGACATCTCGTGTATTTGTTTCTTTCGTTCAAAAGCTATGATTTTCTCTCTGCATTTGAAAAATACTAGAGAGGTACACATCAAATTAGCATTTTCACTTTCCATAGCATGATTCCTTTAGACAGTCCATTCAGACAAATTCCTAACTGCTTAAAGACTATTCCATTTTAATGTCACTGATGCATGTATTCCTGATTCCTCCAGGAATCTTGCAGCTGAAAGTTGAGAATATGAATCTTTCTTTCAAATTGCCCTTATCAGCATTATTCAAAAACAGGCCTTAAAAAGAACAAAATTAGTCTACCAACATCTATGCATAACTGCCTTAATACCAGATTCATACCAAGTGCAAGATTCCCCATGTGTACCTGTCTATCCTCTTATAACCTATTAAGTCTTACTCCATTGCATTGATAGTTTGCAACAGTCTTGTTGTATCTCTATTTTAATAAACACTATGTATCAAGAAGTATTAGTAAGCAGCGATCCAAGAGCACATACATTTCTTACACCTTATGCCCAAGAAAAAAGCATCCACAATTCCCACCAAAATCGCTGAAACTTTTCAGTCATATGCTTCTCACTTCCTTGCCCCATGCACCGCCCCCACTACTGGGAGTGACTTACAGTTCCCCTGCTGGATTTCCCTGGCTGGAAGATGCTCTGCTAATCATGGACACACAGCCCCCTCTGCCAGCAACTAGTAGAAACTCTTCCTACATTTCAAAACATTTCTTTTAATTGAAAAATTCAAAGCAATCTGTTTTTAATGATTTTTGAAGTAACTTCTCTCAATCTGCCATGGATATCCTTTATACCCCAAAAGTTTTAAAACATTCTAATTACATCTGTCCCAAAACCTGTGACAATCGCTATACTGAAATATACTCAAAGGATTTCAGTACTTCATACAACTCAAGATGGCTATCACAGAGCACCAGTGGTGAAAGGATTTCAAATGCAGACAATGTTTAAACAAAGCTGCAGACACGTCAGTAATGAAAATCTAGTGAATCACTTAGTCCTGACTCATAGGAATGTTGAATCCAGTATATCTATTAGTTTCCTGACATATAGATTGTTAATAGGCAAGACTGATAGCACCACCTATTATTTAGGTTGCTCAATACTTCCTATTTTATAACCCCTGGTTCCAGTCTTTTTATACCTTTGCCATCTGGGATGTACATAGCATACTGATGTCCACATTCAAAAATTTTGTTATAAACTCATTCTTACTGAAATGTTTCAGTCTTGTCATACTTTGCAGGAACTTGAATGCTGGAAGAACAGAATTTGTATGCCAAGTGAGGCAGTTTAAGATCTCCCAATAACAGATAAAGACCCTGAGTTAGTTGGTTAAAATGGCAAGGCCAACGGCAGAGCCAGCCAGCAGTAAGCTCAAAGTTTATTTACTTCTGGGATGTCTCATCCTCCCAGTCACATTGTCCCCCATTTCATCCATCAAAATACAATAGTTAAAAAGCAAAACAAACAAACAAACAAAAAAAAGCCCACAGTCTAGAATTGAGGAGTTGGGATTTATTTTCCAGTATCACCTGTTTCCAGGTTCATTTCCAGGGCACAGTCACGCAGTGCTACCCACACATTCTGGTTTCTTACATACGAACACAGAGTGGGAATACAGAGCCTGTGGCTTTGAGACACTTCAGCCTAGCCAGAAGCCTTTCAACACAGAACTGCAGCTCAGGATCAGTGAGCAGTGTTAAGGTTTCACAGCTTCCTAAGATCAGCCTGACATTTGACCCACATGCTACTACACAGGCTAAAACAGAAGCGAAGAATTTTAAATACTTTTTCACTATGTCATCAAAAAACATGCAGGATAGCAAAGAGCAGAGACAAACCCCTATGGTCCAACGCAGTGCTGAGCAACTGGAAGGGTACCATAAAAGCATATAAGCAGTTTTTTGGGTTTTGTGCATTTATTTATTTAAAGACAGTTATAAAAGTTACTCTTCCCAAAATAGCCTCCACTACCACCTATGTGGAATCCACATACCCAGACAATAGAATAAACAGGCTTCCCTTGCTACAATTGACTTGTTGTTGTTATCTGAAACCAGGAGGACTTCCCAGTTGCAGCTCTCGTTTCAGGTAACATTTTAACCTGATGTTGGCAAAATTATGAGGAAAGGGTTTCTTTCTGTGTTGATGTCACTTTACGTGCTGACAGAGAAAAGCTCTTGTCTGCTTCTCTTACCCTGAGCATTCTCAGTTATACTATACTTCTTCCCAGCTTGAGAGAGAGAAAGAGAAAGAATACATGCTCTCTCTCTCTCTATGCTCAAAACTTTAGGTCTTCCAACCTGGGATTTTTACAGTTATTTTCAACTCCAACAGGGAATGAATGTGACAAGAGCAGTCTGAGAACGTTCTAATTCTACATTGCAAATGCTCTAGGCTATACAAGGATTGTTCATCTCAAAACCAGGCAGCAGGCTGCTGTTATCCTAACTTAAAATTACTTTTAAAACACACACATTCATAGAGCCTACTGATAGTATGCCAATCTCAATGAGCCAGATTCACAACTCAAGTATGCACACATAAGAAATAGCTCTTCACAGAAACACTAGAAAACACAAAACAGTTGAGATCTAATCCATCCACAGAATCAAAATAAAACAAGCTGAGATTCTCTGTGTGGTGTTTTGGTAGTGTAGATCATAGCTCCAGTGGAACCACAGCTCCTATTCTCTTTCTCATCTATGAGGAAGAAGAGTTCTGTCTATAAGTACCCTAGAGAGTAACTGCTAGACATAACTGTTGAATACCATAGCACCATGCTTCATCTCTAGCATCTAATTCAGTAATCTCCACAGAAAGCTTCAGCACAGAAAAAGGCTTAGACAAGTTGAGTTTTCTTTTCAACTGCTATATTATTAGTATATATATTATATTATAATATATTTTATTATATATATTAGTCAGGAAAATAGACCAAAGTAAAATAATTCAATAGGAAGTCAGCACAGCCACAAAGACAAAAAAACTTCAGGGTAGATAGTACCTGCATACGTAGCACAGCCACCATGCAAGAAAAACAGGAATGCAAAAGTATGTGGAGCACTTTGAACAACACACCAGGGTGACCATAATCTACAGAGGAAAAAAACTCAGGCTGCTTTTCCCATTCAGGACAGTAATCAGGTCACCTTTGTAGTGTAGTTGGCCTTCAACTGGCCTGTTGCCTATGCTGGAGTCATTTGGCTGCCAGAGCATCATGCTGCTCCTGCTGCAGCCTTTCACTGCTCTTGAGTTACTGAAAAATTACTCAGCCAAACAGCATGTGGGTAAAAAAGAGAATCCCAGAACTTCCCCCCATTACAGAAGAAAAGACTCCATTGCTATCTGTACAGATAGTAATTAAATAAACTCACATTACCTCATTCATGTACTATAGTTTTAAAGTAGCTCTATATTATGAAAAGATGTAGAAAGATATTATGAAAAGATGTAGAAAGAATAAAATGAAATTGCTGGAGACAGTCACATATCAACAAAAGAAATATGAAAGTTTGCACTAAGTAAATTCATTAATAAGTTAGACATTACTGCTCGCAGTATTTTTTTCCTCCATCATTCATTCAACATAGAAACTCAGTTTTCAATATTTCCCAAAGATTTTGGGAACAAGGTGTGAGAAGTTAAGTTAGGGAATGGAATATATACCTCAGTCACTATAGTCTGAACTCAGGTTTTGTAAAAAAATGTCCATAGCAGATTTTGAATCTCAGACTGAAATGGGCCAAACACTGAATTTTCAAAGTCATCTTGAGTTTGCTTCTAAGCATCTGTGCTGATACTCAACTTGAGAAGAATAGTGGTTTTCAGAAGAATGAACAACCCTATTCAGGTTCTACCAGCCTGAGACTTGAGCCTTCCTCTTTTAGAAAGCATTCATTTTTATTTTTTCAGCATTTCTACCATACAGTTTTCTAGCATTTCTGCTGTATTACCACAGAACATTCCTAAGTGGTTCTGTATCTTTCATGACTTTGTCTTCATCTTTAAATCTCAGTTGTATAGGAAACAGAAACATACTAAAAAGCTACAACAAAGATTTACCTCCTAAATGTGTCCACAGAAAGAAGTCACGCATGTCATCTGGTCTTCTAAGAAGTCATTCAAGTACCTCTCCCTCTAGTAGATATTCTGCCACATTTCTGACTCTGATCCATCACAAGAAAAACAATGTCCGCAAACTCACAAAAATTCATAGATTACTAAAGGCTAAAAAATATTCCTGAGAAGGATTTCAACGTTTGCAACAGTAGCACCAAAAAAAACAAAACAAAAAAACAGTTTAGCATCCTTCAGGAATGATCTAGACACGAATGACAAAGGCAATTTCTAGCAGAGAAATTACTATCAAGATGTTCAGGTGCTACAGAGGAAAACAAAAATGGATGAGAAACAAGGCAGAATAAAACATAAAACATCTTAAGTAAAATGAAGGTATCTTAAACCTATGACTTTTCCATGAGCTATTTTTGGAAAATCATTAGGTTTCTTATCCCAGCAACAGTACCCATAGTCCCTCAAGTAAATACATAGTGTAAAAACATTCTCAGTTGTTCCAGCGTTGATAAGACATTTTGGAAAACAACAGGTAGAAAACAACTTTCTGTAATAAATAAATAAATAAGATAACTAGGTAGACAACTTATGCCAAGTTGGAGAATTCTGAGGTCTTCCTTTATACACACATCCTTTTACATCTTTATCATATCATGTGTATGTGTATGTTGTCACTTTTTATCAGCTAACAACATTAAAAAAAATCAAAAAACACACAGGGTCTGGACAGTTATCACAGGTCACGTTCACGAGAGGACAGTAAACATTAAGTGGGTTCCAAAACAAACAAAAAGAGTCTATCAAGACCATTTATGACAGAAGTCAATGAAGTTATAAAAGAATTTTCAAAACTTCCATGCAATGCGCAGCTCAGCAAACCTTTCCACAAACTCTCATGAAACTTGACAAATAGTCCTAGGGAGAGGGTGGAAATTCAGTCAGACAGCTGAAGTGGTATCAAATGAAAAACAGAAAGGCTGCTGTAGAAGCCTACAGAGAGTGTAAAGTAAAGCTACAGAGTTAGCATACCTTGATGTATAACTCCTGTCACATACAATATGCCCATATACCTTTTATATACATAGGAAGTTTACATATTAATGCTCGCATGATGGTAAATCGGAGGACTGCTTCATTAGATTTGAAGGAGCACTTCTCCTCAGGCAAGGCCTCTGGTTTGACTCAGATTGAATTACAAAGCTAAACAGAACAGGAAGGATCTGCGCTCCTAATTCTGTTTGATAGATCTCTTTGTCATTTTCAGATGCCAGATTGAAGATAGCCGCCTCTTCCCTGGCAAAGAACAGCACTTTTAAGCTCCAGGCGATCAGAGAGACCAAGCGCCTACAGTACGTGCACAGACTGACAGTCGCATTAAGATGTTTCCTGCCACTTTTTAAAAAACTTATGGCAACCTGCTCATTATTAGCCTTCCATAGCTGCCAGTAGTTCAACTAAGAGAGAGGAAGTAAAAGTCACAGCTGAGGGTGTTCTGGGCTGTAGCACAGCACAGTAACCACGTACCTCTGCAGATGTACTGCCTGGGGAGGTCATCCTATGGGAATGGGAGTGAAGTTTAGCAGAGATTACACAGATTGATTGGAAAAATTCTTCAGGTAATTAGCTTGATTTCTCCCACTCCTTCTGAATCTGTGGGGATTTAAAAGCACCTCATCTTCAGAAGAATTTCATGTCTAGCTACAGTTATTGAAATCCTTTATCCTAATTTGCCGTCGAATCCTCAAATTCCTGATTAGGAAAAAATGGACAAAACTTGAAGGTAGATCTGAGAACATTTGGAGTCCATTAACAGAACAAATTCATGGCTTATGTTTTCTTATCCATATTTAGTGTTTGTAGGAAGCTTTCACTTTCTGCAATTTAGCAGAACGGACATGAAACATACTTAAGCTAATAAACACACAAAACTATATCAATTTAAATAAATGCAACTCCATCCTCACTATAGAACTACTGTACCTCAGACGTGCAGCTGAAAGCACATGAGTTCTGTTCCCTACATCGTGCCTTTATGTTTCCACTAAGCAACATAACATTTGGAATACAAACAATAAAGGCAGAAGGTTTCAGGAGTTCTCAGGGAGTCAGCAACCAAATGCTGCTCTGCTCCAGCAGTGAGAGATACTCAGATCCCCAGGGCTCAGAGATGTCTGATCCACTACGACTATAATACGTTGCTCTCATTCAAAGCTTTTCCCAAAAGAGCTAGTACACACTGAAAAGAGGAACAGTACACTTCATAGAGGAAAGGTCAGTATTATTCCAGTAAGACAGCACATATATACAGCCTAAAAATATTATAATAATGACACCTAATCCTCACCAAGCATTTTTTCACACATATCAAAACACTTAGAGTTCATATCTTGAACTTCAATAGACAGAAGAATGGAAGATGTCTGCCCAGGAAAAAGACAAGACAAATCTAGTTAGATTACCCTTGTTCCATTTTCTATAGCCTTTATACTTGACAAATCTTAAAGTAAATATATGTATTCACTGTGGAAAAATTAGGGCCTTGTTAAGACATAGACTTTAATTCCTTACGACAATTATCCTGATGAAACAGATGACCAAGGAAAACAAATGCAAAAAATTAACTTGAAAAGGAGCTGTTTATTTGAAGATGGTACAAGTAAAAGGACCAGCACCAAAACATCTGCAGCTGCTGCTAAAAGCTCCTTTGCTTGCTTATTTCAGGCTGGCCAGACTTAACTGGCAATCAGGCTGGGAACTTGCAGCTGTGGGGGCAGAATAAAGAAGGGGTGAAAAATCATGCTATTTGAAATAAATTGTTGTCACCTGAAATTATTTCAGGACAGCTGGAACACACAAACACTCCAGTTTGTTTCTGAACCCCCTGAAAGCAGAACAACATTAGGAAGTAAAAACAAAGTGGGGTACACTGAGCTAGACAAAAACAGGGTTTTTACTTCCACGCTCATCCCACTTCTCCCAAATCCTCAATATTACAATACTATTTCAGAAGGTTGCTCTAAATCTAAATTATTGTCAAATCTCCCCTTGCCCCCCAGGACTGCTTGGCTGAACGCAGTCATTATCCAAACTGATACCACAACTCAATCTAAGGCTTTGACAAAACAATAATTATCTACATCTCCTGAGGTTTCCCTTACTTTAATAGCTGAAAAATAATCAGTTCTAATGAGAAGTCTGACTCAGTAGGCAGAATCTCTCCAAGTTGGACCAATCAGAAGTTTGAATTTTATCTTGGCCAACAAAAAATGTTAAAATAAACATAATTAAAATGTTTGTTTGTTCCAAATAGACGTTTTAATTCTAAACAATGTATTCTTAAACAATACAAAGAAAATCCATGAAGTGATATAAATAATAGAAATAAACAATCATGAATAGTAACAGAGAATTTCCATATTCACATCAGCACAGGGCTGGAATCCTAGCAGAGTCTCATACCCATGGCAGTGGCAGCCAGGCTGCAAGGTGCACGCACAGCAGCTGAGCTCTGAGACAAGACACTGAAGCACGTGGGAGCAAGACTAGCAAGGTGACCTCCCAAAGAAGAAAAAGATGAGCTTGTGCTCTGCAGAGTAATTTGCTTTAATGAATGAATCCCTTTTTTGACCTGAATCATTCATTTCAGGAGAAGGTTGTTTTGGGTAGTTTTTGTTGTTTGTTTTTTTCTTTACTTTTTTTTTTTTTTTGTAAAGTACAACAAATGTGTTGCAAAGTAAAAAAGTTCTGGGAATTTGACCTTTGCTTTCTCTGAATCTTTAAGTCATTTCAAATGAAATTAGCTGAATAATCTGGAAAAAAAAAAGAAAAAAAACAGATTTGAATGAAACAATCTGCTCTACTCTAATCTCGTTTGTGGTGGGTGACTTCAGCTCTTTTGAAATCCATCGAATTTTGTCTTTGACAAACTAAAAATAAAATGAAGTCAATCAACTACAAGATTCTGAGGCTGCGGCAGAGAATCTGAGATTTATGAGATACTTTTGATGCAGTAAGTCCCAAGTTCTGGCCTTACAGATAATTAAATCAGTTTAAGGAGCATAGCATTACTAATTCTTTTTCTTAGAGGTATTTTTCCTTCTAGTTTTCCCAGGTCTTTTATGTAATCCAGCTGACCATGTGGCCGCACACATTGTTTCTAGCATAGGAGGAAAACGCAGACAGAAGTTGGGGGTAAAGCTAAAGGTAAAACATTCTTAGTTTAAGGGGAAATATCTATTTAGATATTTTTAAGCATTGCTTTAACTCAGAATTTTCATGGGAATATTTTTATTCCTTTCTTTTTCCCCCTCAAGAGATCCTGACAAGCAGAAAGCAAAAGGCAGTAACATTTAAGAGAAGACGGCTCACCTCAGCATCTGCTGGTGAAGCGTATGATGTTGGTCAACTGAGAACATCAGGAAGGACACAAGGTAAAAGTCAGCAATTGTGTTTGTTTTCTTTGCTCACCATTTATTCAGGTTACACTGAATAAAGATAAATAACTCTTAAATATACTGTTAGAAATACTGTTCATTTATACTCAAGTGAATCCAGTTTTTAAACAGCAGAACATGGAGAGTATTTTTATTCTGTGAAACCTCTCTAGCTGCAGCTGAGGGACCATGGATCTACACAAATTCAACTTCTATAGTAATAAGCATGGCAACCCAATTCTTGTGCTAATACACACAATGCACAGGCAAGGACTAGATGAAATCACGTTACATTACTGTTATCATTTGAGTACTATTAGATGTCTATAGCATTCACACACAATTCTACGCATAATGAACTAGCTTGTACCTTATCAAGCCTACCACCTCATTCCTTAACCTGCCAGAAATTTTCTTGCCACTAAAGAGATACCTCAGTTACTTAATTCCACTTACTGACAATTTATTCAGGAACACAAAACTCTGCTTTTATGTTATGTTTTTTCCATTCAGTGTCATTGCTAAATTTAAAACTGACCACTTCTGCATTAGGCAAGCCCATTTATTCACAGCTGAAAAGTAGATAGAAATCTATGTAGTGACTTGCGGTCTATTATTCAGACATCTGTGCAAGCAAACCAGACAAGATGTACTCCCTGGAAAAATAAAAGCTACAAAGTAGCATAGGAAATCTATTTGTCTGTAATTGGTAGCCATTTCCTTTAATGAATGGTTCCTGTTTAAACTTGGCTCTACATCTTATGACTGGAGTTTCTGGGAGCCTTGTTGTGTAGAGAAGGATGGATATTACTTCTGCACTACATATTTTTATTCTTATGGTATGACTTCTATCTTATACACAGTGCACACAACTGTTTTTTAGTCACATTCTCCATTATTGCTTTTCCAAACAAAATAGTAAAAGACTTTAAATTTCATTTTGCAAAAGAGTAAGGAACTGCTCCGTGTGATCTTTAAGGAGTTCAATTACTCAGTAGGTAAGTGGGAAATCTCAGGTATAATATTTTCAATAACTTGTTGATCTGTTCTGCATAAAGATTCACAAGTATTACAGTGGAAAAGTAAAAATCTTTAAAGATTTTTGTAACGTGCTACTGCACCGGGACTTGACATGTCTGCCTTCCTCATCTACTAAAAAAAAAAAAAGATGCTTAGAGTATTGATAACTGAAATGGATCGAGTAAATTGCAGCTTCTGCTATGCTTTGATAATAGCAAACAGTAACTGGAAACTGTTGTGGTTTTGCCATGAAAGATAATTATTGTTTTAACTCAAATGTCTCTGCACAACACATCAGTGATTGTGATGGCCTTCAAGATGCACACACAAACATTTCAAATTACTGCTCTGTGAAAGCTGACTATCCTGTCACACTAGTGGTATACAAGCAACAAACTGCAATGTCCTATGAGTATAAAGTTACCACAGGAGTACAGAAATAAAGTCTAACAGGTCAAAAAGTTACCTTTGTCTCTATTTTTATTTTTCAACTCAGCTCTTGGGACAGGTTCTGTGTTTTGTCTGTTGTTTATATTACTAGCATCAACGAGTTCAAGAGAGGAATTAGAAAAATCAACTCCATGTATTAAATGGAAGATATTAATTTAACTAAGTGTAAGTGAAGCTGTGCTTGCCAGCAGGAAGGAGACAACTCCTATGCAGTCAGATGCCACAAAAGAATCTTCTGCCAAAACCCTCTAGAAAGATATTATGTTAAAAGCACTGCATCTTCATTCCCCCTTGAGTCACTTCTGTCCCAAGGATACCTTCTTTGGCCTGAGCATGCAGTAGCTTTATACCTGATAACCCCTTCTCAAATATCACATGTTAAGCAGGGCAAAGAAACAACTGATCGTGGGATATGGTGGGACTTTGATTTCTAAACTGAGCTTTTGCTGTAGGAGTGTATGCTTTGCAGCAAAAGAAATCTGGGTTTACAATCAGTGCAATCTCAAATGGGCAAATTAGACACTATATTTGCACTAATGTTAGATCAGAATCAATATGCCAGACTTGTTGAGATAGTCAAAATCTGATCCAATACCAGAAACTTACAAACAAAACTTATTATGATTCTTAAGTAACAGAAGGAATCTAAATTCTTGACCTGAATTTCATGCATTTTGTGCAGTTCCCAAACAAAGCCAATGGATATTGCTGTGACTCACATTAGCAATCACACTACGTTAAAAAAAATGTCCTTCAGGATTAAATAAGCGAGCTAGAGGGCATATCGCATTCTTGGTAAACTCAATTCCTTCTTCCCTTGATAAATGTTATCTCTTTCTTTATTTCAGTTTTATATCGTTATACTCACCTGATTCACTGAAGACAATTTAAAACTTAATCATGACTGTGATCCATTTTTTTTATAGAACAGTGGAAACAAATATGATGAATTAAATTCAGACCACATCACACTTCAAAAACTACCTAAACACTCACATCCTGTTTTTCTCATTAATGCTTTTTCCTTTTCTCTCCAAGCAGTACTTTTAAGTGATTTATCACAGAAGTACATTAGAACCAAAGGTATCCAAAATACATAACGCGCTATACATTAAAATTCATTCTTAATATAACTTTCTTTTGTATTACCAGGCATACTCATTAGCTGCTAAAATACTGTGAAGCACAGGAAACCTACCTAAAACTAAAAACTAACTTATAAAGTCCTTCACCTGAGTCAGGGCAATCATAAGCATGCACACAAGCTGGGCAGAAAACAGACCGAGGCAGCCATGAGGAGAAGGACTTGGGAGTGCTGATTTGAGAAGCTGCTTAGAAGCCAGCAATGTGCATTTGCAACCCAGAAGGCCAACTGTATTCTGAGTTGCATCAAAAGAGGGTGACAGCAAGGCAAAGGGAGGTGATATCCCCTCCTGCAATGCTCTTTTGAGGACACTCCTGGAGGTACTGTGTCCAGGTCTGGGGCTGACTACACAAGAAAAATGTGGAGCTATTGGAGCAGGTCCAGAGGAGGGCCACAAAGATGCTCAGAGAGCTGGAATACTTCTCCTGTGACGAAAGGTTGAGGGAGCTGGGTTTGTTTAGCCTGGAGAAGAGGTACTGACTTCTCAGTACCTAAAGGGGGGCTATGAGAAAGCTGGAGAGGGATGTTATGCAGGGGCACATAATGATTGGAGAACTAGAAATGTTTTTGAACTGAAATAATTATATTAGAAATACATAGTCAACTGTTCACTATGAAGGTGGTGAGACACTGGCACAGGTTGCCCAAAGAAGCAGTGGATGCCCCATTCCTGAAGGTGTTCAAGACCGGGTTGGTCATGGCCCTGGGCAGCCTGATCTGTCAGGAGGCACCCCTGCCCATGGCAGTTGGGATGGAATTAGAGGATGCTTAAAGGCCTGCTATAACTCAAATCAGTCTGTGAATTTGTGCTTTTGTTCCATAAGCACACTGGATTTTTTAATCTTACCATTAGCACTGATTTAGCTAAAATAGGTTCATATCTTAAAGGCTTTATATATAAATACACAGAATTATGTGAATAATGCCTTGAAAACAATCCACTTGAAATAATCAGGAGGAATTTAGATTGAAAAAGGCCCCAGACAAGATCTGAGTATTTCTACTGACAGAGACTCCTCACAGACACCCATTCCAGTATCTGACTGCTATTGATGCATTTTTTCTGTATTTTTTTTTATTTTTTAATTTTTTTTTGCTTGACATCCCAGGATGCTCCCTACTTGATGCCTGCATCCATCGCTGCTTACCTGGCTCCATCCTGACTGCTGGGTCCCATTGGGAGCCTCCATCCCTGCTGACCCAAGCTGCTCCCCAGCCACGCAACACAGGCCAACAGGGCTATACTCAATGCCTACAGCACTCAGTCCAGCTCCCCACACTGCAGAAATGAGTGTGCTTTTCTTTTGTAATCAGTCTGCACTGTCAGCACCTTACTCATTTACTGACATTAGTAAATATTAATTTTGCTGGAATAAGAATATATCCAGCACTGTCCCAGAAGTTCAAGCTTATATCAGCTTCTGGATCAAAACCGCATGTCTGTAGTTACAACTTCTAACAAGATTTCAATTATAAAACTGGAGTTCATAAGGTATCTCATAAGCATATATTTTTTTAAAAATCAAGCTTAGAATAAACAAAGGGGCCACAACCAGAAGCATGCTAAAAGTTAGACGAGCAAATATTTTCAAGGCTCTAAATAAATTTTTTAAAACATCTATTAGAATATATAATAATTAAGGCTTTGTTTATCATTACTGTTATATTACAGCTCAGACTTGATCTCAGTGAACCACCTCTCCAAGTTGTACTTCAAATTTCATTGTGCCATAAGAGGCTGGATTCAGATCAGAGGCTATCATTCAAAAACCAAACAACTCCTGCAGTGAAGAAGTTCTCCCTAAAGGGCTTCATTTAGCTCCACAAGCTCTCAACTGAAAAAAAATAAAGCATCAGTACTGCCCGCCCACTGCAGCCATCCCAAACTGTGCTAAGTCACTGCTGTAGAAGGCAGAGGGCTCCAGTGGTGGGACAGCTGATGTCATCTCCTCATGCCACAGGCAGCATGCCATGAAAGCCACACACAATAACAAGCCCTGCATAAACAAATTATCTAACAAAACAGCTCAGCCAAAAAATGCTTCATCTTCTAGGATCCATATTTCTAATGTTTCAGTACTGTGGAAAGTGAAAAAAATTTAGCAGAAGTAAATATAAAATCTTAAAATAAATAACATTTATTATGAAAGGTAGTGTCACAATACAGAACTCAGCCTCTGCAGCCACATCAAGTCATTCCTAACTCCAGTATGTGATAACAGGAGAAGTGCTAAGCACCTGACAACGTCAGCAGAACTTGAATGACAATTTTGTACAACAGCAATTGGTAAGAACTTTTCCAGCACAAAAGGAGGAAGCTGCATCTTTCCATATGGGCCACTTAATCTGAACCAAGCCTTACAGCATGCACTGCTGAAACTTAACTCGATAGCTAAAACAGCTGCTCTCCATCTTTTAAGTGACTTAAGTCAGTCATACTGTGCAGTTTGTCAGCAACCACACAGTACCTCAGAGGAGAGCACAGCTCTACCCATACTTGTGAAAACTCCACAACCCCCTTCTCAGTGCTCTCTTACCAGCCTTAAGGGCTTGCAGAGGGCAGCAAAGCAAATTGAATAAACCAAGTTCATAATAAACAACTCACAAGAGCACTGAGCCATAGAGTAAGAACAAGAAAACTGGTAAGGTGCAAGGAAAGCGGATTTTTGGTTTTGTGCTTGAAAAAAAAGAAAAATGTTAGGGAATTGATGTCCTTGTGATGGTTTTGGCTGACATCTCAACAGAAATGAGTTAGAGAACAGTCAGGGTATTGACAGCCTTAGAAAAGAGATCTATCTGCAGCTCTGCTTTAAAGCACGTGAACTGAGAGCACTCCCTGCTTAAAAGTTACTTTGCTTTAAAAACAGGGGATATGTAGGAGTTGTGCTGTAGTATTTCCAAAATGAGAAGCTGATTGTTTTGAGGACAAATTTTAAATTTAAACACTTGAAAATTAAGATAAAATATTTGATGCGTAATTACTCAACTTTAAACAGATACCCTACCAGCTTACATTATACTATGCATTTAAAATGCTGTCCTGTCAACATAACCTTATTTTATTGAACTTACTATAGAAAGCAAATGTCCAAGTGATTCTTTTCCACACATAAGACAGAGCAACGTGCAGTAGCCAGAGCTAAAAATCTTTGTTGGACAAAAAACAGCGTCCTCCCTCTGCCCCTATCATTCAACCGCTTTTTTCAACTTCCTGTATCCTTGGACTAGATCTCATAAGCGTATCAGCAAAACTATAGAAAACACCTTAATTTTAGGTGCTGTTGAAATACAATCTGGTTTTGTAACAACAAAATAGTAGAGAAACAGGAAGCATAAAGCACCCTCTTATTTTTTGTTTGTTTTGTTGGGGTTTTTTTTCCCTCTACAGAGTGAAAGTAAGGCCCAGGTCTATAAACTACCTTCCAGATGATGCTACTGGTCAAGGGCAGCTTTTCTTCAGTTTCAACAAGAAATAGCCTAGAGCTGAACAAAATTAGAAATTATAGACCTGATATAGATAAAATTATCTGGCAGATGTTATGTGTAAAATTATAACAGGTTATCACAGAGATACCTAGTGGCCTTCAAATCCTTGAATTTATTAAAACATTATGAAGAGATAAGAACTGCAGTGAAAGCTCTGGAAATTTAATTTAGAGACAAAAAATATTCAGTTGTTTGGGTTTCTACCATGTGTTTCCCACTCCTATTTGAAATGAAAGCAAAAAAACATGTAAAAATTAAAGGTCTGCTTCTCAGATGAATGAAGCTCTGCAGCAGCCAGACAAACCACACTGACACATATGGTCAGCACATGCACTTCTTAAGTTGAAATCACGTTTCTTAATAACGAATCCATACCGAAAGAAAGAGCTACAAAGTAATGTGTTCTGTGAGGTAAGCTAAAGTAAGGAAATTCAGCCTTGCCTTACTTGGCCAGCATGAAGATGAGATGAGCTAGGAAGTAACAAAATAAACTGAAAAAGATCAGGTTGTAGTTCATAAATGTTCAGCTAATAAAAGTATAGGAGGACAAAAATTTTTTACTGCTCTCTTCACCATGCATACAGCTAGTAAGGACATCTCAAGTGAAATACTTGTGTGCTCCATCACTCAAAGCAGAAAATCCTGATTTGCTACTGAGGCTGCCGGGTGGTATTCAGCCATATGGCAGGCAGCTGGGGAGAAGAACAGCTTAAGTCACTGCTGCTGAATTCACTAAACCCATCTGACAGTCCTGTGTTCACAAAATGTAAAACATGGAAGATAATTCTCTCTTTCCTTTGACTGTCTTTGTGGATTATAAATACTTCATGGGAGCTTTTATCTCAAGTGTCTCTGAGAAATCTGCCCACATAGTAGAATAAGGTCTGCTACACCACTCAGGGCTTCTGAGTATTAAACTATTGCTATTAGGATAAGATATTATAAATCTTTCTCATTTCAGGTGAGAAACATGGTCTCCAGCTAGACTCATCGTATGTGGGATTTCACAGGCCGTCACCAAACAGTTGTACACTGAACTTAAATCTCTGTTTGGGAAATAAAACCAAGCACGCACAAAATGAACAGGGTCAGGTAACAGCTAATGGAAAAACTGACACAAACACCTGACAGAAAAAACATCCAGAGACTATTAAAACCAAGGTAGGACTAGCCCTGGCCCTTATTGTCACACAGTTTCCTTACTACCTGTCCTGATTCTGTTTGTTTGTCACCGTTGATAGTAGAAGCCGTGTGGCACCACTCATTGCCACGTCTATCTGCTGCAGCAGCTACAAAACAATAAGCCCTGCTTTCTTCTGACAACACCTCTTACAGAGGGAGACAAAAAACCACAGAAGAGCCCCTAAGCAATTCAGTGAAAGCTACGAGTTACCACACTGGAAACAACGTTGCAGGGTGGGAGTGCATGTATTTGTTTTCCCAAGGATCTCCTCCAAGAACAAAACACCAGCTAGTCCCATGTCTCCCTGCTGAGCTGATTCTATTAGACCAGTTTATCTCTGCGACAGGGGGGAGGGGGGGGAGACAGGCTGGGTGTGATGAATGGCTGCGGCCATACCCTACCTGGCCACCCTGGCGCCCACCCAGGCACGCAGCCTGATGGCAATCAGCTACCAGACTCACATGATATTTGACAAAGGATGGGTCAAGATCCTCCCCATCTGTTAGTAAGAAAAGCCTTCTGTCTGCTTGCAGCAATACTGCAGAGTTAAACTCACTGCTGAAAAAACTCATTAGAATAAAATGCATGGTTTGTAGGTTTCATAGTTATTGTATTTATATGATTAAGGAAGAAAAAGAAACAACTCCGTTAGAATGAATGGCAGCCCTCTTCAGCACAGCACAATTCAGAGAGCACGTATATGTACTTGAAACAGACAGTATTCTTCATCACCAAACATTCAAACTGACATCTATAAGCTAGCCACCCAAACCTATCTTTATCTGCCTAAATGTTGAGCATCCCATTAACTTCTTTAGAAATGATGGGGAATGTTTCAGATATCTCCAGCCCTAACCAAAGCCTACTATTTGGCTCCACTTGATACACATTGCAGTTGCTGCTAAACTCAGAAATGGAGGCATTTCTGTTCTGAATGAAAAAATTATAGGAAATCAAAAGGAACACAGGGAGTTACTAAGACATTAAGTAAAAACTTCTACAACCTCTAAAGACATGAAAAAAATAGAGGAACAATAAGCGATTTCTGTAATTGTAAGATGAAATAATACATGGCTTTGGATCTTCTAACCAGAATATCCAGGGAAATGCAAGAAGTGTATCGAGCACACCAATATCCCTCTCCGCAGTGGAAATGTACTGAAGGACCAGATCTTCAAGATGCATAGATGGCACATTTTCATTTATCCACATACCTGTTACTTCAATAAATTATGAAAGAATTATCTACACACTCAGGGCCAGAGTCACACCTAGCTTAAGTGTGTTACAGGAGTATATTAATCCTGTTCAGAAAGGGAACTAGATGCTCCTGGCCCATTTTGCTTCCCTTCCCCTAAGAAATTGAGATCTTTTTGCTGCTCTCCCTTTACAGGGTTCACCATTTTTCAATATTTGCAGAAAGTCATTCATTACATGAATTAACCATTTATTGGTAAGGACTTCTGATTCTGTAGCATTATGCAGTAGATGAGGCCTGCTCATGCTTCCCTCCCTTTGACCATGTTGCAAGGCAGCAAGCACCAACACTGCTCACTTTGAACGATCTCACTAAATAAATGATCATCTCATTTTTTCTTGGACCCAAGCCCAACACTTCTATTTCACCTTAGTAGTTTTGTGAATGCTTTGGACACGGTTCATCTATATCACGAGGGTCTCATTTTCTTCAGCAAGCCACAAGCAACCAATTTCTGTCTTTGCAATCTAAGTGCAAAGCTGATCAGCTGCAGTTTCACTATTAGTGAGATCAGCCAACAAGCAATGTCCATTCATCAACTGTATCATGCACAGCACAATCATAGCCACACATAAAGGCAAAGCTGAAAATCTTGAATGCCTCAACAGGCAATAGGCAGACAGTACAGAACCAGCTGGCTTTGCACAGCACTGCTGGGTAGCCATCAACCTGAGCTTCAATCCTTGCAGTTCGTGCAAGCAACTCTAGTAAAAGCTGGGGGTATCATTCAGCAACTAATTGTAGAGACACTTTCAGTAGTTACACACTGAAATGCAATCACACCACAAGACAGGTGTGCTCATATATGGTTGAGCAGCAAAGATGGTGCTCTAGCAGCACCCTAGCCCAGCAAGTAGAACAAATCATTTCCAGCACAGAGACTGCAATGCAGGGCAACTGCAAAGCTTCCCAGCAAAGATTTTTTGTCTTTTACAAATTATTAGACAGTTAAGAGATGCAAATAACTTCTGGCAAAAACTACAGTGAGAGATAGTACAGCAATGAATTTCCTTGTTGATCACTACCAACTGTCATGCTATTCAGCTCAGTGAGAAGTGGCAGATTTTAAGTGAGGATCTTGAACAGAATTCCTCAAACTGGGCTT
Organism: Cyrtonyx montezumae; assembly: GCF_038088225.1. NCBI lineage: Eukaryota > Metazoa > Chordata > Aves > Galliformes > Odontophoridae > Cyrtonyx > Cyrtonyx montezumae. The sequence goes on along the minus strand of NW_027072045.1, from coordinate 20,063,689 downwards.
CTCTTTCTTTTATTTGTGCTGTTAAAGCTGAAGTTAATCCCTGGGTTAACACTAACAGGAATGGTGATTTGCCACCAGATTGCTGTAATACTGAATAAAAAGCCAGTGAACCCTCCTTGACTTCTGTCCTTTTCCATACAGCATGACTTGGACAACAGTAGGTTTTGAACACTAGAGCAATCCTTCCCATCTGTGCTAAGTAGGAATGCTCTACGCCCACTTTGTACTTTGTAGGTGAATGCAAAGCCTGAGGTGAGAAGCACAAACACAAAGCCAGTAAAACATGCAAGACCAGACTTTAGGAAACTTCGATAGACAGGAAAGAACCACAAGAAAAAAGGTAGAACAGAACATGTAAATTCAAATTACTTTACACAACAAATTAGTTTCCTTATGCATTTAGAGTTTATATACAATCCATAAATCTTCCCCTAATTACCACAATACCACTGAAAGATAAACCCGTAGTATACAAATATTTCTCCTAATGCTTTCAGATATAATAAAAACCTAAGGCCCATTTAGTACATCATAAATCATACATGCCACTGTACAAGGATCCTCATGATTTCACTGTATTCAGCATAACAATTTCTGTGATTAGGGAAAGAAAATAACCATTTATCAAGCTATGAACTGAAGTAACAGAATTTCATATCCTGTATACAGAAAACAAAAGAACCAAGCATCAGTCTCTTGATTTCTGGATTTGTATTGTCAAAACAGAACATAGTGTATAGCAAGCAAATGAAGAAAAAAACCTTAGCACTCTTTTGATCTTTTCCAGGCAAATTAACACTCCATCATACACAATTAGGTTTCACTCTACACCAGCCAGAGCCACGAGTAGCTAACAGGTTATTGATGCAAAACTCTGTATGCTCCTCTGCCATTTCATTTCAGAGGGAAGGAGAAAGATCAATTTCAATGAAGTATGATTTATGAGAAGTGCAGATTTTTATAAGTGAAAAGTCTGAAAAGATCATTCTTCAAGGTTTGGAAAGTAGCCAAAGTTGTCATCCTCATCTATTCTGGGTCTAGAAACAGCAACAATCTCATGAAAAAAATCTACTATGAAACTCCAATATCTGAATAAAGCAAGATCCTGAAGTAGTTAGCTAGAGCAACTCTCAAGAACCAAATATTTTTGTTGTCCTGTTAGGCTCCTCCTGGCGGATTTGCACAATAAGACAGGACTGCTTTTACTGATTGCCCACTTCTACTGCTTCTCTTGTATCTGATCTGACAGTCCGGTTCAACAGAAAGCTGATCTGACAGCTACCAGGCCACCAAAAAGTAGGAACAGCTTCTCCAGTGCCATAGCTGGGGAAGCAGACTGCAGGACCATGCTCAACTTCAGCAAAAAGTATTTCAGCACAGCAGTCCAGCTGATCTCTGCTCTCAGCAGCAGACAGACTACACCGCAGGAGTACAGTTGTCAAATTTGACAAGGAGAAAAGGGAAACTGCAACAGGAAAAAATACCGCTTGTTATAAGGCCACAGTTATACCAGACCTGGACAAAAAGCCAACCTCTGAGGTCTATATCTGCCCAGCATTTCAGTGGTTCATAAAGCCAGCTTCAGCTAGTTCTTCAGTGGCAACAAAAAGATATTTCTCAATTAAAGCTTATGAATGTGAATTTAAACAAGACCAAAACTGTCGCCTTGATTCTACTAAACCACTCCATGATTCAGTTTTCATTTGATTAATAATACAAGTCTGTTCTTCTTAAACTAGGTTCTTATAACTATTGCCAACCTATTCTGAAAAGCTTTAATTCTCTTTCCTTGCACTCCGCACAGGATGTGAGATTTTATGGCCGCCAAGGTAGCTAATCACGCCCAGCTAGTTGGACAATAATGCAGTTTTATTGTCATTTAAGCTCCCTTTTTGCTGAACTTTGATGGGAACAAATCCATGACTTGAGATAAGGCAGCAAGAGCCTGGCTAATACTTGGGATGGATCCCAGACTTCAGCTGCCACTGTGAAAATATGCAGCAAAACACTTTCAGATGGAAAGAATTGCATCTTCCAATCTGCTAAAACATGGAAACACTGACAGCTTCTACACTATGGATTTAAATCAGAAGTTCTGAATTACTTTTTTTTTTTTAAAACCAGGATAGTTTTGGATGGTTTATTTCTAGAATTGTATAATATCCAAATAAAATTGAACTGGGGAAAAGAGGTGTTCATACATACCTTTATTCAAAATCGCATCCGCTATAATGCTTGTCTTGATCCAGCACAGGTTTACACATTTGAGATTCAGAAAAATTATTAAATCAAATACAAACCCAATGAGATTTAAATTAAGTTCGACGCTATTTCTTATGGCATGGCACTTGTCATTAGATGAAAAGGTTCCTAATTCCACTTCCAACTGAGGCTCACACATCCCTTGCTTCTGGAGCACTTTGGATTTGCAATGATGGTCAGGGATCTCAAGGGAGAATTGCAGGTTACAATATCATCACAGGTAACTAAGCATTTAACAAACATCAAACTATGCTGCATCCCAGCCAAAACAAGGAACTTGAGGCAGCTCATGTGAAATGGAAATATCTAGAGCCGTTGTCAGCAACAATGCTGGCCAAGTTATAATCACTTAACTGATACATACATGTCCAAACATAATACTCACCACGGATTTGTATTTATACTCAGCTATTGGGAAAGCATAGGAAGAGCTTGCTATTTTTTAAGTAGTAATTTACACATTCTATTCATACAGAGCATATCACAACTTGCACAGTCACTACGAATGCATATTTACAGTCAGTCTTATTTTCAAGGCTATCTCAAAATATTCACATCCATCTCTCTTAACCCAGTGCAACCTAAAATAACTTCCAAAAAAAAAAAAAAAACAACACACCTGAGTCACAAAACAGGATGCTTGGAGTGTCTGCCACTTGCTGTAGATTAAAAGTTTAAGCAAGAAAAGACTCAAGAGAACTGGAAGGTCTAATGTGAGGTAGTTTAGCAAATAGAAAAAAAAAAACCTCATGGCTGGCACACATCCATCTGCCAGAACTGAGCAGAGGACACCAACTCTCTTGCCCTTCAAAGTACAACACTGGTTGCTGCACTATTTTAACACCAAGGGGAGAGAACTACCATCACACTGGTAGTTCAATGAAAACCTTTTTCTTCTGTTTCTAAAGATTATCCAGAACCACATTAAGTAATATTACAAATATTATTTATAGAATGGAAAACGCCACATCCTTAAGCTGCTCTAACATATTTCTGGCACACTTGAGTCCAGATAACTGCAAATATGTGTTTCATAGCATCCATTCAGGAATGCTCATGTCAAGAAAACATTCAATGGAACTGGCATTAAAAGGAATTATTTACCTCAAAATTCTAAATAAGTTCAGAGACTTCACTGACAATAAACGTCAGCTGGCAAAATAAATTGAGAGCAAAAATGAACATAAAGATCCTTCAAGAGCAATTACATTATTTTTTTTTTTTACTAGTGTCCATTTACCAGTATGCTTGATAAGTGTCTTACAATTTTTCTATTTACTCCATACCTCAAATACTATGGATAAAAGTTTCTATAGAGAGTTACTGTGATTTATTAATGGAAATCCATTTTGCATATACTAAAAGTTAACCAAATAAACTTACTCAGTTGCAACAAATTTCTGTTGGCTGTATTACCATTACACTGATTCAGAAAATTAAAAAAAAAAAAGATTCTACACAGTTCATTCTCCAGCAGCTTTCTCATTTTAACCTTTAATTGCTTTAAGTAAAGTTTTTGAATTTATAACTCCCAGTTCCCCATAACATTCAGTTCTGTACCACCTAGAGAAGAAAGCTGCCCCAAGGTCTTCAGTTTATAAATTTAGAGTAACATACCCCAAATTAAGTTCTGAATACACATTTGCAGAATACAGAAACCTTAGAAAGATCAGAATGCATCCAAGTTATTCCTTCCCCTCCTTTGGACTATTTATACAGCCAAAATATTTATGCTCCCCTCTTGTGTGTTTCCTAATCTTCTATGATCAACTTTATCCCAGTGGAGCACAGATGTTTTATTAAGATCTAGTGCAAACAGATCTTACCAAACACTACAAAATACTGCGAATCAGTAAATCAGCTTCCAAAGAACAGGTAGATCGTACACCATAGAGCCAGTCACAGGCAACATCTGATCACAGCTTTAACCTGCTACATGCAGATGACACAGCCACTGTGCATCCATGGAAAGCATGCATTTTCTGAATGCTTTCATGCTGATATACACCAGTTGCTCTTTGTCTCACTCTCTGTAAATAGGAGCCCCTAATAAAAACAAAGATGTTCTTTTGCTACACAACTTCCAGGAGTGTCTCTACATCAATTAGCATTCACATTACCATTTCAAGAAGTGATTTACAGCCCTCCCTACATTTTTTGCTATCTCTTGGAGAGCTGGCATTCAGACCTTTTATCCCTCTGTCAACTCAAATTTGTCTGCTGGTGAAGTTACTGGAAAAGATGACTCAAGATTAATTCCAATTACAGCAGAGTGAAAGCCCATACATAAATATTGCCTCTGACAGATTTCACTTCTGCCTCTTATAGCTGACCTTGATTAACCGGTACACACACAGTAGTACAAAGAAAAAGTATAACGACCTTGCAACGAGGGAGAACTTGGGAAAGTGTGATACACATACAACTAACAAAAAATAAAACTGCCACTTGCAACTGGTGAAGCAGATGGTAAGCAAGGTTGGCTTTCTCTTATCACTAGCATCTTTCCCCTCATTGTCATAGTGCCTCAGGGAGCACTCAACAACATCCCGTTGAGATAAGGAAAGGATAAAAGCGAGGATAGACCAAAGACCCAAAGGCCAAGCCTGAAAGTACTCAGGATGGCAAGTACTTCTGGTTCTTTACAGGATCAGTTCTAATGATTTTCTGAAGAAAGTTTATTCTTTCAAACTCCCACCTTTTTCCAAACAGAAGATAATTGGATGGAAGTGCATTTTGTCAGCTACAAAATTAACTCTACTAAACCCTAGTATGGGGTAAAGAACAAAATGGTGTAAAGAACAGAATAAATACTGTCCAGATCGTATTTAAGACACTTCTACAGAAGTACATCAATGCAGAAAAGGCATCCACTTAATTAAAAACAAATACAATCTCAGATACTGTTTTATCATCATGATTTGTTTTTCAGTTTCATCCAGAGAACCAGGATTGTAAGAAAGGGTTTTGGTGCCAGCTATGAATCAATTCTCTCTACAGTCACAGTACTGCTGTCCTTAGTTTCTGTCCAAATTGTTCACTGATAGCTTACCGCTGTCAAGTTGGTTTCAAAAATGAATATCTTATTTGTTAATTTAATTAAAAACTCAACACAAAATGTTCTCATAGGGCTAATTGAAATAAACAGTAGAGTACAAAAACAATATGCTGCTGAACTAATTGCAAAGTGATCTAAATCAACTCTTTGTTCTGTTTTGTTTATAAAAATCTAGTTCCCAAGCCTCAAAATTTGTCTGGTGATATTTTCTGTTGAGATATTTCTTCAGTGTAAGATCAATAGTCACTAAAACAATCGCCTGTATTGCCAAAGCACATGTTAATGAACAGAGAGGTAAAGTCTACTCTGGTTCATGCACCTTCGTGCTTCAGAGTAGGGGTTCTCTCAGGAGGGAGTTAAGGGAGTTAAGGGAGTTAAGCCCCACTGCTGCAAATAGTCTGCAATACAATGTCTATTTTGTATCCAACAGCGCAGAACAGCTGCTCACCAAAAATATTCAAGAAACCTGACAATATCAATACTTGCAAAGCAGTTTTAGCCACCAGATTTAAGATATACCTTTTTTTCCTGTAAACAATAATCATTTTATACTTTTTGATGTAATTGCTTGCTGAATTCTCAGGTATTCTATCCTTTTTTTTTTCCCCTCCTGTCTTAGATCAATTTTAGATCCTGTTTTAAATCCACTGTGCATTCTAGTTTTTGTAGGAAGCAGAGCTACCAACATCCTTGACAGATATCTCTATCCAATTTTCACGCTCCTTGACTATAATAGGCTTTCTGCCAGCCAGCAGCCATACCACAAGAACTGACTTCTTACCATGAAATATCTTGATTGGCTTCAGATAATTCAATGAGAGAATATAAAAGTCTCTTTGAACAAGTCAGCCACTGCAACATAAATATCTCAATAAATGAACCTGTGGAGGATTTTCCTTTGGTATGTTTGAGGGAACATACTGAAAAGTGAATCCCTTCAGTAACATGTTTTAGGAACACTGATTGCTGAGCCACAGTGTTTTCTTCCCAAGTGACATACCAGTGACACAACTGATGTTTTTGTTTGGCTGTACCTCTGATAATGAAAAAAAAGAAAAAATATTGGCATGATTTTCCCTCTTTTTTCAATAGATTGGCACATGCCTCTCAAGGAAAAATCCCTTCTTCCTCACAAATGTAACATAGGTCCTGAAAAAATTGTACAACTGTTCAACTTAGATTGCCAGCCAGTGAGAACAAGAAAACGAACAGTACTTTTCAAAGCCTTGCTTAAGTTTATCAGCATTCAGTCCTATTCCGGAATTTACAAAGAAAACTTCGAATCTGACAGAAGAGACAACTCACAGATGTTAGTAAATTGATTAACTATACAGTTGCAGCATAATAGCCCCATACATGTGATTGGGGAATTGTAACTTGCAGCTCTTCAGCTGTTTATTGATTAGAAAAACAGATTGCCATTCTCAGTATTGTAATATAATATTTTAATTACTGCCATATACAGCATCTGACCTTCAACCTATTAGAATAATATTAACCCACAAAGTCTGAGTCCTCCTCCTCAGTTCCCAAAAGCATATTTATTACTGATGCTTAGTCAGCCATGCTTATGCAGTTTCTTTCTCCGAAGTCATAACTGAGCCCTCATACCAAAATGAGATAAAAAACAATAGGACACATTTATAAGCAGCAAGGTTGTTGAATGCTTTTTGTTTCACAGTTCATTGTAGAAAGTTACAAAAAATATAGAAAAAAGAATGCCTACAGTAAAAATATTTTGAAGCCAGTTGCACATAAATCTCTACATTATCTTCATCATATGATCTACCAACACCTATATAGAGTCTGGGAATGCTGTTTATTGCACAATATCTGATGTCCTTTTGCCACAGGAATTAGAAATAACTGATATTCTGGTAGATTTAGACAATTACTGTCAATTCTACCCTCTAAAAACTCTGCAGGAGGAAGAAGAAGGAATTTGCTCGTTTCAACATCTTCATTTTTCTCAGGATTGTTTCTCAAGACGGTTTAACAATTGATGCGCTGAGACCCGTTAAGAGATGTTTTCACATGGAAAGCAACAGGCCTAATACCTGTCTAGTGAAGCTTTCCATGTTCTGAAGTGTTACTTGTGCAAATAAAAATGACCCAGAACAATCTCAGCCACAGGGATTAGGAGGAATTAGACTGTGTTATAAATGCAGCACAATAGCTGACCCTATACAATATTTCTCTAATGAATATGAAAATAACAAATGGAAACAGCATGGATATTACTCAGACTCTTTAGGAATAAATGTTTATTGCAAATAATCCTTCTGTTTAAGTAAACAAGTCAAGTACAGATATATATCATAAGATAGCACTTCTCAGCACTGTGAAGAGACACAACAAGCTGAGCTACCAGAAGTTTTTCTATAACCAAATACCTAAATAAATGAACTAATTCATATCACTCTGAAAGAGGAAAGGGTAAGGTTGAAAAAGGTTGTATCAATGTGTGGCAACGGTTTCCAGTGTTACAGCCTATTTCAGCTTATCTGTAATGCTATGTGAAATATCAAAAAGCAGCCATCAGAATTGCATAACAGCACAGAAAAACTTTATAATAACCGGACATAACTGAGAAAGTTATCCATCACTGCATCGCACCAGCAGTCAAACAAGTACTTATCTGAAATTCTGTGTAGTTACTTCCATTCCAGTACCTAAAACAAACAACAGATTTTATTTTATGGTTCTGTGTATGATGTGTGTACTGTGTATGAATAAGACAATCCTAAGGCAGATTTCAGAGGAGAAATCTGAAAAGAATCTCAACCATCCACACACATTGATTCCAAAACTCTTCCTCCAATTAAAAATGAACTGTAGAAGTCAATTTTCCTACTGACAAAGTACTGTTTAAACTGACACAGATGTGAGAAAGGTCTCAAGTGTGACATATATCTCAATGTGCTCTGTCTCCCATCCACCATTTGTCCTTAAAATACTCCGTTGGTGGATATTCTTCAGCTTGTTAACTGAGCAGCCAGTCGGTCTTGCCTTAAGGCAGCATAAAAGAGACTGCAGCCCGTGCTTTTAACCAATAATGCTTTATTGCATACTTGGATTCCCACCACCTCATCTCACCATTTGTATCCTGCTTATGTAATCCTTCCTTCCTCTCTTCACAGCAATATTGCTTGTTCCTACCTTTCCTAATACAGCAGAGCTTTGGCCTAGAACTATGATTTTTCAAAGAGATACGTAAACTATAAATACTTGTAATATTTGACTAAATAACACATCTACCCCCAATATAGTAAGCACATATCATACATCTTATACAATAGCATTCCCAAACATTATCAGAAAACACATGAAAACTGAGAAGACAAAGAAACCAGGGAATACCTGGTTCACATTTTTCAAAGCAGAGGAAGTGAGCACAGGCCTGGTAGCTCTACTACCCCAGGTACCAGGCTTCACTCAATTTTTCAAATTCCCTCAACAACTACTCAATAATTATTAAAATTTTTATTAACCCCAGTGAACTTCTGCACCAATAACTCTTATTTTGCCCTTTATAATAAAAAAGATAAAAACAACACAAAATTGCCTCCCTGGACACAAACTATTGAACACAAGAAGCAAATACGAAATAGCACTCAAGTTCACTTAAACTTGACTCTTTACTACCTCTGGACTGCAGGCAACATTCCACCTTAACACTGTAGTTCCCTGGACTGCCAGAACTATGCATCATTCCCCATTATCAGCTAGAAAAATCCACCACATTGCTAGACTTAATGGAGAAGCAGGTACAGCAAGGCTTCAGCCATGAAGGGCTCTCACAAAAGCAAGTTGGTATTCAATTAAAACCAATAACACATTCTCAAAGTTGAAGGAGATCAACAGCACCAAAGCATCACAGCAACACATATAGTATTAAAATAAAGATACAGTGCAACTAAGGGTAAAGTACAACTCCAGATGCATCAAATATCTCAGATGTTAGACATACCATACAAGGTGGTTTAATTCCTGAATATTGAAATTGCTCATGTGATAATTAAGTGATTCAATAAACAAGTTTGCCACAGCTTTTGATTACACTAAGCACAAAATGTTCTGTTTGAAAAGTTAAAATACTTTTTTTCCATTATTTTAAAGGTCCTTCTTTGTGGAGTTTTCTTGAATTACATGCCTATCTACCACCTCAAATACCACAAAACATGCAATCAAAAATGTTTTTCCTCAGACGTATCTGACAACATTGGCTGATATTGATAATGATGTTTGGCTGCAGGTATTCACATCAGTTACACTGCACTACCTCCATTGCTCTACAGTTCAATAGTAAAAAAAACTGAAAAGGAAGAAAAAGAATCTGGAAGGTGAGCTTAAAGCTTGGGGAACTGACTGACCTACAGTTCAGCTCCAGCTGTCATTTTGTCTTCCAACTCCAAGTCAAAGACCTCTACTATTCCTATTTACAAAACTAGACACAGTTTTGTTGCTTCAAAAGCTTACTGCTCACTTAATGCTACTGCGAATAATTCAATTTGCCCTTATGCCCTCACTAAATGTTCTTTATTATAATACAGATACTTGTATTTTGAGGGCATTTTTCCTCAGTCCCCACCCCAAAAAAAAAAAAAAAAACAGAATTATCCTTCAAGATTAACTTTAATCACACCAGTTAATGATACCATGTTAAAAGATATTGAATTAAAGCCATGTACCCATGGATACTGAAGTCAGAAGGTAGGCAATGCTCAATGTCCATGGATGAGAACAGTTTAAGAAGCATAGCAAGGCTGTTATATAACCTATTAATTCAATGGCTTTACAGCATTTTCTGCTCTACTGAGTGCAAATGAAAGGAAAAATTACCTATTCCAAGCCTATGAAACTCACAATCCCTAAAAAGGTCCAGAAGAATCTATTCTGGGAGATATTGTTCACATAAGTGAGACAGACAGGTACTTTTCTGCTGAAAATACTAGCTGGAATGAGAAGCGAGGAATAGTTCAGTTCTTGCTGCAACAAAGCTCTGCAATTACAAATTTTCATCCACCTTCTTTGTAAACTCTACTCTCTACAAAGTGAAACTCACAGACAGACACTCAGCTTTTGTCACTTAGATTGCTTTCAGGCTAGACTTCAGCAAAGGATGTGTTTCAAGTATTTGCACTCAGTGTCTGTCTCCATAGAAGACTGAGAACTAATGTCAGTGACACTTGTACTCCAAAGAAAGCAAAAGAGTTTGGGATAAATACAGATAGGAACAAAACTAAGGACTCTGAACTCCAAACACTCTACTCAGATGATCACGAAATGATCCTCATTAGTATAAGGGATCACAAGTATCACTCAGCACCTGAAAGTTTGGTCTGAAAACTGCACAACAACAAAATGTAGCAGCTGGGGTCATGGACAACTGCAGATTGGGAGAACAATGGAAAGAACAGGATATACTGTATACCAGTAGTGCAAACCTAAATAGATTCTGGAAAATAATGTTAATTACTATTAATGTTACTAAAAAAAAAAAAAAAAGATCCTGTTCAAGAGTGAAGACCAGATAAATTGGAGAAAATATTTCAAGAGTATTTGCATTACCAGACTTACTCTTGTTTTAACAATTGCTACTACAACGAATATATTTAATTGAATATGGTTTATTTATACACATTCTTCTCCAGGTGTTTGCATAAAGCACCTGCAGAAGGAAGCCCAAAACAAAAAAGTTAACCAAGAGTTGTTATTTGAAATACAAGTGATGGAACTGTAACATGAAATACAGAGTTCACAACAGAATCATTACCTAAGAAACAAGAACATCTTGAAGGTCAGCATCAAGTGGATTTTTCTAACACCCTTACAAGGAACAAAGAATGACTTCAAGAACTAGGTTATAATTAGCTAATAAGCTTGAGTGAGAAGGGAATGTTCATGCAGATAACTGTGAATCTGCCTGTGAACACAAATGTTATATGTGTAAATAAATCCATATTTCGCTCTTGTTCAGAGCAAAACTCAATGAAAACATTTTATAGCTCGAGGTGCAAGAATACAAATTTAAATCATGGTTAAGAAACTCATGTCACAAAACAGCATGAAATTCATCACTAGATAATGTTACTTAGGGAAAAGTTAACATTAAAAAGACATTGTGGCATTAGTGACGATCTCCATACCCTAGCAAGCCAGAGAACTGCCAAAAGAATATTTCCTCCCCTCCCATCCTCCCCCTTTATACACCTTGTGACATCTGAGCTATGATTAGATTGTTCCTGTGCTGCTGAACATTAAGTTTCAGGACTACAGCCCAGCATTTTGGGCTGCAGGACCTTCTCTGACAAACAGGACTGGAGTCCCCTGTCTTACAGCTGCTACATCCTGCATGGATGGTGTGGTGCCTTTGATGGCTAAGGGAAAAGCACTCAGGACTCTACTCCACTCTCAGCACTGTCTGAGTGCATTAGCACATCTCACATATTCAGTGTTTTCAGGAGTTTTTCTTCTCCTTCTGGATAGCTGGTTGAAGAGACAGCCCAGAGAATTGTGCACATATTTTTTCCAAAGACATCTGTATTCCAGTATCAAAGTAAACATACATAGAATGCTGACAGTCCCATATTGACTTCAGCTGGAAAAGCACTTGCAATGGTAGATAAGTACTGACTGCAAAACTGTACACATCTGTTTCATACTCTACAGGTCAGCAATTCATCCAAGTGAAATCATCCAAACTGGAGCTAAATACTGGCTCACAGTGCCAGCAGGATCCCAAGAACACGCTTTCAGTTGGGCAGGCTGACTGCACATGTTCTGTTTTATTTATCCACATATATAGCAAATGAGAACACAATAACCAAACAAAGGCAATAGTAGTAAGTTCCTATTTATAAGCTTCTCGGTCCTTATAACAAGCTTAATATAGAAATGTTGGTTTTCCAGGTGCAAGGCAAGGTGAGAGCTGACTCTCCTGTGTGGTCCAAGGTGAGTTTCCCTGTCACTTCAACATGATTTCAATAATAACTTCAGAGCTGTACTGCAGCACAGAAGCAACAATGGCACATTTCATGGTGAATGTTTATGTTTGTGCCTGCTAAACTAAGCTATTAAAATGCTAAAAACCTCCACTCCAGAGTGGAGTTGGCAGATCTCATCACATGAGCAGAGAGCTCCCCTCAGTGACTGAGCCTATCTGATGTGACAGGAATATCTCTGACAAACTCCACAGCAGCTTCCCAAAACGAACTGCTTATGAATCACTGCTTAAAGTTCCCCTGAAAGTCTTCTCAGCACACAGAAAGATATACATACACACCTAAATGCACACATACACACGGACTAAACATTCTCAGGATCAAGGAAAAAAACAACACAAGAAATACAAACAAACACCACAGCAACTCAGGCTGTTGAGCTCATGTTTATACACATGCTCTGCTGTAAAAGCTTTAGTTAGCTCACAAAGTGTTCTTGCACCCATTGCCAATGGAGCTAGAAACATCTATTTCACTTTTAAATGAGAGAAAAATTCTGTTAGTGTTAACTTGATTCCTGCAATCAGAATATGAAGAATTACACCAGCGGCTGGAAATTCAAAGAAACACACCTTTCAAATACTTTTTATATTTAACATATCTTTGTATTTAAATAATTTAATGGCATAGCTCAATTAGCAAAAAAAAGTTTAGTTGCTTTAAATTCAACTATCACAATTAGTTTGATCAGGTAGCACGTGGGTGTACTTGTTAAAGAAGCATGCTTCTTTATTTCAAGAAGCAATTGCTTACAATGTTCCCTTACACCATCAACTAAAGCTCTCCATTTTTCAGACTAAATCCCTGCAGTGAAATGGCACACAGATGACAGCATTCAATTAAGTATAGAATTAATGTAGCATGAAAGCACAGTCTTACTGAGAAGGCTGAAATAAATTGAACAGCTGGATTGCAGGTATTTGCACCATATTTTACTGCAAATGATCACTCATTTTTTCATGCCATGGAACAGGTCAGCAGGGTGAGAGTCTATACAGAAGACCCTTGGAAAACAAGCGGTTGCCCTGAAATGCTTAACATAATAATTCATCTCTAATTCTTACTATTTGCCAATGGCAGAGTTCTTCCATTTGCCTGAATTGCTGTCAAATTTATTTCCCCCAAGAGTAGTTCTTCATTTTATCACCCAACTCTGCAGACTGCTGAAGAAGGCTGCAATTTGCTACTGGATAATGATTCATCTCTTATACTGCATGATGAGCTTTGCTTGTAACTTCCTACCCATCTATACCTACTTATGACCAAAATTTCAAATGTGCAGCCTCATACAGCGATCTTCTCAGAAAACCTAGTAGACTGGATTGGTAAGTCTTCCCTCATGAAACCTGAACATGTTGGGCAGGAAATACACATATAATCAGAACAAAACTTTAGTGTAAAAAAAAAAAAAAAAAAAGGAGGCAAAATAAAAATCTGTTCAGTTCCGTTTACTTTCAGTCTGATTAAATATATCTAAGAGAAGCTTATATTTTAAATTGATTCATTATGAACCACTGGATATTAATATATTTTAATATAAAACTAGACATTTAAATATTACCAAATATTGAAAAACTACTTCAACTACTGAAAGAAAGTGTTTTGAAAAATCTCAAGTTTCTTTAAAAGTTATTCTCTTGTGAGAAGTTTGAGGTCTAATGACTATTGCATTTCCTAAATAAGCTTCATTTTTTTTTCAGTCATCAAATTAGTCTTCATAAGTTATCTGGCATTTCTGTAACTATAGCTATAGATCAACATGAACAATTATCAATTACCCTTTTTACAAACGCTCATACAAAATCATTACAAGTCTGCAATGTGTGTTATTGTTGGTTAACACACTTAGAGTCTACACTAAAACAAAAAGTAAAACCTGCCCCACCCAACAGTGGGCTCCACATAGTCAGTAGAGCACACTCTTCATTCAAAAGCATATAGACACTTAGTTTTTACTTTTTTTGTAAGAAATAAGTAAACATCTCCTGAAGATCCTTTTCAAGCAGCGCTCTCTTCCTTCTTTTGATTAGTATTCTGTTTCTTAAATTACTGAGGTGTTAGGCATCTGAGATCAGCTTTCCCAGAGTACATTTACAGCTGCTTTGAATTTCAGGTGGGAACAGGTAGGGGAACTTCCTGCACTAGGGCCTGGCACCATCTCTTTCTTTTGTCCCTTCAAGTAGAAGGTAAATCAGTCACATAAGAAGGAGGTATTAATGTATAAGATCTAATTTGAAATATTTCAATTGGAACTTTTTATTTTCACTAAAGTTTTGAATAGGCAATGTAATTCAAAGTTTGTGTGGTGAATAAGAGACTGACAGATGAAAATAATTGAAAAGGAACTCGAGTTCTCTTGTTAATGGCATGCTGCAGGGGAAAATCCCGTGCTGCAGCCTTGCATCGAACCGCTGAACAGAGACCCAATATTTACTATCAATCAACATTACAAGCATTTAATAAAAAGTTTTCATAATGGAAAGGTTGATGGAGCTGAGATGGACCTTTTCCATTAACCAACTCCTTTCCACAAAATACAAATCTATTCCTATAAGCAGCAATTTCCTCTTGTTAATTTGTTAGCTTCTAGGAAAAACAAAACAAACCAGCTTCTCCAGCACAAACAACACACACAAAGCCTCATTTTCTCACCTCTTCAATATGGTACAAGAAGCACATTTGAACAAAAGACTGTTGCATTTCTTGTTCAACAGAGAAGTCCTGTGTAGAGGTGAAAGAGGTGTAAGGACAAGTGTAGGATTAAATGCTCAAGTCAGTCAAGACAAGGACTCCGAATACATTTTAAACAGTGTAAGCCTATTGAACACAGGACTTCTATTCCTGCAAAAACCCTTTTTCAGAGAGGAAGTCAGTATACCTAGGAAAGCAGTAACAACAGGGCTCCTCATCATTATATTCCTGTCTTCCTGAGTTAGGTGTACCTTGTTGAGTTTACAAACCAAAAATGAAATTTAATCATACAACTGGATTTACCATTTCATAGTAGCCCTTTAAACTTAGGTGAGCACATGCAGGAAGACAAGCAAGCTTCAAAGCAATGTAACATGTAACATAACAGACTGGAAATGTCAAGAACCTACTACTTTCCAACATTCAACATGGACTGCTATTATCAGGTCAGGACTGTGGTACACACAACTAACCACATCTGGAAGTTACCCATATCCTCATGATATATGAGTATATAAACATACATAGCACAGTATCCAGGAATTAACATTTTAATCCTTAAGTTCTGAATTAATTCACATGAATATATACATATATATATATATATATATATATATATATATATATACACATTATATATTATTACATATATTATATATATTATTTTATATATAAAATATATAAAATATAATATATTTATATATATATATATATATATATATATATAAAAAATGAGAAATAGATCTGTCACTAGAATGTATGTGAAGGCTGCTGAAAGACAAGGACGTACACAAAGAAAAAAAAAAGAAGAGAAGGTCACTTAAGTACTGTTGCAGAAAGTCCAAATGAAAGCAACAGCTAGCATCCTCCAATGAGGATATCTGTGTGCCAGTTAGCTTGTCTGCATTAAAAATGAAATGCTTGTATAAGATACCTAGAACACTGAACTTTTTGAGTTATTGTCATCATATATTTTCTGTTTTTGGCAAGAGAAAAGAAACCTTTGAAGGACTCTCAGAGACATTAGTCAAACGGCTGATACTGTCCGTCCTTGGCTGTAGTTCAAGCAATGACATTAGAAAGGATTTTGAAAAACATGTCTGGCATTAAGATGAATAATTAAATGGTCAAAAAAACACATGGAGTTGTTTGTCTATAATAAGTGCAATATAACTTCATTAATATGAATATCTGAAACAAAACTTACATAAGTTTATATATTAGTTAAATATCTGACCTGCCGTATTTCTGGTAACAACATTATCCCTGAAGTATTCTTAGTGAAATTAATGAACTATGCAGAAATTTATTTTTGTTCTATCTTTATCCATACTCCACACCACACAAAATTTTCATTGATCACAGAAGGAAACTCAAGTAGTTCAGTAATACTTAACGTAGTTATAGAAAAAATAAAGAGGGAGAATGATATTTCAACATGTGAATTCTCAGAATAGACCGTATTACCCATTAAACATGTTATTACAGGTTGAAAGATAAAACCAATAAGCCTTGTAGTAGTTGAGGAGAAACAGTGAAGTGAAATAGGCTATCAAAATGAAAGAAAATGACCATTCTAATAATTGATCCAGTAAGTCTAAGAGTAGTGGAAAATAATTAATTTGAAGTTTTATTAGTAATTAATAGTAATGCAGAAGGACTGCTAAACAAGTTCAGTGGTATATTTATCTTCCCTGTGTACAAATACTGTCTACAAAATATCCAAAAGTATTTCATGAACTACTACAAATGAGTGCTTTTGATATCTGCGTTAAATACCTAATAAAAGTCAATATGCCTAAAGGGAGAAAAAAAAAAAGCAAATCATAATAGACACTTACAAGTATCAGTACCTGCTTGCAACCCCAGCAATTAGATCAGTTTTGCATGCATCACAGCCATTACATGGTGCTCTGGGGCATGCCGATGGGACTTAGCACCTGACTTTCAGTCTAATTTAATTAATGTCCTAAGGCCTACTCTGATACTGTGCCATCTTTAGAATTAGAATAATTATATCAGTACATCAAAGCTACAAAGAATGGTAGAAAAACCAAACCTGAGGTATCACCTGCATTGCTCTTTTCCATCCTCTCACATCAAGACCACAAAGTAGAAGATGCAAAATAATCTACATGGAGGTTTCCCCTCCAGTCTCTACAGCACATTTTCTAAAGCTGTTATATGAGCGTAGTAGATGAACTCAAATCTCAGGACAGTTACACACGCTTTCTGTAAATGGGTGTTTGCAGAGCTAACAGCCAGCAGGCAGCTGATGGGGAAAAAAGCAAGGCCGTAAGGAGCTGCTTCTAGCTCTCTAGTGGCAGATGGGAAATGCTCTAATTCCTCTGTATACTTCTGCTTATTATTTTTTATTGGGACAAATACAGCTGTGTCCTAGGAATTACAGCGCTCCTTCTAAAGCAGGTAAAAGAAATACCCTTCTCTATTAACCCCTGGCTATTAATCTTGACACTTTTCAAAGCTTTCTACTGTACTGGTACTGCTCCTTTAAGCAAAGGAGAGCGAAGCAATGTTGGTGAACAAGAGCACACACACAAGCTGTGACTTTCCAAAGGAGACAGTTAACATCTAAAGACAACAGGGAGTGGCTGGTGCAACACAGCTGAAAATAACTATTCCAGAATGGCTGTCCCTTTAAAATATTTTTGTTTGACATAATTACACGTGTGTGGGAAGAATGGGGTGAACCCATCATGAATCTCCCCAGAGTAGTTCCAAGTCATGTATTATTAAGTACAGCCAGTTACAGCATCTCTTAGAAACACAACAAAAAACAAAGATTTCCACAATTTCCTCAGCTTTGCTTTGTTACAGAGCACATCTATTCCAGGTCAAGAATAGGACAACATGTTCCCAAGTACCGTGTGTCCTCAGCTTTAAAACATGATACTCGCTCAGGATTCTAATCAAAAAGATCTTTGGCAGCCAGGAATCCCTAAAGATGAAAAAATAAAAATGAAAAGCCCACTAGTTTTTCCTACACAAAGCAAGAAGGATTTTTAATTGCAAATTTAACATCTTCTGTCACCATATGGTCAACTTTTCCAACACATCCTAATTAAGACTGCATCCTAATTAGATCTATGCCGTTATCAGTGATCAGAAGTTACAACTAATGTGCTGTTCACCAAGACAGTGCTCCCTAGTCCATTTCCAGAAGAAACTCAGAGTTCTGAGGCTAGAAGACATGCCTTCTATCATCTCTAGATTTGTTTCCTTTTTTTTGTTCAATAGCCTGTAAGATAAGCCAGACACAACTCAGGGCAGAATAAAATTAGGCTTTCTGAGAGCTTAAGACAATCAGGGTGGGCTTAGATATAGTGCAGTAGAGTACAAATGATGCCTCAAAATTTCTTCTTTTGAAGGTACTTTCCATTTTTCCCAAGAATGACAGATCTCAGTTTTCAGACAACAGAAATATCGAGACCTACTCATAAGGTAGAATATATTTCCTGCTCAGTCATTGCTCTGACCTTTGATTTCACCTTTCAGACTGATGACTGGAAAGAGACAGAAAATGGGTGCAAATAGAATGAGCAAGGAGGAGTAGACATGCAGGAGTATTACCACACTTGAGTCTACTGTTCACTTCAATCTAGAAGCATCTATAATGCTAATGCAACTGGAGTTAAATTCAAGCAGCAGGAGTAGCTGCGTGCTCGCTAAAGCAAAAAATGTAAAATACAAAAAATAATAATAATCAGATAACTTCTAAGAACATGCTTGACCATTCAAACCTGGTTTTCTAATCTGAATGTGGTGCTCCTGCAAGCAGCCAGAAATTTTAACCTACCTCTGAAGCATTCTTCATACACCTCAGAGTAACCAGCAAATCCACAGCTCAGACACATCATTCTGCTTTCTACAGGTGGCTTTCAATTCTATAAGAAACCCACACTTAACTTACCTAGTTAGCATCAGCACAAGTAGTCAGTGAAGGAAAAGAGACAAAGGAAACAGACAGACTAACAGAGCATAGCTAGGGCTGCCTTTACAGAGCTCCCTGCACCATGATCCAATCCACCTTACGAGCAACATCAGCCTGTTAGCAGAACGTTTTCCTTGCCAGCACCTTGATTTTCTTATGGGAGAAATGCTGTTTGGCAAAACAATGTATACAAGTATAGTTTTGCACTTTAACTAAATTTAAGAATATTATCACTACTTTTAAGAGCTAATGTGCAAAGGTTTCTATTTAAAACAATTATAAATCACAGGACACTAATTTGTTTACTCAAACATTTATGCTTGTCTTGGAAATAATCTTATTTTTTTTCCCCCCCTCAAACTTGTAAAGTTTTCCTTATGCTCCCCAACCCTAGTCTAAATTTCTTAAGTGCTATAAACAGTATGTATAGTTCACTTATCAACATATAAATTTTAACTACAATATTTAATCTTCCATGATATCATGTACTGCTACCTTCAAACAGTAGAGCGCATCTCTTCATCTTAGATACAGAAAAGATCACAAAATGATCAAAACACGCCTTGTCCTTTAGCAGTAGTAGAAAATTTTCTTTAAGAAGAAAACAGAGACATGAGGAATAAAAGTAGTAACTAATAGAAGGTAGACAGAACACCTTGAACTTTCAAGATTGGATTCTCTGCAGCTTACGAGGAGATAATACGCATAACAGACTCTTAAATAACACCACGTGCAGATTAAGCAGAGCTTGCTAACTAGGAAAAGCAAAGGGGGAGGTGTGAGCTGCGCATTTTCTTAATGATTGCTGAGTGAGAGTATAATCAGTAGATTAAACAAAACTGCTACCTCCCAGTGCCCCAACCTATGCTCTTTCTACAGTACTTCTGTCATGCCCATCTCTTTTTTAAGTAATGACCGCATCTTACAGTCAGTTAAGATTTTACTCAATAGCTAATTGAAAAGATCCAGGTTAGAAACAATTTTAAGTTGCAGAACAAGTCCTCAGTTAGCCCAAAGACTATTTTAATAAGTTGTTCTTCTACAACCTCAGTGTTAATTTAACAAAGACAGTCACCCTTCCCTGTTGCATTGAAGACCTAGCTAAGACTTGACTTTATTAGATAACGTTTTAAACCTATTCCCTTCCTTCACTTTGGCATGAACATTTTGCCTGAATATGTTTATCACAACTTCCTTCTTGCTACTATGCGACTATCAGAAAATCTGAATACTTCTAAACCACACTTTTATTTTTGCATATAGAAAAATGAGGCACACAATAAATCATGCCCAAGATCTATGAGGGATTTACATATTGAAAGTTGGAGCTGTATGATTTTAGGAACCTAAGCTAAATGTATAATCTTCAAAACTCATGTTCACTGTGTAAACTCCTTCGCTGTGGTTGTTTTCAACATCTGAAATTCTCTATCTACCTAAAGCTCAGCTTATACATGCCCACATTAGGCACATGAGGCTTCTACAGAGGGAAGGGCAATACTACTTGTTTAGTAGTATATACTACCCGCATACTGTCAAGGTATCTAATCACTGCTATTTCACAAAAGGAAACTATCCAATAGCTTAGGGCTTCATTTCAAAAGTCCCTATAGTGTTGCAACAGGATTCCCAGTTACAAAATCCATATGGGTTGGGCAGCTTCTGGAATGGAAATGAATTTTAGCATTTTTTATGCTTACTGCATATGCATGCAGCCTATCTGGCTCACTTGCACCCTTTACAGATGAGGTCAAAAGACACCCCTCTCCATCTGCTGGATTTTGTGCATCTTGCTGAGAAACCAAGGTTTCTCCTTTAAGTTTGCAGGGAAAGGTTTGGACTATAAATATCTCATAGAAAAAGAATGGTCAGAGCAATGTGGTGTTCAAGCTTCTTCCCTTACTTGTTGTTGATAATTTGTGTACACTCTCACAAAGGCTGGGACTGTGACATGTGCACCCACACTCAGTGCAACTACAATTGAGACCCTTGTCTCCTTGCTCTTATTCATAGAGGCATAAACTCTAGCTGATTTCAACATACACACACCTTTCAAATCTGGATATTCAAGCCTATACACTGGCTTTCCAAATCTCAGAGGGTCAAATCACTCCCACTGTAAGAGCAGAGCAAGCCCAGAACCATCTCATGAGACTGAACATATAAAAACCTATGAGGCTGGATGATCCTAGAGTCCTGAAGGAATTAACTAATGTGTTTGCCAAGCCACTCTCCATCATATTTGAAAACTCATGGCTGTCAGGTAAAGCTCCTGGTGACTGGATAAAGGGAAGCATTACTCTCATTTTAAAGAAAGGGAGAAAGGAGGACCCATAGAACTACAGGCTGGTGAGCCTCATACCTCTGTGCCTGGGAAGAGGATGGAGTAAATCCTCCTGGAAGATACATTAAAGCACATGCAGTACAAAAAGCTGATTTGAGACAGCCAGTACAGCTTCACCAAGAGCAGATTGTGCCTGACAAATCTTGTGGCCTTCTATGATGGAATGATAGCACTGGTAGACAGAGGAAGGACAAAGGAAGGGCACATATCATCTACCTGAACGAGTGCAAGGCCTTCTCTCTCCAAACTGGAGAGATATGCATTTGAGGGCTGAAATACTCAGTAGATAAGGCATTAGCCAGATGGTTGCAGGCAGAGGGCTGTGGTCAGCAGCTCTTGACCCAGGTGGAAGCTAGTCACAAGTGATGTCCCATGTAGGGACTGGTGCTCTTTAACACCTTTATCAGTGACACAGAGAGTGGGACTGAGTGCATCCTCACCAAGTTTGCTGATGACAGCAAGCTGAGAGATGCAGCTGATGCAATAGAAAAAAGGGATGCCATCCCAAGGGTCTTAGGCTTGAAAAATGGGTTCACATGAGTCTAATGAGGTTCAGTTCAACAATACCAAGTGCAACATGATGAACTCGGGTCAGGGCAATCCTAAGTGTGTGTACAGACTGGGAGAAGAACTCACTGAGAGTAACTCTACAGAGAAGGACTTTGGGGAGTCCTGCTGAATGAAAAGCTTGACAGGAGTCAGCAGCACATTCTTGCAGCCCAGAATGCTAGCTGTACCTGGGGCTGCATCAAAAGAGAGGGGGCCAGCAGGGAGAGAGATTCAATTGTTCCTATCTGCTGATTTCATGACACCTCATCTGGAGTGCTGTGTCCAGGACTGGGGCCCCAAGCACAAGAAAAATGCGGAGTTGTTGGAGCAGCCTGAGAAGAGGACCATGATAACGGAGCACCTCTCTTATGAAGAAAGATTGAGGGAAATGGACTTGCTCAGCCTGGAGAAAAGAAGGCTCCAGGCAGACCTCATTGATGTCTTCCTGTGCTTAAAGGGAGCTTATAAACAGGTAGGAGATAGACATTTACACGGTCTGACAGTAACAGGACAAGAGGAAATGGTTTCAAAATAAAAGCGGGAAGATTTAGGTTAGATGTCAGAAAGAAATTCCTCACTGAGAGGGTGGCAAGGCACTGGCACAGGCTGCCCAGAGAAGTTGTGGATGCTCCATCCCTGGAGACATTCAAGGCCAGTTTGAATGGAGCCCCAGGCAACATAATCTAGTGGGCAGCAGTGCTGCCCATGGCAGGGAGATTGGAACCAGATGACCTTTAAGGTCCAGTTCAAACTAAGTCTGATTCTAGTTCAAACTAACTCTGTGATTCTTGTGATCTTAGGCATTTCCTTGGGATTTTTTAGTTACATTTTTTTGTCTGGTTGATGCTGTTCTACTGTTTTGTCCCAGTTTAATGTGTACAGATGAAGTACGTTACACAATTGCCATCATCTGGAGACAATTTTAGTGTCTGGTTGCACATCTGCAGAACTTCAGAAGCTGGAGCCCAAAGCCAGGCTTGTGAAGGTGGCAAATGCCCCTAACCCCAGCTCCGTGCCTCTTAAGAGCGCCAAGGACTTTTATCCTTCGTTTCCAAAACAAGGTTACTCCCCATGCATTTTCTATAACAGGTTGTTCCTTCTATTTTTTTTTTATGGCTCATGACATTTAAATAACTAAATAATAGACAATTTTCCACAGGGTGTCATTCATATTCTATTACTACCAAGTGACCAATTGTCAGCATGTGGCAAAGTTTACTTAAGCTGTCACCTAGAAACTATGCATTTTTCCATGTGAAGCACCACTACCTTGAAAGACAGGCAAGCAATATGATATACATATGCCTGCAAATAGGGAGCAGTCTGCCCTTACTACCTTACACCAATTGGTTCACTTCCCATACACAGTGATATTTTGTTATTGGCATTTTTTTGGTTTAAAATATCCTGCAGTGTAACTAAAACATTAGTTTCCCAAGACTCTTTTGGAAAGCATTATGTAACTACTTTTACCCTTTCTCTCAGAATTCACAGTACTGGATTGATGCATTTTCTTTTTTGTTACTACAAGTTTAAGTTTATGTTGTCTATATTTAAATACAGAAACTTGAACTACATTTCATTGTGTTTTTTCTTCTTTTTGGTGGCTATACCATATTCTAAGGAGAAGAGAAACCAAGACCATTCTTACGTGTTGTTCTTTTACTCCACAAGTGCAGAAATACAGGTTAGCTTTTAGCCTTTTCCTAATATTACATCAAAAAATAAATTACATTTATGACATTGCTAAAGAAGACTATTTTAACTGCTGATTCCACTACACAGTTATCCAAATCAAGCACCAAGCAAAGACTTAACAAGAAAAGTTAAACTGAGAAGCAACTTCTGGTGAGCAAACAGCCCCTTCATTCACGTTTCGTGATTCAAAAGAAATTGGTGGAATTTAAATTAAGCAAAACATTGATTTAACTTCCATTCTTTCCTAGCCTTGGTAGCAATTCAGTGCACCCTAAACACAGATTCTCTGAGGCAATGAACAGGCACAAACGACTGCCCTTTTCCTGTTCCCCTCTGCAGCACATCAGACATTAGAAGAAAAGGAAAAGATCAATAACCGCTGCACACATCTTTCCTGAGCACTCTGTTGAGTGCAGAGAAGCTCTTGCACATGCTTTGCTGGGCTGGGGGCCTCCTCCAAACCCAGGTTTGGGGCTGAGACTTCCATCTTCACAGAAAAGCACAGCTACCATTAGTTCCTAAGAAAGGCCAATAACAGGTTGGTCCCAACATCTATATCCAAGCCTTAGTTTAAATGAATTAGATTACATTAGATGGGTAACCATCATTTTAGTATAAATTAAACAGGTAAAACTGGGCAATTTACTTAGCTCCTAAGCCTGCTTAAATACCTTGTACTAAAGTCCCTCTGTCTTCTATGGATTGCAAACATCACACACAGCCTGGACTTTAAACACAGCTTCAGAAAGTAAAGACAGAAGTTCCAGCAAATTCCATGAAGGTGGACTTTCCCTAGATCTGCATTTTGCCTCACCAGTCATTCAGCAGTTTTTCCATTTGCCTCGTTTACATAAGTGCTCCTGAAATAACATATGGATTTACTATAGAAATTCAGCTGCTCACACTGACAGTGATTGAAAGTGAACACACTCCGACCTTGAAATATCTCATCAATTTAAGTTTATCTAAGTCTTTAAAAGATGAAAAGAAAAAAATTAATCAAAATAATTACCAATGCAACTCAGTTACATCAAGGTGAATCTTTGCTGAAAACTACCTAGCACATCAAAATTCTTTTACTGTGTACATACAAAGCCTATGCCTAAAGGAGTTCACGTATTACTGCACTTTACAGAGGAACATTCACCTACATGAGAGGATCTTTAGTGTACAAATGAGCATGTCTTGTACTCAGAGCAAGTTTATGCTGTTAAGTTAGCAAATCTAGTCAATATTTAATTTAGAGTAGCAGACAGTGCTGAGCAGGCTGATTGTTTGCTCAATGGTCGGAGGCAAATCATGCACAAAAGACCAGAGCACAATGACAGTGAAGAAAAAAAAACCAAATATCAGCTCCTTAAAAACAGATATTTAATCAGCCAGACAAGCAAGAAATGAAACTAAGAAAAAAATAAATCAATATACGCAAAGAAAAAGGACCAAACCGTAGCATACACTTTTTCAAGTGAAGAAGGCACATCTCCAATCATGCTAAACTTGTTTTCCATCAAATGTCAACTGTTGATCTCAAAGAAAATACTCTGTAAAAGTATCAACTGAATAATTGCAGCCAAGGTACAGAAAAGCAAAACAGTGATTCTGGGCTACACTGTTCATAGTTCTCAAAAATAACCCCCAGTTCTCTTTGCATTTGGGAAATAAATAAATAAAACAGAACGGACATCCCTGTTACTCCATAAGGAATAATGAGAAAGGCTGAGAGTACAACAGCAGCCACATGGTCAAGGCCATTTGAGGCAAAGGGCAACAAATACATCAGCCATTATTTTATATTTAATTTAATAGTGGGTAGAAATAGATAACAAAACAGGTTTTGAGATATTCTATTAATACTGCTTGAAAATATTATTGCAACTATATTTTGTTATTTGTTGCTTGGGTTGTTTTTTTTGGTTCATTTGTCATTCACTTATCCCATTGTTGCCTACCCATTCACCTTTTCCTGAGGATAGTACCCTTAATCTCATTTTTCCTAAGCTCTCTCTCTCTTTCTCCCCATTTGTTCTGAGACCCAAAAGTAGCCTGCACATTGCCTAAAGATTATTAGCTTATAGATAATTAGCTCTTACTGCTATAAAAGACTCTAAGGAAAACAGCTAAGTGGGAGAGTGCATGCAGACTCATTCTGATACTTAGATTAAGATACTTTAAAATGGTCCATCAAAGAGACCTAGAACAACAAAAACCCAGATATTTAAACTTTTATGGAATCTTCAATCTCCCATTTTCCTCTAATACATATTTTACAACTCAAATCCCCCCCAAGCACAAGACAACTTTACTTAAGCATCCAATTTGTCTGCCATTCATCAATGCCCTCCACACGAACCTCATGGCATCACAGAGACATTTCTTTCCCCTGCATTCACAGTGCTGGAGTCTCCTGAGCCAACAAACTGTCAAATTAGTGCCAACTCATGACAGCTTTATGATATGTAATCTTGTTCACCAGCAAATGGTCTGAGACCCCCTGCTTGCTACTGCTGTCAAACAAGAAGAGCTTTTTTGTATCTCTGATAAATTTATATTTTGAAAGCAAATTCCAGCTGGGAAAGCAGTGGCTTTTCCTCACAAATATCTTGCATAAGTAAATGTAACAGCTTTCTCTTTGTGCTACTTCAAAAAAAAAAAAAAAAAACCTTCCAGGATTTTACTTGAAAAAGAAAGTATGAGATGGTAAAATGGATTAGATTAATTCAAAGTGTACACTGTTCTCTGCTGAAACACTTGCACATGTAAAGAATAGCAAATCCTAACACTTCAACATACTATCATGATTGACACAGTGCTAAAAATATTTTGCCTGATCTCCAGTGACCGTAAAGGCCATGTATCAAAAGTGGATGTGCAGATAAAAACAGCTTCTCCAAATGTATTCAGAAATAGGAGAACTTGCACTGGCAGAAAAACAATTCTTAAGCTTTCAAGGCAAAGACTGGGTGACAGAATATCAGAAATTAGAGAAGCACCCCTCTACTCTAATCCCCCATACACAGAATGTCATCCATGCCAAGAAAACAGTCTTTTCTTTTTACATAGCTTTAAACAATTTTATTCTAGTCATTGTAATCTAAAACAATACAAATCTACTAGCTGAGTTGTTCCATGTATCCTGAAATTTTCAGCTTTTACATGCCTGTTTGAACAAGTAATCTGATATTAGCTACCTGCATTTATTCCCTAATCGGTGGCAGAATTAACCACAAGCAGCAGCCAAAAGAAAAAAAAAAAGTGTGTGAGAAAAGATTAAAAGCAAGAGTGCTATTTTCAGTCTGTGTCATTTATTATTCAACAGGCACAAAGGCTGCAATTCTGCAAAGTTCCCACACAGAGTACCACAGTCAGTGGAAACACTAAGAATTACAGGAACAAGCCCTGTAAACAGAATCCAAAAATTAAAAACAAAACCCAGAAGACAACATGGGAGGGACAAAAATGTGTCATTATGAAAACATCAGTGATGTTTTTCATTTAAAAAGACTACCAACACAGACTACCCTTTATGTAGGTCCAGATATTGTAACCATGCTAAAAAACAGCCTCTGACTTTCTTCTACTGAATGATTCTCTGCCCTATGCAATACCAGAAAACATTAATGCTTTTTCTTATGAAAACATTTTCTTTGGTGTGATAGCACATACACAGAATTAGCCAGTAGGTGTTAAGAAATGTAACACTCAAAGGTCTGATACCTTTAAATTACTCACATAAGAAGCTGCCTGGACAATTAACAGAGAAGCTTTTCTCACCACCCCATTAATCTCTGTTAGTATTTGCAGACATTATGAAGCCACATGAACCTACGTGTCCAAATACACCTGATCCCTGCCTGCATGGCTGTTTGATGCCAAATGGGCTGTGGCAGGTTGGAGAAATTGTCTGCAAGATTTCATTTGAGGTGATCCCCACCTCCAGAATCATGGTCATTTGAAAGGATAGCATCCCAAAGCAGAGCCAGTAGTGCCACAAGATGAGAAAATCAAGTCCCTGAGACACAGTTACACGTGTTTTCAAAAGATAAAATATCATTCCAAATCAAAACCCCAAAAACAATCCTCTGGACTCATCCATTCATCTGGGAGAAGTTTAGAACATTTACATACCAAAGAAAGAGAAGGAGCTCGTTTTGCTTAACACCAATTTTTAAACCTGCACTCGGGTGTCTGAGCACTGTAGCCTGTCACAGGACAGCTGGGGACTAACACAAACTGTATCCACTGCTGATGCTCAGCACCTCACCCTGCAGCCACAACAGAGGAGTGCCTAGGTACACTGGAGATGTTTTTCTGCAGCACACTCTAACTCCCAGTGCACTATATGATGTTATGGTGTGGAACACCAATAATAAAGCAACAACAAAACATGGACAAAGCACTTTCCCCAACTGTGAACGCTTCCCACTGATACTGCCTGCACATGCTGGTGCTCACCACCAGGAACTGCAGCAGCAGCAAGGTAGAGATGCTGCCTAAGTGCACTGAGGAGAACCAACTACCAATTGTTCTGAGGCCTTAAGATCAAAAGTCACAGTAAATATTAGTGCATAAGTGCAATTTCATAATCACAGCTAAACTGTCTTTTTTCACCTTTTCCCTAAAAACAGTACTTTCTAATACTGTCAGTAATAAAAACCAATAATTAATGGAAGCAAAGTATTTGCACAGTCCATTCTATTTCAGTTTTATTTCATCTGAAAGCACTACTTGTTTCTGCATTACAGCTATTTTGTGCTAGGTTACATAGTCTGAAACTTGTTTGCATTCTGAAAATTTGACAGCATAAGTAGACCAGTTTTTGTAATACATCTAATCACAAACTAACCAATTCAAATGTACATAGTCTATAGTTATATCATCCTTGCCCTTTCTGGAAATGCAAATACCAATATGACAATGATAGATTTCACAAAATAATTGTTTATCCACTGAAGTATCAATTACAAAAGCAGCTGCCAGATACCAGTTGAAGTATTGAGATGATACAAGCTCATAAGCTGCTTACACATCTTTCAGCATAGCTCTTTATGATAGCATTTCCTATATTAAGGTACAAATGCTTGACTTCTGAAAAAGGAACACTATTTGCCATGTAGTTATTCATATTAATATAACTTCATATGATTTTACTTATTAAAATGAATTCAAATCTAAAATTAGAGTTCCTATCACCAGGGACTTCAACACAACTGTTAGTTTTGCCACCTTGCAAGAGCCATAATTAAGATGCCTTCATCTGTGAGCTCTGCAGATACAGCTGCGTGCCACCCAGCAGCTACGACACACTACTTGGTCCTTCCTGTCAGAACTCAGCTTTCCCATTACCTGCCATCTAATGAAAAACAGATGAAATGACCTTTCCACTCACAAGTTAACAAGTTCGAATTGCTCTTCACTTCACACAAGGGCAGCTGGAGACTTGAGCAAAACATGATCTACAGCTGCATTTCAGTAACACAATGCATAACATTAAGCAGGAAGTATTTCAGGGTTTTTCGTTAGTCTTCTTTGTAGAAAAAAAGTCTTATGTTGTAGGCCAGTTAATCTCTGCTGTTCCTTCCTCTGTATCAGCACACAGAAAGGCACCTCTACAGTCTAAAAAGGGAGTGGAAGGACGGAACATGAGTTTCTAGACACAGAAAATGCAACTATATCTTGGGCTTCCTGTAGAGATGCACTCATTCAGCCACACTGCCTCCCCAGAACAGGTATCAAGGCTCAGGGTATTGCAGTATATTTTATACGCAGTACAATAGAAGTTTATAAATAATACTCAAGTAGACTTAAATTGTGCTTAATCACTGTAGTCCAAGATCCGTCAATGAAAGCTAAAAGATGCATAAAACATCTCTTCTGTGCATAGCTGAGCTTGAACCTTTCTGGGTTTGATCTTTGTTGAGAAACCTGCATTTATAATCCAGGAAAAACTGTGTACTATGTGCTCAACCTTTAACGTTCGCAACAATTACAAACAGCAACATTAACAGGTCACTGTCAGCTGCCAAAGAAGCCCTGACAAAAAAAGAATTGATCGTTCTCACAGATTTGAAGAAAATTACTCAATCTTTCAAATCTCATGGTCTGCCACAAAAAAGTAGTAATGAACAAAAGGATTTTTTTTTTAAGACCAAAAGAAGGAAAGGGAGGGAAGTGCAAGATGGAGATTATGGAGCATTTGTTCTTTGGTGCCACCTGAGAACAATCTGTATTTATCACAATTGCCAGACTCAATTAAACTTCAGTGTATGTGCTCCAGCTCCTGAGAGCAGGTAGATTGCTTTCATGCAGAAATCAGTTCTGCAGGGAAACCAGATCAATAAAGCCCTCAAAATGTGCCACAGTTCCTTGCTAATTTTCCATTGCTTACTGCTCAATAAATGAGCATTAGCCAGCCTGCCTTCCCTTGATCAAGCATGTAGTTAACTCTTCTTAGAAGAGGTAATCTGCTGTGCTGCACCAGGCATGCTTTTCTCTAGGGGATCAGAAAGAGCCAGTGTTCCAGGCATCACTTCTGCACTTAAAATTCAATTTGCATTTGGACTTCAGATAAAGCAAGAAATTTAAACAGCATTTCTACACAAAAGAAAGCATGATTCCCATTCATTTCCCTTTCATGGAAAAACATTAAAATTAATTCTCACCACCATGCTAATGCTTCACATCAGTTTTCAAAAAGCTGTGCTCAGTATTAATAACAGATGCTCCATTCAACTAATCCTTCACATACCCTGTCATTTATTTTGGATTTCAGGCTCACTGCTCTTAACGGATTCTTTTTCCAAATAATGCACATCATCCTTGATGGCGTATCACTGCAGTAGATAGAGGTGTCTCTTCTTTTCTCCCCCCCCCCCCCCCCCCCTTACACTCGCACTGTTCTGATGCACATACCTCAAACTATTTACCATGACACTTAAAAAATAATACAGAAAAAAACCCTTACTTGATCAACAAGATATGGTAGAGCAAACAAGCTAACATAAGCATGGTTTCATAGCTGAGACATTGAATTTTCTTGAGGCTGTACAGTTTGGCACCCAGACAGGTTTCTCTTGCAACCCGATATAAGTTTGTGATCCTTCAGCTACTGTTTTCTCATCTATAGAACAAAAATAATGACATTGTCCATATGTTTTCTCCATTTTGAGCAATTTTGAGGCAATTTCTGATGGTCAATACTTAATCTTAGAAGACAGACTGATACAGGTCTCTAAAACATTTCAAGGAGGAAAAACAGAAACAACTCTCTTAAGTGTTTTTTTGCTTTGCTCTAAGTATGATAGTAGCTCTTTGACACAATTACTCAGCAAGAATTAAAAGACTGACAAGTCATTCCCCTCCAAAAAAAAAAAAATGCAGTCATTGTTGCAGCCAGGATAATCTTTCCTCTCTGACAAATCTGTGATATATTTTTGTACAGATCATTAAAGATATACAGTATACATTAAAAAATAAAGCACAAGCAAAACCTAGCAATAACTTATCTTGGCAGCCTATATAAAGCTGTCCTTTTGAAGGAATCTCTTTTGTAAGGTCAATGCACCACTCTCATTAAAAAAAATAACCCAATCTACTCTGTTTTTAAAATATGCATCTGTAGAATGTTCTGATATATTTCTATCCTCGTACATATACAGGATTTAAAGAGAAAAACAAGCATTTAAACTCCAGAACAGAACCTCACATTTGCTATGCAAAATCCCTGCTGAAATTGATTCCTGTCTTCAAAAAGTTTATTAAAAGTACAAACAAGATGCACAGGAAATCTTCAGTCCATTATCAGAAGTTGTGTGATATTACAGAGTCTGTGTGACAATGTTTCCTACACACATTCCTTACCTTATCAATTTATTTGATTAATGTTGTTCTAAGAAGGCAGCACATGCTCCTTATGTTGTATTGCAAACAGGAATAAAGATACACTTTGGTAGCACTGCACACATACAAGCATGCATGCAAAGGTGAAAAGAAATTACTCTGGCATCATTCATGTTTAATTCCAGCTCAACATACCCACTAAGAACATGCTACTTAAATCTCACTTGAAATTAAGCATGGGCCTGGGTCCTTCATCGGGGCAACTTAAATAACTATAAAATGCAAACGTGATTTTTCCTTGATTCTAACTCAGTTAAGGTGTATACAAGTTCTGTATAGAACCTATCATGCCTTGTGATCTGTTACACCCCTAACATTTGGATATGAGACTTGAAATTGTACTTTTAAAAATAATCGTTGCTAGCAACAGCAGGTAAAAAAACAAACATCTCTTTCAACTGAATGCCATTCTCCATGCATTCTGCAGTCTTCATTAGAGGCTACTGGAAAGGAGAGGATTTATGGTTTTTAGTTACCTTCAGTCTTTCACATCACTAACTACTGATAATTGACATTATATAATTTGGAATGCCTTAAGAGGAAGGAGCAGTAAAACATACAAATAGCCAGGGCTCTAGCTCAGTCTGACTTCTAGGGTACCCACAGTTTTTCTCTTCCAATCACCTCTCCCATTCTGCAGATCTCTGAGGTAGGTGAGACAAAGTTTAGGAGACACAGCACACTAATAAAGAGAGACGTCTGTGACTGCCAAGTTTCCTGTTCCTGTGAGCGCTGGCATTGCTCCTGGAACAGGGAAGAACAGTCTGTTAAAGTGCTATTGTCTCCAATAGCTCAAACATCTGCAGGAATAATGAAGGGATTTACTCTCCCCTTTCCCTTTCCTTTCTCCCACTTCTTGGCCACTTTTAGCTACAAGCACTTGTGATGTGCACATGCTATAACAGCAATATTGATTACACCTGGCAGCAGAGAGCCTCACTTATTTCACTTCAACTCATAACACTAAGCTTCTGCAGCAGCTTTTCAAAGCATTAAACTGAGAAATCATACAAAAGAACATTTAAACATCTTCAAAACTACAATTATTTGATCCTAAGAAGTAAAATGGCATCAACACAGATTTTGTTAGAATTAACTGTTCATTTCTCATTGTCAAAACTAAAGCTTTGGAGCAGTTCACAGAACATAAAGCCTAAGTCTCTTCTGTGAAATGGTTCAAGAGAATCTGGGATCAAGTTGATTATGTACACTTACCTAATACTGATTTTCATTATAAATTTTGAAAATGCTTATCTCTTGTACAGAGTATAACCAATATTACACTAACAGGAAGTCATTTTTACAATGCATATGTAGTTTTTTATCCAGTAACATGCAAGATTCAGCTGTTTTTTAATAACGTACGCTGAAACAGCTTCAGTAGTCTCAGCTCACCTCTAAAATAATTTTTCAAAGCATTTGAAGTCTTGACATAAATCATTATACTGGAACTGATATTATCTGAAGTGAGCTGCCAATATAATCCAGTTTTTCCACCAAATCATATATCAGCTCACATTCTGAACATCCTGGGCTCAATGAAGTATGTTTGGTCTCTTCTGAAGGTGCACACATTTCTTTGTCAGTACACAGCTGTCCAGGCTAGCCTCAAAAAAAAACCTGACTCACATTTTTCCATACTCTAGTTCTGTTTAGAAGTTTAGTTGGCTTAGGAGGGGAAATGAGTATCCTCTCTGTTGTAACAAATGAAGTTGTCATCTCAAAAAACTTTTAACACGCATCAGCTGCAGCATTTTGACATTGAAAGAAAAGTGTATAGCACACCTGTTCCTGCTATAACAGACACACACCTGAGATTTGTAAGAGTTCAGTTCCCTTCTCATTTCTCAGGTCAAAATGTGCCAACAGTACTTCAAAAGACAGTGCATGCTCTCAGCTTAATAAGTTCTTCTGGCATAGGGGGAATTGGAGTCCCAAAGGAAGCTCCTTTCCTCTACTAAAAGAATTTTTAGCTGCTGAGGGAGGCAGGACTGTGGGAGATTTTTAATGAACTCAAGTAGACATTGTATGAATTAACAGCTGTGTCACCAGACTTGGTGTCAGGAGAGATGCACTCTATTTCTGGCTTTGTGACCTCAGGCAGATAGGCTTTATTTAATAATTACTGCACCACAAGTAATTGGTAGCTGCAAGATCTTGGAAGGCAATACTTACGTAGTACTATTAGCCATTTTAAGTCTCTTTCAGTTTAGTAGTGAAACAGATAGAGGACTTCCAAGCTCCTCTGAAAAGTGAAGTATAGAGAACAAAACCAGGACCTGGATCACAAGGTTTCCCATGCTTGCAGACATCGAGTGAGAAATAAATCCAAGAAGCATGATTCCCCCAGTCATACTGACAAGCAAGGCATAGTAAGCAGATCAACCTATCTCCAGACATGTCACTTTTCACTGGATTATTAAACTGTTTGCACCTGGTGACATCATAGCTGGTGCCTGTACACTTTATGGATATTTAACCTGTTTAATCTTGCTGAAAGGTTGTTGGCAAGAAATTAACTTATCCCCTTCACTTCAGTCCTTTAAGGTGGCCTGTAGTGTCTCTTACATACTTCTATAGATCAATTCAAGATAAAATACCCACTGGTCGGTACAGCAGAAGAACCTCAAGATCTGGAGACGAGGGGAAAGAAAGAAGTAACACTAGAAATCATCATGTGATTTAAAACTAAGTCCAATATATGAAGCTTCAGAATGCCCTGGAACTTTGCTGATCACAATGAAAGGCATATTTGATGAAACTAGTTGAGTGTAACAAATTGTACATGCAACAGGTCATATCTTGCCTCCTGAAAGCAATACAGATGACTTACACTTTTGGAATAGGATTAACAGGACACTATCAAACACTTTGAAAAAGGTTAAAAAAGACAAGATAAATCCCCAAGTCCTAATAAAATTAAGAAAGATATTCCACACAGTCTCCCCTTCTGGTTTTGCAGAGTCTTCCCCCAGCTGGTATTAACCCCAACAATCAGTCTCTGCATTAGCCTCAAGCTACGTAAGACCCCATGGCACCCTGGGTATGTCCTCATCCTGCACTCTAACCATCAACACTTTTAGTTTGAATGTCAATATTTTCTCTTCTATCTCAGGTCAATATTTAATACTTTGTCTTTCTTCAAAAATGAAATTAGTGCTACAGTAAGAACAAGCCATCCAAGTTTTATCAGTTTTGAAACATAAGCTCAAAAACAATTCTCATATGTCTTGGGAAAATATCCCAGCTATGAACTTTAGAAAACGAGTGTAATTTTTTAAAACTCACCTATAACTTAAATACAGTGTCTGACATTTTTTGTTCAAAAACTTGCTCCTTGGTACTAGGATGCATTAACCATATTTGATGTGGAGAAGAAAAAAGCCAGAGAAATCAATAAGTAAGTTCCTACTACACTTCATCGTGAAAACAGATTGTATAGAGTAAGATATGCAAGATATTTACAAAAACTTGGGTCACAGAGAATTCAATTGAACAGAAGTTCTCCCTCCTATCAATTCTCAAGTTGGCAGGCTGGGTCCTTACTGCTGTTAGCAATGGTCTGGCAGAAGGCTGGAGGTGCAGTCTAATAAGAAGCAGAGCAGTGCTGCCTTGTTCACAGTATGCACGTGCAGCAATCAGCTATCCTAACACTCCCACTTGCAGGGTCACAGAGGAACAGGCATTCAGAACTTCAGCTCTTTATGACAGATAAAAAATTGAAGCAAATCAACAAGGCTCCCCCTTAATACAGAAAGGAGAAAAGATCTTATCTGAAGCAGCATGCTTGCCTTCTCATAGAAGTTGTACCCCGCCCCCCCCTCAGAGAACAGTTGAAAAAAGTAACCTGAGATTACTTCTAAACTTATAACTATGACTTCACTGCCAAAGAAAACACTGACTTTTTGTCCCTTGCAGCCCTTCTCCTGCACTCCAGAACCAAGAAAGCTATCACAGGCCCCCATCACTCTTTGCTCAAAGTGGTGCCTGGTAGTGACAGCCCTGGACTGCAGGAGCCGTTTCTCCTGACAGCCTGAGCAGCGCTGCTAACAGCCAAAGCAGCGACATGGTGGCAGCTGCTGTCTCCAAGTCACGTGACTGGTGAACCAGAAGACCTGGCAAAGCCTTAGAGACACAGACCCCTTGGCATGAACAATATCTTCTGCACAGAGCTTCCTTTTAGTTCTTCTTTGATGTTTGTGACTTAAAATTTCACACAGAGCCCAGGGAAAAAAAAAAAAAAAGCTTGGGAAAACAAAGTTCAGAAGATAACGAAGAATAAACAGCAGGAAAAATAGTGCAAGCAGTTGAAAATTACATTTTTTCATTTTAAAGAAACAAAAGAGTTTACTTTCAGCAGTAACTATTCACAAGAGCATTGCACACATGAACAGCATGTAAGATACAAGTAATATTTTCCCCAGAACAAGACTGAAAACATAGAATTGTCAAGCAACGATTGTGTACAACACAAGAGCCTTCAGTGGAACCAGTGACCTGCACACCCTATAACAAGGGCAGATGCTATATCA
Organism: Cyrtonyx montezumae; assembly: GCF_038088225.1. Classification (NCBI taxonomy): domain Eukaryota; kingdom Metazoa; phylum Chordata; class Aves; order Galliformes; family Odontophoridae; genus Cyrtonyx; species Cyrtonyx montezumae. Next base: position 20,027,703 of record NW_027072045.1, on the reverse strand, counting down.
GCAGAGCTTACAAACTGGCTGCTTTCTGCACCCCATCCATCTCCCACTCACCCAGTATCCAGGCTCACTTTATCAGAGACATTAGACCCCAGGTGCCCCTTTGGGTAATTCATTTAGCTAAGTTTACTCCAAATCATAGGACTGCCTTAGCAGTCAGCATCTCAACTTCCAAAAGAGATTGGCAACCTAAGACTTCCTGACAGATCTTTATTTACTTCCACTGACAAATAACATTACAAATGAACACCTTTAACAGAAATGAGAGATCAACAGCATGACTGAAAAAAAAATCACAATCACTAGTATCATATCCCATAACAAACCATGCACTTCCACTGTATCACATCTGTTGCTGACAAATTTAGCAACAGTGATAGTTTTGGGAGTTGAGAGTGTTTAGCATAATCTACACACAGATCAAAATAAGTAAATAAACAACAGAAAAGATACCGTCAACCTCAAGCTCTTAAGGAAGGTGTAAAGTCACCCAACTCTTTTACACAGAAACAGCTCTCCCAGGCAGGTGACATGGGCTTGCATGTTTTGCATTATTCCAAGACCTATAGAGCAGAGCACAGATTAACTGAAGCCTGAGACCCACAGAAACAAATCTCTCTAACACTCAAATTAAAGGCCAACACTGTTTGGTGTTTATGTGGAAGTTTAAACAGATGTTTTTGAACAGCCATCACCTGAAATAAATGTTAGTACACATCCATTGCTCAGGTGGAATACAAAAGATGCTCTTGAAAACACAGCATTACCAGGCTTTGCAACACTGATCAGTTCAGCAAAGCCTACATCTGAAGTAACAGGCATTTCTCAAACTACGTGACAAAAAACACCTCCCTCCCTCCACACTAAATGGGTGGCTTGCTCTGAAGTGCCTGACCCCACTTCTCTCATGGCTCTGCTCTCACACCTCTCACCCTGCTCACAGCAAGCCACATACATTCATAAGTTGGATGCAAGTCACGACATACTGCTTCACAAGTAGCGTACTGTCTCTCACCATACAGGGCTGAGCCTCAAGAAGCTGCCAAATGAGTTTTCTGGTCAAAATACTGAAAATGGCTGCTACAATTAAACCTTAAAACTTTATCTGATATACGATTTTAGGCTGACAGCGAATCTCTAGGCCAGCTCTCTGCAAATGCCATTTTCCAGGAGGCAACTGATGAACGTATGCTGGTATGGTTCTCAACTCAGATTTATTATATTTGAGAGAATAAACCTTGATATCTATGAAAAAAAATAGTATAAACTTCATAGAAATGCATAGTTTATGAAACTAGTTTTAGAAATTAGTTGAAGCATCAGGATTTTCTTCCCAATAAAATTCTGTTTATTTATTTATTTTTAAAGAAAACAGAACAAAACCATATTCATGTTTGTGGAATGAATGGAAAAATCAGAGAAGACAGGTATTGCCAGCCAGGAAATACAGTTGAAAAAGTGCATCTTCCTTCCAGACAGAAGCTTGAGTGAGACAATGTTTCCTGAATACTGGAGGGGGGGAATATTATCAAATACCAAAACAGAAGAGTGAAGTTTGCCTGCTATTTGCTACTTACAGTATTTATTCTGAATTCTGAAGATGTGACACAAGAATCAACGCAAGCCACATCAAGCCACCTTAAAGATGAAATCATGCTTCATTTCTGCCCCCAACATATGAGCAAGAGGCATCACCACCACATGCTGCTGCTCAGGGATCACCAAAGTTTCAGTATGGGGAAGGATCTATCAGAGAATGCGGAAGGACACCTCTGTCTGCCTGCCCTAACAGCCTCAGCTGTGTCACCCTGCTTCCTCATGCTCCCCATCTCCGAGCACAGCCACCAGTCCTACAGGTGAAAATCTGGAAGCCTGGCTAACTAACGTCCCTTTCTCATCTGAATGCAATGACTCCATTCAAGTAAGTCAAATGGAATGACTTGTGCACCACAAGTTAGTTCAGAGCTGCATCATATCCCCAGAACAAACCTCCAGTAGGAAAAAATGGGAGGGTGGGAAAGAAAGAAGCCACAGACTTGTCTCTTCAGAAATAAATGTCCATTACTTTTGTAATGCACTTAACAAATCAAAAGGCTGAGGGAAATAAAGGAAAAAAGGGAATGTCATTGTCACACTGGATGAAAGAAACTGTACAAACAGTGCAGACCATTTCCTGACTTTGTAATACCACATTCCTCAGGAAGAAATTCTGTAGGCTGCAGTGCAAGCATGCCCAACCTCTAAGGAAGCTTAGGTTAAAGAGCCCTCTACTGAAACCTATGTTCTCTTGCAAATTTGCTGTACTTCCCAATTTCTCTTTCTCCTTCACGTCTCAGACCAGTTGTACTGATCACTCAAGCCATAGCACGACAAACTCCCTCTATAGCAAATAGAGTCAAATCCTGGAGACACTCTTGAGTTTCAAATAAAACACTTTTTCTTTTGACAGTAATGGTGCTTGCTAAGCCTGAACTCATCACCCAAAATGATCAGAGAACAGGCTTCAAAAACTACATTTAGCTAATCTAAACTTAGACGTGCACATGCACTAAGATATTCTTCAAGCAGAAAAAAAGCATACTGCCATTCTGCAATTACAGTACGTGTAACTGCAAGCAAAAAATCCAGGCTAGTTCTTTCAGAAAGTATTTTCCCAGTTTGCCTCTGAGTACTTACTAATATTGCATTTCTTAAGAAATCCATCTTTTTCTACTAAAACTTAGAGGTGTGCATCACCAGTCATTTTTATTTATTTTTAACATCTCTCAGCACAGGTTGCCCTCTGAATTAGCTAAATATATCTTAAGCAAAATCTCTTTACTGTTGCGCAGTGTAACTGTGAGGATGGATCCATACTTTACAGAAGATCAATTAGGAACATTTTCAGTGTGAAACTCCATGCAAGCAGATAAAGCACAATAAAAGAAAAAAGGACCAGTACTGAAAAAGTAAATTGTACACGAACTTCCCACTGAGAGCAACCAAAGAATAAAACGTACACTTATCTGACACAGTGAAGGTTAAGAGGACAAAAGAATGAATTGGGTGGACATGAAAAATTGAAGGACAGACAAATTCGGAACTGATGTCAGGCCACAGATTTTAATTGCGGAACTGCATGCCAGATATTAACACAGAGCCACGGGGTCATTCAGAGAACGATCAGAGGGCATTTGGGGGACATGAGCACTGGGGTGTAGCAACTTTGTACAGAAAAGTCTTACTAGCCTTTTCTTACTCGTGCTATTGCTGGGTCATTCAAAATAGCTAGCACACATAGCATGGACTGTGCTGCTCCTTTAGGGAACAAAAATTAAAAAGAAAAAGTTAATGGCTGTCAACCACTGAGGCTGTCAATCACAAACAAGAAAATCTGCAGGCATTCAAAATAAACTGCCCCTTCGGAGCAGAGGGCACCTTGTCAATATCAATCTTCTCATTCTGATGTACATTAAGAGCTATTGCAGTATCCCCTTTTATCCTATGACTGCAAGTTGACCTTAGTGACATTAGTGAATACAATACAGTCATTTAAGGATGTGGTAATTATTGGTAACTGCACTAACTAAGTTAGTAGCACACAAGACACCATTGCTTTGGTTTGTATTGCCACCTGGTCTTTGAGATACGTGTTTTTATTTCATAACTCCCTATTCAAACTATACTTATGCCACTTATTTCCCACTGGATTCTCATGACAACACAAGGAAAAGAACATTTTTCTGCTATAAAGGAAAATATTTTTCTTTTAAAGTTTTAGTTACCAGACATCTTATATCACAGACACCTTTAGTCTTACAGTCTGCAAACATATTTTTTTCCAGAAAAAAGATAAAAAAACAAACCCTATTCAAGCAGGAAACAAACTCACTGTGGCTGTGTGTTGCTTTGCCTGATCTTCTCAATCACAAAAAAAAAAAAACATTTCTGAAAAAGAGTATTTTGTGGGTACTTCTGCCTTCAGCACAGCACCAACATCTTCTTTGCTATCACACATTTGGTCCTTAAACCAGAACACTTGCAAACAAATCAAAAAAGACTTTCATCGAAACGTGACATGCAGAGGAACAACCACAGGTGAGTCAAAAAACAGAGCTCCTGCCCTACGTTCCATATTTGACCGCACGCACCACCACCTCAAAAGAAAGAAAACCCTCTAAGCCGCAGCACCCTTTTACCGGGCTGCAGTCTGCTTCCACAATAAAAGATAAAACAGCCTATCTCCAAGACTTGAAATCAGGAAGGGCAGGTGCTTTTAGGGGTGTGTCTGTGTGTATATACATGCGCTCTTTTTTTTGCACAACTTCTGAGCAGCCACAGGCTAGTGAGACCAGTAGCTGGCCTTGCTGGGAGGACATCCATCAACCCAGACATGCAATCCAGCTGCTGTGCCACTGCTAAACATGAGTAACAGCACTTCCTTATGTATCAGCTCCCCTTAGTCTGAAATCAGTTTTGCTGATTTACTGGCCAAGATACATAATGTGATCACCATAGAGATGAATTTTTGTTAAAAGAAAAAAGAAAAAATCAATAGTAACTTGGGCTGGCAAGGGACCTTGGAATTGATTCAGAGATGACATGCTGGACTTGGGCCCAAGGAAGAAATCCTGGCCAAACAGAGTCTAATGCTTTTAGAGTTCATTTAAAGATGACCCCAAATTAAATTTCCAATTGTAGGGGCCTAATTCACTCCAGATTGTTTAGCAATACTGCTAAGAAAAAAAAATCCCAACATGAAAATCCTTCAGAGATTTTACAGTTCAGCTTAATAAATTTTTAATCAAACCTTGTGTATTCTTCCATGCTTGTTCATTTTGGTTGCTGTAAGTTGTCACATTCTGTTAAGCCTAAGGATCAATAAGGAAGCAAGCTTCTCTGACAGCTTGCAAACACTCCCATTTTCTTCACACTGTTTCTAGTCAGTACTTATTTCTTCCTAGATCTTCTTTCATCCACATTTTTAAAGCTATTTACCCTTCCCCTGAACAGCTACAAAAAGAGTGTTGCCACCTTTTTACACTAAGCACCTAAAAACATCTCACTCTATTTTGCTGTGTCTCGAGCAAGATGAGATGGCTTTAAAGACTTCCCTATGCTCATCCCTCTAGACTGCAGCAGTCTCATCACATCTGATTCATCTGCAGCAGAGACTTAACCCATAAACTGTGCCAGCGGCATTTGCTTCAGCAATGGTGTGAAGAGTATTAACCACACACTGACAAGCCACCAAAAGGTCACTGAGCCAAGCCCTACTGTGAAATGCCATTACGTACATTCAGGAAAAGATTTGGAACACTAGAAAAGCTAAGGTGAGCACCAGTAATTCTGATGCTACTCAGAATATTTCAGCAACCCCATCCAGGTCAGACTAGTATCTTCGCACGCTTCCCAGTGCCAAAGCCCTAGCATTTAACAAAAGTGTCACACTGAAATTGCAAGGGTGATGGAGTGAAGGAAAAAAAGGGAAATAACAGTGCAAAGCATTTATTTAAAGAGCTATACTTACTTTGACTGTAACTTCAGATGTGTCTTGACAAACAATCGATACCAGATTTTCACATTATCATTCATCTGGCAGATTATATTTAAGTCAATACAAAATACAGATCTGATTTCAAATTAGCAAGATCACCAGTGAATTACATGATGAGAATGATAGCAAGCCTGTGCTGGCAACAGGCCTCAGCGTGCCACCTGGCATTCCAGATTGCACCGATCCCAGCCTGTGCAGATCCTCACCACCTGGTGCATTGCAGAATGCCTTTCCTGCAATACTGCAAACTTCTCTGAGCAGCCCTCTCGGAGTGAGAGCCCTTCTGTTTCCAAGGTCACCCACATTTCTACATAACAGCCCTGCTGAAAGATTATTTGGCCAGATTAGATTTTTTTTTTTTAAACACCTCAGCACTGTAAGATCTGTACAGCTTCAGCCTGTCAACCACTGACCCTGATTCACCCTCATTCTTGTGGCCAAAAATGATTTCTCCTGCTCATTCTGCTTGTTGACAGCAGATACAGTCCTCTTGGATGTGATCCACAGTGAACACTCTCACGCCTAATCAGTGTACACATTTCTACATAAATCTCACTACTCCAGTGCTGTAACTTCACTTCCTACAGCACTGAGCATCAATTCTCCACAAGAAAAATAATGAAACAGGTCCTTTTTTGACAGGCAAATAACCCTTAAGGACATATCTCCTTCTTTTTTCAGTCAGCTGACACAACAGCTCAACCATTTCCTAGTCACAGCTGAGGAGTACACCCTGAACAAAAACTTCTTCAGACTACACCCAACAAAGCTTGGGAAATTCTGCTGTTCGCTGAGTTAAAGACATCTCACACTATACAGTCTGAGCAACAAACACAAGCATTTCAGCACGTGCAGAGAAAAAAAAATGCCACCCCTGAAACTACCCAGGGGAAATCACGTTGCTATATTAAGCTACAGACTACTTTGTAACTCCAAACAAAACCAAAAGGACCAACCTCCTGACAGGAGAGGTCAGATGCCTGACCTACACCAAGGACCAGACCAGCTTCCCTTCAGAAGTCCCTTTTTAGGGGGAACAAGTTACTGCTATTGCTGTAGGCAGGCAGCTGTGCATTACCATTTATCTTCTTAAAAGCTAGCAGCTCAAAGCTCCAAGGATAAGGGACAGAGAAAAACAGAAGCTACAAGCCCTAACCAGGGCCCCTCAGGGAGGCTCACAGGGGCAGAGCACACAATACCCAGCACTCCAACTTTCACCAGGGCACTTAGCAGCTGGGCCTCATTCTGGCACACGAAGTTCAGAAGGCAAAAAAGGCACAACTCATCCAGCCCCTAGCTCTCCAACTCCAAGTACCAATGATGCAAAAACCATGGCAAGAGCATGCTTGACTTAGAAAACATTTTTCTTATACCAGCCACCAACATTTGAAGATTGATAAAATAAAAAAAGTCCTTTTCACTTACCAAACTTCATCATATTCTTCAAGACCACCAGCTTCACCCCCTCCACATGCTCAGCCATCAACCAGACCAGCCACTGGAGGCAGAGCAACTGAAATACCTGCAAAACAAGGTGTAGCAGATCAGTTATTGCTCGCTTTAATCAAGCACCTGTGTCTCTTCTTAAGCCCACAGAGACATACTGAAGTCTTGCTAGCATGTCAGGTGTAGGGAATCAAGGGATTCATATGCAGAGTCTCCTCATGTAAAACAAGGAAAGAAGGCAAGTAAAACAAACTTAAAAGTTTTAGTTGTATGTTAAAACAAACTAGCAAGCCAAAAAAGGATACACAAAATGACATAAAACCTGCCAAAATTAAGTTAAATCATTGTGATTAAACAAACAACACACATAATTTAACCAATAGGTTAAAAGTGTAAGTTATTAGTGCTCTGTGTCACAGAGTTGCAACACTGTAAATCCAGTACCAGGAAAGCAAGAGCTTTAAAAAAAAAAAAAAAAAAAAAAGGAAAAAACTGCTTCCAATCTACTGGAACAGTAGTTTCAGAGGCAAAAGTCCACTTACTCTTGTCCCCCTCGTAATATATGCTCACTTGCTTCAGCGATGACATTAAAATTCAAGAGGAGGCAGATCTGCTTCACCTCTCAAATTTACCAGAGAGGCCGCTTTGGAGCTGCAGTTGAAACCCAATGGCAGAGACCATCCTCAGCAGAGCACACTGCATGTGTGAACCCAGCATACAAGCCAATCCAAAGCTTGTTCAATGTCAGTGAGGTGAAGGAGTGAGAAAGGCTTTCAGAGAGTATATTACAGGTGTGAAAGGAGCAAGCTACGTGCTTTTAAAAACAGTCACAGAGAAATTTAACTTCTGGGCTAAGGGAGTAAGATGCTGGGGTGAGTGCTGCTTTATGCAATTAGTCAAAGTTAAATGAAGAGCGCATTTCCCTAACAAGACCTTCTCTCCTCTATAACAATATGATGAATTAGGTTTAGTATCTATTTCAATTCACTACTTGAGAAGATTAAAGTGGCGTCTTTCAGTTTTCCAGGAGCAAAAGATTGGATCACAACTGTTCTTACTTGCAAAGCCATCTGAGACTAATGGGCATAGCTCCATCTGAGAGACAAAAATCTGCCCTTCCAGCTGAGACATAACCCCCAAGTATTGATCAAATGTCCACCTCCTTTCCACGTAATAGAATTTCCCGGTGAGCTAATTGTTTTCACTTCTTTCATCTCTGTAAATGAGGTCAATGGCAAGGGCAAAGAAGAGGGAATTAGCTTTGAGTGTTGGCTTCAAAGCAAGAGAAGATAGAGCTTCCAGATTTCGGAGCATGCCGTACAGGGTATATAAACCACTACAGGACTTTCCAAACACTACTCACAGATCTGTGTCTGCTTAAGACAAGACTTGCCCTCGCTGCCCGAGGATTTATGCTTTCTTCATCTGTCGTTATGATGTGACAATGCTACTTGTGGGTCAGTGATGGCCTTAATTCATGCTGTCCTTCCGACACTGACCAGCTATCATCTACAATGTATCAGTGCCTCAGCTTGGTGATTATCTATTTGCCTGCAGAGATGGAGCCAAACAGCACCACCTGCCCTGTAGTCCTGTGTTGTACAGGCATAAACAAGGTAAGGGGGAGTTGCAATGATCCAAACAGGTCTGTATACATTGATAAATATCAGCATGAAACGTACAAAACAGAAAACAGAAGTACTAGGGAAGATGCAAACAACAAGATTAAAACACATTCCTCATGAAAAAAGGGGCTCCTTTGGCATTCTCTCCCAAAGCAGCTATAATTCTCAGAGGTCTGGCCTTTAGACCTCCTTACATTTCACCTCCCAGTGCAGCCACACGTCCTAAATCAAGGCTTTTTTCCTCTGTGTAACACTGCAGTTTCCCCTGCTGAAATTCAGTGAGGAGTCCCACAGCTAATTGTTTTCCCACCCATACAATCAGAAGTCTGCAGATGCCTGTTGCAAGCCATCATTCCTGATTTTTGTTAATTGTTTTGCCTCATTTTAATAACTATGCTATAAAACATATTTTTTTAAGGCACTAATGGTTCCTAGAGGCTTTTGGGGATCTTTTCAAGGGGAAAGGCCTATTAAGAGCATAAGTCATCTGTAAGAAACTAAGGACCCCTCCTGCTATCTCTTTCCTTTTGTAAAAGCAAACAGCATAAACGTTTGCAATGAGTTATGCTATGCAGCCCTACTTTAATATTTCAATGTCTTCACTCTCCAGCGTGTCCTTGTTTGTTTGCTTTGTTTCTTCTGCTAAACAAAATGTGCCCTTTTTGTCGAAACCCAGCAGCAGAAGTTCCTTTGCACAGGACGTGCACTGCTTGCATGTGATTTCCAGCACACAGGGGAGCTGAAGGAGCTGATATCACTGTGGGGCACACGACAGTACCCAGACTCGCTGCTTTCATCAGAGTTACAAGGATTCAAGAATATGTTTAATCAGAACCAATATTTCACAGTAACTCTCTTCTAAAACTTACAGTTGTTGAGATATACTTGGTTGCTTTGCTCCTCTACACTTTCTTCCAGGTGCTAGCATTCTGGTAACACTACACTAACGCCTACTTTTTCATCATGCTGTATGACAGACAAATACAGCAATGCTGTGCAGAGTGAACACCTTCTGTTAAAATATTCTACATGTGCTTTTACGAACTTACATCTCACATTCTGGGAGCAGCTAGAATTGAGAAAACAAACAAACAACGTTGCTAGTATAAACAACAAAACCTCAGAGCTTCGACAACACACTGAGCGCCTCCCATATTCTTCCATTTCTGAGTTCTGGCCCTGCCAGCATTGCAACCTGAACACTGGCTTCAAATGGTGAGACCTCTGCCAAGCCCACTGGGGCTGCCAAACTCTCCCTTAGAGACCCTCAGGTTTATGTTGACTTGTAGCAGTCCAAGCAGCAGGTCAGAGCCAAGCTGAAGCTCTACAACATGCCTCTGTCCCATCAGCTCTCACCTGCCAGGTAGTACCAGCCCCACCTATGCAGGGCAGGTGGTCTCCCAGCTGCAGGCACTACCAAATCACCAGGGGGGTGGGAACATTTTTACTCACTCCCAACCAGGGCAAGACAAAATTCAGTGCTGAAAGTGTCAGCAGTTTACTGTTCCTCCCTAAATCCTAATGCTATAACTGTGGAAATCAGCTTCACTTTCTGTAAAGTTGCATTTTAAACCAGGCTTTGATTTTGTGGCCTTTGCAAAGTCTGCCTCTCAAGAGGCAGAAGAGACCTTCCTGACCTTGCTGCTCTCAAAACACACTCTATACCCTTGTCCTCAGGGACCACTCCTCTCTCCCTTAACCAAAGGGAACAAACAAGCGAGGCCAATAGCAGCACAGCATCCAATATTTACAAATGGATTATGTGAAATTGTTACGGAAATCTTCCTAACGTGTTCACATATGTTTTCACCACTTTGTTGCCAGAAAGGACACATTATAGAATATAAAACTACCCCAAAAGCATATGCAGCTCAGCTCTGGGAGTAATTTCTGAAGGGCTGTTGCTTCCTGGATGCAAGCAAAGGTTATTTTTTATTTTGAACAGATATAATATAGACAGATGGAGCATCAGGGGGAGGACTAAACTCATGATCTGTTTGTTTCCTGAAGAGGTTTTTGTAATGAACTTTGTAAAAAAAAAAAAAAACACCTTTTTTTTTATATAAACCCAAATTAATTAGATTGCTTTTTACAGCACTAGAATTAACAGCTTATTGACAAATAGATTTTATATTAATTACTTAAACTGAAAGTATTCGAAACAGATGAACAAGCAGAAAAAAATGGACAAAATACATTTAAAATGCATGCATTCCAGTAAGCTGAAAATTAATTCTCTTTCCCCAAAAAACGTGTTTCTAATTTAAATCACAAAAGCAATCCCATCAAAGTCAAGGCTTTCATATTTTCAGGAATAAAGATCTCAATCTTTCTTTTCAAGCTATGACCAGTGTCAGATCACAGAATCATCTATCAAGATCCTCAATTATTCATCTCTTTCACTGCGTTGATTACTGTCTGAGATGAACAATGTGTTCTAGAAGCTATTGCATGATCTGAAGACCTCTGAAACTATAGCAGACTGCAGTTTACTAAGAATTTCAGCCTCTTTTGCTGACTTTTGAGACAGCATAAAATGAAGACCACATACTACAAAGACATGCAAATCCTTGCAGAAAAAAAGAGAATTCCGTAATTCGTAGAAATAACGTAGTAATCAAACTGAAAATCTAGTGCAGTAATACAGTAGAAATCAAACTGAAAATCTAGTGCAGTAATACAGTGTGGGCTTGAGATCAATTTTGAGTTAGCTAGTATTTGCTTTGCTTCCAATCAGGCTATAGTTTTCTACTGCATTAAAAATATTGGGAAATCTTCTCAGATATTATGCAGAAATAAATTAAAATGAGACTTAAACGGCAACCTGCTTATAGATACAATTTGTAAATCACAACAGGTAAAATTAATAAAAAGATACCACAAATAATTCAGTCTGCTTTTAATGTTTATCTTCCATGGACCATAAGATTGTTATATTGCTTGAATGAATTTGCCCCATCTCTACCTTTCCATTAGTGTTTGCCAAATCAGTCCACAAACTACAAACTGGAGCAGAAGATGGATCCCAAATTAGAAGTACTTGTATTCCCTCTCTACTACTTCAGACTCCATTGATGAAGGAAAAAACAATATTAACTTAAGATTGCTTTCCAAATGTCCGTGACCTTAAGCAACAGTCTGAAACCTGAGGAAAGCTGGCATTTGGCAACTAAAATTCCTGTCCAGACTGAATCCTCATGGATGACCTGTCTGGGGTTCACTAAGTTATCTTACTGCCAAGTAAGTTTTCTGTTCAACAATCTTTTAGTGAAGGAATTCCAGAATCTCCAACACAAGAAATAACAATGCAGGGGAAAGGGAAAAAAAAAAGATAAAATAAATCCAAATATATACAAAAATGAAGGTAAAGATTGCCTTTATCTTTTTATCTGAGTTTGATACAATCTACATAGAAATGCTTCATCCATTACAACATAAGCAAAACAGCATTTTTAGAGCTAAAAGCAAATGTAGAAGCAAGTATCTTTGAACTGAAGACAACTAATTTAAATCCATTTCCTCTGTACCCTTCATTCAGGCAACTGCTTAATACATTGATCTTCCACGCACTTCCATTTTCTCCACCAATACATTTCTTATAATTGGAATGAGCTGCTCTATTAAGCTTCTTAATAGATTCTATGCTCTCAAAACCCAATAACTTCAGGACAATACATTAAAATAGGCAACAAATTAAGCACAACGTTTGTGAATGTGAGGCTCCATCAACAGCGACCTTTAAAGCTACAGCATGGATACTGTTTAAAATTGGTTGCAGAGAAGCCAGTGTCTAATATATCTAATTGCATTAGTTTGTGTCAGCGCCACAGTGGTTTGAAACTCTTTGAAAGGAGCTTGTTGCTGGTAAAGAACAAATTACACTTCTGATACGAAGAAGCGATGGACATATGAGGACATTCACAAACTGAGTCAGAGCTGTGGGCCTTAGCATGTGTGAAAAACAGGATCTCCATTTTGAGCTACATCACCTGATACAGACACATCTTGGTTTGAGCAGTGAAGTGACAACTGGCCGTGGCTTTGTACATAACAAGTAACATCAAGCCATTATACATAGAACAGAAGTATTTTGATGGTCTAATGCAGTTATTTTAATTACATCAATTGAATCTAATAACTATGCCACAATACCATATTAATTAACTTAGTTTGAAATAGAATGTGAATGGAGCTTTTATTTTTAAATCATTACAAACCTGTAATTACATTTTAAAATACTAAATGATATAAAATAATTATCTCAAGGCTAGTCAGCTCTGGAATGAATCCTACCTTCTCCCATACAGCTAGTTACATTCACATGTATTTTAATCCATCTCTTCAGGCAGTCACAAAGTTTTTCAGCATGAGTAAAGAAGGTGACCCATTAACGTGTGTAAGCCTCAAAAGCACAGGAAGCACAGAGCCTGGGGATGGGGACACCCAAACACCTCAGAGTGCTGCAGTGGGTATTCACCAGTCATCCACACAACAGCCAGCTGCTGGGGCAGAGTGCAGAGCCTCAGCAGCTCCAGAATGAACCACCTGTTTCAGCATGAAAACAGAATGGACACAAAAAGAGTGAGGTAGAATCTGAAAAATGAGTCCACACAGCCAATCTAAAAATCAGAAACATTCATCTACTTAGGTTTCCTAGGAATAGTGTTATTTATAAAGCCAGCCCCTAGACAAGCTGCAGTGCTAGCCTTTGCTAACCGTTTGCACGCAGCCCTGTGTGTAGAAGGCCTCTTGACAGCAACACAACCGCCCTTAGGAGCACTCCCCAACGCCCCCTCACGCCTCACACCTCTTTGCTTACTCAAAACTGACCATTAGTAACACCTCCTACATAAAATTACCTCAGGATCTAGTTCATTTTGCATTACCCAACTCAGAAGACCTGTGTGATGCATTCTATCCCATTATTATTATTTTTAACATGGAAATCATTGTACCGAAAGCTGTTTTTGCTACGGTTTTTCAAGCATGCCTAGGACTAGGTCAAAAGCAAGAGTGCTAACTAGTTGTACCTCCCACAGCACTGGGTTCATCCGAGATAAGCACAGTTCAGCTCCTCTTTCTGCCACCTGCCAGTACTAATTGCTGCCAGTGACGCTCTCTAATAACATAGGCTTCCTTGCCATACTCCACCAGCAGTAAAAATAGTTTTTTTTTTTCACTTTTTCCCTAACAGTTTCAGTCAGCAGCTGCAGTTAGGGAGGAGCCCTGGCTTTGGCCGCCCCCTCATAGAGCCCTCTCCTCAGGTGTGTGGCAGCTCCCAGATGCACTTTGGCACCAAAACAGCTGCGCCTCAGGACCCGCACTTTCCCTCTCCTATTCCTTAAGGGACAAGAAATAATTCAGTGCGAAAAGCAGGCCAAAAACATTAATAGAGGTCTCTGATTGAAAAGTTCTTGGTTGCTTTTTTTTTTTATTAGTCCTATTGGATGAAAAACAAACACCTTTGTTACCAGGACTCTGGTAGCTGTCCTCACATGCAATATTAATGTGAACTCCCAGCTACACAAAGTCATTATTTTCAGACAAATACTCACAGTGACGATTGTAATCTACATGTTGTACACCGCTTCCCTCATACCGAAGTAGAGGATTTATAGTGACCTTCTCCAGAGCATTGTAAATCATGGCCTAGGTACAATTAGCAAATGTACTGGACCCTGGCCAAGCTCTCTATCACCATAAAACCTGGGCAGTTCTGGGCCTCCTCAAATCCAATGCAGGGACAAACTGCTGTGATGCTTACTAAATCTGTTTTCTCCCATAATTTACAATAACATTGGCTCTAAGAAACTGCAAGACATTTGCCTTTCTTTTAGCAGAGCCACCGCCGCTGCAGCTGTACTTTGCAGATGGAAGTGCCCTTGCTCAGCTTGCAGTATGCCAGCCGTGAGGACAGCTGCTCACTCATCATTCTTTTGGTATGAAGGTGCCCTCTTTTTTGTTTGTTTTTTAAACCTAAATACAGGAAGTTAAGATGGCTAGACCAACACTTTTCTACAGACACCAACAAAAGCCTTGAAAATTGCTAACCGCCAGCAGACTCCCCAGCAAACCAAAGCTCAGTCAAGGGCCATTAATATTTATTTGCCTTAATAGGGCTGGACTCCATAAAATGTTGCAGGCCAGTAGTGGGCACACACTGGTGAGGCACACGAGCTATCTCGCATCTGGGTTTGGTGTCACAAAGACACAGAAAGAGGTGCCCAAGAGCAGGGAATGGTTCAAGAATAACTGGGAACAGCAGCAGGTCTCCAGGGATAGAGTTGTTCCAATTGCAGCAGCATACAACTAAAATGCTAGTTTTATATTCAGCTACCAGTCTTAAATTACTGTAGAACTTGCCAAGCTCACAACATGTACCAGGTTCCGTGCACAGTGAAATTTACAAAATTTCTCTCCTTTTGAAATGGGCTACATGAAGAGTGAAAGAACATATAATTCAGTGTAATTATCTCATATAATCTTCAGAGATTAAAATGTTTTCTCCACAGCGAAAACAAGACTCAAGTCTAGCATTTCTCAACTTTTCTCTTTGGTAGAGAGCAAATTACATCAAAATAATTTTAAATTACACATAAACAGCAGAGATGAAACCCTAAGTGTTACAGTGGTAACTTGTCAGATGCTAAACAGCTTGCAGTTATTTGACATGAACTGCTAGTAGAAATGCAAAGCTGAATTTGGGGAAGATGAAAACGATAGCACCTAAGACAGAAATTCACTCACAAAAATAGGATTTCACTGTACAAAAATAGGATCAAGGGGAAACACTTAATGGGAGTTTAGGTGAGACTTAACCTAGCACAGTATGACATATTTGGAAACAACACCAAGAACAAAGCCATAGGGAATCACCTCATTCAACAACAAAATAAAGAAAGCAGGAGTCATTTAGCCAAGAGATAATCTTCAATATTACAGAATAAATCATGTTCTCATGTTCATGCGATCTCAGGTAAACCTTGCAAGTAAAAACAGAAAACATTATCAGTTAATTAATTTGAAGCTAGTTTCAGCCAAATAACACATAGGCAAAAATGGATGCACTATAATGTCAAAATTAGGAGTACACGGAACATTATGAGATTAATTAAGGTATAATCCTGAATGCTAAATGTTGGCATAAAAATCTACAAACTCACTCAAGAGAAAGCTTTTGTATGAGGGAACTGGAACCCACAGGGGATCTCCCATCAGAGATAGGAAATTTTACCACAATTCAATAATGAATTTTGGCTTAATGATAAAGAGTGAACTCATTTAGGAAAGAGACCAAGAAATTACTGATTTTTATCCAAACTGCTTCCTGTCTGAAGTATTCAATAGACATTTCACAGTAACTTTTATGTCATGTATGGCATAAAAAAATTCCTCTGCAAAGAATGATTGTTCAAAGTTTCCGAACATACTGAGAAATATTTCCAACATCAGTTAACAGAACTCAAACTACCTCTCTGCTACCTTTTCCCTCCATTCATCTTAAGGAGGTCTAACAAACTATCAAGTCAAGACATGGGAAGACATTACTCAAAGAAGAAAGTAACACTGTTTGCCTGCCTTGCAGTAGTTACCAGCATTCAGGAAGTGTCTAACACCATTTAGCCAGAAAGTTGCACTCATTGAGAGACATATTATCAGTCTCAGTTTGCCAACGCTGCTCGAGAAACAGAAGAACTGGATGAAGCAATATTCTGAAAAATTTTTAGTCCTAGTCAGAAGTAGAAAAACCTGAGCTGTTTTCCTTTGAGAGCGGGCGATCTAAGCACCAGAAATAAGCTCCTCTGGCAGTATCTGCTAATATCAGAAGCCTGAAATTGTACAAGTCCTGCTCAGTAGCAACTGACTTCCATGCATCTTCTACTGGAAGATTTGCACAAAATTTAGGCAATGGCCAGCACAGAAACACATTCAAAGACATTCATCCACAGGAGTTCATCCTTTCACATAAATCCACTAGAACTATGATAAAACACTTAAATTCAGAAACTTGGCAATAAAATACTTTATTCGCTGGACAAATATGCAGTATGGGTAGAAACACACCAAAATACAAAGTCCTCCAGAATATCATATAGAAAAATCACAATTCATAGGTCTCCATCTTATTTATATACATTTTCAAATGTATTTAATAGCTCAGAAAAGGTCACATTTGCATTTTTCTTCTCTTGGAAGCACATTCAGTGCAATCTAAGTCTTTTTTTTTCTTTTTAAAGTTCCAAGAGAAAAATTGCATAGCCATCCTATTTTCTCATTTGCCCCAAAATCTGATAAAGTTTTACACACTCTTTGCTCCCTCGCTAGATCCTTTCAAGCTTGACTTCTGCCTCTTTTTCTCCCTTTGTCCCAGTATTCGATAAATTTTCTTCTTAGCCTCCTTTTGTCTCTTTAATTTCTGTTCCTCCTCCTTCTGCTTAACTTTAACATATTCTTTAATCTGCTGCCGATGTTTTACTTTGTCTTTCTTTATCTTGTAATTATTCACTGTACTCAAAGCATTGAGTAGGGCCGATATCTTAAAAAAAAAAAAAAAAAAAAGCAAAAAATCAGTATACAAACAGTCAAGTTTTGTAGCAAGAAACAGTTTCAACTCAGAAAATAGCTATATAATGAACCACAGATTCAGGGCAAATTCCTAACAATTTTTGTACCTGTTTCCCAACTTCTAAAATGGTACAATTCTCTATCCTGTTGGGAAGTTAATCAAAGACTTAATTTTTGTTAACTCCAATTTTGATTGGATACTTATTTAAAAATTTGTGCTTAATTGTCTAGAACACTAATTGCCTAGAACACTAATGCTGAAGTTGTAAGCGTGCTGCAATTCTCCATTTTTGAAGTACAGAATTCACTTCAAGTTTCACCTATAAGGCATAGCAATGACAGGACAAATAAAAGACTACAGCTGTCAACTTAAATTGTCCTACTGTGAGGACTACATCCATTTGAAATACTTTGAAAATACTGTGACAAGGACAAAAGTTATATCAGGTGACCTACTAGTTTAATAAATAGATGCTATCTACTTAGTCATTTCCATACATTTGGCACGTGCTAAACAGGAACAAAACAAATTGCAATGACAATTTTTCACTAGGAACATATATATCTTTAGCACCAGTAATACATTCAGGTGCTAAAACAATAGTTAGAAATAGTCTAAGCAACACATATTCCAGTAGGGAACCCTTGTTTCAGGCTAAGTGATAATTACCTTCTTTTCATGAGGCTCCCTAATAACAGCTGGTCTCCACTGGTCTTTTGGAGTCTTGCCTTTCTTCTCAAGATTCTTCGGCTTGTTCTTAAATGGCAGTGCTTTCTGCAGTGCTTTAGGAATGTGGAGTTTATTGAAATGCCTTTTCTCCCTCACAATAGGCTAAAAGAATGGATATAGAACATATATAAAAATCATGACCTTAGAAAGCATTCATCTGATTTCCTACCATTGAAGGAGGGGTGGGGAAGAAGATTCCCTATATCCTTGCACCTGTAAAATGAAAACCGTAAATGAAAACTTAATCCCTACTTTACTTTTCAGATTACTTCATAAACTCTTATCGATGCACAACATTTGCTTTCCACTGATCCATTCCTGTCTCACGTCAGATAAGACTGTAACCTTGTGGATAAAAAAATAATATTAAAATATGAAATGAACATGAATTTACCCTGTTCTGTTCACACAGCTATAGGCCACAGGGCAAGTTAGTGTGTCATCACTGGTTAAAAAAAAAAAAAAGCATAAAGAAGAACTCATATATCAAACATACCTTATAGAGAGAATCTTTGTTTTGTTTCAGCTCAATGCCTCGCTCGTGCCTCAGCTGGCCTGTTGTCCTCATTCCTCTCCAACTATTTTTCTCACCTGCTGGCTTCAGCAAGGATGTTACAGGGTTATAAAATCTGGGGATAGACACAGGATACCAAGTCCTCACAAAGACAATATCTGAAAGAAAACAAAGATATCACTTGGCTTTCACAAGACAGTTCATCACAACCACATTCTATGCAAACAGTGTCTGAACAGAATGGACAATTAACGTGTAGACCATGTGCTAGTACTGTACTCGATATACCTACAAAATACACTCAGTTCCAGGCAAAGGCAACGTAACTATTTGTACCACTTGATTTTGTAAAATCTGAGGCAGTCACAAAGGCTATGTAGTCCTCAAGAACAGCCACATTAATACCACTCAATCCATTCTTCCTATTAAAGACTTGCACAGGGGCTCAGATTTAAGTATCTGTGCCTACACTATAACCAATAAAAGTCAACTTGCCCATCTTTTGCTTATTTTTATAAAAGACTTAAACTGCTTTTTTTTTTTTTTTTTTCAATATCCATAATTTCACCATGTTTAGGAAAATAAATGTCAGAGAAGCCAGGATTAACACAAACTCACATTCTCCGCATCACAGTGGCATGCCATAAACATAGTAGATCACTCTTTTCCCCAAACATTAGGGGAAAAGAACGTAACTAGAGTTACAATGCCTCTCTCTGGACTCCTCAAGAAAAAAAAAATGTTCTTTGAGTGCTTATATCAACAAATGCAGTTCATTTTCACATTCATGGAGAAAAGCCTAGCACGCAGCATAAAACACTTCAAAACACTCACAGAAGTAAATAAGCTTTTTCATCTGTATACTGTATGACTTCTAAGTATAACTGAAAGAAATTCAACATAAAGGTGCTTTTTTTTTATTATTTCATTATTGCATCTCAGCAGATTTCATGCCCTTTGAAATCACATCTCAATTATCAGATTTCAGAGACTAAGACACTGCTTTTCAATATGTGAAGTAGGATGAAAGTCGTGTGATAACATCCCCTTATCAATCTTAGGAAAGTGCAACTTACCACTCATCAGCAACTTGTCTTCAAATGTTGCCCTAAAAGCACCTGCCGGAGCTCTGAGGGCTTTTTTAATCTGTCCTCGGATACCGCTCACAGTACGAATTGCTGCACCTTCAAATTTAGCCACTTCCAACTGAGAGTTAAACATTCCCTGAAAGTGTGAATTACCCACCGTTAGTCAAGAAGCTAAGTTTATTTGTGTGACGTATGTAAGCCACAGGAATAAGCAATCCCCACAGTCATCTAAATACAAAGGACAGAATACCTTTATACTACAAGTGCTGACCATATCAAACCTACTTAACTGACTTTTAGACACTAGAAGTCATCTACTTTTTGAGTCATATATCAGCTTCTTTGCATCCAAAAAATACACATTGAAAACTCCAAAAATATTTGAGAGAATTTGTCCAGTTCTCCTTAAAAGTCATTTCCTGGAAAGTTACACACCTTAAGAGCAAGTAAACTCCTCCATTCTTAAACCACAAGGAAATTCAAAAAACCTGCACATTTCACACAAATACTTCAGTGTTTGGCTGTTAGAATCAGTTCTTAGTTGTTTCCTGCCCCAAATGCAGAACAATCTCATCTCTTCCTCAGAGTCCAACTAAGGACAGCTGGAGGATCTGTGAAAATTCATTTCTGCAACACTTCTGCAGCAACTGTAAGTCCTAAAGCATTGCTAGCATTCATCTTTGATCCCACAGCTGAAATTCAGTGGGGTCAACCTGTCTGGATGACACTGGGGCTAAGTTCACATTCTCCAGAACTGTCTTTCACTATGAGAAACTAACTAATGGGTTTGAGAAAGAAAAAAATAATTTTAAGAAGTAAAATTAAAATCACACTGAGAGTGAGCAAGGAGACTATTCCAGAAATCCTGTCTGCTTAACAGAAATAATTTATGTTCATTGGATAATACCTTAAGAGCCACTAAGCAGTGATCATGGAGAACTCCCTCAGGAAACACAGATGCATCATGTAGCCCCAAGGTGCATTCCTTCCTAACAGGGCTGCATCGTTTTATCACACACACATATGTACTTACCCTAATAAAAGAAGTGTTCTTAAAAATTTTGAATGGAAAGCCAGTTAGCTTTAATTTCTTCACAATAGTTATGGATTTATCTAAATCAAGGACAACTCCTGTGGCAGCTATCCGGAAATCAGGCTGAAACAGCGAAAAAATACACTGATGTACCACATTTACCAAAGAGCAATACATCATATATTTACCAAATAGTCAATAAAACATTTCACTGCCAGAACTGCATAGCTCTGAATTTCTAACCTTTACAGGAGTACTGCAGCATGAAAAATACAAACTGACTTTGTACAGACAAGTTAAGGTATTACTGATGGAACCTTCCTATCACTCACTAACAAGATTTTCAGAGCTGCCATTCTAATTAACCTGCAAGCAATTTAAATGTCCTTGTTATCCACCTTACTGTATTCTCTTTATGAAACAGATCATTACTCAAAGTCTCAAAGGAGAGGAGTTGTGCACTGTAGTAAGTCACTATTAAGTTGTGAACACATGATAACAACCTAATACTTGCAACAGGATGAGACTGCAATAGGACAGTCTAACAACATAAAGAATCCCACATTAAGGACAAAGATTTTCATCAGGAATATTAGAATCCCATCGTGTATAAAGGTTTCAGAAATTATCTAAACACTGAGGTACCTCAGTAGGCATAAATCTTTCCACAGAAAGCAGTAATGCAGTGTTTGCCATTATCAATTTAGTAGAGCAAAAAAAAGTTTAGATCTAGTTTCCTTTTTCATCACAATACTTCTCCCAAAAGAGGAGGTCCACCTAACTTCACAGGTGCTACAATACTGTGTACACGTGTACCATGTGTAAACCTTCTTCCTCAGATCTATATGTTACATACACTCAAGACCTTTGGAGAACACTAATCAATATTTTATTGTACCAAACTTACTGTTGTGCCACTGACAGACTGGACTGCCAAGAATCCTGTTCCCTGCGGAGTGATGGGCCCTACAGGAAAATTAAAGAATGAAGGGCCTCATCATTTAACATATAACAGCTTCTACTTAAAAAGTTCAGAAAGCTTACAAATTCTTGCTGCATAATATCCATGACTACAACCAAAGAAAGGTTAAATACAGCACTCAACTCCAGTACTCACACAAATAAGCCTACTAAGTTACAGCAATTATTTGCACATTAATTTACTCATGCACAGAAGCATTTGCAGGGTCAGAACCCATATGTGAGCAAGTGCTTGCCTTCTCCATAGATGAAGTCCGTGTTTCTCCTTGATACGATACAACCAAGCAGAACATTCATCATCTGACTAAAAGCCAAATAACTCACCCACCCTTCTCTTTCTATAGCAACTGCCTATTTTACCACACTATTTGTTATTTTATAATCCACAGAGAACAGAACTTTTTAAAAATTTATCATCCTCAAAGCTTCCAGCTGTTTTCCCTGGTATACTCCAGAAATCTTGAGAATTTTATAATGATGAAGTGCTTTGGGATAGGAACTCCAGAATTCCCTCACCCCAAAAAGTTGCTCCGCAATGCATATGTTGTGGTGTGTACTTCAGAAGCCTATGACGCCCATTGTGATCTTCAATGTAGAACATTGGAATAGTCTGAAATCGCCTCCACCCTAATGAGAGGATTAAAGGATCACGTGTCTTAAGTATCTTCTTATACCATCGGTGCTTCTTCAGGCGCAACTAATTAGAAGAAAAGATTAACAAAGCTCTAACAGGATAATCGCATTAACTTGGAAATTCAAGCCTTAATTTTCAAAAATGATTGAAAGCAACTTCCATCTACACTAAGATATTCTTACTTAGAAAGCTTTATTCAGAATCACTTAACACTAGGCTGACTAGTAAAATATAGGTAATCAGTATTTCACTTTACAAACCACATTTGTACGCATCAATAAAAAAAACAACACAAAAACCAAATACATACACGCTAATAACTTCCCACTAGCCACCTATCTGTAAAACATAAACCTCAGATTACAACTCATGCTTGCTATCTAGTGATCACAATACGATTGTACAGTAGTCCTGAGATCTCTGCAAAACAACATAACGAACATTAAATAACAATCACATATTTTTCTTCCAGTTAACCAACTAAGCCTGTAAAAATTCAGTACCCGTTAATGCAAAGTTAATTGTACCAAAAGCTATTCCACTATTCAAGAGTGAAAGATGAACATTTATCTCTGGTCATCATATCCTTAAGAAGAAAATACAGAGCAACTCCAGACACAGTGAAGCACTGCTGTACTGAAAGCAAGTGCACTCATCTTTGGCTACATACCTGTACATATCCAACATTTCCTTCGCTGTTGCCTAAGCCACCCAGGATAATAGGGTAATGGGGGTCAAAATTCAGGACAAATTCACATGGGACGTTCTCAATCTCTATTCGAACATACATCCCAGGCCGAAAGCCCTCATACTGCACTCTGGTCTCATCATCTTGGTCTTCAAATTCAGCTCGATTAAGCTATGTGACAAGGAGAAAGTCAAGGAGAAAGACATCACAGATTTTATAAAATTCAAGTATTAACAATTCGTAAGGTGCCAGTTCTATTTAAAACATGCTAAGATTTATATAAATCTTTTGAGAAAGATCTAATAGGTTTTGTGACTTTATTCAGAGTGAGATCTCTTCCACCATGAAATTTTTCCAATTTGAAATCCCAGGAGGGGCTGTTAGTCTACTTGAAAGACAGTGCCCAAGAGAAGCAAATGACTGAGTCACTTCTGATATATCTTTCATAGGGGTGACTTTGGATTTTAAAGATACAACTGTCAAAAGTACATTTTTGATTTAGGAACCCAATTATTTTAAAGTTAACATCCTGATCTTTAGGCATCACTGTAAGGAGATCAGGCCCCTATCTTACTTAGCAGCTTTAAAATACTTCTGTGTCCTCAAATACTCTCTATCCTCAAAAGGGTCTTTTAAAACTCTTCCGTGGCATATAAATGCAGATATTATGTAAATATTTAACAAGATATCCTTGTGAATAAGACAAGCTTTACCCTTTGCACTCCTACTCTATCTCCTCATGTTCAGCTACTTGTGATGCAAGATGTCATGCTTAAGCAAACCAATTTCATTCGTCAAGGTATTAAGATGTGGAACAAATCTTGTGGTCCAAGTTTATTGTTCAAGAAGTGTTTACACATCCCCAGTCTGAGACACTCGCCTTTCCATCCTGCTGTAGGAACACAGCTGACTGCTGGCATGCGTTTCTGTAACAGACTGCTAGTAAAGCAATTGCAAATAATCTCATAATCTTTTACTGCTATGTTTTTGTTTACATTCTAAGTGTTCTTAGAAAGTGTATCTGTATGTTATGACCACTTATGACAGAGATTAATACAAGAGGGTAGCAATAAATTTAATAACAATTTGGGACAAGGTTTTGTCATACAAGAAGAGAATGAAATTATTAGTAGCATAAGGCTATATTCTTACAAGCCAGCCAAAGAAATAAGCCACAAAATCAGCATCAAGAATTTTAGATGCAGGTATGCTGAAGACTCCTACTAAACATACAGAAGAATCAATTAATATTCTAAAAATAACTTGACAGTCTGGGGAAAAGATCACCATGTAGAGTTTAATCCTGCATTTTTAACAATGCAAAAGCCACTCCAAAAATAATACCACAAAAACATGTGATGCAAGTTAATATGAGTTGCATTTTCTCCTTCTTCCACATAAAAGAATGCCTTGACGTCTTCACGAAGGGGGACAGACTCCTCTCTCATGTTTTATTGTTTTGCTTTTTTAAGACCTTCCATCCTAGTCTACCAGTAAACGATAACATTCCTAACAACTTCTGAATAGTTGAATAAACATCATGTAAGCCTTACCTATTCAGTGAATTGTAGTATCATTAACTGATGACAGTTTAAATCAAGCTTTCAGTTGTTGGGTTTCTCACGCATGTCTCCAGAAAAACCTTTGAGCAAACATTGTTGGGTATTTCTGAAGACACACAGTCAGATAAAATGATAAATTAACAGCTTATACCTGGGCTTGCTTATGCATTTCTTCTTTAAGATCATCAAAGTACGTGCCATCCCCTTCATCATATTCTGCATCAAACATCTCTTTCAGTTTCCGTTTCTTGTCCAGGCGCTCCTTTTTTGCTTCTTCCTCCTCAGCTTCTGGTTTGGACGTTTTTCCATCATTCTCTTCTTCCTTTTCAGACTGATCAATGATAATTTATCAAATATGTGATGTAGTAGTGTTCATTGAAAAACAGCCATTCTGATTAACATTTTTAATATATATTACTAAGCATTATTTTGTCATGGTTCCAGTTATAAGACGCTTACTCATTCTTATCTAAAATGGGAGTATTTCTTCAGTCATTCATACAAAAAGATACTACTTCAGTAAGAACTGCAACATCCCATGATCTAATCATATTCCTTCTCATTAAACACACTTCTTGACTAAATTTTATTTTTAATGTCAGGGAATAGGTCCTATGATTGGTCTACTCTTCTACACATAAAATAAGCACACAAAGTTAAAGAGGAAATAAAGTAATTAACCTTGGTTAATATTGCTTTGCAAGTCAGCACTCTGGAGGCCTAAGTTTATAAACAAACCGAACACTGCCAAAATGATGCTGTTACTCCCATTCTATAACCTAATGTAAAAAAGCCAAGTTCTTTAGTATAAAAAAATTTTGATGACTGCTTCATCAGCAGTAGTCATCAAGAACAGAGAACTCCTCTGTTCTTAGAAGATATCCAAGTCATGGCATTGAAGTGCTTCCAACAACATCTCTTATGTAGACATGTGGAATGTCAGTTTCTGCTGCTTATTATGTTAAAACAGAGCTCTATAGTCTACCACATCTAATGACATGGTATAGTTACAATCACACTTGGTTTTAATATATTTCTCTTAAAACTCCATATCCGGACATCTACTGTTTAACAGTGAGGCGTGCTGTCTTACCTAATTAATTTTAAACAACATTTGAGCCTGAGACAAAAAAATATATGTTATTCTAGATACTTAAAGGTTCCAAAGTCATATATCTTCTCTTCCGCATTGATTTATTTCTTCCATATTGATTTCTTTTTTTTACCAAATCACAGAAATGAGATTTATTACATGGGATGTCTATCATCTGATCAGAAATGTGCTGCTCTAGGACAAAGACAGAGGTCATACCTCATCTTCTTCAGGAGTAGGCCTTCCTTTGTGCACAACACCTGTTTCAAGATCTTCAAAATCTCCATACAATTCTTCTGCAACAAAACATCTGACGGTTACTGTTCTGTTATTCTCATTTTCAAAATTGTGTATTTCTTAGTACTACTTTATAGATTAGTTTCAGCCTGAACTTATTTCCTTCCTATCATTAGCTTTAGATGTCTGCTGTCTTCTCTATATTCTCAGATGAAGTTCATTGGGTCTCCCTTTTCCCTTTCAATATCTAAACTTTATGATTTTGGTTATGTAGATAAAACTTACTTAAATCTCTCAAAATGACCACACACTGCCTCAAAAAGTTAACTTAATGAAGAACGCTCCTGTTAAGACTAATGACAAGGCATCATCAGAGCAATAGTTCCTTCATTCAAAAATAAAAATAAAAATGTCAATATAACAGACATCATTAAAGCTAAAAAAAAATCTTAAATAGATCTATCAAACCTCAATCCATTTACACAAAAGACATAGCCACATTATTCAAATTTTCTAACTTTTCCCAAACATTTCTAAAAACATAAACAAAAAATCCTCCCAAAGATCTCATTTTTCAGCCAACTGCAAATGACCAGTTTGTCTTTCCATAAATAAATAGTTTCCACTTATCTCTACCCACGCTATTGAAAATAATAAAATACATATATGCGTAAGTAGATAAATTAATAAACACAATGTGAAGTTAACAGGGTCAAGTATCAGCTAAGGATTTCATTTCTTAATTTAAATTATATGCCCT
Source organism: Cyrtonyx montezumae (assembly GCF_038088225.1). Classification (NCBI taxonomy): domain Eukaryota; kingdom Metazoa; phylum Chordata; class Aves; order Galliformes; family Odontophoridae; genus Cyrtonyx; species Cyrtonyx montezumae. The sequence goes on along the minus strand of NW_027072045.1, from coordinate 20,001,214 downwards.
GTATTTCAGAGAGTACATTTAAAAATATTCTACTTGTACATTTTTAACAGCAACATTTAACTGTGTTAACAACTGTGTAATACTTTGCAGTATTTTACAGTTAAAAAAAGGTTTATATAGCTAGTGTAGGACATTCTGAATATACAACTGTGGAGTAATTCCTAGAACTCCTACATCCATTGATATATTCTTATTAGAAAGTCTCATACATACCGTCGTCTTCCAACAATTTTGCTGCATCTTTATCTTCTTCCCATTTTCCTGTAACAAAGCAATCCCTAATACTGCTCATAACCTGCAAAATAAAGTGTTATTGATTTGTACAGTTAAAGCTTCTCAACCACACAAGCATTCTATTACTCATTCCCCATTCCTCAATCATCTTCAGAACTTAAGAGATGATTTTATCTTTTCGCACACAGACCCAAATCAAGGTACCATTACCAAAACTGTGTAATTCCTCACTCAAAAGCAGGAATAAGGAGCCACCTCAAACCTTGCCCGAACTTCTTTACACTAACAAAATTTCTACATAACTATTTTCACTCATACTTTTTACTTTTGTATAAACAGAAAACTACAATTTACTAGACATTGAGAGCTGAGCATTCAACAGACCTTATCTTATTTTCTGCTGAATCTCTTGGCTAGTAAATATTCCTCATGACCGTGAATAGCAGAAGATATAACAATGACTTGTAGCTCCCATAGGTCTATTCCAATGACACTTCTCCACAGTAAGTTCGTAGTACTTTTGAAAACAGCCAGGACACCAAGAGTATAGGATTTGCAAATGCAATTATCTGACTGAATTACCTCTTCTAAGTCCCAGTCTTGAGGCTTTTCTACCACAAATTTGGAACAGTCGAGACCATTAGCCTTCTGTTTGGATTCTTTGTCTGGACGGCTGACATGAAACAGACCTCCAAGTTCATCACTCACATCCTCACTTTCATGGTCCTCATCCTCGACAACTAAATGAAACAAACTGATTATTTTCCCACAGTACGTGAACTACATTTGTCAACAACCTCTCCCCTGTCCTATGTTTCACAATATCTGCAGTAGATACAGCCAGGAAGATACTACATGGTATCAATTGTGCAGCATACTGAAATGTGTCAGTCACTACAAAATTCTACACTGTTCTTTGAACAACCTGCAGTCCAGTTCCTACTTGCATACCTGGAATTATCTCAAAGAACACTGTCCATTAAGCAAACAGCGTTCATTCAATACCATAAGCAGATAAAACACTGAACTAGTTTGTAAATCAAGAACACTGGACTTGAGGATCTACTAGTAGTCTTTCCACTTCCGCACTATTAAGTTTCATAGAAGCCAAATATTTCTTGTATTCTATCTAGGTTCTGCATGAAGAGGTTTACACAATCAGATAAATACTGGAAAAAAATGCAAACTAAATAGGACTAATTGCAAAAAGAAAGCAATCTTATCATCCTTCTAAGCCAGAATCCTTTTTTCTTGATGAACACCTTTGATACAATTATGCACTAAAGATGTGCCTAAAAGAATATTCCGCTCTCAGTCACTGTGAGAAAGAAACTGTTGAAAACAGACAAAAAAAAAAAAGTAGTCGTTTATGGAACACATAAAATACCAAAATGGATTTTTGCAATTGCTACTATACAAGCATATAAGAGACCAAAATTCAAATATCTGGGGAAAATACACCATAGAACAGGTAACAACCCAGTAGTCTCCCAAAAAAGCTCTAGACATTTTTTTTTAATTGGAAAACTAACAACTGTCTTTATAACAACAGTAAGTATTACAAGGTGAATATTGGCAATTAAGAAATTCAATTCGCTCTCCTCAAGCCTCTCACTAAAAGATCTCAAAGCTTCTGAGTTACAAAGTTACTATCAGCTAAAAACCTACCATATATTACGACATAAATCCGTACCTGTTCCATATACGAGTTTACGAAGATTTGGGACTGCCTGCTGCTGTCTTAGAAAGGCCTGAGCTGCCTTCTGTGTGAGGTCCTCTTTCCACTTAAGTGCACCTGAAAAGGGAAAAAATTAGCATCCATCTTCAAAGAAGGGCAGAACTTGGGAACCACATAAACTATTCAAGCAAGGACATAACCACAACACGCATTTGATCCGTTTTTTATACTCCATTTACACATAGAAACAAACAGTGGCTAACAAGCTAGATTTCTGATTTGTTTCTTCCTAACAAATCCTGATGTTAGAAGGATAAAAGTGTAAGAGATGATTAGCAATAATAACAGATGTTACCGTTTTCAAATTTAGAATTAAACACTTCCTTCCTGTTCCAATAATCACAGAATGGTTGAAGCTGAACCTCTAGAAGTTAACTTTTCCAGCTCTGCTGCTCAAGCAAGGTCACTGACAGCAGGCTGCCTCAGACAATACTCAGATAGTTTTTAGTGTCTCCAAGGATAGAAATTCCACAGCCCCTTATGAGCAACTTAATCAAATGCTCAGTCAATAGTTAAAACATTTTAGTAACATTCCCCCCAGAGTGGTTTAATCTAAATGAAATTAAGCATATTAATCTCTTTTACACACACATCCATAAAGACTATTCATTAAAGAAAGACTGAAAAAGATATGCAGAAACAACGAAGTATATAAAATGAATAATCTTCATTTTCGAGCAAGGAAACCTGATACTACACTATAAATGAAAGGCTTAAAAGTAAATAGTATCAGGTTTCCAAAGAGGAAGTTTGTCACCCAACAATTATACAAAGTTACAACTCAAATATATATAATATTTACTTGTTATAGTATCCTTTAACAGTCAACAATGAATTCAACTAAAAACAGGCACTGAAAAAACTAACATTTACAGTCTACCTGCAGTGTCAGCAGAGAAATCAATTTGTTCTTCATACTCCTCTTCCTCTTTCAGTAGATTTTCAACATCATCTTCGGCTTCTACAGCTTCAAGTTCAGCTTGCCTAGTCCTATCAGCTTTCTTTGGCTGAGGGCGCTGAAATCCCTTCCTATCTGATACTTCAGCTTCTAATTCATCATGAGATTTTTCTTCATCTTCTCCTTCACTGAGGGATTCAACCTCAGATTCTGATGCCTCTTCTGCTGTGCAATTTCCTGAATCTGTTGTGAGCAATGATTTTTTTTTCGAACTGCAAACTAATAATTGTGATCTGGTTTCTTGATCTTCATTCACTGTTTCATTTTGCGCGGATTCAACAATTCCTTTGCTTACAGCTTCAAATTCACTATCTGAGCTGTCATTTCCATACGTCCTTCGCTCATCATCTTCATCATCATCTTCCTCTGTCTCATTTTCTTCAAAGGCAGTTTTTCCATCTTCCTCAGAACTCATCTCAAGATCATCCTCACTATCAGCAAATGCTGGCAGTTCGCTCACAGGTTCTTCTGTAGCCACCTCTGTTTTCAGGCGCTTGGAACTCCCAGGAGCCATCTCTGCCTCCAAGAGCTCTTCATCACTTTCTTCCTCTGCATCATCTTCATCATCACCATCACTTCCACCCTCAGACATTGCTTCTTCCTCTAGGTCATCTTCCTCATCGCTAACTGCATCATCATTTTCTTTCTTTTCTTCATCATAGAATAATGCTTTCCGGCGCACTCTTCCAGTCTTCAAATCAATCTGCCTCTCTTCCTTTGGCATCACAATCCTGTTTGTTTACAAAGATGATGTATGGGGGAAGACAGCGAAGTACAAAGACCTTTTAGCAAACAATTAGGTTTCATGTCAACATTTTAAAAACATTTTCATGGAAGGAACATCAAAAACAGAGAGAAGTTATGGAAAATACTAAAAAGTTAAACTGTGAAGTAAGAAAAGCTTTTTGGTTCAAGAACATAGTCCATACTGTAGATGCAAACTACTCTGTGAATTTCTTCATTTTCTGTGGTATGAAAATAGGTTATATAATGAATTTTAATGAAGATTATGACTGCCACTCTCTAAAAACTCCAAAAACAAATGTACTACTTAAAGCTGTATCATCCAGGAAATTCTGGATGGTAGGACTACACTGCTTACAAAACTTTCTTAATAGCAATTATTCCTAGATCAAAGCATATATTCGGCATGAGTAGTCTAACCAAAAGGACTAAGTAATAAGCCGTTATGTTAACTGTTCACTACAGAGACATTTTTCTAAATTAGAACCTAGAATCAGAGATTCATTGTTCAAACATTGCTCAGAACTCAAAACTTACTCTGGTCCTACGTCTTCAGAACCTAATGGTCTAGAGTCCATGAAGAGAGAAACTTTGCTTGATGCCATCTTAGTATCTATGGCTGAGTGAGTGGAGATAAGGCTCTGAACTAGCTCATGATTTGGTCTCACTTCCTCCTGAAAAGCCAAAGTTTGTGACATTTTAATCAAGATGAATAAACAAACATCCAACAGTTAATAAATCATTAGTCTGACAAAAATAATAGAAATACGCATTTGTAAAAAAAATAATCTTCATTTCCTGCAATTACCCTACTTTGCAAAATAAGAATGATACTATTCTAGAATCAGAAGCTTCTAAAAACCAATAAAGCTTCTGAAACTAACTTGGAATACTTACTAACTGATCCTTCAAACGTTTTACACTATTTTTTACAAAGAGAAGTCACTAGAAAAAATAATACACGGGGATTATTTTTAAGAAGCTTATTATTAAATACTTATTTTGACTCTAAAGGTGAAAGCTACATTTTTTTTAAGACACAAGAAATGAAATCACTAACAGTTCTACTACCTCTTCATTTTCATGAGCATGGCTTCCTCCAAGGTCAATATAAACAGCATCCTTATCATACACAATACCCCCAACTCCTGAGAGAGGGGCATAGATTAGTTTTTCTTTCTCACTTAAAGAACGCTTCTTCTGCTGCTCGGGTAGAGCACAGGGGTCTGGTAGGAAACTCACATCACTCACAGTGAAATCTCCTACACCTAGGGAGACATACAAGAGGACAAATAAGGTTTTCATCGAGTTTCAATTCTAAACTGTGTACAATTTATCATGAAGAGAGAAAAACAAATGCCGTAGCATTCAACAATTCATCAGCTCTGTATCAATGATTAGTTTCTCCTGTTAAACCAATGAACTTAGAGGAGTTCACTGAAGTTCACCAAAACCCAGCTGTGGGTTTGTCTGATTGCATTTAATGAGGGAACTATTAACTCACTTTTCTGAATAGGTCTGTATATTTAATATTAAATGCTTTGGATAAGCTTTTTAAATCATGTGCTTAAAATACTGAATTTATCCAAGGAGTATGAGAAATTCTACAGAAGTCAAGTTTACATTTCACTGTTAGAGCTGGTATGCTGTACACTTAGAGCATCTCATAAAATGAAACACTGCTGAAGATCCTCAGATGCTGCTAACTGTGTGTTTATTTCTGCAGTTCTCTTGCAGTGTTTAAAAAGCTAAACTATTTACAAAGATATATTTTATAGAAATTGTAACACAGAAAATAATTTCCAAAAGCTAAATGTGTTTTTACAAAGGTGAAAAATATATCTTTAAATTATGAACTGTAAAATAGAAATCAAACTGCTATTAAAATACCAACAGCAACACAGATCAGCACAAACACAATTTTAGGAATACAATAACTTACCTGGCATATGAATTTGGCTTTTGTTTTTCAGATATGCTCCTCTTAAGTAACCGTAAAGTGAAATCTTCCTGTCACACTTGGGATTGATTCGTATATCTTCTGGGTTTGTCAAGTCTTCCATTCTACCAAACGTTTTTAAATATATATATTCATATATATACACAATAAAAAAGGAAGGAAAAAAGAAAAAAAAGAAAGTCAGACCATCCAAAAAAATATAATTTACAGAAACACAACCACAGCAGCACTGAGTCATGCTCTGCAGACACTAAAAATCAAAACAGCCAATAATATGAAACCTTTCAAAATATTTTAGCACTGCATTTTAAAACTCGTTGTTGAACACAAATGTACATATCTCTAGAAGAATAATGGACATTTCACAAAACATGTTCCTCTTTCTTAACACTCTCCTTAAATGCTGTCCGCACTAAACACTCCTTTTGTCACTAAGAGGGAAAACAGGTTAACACCATAGGACAGCTGAAAGATGCATCCCCCCAGACACACAATACCTTCTTTTCTTTAAGAATGCTAGTAAGCAACACAGGAACTACCATAGGAAAGAGGAGAAGGAAAGACTGGCTGTTTTCAGGGCAATCAGATGAAAATCCCTTCTAGAACCACCTTCTGTACTGCACAAAGGGGACACAAATATCGAGCCATGAAGGTGACACACATTCTGTAACAGTTACAGTAACCTAAAACAATGATACTGAAAGACTACAAAGTATTTTTTATCTTTTCCTGAGTTTTGCATTCACAGACACTCAATTATTTCTAGCTTTTTAAACATTAAAGACATTTTCTACGTTGAGACTGAAGAACAGAGCAAGGCACATACCTGTCTGCAAGGACATATGGGTGAGATGTTTGCCAAGTAAGAGGTCGGAATTTCATAACAGAGATAAAACGCCCCAAGTTGTGAATTTCCTGTTTTTGATATTCTCCATGAACCATCCCAGACAGATAAAACAGCTTAGCACCCTAAACAAACAAACAAACAAATAAATAAATAAATAAAAAAAAATTAAACATCAATGCAATACTTGCAAAACTGGAAAAACCTAATGCAATTCTACTTTGTGAAGCATAATTGTAAATGGCAATTGACAGCTGATTCCTAAGGTTCAAACTAATCAGCATAATTTAACATGAAAATTCTCCTCTAAATCTTAGTGAAAAACCATTCACAATCAGAAAATCAGTTGTAAAGACTTGGTTTGTCTCCCAGGCCTACACACATAACCCATGTAATCGACCTTCTAACTAGTATCACACTTAGTAGCTACGCACGCTCAGATAGAGAGGTAAGCATGTTAATAAAGATTATATTATCTGATACAATACCAAAATTGTCCACAGATGGTAATATTAAAAAGATTTTATGAATGCAATAAATATTAAGTGTTGCCACAGATTTTATTTAGCTTCTACAATGCAAAACACAAGGAAAATGAATGTTGGATGCCATACCGGATATACTTCAGTCCAGAATCTGTGCTTTAACCTCTTTTTCGTCTTCTTTAATTGTTTGTTGTTCTTGAAAGTATCCAGGTGGGTAAGAATTCCCATAATTTTGGGAAAGCCATGTACTTGACAAATGTTCAGGAATTCAAATGTTTCCATCTCAAATCCAAAGCTGGCATCAATGAGCATCAGAACCTGAAAACACAACATCAGCACTTCAACACCTCACAATAAACCAGTATGAAGTCCATACAAGCTAAATTCAAAGACTAAACCTTTAAAGTCATAAGCTTCTTAGAAACTAAAACCTTGCAGAAGTTCCGTTATTTATTTTCAAATAATTAAAAAGCCTAAGTTAATGTTCAGGTTATAACTTTCAGAAGTTAGTACGACTTGGGAAATCACATCTAATTTTCCACTCAATCACATCTCCTTTACACAGATCTTCCACCCATTCCCTCCAAAGGAACAGCAGAGAATATAACAATACAGAGTAACATACTAAAGCCTGAATGGGTATTTACTCAGTTAATTTTAAAACTGAAAAATTAATATCACCAGATTTTAGTATTTTTAATACATCTTACTTCCTCAAAAAGGAAGCATGCAGGTACAACAGGATCCTGGACTACTGCATGCATTTTAGCTTAGCTGACATTTAGCTAGGGATCCCAAGCCTGAATGAACATTCTACCCTAAGTCCATACACAAAGTAGAATTGCCAATAGATTCACAGATTAGACCCTCAAGACAAATAAATTTAATAAACAATAGTTAAAATTCAAAACAGAGATCACATTTCACTGAATATAGTAACCTTCAAAGAGACAGCAAAGTGTCAAACAAAACCAATCCAGTCTTCCACTTCACTATTTGAAATATTACTGAGCTAAATACTATTTTCAGATTTTACAAGGTTTGATCAAATCCCAAAATAAAAAGTCACTTTATTATTTTGGCTTGTTATAAAGTCTCCTGCTAACATCTGACCAATTCTATTATTAGCAGTAAAGTTGTTTAATTTCTCTTCATCCCTCCAAACCATCAAACCCACATTTCCCTTCCCCCTTCCCACCCCCGCCCCCCCCAGTTTAGAAAAGTCCTAGAGGTTGTTACAGGATATTAATTGTAGAGCTTAGACCTGTTATTTTGGAAAACAATGACAGCGTTGACTTGAACAGCAATGGGCAGAGAAAACAGACTACTTCTGCAGTCTGCTTCTGGTACTTGCAGGAAGAAGTACTTTCAACATAAATTATAGTAGAAGTCAAATGCTATTTGTAACTTACCAGATCAGCAACTTTAGCCAGGTCAATCATTGTATTAACATCGCATCCACATTCAATAATAGTTAGCCTGCGTTTTTTACCTGAAAACAAAATTAAGGAGCAAAAACTCAAAGAGGAAGCAAAGTAATTACACCACTGATTTCTTTTCAGGTTATATTCCAGAAGTCTAGCAAATGGGCTGTCAACAATGTGCAACTGTAGAAGTACTCATTTTCAAATGCTTGCAATTCTGTGAAATTTTAAACTCTTGATTTAAAATTACCAGGCTGAGCACCTGGCTTCCAAGAAGCTGCTCTGTCTTTTCCAAAAACAATGCAATAGCAAAAGATATGTTGTATTTTGAAGGAAACCTCTGTTGTGCCTTTTGTATCCCAGAATTGAGGACTTCATTTTACTACAAACTTTTTTTCTTCTTTTGACAATACACTCTGCTGCAGCTTCTCAAAAAGTACAATTAAAAAACACTATGTAGATAGTAAAGGAGATTTCTTAACACACAACTGAATTAGAACAAAGTACCCACAGTTAAGTTTGACTAACCTGAGCCAGATGACAAAACTTCACACAACAACAAGGACAACTTTACATAACTGTTGCCTAAAAGTTTTTTATTTTTTTTCCTTCACGCTAACAACTGCAAAGTTCAGTCCCCAAGTTCCAGGAGACCAAATAGGAAATCCAATTTAGCACATTTTTCCTTTTTTTGCTTTTCCATATTTGTCAATTACTCTTGACAAAAAGCAGATTTACTAGTTTAAACCTCTGGGTCCAAGCAAGATTTCGCTTACAATTTTTTTTCCTTTTGATGCTGTGAGCTGGGCTCCTCCTAGGACCTCAATGATCCAAGCAGTAATATGCAAGAAAAGTTAAAAAGGCAATGGCCAAGTGGAAACTGGGACTGAAAACATAACAGACAAAGGAACAAGTTTCCAAGGACAAAAGCCCAAACCTAACAATACTTTTGCAGTTAATAAGCATTCCTGATAACACAGCCAAATATCTTCTTAAACGTGACCAAGAATCAGGAAAACATGAACACGTCCTAGTTCTAAAAGCAAGACAACACAGGAGTGTAAAAGAGGCATTTATATTTCTCATATCTTCGTTCTCACCTGAAACAATAGTAACAGGGCCCCGGATTTCAACCAATTTTTGTCTTGTGAAGTTCTTGATGAGACATTTTATTAAGGTGCTCTTCCCAACCTTGGGAGGGCCAACTACAACCACCACCACTGGAGGTGGCTCCAAAGGAGTACGGTCAACCACAGGAATGTGATGTTTTTTAGTCTTCAAATCCTGAGTTCTGAGAAGAAATTAAAAAGCAATAACTTTTCTTTCAGAAAACCTTCAGTATCTGCAAACATTCAGATGCAAAGGCTCACCAAGTGCCCAGATGCTATCACACACAAGGAACTCTAACAAAACCTAAAGAGATCTACACTTTTTTTTTCCAAGGTAAGCCTAGCATAGTAGCACCAAGTAATACAGATGCAGGATGCACCACACTGCTGACACACACGGAAATTACAACACAGCCTTACAAACGATGAAAGTTCTGTGAAAGTTACACTGTGTACATTTACATACAAAATAACAAAGAAACAGCAGACAACATCTATTACAATGGAATGACAAAAGAGTTTGGGTTGGAAGAGACCTTAAAGTCCACCTGGTTCCAACCCCATGCTGTGGGCTGGCTGGCACACAGCAAAGCAGGACCCCAGGGCCCCATCCAGCCTGGCCTTGTGTGCTTGCAGGGACGGGGCACCCACAGCTGCAGGCAGCTATGCCAGGGCTTCACCTATTCACCCAACTGATTGCGTGCTCTGCAACTAATTCCTGCCGCTCACCTATGGAACGTCCTGGCCATCCGCACAGCAGACTGCACGGTGAAGGCTTTGGGGTTTCTCTTCCGTGCATCTTCCTCCTCTCCTATACCCAGATCATTGAGATAACGTTTCCTTTTTCTCTCTGCTTTTGGCCCACTGTGCTTGGCACGGTGCTTCTTCTTCTCCTTCTCCTTTTCCTCCATCTTACTCCTTCAACAGCCGACTACAACCAGCGTGGCATGGAAGACCTCCGTGTGACTGCGCACAACAGAGAAAAGACAAAACGCAGTGAGCCCGGGTGGCACACGCGTAACACCGCGACCACGCGAGACGGCGGCGCCGGGCCCGGGGAAGGCCGGGCCGCCCAGCGTCAGGCCTGGCGGCTTCCAGCCGGCCCGCACAGAGCTGTCGGGCCCTGCGCTGCCGAGAGGAGGATGCTCAGCCCAGCGCTGTGCCCTCCGCACCGCCACGACCCCGCGCCGCAGCACCCACCTGTCCGCCGCGTGGACCCGTCCCGCACCGCGGCCTCCCCCGGAAACAAGCGGCCGCTCCCAGCGTTCCGGGGGACGCGCTGCGGCGGAGCACTATGGCCGGCACACCGCCACAGGGCGAGGCGGTCCCGCCTCCCGGCTGCCTCAGTGCGCTGCCCCGTCTATGCTGGGGTCTTTTTAACACTTCGGCCTAACCTGTTCTTGTGAAGCAGTCACGTCCTGCAGTCTTCAGCTCCACATTCTTATCGTCACATATCTTTCTCATGGGGAAAACTTGTTGTTCTCCTTGTGCCTGGGAACAAGTCTCCCTTCTCACTAAGTCTATCTTAGGAAAGAGAGGGTTGATAGAAATTAGCCAATCTTACTACACAGCTTTAAATAACTGTGCTCACAGTGCCCGTAGCTGTTGTTGGGAATTATGTTTTTTTCCTAGTAAACAGGAGTCCCAGCTCTCCAGGCCAGGGTAGAAAAGTTCAGTGACTTCAATGGTCTGTGTTTAAGTTTCATTTTATTGTATTTATTTCATTCTATATAAAAGTAGTAAACAGTGTGTGTAATAGAATCTAGGTATATGCAAAATATTTCAGAGTCATATTTTAAGCATACAAACCCAGCAGGATTTGCGTGTATAGATTTCAGTATCCAAGGCCTGATAATGCTTTAACAATCCACCATGGAAGCGCCCTAGAGCTACACACCCCTCCAGCCCCACAGGCGTTTCATCAGAACATTGTCAAGATAGCACTGCTCTTCCAGGTGGCTGTGGAGCTCAAAAAAAGGCTAAAAAAAGGGCCCATGTGTCAAATGCAAAAAGGGAATACAATTATGCTTCACCACAACTGCAGTTCTACAAGTTCATTATCACCTTCCTTTTGTAAATTGAAAATTGCTAGTTTAGAGATGGTTTGTGTTTGTTTGTTTTTAATTAAATTAAATCTACACAATTCCTTTAAAATATTACCAAATATTTTTGGAAAGAAAAAAAAATAAAATAAACACAGGAAATCACAAAAAGTAAGCCTTCTAAAAGGCTATACATTTGGTCATTTTTAAATAAAGCACTATACATTAAATACCTAAGAAGACAACAGGAGTGTCCTTTATCAGGAGCACACCTAAAACACAAATACACCCAGTTGAGCCAGCCTGCTGCCACCATGGCTGCATTTCCCACGCTCCGACCAGCTTGCATTCATGCTTTCTCCGCTAGAGGCTCTAAATATAATGTCTGTTTTCTACATGCTTCTTAAGTTAAAGAAAGTGAATTCAGGCCTAAATACAATCAAAAATCTTGTGCAGTACGACTACAAAATCAGTTCCACAGTCCCAAGCTTCCTGGTAGAATTTAACACAATGCGAGCAACAGAAGGCAAAGTCTTTGGTACTGAGGTATCTGTACATGCAGGTTAATGTGAAGCTACTGAAAGCCAAATGCTCGCAGGAATACTGCAGACAGGTTGGTGACAATCCCAGTGGGGATGAGGATTGAAGGATGGGCAACACACCTTCAGTAGGTTACTCTCTTATACACCTTGCTGGCTTTGCTCATCTTCCTTTCCCTTCCACACACTGCAAGAAGCTCACAGCAAGCGCTCCATCCTTCCACCTGCAAAACTTCTAACCACTTTGAGATAACGCTGCCAATCGAACAAAATAAAACATGATTTTTTCATCAAGCAGCCTCACTGTCAGTTTCATGTATGACCCAAATGACAGGCTGAATTCTGGCCACCCAAAGGAAAAAGGTAGCTTTGAGGCCCACCCTGCTCCCCAGTTTGCTCCAACAGTGAGTCTAAACCACTTCCCAAAATCTCATTTCTCATACCCAGCCAATGAGGGTCATAGTCACCCACTGACCCCAGCAGCTGCTGTCCATACAGTGGGTCTGGAGCAGCACACATCCCCTGGTACCTCCCTTCGTGTTTTGCAGGTACTGAAGGAGGACTTGGCTCACAAGCTGCAAACTGAGGAGAGCTGTGCCTCATCTGCTTCACCTCAAGCATAGGCTCCCCCTCACCACAGCTCGGAATGGAACTGTTACTGAAGGGAGAGCTGTTTGGCTTGGTATATGAATAGGTCTCATCGACCAGTCCTTGGTCAGCATTTAAGTAGTTTAAGACAGGCTTGCTATACGTGTTCTCTTTAGCTGCTAGATAGAGGTAATCTTCTGTACATTGCTGGAAGACATCTGCATAGTAGTTTTCAGGGTAAGACTTCTTCAGGTACGGGTAGTCCTGCGCTTGCTGCACAGGGAGCGAGCGCTGAGGAGCACTCCCTACGGCTCCAGCGCCGAACTGCTCCCCTTTGCCCGCATAGTCCACGCCGAAGTGAGACGGGGCGTGACTGGGGACTCCAAAGCTCCTGAAATGAGTATCGAGCCTCGCGTACTGCGGCCCGGACCAGGGCAGCGGCTGGCCGGAGCAGCTCTGGTTCCCTCCCGGCTGCAGGTTGAGCTCGGAAGCCAGGAGCCGTGGCTGGCAGCCCCCGCCGCAGTGCCCCCGCTGCTCCTTGGCGGCCGCCGGCTGCGTGGGGAGCGCGCCTTCGCTCTTCTTGCGGTTCAGCTGCCGGGCCCTCCTGTTTTGAAACCAGACCTGCGAAGGGAAGCAGAGTTAAACACGACGTCCCGCTGCCAGTAAAGGCACTTTGATTTGGTCCTTCCAAAACGCGCTGACAAGGACAGGCAGCCCGACGAGGGACGCCCGTGGGGTCCGCCGCCGCTCCTACCTGGATCCTGGACTCGGGGATGTCAGTGAGGCCGGAGAGCTGCTCGCGCAGGGCGATGCCGGGGTACGGCTGCTTCTCGAAGGTGCGCACCAGCAGCTCCAGCTGCGCCTTGCTGAAGGACGTGCGCTTCCTCCGGCCGCCGTCCCGCGGGACCTGTCCCGGTGGGACCTGTGCTGTGGGGACGCTGCGGGGCTCCATGAGGGCTCTGACGGCCGCGGCCACTCCACACCTTATGAGCCCTCCGCCCGGCTCTCGGCGACCCCCACCCGCCCGGGCCTGCCCCGCCGATAGGGCCGGGTGACTCACAGCTGTCTCCCACACCTCCATTGTCATCCCATCACCAAAATACACACGGGCAGGTCTCGCCCCGCTGCAGGAGCCAAAGCGTCTCACGGCGAAGCGCCCGCCGCCGCCACCAACCCACCCAAATGGAGGGTCAGTAATTTAATGAGGGCTGCTCATTAAATTACTTCGGCCTTCTGAAAAACTGCCTCCACTCTCGGGCACCAACGCCGGTAAGAGCAAGGTTCTGTCCTACGTCACCCCTTCTCCAGAAGGGAAACCAACCCACTTCTTGCACATTACCGACCAGGTTACAGGTCCTTGTCTTCCCTGCCCAGTTACACAGCTACACTCCTATTCCCATTAGTGGGAGATTTCTCGCTGACTTTACCTGGATGAGCAAAACACTGGTGCCTTGGGCAGACACTGCATCAAAACCCACCATAGAACCCTGAAGCCTCCCTAAGCGTTCTCTGTGGTGAGCTGGGGGAAGTTTTCTCCCCTTTCTCAGCATAACCTATGCTTCAAGTGCTTCTTTTTCTCCTCCAGACAGCTATACTCACCAAGTCATGTATAGAACAAGAAAGCTCTGTTTCGTTTCAAGGTGAGATCATGAGTGATTAATTCAAAGCATTAATTCAAAAGGCAGGCCAGGAATATTCTTTCATGGAGCCAGGAGTGACATAAGGACTTAGAGGGAGCAACGGCTGCAATGCCAAAAGGGATTAGATGTTAAAAACAGGATTAGAACAGCAACAAATCAATTAGTTCATGTAATAATTTGTCACATTAGGCCATTAGAAGCTATCGCTGAAGGTGTTCAAGAACAGCAGCATCATTACTTCATGTGTCTTTTGCCTCAGCACATCTCATTTTCAGCCTTGGAACCTCTTACAGCTTGCTGTGAAACTTAAGGGTCCAAGAACAGTCTGTGCACTATTACATATCTGCATTCTACAGGGATCGTTGTGTCTGTGATCCAAGCAGACCCTTCTGGGTTGAGCAGGAAAAGGGTTTTAATGTTCCACGCTCCACCACACAAATTCACAATAAAGAGGAATGCAGTTCCAGATAGACATAACTGCCAGTCCCTGTGAGTCTGGTATTCCAGAGGCTGGATTTTTTCAGAAGCTGTGTCCCATAAGGCAAGGTAAATGCTGTCTGAAGCTGCTTCGCAATAATATAAATGTAAAAATTTAAGAGTTTAAATTTAGACATTTTTGAATTTAAAAACATTTCATTTTTAGTAATATATTCCAGCAGAAACGTATATGATGGCATTGAGATTTTCAGAGGGATGACTGCAGTCCAGAACATCTGGGAGCAACTGCTTGAAACAGTTTCTCACTTCTCTTTCCCATTCTTCTACCATATCACTCTTGACAGTCTGGGCTATCATAGCTCAGATTCATCCCACAAAAATTCTTTTCTCTCTCCAGTTTTAGGATGGTTTGGAGATTTTTCATTTCCATTTAAGCCGTACAGTCAAGAATTTTCATATGGGAGAAAGGGAAAGAACAATCAGGTAGCAAATGGTTCATCAATTCTAGGTACGGTCAAGCTAAGCTTTCGGTTTTAATTTGCCTATATTATTCAGATGCAGATGTAAGGATGACTCGATTAAGGTTCAGACACAATAAGCAAGTTTACAGAGCTTAATGGCACGGTTTTGTCGATGGCCTTCTCCACATCAAATCCAGCTTTAGCTACTCCTCATTCCAGTCACACAGGATGCAATTCTGTTCACATTTAAGCCCCTGAAAGGCTTTACACACAGTCCTGCACATACCAGTTCCAATGCACGAGAAAATGAGCCAAATCACAGATCTACTCCCTCCAAAAACTGATCGTTTGTTGCCCGGGTTAGTTCTTGGCCAGCTTAATTCAGGCACCAGCATGGGATAGGGGATGCATAGGCACAGAAAGAAGAAGAGCTGGGGAGCCCTGATTTAAATTGGCCCAAGAAAACATTAAATTGCGTACGACTTTTCCATCTCTGCATCAGCAATACAACCGTCCTTGGAGTGCACAGTAAACCAGGTCCAGGAAACCCATTTGCAGGTTACAAAGAGAGCTAACTCACTCAGTCTGGCCACAGTGAAAGTGATACCGAAGAAGGCTAGAAAAAGAAAAACAATAGAAAAGCTGTCATTTTTCCTTCGTAGCTTTCCAGTTTTCATGGCAGAAAAAAATATGAAACATCATGTCATGGGAATGACTGCAGCACAAAACCAACCCTTCATGCAGCTTGCAATATTGGTCCCAGAATGAGAGGGAACCCCCTCACCCTCAGAACACACATGCACGCCTTACAAACACAGCCTGCTCAGAAGAGATAAGGAAGGAGTCAGCAAAGGAGAACCTCTGGGGCTTGCAGAGACTTGCACTGCTTGCTAATAGCGAGTGTCCATCACTGCTGGCTAGGTCAAATAGACAGGCTTTTGTTAACATCCTCTGGCTATGGAGAGAGCAGTTCACACTTCCTGGAGTTATTGTTTCAGGCATTCTGCCAGGCAGCCTCTTTACACCCTTCATTTTGAGAGATTTTCTTTGCAATGCTAATTGATAGAGACTTAGATTGTGAGTTTGTTTTTAAGTGAGATTCCAGGAAACAAGATGGCAATCTTGTCCTCCCCCTCTTCTCCTCCCTCTTCTGCTGAGGCGTTTGGACTTGGCCTAACTTAAGAGCTAACCTCTGCTGCAGCTTGATCACACCTAGGGTGCAGGCATTGACCTGCCCTTGCTGACCACATTCCCTCAGCTGTTTTGCATCAGTCATAATTAAAGCAGCTTTCTGTGAGCCTCCTGATATCTTTAGTAAACCGTACCTGAGGGAATAGTCTTTTTTTTTTTCCCCATGTATTTTTTATTCATTTCATGAAGCACCATAAAATGAATGTCACCAGAAGTGAAACAAGGGAGCCTGGGCAGCCTGATCTAGTGGGTGGCAACCCTGCCCAATGCAGAGGTAGTGGAATTGGATGATTTTTAAGGTCACCTCCAACCTAAGCCATTCTGTGATTCTATGAGTGGGAGAAATGTGGAGGAAAAAAAATCAGAAATACTGAAAGCAGTTTACTTAAGAAAAAGAGTATCTCTTCATATCACAGGTTGTCTTCAGGTTCCCACCAAAATCCATGGAATTTTGCTGCAGATTTCAATAAGGTCCAAAAGTGTAAACTTCCTGTGTCTTTTGCCAATGTCCCTTTAAGTCAGGGAAATGGTATAAGTGCTTCTACGGAAGAATCCGAATTACATATGGAATATACTGAAGATGCAGGAAGAAAAAAAGGAAAAAAATAAAAAGAGAAGATATGTATGTAATGGACATTTAGAAGAGGCAGCAAAGTTGTTAGAAAAGGACTAGCCACAGTGTGCATTAAAATGGCTCTGAAAAAGGTTTGCATCTAGCGTAGTCCAGATCAGGGCATCAGGAACTCTTCTCCTCTCTCCCTCCTGAGCAGCCCCAGCATTAAGATATGCAGAGAATCATGCTAGCATGGATGGGATGCCAAATTACTCAGTGCCTCATGGCTCTGTTACCAGGCGCCTGCCTGGGGAGTCTGTGCTCAAGCACAGACCTCTAGAAATCCCCACATCAAACATTTTCTAAGGCAGCACAGCATTATTGATGTTTGACCAGATCTTTCATCCTGATGGAGGCAAGATCAATTTCACTAGTTGGTCTTCAGACATTAACACCTCATAAAAAGAATGTTCATGCCCCCTTATCTAGAGTGCATCTTTAATTATCTTCTGGTACACCTTTTGCAGCCCATTACTTACAAGTCAACACCACTTTAATTATGGGCTTGGCAGTAAAAGACAGCCCTTACATCACTGAAATAAAAACACAACAAAACAACCCTGGAGAACAACTGAGATGTCATGACCAAACATCGTGGAATTCAGCAGAATAGCATGAATTGTCTTCTACAAAGATTGCCCCGTGTGCTATCGTGTCATAGAAAACATGCCTAGGAACATCCCAAGGAACACACACAGCCAGGTAATGCTTGTGTTCCTGCCTGCTCTGCAGGGTACAATGCACTCACAATGGCATCTCTTATTTTGAAAATAGTTCAGTGGGCAGATGTGCACTTCCATAATGGGCCAAGGCAACCAGGGTGGTGACACATTTTGCACCTCGAGCAAAAAAAAAGATGAAATCATACAATCTAAGAATCATAGAATCATTAAGGTTGGAAAAGACCTCCAAGATCATCTAGACCAACAGCTCACCTACCACCAATATTGCCCACTAAACCAGGTTCCTTAGTACCACATCTGCAAAACTCTTGAACACCTCTTGTCCTATCACTATTACCTGGGAGAAGAGGCCAACCCCCACCTCACCACAATCCTCTTTCAGGGAGTTTTGTGTAGCATTTCCTTTGCCTCAGCTGTCACCTCCAACACAGAACTCTTAGCAATGGCAAACACCTTTCTTATGCCAGAATCTTGTTCTAAACTCTCCTCCTACCTGAAATGAATGTTGTTTCTAACAGCTGTAGTGGTGCAAAACAATACTACTGAGAACAAATGAAGTACTGAGGTATAGGGTGGTATCTGAAATCTAGGGTCACCCTTCAGAGACCAAATAAGTGTCTAGCCTGACATTTAGCTCTTCAGCAACGGCCAGAAATGGATACTTGGTTGAAGATTACAGGTACACATAACCAGCCCGCCCAACTACATAATGGTACTTTTATCCCATCCTTTGTCATTTTCAAATCATAGTCTTCCTAAAGTGGATTGCAGTTTCTAAGGGTACAGAAAACGTATTATACTTCTTTTTTGTGCATTTACCTAACTTTTTTTTTTTTTTCATCTATTTAAGGTTTTTAGCATCTGAAGTGTCCTCTGACTAAGGTTCCCACAGATTAACTGCTTGTTATATGAAATAACACTTTCATTTGTTCTTAATGTGTTACCCACTAGAATCATTTGGTCGCCTGTTGCCTGCCATACAAGAACTTAGAAAGCTGTACACTGCCTCCAGTGGTGCCTGCCCACTATTTCATCAGCTCCCATTACTTTCTCCCTTCATCACTCTTTTCCATTCTGAAGAATCCCTCCTCACTCACTGCAGCTGATCCACTATTACTCACCTTATGCTCCATGCCTCTGATAATTCATGTTGTCCTTTCATTTAAAGTACAGATAAATCATGGTGTTTTATGTATTAAGATTTAAACGTTTCTTCTCCATTGCTTTTCTAATAACTGTTAACATTTGTGGGGATTTTGTTGTTGCTGTTGTTTGTTTTGTTTGTTTTGTTGTGGTGGGTTTTTTTGGACGTCAGTGAGATAGCATTCTCATAGAACTGTTTCTGTTGAACTTCAAGACCTCATTTCTGAGTTACAATAATCATCTGTTGTCTGAACCTTAGACTGGTTCCTTAGTTGTACTGACATTATGTTGAGTTTTCAAGTCCTGTCTCAATGCTGAAAGAAATTGTCACCCTTTTCAAAGTGAAGACCGCATGAACTTCTAAGAGAAAGTAGACCCAAGTTAAATTTGAAAGAAAGCATTTGCAGACTTTGTGACTTACATTAAATAGAAGTATAGAATGGTTTTGGTTGGAAGGGACCTTTAAGAACATCTAGTTCAAATGCCCCTGCTATAGGCAGGGACACCTGCTCAGGTGGCTCAAAGCTTCATCCAGGTTGGCCTTAAAGGCTTTGAGGGAGGGGGCATTCACAGCATGCCCCCTCATGCCCACTTCATGCAGCCATGCAGAACGGTGATGTGGACTGAGCCTGAGTTTGCATAGAGTTAGGATGGCTACAACCTAATGATGGTGAATTGGTAGAGAAGAGTGGTTAGCAGTGCAGGATGGGCTGCTGGATTCCTACTTGTAAGAAGCCAAATGCTCAGAACATCACACACCTCGTGCATCTCTGAGTAGAAAAAACCTCACAGTAACCTCTGCAGTTGCAAATGTGGTTCACTAAAATCCTGGCTTGTGAATCATAAAAAAAAATTGTGCATATCCTCCCAAATCCAAAGCAGATCTTCAGAGCATTACCAGGCACAGTTATGCCTGGCAGGCCCTCACTTGCCCCATCTCCACCCAGTACCCCAGCTCCACCCAGACATGTACCATTTCATTTAAATGGCAGGTCTATTTGCACCCATCAGAGTCAAGCCTGCAGTCTGTATTACTGTATTGCAATCTTTTCCCTCATTGTCTCCTTCCCTGTCTCCTTCCCCTTTGTAAGGGAGGCTCCAGCAGCCTCCTCACCGTCTGTGTGACCAGCTGATGCCTTGAGACTGATCTGCTTCAGAAACACCTGTGGACTCATTGCATCTGAAGAGGCTCAGAGTTCTGAACTGCAGATCTTTTGGGATGGTATCTTTTTGAGTGTACGTGTGTTGACAGAAGTACACCTAGCACACCTACATGATGCTATAGGAATACTACAAATCACAACATCATAGTCTACCAAGCTTGATGACGATAACTAGTCCCCTAAAGATGAGTGAATGTGGCCTTAAGGCTAGTCTGCTGGGCCTGGAGACAAGCTGTCTGCAGTCTTCTCCTCCCTGTTCAAACAACTATCTTCTTACCTTCCCTTGTCAGCCCTATTCCTTCTCATCTCCTAAACACCATCCCCACCCATGTGGATGTCCTGAAGTGTGCTTCCCACCCACCTCACCCATAGTGACACTAGATCTTTGCTAGATTGGTGCTGGCTTCTTGTAGTGCAGCCAGTTTTTTCTTCACGAGACTCCCATCTCAGGCAGAAAGAAAAAAAAATATTGTCAATTGACGTGATGTTTTCATTAACTGAGGAGCACATTAAAATGCATTAGCTGGTCCCAGCAGACCCTCAAGATAACACACAAATTAGAAAACTTTCCTTTTCCCAACACTGCACTCCCTCATTTACTATCAGGCATGTGAAGAACTTGGAAACCAAAGGCTGTGGCTTTCAAAGTTGGAAATAGAAATGAAAAGATAGGAATTCCTCATGAAAGAAACAAGAACAGATACAAGATACCAACTAGTGTGTATTAAAATACTCCACCAGTGTCATCAGGTGGTTAAGGGACAGAACAAGGCACCAGAATGCTGGCGGTTTGTTGGAGATTTACTGCTTTGGACTGTTTCAATTGCTCAGCACATAACACTGCAGGATGCTGATGTGCACTCACAGCCCACTTTTTGAATAGTTTAAACTGGTCATGTTCAACACAACAATGTGAAGAGGGCTTCCTGGACACAAGTAATTCATCCTGGCAAGGTAGGTTCAGTATTAGCCTCTCCAGATGGTGTAAAATACTCTTTTTGTTCATTCACTTTTACAAATTCCAGTCAAATACTTCAGCATAAATCTAACCTAGAAGAATCCCATCAAACTATTCCACATTTTAAAGCTACGCCACATAATGAAAGAAATCCATCAGAACTGTTTGCAAAATATTTTAATAGGACTCAAGTTACTGACTTCCAACAGACACCAATAGAAGCAGCCATAGATCTGCAAAGTGCACACATGTGATCAAAACTGAAGCTATTTTTGCAACCAGCACTTCAAACTGGAGAGCTTTAGCTGGCTGTTTAGAAAGCCTACTAATGCAATGTTGGCTGGGGCAGGTCATGATAAAGAAGTCTGTTTCTTTTTAATAACAAAAAGCGGAGTGAAAGTATTACGATGGGCACACGGAACTTAATGTCAGTTGATCTTTAAAATGCACAAACCAAATCTGTTGTGTAATTCATAAGAAACACAATCCTCTACAGCTGAAAAGTAATACTTAGTTCTTAATGTTTGCAAAGACTAAAGAAGTAGGCTGGGGCCTTTACAGCCGGCAATTTCCGAGACTTGCATTATGCTCCTGGTTATATTCAAACTACAACAGGAGAGACCTAGCTTTATCAAGCACACACTGAATCTAATTACCTGTGAGAGGGATACATCAGGGACACATGTATTTACTTACAAGACAAAAAGAATTACAACCAGCAAAATGACCACACCTCATTGTTTCTCCTTATGTACTTCTCACTACTCTTTAAAAATTATTTGTAAGTATGTGAATCTGGTATAAATTTTGGCTATGAGCTGTGAAACTGCCGGGCTTGTCAAACAGCAACAGACAATATTTTAAAGACTGTACATTTTCTTAGATTCTTTAGTCCTAGACCTTAAAGAGTAAAGTGACATAATGGTCAGTACTCCACTAAAAATTAAGAATGACAGCGGAGCAATGTATGTTAATTGGTTAAATTCGCAATCAGACATTGCTTCCAGTAGCTTCATTACAGTACTGTGTCTTCTATTGATAATTTCATCTCCTTAGGTAACTTTCACTGTCCGCATCTCATCTCCTTTATACAAGCTCCAAATCCATTTTAAAATTGTCTGTGTGTCATTTTTATGTAACTTCCTAAAAGGAGCCCAATTCTGAAATCCTTACTAATACAGAATGTGGTTGTCACATCCCTGACTCCAGTAGGATGACTCAAGCAATAAATGTTGGTCTGGATTAGAGTAACCCCCCCCTCCCTCCTTCCACCTCCTCCCTCCTTTTCTTTTTTTTTTTTTTTCCATTTGGAAAGAATTTTAAAAGACACAGAAGAGCCAACATGTCTCTATCTAGTCTCCTCCGGCATCTACCAGGAACACAAAACAAAAGAGGCAGACTAGCTGGCAAATACCCTTTGTACTTCCCGATGAAAGTGAGATAGTCAATATCTCTAAGTTAGAGATAGCAAATGTTTCTAAACTGGGGGGGGTGGGGGAGAATGACAAGTTTTCTCCACTATTAGATACAACAAAAACTTCAGCATTTGAAAATCTAAGAAAGTGATATGCTGCTATAAACAATGTGTGAAATGAGCCAGATGCATCTTAGGGATTAGTCAGAAAGAATTCACTACTCCATTTTATTGTTTTCAGCAGAGCTGACCCATTCCAGTTACATACTCAGTCTCTGTGGAGACATCAGGACCCTCCAGACATAATTTCAGTGGGAAAAAAAAAACAAAACAAAACAAAAAACCCATCACATTACTTTTTTTTTTTTTTTTAAGTAGTGCATCTGTCTTTGAGATCTATGGGATAATCATTCTGCCATCATTTTCATGCTACTGTTCTGTTAGTAACCATCCTGTGCATGTGAAAGAGAAAAGCTTGTGCACAGTTATGAGAGTGCACACCTTTTTCCCCCTAACTTGTTTTTAAGACTGTGATTTCTCCCTCTTTCCTATGGCATTTACTACTGGAAAATAAAGGTCTTTTCCAACCTTACTGATTCTATGATTTCATGAAAATAGTTTCAGTGAGCAATTTGCATAGCCTGCCATATTGCTCAAGCTATACTGCTCACCTTTGAATACCTACAGAGCCCCATCATAGCTGATAGTTAGCTACAGCATCTGCATGTGCTCCAGCACGGGAAGCTGTTGTGTCATGACACACAGAGACACGTGTTACCAAGTGTGTACTAACCGTGTGACATGTGAGTGAGTGACATGCTGCTGGGAGCTGCCAGATCTCGTTCCATCATCGTGTGGTATGGGTTAGAGGAAGCAGTTGCAATCTCAGAGCTGGTGAAGCAAAGCAAGAAGAAATAACTGTTTCCTCTAACCTTGGCAAAGTGAGCTGGTTCATCATTTTTCATTACTTCACATAGTGCTGTTTGCATCTACACTTTCTAGTTCAGATTACATTTGCCAATAAATGCAGTTCACTGACAAATAAAACTTCCAGCACTGGAACTAGAAAGGTAGCTAAATATGAAAGCATACATACAAATCTTCTGCCAAAATATGACAGAATACATTTTTTCAGCTAGACTCAAAAAAACAACTACCCCTGTGTTATTTGACTGGGATGCTCTAACAAGTTCTAAGAAACAGCGAGAAGGACTGATCAGATCAACAGTCTTTTGACTTCAAAATCTGTCCTCAAAATAAGATGAAATGCCCCCTGAAGAGCATGCTTTGCATCAGCGCAAGTTACCAAGCTCAGTCCAAGAGAGACCCAGTAAACGGGGCTGTGATAGCTGAGCTGGGTGATGGTGGGACCCCTGGCAGAAGGAGTGGCCACCCCACACGGGCACATCAGTGCCTGGCATGCCGTTTGGCTCCCACCCCATGCACAGCAAACTCGATGCAGTGCTTAAGAACACCACCTTCGGGCCCACAGACAGAGAGAAACTGTGCGTTTGCCAGTAGCAAGAAGTTAAGCGATGAGCACAGCCATACACTAATTATCAGAGAGTTCTTCCAGCCAGCAGGGCCTGGCAGGTGGTGTGGGCAGCACTTCCCACACAGCAGCCAGCAGCCAGGGCTGCCACCCGTGGCCGTGGGGCTGCCAGCGGTGGAACGGTCTGCATTGGGGTGGAGGCAGACCTCCCCACAGCCGTGGCTGCAGACCGAGATTTCCCGCAGACCTTCTGGGGCCGCTGCTGCACCGCTGGTGTAGGGGGCGCCGCCAGGGGGCGCCGCGGGCTCAGCAGCGACATCCCGGCGGGCGGGCGCGAGGGCGGCCGAGCGGCGGGGAAGTGACGCGGCACAGCACCCGCCGTCACGGGGCGGCCCACGGGGGAACCTGCGGCCGCTCCGCCCCCGCCCCGCCCATCCCCGCTCCGCACCTTAGCTCCGGCGGCGGCTCCCGGCGCGGCGGTTGGCGGCGCGATGACGGCGGCGACGGGCGCGGAGAGGGTGCGCGATGGCAGCTGCCACTTTCAGCGCTCGCGGCTCATCTGGATGATCGCCATCATCTTCGGCATGATCCTGCTGGGCGTAAGGGCGGCGGGGCGCGGGCGGCCGGAGGGGACGGGAGTGGGGCGACCCCGAGTCACGCAGCCCTGTCGGTGTGGCTGCTGTGCCGTTGGACAGCCGGGCTCGGGCGGCACGCGTACGGGGCTGGGGGGATGAGGCTGCGGACACGAAGGTTACCCTGAACCCTAATCATACTTCTTTTCTTTTCACAGTGGGTCACGCTGTCCCCTTCAACTATCCCTTATAGCTATTTGGGACTGTTTGGTAACTTTCTTCGTTATTTAGTGGATAACCACCACAAATGGGTGTGCTATGGGTGAGTGCCATCTGGCTGTACGGAGCTGTCTGTCTGTCCCTGATGCCTCGTTAATAAGCTCTCCTGTAACCTAGCAGCTAATTATGCTTGCAGCTCTGCTGTCAGGATCATTGCAGCTAAGGGTGTGGGGCAGTGAGCATGTGGGAGATGAGGCAGGCTGTAAGGCCAGGCTGGAAGCATAAGAACTCAGCTTACAGCTCGGCAACTTTCTTACTATAGTGAGAAAGGAAAACATACAGGTAATACTTCAGGAGACAATTACCGGTCCATATGTAAACTCACATTTGGTTTATCTTCTAAAAACAGTGATTTTTGCACTTTCTTACTCAAATAGCCTAATCCTCAGAGCTGGAAAACACTTTTCTATAACCCAGCCTCTCACTTGCTGACTTCCCCTTAAGGGAAACCTCAGATTGCCTTGTTTATTTTACAACACATCACGTAGAGGATGGCCTTCATCTTCGCACAGAGCATCCCATGCTTTAGCAAGGTAATGAATTGATCCTAATTGGATATCTGCACAGCCTTCATATGAAAGTTAATAGATCAAGTTGAAGTAATTCTCACATTATATATTCTCAGTCTGTATACACAGTTGAACTATACCTATACATGTAGAAGTGTATCCTTAAAAGTTTCCTTAACACTGTAGGACCATTAAAATTACTTCTGTAGGTAAAATGACAGGTTTTGCACACTTAACTGTAACCCACTGCTTTCAGTAAGCACTTGGCTTAACCAAGTACTGAAACTTCTGGAAATGTGCAGTGGGTACTCAAGAGTGGCAAGTTCAGGTATATTGTATGAGTTTCAGTTATATTTTCTAGCTTTCAGGGCTCTAGGTTCTTTTAAGACAACAGTCTATTTTTCCTCTCTATGATAAGCAGTGCCTTGCTTTCCAGCTTAAAGTGTTGTGACTTTGCAGTGCTTACAGTTTGTCATTGTTTGCATAGTAGATCTTGAATACAATAGTCTTTCCTCTAATGTAAAAAAAAATAAAATGTGTTTTCTTTTTATTAGGTTCTATGTATCCTGGTTGATTCACATAGTAGAAGCCTTGTATGGTATAAAATTATGCCAGTAAGTTGATCTCTCCCCTACTTCTTACCTTAAATTCTCTGGAAAGGATTTTTGGTGCAAGTGACATAAGTTATAAACTGATTTTGGTGACTGTCAGGAGCAACATTAGTTCTGAGGGTGCTGATAAAATTATTGCTGGAGCGATACTTTGCTGTCTTCCACAAGTGGTTACTGCTGTGCTGGACAGCAAAAATAGGGAGTGGCAGCTTGCCAAACTGGTGGCAAGGTCTGCCGAAGCTTGTCTGGCTGCATCCAAATATGCTGTTCTGTGCAATTGTTTTTTGAGAATTGCTCTTTGCATAATGGGCATAGTTTCTTTTTCTTATTGTTGGTTCAGATGCTGGATGTCATAGCACTTCAGATAGTGGGGGAAAAAATAGGTAGGTGTTTAATCAGGTCTTACCTCATCAGCATTTTGAGACTCCTAGTTAGCTGTTGAAATAGATTGCATTTGTATTGTGAAAATACACTTGGATACCACCACTCGGGATTGCTTAAGATCTAGTTATATATGCAGGTCTGTGGAAGAGAGTATCTAATGCCTACCAAATCATAAGTTGGGATAACAGGTCATTTGGGAATCCTATTCCTTCTATTTTTGTTTGTAATTCAGAAGAATGCAGATATTAGTTTGCATGCTCATATTTTGTGTTGATTCTTGTCACTCTGCGGAGGAATGTCAAGAAGTTTTCACAGTGGCAAACTGACAACTTTTTCCAACTATAATTAAGACCCTCTCCCTGGCTTCTCAGATAACACCTCTTATTAGAAGCAAAGGGATTTTGTTCCACTAAAAGCTAGTTGAAGTGGTTCTCAAGCATAATTTCTGCCTTCTGAACGGTATCTAATGATTAACTGTTTACCAAAATCCAGTTTTAAGCTATAGCTTTAAATTAAAGCTTTAACTCTGGTTCTGCAGAAAGCTTTTTGATGTATTCACTTAAGGTCATGTTAAGAGTGAGGGAATTTCATTACTGTTGATAATACCAAGTGAATGTATTGCAAAAAAGCTAAGTAATGAAGTTTCTGTGGACAAGTGTTAAAGGTCGTAAGAAAGAGAACATGGATATCCTGCCCACGTCCTGTTGAGGCATGCTTCTGTAGGTAACTAAGTAGTTGTGGTTCTATTAGCACTAAACACTGTTTACTGATGAAAGAGATAATATCTACACATGAGCATCACAAAGAAGATGTGAGGAAGAACTAGAGAGCGAGGAGGTATAAATTCATTAATTAGCAGTAGTACTTTCATTGCGTTTTGGCCTATGTTTCTTCACACAGTCTCTTCATGCAAGCTTGCTTTATATACAAGCATGTAAAGTTCTTGAGACCTAGTTTTTCAGTTTCTGCACTCATTTGGAAACACTGTGTTAGGATTATAGAATTTTCCTACAGCTGGTAAGAAAAAAATCAAGAACTAAAATTGAGAAGTGCTGTGTTAATCAGTACTTACTACACATTCAGTTTGTCTGTGTAGGGACAACAGATAAATTGTTGCAGCAAAAGTCAGTAGAGGGAGCTCCCTTCTAAAATTATGCTTATGCTTGACATAATTCTCTGGAAGTGTGAAATCAGTTTTATCAGCTTTCATGTTTTTACTTTTTTCCTGTGAAAAATAATTCCCAACAACAACAAAATGCAAGGAAAAAAAGAAGTGTGACATTCTTGAGAATGACCTTACTAAAGGTATTTGTCTACGTGATTCGATTTTTAAGAGGTAAAATTATGGTACTGTGGGCTGAAGTTACTATTGCTTCACATCCCTAATGTACTTAGTGGAGCATAAGTCAGCTTGCAGACAGGTTCTTTATAGCACTACTAGTCCTTTCTCTATAACAAAGAAAACATTTGCATATACTAATTTAAAACTGACATAAATCAAGTCAGGCACCTGGAGTCCCCCCTTTTTCTAGCCACAAATTCAGGCAACAGCACTCTGCCATCCTATATTGCACAGTCCCACCTGAGCAGTTTTCAGCTTTGCCTTGGTAGTGCACAGACTACCTTTAGAATCTGTAGCTAGATGATACACATGGACTTGTGATAAAGAGCAAAGGTAGTATTAAGCTTGTCTAATTTATTGATTTTTGAGTTATGTAAACTTGTCTTCCAAAGTAACTTATTTCAAACAGCACAGACTGAAGCTGCAGACTGAATATTATTGAGGAAGTTTTATGCACAAGATCTCTAAAAGTTTGTTCTGTTGACAGCTCATACTCCATCAAAATCACAAGAACTAGCACTGTCTTTTAGGAAATAAGTTTCAGTTTGAAATGCATCTGAGATTAAATGTTCTAATCAAGTCTGAAGTATCAAGGTTAGGTAGAAATACCTTACCTCTTTAATTAGCATGCAAGACTAAGCTTTCTGATACATTTTATGCTTGTGTTATTGTTGCAGATCTAAAGGCATCACTGACCCAGCAGTTCAGTTTCACTGGTTCATTCAGACACTTCTGTTTGGGTATGCCTCCTTTGGTCTCCTGGTGTCTTACAAACCTCCAACCAAGAAGTACTACTAGAAGCCTGTGACAGAGGTCTCTCCTGACATTCTTCATCCTTACTTTTCAGGAAAGAACCTCATATGTTTAGAAGCTGTAATTAGCTAAGTTACATTCCTGCTACATGATGCAGTGCCCTTCTACCAAAGTAACTCTGTCTTACTAAAGAAACTCTGCTGTAATTTGCAGGGCCCTGTGGATGGTTTGGTAGAAATTCAGCCTGTCAGTCTTGGCACTGCCAAAGTTTAATTCTCTCTATTATGCAAGAGACAAAGGTTGCTCCCTTGCACTGTTTGACATAGATTGTATACTCCAGTTGTCATTGGTGAGAAAAGTCCCAGACATTAGTTAGTAGTGGTTCACACATGCCCTTTTCGTGGGGAGAATTTTTCTTCTACAACAGAAATAGTTATTTACAGCCACAAAGCAACTTACACCTCTTCTGAGGCAGGATATAAGCTTACCCTGCAGTTTTTCTACAGGACCTTTTACAAGCTTTTTCTGGATTTGTTGGATTCTGGTCTGTGAAATTTGTTTTGTCAGCTTACTTAAACAGTGGACAGACTACTTTATTGCTGCAGGCACATTAAAAAGACCAAGTCTTTTAAAAGACCAAGTTCAGGTTGAGGTGCAGCGATGAGCTGAGATACATAAAGCACTTTAACTTGGTTTAATACATGTGCCTTAGACTTCATGCAGCATGACCTCATCTTTCAAATGTAGATTTTAATCTTTGAGTTAGTGTAGTGTATACTCTCTGTAGAGCATAGTGAGAATCCTGCAGCTTTTATGAGAACTAATTTATTATAAAAAAAACATTCCAAAACGTAAATGTTTCAGATGATTGAATAAGAAGTAAACATAACAAGTCAGCACTCACTCTGTCTGCCAGATGTTCAGGTTCTGAAATCTTTGGTTTGTAGGCCATCTGAAGCATCTCTCGAAGTATTTTCAGTATGTCTTATGAGCCCTTTTATCTTACTGTCTGTTTCACACCTCTCAGTATTTAACCAGAATTGGCTTTTCTCCTTTTTAACACTTTTAGAAGTAATTAATATTTTAAATACTGTGATTTGGGGAGAGGTTTTACCACACTACCCATGGTGCTACTGTTCTGGAAAAAAAAGGACAAGAAAACATGGACTTTGTTCAAAAGAAAAGCTCCTTGAGGCAGTAAAGCAAGCATGTACCTTGTGTAGTATGTATGGACTGTGCTATACTATAAGAAGTCTGATACAGAAGTCTTAGTAAGTACAGGAGGTACTTGAGGTTTTTGCTTTTTAGCTTGTACTAAAAGCATAAAGAAATGAAGAGCATTAAATGGTGGAGCAGCTTTCATCTTTTTTTTTTTTTGCCCAATGACCATCTGATTCCAGTAACAGTTTTTAGAAAAGCAAAAGGTATATTTAGTGGTTAGTTAACCACAGGAATATTAATAACCTAAGTTTGATTTCCCTGTGTAACTTTTATTCTTATTCTGTGATCCTTTAATAAAGATGTAAAAAATATTGTTCTCTTTTTAGTCTATTGTGGAAGTATACGTATAAAGTACATTTCACGTAACTAGTCATTATCTTTACACTAATCTCAATACTTGGAGTACATAACATCAGCTTTTTCTTAACAGACAACTTTGTCTGTTTTTGTTTCCCATTACTCACTTTCCATCAGTAAAGCTATAAAGTTAGAACTATTCCTCTACCTTGCCCTGCCAGCAGCAGTCTGCAGAGCAAGCACTTGTGTTGCCAGCTGCCACAGCTGTCAGATCCTTTCAGGTGCGTTCTGGAATAAAAAGTGATCACAGCTTTGAGCAATTAGCAGCCTACTGTGGACTCCACTCAATTAGAAGGGCTTCCCTTTACAGAGAGGATGGGAAAAGCTTTCTCAATACAATGCAAGCTATAAAATAGGTAGTCGACAGACCACTGCCTCTATTACAAGCTATTTCCAAGCTGGAACAAATTTTTAGCAAAACAACAGCATCAGCTACGACCAGGGAGAAGCATTTCTCCAGGCTATCCTGATGAAGTATTACTCTTGATCATCCAGAGTAATTCTTTCCAATGCGATCAAAATACACTTTCTATAACAAATGGGAAAAGCAACAGAAATGTATGAAATGGATCCTTCTTTTCTTACAGCAGCACAAAGTTTAGGCTGCCACATCTGCAGTCAACCCATCCAGCCTTCCAGGAGGAAACACTTGCAAATGTTAGTCCTTTGTAAAGTCTCAAAGTGTTACTTCCTACCAAAAGGAAAACCATATGAAGCTTACAGGAAGGCACCACTAAAAGGGTAAACCACCAAGAAAATTAAGCTGACATTATGAAAGATTTTCAGGATGGATATTTCTGCCAAGCAAATGGATAATACTGCTGAATAGAAGTAAATGGACTTTAACCATTCCTTTACAATTGAAACTATAAGAAAAAATCCTTCCTATGAAAACCAGTGTGTGAAGCTATGTATACTTACACTAATAATACAGAGCAGAAAGAAAACACAAGGTAACAGTAACAGCTATTTGTAAGCATTTACTGAAATATTATTTATTTTACTTGCATGTTAAAAAAAACATTCACACAATCTACAACTAACATCACTTATAACAATGATCTTATGCTGTGATTGCTTAGTAACTTCACCTCAGAATAAAACTCTGAAACTACCCAGATTCTTTTTTCACCTTCTAAACATAACACGTGGAAGCATAGGGATATGAGTGCAATGCGCTTCTTAAAATACAGAGAGTAATCTCCAGGTCAGTATGCTTAAGAAATCACTGTTTAAAGTCTCATTCAATTGATGACACTAGGTAGGAGCTGCACTTTCTGCATGAGGACCCAGCTCAGACCTTTTCTTTAACCCGAAGACAGGACGGTGAGATCTGATCACAAGAGCTATTGCTGAAGTCTTCAGGGCTGTCGCTCATTTTGCAAGGAAGTTATGAAAAAAGCCTCAGAATCACAGGGTGTTTCCTTGGTCTGCTTCTCTTTCATACTGACCTAGATTCTTCTAAAGACAATGGAGGCAACTTTGGAAATCACCAAGTGGCAGTTCATTAAACACATTTAATTTGCCTGGGACTGTATAGCTGGTTTCCTGCATGGTAACATAGCCCAGTTAACACAGGGGAAGCAAGCAGCTGTAGAGAACAGGAAATCTGACTGCTGCAGTCAGGGTCTTCGAAGTGTTAGCACCTGTGATCACTGTGGCATACTCTTGGCTATGAGCTGCAGGGGTTGCAGACCCTCTGCAGACATACAGGAGATTTTAGAGGAACACCGTTTTAAAAAGCATCACCTCACTGATTTCAAGGCTTTCGTACATCTGAGATTGTCAAAGAAAGATGTAACAAATGCAGAAGTGTTTTTACAAGAGAGAATTCAAATTATGCATTCCTTCTTTATTTATACCTCCTGTGTGAATAATGAGAGGGAAACATCCATTCACACTTATTAATTACGTTGCCGTTGTAAACAAGCACTCATTAACGAGGCCATCAGTCTCACTTCACTGCTTACAACTAAGTAGCTTAAAAATACATATCACTTTTTTACTTCTTAAATACTGGGCTATAAATTTTTATCCTACTGCCTTCCAACAAACGAACTTCATCCTTAAAGTAAAGAGGTTTTTCTCCACGTGTATGCGACTCAGCTTGTTTCAAGACTTAATGAAATACTGACACATGGCCATAGGTCCATACATTCAGTTCATCTTGTCAGTAGGGTGCTTGTTCAGACCAGTGCCTGCAAGAACAGGTCAAGAGACTGCCATGGCTTGTTTTAAAAAACAGGAGAAAAAACCAAAACCCTCAGCGTTTCCTTTACTAGTGGTCATCAGAGAAGAGGCAGTTACAGCACAAACTGCTGCTGTACAAGAGCACACAGCCTGGCAAGTCCCCTGCAACACCAAATGTAATTACAGCACAGGAATGACGAGGGACAAGGAAGGGAGAGGCAAAAGAAATGTGGTTGTATCTTTTATCATAGTGTTCACAAACTTCTCTTTAAGAAAAGCCTCTTAGGTGTCTCTTGAGAAAGCAGACAGGGACACCAACTTACTGACTTCAGAAACAACACAAGTCAAAGTCTCTTTCTAAAGACACTCTAGACACAAAGAAAACAAAAAAGGAAAACTAACACTCACCTGCACAAAAGGTTTTAAACGTTCAGAGTTGCCACAAAACAAAGAATAATAATAACACACAACTTCACCAGAAATTCCTTTTTCCTCCTATGGGCAGGGCAGGCCCCTCATATCCTTTCTGTGGATGCACTCAGGTGTGCTTGATTCACCTCTGCCCTGCCCTCAGCTCTTCTTTAAAGAGACACAGATGAGTTGGGCATAGGGATCTTGTTATATATGTTTAATACTGAATTATTTCATTACATTCATATTTTATTAGGATGCTTCCAATCACTGGAAACTTTTTATTGCTGTAACTTTATTTACCTATGACAAAATAATAAAAATAAAAGTGTGTTTGACCAAAGAGAAAAAGACACGCCCAGGAGCGTGTGACATTCAGCAGAATTCGACTTCCACTGGAAGAAATAAGTTAGGAGCATGTGAAAGAAAGGTTTGTAGTCGAAAAAATCTGCAGACTTCAATATCCCATACGTAGCAATCCATTTATAGTTAAACTCATGGCAAAGAAGGTGACTGAAGATTCCAAGGCCATCAAATAAACGACAGTAATTTAAGCCCAACCCAGGAGTCTTGTTTGTTTTCTGATCACTAAATCACATGCCTACCTTTGGATCTGGCAAAAGTTTGATGTAGCATTTTGAATACAATTAGTGCATTTTGGAATGAGAAGACAACATGTTTCCAAATCTTCCATAAATAGGTTGAATGCAAGAGACTGCTTGTGAGGATACATGGGGTAATGGTTCCTCATGCTATGTGAACACGTACTGGCAAAGTTTTAGATATTAATGCTCAGAGGCCTTGGCTGAAGAAATTAGGAATCCATGTGGGAAGAGAGACTTCCAAGGGAAGATACACCTTGTTTGCCTCAGTCCTTGGAAGAAATTATGCTTTGGCCCTAACCAATCTTGCATCACAGAGCTGCTCCCAGCATTAAGCAGCTTAGCTCCAGCAGAATTAACCAGGTCAAGGCATTCCTCTCCGTTGGAGACCGGAACACATATTCTACCTGGCAGCATTTGCTACATCCTAAAACAGAAGGCCTGGTTTAGTTCAGTTGCAATACTTACGATGAGTATCTCTGAAGCCTGATTCACCTAAGAAACCAGATGACTTTTACAATTTCCTTCCAACTTGACAGATTCTATGATTCTAAACCAGATGTCATGGGCTTAATTCACCCACACAAGCTCAGCCCAGGGTACCTCTGCACATAGCCCAGGAATACAGACTGATAAAAGCAAGGCAGCAGTTGCAGCTGGCCAGCAGGTGAAGCAGAGATGCTCTCCAAGCCTGCCATGAGAGATGCTTGTGCAGCCATGCTCTCATGTAGGGCAGGAGGAGCCCTGCCCAACAGTCCTGCCAGGCTGGGCTCACCTCCCTGCAACCCTCAGCCTGCCTGAGATGCAGATCTCATGCCGATGTCAACAGCAGAGAAAGGGGAAAAAGGAGCCCTGACATTTTATGGCAATGCTGCTATCAGTACCATCTGATGAGAGGATGGCAAACGTTTCACTGCTGAGATGGCATAGTTTTATTTTACTAACTTTTCAAATAAATACAGTGCTTAAATTTTGTGGATTTAAGATCTCGCAGGTATTTTTACATAATCATAATCATTTGGCTTTTTTGGTTTATTTTTGTTTTTTGTTTTCCAAGGCATAGGAACACTCTCTATAAAAATTGTTTTTGAAATGAAACATTTTTAAATATATAAATAGATCTTTCATCACACTCCAGTTATATTTCATAATGCCAAAAGGTTAGCAGCAGATAATTCATTATCATTTCCAATTGCATACAGTTCTTTAAATGTTTGGTGGTTTGTTCATTTTTTGTTGTTGCTGTCGTTCCTTTGTTGTTGTTTTTTTTTTATTCCTTGGAAGTATTTCGTCTTAGCTTTAAAACCAATGGGCCTGCCGAGCAGCAGCATAGAATGGAGATCACTTCTGGTATCATTCTTTTAACGAGTTTGCTGCTGAAGAATAAGCTACAATTTATGGTCGTACCTAATACAAAAAAAAAAAAAAAAGGAAGAAAGAAAAAAAGAAAACAAAACTGTGTGTGTCACATGGGGCATATTAAATGACCTACAGATATTGCTTTCATTTTTTTTTACAAAGCAAAGTTTTGAGAACATGCAGGAATTCTCAAGTGCACTGAGTTTTGGTTGTGAATCTCTTATCTCTCTCATCCCAGTTAAGTGAATGTAGGAGAAATGCAGTTACCTGTGATTAGAAATGAGATCACTAATACTGAGTTTGTAGACAAGTAAAATCCAGGATGATGCATGAGAACAAACCAAGAATTCAGACAGCAAAAGCTGTTGGCCACTGTTGAGAACTTTGGTTATAAAGTCTCATTTTCTTCTTGTGTAGATACCCAGGACATCCTTGTAATTTTCCAGAGAAGATAAATGGGTAATTTGACCCTTATTTCTAGTGCTTGTATCTCCCCAATACTGTTCTTTCGGGACATGGTCCATCACCTGCTTCAATGGTAACAATGGTACACAATATGTATTCTGTCATCATGTGTTTCTATACAGATTTCTTAAACTCTTGTGACTAAAAGCAAGGACTTACCCTCTCTCTCACAGGCTGTAATTTACAGAACTTGTTCTGGTGGCCAAACACTGTACTTGCTGCTGGCAAGAAGGCAAAGAAAATAACCACTGGGGTATCAATAATTTCTTAGTTACGTGTACAAGTCAACATGATTCTTCCAAAAATAAACCTGAGCAGTGAATTTCTTTTAATTATCCACGAGCCACAATAAAAAAGGTCAAATAGTCTCTCATTCCTTAGAAAAAACGTCACTGGTTATAGACTAGAAAGGTGGCTGTAGTACACACACTTGGAGATGGGCATTCTAATGAATTTCACTTACATCTCTTGCCATCCCGTTATGTTACAGTATTAGTAGGTCTTGGTCTCTAGCAATAAAAATGGTATTTAGGTCAATGTGTTCTTTCTTAATTGCATTAGCCACATGCCTAAGACTAGGGCTTCCTCTACTTCCTAAGCTGCCTTTGCTTAGTAACATGTAGTCCTTAAATATATTTCACTCTTAACAGGGCACTTAATCTGTCAGGTGAGAAGGATCAAGTCTGCTTTAGGAAGACTAAGATGATCAGTGGGATTCTAATTATACAACTCAAAAGGGTGGAGAGATCCCTTTTTATAACGAAACATCACCATTTTATTGTCGAGTTTTAACAGTGAGTCTCCAAAAAGCAGGGAGGAGAACTCTTTCTGTATAGGTAGTCTCATTATATTCACAATTTTTTCTTTTTTCATTTTTTTTTTTTTTTAACTCTTGCAACATGTTCTGGAACTTTATAAATAAGGAAAAAGTACAGTATTGGCTTTTATCTTTCAAGAATTTCTTCATATTGCATTTTATTAGCATATTATTTTTCCATAATAGCAGAGTTCTTATGCAAACTTAAATACATTCGCACGCCCACACACATGTCCTCCCTGAAGCAGATTCAGCAAATAAAGAACTGCTTCTGGCTTGGAAATGGAAAAGATCATACTAGTAACATAGGAAAACCCAGCAGAAGGAGTTACATAACTTTAAGTGGTGGCATCATTATCAAAAGATCACCGAAGAGTTTGCATTCAAGTATCAAGAAAAATGCCTTCTGTTTATTTACTGGATGCCATAGGATTCTAGATTCTAACCAAAAAACAGTGAGCCAGCTGAGAATTCCAACACTAGCAGAAACTATTACGTGTTCTTCAGCAAAGCTAGATTTTCAAGTTTATTTCCAAGGACATGTGCTATATTTTGAGTAGGAAATAGATATCCTGAAACTATTTGCTAAGCATTCAGCCTTGAAATGTAATATTTGTTCTGAATGCCTCAAGATTAGTGCTCCACAAAATAGCTGTGTGAGGACCTCAGCCCTGTCCGTGTGCTGCTCGTCATCGCTCTGTCCATGTGGCTGTGGGGTAGCGTTCCAGCAGTGCGTTCCGCAGCTGAGCTGTGTGGATCTTGTCTCTGGTTTCCACAGTGCAGGTGACCTGCAAAAGGAATTAGGAGCATTCCTGATGACAGCATTCTCAGACAAAGGCATTTCCAACTAAGTCCTAAAATGCACACGTAAAAGCAAAAATGATCAGTTTGACATAGGGAATGCAAAACTCCGGAGTTTCTATCTACACATGTGAGAAAACTAACATTACAGAAACTCTGGAACTCTTTGAGCTCCAATGCATGATCTCAAAACCTTCCCGTTGCCCTATTCTGTTGCCTTCCAAGTTTGAAGTAGACAGGCTGATCTCCTCTGCTGGCTCCCAGGCAAATACTTCAGTATTCTTGGTCTCCATGAGGCAGAGGTTAACAGCAACTCTTGTCCATTCCCTGGGGTAGGCACCTGGTGCTACTGCTGCCTCCCACACCTCTGATGATTGCTTCCGTTATTGCCACGTTTCTAGGCAGCATCTGTTCCAGCACCTCTGTCTTTCACACTTTCCATATTCTCCTCTTCTTCTCTTGTGATCTTATCCCCAAATAATTCATCCCTGCAGCATTTTGACTGGTTTCTTCTATTCACACTTGTTGTTACTGTTTCATTCCAATTTTCTTTGCTTGCTTATTGCATCGTTTCTAGTTTTCTGTTACAGTTACTCTGCCATTAAATCAAACTAAACCCTAGTAAACTAGAACTTAAGAGGTCTCTCTTCTCCACTTTCCTCCACAGTGACAATCCACTCACACAACCACTGAGGACAAAAACTTCAATATCGTTTTTTTTCCTATCCTTCTTTGACCCCTTTCATCTGTTTTTCTACATGCTTACTTTCCTATTACATCAGTCTAGAATTGGGGCTTTTATCACAGGTAAGACACCAACGTGAAGGTGCAGAATGAGCACTCCAGATGACTAACTTAAGCTGCCTCCAACCCTGCTGCCATTGTCACTGATGCAAAAAGTGCCACAAAGACCCCACAGAGCAATGGAAGGGATGCAAGATGAGTTGCAGCAAGATGATCAACAAGGCCAATCTACAGAGCACAGAAGAATCACTAGTCATGATAAAGTCAACAGAGGACTGCTCGAGGAAAATGCCATGTGTAACGTTCCTGTCAGAACCGCATCCTTTAAAGAAAGCAACAAGGCAATGAAAAACATCGTCTCAACTTGAATGTGTTTATGAGGACACTTCTAAATAAGAACTTTGTGAATTCATGTTTCCTGGAATGTGTTTAAAATAACAATAAGCCTTTAGCAGAACTATTGAATGAGAACCAGCTGTGAGCTCAATTAATTAGGAAACCAAGTCTAAAAAGTCTAACATGAAATAAACCATGCTACTGTTTCTGTAATTCTTCGCCTCCTTTTTTCTGAACATAGTTCTATTACTTTGCCATTCTTTGGAACAATGGAGAAGCTAATTTCTGTCTCTGAAAAAAGTGGGATTTTGTCTCAAGAAAAGGACAGCCACTGAGGACAGGATTAATAATGTGGGAAGAAGACAGAACACAAAGACTGGGAAAAGGATCTACAGGATATCTTGGCACCACAGTTCCAGATACTCAATATCCACTCCACATTTCATACAAAATACCTAAAGCTATTCAACCATATCTTTAAGAGAACTGTAAATAATAATAATAACCCCAATCTCAGCCATCCTGCTTCTTTGGTCCTGAGCAAATCAATTGTTGCACTAGGAACCAGAATGAACTTGTGAGGTTTGGCTCTGATTATCTGGTAGAAGGCAACTGTCCTGCCCTGGGAGAAGGCATGGGAAAAAAAATTGATTTATCATGCTAACTCTAATCCTCTCTGCCTTAGTTTCTGTTAATGACTGAAACCAGGAAGTGTTTGAGAGATGGAGCCAGACTTCTTGTAAATATTTTGGATAAATAATGCCTTTTTGGTCTGTGTATGAACAGTGTCCAGCAAATGGCAATGGCTATCAAAATGGTGTAGTGTATTGTAAATGTACCATCACCACCAAACAGCTCCAGGTATTCATTCACCTGATCTTTTCCATGTGCCTATTAAAGGAACAGAAAACATTTGCTCCCAATAGGAACAAAGATGTGATTGCTTTATAACAGCTACAAAGCTAAGCATCAGTGAAGGCGAGTACATGGAGTATGAGTATTTGCTTTTCCTGTGTGGATTATGCCAATTTACTCTGCAGATTTTATCTTCACAGAACTCCTCACTCTTCACCTAACCTGGGAAGGTTAATTTACATGGGTGTCCGAGAGGGCAGTCCTCATACTTGTGAGTAGGTGTAAGAGGAGTCTTCTCATTATTTTAGTGTATGTACTCACCTAGGTGCTGCTAGCTACAGGAGGCTACCAACCTACTGATGAGCTACGAGTAAGTGCTACAAAATGGCCTTATTTAACCTAATGCCTGTTATTTCTTATACTACAGACAAGATAACCCATGACAGCTAAGAAAAACTTGTCTGGGCGTCTGTGACTTTAAATCAATTTCAAAAACCTAAGTAGTAGACAGGCATTTGATTCAACAGAGCTCTCACTGCAAGAGCATACTTGTGAAGAGACTTTCTTTTGTGTATTAAAAAGAATAATTCAGTGCATTTTATGAATATCTCTTCTTGCAGATTGCACTCTTGCTGAACTTAAAGAAGAAAATAATAAAGGCTTTAAAAAGTAGAGACTTAAAACAACAGCCTAAGAATTGAACTAACCTGATTTTTCTCGCAGCAGGTCTACAAATAATGGACGATGGGGTGGGAATCTGGACTTACTGACTGCAACTTTGTATTTCATTGCTTTAATTCTAGAAAGGATATTCACATTCCTCTAAGGTGCTAGTCCTGGGCAATTCGTGTAACATATTATTCATTACACACCATGCTTAGCAAAAGCCTAAGCCGTTTGTAGGCGAATCATTGGAGCTGCAAACGATAATGTCATTTACTGATGTTAGGTTTCAGTTTTATAAGTAAAGCAGGGCTTTACAATTGCATTAAGATGATCAACAACTGGATAAGTTTCTGAAATATTCAATAAAATCCTACTGGAGATTACTGCCCACTGAAGAGTATTTGGCAGCAATACTTATATTTATGATGTGATTATCAGCCTCCAGGAGCTCACTGTTGGTGCAATGTAAGACTTGAGAAAGAGCATAACAACTGGGGTGTACAACTTGAGCCCTTATCTTTGTCATACACTCGTGTTTGGGCCTGTGAGTACTAGCAGAAACAAATCATCTCAGCATTTAACAAGTTAGAAAATAATCAGGCAGGTCTACTTTTGGCCTCCTCAAACTGCATTTCTAATTTTTAAAGTTGCATTAAGATATTCTCTGAAGTGTTGTGCTGTGGAATGCTATTAAACAAAATGGCTGAATTCTTTTGGAGTGCCTCAGAAGAAATACACTGTCAGACTTCCCATTCCAAATGTCTCCATTTTGTAAATGGGGAACTGAAACAAGGAAGCATTGAATTGCCCCAGGTTATGCAGGATATGCTCTATGAATTGTGGCATCCTTCTTGTAGCTGAACAGCTGCATGCTTGGCTATATTCTCCCAAGAGGCCAATAACATGGAATATGTTGGCAACAAGGGACTCCTCCTCTGCTCTTTTACAAAAAGCAGGTTAGCCTAAAGGAATTTACTCAAATTGATCTGAACAGCCCAAAATAACTGAATGACTTCTGACCTGAGGAGAATAAACTACGCAAAACCAAATATTACACTCCACAAACTGAGCCAGGAAACCACACACCACTGGGAAAAGTGCAATGTTATCAAACAAAAAAGCACCATTTGATTTATGAATTCATATACTGTTGCAGTCAGAGGGAGGAGTAAGGTGATGGATGTTCTTTTTATGACTCGTCTCTTCTGAGTTATTTATAACCAGAGCTGGGAAGAGGCCAGACAGTCACACAACTTCAAGCAGGACTTGGGCAGAAGGAAAACTACACTGCTCCACTGTGGCTGCTTCTTTGCAAGACTGCTGGAGCACCTCACTACCTTGCAAATGCTTGCTGCTCCACTCCAGAAACACTCCTGTGTACATGCAGGTCACAGTGGTGAGAAGACTTTCCTAGAAACGTCATGAGCTTAAAGCATTTTTTTTTGTTTCAGATGAGTTTCCTGAGCCCAAATATGAGACACTCATTAAGCAAACCAACTGATAAACTATAGCAGAGCCTTGTGCAGTTTCAGAACAAAGGTATATCTCACCTTATCAAGTCACTTATAAATTTTGCTCATTAACTCCTAAGTCAGTGAATATGGAAGTATTTATTTAAACAATGTATTTTCCCCACACTGGGTATGAAAGATGTTAAATGAAGACTGATTTCACAGAGGTAAGCAGTGATTTCCTCACACCAACCGGGTAATCCATTAGATCACTATTCCCAGTTAGCTGGTGATGTTCAATGATTTTATTCCTTAGCTCTGACTTTTATTACTGTTTCTATATTCCTGGCCACCTAACTTGCTTCAATAGCTGTAAAAACAAAATTTGTTATTTGTAGATTTTCTAAGAGTTTCCTGTCTGTTTCAGTATTGGGACTTTGAAAGCCTTTTTTTTTTTATCTGCTCAGGTAAGTTAGGGTATAGTCCTCTGCAAGACAGAAACATAGCATAAGCCATAGGATAAGAGATCTAAACTAGGGATGCAAAGACGCAGTATCCAAAAGAAAATCACGGAATTGTAGGGGTTGGAAGAGACCTCTAGAGATCACCTAGTCCAACCCCTCTACCAAAGCAGCTCCCTAGCCCAGGTTGCACAGGTAGGCATCCAGGTGGGTCTTGAATATCTCCAGAGAAGGAGACTCCACCACCTCTCTGGGCAGCCTGTGCCAGTGCTCTGTAACCTGTCTTCCAAAGAATGTGACCTGCCAGTTCCATTGCTCACAGCACACAGCACAGTGGCAGCTGAACTCTGGTGTGACCATAGAACAGATATTGAAAGATTTGTTTCTCTTCATCTTCTGCGTTTGTGGATTTTTTTTTTTAATGTCTGTTATTTTTGCTAATGAAATATTCCAAAAGCAAAAAAAAAAAAAAAGTAGTTTGAACACAAAGCTTCCTTTTAGAAAGCCATTACTACTTTGACCATGGATTTTCTCACAGCCCATACCAGGTGAATAAAAACTCATCCATGAAGGCATTTTTCCAGAAATATCCCTGATAAACTGTGACTTTGAAGGCCAGTTTCCTTCTTTTGAAGATGAAGGAGTAAATCCATAAGGATGATTAAATACAGAGATGACAATCCTGACAGGATTGATTTAGTGCTTCACATAAGCCACTATACTTCTGCACTGCTCTGTCAAACACAATCTATATCCACAGTTGAAAGTGTGCATTAAAGTCAGAGTGGATATAACTGTAAAGCCTTTCTTATTAATGCCACTAGTCCAACGCACAATGATTTTGGTTTCTGATCCAGATTTAAATGCACTTTAAATTTTATGTTTTTTGATGTATACTGACCAAAATGATTCTAAATTCTATGTGGGTCTGTTTTAGAAGCAAGTGCTCAAAAAGCTTTGCAAGCATGGGGCTTTGAATCTTACAAGCAACAAGGGAAACAAGCAAAAATTCCCCTACATGAGTTAGCTTTACTAAGAAAATACACGCATTTTTCTACTCCAGCTTAGAGCAAATTAATTTCAATACTTAAAAGTAGATTCAATATTCAACTTTTCCTGATCACCCTGTTTTAGTTTTCAGATGATTTCAGATGAAAGCTCCACAATTCACTAGGTCTCATCAGACTGAACTACCTGCACAGACATGGAACTCCATAAATCTGGATGAGTACTTTGTATTTCATATCTCATTATCCAATAGCCTATCCCAGACTGGTTAACAGCCATCATGCAAATCCAAAATCCAATTAAATTATTCTGGGACACAAGTTGCTCCCTTTAACCCTCTTGCAGTACTGCTCGAAGTGGACAGTCAGTGAAAACGCACTGCGTCTGAAATGCAGACAAGAATACTGCCAACACTTTTCTCATTCACAGGCTGCAGACTGATAAAAGCAGAAGGAAGTCAGAGGGACTTTTCTACCTCAGGCAGTGTCACATTATCAAGCTACACAAAACAGGGAGCAGGCCTATCTTAGTGGAACAGCACAGAACAATGCAGATTTATGCTGACATCTCAGAATACTGGTAATAGCCTGTCTTGGAAGGTGTCCATGATTTTCATTGCAGTCTTTCACTATAATCTTCTATTCTTTGTTTTTCTATATTCCCTTTTCAACCTACTCCTTATGCCTGTAAGCAGATCTTACTTAGCCTGCTTATTCTTTACATCTCTAAGCAAATATACCAATCAGATTTAGGTGAATTCATACCCAATACAGGACTCAATATGGCCTTCTTCCAGCTGGGAAATTTTATCATCTTAGATTTAAATGTGAAAATGGAAGAATTTTCTTACCAAATAGCATAACTGAATTCCACTTATAAGCCACTTTAGCAAAATTTCCAAACTTCCACCTGTGATTTCACAAACTAAGTCGGATTAACCTTGGATGGCAGCACGAAACCAGTGGAACCACACCTTTGCTAAACCAGTTGAACTAAGAGATATGTCAGGAGGTGAACGATCCTTTTAAGAGGTGACATTAATTGATAACACCTCCTCTCCATTACCATATCAAATACTCAGCAAAGGAGTAAAGACTTGGTTCTGTACTCTTTGAAGTTAAGGTACAAAACTGACATCCTGGTTAAAAATGTGGATTCCTTAAGAGTAATGGATGCTCTCTACATGGCTGCATGGCAAAGTGATCTTTGATAATTACAGCCAGCCTACACAGCTGGCTCTTCAGGTTCTAGATGTGTGCTGCAGCTTGCTCATCACTTCCGGCACGAAATTATTTAAGTAATGAGGGTTTGCAATGAGTATTTCACAGGCTGTGTTGCAATAGCAGGTAAAACAGGTCTTGTAGTATGTGTATGCCTTGTTGAGTGCTTGGTGAGGCAAGATGCTGTATAACACAGGCAAAATTATCTATCACACTGCTCTGAAAGTCACTGTGCATGCTCTACTGGACTTCTTCAGAATTCTCCATAGTCATATAGAGATACCTAGAATAAGCATGAGGATGTCAGCACTGCAAGAGAGCCTGGAATTGTGCATCTTACCTCAACAGTGAAGAGCTCAGATGTCACATATGTGCGTTCTTGTCTGATATCCAAAACTCTAAATCAAATAAGGGATTAAAATAAGAAATAAATCACAAATTACAAACATCTGTTATTACAGAATTACT
This sequence comes from Cyrtonyx montezumae, assembly GCF_038088225.1. Lineage (NCBI taxonomy): Eukaryota > Metazoa > Chordata > Aves > Galliformes > Odontophoridae > Cyrtonyx > Cyrtonyx montezumae. Next base: position 19,957,471 of record NW_027072045.1, on the reverse strand, counting down.
TTTGTGTTTAGACAATAACTATGCAGCTTTCTGTGTGAGACACATTTCATGCTCCAGGAGTTATTTTACACTGGAATTAAAATGAAGGAAAAACACTTTTTTTCTGAAATGGAACACAGAAAACATGGATTAAATTAGTAACCTATACACTTGCCTTCAGAGGACATTTGGAAAAATTACCAAGTTTCGAATCACCTTTGTGCTCCGTTTCACATTTATCAGTCTGATTTACCTTGTTTCCTCCCGAGCCAAAACCTCCAGTAACTTTGAAACATCTGCTGGGCAGTCAGAAATCACCAGGGAAAATCTGCACACTCTGCTCTCAAGGGTCAGGGCACGAGCAATGCATTGTTGCAGCAAATGTAAGTCCACATTTCCACTGCATATAGCAATTGCCACTCTGAAAGAGGAGAGAAAGTAGGATTTTCCATTAGCTTTTCTCTGCAGAAGAGTCACAAATCACAGAGACTGTATTCCATGTCAGCTTAGCATCTGCAAGGACCACTCTTTCCTAAACATACACTGCATTTCAGAGGGGCTGTTAGCCCTCAGCATCAGCTGTGAGCAGGGCACAGGACCCTTTGGAGCTGGCTGAACTCAATCTGAAATCATCTTTGCTTCACATTGTGTTTGTTGATTTATTTATTTTTTATTTTTATTTTTTGCAATAATTAGATGCAGAATTCCAGATCTGTTTCAAATTTAAGAAACAACAGCACTTTCCCTCACAAAGGGTGTCTCAGATTCTTAAAGATTCTTAACAGTTAGCTATCATACACACTCTACGCTTTCTGTAAGCATTAATTAAATTCATCTCAACCTTGTAAAATGAATACTGTTTGAAGAGCAAGTGAAGAGCCACATGGTTAGCTCCTGATAACCTGCAGAGCCAGTCCTGTGCATGTCCCTTTTATTTCAGCTGTGGTGAACTGAACTTCATTGCCAGATCACATCATCTTTTTCTGGGAAACCGCCTCAGTGGTATTTCAACATACCATGCTGTGCACTGGAAATTTTATTTTGTCTTGAGTGCATGTACATTTAAATACACTCCAAACTATGCCCAGAGCTGGGGCTCAAGCTGCTTAAGTCTTAAGTGCTGAAGCCCAGATGTAAGAAAGGAGTTTTATCTAATGCTGAGCACAAGGGTAATCCCAGTGACCGTCTGGGCAGGAGTTCCTGGCTCTGGAAGGCAGGTGTCACCCAGTGACCGCAGATGACAGCCTGGTTTGCTTACTCTCACGGCAAAGCCACACTGCAAACTGTTGACTTCCATGAGTGGGCTGAGAAGAGGCAACAAGTTGACAAGTCAACGGGGTCGTGCCTTTTTCCCAGTCAATTGAGAATACAGGCAAGTGAATTGTCCAGTGTCCAGACTGACTTCTGCTTCATTCAGCAGTCTTATGACCAGTGAGTGCTATCTTCAGCCTGAAGCAGGTATCATGGATGAGAGCGTTGGCAGCTCAGGAGCAGGGGATATCATTCCTCCATTTCCCATCACGACAGCACTGAGCCCCACAGCTCCCCATAAAGCCCTGTTTGCAATAGCTGCTGTACCTTTTTCCCTTCAACTCAGGCAACTTCCCAGCAACCAGTGCTGCAAGTCCAATGGCCCCTTCTGCATCAACTGTGGCTCGTTCATACTCCAGCAATCTCAGCATTGAAATGAGAACATCCTCCTCTCTGAGAGCCAAAGAGTGGTGTCAAAACAAAACAGACAAAACAAAAAGCAACCAAAAATGAAGACAGTACATTTATGTATCAAGGGACTCCTTTAGTCCTGCTGAGAACATAATGATCTCACTGTGGTGTCATAGAAAGCTGTGTCGCTGGAGATGAATAAAGAGTCTTATTATTAACTGTGATTATTTTTATTACTATAATTAACAGTAATATTAATAAATAATAACTGCTGTTATACAATTAATATAAATATAGAAATAAATATATAAATAATAATTATTAATCATTAAAGGACAGGGATGGGTTTTTGTTGTTGTTTTTTGTTATTTACTGGATTCACTGTACTAGATAAACCCCAATAGGTAAATGTAGTCTTCAAACATGCAAAGCTTGAGCAGACTTCTACCAAAGGCTGCTTTCAAGTGGTGTAGAACACAACAAGAACAAGTCCTACCCAGAGCACAAGGGGTTACTAGCAACAAGTCAAGTGTTTTGCCCAAAGGGATCAGAAATGTGAAATCAGGCTCCCTATCTGTGGTGTCAGGAACAGCATATACTGCAACGTTCCCATAATATTACTTATTTCACTGTTTTTCTTCACCTACCTCACAGAAACAACCTTATCCACAAGTTTCCCAGTCAGCTGCAAAGAATTGCTGCCAAAGCAAAGTCCACTCACATCTGCAAATTTCAAAATACAAAAATATGAAGCTGTCTGCTCTAGAAAAATTTAACATACTTTAGAGTCCAGACATTGTTTTATTTCCTTGATGAGAGCAGCACATTGCTATTCTACGATCTCAGGTTGCTTGACATTTATATTTGACAAAAATGAATTTAGTACCAAAAGGCCAAAAATCTCCCAGGAAGATTTTGCATTTGGGGTCTCATTATGAAAATTCTGACTCTTCACTGACACGGCCTCACACTGAGATGCTCTCAGTGTGAGGCTGTCAATGAAGAATCAGAGCACCTCAGTGTGCAGTGAGGCCTTATAGAAGAACCACTGAGAGTGACAGTGGGTTTGCAACCACATCAGGTCAGCCAACTAAGGGAGCACAGGGACTTGTGTGCTTTGTTTACAAAACCCCCATCTAACCTACAGCTTCAGGGTATTTGAACTGGGTAAACAGGATATGCTTAATTTGCTCAGCACCTGAAGGTTTCTCATGTAAATTATAAGGAAGCAACTGAATTGTTTATAAACACTGTTATTCTGACAACAGCTCTGCTAGTCTAAATATTTAAACAATACTTTCTGCCATTTTTATAAATTAGTCTTCTACACAAGAGCTTCTCAATTAACGTCACTGGCTAAGACACTGCATGTGAGCAGAGCAAAAAGATGAGAGTACTTATCTGACTAAATGTACCCCAAACATTACTGTAGTACTAGAGCTCAGAGAGGGCACAGAAGCTTCTTTTACACCATGAATGAAACTGTGACTCTTCAGACAAGATTTTATTTAAATGTGTTTAAACCGACTGGTAAAGATCATGATGAGGTTGGTGAAATCAGTTACAGCCCTTATTTTACATCCAAAGTAAGAACCCATTTTCTCACCTCCATAAAAGTGGTGGTTGTTGCAAGCCTGGTCTTCAGCTGGATGGCCAGCCTTCAGGGACTGCTGCAATACAGGAAAGCTTTCAGACTCAACCCCCTGGGGAAGGCAAATGACAGTTTGTTACTGTTCAAGTTATGACAGAAGTCACTGTTAAAGTCAACTCCAAAAAAACTACATCATGTTTCTTCTTAGAATCAGAAGTAATAACGATTTGAAATTCACTCACATTCTAAATGTACTTAGCTTTTCCATTTTAAATTTAAAAAAGGATGGGGAACATTTTTAGAAAAATTTCCATACAAATTTCAGAATTGAAAATGAATACCAAATGCAAAAAGCTTTTCAACTTCATAAGCATATCGTTTTTCAATAGTACAAAACATGCAGAAGATGATAATGTGAAAGCCAAACTCATTCGCACGTATGGGATGAGTGGGAGGTGGAATTGGTTACAGTATTTTAAGAATTCCCACACAGAAAATATTGATTGAAAAATAAATCTTGGACAAGCATCTCTCTGCTATTTCACAGCCATGAAATATCCATTTTGTAATTAGTAAAAAGCACCTCATTTATTTTTTATCCCGTTCCTCATCACTTTTGAAGCAGGAGAATTGTGTTTGAAAAGAATATATGGAAAAGTCTGATGATTAAATAAATTACTGTCACTTCCCACAAAGGGAGATTCCCTTACATCAGCAACGTCAAATACATCCATTAACTACAGCAGCAGAATTTTCTAGATGCAAGTCCACAGCACTGTCATAACCAAGATGGCAATGCTGCATTATGGGTCTTTATATCTCTCTCGAGCACATCAAAACCAGCCCAGCTAGCCTGGATCACAAATAATTCAATTTCTTTAAGCATCCATGATAAAAGAGAAAAAAATTGCACTCAAGTTGGGTTACCTGGCCATAATAAAAAACAAAACAATAAAAAACAGTTTAAGTCAAGGACTTAAAGAAATTTTTCCTACAACAGTTGTGCGGTCACTGAACTGTGGTAACTTAAGGGTCAAACTTTTCCAGGAAAAGATCAATCCAAAACACAGAACTGGATTTCATTTCCTTCAGAAGAGCCTTCCAAGACTTCTTAAATCCAGACAGAAGGCAGGAGGCTGCCCAGGCTCTCAAGTCCATTCTGCAGGGAAAGGCCATGGCCACAGGGAGTCCCCATCCCCTGCATAGGAAGCCCGTGCCAGCAGATCACTGAACTCCTGTCTTTGAAATAAAATCTGTGTTGAAAGCTGTCTAAATGCGACTCTTTCTAGGTGAGAGGGAACTTACAATAACAGAAATACGTGGGTTGAGGTGCTTGAGTGCAGCAGCTGAGCCTGCTAACAAGCCACAGTGGCCTCCTGCTGGGAAAATCACTGCGTCCAACTTGGGTACCTGCTCATACATCTCCAGCCCCACAGTGCCCAGGCCTGACAAGTACACAGCACTGTCCTCCCTGTGGGAAGAAAAGACACAGATCAGCAGGGCTCACAGCTCTCAACACAACAGAAGCTCGATCTTAAAGATATCATTCATCAGGAAAAACACATCAGTAAATGCACAGTGAGGCCAGGAGTTGACATGGCTATATTATGCTCTGTGAAAGTGACATTCACTACTGGATGAAAGTGTTGTGCCATTGACAAACATTGATAACAGACCAAAAACCCTATGAAATACAGAGGCACAAGTCCTGTAGGTTCAGCCAGGCCAGTGAGTGTTTCATGACACCTGAATCTCTGTGCATCTGGTCTTAAGAGGAGTGCTAGTTTTCACATAGGAGTGAGTCCCAGAATTGAAGCAGTAAAGAGCAATCAGTGCGAATGTGTAGAGTAGTCTGTCCCCAGGTAGGCCCTCCAAATAGCCTCTAGGCTGAAGAGCCCATCTCTCTGTTGTTATCAATATCATGGATTTACAGAGCTGGTAAAGATAAATCATTCTTTCATCACCATCTTGTCCTTAAACTTTATAAATTCTGAATATCATGGCCAAAAGTAAAAGCAAAGACTTAAGAGGAGGTATCGTCCTCTTTACTTCTAAGTGGAAGATAGCATTCATGACAAATGGCAATTTTTATGAAATTCAAGCAATTTTTTTTGCCAGTACCAAACAGACTGCTCCAGAGTTGTCTTTTCAGAGGCCAGGGTCAGTACACAATGCTCTCATGTTGCCCTGGAATACCTAATGAAAAGATAAGCCATGCATTTGTCTGCCAAAATTCTCACTAGGGTTTAACAAGCAAGAGTAAGGACAGAGACAAAAGACTGAAAGAAAGCCCACTGTGCAGTCATATGATTTACTTGGCCCTATTCCTAAAAGATGTTTTGGATTTTATTTAGATGTTGGCAATGCTGTATATGTAGGATGATATATGAATGGAAGACATGAGACCCCTACGTGCCTGTATAACCTGCTTTTTCTTGCCAAACAGGATTACAGATCCAGTGCTGTCACTTAATCTACTTTACCCAATACATGCATGTACTGAAACTATGCTCTTTATTACTGCTAAGACAAGCACAGGAGTGCAGAATGCTGCCAGTGGATACCAAGGCCCTCTTGAGAAATGACTTCATGTGTAGAACAACATGTGTAGAACACAGCAAATCCTTCAGGACAAGAGTCAATATAGCTACACAAAAGAAAAGAAGATAATGACCTCTCACTGCTGTACCAGACATACAGAGACAAGAAATTTCAGAGTAACCAGTAACTGAACTCTTGAATTCAGTTATTATCAAAATACCGAAGGAGATCTCTCCTCCTTTCTATATGTAATAAAATATATTGCTGCACTCCTGTTTATTTACTTATTTCGGAGTCTTATTCACAAGTAAGATTCAGATCTTAGTTTGCAGAGCTGGTCCTGCAACTCTGGGACCCATTGAGACTTGTAAAGACGAGCAAAGATGCGGAATACTCAATTTACAAGCAGAACTGCTCCAACACAAAATTGCTTCCAAAGAAGAAGGCACTGTGCATAAAGACTTAGTAGATATTAGTGTTTCAGATAATAATGCTTTTTTTTTTTTGGCTAGTATCTAGTTAGAACACCAGTTCACTAATCAGTCTTCAGCTCCTTGTAGTATAATGAGTGATTTTATTTGCATTGTGATTGATAACTTGCTTTGTCAGTATCATATTGAAGGAAGAGCAATGAAAAAGGGCAGATAATTCTGAAGACTGTACATTCAAAGATGCATCTTTGAGTGACAGCTAGAAATCTGTCCCTTTGCTGTCTGAAATATGTGACATATCTGTAACCAAAATGGGCTGCAAGGCTGCAAGGCTGCAGGCTCACAACAAAATTCTGACTTGGCAATTAGCAGGCTCTGGTCCACTGTTCTTCAGATATAGGGCTCCAAAGCTACCTGGTGCTCTTAGAGAGGTAGACTAACCAAGCCAGAAATGAACTAGGAGGACTGGTCAGTATTTGATACAAATTCACACAAGAAAAAATTGGACTCTCAAGGAAGGAAGATAAATAATTCATTGTGGCACCCTAATATCACACAAAACAATCATTCTCACATCATCGAAGAGGTACTCTGTGATTTACTGGCAATCTTTGGATTATGTTTATATTCAGGTCCTGACTCAGCATGTATAGAAACTGGAAATCCAGTGTAACCTGAGCAGCAATTACGTAGACTTCATTACTGAATTCCATCTTGGAAAATCACATTTCCTTCCTGGAATTTCACAGGAAGTTACAACTGGATAAAAAATCCCCTCTCCTATTTGAACACTTGCAGGCTCATTTTCATAACATGGTATTTTAATTGCACTGAAGAAATGGGATGAACTGACACTGACACACCCAGCTACAGGACATTACATGCACAGGTGAGACTTAAAGTCATGTAATGCTTACTTCAGTAAGGAAAGAAGGAATTGTTGGTTAAGGAGATCAGAGAACCCACAATGGCACTTTTTTCTATCCCAGCAGTGTTGCAACAAGTTTGATTAATAAATGTGTTTCATCTCTTGAACCTCACCTGTGCTATCCTAGAAGAGGACAGGGTCCTAGATGGTTGCTGTTGTTTTCACTGATCACTTCTTAATTTTATTTTTTTCTCTCCAATATTCAGTGAGCAATAATAAAAAAAAACCCAACCCACAAGATTGCATTGTGTGGGAATACTTCTAATGTGTGAAAAAGCATTACAGTGATGTTTTAGGGATCAAAGGATAGTGGTGCTGGTGATTCTAGGCAAAGTAGAATAAAAAAATTCCATTTCAGAAGTTCCATTCTAAAGTAGAAGAACAGCTGGTCTTTTACAGGCAGCTTTGGCAAGTGGTGGTGAATGTGTGGCAGAAACACTGAAGATGACTTCTATCCATACATACTCTCCTCTCTCTGGGAACACGTTCCCAGCCTAAACCTAACAAAATGTGTTCTGAAGAGGCTCACAACTTCAGTGTTTGGGTTTTTTTTGTTGCTATTTTTCAAGTTGTTTTTTTTTCCCCCATCAAATTGCAAAAAACTGTGACGAGAAAGGTTTTAAAATTAAACATAGTGATAGATTGGATAACTGCTTCCTACTACTTAAATACAATAAATCAGAGTGCTCTGACGTTCTGAAAGATAATGTCATTTAGAACTCATCGATGCCAAATGCTGAAACCTTTTACTCACGCTGTCCCTGGAGCTTCACGTGCCCAGAGAATACTGACCTTACCTAACACAAGTAATTATTTGAGTAGGAGGTGAAGACTAAACATGAAATTACAATACACCAATTTAGTTATTACATGCAAATGCAATAGCTGATGCAAGCCAGCTAGGAATTAACACACTGATTGAAAAACATCTGTCAGAAATTTGGAAATCACAAGGTTATGGAAAGCTGTGGTTTTTCAAAAAGAACATAACTGGGTTTTAAATTCAGCGGAGTCTAGGGTATCTTCCTTGCAAGTCTCAGTCTGAGGAAAGGCTGTGCCCATGGCAACAGTTGATTCACACCAACCAGTCCTGTGGCCTCCAGCTGTTAGCAGAGCTCACAGTGCAGCTGTATAGTTTTTAATATTGCTTCCCCAATGAACCAGTTGGGAAAGGATTAAGGACTTTCTCCATCGCTTGTTATCACTGTTATAGCAGTAGGGCCAAAAGCCCAGGGAAGCAGGCTCTCACTGCACAGGAGCTGTACATACACATAGTGGTGGGTAAAGCCTTGTAGCCTACATAGAGGCAGCAAAGGCCAGGGAGTGTGAGATTCCAGCTCAGTACATCAGAGGGAGCTATGTCATGATAATGATCCACCCCCTTGCCCTTTCAGTGATCTTACTTCAAAAAAGGCCAGAAGAAAGAAAAATGGAAGCAAAGGCAGCAGAGATTGCTAAGGAAAAAAAGGGACATCTAATTAGTTCTAAATAATTTTACCTACTTAATCTTGTTCTAATTGTGTTTTTATTACACCCGGCTTATTCCATGACCTCAAAGAGCTCACTAACTCCTATTAATAATTGTTTTAACTACTTCAACTTATAATCATGCTTAGCTACTTTAAATACATGTGTGAAGTAGCTTCCTAATGAGCTTCTATCAAGGCAAAATCAATGTTGTGAGTCGTACAAGATACTCTGCAGCATGAATCTCTTGCTCTTCCCTACAATCCTAGCTGCTTTGCATTAACGGTAAACTTCTACCCACCTTACCCCTGAGAGAGAGAAGAAAAATGAATGCAAGCCTCAGTGCATACTGACACATTTCATAAAGATTTAACATATATCCATAAACTTATATATACTCAAACACATACGTATGCACACATACACAATAGTTATATTGATATATTCATCCCATGAAGTTCTTGATCAGGAAGTTTGCCTAACTTGGGGAAAATGGAAGGTGTCCCATTTTGGTTTTCATTCCCAAGTGTTACAGAAAGGTTTACTGTTTGTACCTTAGAAAATAAAATTGTCTGTACTTCAGCTACAGGAGATTTTTGATGACATATGAGCAAATTTCAAGTTACTGACAACTAAGCAAACTACTTGCTCTTATCTAATGTGTTACAATCTTTCCAAATAATCTGACTTTCCACTTACTCTTCGAGGTAGAGATAACCATTCTCCTGTGCCAACCTTCTTGCATGCATCTGGGAGTCCTTAGCTGTAGTGCCATAGGATATAACCATGGCACCGTACTCGCGGCACGTTTTCACTCTGGCAGGGGAAGTGCTGGTTGACATGATGACAAATACTGGAATACGAAGTTCTGAGGCATGGTAAGCAACAGCCATGGAAAAGTTCCCATCTGAAGCCACGATCACCCCTTTCCTTTGCTGATCCTAAAACACAAAAGTTTAATACGCACTATGTAGTGTCACAAACTTGTTCCATGTAATTCTTGATCAGTCTAATAGTCTGACTTTAATTTTCCTTTTTTAAATTAGGAAGCTTGTCTAACTGTGTTATAATATTATAAAACACATCTGGGGCAGTTTTGAGACACAGAACTAAGTATAAGATCAGTCCCTGTTCCTGTCAGTTCTTGCTCCATTACCATCAGCTGTAAAACTCCAGCTGATCACCACAGTATCTGGCCCCTCAGATCTGTTCCCTTTTCCTTGCCTGCAGGAATTTATTTTATTTCAGGTTTCTCTTCAACAAAAAAAAATTATTCATGACCACTGTTTCTGGTCTAAGGCATCGTGCCAATTGTTCGTACTGCAGAGATTCAACAGTCTCCTACAACAGGAAAGCAGGCAATTCATGTAAACATACTGACATTCAGCACAAAAATCAACTGGCAATCTAGATCCTTCTCATCATCCATTGCCACTTGATTTCACCATCACTTCAAATTTGGTAGTTTCAGTGTATCAAAACAACTACACATACAAAATTCCATCTAAATGTCACAGGGAAACACTAAGTTTACATTTTGCCAATTATTCAAATATTATTAAGCACTTCACCAGTGGATTGGTCATGCATAAAAAAGATATTCTACATTCAGACATTTGCAGATCTATCTATGTTGTTTGATACAGTGGTTCAAAAGACAAGAAACTCCCCAAGTACAATCTAATTGTGTTCGACTGCTGTAAAACAAAACTAATCTATTTATTTTTATATTTGACTCTTTGTTATACCTGAGGCAGTGATGTCAGAAGATAAAGTACACCACGCTCCTTCACAGATCCTGTGTACTGGAGGAACTCTTTCTTTAGGTAGATGTCAACTCCATACAGCTTGGATAGCCTGGAGTACTGGAGTACAGAAACATGATTATTGTGGTGATGGACCTAAAATTAAGAAAAACCTTACATACCCCATTGAGGCAGATATATGTCTGCTATATAGGACCTCTAACAAGTAAAATTACAAAATCCTTTGCTAGGAGCTCCCACTTGCTGCTCCATGTGAAAATCTGTCTGTAGAACTGAAGGAAAGTGCTTAGGAAACCAAGAGGATAGCAGGTTCCTAACTTGATCAACCCAAACTATGGAGAAGGTTTATACAAAACAGAAGAGTACTGGACATAAAATGCTGTGTTACTGGACCTTCACATACTAGTTCCACCGATTCTGTTTTTTAGAGCATCTTAGATTCTACAGTGGACAATAAGGAAAAGGATTTGAGGAGACAAACCTGTGACTTTGTGAAATTGCTGCATCCTACATTTTAAAATGCACATTATTCACAGAAGTGGCATACTTCAGATATGTCTTTTTTTAAGTGTTGATAGTCAACATTTTAACTCGTCAGGTTATCTTTTTCTAGTTCTTTTAAATGAGGCTTTTTTACATATCATAAATACAACAGTTACTTCCAGCAATAGAAGTGTCAATCTATATTCACCTGTAGGGACCCAATGCGTGACCTTGTAAGACTCTGACCCACACTCTGACTTTTCCCTTTTGTAACCTTGCTCTTACCTAGGGACTACAGATACCATGTCTGAGGTACAACACACAACAGCGCAGCCTCTGCCTGGCATCCATAAAGCCAACACAAAACAGTAGAGAAGTTCCAATATCAGCACCCAATTCAGTGCCCAATTAAAATCTCAGTCCTTGCTTCCCTTTACTTACTACCTCTGTAACAGCTGTTATGATCATGTATCACAGCATATCTCAGCTTTAGGCAAACTGCTGCTTAAGGTTCCAAGAGGATGCTTCGCTCATGATACTGCCTGGAGATTAGGAACTAGGACTCAAAGTGTTTGTCTGTTCAGTTAATGGGGTGAGTTTTAGTCATACTTGCTTCTTTATCCAAAATGAGAGCTCTAAAAGTGGCTCTTAGCTCCCACTCAGGAGTTCAAATAAAGGTTTTCTGTATTATTCTTGACACCACTTGATGCTTTCAATACTTTCCTTTTGAATCAGTGCATGGAACAGACACTAATGACTTCCGTATGAAGATTACTTTGACTAGCAACAGTCAGAGTCAGTTTGTTTGTATTAACAAACAAGCAGACATTTAGATTTTCCACTGTTCTGATCATCTTAAAGGCACAGGTCATAAAAAGAGGCTTGTTTAGCTTGGGACAGCAAATGCAGAAAGAGGATACAACTGTGCAGCATAAACCTGCCAGAGACACCCAGGAAAAAAAGGGCTATTTAAGTTAAGGGGCAGAGTGGCCTGAGAATAAATGTGAATTGGCCCAAGAGAACTTAACAGCTTGTGAGCAGGAGCTCTGTCAGTAGACGAGGAGTTCCACTTCACACAGGTATCTCCTGCAGTGACCACGTGAACAAGGCTACACTAGTTTTGAAAACTGAGCTAAACCAAAAGCAACAACAACAAAAAACCCCAAACATTTAAAATCATGATATCTCTGGATCAGGCACCACCTGGTAACCAGCAGAACTGCTGTGCACTGCAGACCCAATCGACCTGTTCCACAGACTGCCAGCCCTAGGTAAGGGTTCACACATCACATTCCCTTTCCCATGAAAGTTGTCCCAGAAAGACAACTGACAGCCAGTGAGGTCAGCAGCAGGGAGACATCCCTGGTGACTTGGGGCTGCTTTGCTCAGCTGCCCCTTGGCAAAGAATCTCCTTTTCCACTGCAGGGAAAAGAGGGCATCAGCCACACAGTGCCTACAGCTGCCTTCCTGAGGAGCTCACAACAGCAGAATAACACCTTGAATCCAATAGCTGAAACCACTGCACCTCTCTTAGGCTTTAACAAATGCTTCTTGCTTCTACAATCAGAGTGCTCCCACATGTGTGTTTCTCAATGTCCTTGCTTTGTTGAAGAGACACATGACAGCGTCACCTGGTCACAGAACAGACCCAGCTTTAACAGGCTTGTCAGGCCTGGAAGCAATATCTGATCCTTCACACTGCCCAGATCCATGGGCTGATTCCAAACCAGACCCTCTTGCATGCCTCCTTAGACAGACACTAACATGGACTCCTTGTCACAAGAGTTTTTCACCAGGAGCATAATACCACACTGCATTAAGTCTATGCCTAATGTGCTTTATCCTTTGTTTACATGTCTCTGCAATCTTTGAGGATTACACTTTGCAGTTAGTGTAAACAGGTAAGTAGAAAATTATTACTGACAGTTCACAACAGCTAACATGAACAAATCATCTTACACAAATCTATCTGCTACAACTAACACTCTTCATTCATTTCTGACCAAGTTCTATTAAAAAAAAATAAAAACACGATTGAAAGATTTGAAAGCCATAAGAATCCCCTACCATGCAAGGGGTTTTCTGAACACCAGACTGGATTTTGAAAGCTGCTGCACTAATGTCTTCAAATCGAATCAGCTTGTTGTGGCTGGGCAGGTTGGTCCTCTTGCTTGACTGAGGGACGAGGGAAAGGGCATCCCCAAGTAACTCCTCGTTACGGCTGACTACCTTCATTTCCCACGTCTTCACATCTCCATTGAGGTAGTCCTCCTCCACAAAATCTTTCAGTCTTTCAGGGTTGATTGGGGGTGGCCTCTGCCCAATGTGTCCATTTCTTATTGGCCCATCCTTACAAAGGCGAAGATCACAAAGTGCTGGGGCATCTTGTTTCTTTATTTTACTGTCATCCCTGGAAGCAAGTAGGAAAGCTTAGATGATTACAAGCTTGAATTTATCATTTAAGTTACTCAGATCAACTGCACATCTCTGTCACTCTTTGCAAGCCTCAGACAGACAGACTAAATTATTAACAACATCTTAACTATCTCATAGATTAATTGAAAGCTACTGTGAGCAGTCAGTTTTCACTACAGCCGTAGGTGACCTGACATGCAGACGAACTGAGAAACTGCCACAGCCAACAAAATAGATAAAATATCAGGCATGCTGTCTGGGCAGGCAGACCTTATTAAATACTTGGTCTTGGTGATGGTTCAAGGTTGCAGCAGTGTTTGAGTATATGAATACGCGAAACCACAGTAGGCAGTTTCACTTTCTTTTTTCCTTTCCAAAAAAGGTGAATTGAAGAGTATCCCCTACCATTTAATAGCAATATTGTCTGACTACCTTGTACATGTGGCTACTTATCAGAGGTCAGCTTCTCTGCTCTTACATACACACAGAGCATACTCTTTGCAGTTGTCAGCTGCCTTGTGACAGGAAGGGAATTATTCTGACAACGGATAACAATGATATGCTACTATGGAGCTATAGAACTTGGACTGCAGATATGTGAGCTAACTCTTCACAGATGAAGGTGCCTCTAGGTGATAAGACACTGTTATGCCATGAAAAATTCCTTCCCCAAGGAACCCTGGAGACACAACAATTTGCAACAAAAAATTTCAGTAGTTCTTCCATAGCCTGTCTTACTGTGAGGTCTGCAGTATTCAGGAGTTGATAAGAGATAACGTAGATTTTGCAGCCTCGCTGAAAGATAAAGGCAAAACTTCCAGAAATTCTCAGAATTTGGAAAGCAACAAGGAGGAAAAGAAGCATTTAGCAGAAGGCTGGTGATTTGGATAAAAGCTGATACCACGCCTGGCCTGTAGGCCACACAGATAATATAAGTCTCTCTACATACATTACTCAGTATTAATATATTTGGAAGAGATTTTTTTCTAAAAAATAAGCATGCTAAATTATGTCAGAGATTTCAGTGTCACCTTAGTCAAAAAACATTTACCAATTCTGCAAAATACTCTGGATTTAAGCTATTCAGTTATTCATCAGCAGAATGGGTCAAAGCAAATGTTATCCTAATTTTAGAGCAGCGATCATGGTAACGTGCATTCTAATGAGTTCATAAAATAACTTTACGAACATTTAGAAACAGCTGCTTTTTGCTCATTTGCCCTACTTTTAATGGTTCATTTTCTACGTGGTCCCATAAGCTATGCCTGAAGCCCTGCTTTCTGTTACACCTCCAGTTGTCCCATCAAGGAGTTCACGTAACAATACAAGCAGTAAAAGAGGTTCTAATATTTGACTCAAGTACTATACTAGTGGAATCAGTCACTAAGCCTTCTCTCTCCAAAATTTCAGGTGCTGATAGTTATTTTCTAAAACATACAACAAATAAAAATTTATGTTGACACTTACGATTCAAAACATTGTCCCAGGATCATACCATCTTAAAGCTGATACACCCAAAGAGCAGACCTTGTGCTTTCAAATCAAGCAGTTTATCAAGCAGATCTATTCTACACTTTTCTGCCCATTTCTTCTCCTTTGGGGTTAAAGCGTTGGAACATTTCATAAAGATGTTTGACTTGAAGTGTTAGCTCTCATGCATGTTAGTGAGCTGAATGCAAATATGAGAATCAGATCAAACTGACCCCATTGTGAACTTGTTATGGCACAGTCCATGGATCTGGGAACCACATGGGACTACTGAATAAGCAACATCTGTCATGATGTAAGAGACCACATCTCTGCCACCCTCAACACCCTCCAAAAAAGTAAAACCATTTTCTATACCGCAGTAGCTGATGACCACTCCAGAAAGAGTAGAGCATATGCATCTTATCTCTAAATCTCTAACCATGTTATCTAAAGTATTTAGCAAGCATTAGCAATGAATGATGTACTGGGTTTATGTACAAAGTGAAATACAAACATAAAATATAACTTGAGCAAAATCCTGTGATTTTTCTAGCTTTTTTTTTTTTTTACTGACTGGAATTTGAGATAGGAAACACACACTCACTTCTTCGCAGTGCCTGTTGTAATAAACTACAAGAAGTCTGTTAAATAACAAAGGCAAATGTGACCACAATGATGCGTTAGGGTTCTGCTAGAAAGTACAAATTACAGGGTAACATCCTCTATTCTAGCACCATCAGATGTTTTCCTATCAGTCAATATAAAAAATGGGATACTAATTTTTGGCCCTATTCTGAGCTTCCCCCCCCCTTTTTTTGTCAGAACAAAGGAGGACTTTGCAGCAGAGCTGTCATGAGCAGTGAGTATCTACCAAGATCCCTAATGAAGACAATGTCTTATAACCATGAAAAAAAATGTCACACAAAAAATGTATAACTGTTACACACTTGAGAGAGTTTTAAAGCACATCTGAAACAAACATCTCAGCACATAATGTGGAAACAATCATCTGTTTGCATCTGAAAGGTCAGCAGCCTGGTTAACAAAGGAACTTTATCATGCTACTTTATATAATATTTTCTTCAGATTAATATTTTTTTATCCTTCTACTTATATATTTTTCAGTTACATCGGTGAATGATATTTTCCCGTGTTGAACCCATAATGCTTTCAAACCTCCAAGGCAAGCAGTAGTTTTAATTGTGACAATCACAAACTGGCAACTAATATATTGTTGGGTTAGATATGAGTCTCCCCTCAAACACTGCCCACAAGCTTTGCACAAGCCACCTCAGTATTCATTTCCTTTCCAGGAGCAGTCAATACCAGCAGTGAGGCATGCAAACACCAACCAGTGACTTCCCATGCACAACACCAGAACATGGCTCCTTATCCAGTGGGCATGCCCACCAGATGAAAGTGCAGAGCCAATGTAAATACAAACTCTGGCACTAGAAAACAATGCTCCTTTCAAATGAATTACTTCTCCTTTTTTGGAGTTGGTTTAGGAAAGTTTTCACAAGAAAGTCTGTTTATCTCCAACATAAAACAAATATTCAGCTGGAAAGTTTCGTGACATGGTTATAAAATAATCCATTTTACCTTTAACGTGATTAGTAAAAGCGAACATGAAAAAACAATTTATAAACCTACTTTCTCAAGAACAGCTGCTCAGCATAACTGTAAAAAATAAAAGAGAAGATCCACATGCAGACATTCCACAAATAATTAAGGAAATGGAAGAATTATCATATTTATCAACAGCTTTAAACAGTTTAAAGTCTCAAAGCCAACACAAAGACAATCTATGCTGAAATGTACTCCTATAATGATAGAACACAACAACTCAGAACAAAGTTGTTTCTAGGCTGCTTTCTTGAACACACTGATTTTTTTCATCGTCACAACATTGGTGAAAACAAGTTCGGAAAAATAGTAATATTAATAAAACAATAAATTACTAAAAGCAATAAAAATAATGTTTGGAAGATATAGAAGTGATATCACAGGGCTATATCTGACACTGTGACAGCTGTCTTTGTTACAGGGAGAAATAAAGGCCCATGCTGCTATCCTGTGATGACAGGACAATTGGAAGTCCCAGTATGAAGCACACTGCATTCTGTGGGAACAGATTGGACAGGTTAAACTCATTGCCACAGGATACTATGAGGGGCAGCCTCATAAACAGGTTCCTGAAATACAGTGCAGCTATATGGAGTTTGGTCTAACAGTGACAGTTACATACATTGTTCAAGAAGCTGCCTGAGACACAGGAAGACCATAAGTACTTTTTTTGGCAGACTCCAAAAGAGAAAATGAGAGAAAGTGCCATTATTGAGCATCTTATTCTTGTTTCCAAGCTCCTGTTATAGCTGCTACTACAGAAAAAATACAGCCAGATGGCCCTTTGCTTTGACCGAGTGGTGCCTCTCCTACAGCATTTTGATTTGCTGACATACCTAAGGCAGCGCTGGCATGTTCAGCAACATGTGTCATGACAGTTCATTTTAAGGCAGAAAAGAACATTCTCATTGATAACTCAGCATTTCTTCGTGATTTCCACAGCAGTTTTTATCACCTACATTCACAGTGATACAGACTCACTGTGTGGAGGGGCTGGCTGACAGCACAGTAGAAGCTCCATATTGTATTTTAGCATCCTTAAAGCTCTATGCCATGACAAGAATTTCAAACTCCAGTACATCGGTCAGACTGATCAGGAGCACAGTGCAAAGAGGCTGGTACCAAGCCTGAGCACCACATCAAACACATCAAATCCCGAATCAGGATTGACCTGTAACTCAACATAGCACTACACGCACTCACAGACATACATACATATATGCACACACACTCTATATGAGGATTTTTTTAATTTCATTCCTTTTTAATGTTATTTTGAGGAAGAAGTTTCCTCTACGTTCATATCTATACATTGCCATCATCTTCATACTCCCCCATCTCTTTCTCTTCTGTTTCAGTCCTCCACACACCCCCGTAACACTCCTGATTTATTGCCATCCCTTTCCTCAGAACCTCTTAAACCTTCCAATTCCACCTCAGCTCCTTTTGGCAATATAACCACGAGCTCTCCTGCTTTCACAAAATCTTCATCGACACTCCCAGTACATTTGTTTGCTTGTCGATGGGTTTTTTGATTTTCCCCGAACACAACCATATGTCACAATAGCAGCTGTTCTTAAATGCCTCTCAGAAGCCCATTCAGGTTGGTCTTGATGAAAGAGAAAAGATGGAAGAACAAAAAATTGCTTTAGATAGCCAAATGTCATACAAAGGTTACCAAATCATGCAGAAATCACTAATATCCTGCCCTACACAGAAATACAAAATAAGTGAATAGGAGCTCACCTTTGATGACAGAAATTGGCGCATAGACAGCGTGACTTGCCTAAGACTCCTGCAGGAAGTTTGAAGCAGGTCTACTTATTAGAGTGTCTTAAAGATGAGGAGATCATGGCTTAGCTCCTACCGTGCATGACACAAATGCTAGAGGATGTATGCACATGTGGCCACCCACCACAGACAGGTACAAAACAGCAAAGCCTTGATACCAAGCCTACTGCAAGCACTGGTAAATCCACTCTCCCTGTGCAGCAGTTCGACAAAATTATGTACTATTACAATGAGTCCAAAGAAAGCTGACACTCATGCAGGGAATAACCAGTCCTTGTTGTTCATTTCAAAAAAAAATGTACCATTAGTTTCAGTAATTCAGAGTAACTGCAGCTGGAGCCCAGCAATGTATCCGCTGTCACTGATGTTTATAACCCATCTCCAGTCTTCTGTACCCACTACAAAATGTCATTGCTTGCTTCTGGCACTAGCAAGTAGGTGCCAACTGCAAAAAAAAATAACATAAGAAAAAATAACCAAAAACAAAAGGAACTCAGAAGGTCACCACTCGTGGTTACCTCTGCTCCAGCACCTCCCAAGCATCCCTCATACAAACTCTTCTGAGCACCCTGCAGAAAACTCTCATGTTTTGATGGTCAAATGGTCAGTGCAGAATGCTGCACACAGCTTGGCATTTAAAACTCCTAGAAGTTGACTCTTCCCCTTTAACAGATTTCATAATTTACCTGCACTACAGAATGAATAACAAAAACCAAATCAGAGGAAAATAACAGTTCTGTGATTAGATGACTGGTTTAAGTTTCTCAATTTGCCGCAGACATGCAGTGTGACTTTGGGCAAGCCATTCTTCAGGTGTAAGAGTGGGAACTTCTCATCCCCTCTAGTGCCCTTTCTCTCAAGCAGTCGGGATCTGTAGGGGCTTATGTGAATTGGAAAACTATGCTTTTAATGTTACAAACTTATGCAACAATTTGTAGGAAGCAGGACATTATAATTACTCCTTTTTTTTATCCAACATCTGGAAACAACAGATCTTGCTAGCACCACCCAGATAATAAAACAGGGGGAGAAGACTAGGGAAAACGTTAAGAGTGAGGTTGTGCCAACACAGCTATGTCACACGGGTGCAATCCCATGGCCAGAGCCATACAATGGCTCTGGACATCTCCTAAATTTCCCCCTTCCCCGAGCACAGTAATATAAGCAGATTATAAGCACCAAAACAAAGGTAATGTCTACTAAATTCTACAGAATGTCTACTAAAGCAGAATAATGTATGAGCTGTTCCAAGGTACATTTCTGGCAATCAACAGGCCTGCCTGAGATTTTCCTAACACAGAGCTCAAAGAGAAGTCAGAGCTCTGAACATCAGCTTAAAGTACTCACAGCTCCACTGCTTCCAGTGGATGACTCCAGGAGCACCTCACAGCCAGAGAACCCTGGGAGACACTGGAAATTTACAAACAATCCCTTTTTTTTTTTTTTTTTTTTAACTTTTTTAAAAGAAAGGAAAGGAAAATAGAAATCATTACCTATACAGCACAGCGACTAGATAAACAACGAGGCGAAGCAAAACTCCAACTATGACACAGTAAGGAGGCAGGAGGGGTCCAGGGGGGGTCATGTCTGCAGGCCTGGCCCTGGGCAGACCCAAAGGGCTGGCCAAGGCCCCTGCAGGGGAGAAAGAAGCTCTAGTTCTAAGTCAGACAGCAATACTCTCCAACCTTTGCCAGAAAGGATCGTAGTCTTCATCTTCCCTGTAGCGGTCCCTGGGAGTTCTGTTTTTTAACACCCTGGAGTAGATAAACTGTGCTGCAAAATTCATTGTAATTCCAGGTGCAAATGCAGAGATGAGACTGTGGGCAGGACACACTTGCCTGCCAGCAGTGCCAGCCCTGCACTGCCTGGGTGGGAAGAGCGGGCAACTTGTTGGGAGCAGCAATCTGGCAGGAATGGGGGAGGGGAAATGACTTTGAGAGACCGCTGCTGCTATTTAAAGAGATTACTTTGGAGGCCAACCTGTCCTTGTCAGTTTGAGTCAGGGCCTGGATTATGCTGGGTGACGTTCTGTTAGCAGGACACTTGAAGCTTTACTTACTTACCGCTTAGCTGCAAAGCATGATCTGGGCTTACCACAGGGCCCGTGATTTAACAACATGCGCTAGGGTTGACACAAGAAGTGAGGAAGGCCCAGCTTCTTTTTGTGAGGTTTGAGTAACGTGCAGAGATCCTTTAGGATACCACCAGGGGACACAGGCTTTTGTGACTGACCGGCCACCTCATCTGTGTCTTCTGGCCAGGTCAGGCAGATGGACAGAAAGGAGAAGTTCATTCAGAGAAAAGACCGATGGCAATTATAAAAAAAAAAACAAAAAAAAACCCAATTAAGCATCCAAATCTATTGCCCTAAGGAGATGTGACCAAAGGCAGTGAAGGACTTTCAAACACCAGACGGTTGGCTAGTGGATGGGGATGGGAGTCCTGCAGTTCTCTCCTGGAATACAGCCCCTTGTGCACAGGCTGCTTGGGGACTGAGCAGGCATCCCTTCCCAGGTGTTGAGGTCCCTCAATACCCTCTCTGCTTTCTGCTAATGGCATACAGAAGTTTAATGTTTAAGATAGAGAGCTAGTACACTCATCTAAACCAAGTTGTGACCGAACCCTCTCCACAGAATATTCCGACCAATATAATAAACTGCTTTATAAGGACGAATCATTATAAGTGATTTAATAGTTTTCTGGGAGCCCTAGGAAGCTCTGACCCATGTTGTTGGAGCCTTCCCTACAGAGGTATGACACACAGGTACATACTCCCTGGACTTCCATACAGAAAATGCTCTAGATTCATCACTTCTCTCTGAGTCTCCCATTTTTAAACCTTTTGCCCTTTGCTTTACAGTGGTGAATGTGCAGGCTGTGGAGCTGCTTGCGATGCACATGGTCATAACTCCACAGCATGCTGCTGCCAGAAGCAAGGAGATGAAAGGGCAGTCAGCTGCTGCCAGCAGCACAGCCCTAACAGTCAAGTTTGAGATGGCTACACTGATGCCTTGAAGCAAAGAGAGAAAGGTGGGTGGAGTTGCCACTTCACTCAAAACACATCTGAAGTGAAATGGTGGACAGGAAAAGGAACATAAAATAGCAAAAACTTCAAAAACTAGCTTTAGGATGGCTGGGAGTCCTGACTGATGTATTGGACTCCTAATCTCCTAGCAGTAAACTATGCAGATGAACCAGATTTTGAAGAGGATGAGTAGGGAGCCATTAAAAATACACATTCATGTGATAAACATTGTATCTGTATCTTATCATTATCTACATATTATCTCATATATTATATCTTATCTATCATTATATTATATTTATAAATATCTAAGGTGCAGAAGGCAAAGGGTTGAGGCTTGACTCTTCTCAGCAGTGTGTGTGATAGGACAAAGGGAAACTGCCACAAACTGATGCGTAGGAAGTTCTGCACAAACATGTGTGGGAACTTCTTCATAGTGAGCACTGGCACAGGCTGCACAGAGAGGTGGTGGAGCCTCCTTCTCTGGAGATGTTCAAGGCCTGCCTGGATGCCTACCTGTGCAACCCGGGCTAGGGAGCTGCTTTGGTGGGGGGGTGGACTAGGTGTTCTCTAGAGGTCCCTTACAACCCCTACAATTCTGTGATTAACATCTGGAGCTTGACAGTATGCCCCTTTCTAGCATATAGGAGAAAAGGAGGCATCACCTTTTCTCCTGCCTTTTCCCCTCATGCCCAGTAATACAAATAGGTACACATTACCTTTTTCATGTTCTGCTTAAGGTAAATCTGTACCCCAGCCACATCACATTAAGTGCATAACGTACCTTTAAGGAAAGGGGCATACTTCCCTTCCTCCTCTTGCACAAGTGGACTCATGTAGTGAGGAACACAACAACTTGCATAAAAATAAAAAAAAGGAGTCAGGTTCAACATTGTATGTTGGTGGTTTTCCCTGAAGAAATTCTAACACACAAGAAAGTTGCTACTCCAAGCACTGCTCAAGTATTTTTCCTGAAGAATAATGAACACAAAATGTACACAAAACTTACTGCAAAAGCTAAACAGAGGCTTACTTTACCATTTTTAACAGAAGAATGAAGTCAGAAGGAACAACATATCACCTTCATGGACAGAGTCAGTGATAAACAAACCCATAACTAACTAATGCTTGAGACTACACAAATTCACCAAATGAGGCCCAGATTGGCAATTAAAAAACAAGCAAAAATTGTAAAGGTATTTTGAAGACAATTTGGTCAAGCCATCAAAGAAACACCAAGGATTTTTCAGGACAGAAGCACATGAAGCACTAAATCAGCATCCTTCAAAAATACTACCAAACAAGCAGCTCATCAGGGGAAAAGGGTACATGGAAACTTATGCTGTGGATTTAGGCCCACGTCAAACATTCTCTTAAAATCCTTACCTAAGCATGTGCTGGAAGTGCTGACTGTGCATTGCAGTAATTGCTGTAAGTTAACTATGACTGTTTTCTGAGCTGCTTATTTCCTTAATGAGAGATAAACAGTTAAATACACTATTATTAGATGTGTCTTCCTTTCATTCTTGCCTGTCAAACTTCATTGTCCTTACAAGATCCTTAAGCTTTGTCTGCCACTTTACGTATACCAGTCTCACTTTCCCTTTCTCAAAGTGCTGGGTTTTTTCACCCTGAACAGGCAGTGTCTACTGAGCATCTGTGGGCTTTCTCTGGGCAGGACACTTATTTTTGTTATTTAAAATTTTCCAATAACCTCAACAGCCTTTATATGGAAATCCAATCTGATTTTCTTCTTCCTAATATATTTAACTAGGAAATTCCTTTTTATTTAATTTGTCTTTACCAATGCAATTATTATCAGTCATTGCCATATCTGCTGCTGCCTAAAACCCAGACTTCTCCAGCAGAAGGCAATACCCTGACAATGACATTTTTCAGGGGCACAGTCTCACATCAGAACACCTATGGTGCAGTATGCCTTTGAATTGAAACTAAAGGCCACCAAAATAAGATTTACTGCTTAATCTTGCCATTATTTTCCTGCTTATTAACAATTTAATGTACATTCAAATGTAAGATTTCATTCACTTACAGTAAACCTTTTTTTTTATTAAAACTTTCTTGGCAATGGCCAGGGCTTTAAAGTCCAAGATTAATAAAGTAAAAAATTATCCCCAAATCCTTAAAATAAGTTATTCTGGACTTCCTTAAAGAACCCCAGTCTTCGATCACATGAAGTAGGAGTTACCTTCAGCTGTAACACCACTACATCCTCAGTGAAGGCAAAAGCACCAGAGCATGGAGGATGGTTTCTTTCCAATGTAGCACTCAGCACTGCACACAACACAAGTGAAGTATTTGGTTACTGCTTCAAAAATTCCTGTAGAAATATGTTTCATGAGGCTTTTCTTAGAGAGAAACATCCACCTGTCTACATCTTAATATTGTTTAGGTCTTCTTATAAAGGATTTTATCTTAACAATTTTTACAGCACCAGCAAACAGTTAAGGCAAACACTTAGTAAAGAATTGTAAGCAGAAATCAAGTTAAAGAAAAACCTCAGGTGTTATCATGTTGTTGAAAGGAGATAACTAAATCTTGAGAAGCATCTCTAATGAATTTTGAAGATTCTAGCCCATAACTCTCTGCAACCTGAAGGCTGAATTTTACCCTTGTGTACATACATATACAAACAGCCGATTCAGCATTTGATTTTTCTCTAGTGTTTGTTTTATTTTTAACAGAATGCACAAAATCTATGTCTACTTTTGTGGTAAGAAGTAGGCTGTCCAGAATGGACAGTTTCCTAATTTTGTGCTCCAGTATCAAGACAATTAAAAATACAGCTGAAGGGCAATGTTTCTGCAAAGTTCACAAAAGCATATGTCTAAAAGCATGTTTAGCAAAGGATCACCTCAAGTACAGATTTTACACTTTTTGATTCCAAGTTTAACATATGTGAACCAAAGTAATCCATGGTTCAGAAGCAGTTACAAAAATGTCATGATGGACTTCACAGCTCCTTCTTGATTTCATAGCCTTCTCAGGCTGCAGTTGTCAGGGGAGCTTTACAGCTGGTACAGTGGATGACAACAGTGAAAGTCATGACAGCAGGATGTCATGCAGCCTCCTTCCCATTGCCATCAAGAACATTCAGTCAGGCACTGGGAGGGAATTCAACCTTTATGTGCCGTGCTGACTACTGCATCTACATCAAAAAGCACACTGATCACAGTGGATTATGATATGGCTTTGAACTAGATGTCCAAGAGGTGTTAAATTCTGTTGCACTCGTAAAATCCAGGATGTCCCTGTTTCATTTCGGTTTTGTGCTTAACTGGCAAGTTTCCTCCATCACATCATCTTTCAATATCTGACCCTGCTAACCTTTCATATATAATGTTAGTCCTGACTCAGTTTGAAAACCACAAATGCCTCTTAGCAACTGTAATGAAGTGGTTTACTTGCACTCTATTTGTTCATCTCTAACAGGATCAAGATGATAACTACCTGCAGACTGAAATAAAAGGAAAATGAGCAGTTGTCTAAGGAATGGTCCAGTAACTGTTCAGATTTAGAAGTATAGATAAGAAGGCTAATCAAAGAACTAGCAGTAACTTTTCTGCCTTCTGTGTTGATGGTAGAAGATTTGACCTGAGCTACAGACTATTTGGCGGCTTTGGAAATGGAAAACTACCTCATTCTCCTGAAACCAGAGAGAACTCGGCTTGGACAGCACAAGGAGAAATAGCTATTAGCATTGTAAATAAAGACTTCATTGAATTACAGGACTTGAAAGATAGTCTTGAAGGGTTAGCCAAGCTTTTCCCCCACTAAAATAAAATTAATAACATTTCCAACCTCAGTGGGTGGGACACAATAGTCTGTCCAAAGTAGAGAGCTCTTTGCAGAATTTTGTCAGATGCAGAAGAGAAGAGCGTGGAGACAGTCTACAGTTATAAAAAAAACAAAAACAGAAAACAAAAAACCACAAATGTTGTTCAGGGTAAAAAACCCCAAACCCAAAAATGATAATTTATGATTGCACAACACATTGATGCAACAGGAATATGGTGGTAAACCACTATAAAAATCAGTGTGGATAACTAAACATAGAAAATGCAAAAAATAACTTCCAATAGTAATAATAACAATGAAAAGGAATAGGCAACATTTTCTTCTTTGGCATATAATTTGACTTCCTCCTCAGTTTCTGCATAAGTTAATTATAACAAAGCTGTCCAGATTTTCACCCTCTAAAGACTAAAATCAATGGAAAAAGATCTAGCTTTCTCAGAGTACATCTTATAGGGGCTAAGAGAAAGGACAGGAATCAGTTCAAGGGTTGTGTCTGCTAGTGCATCAGTCTGAAGAACAGTCTGAGTGTGTTCTGTGTAAGGTTACGATGCGGACCAGACTATCTGCTCACAAGTTACATATTTTTAAGAACAGATGAGATATTTCCTAAGACAAGGAAATTTCTTAAGGCAAGGAACAAAACCCGATATCTGCAGTAAAAAACTTGTCTGAAAATATTATTTAGAATTCGACAACTTAAGGATACTACAGAAAGAATATGTTACAACAGCTGAGCAAAAACTGGAAACTACAGCATAAAGCTTCTGCTTTGGCAATAAAACAAGCAAACAAACCAATAAAAAGTTCCCCCAGACCCAAACCAACAACAGACTCTCTACTATCAGAAGTAAAGAAAAGGTAAGAACCAGTAAAACATTTTGCTTTTTGCTGTTTGGGTTATCTAACTCTGTGATATTCTTATCTCAATTTCAAATTTAGGATAATGATTTAACACTTGCAGTATAACAGACAATAAATTACTATTGCAAATGCACAAAAGTATCGATGATCTACTCAAATCTGCCTTGCAAAATGATAATTAGTGGATGCTACCTAGGTGTTTTTTGGTTAGCACAAGGTACCTCGTGCTATCACTAACCCTGAGCCTTTAGTCTTCCAAAAGGCCTTCAAAGGTTTCTGACACACTGGCCATGCAAAGAACACGCACTTCTGTGGAGGCAATAAATCCTTCACTGGAGCACTGCTCCTGGGATGGGCTGAACTCCTTTGCTTCCTGGTTAGCACGTAATCCCAAGGTCAAGTACATAATGGCCTAGAGCCTGCTCCTTTAGCCCAGACTCTCAATGATCTAAATCCTCTTCCTTCTCCTCTCACTGCATCTAATTAAATCGCTAAGCTCTAGGTTGCAGCTCACGCTGTGCTCAAAATCAGCTCACCCAGCCCACACCTCAGTGGGCAGTTGTGAGAAGATCAAAACAAATCAAAAGCTGCACAGAAAACAGGGGTGGAGAAATAGAGCAGAGCAGCTCCAGGGGCCAGCAGGAGGTAACCTGACTAGCCACCTCCCAGGCAGCAGAGTGAGCAGGGTTCTGCCATTGCAGGCTGCCTCGCCAGCATAGGGCAGCATGCTCTGCTCCTCCTTGTCCTCTGCCCATGTGGCCTCAGCCTAGCCACAACCTCTCCTCCTGCTGGCCCCACCCTATGCTCTCAGCATAGGGCCTCTTCATCCACATGAACAGACCACTTTCTACTCCCTAGAATGGTGTCAGTTCTTCTCGATTCAATCCACCTGTCCTATCAGCTTGTCATTTAGCTCTATAAACTTTATAATTAGGGAGAACAGACAATCGGAATTATTTATAGAGCCTCACATGACTCCTCCATCCTCACTTCTGGTGCTTCTTATTCCTTAAACACATGCAAGAAACCCTTCATTCCCTTTCCGTGTACTTTATCCACTAATCTTCTGCTTCCTCTTTTCTCAGTATTAATCAGAAGAAGCTTAAGGCAGTCACTGCTATAGATGGTTTAAAGCAATACCCAAGCAGGAGAAACCAGAAAGCACTTACAGAAAAGTACAAAACTGCATAGATGACTATGGGAAATAACACTTCTGTTACTCTTCTAGTGAGTACCAGTGGTGGGTCTGAATTAAGTAACTCTTTAGCTGAAGCAGATGACTTAAAGCAAATCTATTATGTTTTATTACGTCCAGACAGTGCACTGTTACAGATATTTTAGTATATGCAGATTCAACTAACTTCTTGAAGCAAGATAGGGTGTCCTAAAATCTGGCATTAGAAACAGCATCAGTGCAATGCTGGTTTCTTCTGAGTTTTAGGTGATAATTCTTGTTCTTACTTGTTTTGTCCTTATAAGGGCACTAACCAGAATACCAGTGCAGATGCAGCAAACCAGTAACAGGTGTAACCACTTTCACCCTCCCCCCAAAAGCATACGGAACTGATCACCCTTCAAGGATTTCATTAGAAAAAAAATCAAAACAAAGGGAGGAGGACAGGAATCCAGAGTTCACATCTGTTTTCCAACAGCATGAGTTAATGCCCTGACTCTAGAGCTTGTGGTAAATGCTGATCTTGTTAATCTATTTGCCCACAGTCTCACAAGGCTTCTCATGCCCTGAATGAACACTTAATAAAAATGGTTTCATGGGCACTTTTCTTTCCATTCACGATTAGAAAATTTCCCTCTGGCAACTAGAACAAACTCTTTTGTTAAATAGCAGCATTATGTAAGTATTTACATCATCTTCTACTGATGTTTAGCAGATGGAATTAGAGGTGAGAAGCTGGCACCATGCAGTAATAGCTAACTGTATTGATTCTTGCTGAACAGAATCCACCAGACAGCAGGATAGAAAAAAAAAAAAATCATACAATGCTCTTACTCAGTCTCTGCCTTGGAGTAAGTGTCGGAAGCATGCGTTGAAAAAAACTGCAGTTAAAGATGGGACAAGTAATAGCAAAGATCCACAAACATCCTGCTACAATATCCTATTTCTTAAGCCACATTCATTTCAAAAGGAGCCTCAACCTGGGATTTTTACTCCATCAGCTGCAAAGTAATACACATACTATAAATTTACAGGGGAATGACAGCGAAGAGGTTAGCTTGGCTTCTCTCTCTGGCAAATTATTCTTTCTTTGGAATCTATCCACGATCTTGCAGTAATTAAGGCAAAAATGAGAACAGGCTGACTATTGATTTGAAATGGGATTCATTCCCAGCTGTTTCTGTTTCATTAAACATCTGTACCTCACAGCTTGCTCATATGGTAAACACTGCCTATATTCAAGGGCTTCACATGCACAGCTGATGAGCTGCCTAATGGAGAAAGGTACACAGACATTAAGTAACACAGACCTCTGTTTCACTGTAGTTTCTCATGTCCTGTGTTCAGCAAGGTGCTAGTCAACAGACAAACAGCTTCTCAGATATTAATTACTCCTTCACAGAGTGAAAATGTTGGTACAGTTTCAAGCCATTATTTCCTTCAATTAGTGTGGTGAGCAACACTGGCCTTCTAAAATCACTAGCTGAGTCATTCCAATTTGAAAACAATCAAGTACTTCCCCCATGAGTGTTTCTTTTCTACAGTGTTATTTGATGTGGACCCACGGAGTTATTTCACATTTTTTATGTGACTCAAATGGGTGGATACAAAGTTGTAACAGCAAAAGGATGCAGCTTTCTGTAATAAAAAATACTGTATGTTATCAGAGTCGCACATGTGCAATATTAAGTTAGGAGTCAACAGTCTACTTCAGACTCACTAATTTAGCTGAGCATACAGTTAAATCAGCTTTATTGAGATTAAGTTGTATTCTTTCTAGAAAGAGCAGGCACACTACATAGCATGTTCTGTAGGGGTTCCTTAGGCACAGCCAGCTTATTAACATCTGTGAAATGAAAGGATCTAAGAGCTGATTACAAATACAAAACAGTCACCAAGACACCACTCACAAATACCCCATGCAACCTGCCTTTTCCTTCAGTCTTGTGATTCAGATTTCTTGCAGATGATTTCTCAGGAAGCTGAAATCACAGATGCAAGACAGCCTGAACCCATCATCTGCTTACCTAATGCTGGCAAAAAAAGCCCAGCTTAGTGTGCTGGCACCAAGATGACACAAGGGAATCGCCTCCAGAGAGAAGCTGACTCACTGCTGGCCTTAGGTGAAGTACAAAATGTATTGTTTTAGAGAAGGCTGGACCAGAGTAGTCTGCTTCATGGCACACATTTGCTAAACTTCTCCAAGGAGGGTACAACTGGAGCCAATCTTGGCAGCATCTCGTAATACTGTGTGGACTTTTTTTTTTTTTAATGAAATCTAAGATTGTGCCTTTATGATAATGACAAGAGAAATACACACTTTTTTACATCCCTTATAAATCAAGGTAGAAACCACTAATTCAAGTTGCTATCAAACATACTGAAGAGGGGACTACACTGGAAGAGAAGGCAGTAGCCCACAAGATTTGCAGCACCAACTGAGGCTGCTCCCATGAACAACAGAGATGAGGAGGCTCGGTGGACTCTTCTGGGAACGTGGTGCTAAGAGATACCACAATTGAAAGCCCTAAGTAGCAATGTCTATTTCATTCTGGTGATATCACCACTCTAAGATACCTTCAGTTTGCTGACCAAATGATACACTCATTGCAAAGCAAACTTCTGCTTCCCCTGGAAGTAGCTGACAAGCTGCATAGCCATTCTTTGGAAACCAGCCTCTCCAGGCAACAAGATCTGTTTCCACACACACTCAGTTACTGCTTCAACTCAGTATTCAGGAATCAAGTAAATTAAGAGGGCAAAAATAATTCACCTCTTCTACAAGAACCACAAACCAATTCTCATTTCACCTAAGGGATTCAGCAGCCTCCAGATAGCAAGAACTTCAGGTCACAGGCAGCTGGAAAATAAATAAATGAGCACACTCTGCAGACCCTGATGGGCAAACATGCTCTCCCAGGGTCACGTCCACAGTAACCTTGCCCCAATTTCATTGTCCCTCAGTGCTAAAACCAGGACAGAGATCATTCTCTTCAGTTTTATTCTCTGAAATGGAAGGCACTTTCCTTCCCCTACATGGGTGGGTCTTCTACTTTTTGTTCTACAAGTAATCTCCATTTAATTTTCTCCCTGTTTCACTTACAATCTCAAGGGACTGCAATTCAATCTTTGCCCAATTTATGCTCAGCTATACTCTTCCACCAGTCCACATTGCACGATTTCATGCCTAAGAATGATACAATTTCCATTCTCATGGCACATACATCCTCTGCTGACACATGGCCTTTGTTTATTCTGTTCCTCCTCCCTATGCACTCAGTGGTATCTCTATGACCTTCTCTATTGCTTCTGCCAAGCATTTGGTTTGTCCAAGAAGGAGATGTAGGAAGGCTGTAAGAAAACAAACAAAACAAACCAACAAAAAAAAAACAAAAAAAGCCCCAACACTTCCAAAATAGACTCAAACCTTGTATTTGCTCTCCCTTTTGCCAGACTGCCTGTTGGCAGAAATTCCTATCCCTGTTCACTGGTATGCTTTCTTTGGCTGCTGGTGTCTTGGGAACATCTCAACAGCTGGATTTTGTGCAAACCTATGTTCATATGATCTCATTATATTCTCATATATGGACATTTCCAAGATGAATATGCTGAAGAATGCTTTCTCTGATAGTAATCAGTTACTGACTAACTTTCCAGAAGACAAATAGGTTCATATATATCACATTCTCTCCACTACACCCAAATCTTCTGCCTTGGACTGAACAATCTACTTTGCAATTTAATGATTTCTGATGCATACCCCGAATATTCTGTAATTCACAATATTCATTAAGATCTGTTCACCTCCAACTTCATTCTGAGTGCTTACCAACAACAATATTCTATTTAGGCAATTACCCAAGATCATCAAAATGTTTTAGACAGGTACTCTACTGAAAACTAGAATCTTATGTAGCATAACTGTTACTTTTGGCTGCATTTCCCTCCTGCAGAAAGGGCATCTTGCACTATATAAACAACCTCCAGAGAATGATACTAGAGAAAATCCTCGTTGTTTTGTTTACTTATCTGGTACCCACAGATCTCACGACAGTTGATCCTAACACTGTTTGACAAATAAGAAGGAATTGCCTCGGAAGAACGTAACCGTTTCAGGAACCTGAGATAAATTCATTAGGAATCTGCAGGAAATGTGCAGTAAGGGGATGAGTGACCTTCACAGTGATGGCCTGGAACGGCAGTTTTAATACATTTTTATAGCTTTTCTGGTGCAGAGGGGAAAACCAATTCAATGAATGCTCATTGCTTTTTAATAGTGTATTGTAGAGTGCAACAGAAAACATGCAGAAAAGCATCCACAAACAGGCTCCCCGTGCAAGAGAACACAAGGGTGATTCTGCTTGAGAAAGGCACTTAGTGTAAGGACAAAGGTCCAGGACACACACTCAGAAAACAGAAACCAACTATTATAAATGTTCTTCTACCCCTGTTACTTCTCTTTCCAAAGTAGTACAGGGCTCTCACTCCTGCGGGTCAACATCCCGGTGACCAACACAGCATTTGCATCTGCTTTACTTCCACTTCCCCTGTAGCCTCAGAACAGACATTCTCACAGGCAAAGCACAGACAACATCTTATAAGCTTCAGCAGACATAGCCTCTGTACAGCATGTACAGTCTTAGTTGTACATGAGCTTTGCAATGCATTCCTAACTTTCTCTATAATAACTACTCTTTGATAAAATGTAAGAATTTCAATGGAAATTTTTTCTACTCAAGCACTACAAAATATATTTTTTGTTTTTATTTCTTAATCCTTCTATCCTACTTATTAATTTTTCCTCAGAAGTAGAAACTAAAGACCTGCAAAATGGGAGGGTCATGACCAAGGCTGTGCCAAGAACCTGTGGCAGACTCAGGGCCAGAGGTCTACTTCCTCACACACACTTCACATTGTACACTCATCCAATCAACACCCATGAACTCCGAAAATAAACATTTAACTAAAACCTGCTGGAAATCAAGCACACAGTCAGAATACCATTAGCAGGGCTGTTTCTGCGTACAACATTATCACATCTACCCTATTTCAAACACCTTCCAAACTGGGAAGAAATCAGAGGAGCCTCTATTGCTTTCCAAAGGCAAGGCATCACAAACATGAGGCTATTGAACTCAGTCCAGCAGAACATTTGCCCGCCCAAAAGAGATTTTTCTGCAGTCTTAAAAACAAATAACTTAAGAGCCCCATTTTCACACAACCCTAATAATACTGGGTTTTCCAGTGTTCCTGCTTTCTACACACTATATGAAATCCTGTGGGGAAAGAAACATCTCGCACACCTCTCCTCTCTCCTCCTTTTCTTGCCCCCCTTGCTGTACTTACAGGATTCAGAGTTTTCCAGCACATTCCAGTTGCAGGCTCCATAAATAAATACAGGGTAAAAACTTTGGGGAGCTTGGAGCGCTGCCAGGCTGCCTGGATAACTGGACTTTTTGTGGAGCTGGAAGGGTGTTTTTTAAAGGGAGGGGAAAAAAAAAGCACAGCTTCAGAATCTTGGCTCAGCCTGGGCATATTTCCTCCTAGCTCTGCCTAAACCTCAGCACAAACTGCTGGACGGACAGACACAGCAGTCTACGCACAGCCCGGGAGGGATCCTACTGTGCTCTCCACCAGGACTAGAGCGGAGTGTGGGACCATGCTGATCATCTGGGCACTGGCATTTGCTGGAGTCCTGCAGGAGCGGGAGCTCTTTGGTGAGTGACTACAAGCTTGAAAAGCAGAAACTGCGCTGTGTAAAAGACTTTGGATGGGGGTGAGTGCTTCTTCTATGGGTTTTCTATGAAGGCATCGCAGGTATGTGTCAGAATTCTGCAGGAATATTGCTTTTTTTAGAGAAAAAAACTTTAATTCTGTGCTCTTGAATCTATCCTGAAGGCACATGGCTTTCTTAGAGATCTTTCCTTACTCACGGGAATAGGGAAATAGGCTATCAGTGTATTTTCAGTTGACATGTGCTCCACTCAGTGCCCTGAAACTCCATCATTACTGCTCCGGGGCCTTAACACCACTCACATGAATCCTCCTAGGACTAAGTCCAAACTTCAAGGTGAACAGACAGATCTTCCTTCACTCAAAGCCTCCTTTTTAAATGTTCTGTTAACTGTACTGCATTTTTGTCTTTTCTGCTTTTTGAGATTCTTCAGGCTTCTTCAAATAACTTGAGAGTAAGAAGTGGAAGCACACAACAGCTGATAAATTGTCATCAAAGTTTTACTTATGTTAAGAACAGGGCTGGCCCAACCTAACCTGTAATCACATTTCAGCTGATGGTATGACTGGGAGCTATTCTGTTCAGCTAGTTCCAGTTTTTATAGTCCCCATGCTACCACAAACCTGGCTTCACTGCCTGTTTGCATTATGTGTTTTCTGCTAGCTGAGACCTAGCATCATTCTCCCTCTGCTCAGACTGCCTGACAACATACAGTGTTTGTATTTCAGGGCAGGGCAGTAAGTTCCCATTATTTCCATTACAATCAAAACGTTTCTCAAAAAACTGTTTTGCCCCTTCAGCCCCCAAGTCCCAGGCACTCTTCCTTGCCCTGTCTCCCTCCCATACAACTGGCTTCCTAATGTTTATCTGTGATTAACTGAATTATCAGTTATTATCCAGCAAGGGCACTCTGACTAGTTTTCACCTCAGGAGTACTGTAGGAAAACTGTTTTTGTTTATTCCCTCCCTATATATAAGAAAAAAGGAAAAAATAAAGAGCCTCATCTCAGAACAGCTCCTGCCACAGGGAGGCAGATTTTTTTTTTTTTTTTGGGGGGGGGAGAATTCATGGTCCACACTGGCTGATTTCTTCAAGTGAAGCTGAGGAAGGATTTGAGTTTGTGCCTGCCACAGCCAGGTGCATATCTTAGCTGGCTGGAAGACTTCAGGAAAGTCAATCCTACTCTCCCTTTTCTACTTTTGAGATGAAGAATGCAAGTACTAATTTTATGATAGATCTTTCCCCTGACCACCCTCCCCACCCCCATGATTCATCCATTAGTTTTTCCTGTTTTGTTTGGCAACTGTTTCTCTTAAAAAAAAAAAAAAAAAAAGGTTGGAGTTGGCCAAAGTAGAGCTTATGTTTTAATTCAGCCATTAACAGGAACAGTTTCATGTTCATGGAGTCAGCTTTCAAACAGCTCACGGTGAGAGGTTAGTGTGGGTGTCCAGCTGGGGTAATTACATGCTCCTACCAGGCACCTGCAGTATTTCCTTCCTTGCTGCTACTGCTGGGTTAGTTTGTGAAGTGCTGCTGCTACTAAAACATAACATTTAATATTGTCATATGCACTGGGTCATTCAATACCTGTCCCATTTAAACACATTTCCATTCCTACAAAAAGCTCTGAGCAAATTGCTCTGAGGGTGCAGCATCCCAGCAGCACAATGTCTCCTAGATGTTTATACATGGCAGAGAGGTGATCCGGAGTAAACAATTATCAGGGAATCAGGCTGGGCCCCACAATGTGCTCCAGTTAGATAAGCATACCTAATACTGAGCATATTTCTGGGGAGAGAGCAACAGGGGAGCCTGAGCAGAACCACTGCTGCTCAGTACTGCCCACTGTGGTCTGGTTTGTTTTTTTAAAACAAGTTAATCTGTTTTTAACTGCAAGAAAAGGCAAATCAAGTGTAAGGGAATGTTTCTTCCTCATTCAGCTTACATAGCATGACTTTTCAGAATACTTTGGTATACCTAAGGCTGGGTAGACTCTTAAAGCTTCAGAGTGATTAGGCAACTATAAAGACAATATTCAGCAATCAGAGGTAGGCTACAGTTAAGAAACTGGAGAGGGCAAAAACCAACCAACCAAACTTTCAGTACTGCCTGTTTTTGCATGAAACCAACTGCTTGCATTCTCATAGAGCAGTATTTTGCTCCCAGAAAATTAAACTTCAAAGCCATGTAATTAAATCCATAGTAAAACTCATGAGAGGTACTACCTGAAACCAGCCTGACTCATATTTTTCTACTAATAAGCCAATAGTAATTTAATCTACACCTCATGTAATAGGTATTTTCTTCCCTTCTAGAAGCCTACAGCCACTACTGTCCCCAAATCAAGGAAAGTCTTTGCAAATGTTCATCTTAGAACTCCAACAAGGAAGAATCAAAGTATGTACCCAGACGTAGGTGTGTTTCTTAAAAACACAAGACACCTGAACATAGGGATTTTGCATTGAAGCAAGACCTTTAACAGATTTAACATATTTGTAAAACTCTATGTTCTATTTGGTTGAAACAAATTTATTGAGTTATCTGGAGTTTGTAACCTCCATAGTTAAAGCAAAAGCTATTTTTAAACTCCAGGAAAGTCAGGGGTCTGGAAATACAGGATTCCTGCCGTTCCAGCTGAACTTATAAATCCACCTGATCTGCTCTGGGTGAGGAAATTTTATGTCACATCCATGAATACTGGGATGTAGTTTGTGTGTGTATATATCATTATGCTACTTCTCGAGTGGTCACAGTACATATGAAATGTCTGTGAGAGGAAAACATCTTCAGTCAAGTTCCTAGAATTTTTTAAGTATTAGGACAGAACTGAGAAATTGTCTTTCCTGTACTACTGTATTTATTTCTATGGCCAAATATTATTCACATGCAAACTACACAGCCACAGAGTTGACTAGTAAGTCACAGACTCACCTGACACCCCACTCACCGTGATTGTAGCTCCTATTGCTAAACACACCCCAAAAGCCACATCCTCAGAAGAAATCCTTATCCCCGGATACCAGTGGTCATCTTCAAATTTATGGGTGGCATCAAATATTCACCTCTGTCACCTCCTCCATTCTATAATGGGATTAAGCTCATCCATTCTACATAACTTACATTCTTCATATATGCTACTACATACTTCCTCCTCTTCCTGAAACAGCTCATCCTCCTCTGCATGCACAAGTAACTCTTTCATAGCTACTAGTCATAATTATCCTAGTAATTTGCCTTGGTTTTAAAACCAAACACGTACAGAAATAAATACATAATAAAAGGAAACATTTGTAGCTGAAAACATCAGAATATCCTAAGTTACAGAATGAATAAGAGAAACTTACCTGCAAGCTACGTAGCCCGTCCTTTCTTTCCCTCCGATTTCCTGTAGCCATTTTCCATTGCAGCAGCAAGCACAAGATGTTCTCTGGCTGCTTGCTCAGAAGATCAGCATGTTGTAAATATATTTCAAACCAACAGAGAAATGATTTATTTTTATCTTACTTCCTTTATATAGAAATATACAAAACTTCAGTGCTTCTTACATCCAAAGGAGATTGGAGATTTGACATAATTGGAAACTAATCTTGATGTCTTTAAGAACATCCCCCCAAACTAAATATGACTAGCAGTCTTGGCTTAAGATGGACCTAGGTCTGAAAACATTAATACTGATAAGAGTTCTGAAATTGAATCTTTTCTGTACTCAGTGGCAAGTTAAGCTCACCAACTACTTTTGCAAACTGTAAATTCTTGAGCTAATACTTTAAAGTTACATTAATGTCTTAACCCTGAGTTCAACATTATATATAGATAAGAAACAATTTAAGCAAGGATTGGCAAATCCCTTCAGACACCCATCATACTCTTCCCAGATGAGTTAGGGTCACCAAATGTACCCAAGTTGATAGGTTTTTTTTCCCTGTTGGAACACAAATCCATTATTATCAGCTTTGTTTGTTTTCTTGGTAGAAGCTATCATATCACTTCTTGCTATCTGCTTACAGGAATAAAATGATACTGTTAAACCTAACATAGTACAAACAGAAACACACACCATAGCATGTCTCCTTCAGTAACTATAAACGTTCCCTTTTATTCATCTTCACCTATCACATGATTTCAGGCTTTATATGCCATCTGGTTCCTTTTTCAGTCTCACTTATCTTTCATTTGGCCTGTGGTCTGCTTTATTTTACCTCACTCTCCCTGCTGAGCACACGTGAATTCTCAGTCAATTATCAAAACCACAATGGTCACTGAATGATGCAAAAAAGCTTCTTAATCAACTTTAAGACCAATAGGGAACATTATGGTCACTTAGCTCGACCTTCTCCATAACACAGCCCCAAGAATCCAACCCAGTAATTTCTGCAGCTAGTCTGTAACTTCAGTTTGACTTGTAATGCATCTTTGGGAAACATTCTTACAAAGAATACAAGAAATACAGAAGGTACTTTCAATTACTGACCTGATTCACTGACTTAAACATTTTTATTTTAACATGAATTGGTGTGTTCCAGCCTGCAATTCTGTGATGCTTTAATTTAAATCTTTGTGACACAGGTACATGGACAAGAGTTTGCTTATATGTACAACTAGTGGTCTGGGACCAGACAGAGGAGAGCAAAAACGGTATCTTGTAGAACTTTTATCAGTAAAGTACAAGTTAAAACTGCCCTCTGAATTCTGACACCAATTTCAACATGAGCTGCACACTTATGTTTACATATTATATATGCACACACTAGACACATAATAATCTATATAGGAATATAGATTTAAAAAGCTATTCAGCAATTATATACTTCTATATTTAGTGAAAAAGCAGGTGTATGTATATATCTAGAATTCAGATACTGGCAGGTAACAATCATGTGAACAAGTTCCTGCGTAGAAGAGGAAATGACAACCACTGTACTTCCCTCCACTCAGTAGCAAGCTTCTCGCTTATGAGTCCTGCTTAAACTTCTCACACAAAAGCACTTATGTCTCAGCATCCTTAAATCTCACTCAGAAATTCTGCTTCTCTTCTTTTTCTACTGGTTTCCAATGGTACCACAGCACAGGACAATAGAAACACCCTGCTTTTATAAGCATTATCCACCTGGCATAGAGAACAAGACGTACAAAACAAAGTAAGTCAGAATTTCTAGGTGACTGGAAGCATAAATAAGTTTCATCCCTGCCCTTATATAAATATGAGTAACCATTGTGACCCAGATATACGTCATATTTACATGCAAGGGACTGAATGTTTCCTGTGAACAAGCCCATCCCAAAGGTGAAGGCTGTGGGCTAACAAAATAACCAGGTCCCCAGCAGCATCAAGCTAAAGCTCATAGAACAGCAGAATGCAAGGAATTGCACTGACTAAAGCACTGTCTCCCTGATCCATTGCCCCTTCCTACAGTATTCTATTCTGGCATGGTGGTGAAGAGCACCACAAGCACAAGAGCATCTCTGCTGCAGTGAGAAAGTTGCTAAGCAGGCATGGAGACATAGACCCTGCCTGACAGGGTTTCTTCTGGGTCACAGAATTCTAAGCCACGAAACCCAGGAACTAGAAACAGTATGCTTTTTAAAACAGACTTTTTTTCCTAACTCTTGTCACTCACAAGAGGTATCAGATGTTTTGTGAGACACTTAGGCCTGGACCGTTTGTCAACTTTTTTAGTCACAGCATCACTCCTGTGTTTCTAGGTCTGTCAGATTAGTTGAGACACTTCTCCCCCCCCCCCCCTAAGAAGCCCATTGCAGTCTATAAATTAACAATGCCCCCTCACTGAAAGAAAACAGTCTCGTTCTGCATCAAAAAAGTACCAACCACCCCAAAGAACAGAGCATTACTGAGACCTGTATTTCACAGTGGCTTCCTTCTTGAGCTGTGCACACGTGTACAAAGCAGCATAGTGTTTTGCTAACTTCACAGAAAGTATGGGATTTGTTCTGTTTCAAACAAATCACTCATTGTACCATTTCTGCTTGAAGAGTTCCTTCAAGAATTCAAGATCCTATGTCAGGAAAAAGCAGAAAGGAGCCTCTGCAGTGTCCATTGTGCCATTACACAGTTTGGAAAGGTCAGAGTTTGATGTAGGCAACACGAACAGTTACTTCTGCTTTTCCAAGGGTGACACAGCTATGACTGGAAATACTGGAACAGTGGAAATTCTACTACTCTCTGACAGTGTAATAGAGTTTCTCATTATCACCCTATTGTTTGAGCACAAGAGGTTTGTAGAGAAAGACTGGTTATTGCTTTGTAACCTCCATTTCTGACACAAAAAACAGCATTTCCACATTGCTCTCTCTAGCTGTGGTAAAAATAACAAACAAAAAAAAGTAAGCAGAATTTTTTGAAGAATTTTTTTTCACTTGACTAAGTTACAGAGTAACAACATTCCCAAAATACCGACAAAAACTGTGAAGCAGATGCCTTCTAAGTCGTTGCTGTATTTCAAGTCCTGGTGAGCACTACACAGAGTAAATCTTTGGGATTCTGGGCACACAGCACCACCTGCTGGTGAATGCACAAAAACCCAACCAAGCCTACAAATCAACTACCAAGCATTTTCAAACAAACTGTCTAAAACTCCCCTAAGTCAATTCTTAAATAACACCACACCTAGTACATTAGATCACATTTCTATCCTCTCTTCCTCTCTGTCCTCCAGGATTCCATACCAGCTCACAGCACATACCTGATACCATTAAACTGCAATGGCTACAATCCTTACCAACACGTAACAACCTAACACCTAAACCCTTGACACAGACTTGCCGTTAAGCACTGCATCAGGCTCGAATCACTATACTCACAGAACACTATTGGAAACAGTTACAGTTCTTCCTCCTGTGCTTCTAAGTGCTCATATGAACACAAGCTCACTGCGTGCTCTGGTTTTCTCCATCATAATCAAATGATAGCACAAGTTACTGCTGCTTTCTCATTACTGCAGCCTCTGAAGGTCTCCAATAAGAACAGGACTTAAAAATATAATGCAAAATTTAGCAGGTTTTAAAATACTGGTACTGCTGTACATATGTACATATGTGTATTAAAACCCAAAAGTTACTGAACATTGCACAAAAGCTGTGTAAAGGAAATATGCTCCATTCAAGCACAGACAGCAGCAGGTACTGCTTTTACATGGAGTACAGCCAGAACAAACCGTCCAAAGAACTCACATGTACTGAGAAATAAACACAGCTAAGTGACTGAGATGAGTGATTCTGTACATAATACCGTGAGTGAGTTGGTCAACAAATGGCACTGGCTATACACACTTCTCCTGCTTCTCTTCCCATTGCAAAATCACATGATTATGTGCAAGTTTCTGGCACAATGGAATTACCACGTTGTATCAATTCAGGGTGAAAGTGGACAAACTCAGCTGCTCTTCAATACTATGCTAGTTGCTTCTGAAGAGAATCCCAGATGAACTGAT
This sequence comes from Cyrtonyx montezumae, assembly GCF_038088225.1. Classification (NCBI taxonomy): domain Eukaryota; kingdom Metazoa; phylum Chordata; class Aves; order Galliformes; family Odontophoridae; genus Cyrtonyx; species Cyrtonyx montezumae. Next base: position 19,917,259 of record NW_027072045.1, on the reverse strand, counting down.
ATGTAAGGCAGACCTCTCCAGCACTTAGGTTTTATACTCATAGAGACCGAGCTGTGCAAGAACAAGCTATAAGCTTGCCCTAAATAGAGAAGGAAAACAGGTTGTGTGAAACAAACACAATAAATAAATAGCTGTGATGGCGTTATCCATGACAGTGACACAGGGGAAAGAAAGAAGGGAGAGAGAGAAAAAAAAAAACTGCACCGTCGGTGGCCACGTGGCTGCCTGAGCAGAGTTGGGTGCTCTGTGGGGGCTAAGAACAGAGAAAATAGATGGGTCTACAAGAAAAAACAAGGGCACGATTTGAGGAACAACAGAGAGACAAAGTTTCCAAACCAAGCCAGAAAGCTTACATTAGGGAACTACTGCAGGGAAGCACAGGTGCTGAATCTCCACAGCAGCCCAGAGGGAGTGGGCCTGGCATCCGGTCTGCAGCTCCAACCCCCTGGGCTCCCCAACACAGCATCAACTCCTCAACTGCCTGCATGATGTTCCGATGTGGAATACCAGCATCAAAACCACAACAACAGCAAACAGTCAAAAGAAAACAGCTTGTTCTAAACACCCTTGACAATCTGTATGCCACTGGGAAATGTTCACAACAGTTGGGTATACCTGTATTTACAGGGTAAATCCTGCTTAGGACAGGATACCCTCTGTTTAATAAAGAATGCTCTTTAGCGTGCCAAATACAACTTCAGAAGCCATTAAGGTAAGCATTATTACCAAAATGTTCCTGCTAATTTAACTGTGGCTGTTTTCTCCAGCTGCTGCAGACCCTATCAGTGTGTTACCTGGAAGTCTGGGAAGCTGGTGTCACGAACATGATACAATGCACGAACGCTTAGATATTATTGAAGAGGTAAGAGCTGTAACACTGGTTCCTGGAAAACACTAGACCTTTGTCCCCATCTTTTCACAAAAGAAAAAAGAAGAGGAATGGTGTTTCCATCAACCTTCTTAATTCTGTAGGACAGTATTTGAGGCCCGACTACCTTTTTCAGATGCCATAGTTTATAACTATCCCTGAAACCACCATTACCAGAAACAGACTATCTTGCTGAATTCCAAACAAGTGATTAAACAATCACTGAATTAACAGCTCTTCTAAAAATGCTGGTCATTAATGTAACAAAGCTAAAGCTTATCAAGTTAGCCTGAAACCTGCAGTCTTAAGACATTCACCAGTCCACTGTTCCAGTTTTTAGTAAAAGGGATGACACCCACAAGGATAGAAGCTGGGCTGTGTAGAGTACAGGGAATGACAAAGTATCTTCAACTGTTAGGACAAATTCTTACTGCACCTAACAGCAGCAGTATTTGGTTACCACTGGAATCACCCTAACCCTACACACAAGCCAGCCTTTCACATCTACTCATAATTACACTCCAAAACTAAATGAACAGTGTAACTGGATCATAGGAAAGCTGGAATGTTGAAATGTTTTTTTCCCCAATGTCTTAAGCTCCCACAAGACAGGTGCCCAGTGCTAAGTATGCACAGCTGTGTAGCTGCCAGACTGCATTCTGTTTGTTCCTTTACAGCAGTGCCACTTTTCTCCAGCTCGAGCACGAACCCTCTCTTCTGCCCACCTCATCAACTCCACCCATCCACTCATAATAGTATGGCACAGTAGGATGCCTCTTGCGCTAACACATTTGGTACACAACTCCTTTCATTTGACCCCTTGACTGTCCCCTTCTCCATTTTTTTCTTTTTTTCATTAGAAGGTAATAAAAACTGTGGAGCATCTAGAATCAGAAGTCAAATCACTCCTCAGTATCATCAGTGAGACAACATCAGACCTCCCCATTGCTGCAGGAACCCCACTGATAGACATTTTTGACAGTAAGTATCTAGTGGGATAAAATCTAAGTCAACAACTTTGTTGCATGTGCTATTCCAAATATATAACCTTTCCACATCAGATGAGAAGTAATTCATTGACTCAGTTTAGCACAGCTAAGGCCTTAGTTGAAATATTAGGTTCAGTTTTGGACACGTTGTCAACCACTACTGAAGAGAGGGAAGAAAAAAAATGAACAAACTAGTCAAGGAGCTAGACATAGGAAGCACACAGCAAGATAAACCAAACAATCTCAAGGCTTTCAGGTCCTCTTCACAGGTCCTGTTGATTCTTCAGATTCAGGTGACAAACACAACAAGAAAAAATGCTACTGAAAATACTACAGTTTTAGCCTCTTAAATCCAGTTGCTACGCATGCAAAACCTGCTCCTAGATAAACATTTTCCAGATTAAACCATAATAAATGCCTTGGCTGTACAGAAACACTATAACTATTAGAGAAACTAAAATTTAATTCTACGTCTGAATCTCTGTAAGGGGCAGTTTGTAGGTAAGAAATAACCTATGTCCCTGCAATGACCATTTACTTAAGAAAGTGTCCCAGTGAAGTGTTACAGTAAATTTAAAACGGAAATACCAAGTCAATCTCTGCCTACTTCTAGCACATGTACAGTAAGTACCACTCAGATTTAATCTGCACTGACTACCACCTAGTTCAAGGATTGCAGAGCTCTAGCACCTTCCTTCTGTGCTTCGATGAACCAAACAGAGAATTCTCCTCTCTATAAAGTAACAGCTATCCCATTTTAAATGTTTATCCAGAAAAAATGATCCTAATCTTGTAACCAAGAATAACTATATCACATCATCTTTATACAGATGCCAGCTGAGCACAGCAGAAACTGAAGACAGATGAATGTAACAGGATGGCTGTTACAAACAGTTGCAATTTTGGTCATTTAAAATGCTTCCTGGTGTTTCCAGAATTTGAGTAGATATGTACAATCCTGAACAGTACTTTTCCTTCGGTGTTCTTGTGCTTTTCAATAAAAAGGTTTATTTGCTTTTAAATATCATTTAAAAGCTTTGTATTTTTCAATTTTCAGTAGGCCATATTTAATCAGAAATGCATTTCCAGTACAGCATTCTCTGTAAGAAAATAAGATCAGATAGGGTGGCTGCACCAAAAAGCAGCAAACGTACCTCCCTTAATTCAAAAAGATCTTACCTGGCAACGAGCTGAGTCCTTGCTATGAGAGTAAATTGTTGAAGATACACTCTCAGCTACAATTTCCTCTCAAGATAAAGTTAGATTGTCTGACAAAGTTCAGCTTCCATCACAGTCACATTGCTGAATCTGACTGAAATAAGAATCCTTGTTGCATATCCTTGTAGTTAGGTTGCACAGCCAATTTTTTTTCTGCTAGATTTACACTTTTCAACCTGTCTTGCTGTGGTGACAATGAAACCTCAAGTTAATTCCAACATCCACCTCCCCATTTCAGGGAGGAGGAAAAAAGAAAAAAACAATACCTTCAAGACACAAAATCAGTAAAACACGCAAAGGACAACAGATGGGGGAACAGAAAGGTTTCAAAAAGAAAAAGCATATATACTTTTTTTTAAAGAAAAATGTTTCAAGCTCCTATCTAATTACCTGTTAATCTCACGTAAGCCTTTCTCCCCACTAAATAATGATACTGTTTTTTTATTTTTTCGAAATTTGTTTATGGCTTTAAACGTACATTCAAAACATCTGAAATCTTCCATGACAAACACCAACAACTTTTTCTAAGAATAAAGACCCACCTGGCCTTTACAGAAAGGTGTGTGCACTCGTGTGTAATAAGCAGAAGAGTCTGCACATTCTTGATTAATAAGCAATCCCTTTTAACTGAGCTATCTCTATGCCCCTTCGACTAAAGTTCTTTTTTTAAGCATTTCTATTTCTACATCTCCATTTTGAGAATGGTAAAGATGTCATCAACATGCACAACAAAAAGCAGAGCTTTCAGAAGGTTAGAAGACAGACAGCTTTAATTTTATAATCTCTTCCTAGATATATTTAGATATTTAAGGCACAATCCAAAACCTTAAAGGCATTAACTACAAAACCTCTGCTCAAATCAACATTTATTACTGCCCTGTGACAGCTGCCCTGGTGATAATGCAATGTAGAACAACTTTCTTAGAAACATACAATCAACAAAGAAAACAGAACTCAGCAAAACCTTTTTTAAAAGGTCCTAGCTGGACACAAATGCAAAGTGTCAGTGTGAAACCACCTCTGCTTATAATACATATAAAACTGGCAATAAAGTGGCACATGATATTTGTACAAAATAAAACCTTAAATCATACAATTGTGATTTTCACTCCACAAAACAATCATATTACTTCAGACAAACAAAATAAGCTGAAAAATAACCTGTCATTCATGGATTGTAGAGGGTAATATAAAGAATCCTAAGCAGATGGTATCTAAGCTTGATTTTTTGCGTGTTTTTGTATTTATTACCTAGCAAATAGCTTTTAGAGAGACAGCTCATAACATATTTACTTCTGGGAAGAAAAAAAAAATAAGATGCTTGAAAGCAAAACCATGAAAACAGAAGCTGTCTTTCCTCTCCCCCCCCCCCCCTGTTTTCTGGTTAAATGAAAGCTCAATGTTCCATTTAGTCATTTCCACCACACAACTTGAGTAGGATTTTCCGGTAGTCTCCTGAAGTGTCACCCTGGAAACAGACCCAGAAAAAGAAAAGTTGAAGGCTTGTTTTCTGCTTTTTTGAGGGCATGGAGGTTGGAAGGGGATGGAAGAAAGAAAATGAAGTTTAAGCATCTTAAATGCCAAACTAATAACTAAAGGAAACAAAGCCAGGGGTGAAAGAAAGCAAGTGTTCACTTCTTATTAAAAACAAAAATAACAACAAAAAACAGTGAAATATGCTCTTTTCTCTGCAGAGTGGAAAACATCAATAAAAGAACATATTTCTTTAACAAACTGAATTTGGTATACACAGTCAACTGCATGTTATAGAAAAGTTCAAAAGAAACCTTCATTGCAAAGCTATCATCCAGCAACAGGTAAGAAAAGAAGGAAACAGCAACACAGAATGCTGAAGTCCTTTTCCTTGGACTCAACATCACAGAAGTGTACAGGTTGGAAAGGACCTCTAGAAATCATCTAGTGCAACCCCCAAATGCAACTCTGGTGAGACCCAAACCCACAACCTTTGAATGACCCCCATCACTGCTGTGCTAGAAGCCCAACGTGCTATCCACTGTGCCAAATAATAACACACCCTACAACAAGTACAATCCGCAAAAAGTAAAACACTTTTGATCATGCATTTGCTTAAATAACTGCTGCATGCTGACGAACAAAGGTAGAAGATTAAGGAATTACTTTTGAAGTTTAACTCCAGTTTTACAGAAGTGGCAGGGTTTACACGTATACCCACACTTAGCAGAACTATCTTTTGAATAAATTCAGCCAAGTAAATGGAAAATGATGTGTCCCTATTCCTGAAATGTAAAATTTCATGGAACACTGTAACAAGTGTCATCTTCATCTGAGAGTTGCTGATTTGTAAAAATCTCCTGCAAGTTGAACCTTGGTGGCTTATGGCCAATTATAGTTGCTAGCAGAATAGCCAAGATTTTATGGTGCACACAACATCCTTCACTATACTCCAGGTTTCCTTGTGAACCACGTCTAAAACCAAAGGAACGTATAGGGATTTAACAGACTTGGCACCCTCATTACATGGTGAATGAAACTTCCTAAATCACTACTGGAATCCTTTGGCAGGGAAAACAAAAGCCCTAAGACTTACAGATATATCTGTGTAGAGAGATGTGCCATACATCCGTTTGTACTCTGCACGTATGTCCAGCAGGTCAACCTCACTGCGTGACACCATGATTCGAATCAGAGTTCTGTCCTTTGTTCCCGCTCCCTGAAGTAAACAAAAATACAATGTACTACATTAATAATGTGTGGAAATTGTGGATGATACAGCACTGATCAAAAGAGATGACCACACCATAAAAGCCCTTTACTAGCAAAACCTCGCTGACTTTAAAAACCTTGGTATGAATTTAGACCAGGCATTAATAAACAAAATGTACTAGTAATGCACTTAAAAGCAATTTTCTATACAGAAACAGGTTTGGGAGGTTGAGATGACAGGAATCCAGGAATGTTTAGTAAGTTTAGTGGACTGCTTATTTCAGCTAGCCCGCCTTAAAGCTATCAACAAGTCATAAGCACATCAATTGTTTTATTAAGGGAAGAAATTCCCATAATAAAACAAGAAATTTATGATGTGGTTATATACACTTTGCTAAGTTCATCAAATAAGGTAGGTTTTTCCAGCCTTCCACAATAGTGACTAAATCTTAAGCTCACAGAAAAATTTAATACCTCCAACTCATTAGTAATTTTAATTATTATTATTATATTATTTTAATTATTATTATTGTCATTAATTCTTTCCAAGGTGATCGAAGCACTCATTCCAATGAACAGTACAATCATTTAAAATCACATGTCAAATTTATGCACGTTGTCATTAGCACCTACCTTCATAGCATTCCTCAGCCTCTCTGCAAAGAAAGCTGGTGTGTTCTTGAGGCATTTAACTGCAAAAAGAAAGAGTATTACTGAAGTCACGTATTCCTACCCAAACAAAATTGCATGATTATTTTTTAAGCTCAGTCCCATGCTTTAATTTTACATAAACATAGGGACAACATGATGCGGTTTCCATCCCTCCAGTTAGTCACTGGAAGAATTTTACACCTTCTACCTCTAGCGACCAGACTCTTGACTCTGAAAGAGAAGTATGGAATGGAAAGGGAAGCTTGAAAGAGAACAGAGTTGAGCATTCCTAGCTTTTCCTAACTTTAAGGAACTCTAGGCCATACATCTGCAAGGCATGACAAATTCAAAACCTGCCCTAAGTTGGGATGGGTTACTCTAAGACAGGAAGTCATCCATGATAGGAACCACACCCTTTATTCAAAGTTAGTAACGCATTTCTTTAGTCAGAAAGTCTGCAAGGATTCTCAAAAAATCCTTGGTGTGCTTATTTAGTAATGACCAACTTCTATTTTTAATTAGCATAGTTTATTAGAAATCTTAAAAAGCAAAATCTGAATCAAATTATTTTTATGTTTATCAGTATAATAGGATAATTGTTCACCACTCACTAAAATTACATTGTATGTATCGATCCTATGCTGGATAAACAACCATGCAATCTATGGCAAACTATACAGAAACAAACCATAACCAGCTTATATTTGAGAGCACAAAAAGTATCAAAGCAAGACAGAACAGAAGGGATAAACCACAGCAGTACACATTCTATATAGGAAATAAGTACTTTTCTGGATAGGAAAATGTAGATGAGAGAATAGTTTAACACACAGTTGTCAGATATGTACAACATTTCAGAAACAAAGGACAAATGAAATGCATGTTTCTTGACTGTCGTTAAAACAACACAATCACACTTTAAGATGTTTGAAGATGTCATTGTAAATTACCAGTTGTACAATCCAGAAAGCTTTAAGAAAAGCAAAATTGATTAGTTTCAATTAGAAAACCCTTTTTTTACTGGAAAGGAAGATTAAAACAACAAACGATGCTCGATCCATGTTCACATGGATATATACGTATATACATACGTATGGACACACCCCTAAATAAAACAAAAATTTATTCAATAAAGGTATTTAGTGGATATTAATGAAAACTTATCTTCTAAAGTCTGTCGACTTACTTGAAAGTTACTGTCCCAATTCTCACTCTGTATCCACAAGAAATATCTGTCACGTGACTGCAAAGCTCCATGAGGTCAAACAACTTAAGAACTCATACAGAAAATTTCTTTACTGAGCTAGTGTTCTGCAAACACCAAACAATATTTTTTTTTAAGTTTGGTTTTCTAACATTAATACTTTTTGAGGTGACAGATTCAGAACCCTGGAAAAGGTCTGCAAATGTACCACATCAACAGAGCTGGACTCTGCCTGGGTCATAAAAAACACCTGTCATTAAAAAAGCAGCACCTTGTGAAGATAAATGGCTATATAGTTCACATACATGTAAGAAGTGAAGGAGAGAAGTTTCTAAGAAATTCTTATTTTGCAAGATTTTGTTAGAAAGTTTCATGGAAAAAAATGCACAACTTCATTGCAGTAGAGCCAAATGTTTTCTACTATCTTATGCCCAGTGATAAATACCCCTATTTATTTCAATAGGAGTAGAGTAAGCCCTGTTTTGTTGCTGTAGTTAGTTTCTCCTTTTCGTCTAAGTACATCATTTTTCTTATCACTACCATAATTAAAACAAGCAAAAAAATAACACTTAAAAGAAGCACAACTAAATACCACAGTAAATTCAGAACAGTACACAAAAATAAATGGAGATGTAAAGAAGTAACTTCATCTAAGAGACAAAGACAAAATGAAAAAGAGGGATGTGATTTTGTCTGAACAAAGACCTGAAGCTGTCATCAGAGGAAATGGGACAAAATAACCTCTTTGGAATCAAATTTAAGTCTTCTTTCTAATGAAAACAAGTTAGAGGTATACAATTTTAATGCATGTTATTTTGCTTTATTTCCAAAGATGTCCCAGATATTTTATCCTCATTCTCACAGTGGTTGGCAGAACATTTAATCACTTCTTAAAACAAAGACAAGTTGATAATTCTCTCTCCATTTTAACATTCAAAATTTAGCATGCAAAATTTAAGCAGTTTGCCTGAAGCAAAAGCCTCATCAGCCATTTTGAGGTGAATTAAGTAGTCTGCATTACTAACTACACAGATGGCACATACCTACTGCCAGCATGCCTTTTTCTAGGTCTCCAGACATTTCACGGCATATGCTTTTTTCAATGTCCCGGTTACACATCCTCTGGTACTCACTGAAAACTGTTAACAAGAGGAAGACTTCAGGAGTCAGTCTCAGAAAAGAGATGGCACTGGTGCATGATGCATTGCTTTATTTTGAAAACACTTCTTAACATTTTACTACAGTACACTCATGGAAGTTTTGAAATCTCAGATATCATTTTAAGAGAGTTTTATGACAATTAAGAGAGATGATCACAATGTACGGCTCTGACATACCCTTTTCTTCAACAGAATTCACCCTGCTTTCCCTTGAGTTATCATTACTTCCATTTTACAGGCAGAGGGCAGTGTTGTGCATTTATATCATTACAAACAACAGAATCATTTTAATGTTTATGTAGAGGTCTGGATACCATTACCTGCTCTGAGATGGGCCCTGCTTCTCGCACACAGAATGGCATTGAATTTGGATTCGTCAGTTCCTAGACGATTCTCACCAGCTGCATATAGCTCCTAAACTCAGAAAATAATGCACGCATTATAAATTAGAAAAGCCATCAGGATGAAAAAATGAGTTATAAATAAGTTTCCTTACAGCCTCCCTTCCTTTATAGTCATTTCTTGCTTTAAGCACCACTGAAAAAACAGGAGCAAGCAATAAACAGCAACTAATCAACCTTTAAGGACTTAATTTAGTAGTTGGGTAGAGATAGTGATAGGAGGATGGTTGGACTAGATGATCTTATAGGTCCTTTCCAACCTTATGAACTTATGAACTTATGAACTTATAATCACAAAACCAGTGCTTAAAACACATGAGCTCTGAATTACTAAAGCAAACAAATGTTTAGAAGTAGCTGAAAATTCTTCTCCCTAGAAGGACTTGTGTCTAACTTCATTTCTATACCTTTAGGCATTTTTGAGACACTCATCTCTCTTCTGGCAAACTGTGTTGAAAGCTAACCGCATTACTATTTGTATGATAGAATAGACCTGAAATGACCCATGGTTTTCTCTCTCCTGTGTGGTGAAACGGAAAACAAAAACTAACAGGTGCAACAGTTATTAGGTTCGACTGCTCTACTTGATGCAAAAAGCCAGAGTTCCTTAAATAACTAGCAGCAGCACAATGGAGTGGCACCAACTGGAAAAGAAAAAGATTAAAAAAAAACAACAAAGCAAAACCAAACAAGCAAACAAAAAAATAAAAGGGACTCCATTCCCTAGATCCTCCCTGCTGAAATGGTGCCACATAGCTCTAATGGTGTTACCTCCCTTCATTATCCTTACATCCACGAAATGCAAGCACCACTGCAGGAAAAGTCACACAACATCCAAAACTAATTCAAAAAGAACACACAGTAACATGCAGTATACTGAACTGACCATACTTACAAACGATGAAGAATTTCTTACTGACCTGTACATCTTTTTGGACAAGAGACATGTCAACATTTGTACTTTCATTTCTGTTTCCCTGAAAGAATTTGAAAAAACAGAAGCTTTGCTGATCGGTTTTTTGGTTTCTTTAAAAAAAAAAAAAAAAAAAAAAGAACAACAACAGACATTACACACACAAGCTTCCATGCACAAGCAACAAGCACAGGAATACCTGAGAAAGTGAAATTAAAAGCCTCTGAAAGTGTCCAGAAGTGTCACTTCTTATTGCTTCCTCCAGAGTTTTCTTAAATTCTGTAAGGGAGACAATCATGAATAATCATACACCTCTGCACATTTCCCAAATTCATATTGTCAGTCAGCGATTAAGGAAAAAAAAAAGTAACAAATCAAACCTGATTTATAGACCCTGTTGAGTTCCTGAATATGCTCATTACTGCGAGAAGCTAAGATTTCAATGAGACAATTTTCATCCGTGCCAATGCCCTAAAAAAAAAAAAAAGCAAACAAAAAACCCACAACGAACTGTAAGAGAAAACACAGTCTTCAGATTCACATCTTAATTCTATTATCTAGTATGAAATCAAAATAAACAAAATAAAGAATGCATACACAGAGAGAACAAATACAATTCAAAATATCACACTGATTCAGAAGAAGTCAAAGCACATAGTTTGAATTTCACACATAACACATTTCCAAGACACAGAATGGCCAGCATGGGCTAGGAATACACTTTACGTGTGGAGAAAAACAAAGCAAAACAGAAAAAGGTACCCCCTGCTCCAAATCTATATTAAATTACTTATTAGAGCTATTTTTGAGCACTGAGCATAAAGTCACAGGTCATTCTGAGTGGAGTATGCTGTCTGCTCCACACCTCAAAGAAAAAAATCAAGAAACAAAGGTGCCCCATGCAGTAGCTGTCTCAAAAGAGTGTTACCTCAACAGCTTATAAAGACTATTAATAAATTAACTGCAAAGTCTATCAGAACTTCGCCTCTGACATTTTTTCCATTTCCATAAATCTTTATCACAACACAAGCCTATTAAATGCTCTTTACCTTTAAATAACTGATGAAAATAACAATTCTCAATTTTATTATCATAAACCTCCAATAAATCAAGTACAGTGGGCTGAATATCTGAACGGAGATGACATCTGAATGCAGAGCTTTTAAACTACTACCAGAAATTTCATCAGCTCAAATATTCCATCTTATAAATTTGTTTATTCTTTACAAACCTTTATAGCTTCCTTGATTTCATAAGCATCAAACATGACAGGTGTCTTCATCATTGCTAAGATTGTCTTCTCAAAGTTACCTGATAGCTCAGACTTGAGATCCTTGATCAAATCCTAATGAGCATTAAAAAGAACAAAAAAAATTGATGAATATAAGCAAATTCTGGACATAACTTAGAATTCTCTATGCATAAGTATCAATAATCCATCACCAAAGTAAAGTCATTTTACTTAACAACATTAAATACAGCAAAAACTAACATACATAGTATGTATAGTAGTACGTAGTAGGTATATAAATAAGGTCAAACTAAACAGACACTGTACAGAACAAAAGGGCCAAAGTAACTACCTAAGAGAGTAACTGCTTTATATAATTCATCTGAAATACTACAAGGAAATCAAGAGTAGGTAAAAAGGCTACAGACTTACAAATCATCTTCCCCTTAAGCAATCCTAAGTCTTCAGACTTTCAATTAAGTCGTGCAGACAACAACAGAGGGAAGAGATGCCACCCAAAGGGACCCTGACAGACTTAATGTAATTAAGTTCAACAAGGCCAATATGTCCACAGAGCATGAGAATAATTCACTGAGAGTAGCCCTGCAGAGAAGGATTTGCGAATCCTGGTGGACAAAAAGTTGGATATGCTTGCAGCCTGGAATGCCACACATATCCTGGGCTGCACCAAAAGAGAAGTGGCCTGCAGGGAGAGGGAAGGGATTGTCCCCTTCTGCTCTGGCCTCATGAGGCCCCATCTGGAGTAGAGCATCCAGGTTTTGGGTCCCTATCACAAGAAAGACTGTTGGATAGTGTCCAGATGTGGGCCACTAAGATGCTCAGAGGGCTGGAGTACTCCTTCAATGAAGAAAGGCAGAAGGAGGTGAGCCTGTTCAGCCTGAAGAACAGAAAGCTCCAGATAGAACTTGCTGTTTTCCGGAACTTGAAGGGAACTTATAAACAGAAAGACTGACTTTTCTTTACACTGCCTGATTGTGATAGGACAAAAAGAAACGTTTTCAACTAAAAAAGGGAGATTTATGTTAGATGCAAGGAAGAGATTTTTCACTGAGAGAGTGGTGAGGCACTGAAACAGGTCACCCAGATAGACTGTGGAAGACCCATCCCTGGAGAAAGAGACATTGGTGTGCTGATGTACAGCTGGCTGAAAATGAGTCAGCAGCGTGACCAGGTGGCCAAGAAGGCCAATGGCATCCTGGTATCGGGAATGGCGTGGTGAGCAGGACTAGGGAAGTAATCCTCCCCTTGTACTTGGCACTGGTGAGGCTCCAACCCAAGTACTGTCCCCTATTTTGGGCACCTCAATGCAGAAAGGACACAGAGGTGCTGGAGCAGGTACAAAGGGCAACAAGGCTGGTGAAGGGTTTGAAGAATATGCCCTGTGAGGAGCAACTGAAGGAACTGGGGCTGTTTAGCCTCAGGAAGAGGAGACTGAGGGAAGACCTTATTGCTCTCCTCAAATTTGTGAAAGGTGACTGCAGTGAGAACGCAGATGGTCTCTTCTCATTGGTGACAGGTAAAGGGCCCCAAATTTTGCCAGGGGAAGTTTAGGTTGGATATAAGGAAAAACTTTTTTACAAGAAGAGTTGTTAAAAACTGGAATAGGCTCCCCACTGAGGTGGTTGAGTCTACCATCCCTTAATGTGTTTAAAATCCATTTGGATGTTGTGCTCAGGGACAATTCAGCAGTGTGTTGCTAGAGTTAGGATGGTTAGTATGGTTAGGTTGCAGTTGGACTTGATGATGTTGAAGGTCTTTCCCAACCTGAGCAATTCTATGATTGTAAGGAGACACCTAAGACCACACTGGATGGGGTCCTGCGTAACCTGCTCTAGTGCCTGATTTGGTGTGGATGACAACCCTGTCCATCGCACAGGACAGAGGATTGTGGAATTACATCATCTTTAAGGTCCCTTCCAACTTAAGCCATTCTATTTAGGCCCTTATTCTTCTTTCTTTTCTCATGATATATTTACCTTTCCATAAGCTGTTTTGAAGGAGAGGATGATCTGCTGTCGCTGCTTGTTTGAACGACTTCCAAGACAATCTATAATTGCCTGCTCGTCAGTTCCTGCACACACACAAAAACACCACAGAAAGAGCACGTATGTCACATGAGGATTCAGTTTTTTGTTTCCATTAGATTCTACTTCTGTCAAGCACAACACATGTGTCTAACTTATCTGTTGGATCTCCTCTTGCATATCACCTCTAAACTTCAAAGTCTTCTCAAACCAATCACAAACACAATGAGAATACAGTAATAACAAAAAATACCCACACAAAACACTACCACCACACAAAAACTAGCAAATGCCAAATTCATCATGTTGTTTTTCAACTACATTCACTTCCAATAATTCTTCTGATTACCAAGTACAAACACATGTGAAACAGCCGACTCAATAAGTATGTTAAAAATGAAGAAAGGCACTACTGAATCAATGCTGTGATTCTACTTGAATTAAAAAGCAAATTCACAGCCTGCTCACCAAATCCCTTCATAGCCTTTCTCAAGACTTCTGCATCCTTCAGAGGGTCAAATCCTGACGCATCAGTGATTGTGCCTCGGTTTCCATACTGAAATCATAAAAGTTGAACCATGTATTAGTGTTAATCAGTAAAAGACTATTCTCCTACTCAGGAAAAAAAACTACTTTTATCAACTTTTTCTTTAAAAAGCAAAGCAGACAACAACCTAAACTATTTTTTTTTTGTTTCTATACCTGTATTATGATAAAACACAAAGTCAATTAAGGTTTGGTTAAACCGCAGATGTAACTGTAAATACTTTAAGATAGAAAAGGCAAAATTAACAGAATTGGAATTTATGTCATATATTTCTTCTTTATATGTAGTACAATAGCATATATTTGAATTCACATATGCCTATATTGCTTTTACCTCCCAGCTTCAGCCAAACTTCTTCTTGTGACTTCCTTTTCAGTTTTACACACATTTTACTCACTCTTATACACAAAGAAAATGCAGAAAAACACATGTAGTCACATTTAAAACAAAACAAAACTGAATGCTCTTACTGCTCCAGGGGAGACTGTAGGCCCTGTAGGTCCTGGAAAAGAGGGCATAGATGGATTCACGGCTGGGCCTGGTGGATAAACTGGCATGGGCTGCTGCCCTGGGTAAGGTGCTAGTGGCTGTCCTGGTAATCCCACAGGCTGATGACCAGGAGATGGTGTGGGCTGGCCCAGTGCAGGGCCACCTGGGTATCCTGGTGGATTTCCTCCAGTTGGAGGATACCCCCCATAAGAGGGCTGCTGTCCTGATGGAGGCTGTCCAAAACCACCTGGAGGTACTGGAGGATAACCCCCAGGTGCTGAAGGATATATGCCTGGTGGTACATTTGACCCTCCAAATGTTCCTGTCATATTGGATGCCTGCAACAGAAGCCAACAAAGCAAGAGAGGTGTACAAATAACATGATAAACACAATGCATCCACCTTCCCACACCCCCAAACATATATAGTCCTGCATCTGCAGAGAAACTTAGCAGCAATCAGGTTTTACTAGCAAGTATGTCAGAAAAAGAACGGAATTCAGCTGATCCTTGCTTTACTTTAAGAGTAATCTGCCCTGTAAGAAGCAAAGTCAATAGCTACATACTTACCCTAACCACTGCATCCAGCTTTACATTCCACTCCCTCCAGAAAGGAATAGCTAGACACCTTTTATTCTTCAAGGTTTACGCTAGTTAATCCCAGAAACACAAAACCATTTCTTCTCTGCCCATAGCTTTGTTACATGACTATAGCATTATTCACGTACAAAGATTTACTGCAAGCAACCCCTGGGTGTTTAGCATGAGAAATGCATGCATTAGTAGTTTTAAGTAACACAAGTTCTTAAGACTGCATTAGGAAAGACATCTGCAGAAACTGCCATATTGTTAATTAACTTCACAAGCAACACTCTCTTTCCTCTTCTACAGAGGACCAGAAGAAGTGACATTTGATGACTGCAGTGTTCCCAGAAACCAGTAGCTGTGGATATTGCTAATCACACTGTTGGTCATTTTTTCAGTCATTTTAACTGCTGAATTCCTTTAATCACTACTTCAGAGAAATATCCGTGCTGCAAATGTCTTTGCATACTGTGAATTCCTTAAGTTTTCAGCACATTTCTGAAGACTAAATTGTTAGAAACATAATTCACTCAAACCCTATGCAAAAAAGTCACACTGGAAGTCTGCATTTTCTTAAGGCAAAATACAGGGTCTTCACTGTCATCTGATAAACATTAACAGAGCTGATCAGCTAATACTATGTTTTCTTCAGAGATGAGTCACTTATCCCAATTGCAGAGACTTGTTACTTTTTCAGCAGGCCAAAACGCAGGTAATAAGCAAAACCAGAGATGTGTTTGCCAATATGAATATACTAACAATGGATACTCAGTGTTAATCATGCGTTTCCCTATTCCTTTGCACAGCAAAGTCAAGTTTTATGTCTTTGGCTTTTGAAGTTTGGGTCTTAAGTCAAAATTTATCTACAGATTCTGTCTTTTCTAACATAAGAAATAGTTTGAAGTAACCATTTACTTCAACAGATGACACTGAACGCTCAGTGCTTAAACGAAGGTTAGACAAAGGCATAAAATAAAGCTGCTGTAAACTACTTGTCTACAGTACCAGAACCACAACTCTGCACTTACAGAACACACAGTAAGATATATATAACATCAAAGCAGACTCACCATTCCAGCCATGTAGCTTGGGTTGAACTGATTGGCATAGCCAGCCACATTTTCTAGACCAATTGGAGGTGGGTTTGAAGGTGGATTTGAAGGTGGATTTGAAGGTGGGTAGGCAGCACCACCCCAAGGACTGCCACCTGAAATCAAACAGCTGTGCTGAAACAAGACACTACACCTTTTAAAGCTTGTTTTTTAGCCAAGATAAAACAACAAGAAAATCAGTCACTTAACAGATACTTCATCTGACTGACTTACCTGGGGGTGCTGGTGGATATCCACCTGCTGGGGGATAGCCCGGGTAACTCATTGCAAAGATCTGAAAAGCAGATGCAATAAGAGTCATTTTCTGCAGCACTTCACTAATTATACCACATGAAATTAAGAGGTGATAGTTTCCAGTAGCCAGTCAAGGAAATTTGGATGTAAGCCAGATAAGTTGCAGAGGCTTTTCTGGGGAAAGCAGTTCCCGTTTCCTTTTTTTTTTTTGAACTAACAAATATGCTCAGATATTTAAACAGCTGTACAGTCTCTCCTAAGACGACTACTTCTATTCATTCAGTTATATTTACTCCTCACTTGGTCTATTATGTTGTTAAAGATGCATCACTCAAAAATGCTTACATTACTGCACTATTAAAGAATCACCCAGTTTGCATCCTACACAGAGCAGTTTAATTAATCAAAAGTAGAAAAATCAGGTGATAAACAGGCCACATCTTCAAATGACTAATTTTATGAGAGGTGTAGGAGGCAATTTAAGTGGAAACATCTGCAGAAGTACAAGGTCAGGGTAAGAAGCTGAAAGGACACACTTCATGCTGGCAGGATCATTATAGAGGGTGTACCAAAAGGAAATCAGTAAAACAAACCGAATCTCTAAAAGTTTGTAGTGCTTCTGTCAGAATGTACAGAAATGTATGAAATAATTATTGTCCAAAACAGACAGAAGTGGGGCGTTAAAAAGGAAGGAGAGCAATACACAAATCTAGAACAAAATATCAGACTACAGAAACTGTCATTTTAAAATGGAGTAATTATGAGGAAGAATGGTAAAAGTAACTCAAGAAGCTTGTTCCAGATGAAGAAAGTATTCAGTGAATCATTAACATATCCAAGGTTTCAGTGACAATTTCCAGTACCCTGCTTTCTGCTAGGGTAGAGCTAGTTTTTTTACTAGTAGCTGGTATGGCTTTGAACTTTGGTTTTAGGATGAGCTATGTTGATAACACAGTGTGTTAGTTGTTGCTGAGCAGTGCTTACACTCAAGTCAAAGACATTTCAGCTTTTCATGCTGGTCTGCCAGTTGAGGAGCTGGGAAGAACAGAACCAGGACAGCTGACCCAGAACAGCCAAAAGGATGTCCTATAGCACATGGCATCATGCTAAACAACAAAACTCGGGGAGCTGCCACTGCTTGCACGCTGGCTGGGGATTGGTTCTATATCCTGCCCCCAAGTAACACAGAGGAACAGGGGCTGCAGTCAGTCCCCTAACACTTTGTGTCTGCTGCTCCTCCATGATTACTCTGTACCTGCTCCATGCAAGGTCCCTTCCCTAAGCTGATCCTGCATGGGCCTCCCACAGGTTGCAGCTATTAAGGCACTGTTCCAACATGGCTCCATACCACAGGTCCATCCTTCAGGAGTAGGCTGATCCAGCACAGAACCCCATGGGTACCGGTGCTCCCAGACCAAGACTAGGAAAAAAGCTTTGTATCCTTGCTGTGTTATTAACTGCCTTGGTGTAATAACATCTGACCTGTTCAAGGACCATACCAGGCTGAGATTCTGCTGCCTTTTCCCTACAGCAGCTCCTGAACGAAGCAGAACAAGCAGACATCTCTCTTCAGCCTACTCATACCTCTGGCACAAACAGCATGAAAGACAACTGCTTTAAATTTTATTTCTTCTTTAACAAAGATTTCCTACTTCAACACCTAGTGCAATGCAGTTCCACTGCCTAAAAGGTGATATAACTCTCGTTAAAAATTAAGTGCAAGCATAGACATGGTAGTAAAACAATGAGCAAAAAGTTACTACTCAAATCACTCCAAACAAACAAGCAACCAAAAATAAAACCACAACCAAAACCCAAAAGACACAGCCAAGTCAGGTTCCTAAAAGCATAATACTTATTAGTCACAAAATCTATATATTTGATGCCCTAATTACTACAGCACTGAATTCCACTCCCCCCCTCTTACTTCAATGGTAATCATGATGGGTTGTTTTTTTTGCCTTGTTTTCCACTTCATGTATAAATACAGTAACAAAAACAAGATGCCTTTTAATACAGCTTTAGATATAACTTTAAGACAGAAAGGCTTTGCTTGTGGTGAAGGGTAGGGAAGAATAGGAGCTGTTTGCCCTACAGTGGTTACGTTACTTGCATGCTTTTAATCCTATGTACTATGTACCCTTCTGATAAAAAAAAAATAAAAAAAATGAAAAGAGTCTTTTAGTCATTAAAGCTGAGGTTGACAACTAATAGCAAACTTCATGAGCAATCAAAAAAAAATGTTACTATATATAAAGAAGTTCCACTTGCTTCTTTTGAATGCTGTATTTATCCAAGTATCACCACAGGGAATTTCTTCCACATTGGTTTGATTCCTGGCAATCTAGATCCACAAAGACACCAACTTCTCATGTTCAAAAACTTCCACTATCACCACTTCATTAAGCCTCTGTTGGCCATTTCCCTAGCTCAGCCAATATTTACCCTTCTGCATTAAATTCCCCAATCACTCCCACCACCTTGTCTTTTTTTAATCTTCTAGGCCCATTTCCCCAACTTTTATTCTGCTACGTCTTTGTAAAAAACATAACAGAGACACTTGATTGCTGATAATAAAATGGTGACGAGCCACAGAAAAGAGGACTCAGGAGTCTACCACCCTGTTATACAAATACTGCGTGGGAGGATACGGGAACACTAAGATCTGTGTTTGCTCAGCCATAAAAGCAGCAGCCCATGAGAGGAAAAAAAAAGCGAACAAAAACAGGGAGTGCCTTGAATTAAATATAGAACAGACACTGTTAAGCTCCTCCTTGCACTCAGTGCTCACCCTCGACATAACATCTAAAAACTTCAAATGAGATCCTGCAGTTTTACTGGCTACTGTTCAATATTCAGTCTCCAGCAATATCACATTACAATAATTTGAAGGCAGAAATTATGAAAATATCATGACCTATGCTCGTTCCAAGTAATTTGCTTAATTACAACTGCTTTCCAGGGAACACTGAATGAAGTTAACTCCTTGGCCTTTACTCTTCTTGCAGGTAAATTACTAGGATGTAGTAACAAAAGGCTGCCTAAAGCTATAAATTACACAACTCCTCTCTGCAGAAAGCGGAGTCCGCTCCAAGATTGATCCCTAATGATGGAATCAGCAGAACAGCATTTGTCTTCTTACAGTACGCTGTGGATTCTCATCACAGGTCTGCTGGCTATCCTCTGCTATGCTCTTGGAAGACAAGGACAAGTCACAGTCAGCATCATATCAGCTACCTGCTATTGTAACAGCCTAAGCAAGATTTATTTTTGACTTGCTTACCCCAGTGCAGCATAGAAGTTGCTCTTCTCTGTACCAGGTATAATATTCTACACCCTGTGAAATTAAGAGCCCTGCAATGCAGCTTTCTTTAAAAGTCTTCTGTATACGTGACTCTCTGATTAATTTTCCTCTCGATTCTAAGCTGTTGAAACAAATGAAGTTAACCTCTTCCAAGAAGACCTGACGTAGCTGAATTCACATCAGCCAAAACTCAAAAGAAAAAAAAAAGAAATCAGAAACATATTGCTGGCAAACATACTCAAGACAACAAAGCCCAAATAACCTGACAAAGCTGTATGGGCTCTTGAAATCCAGGTACAGCAATGACATGATTTTAGGATATCAGCTTCATTTCAGCCTCCTCCTCTGCTCTGAACCAAGCGCTTCCTTCTGCAGCACTTTTTTCCAATGCTCTCTCCACAAGACTTACTACACAGTGAATCCAAACGTGTACAAAATAAAAGAATGAGGTTCTATTTCAGAGTCATAATCTGCCATGCAAAATCACTTGTTGCAAAAACACTCATGCTATAAATAGCCTATATTATATTCTCAGCTGACTAATGCCTCAAGGATTTATATCAATCTATTTTAAGTTCTACCATACAAGACAAATTTCTGCATCTTCACAGAAAAGCAGAATAGGTAGACGCTAATTAATCTATTTCACAAAGCACCCTCTGTGGAAAATCCTACAGAACTAAAGCAATATTGTAACACTCGGTACACCACAGCAGCTAGCAGAAAAACACCCAGCTGCTCATCTCCTGCCACCCATCTGTAACCACAGAAGCGAAGTTAAAGAAAGCCAAGATCGTGGTCTTCAAATCAAATCTGCGTGGAATCACCTTTAAATAAGAAGCTCTAAGTACTAACAAATTGTTATCTTCCTAAATCCTGCCACTCTTAACATACATTATTCAGTTTAACAGGAAACGGTATTTTCAAATCATGGCTCAGGGCAAACAGCGAGGAGTTATGTGGACTACAGGTACCCTGTTTACAGAACATAACCCATTTCCCAAGGGTAAAATTGCTCTCTTCAGTTAACAATAAAAAGGGATATTCGCACTGTCTTCTTCAGGCATCTTAAGCATCTAAGCTCTAGCAAGTGATGAGGGGTGAGGGGCCTGGAGCACAAGTCTTATGAGGAGCGGCTGAGGGAGCTGGGATTGTTCAGTCTGGAGAAGAGGAGGCTCAGAGGAGACCTTATTGCACTCTACCACTTCCTGAAGGGGGGTTGTGGTGAGGAGGGGGTAGGTCTCTTCTCCCTGATAAGTAATGACAGGACGAGAGGGAATGGCCACAAGTTGCGCCGGGGAAGATTTAGATTACCTGAGGAAGCATTTCTTTTCTGAAAGAGTGGTCAGGCACTGGAATGGCCTGCCTAGGGAGGTGGTTGAGGCACCATCCCTAGCGCTGTTCAAGAAGCGTTTAGATGAGGTGCTAAAGGACTTAATTTAGTAGTTGGGTAGAGATAGTGATAGGAGGATGGTTGGACTAGATGATCTTATAGGTCCTTTCCAACCTTATGAACTTATGAACTTATGAAGTTCCTTTAACTAAATTAGATTTCTAGCATCCTTTTTTAATCACAATGCATTCTGACGATGCTTTTAGGAATGCAAATCAGAGGCCTAAATCACAGTGAACATCTCTTCATGGAAGTATTGGCTGAATATACAAAGGATTGTATATGAGATACAGTTAAATACACTAAGAACTAGAACCAACCTAGGCCTCATGAAAATCTCAAGCTAACGTGGACTTTTTAACATGGGATTGATTATGCTGGCCATTCTTAAAACCCTCAGAAGCTGGAATACAATAGTCTGCAGAGGCCTACCTCTCTGCCTAACAAATACTAATTAACAGCTACAAGGAAAGAAGAAAAGCATCTAAGCTAGAGCTCTCTCCTACGGAAAGCTGAGACAAAGCCTAAACAGAAGGAAAAAGCAGTGACGTTTTCCAAGCATGCTCAAGAGTATACCATACAGTGAAGGAACAAGGCTCTCTCAAAAAGCCAATGCACAAAACCCAGGAAGCAGAGCCCTGGCAGACCTTCTGCCCACTTCTTTGTTCTTAGAAAAGATGCTGATCTGTGACATGGTCAGCCAGGTTAGTGGGGATTTCTGAAAACAGACTGAAAAGGCTTTGTGTTCCTAGGATGCAATGATTAGCACTGGCCCAGACTCACATCTGGGACAGCTGAGCAGTACAGATTCAGCTTCACACACACCAGCTAGCAAGCACGGACAGGAAGGCCTGCTTGCTTAGCACAAGCACTTAATTCAAGTGACTTCTGAAAGGATCTCTGCTCTGACTCACTCTGTGTTTGCTCCGAATTCCCATCTAAATCTACCTTCCTATCAAGATCTTGTAGCAAACTGATAAAATCTAAAGACAGCAGCAAGCAACAACAGAACAGGTATAGTGAAAATATTTGGTTTGCTTATCTACCACCTGCAGTAGAAACCACATTATGTTCTCACCACTCAAGGAACTTCTTGAGGGAAATTCACATCTACATCACCTGCAAAGACATCGTAAAATCTGTGCTGCTCAGGATGAGGACAAAACACTCCTACTCCCAACAGGCCTCAGCTGCCTCTGAGCCCCCTGTAGACATCAACTTCACACCCTCTCCCTTTCTAAATGTGGGTATTTCAAACAGACAGTGCAAATAAAGCTACTGTTGTCCAATAACTAGCAGTAAGAAAGGAACCAACTCTGCTTCACCAAACCAAAGCAACAGTGCAACTCTATGACTTGAGCACAAAAACCAGAAGGCTGCATGTTTACAAAATGTGCTTTTGCTGCCTTCTGCAAAAGCCAGCCAAAACAAGTTTCTACATACAGCTAACCAGTTCCCTTTCTTTCTTCTCCTGCAAACTCATATAGCACAACCAAAAATGATATCCAACAAGAATCTGTTACCAAAGATAACAAATGTATGAACTAAAAACAAACACAAAAGAAACAACATTGATTCCAGTACCTAGCTGCATACTTAACCCAGGGTAGGTCTTTTAACTGTAATTTGAAGCTGTCAGATACGTTTCTATGCACGATAGCACAGCCCCTTAGCTAAAAACAAATGAAACTTCCAATTTATTCACAGCCCTGCTACTGCTGTTGTCATGACTAAAGCATCCACTTTTTCATCTCGGCTTTAACTTCCTTTCCTACTCTTATCACATTGCATCAGCTCTGATCAATGCAGTGTACTGAACAGATCTTCTGGATGCTCTACCTTATGGAGCATGCTGGAGATCTAGCAAGCAGTATCTGCTGCAGGCCACAGAGCAGACCAGATTCTCAGCTTGCCTTTTTCTAATAGGGCAGATTACATATTTTGAGTTTCTTAATATTACATACTACTATATATATACATATTTAATGTACTACACTGACTATGCTAGCAATATAGCACTATATAGTACCTTCATCCTGCTATGGTTTCACTATATCTCACAGGTTTTTTGTTTTGCTTATTAATACTTCCAAGAATTCCCACCCTGATAATTCAGAACTTCCAGAAACTATTAGAACAAGCCAAAGGGATGTAACATATGAATGAGTGTGATGACTAGTCTGGAAGTTTCAAGTTCAGGTTCGTACAGATATTTGTCTCCTAGCCTCACAGCACGGTCAGAAAAAAGAAAGGTAAATCACACCGTTGACAGAGACATGAAATCACTAGGCCCTTCAGAACCTCGCTGAATCCGTGTTAAGTACGGTGCTTTCGTTTAAGTTCTAGAGGTTACAGGAGTAAGCGCAGAAGCATTTTCAGTAAGACACAACCCTGCAGAACCGTGCAGGGGCCAGACGTGAGGGTGCAAGTAATGCAGCGTGAGAGGCTGCAGCATCGGTGTGAGGGAGACACGACTCCTCCTCAGGCACGTGACTCTTAGAGTAGCCCTAAGGCAGGAAATTACAGCTACAGCCAAAGCTTCTCGGGAAGTGTCCGCACGCCTTACACCAGCCGCACGCTACCTCTGGGACTCGCACCATTTCTGATGCCGCTGCTCGCACTGCATGAGGCCACTGACTCACCGACAGCAAACACCACGCGCTGGGGAGGTGTGCGAAGGGCTTCACGCCCCGGCCCCCCCTCCCGCAGCAGTGGCCCGTCACACACACGGACACAACCGCACCGCGCAGCTCCCTCAGAAGCTGACACCCCGTCCTCCAAAACCAGCCCTTCTTTTTCAGCACCGACGCGTTTCTGTTTAAATTATAACAGGAACTGAACAGCTTCCGCTGTAAGACGCTCTAAGAACAGGCAGTGCCAGAAAAAAAGGGAAGTACGTTGCAAGCAGCCTGCAGGAAGCTGGTTAAAAAAAAAAAGAAAAAGAAAAAAGAAAAGGAAGGAAAATAAAGCACCTAACGACAGTTCTCACAGAAGTGACACCTGAATTTCTTTTTCACGAAGAAAAAAAAAAACCAGAAGCTCAACACACAGCGAGGACACACGCAAAGCACGCAAGTGCGACTGCGAGGGCGAAACAAACGCTCTCGTGCAGAAGCAGCCCGGCTGCCCGCGAGGCAAAGGCTGCAGCTCGCAGCCCTCCCGCCCCGACCCCGTCCCGTTTTGCGGGGCCCTCCACCCCGCTCCCCCCGCCCCGAGGCCGCTCCTACCGCACTCCGCCGGCGGCCCGTCGAGCTGTGAGGCGGCGGCAGAGAACAGCGGGAGGCAGCACGGTGGCTCCGCCCGCTCGCCCCGCAGCCGGCCCGGGAGCGTCAGGGGAAGGCGGAGCGTGCCGCGCGGTGGGCGTAGGGTCCCTCCCGCTGCTGCAGCTGTCTCGGTGCGCGCCCCGGCCTGCGTGAGAGCTAAAGCTCCGTTTTCCAGTGAGGAAAAAGAGCGCCTAAATAACAAGGTTGTGAGTGCCACCACACACGCCTAACGAAAAGCAGTTTCCAGTGGAAAGTGTGCTTCATGAGAGCCGCACAGCCCCACCCGTCACACAGCGCGCGTCACCGCCTGGAGGACTGTCACCTCCCGGCGGACCGTGTGACGTGGATGCTGCCCAGCCCCAGCGTTTGGCACAACATCTGATTTAAAACCACAAGCTTACTGCTTCAGAGAGGAATTGTTCAGACCCTTCAGGCAATAAACAGCACGCCTATCTCAGCGCACACAACATACTGTAACATCAGGCTCACTTGCTTTACTCTTCTGAAGATAATCGCTGTTCACTCACCTTAAAAAGTGGAGGAAGACAGTGAAATCAGAAATTTGACTGGCTATCCCAATATATTCACTGCCCATAAGCTGACTCAAAAAATGGAAACAGCACAGTTTACAGACCAGTTTAAACCTTCCAAGATTCCTTCCTATTTTACCAACCCTTGTGTTGGTTTGGAATACACTACACACTGCTGCTTTGTAGCATAATGACCTCTGTGCTTTCACTTATGCCAGAGAGCATCTGCAAAATAATTCTAACCAAAGCGCTGTGTTACACAGCTGCTCCCAAAACACATTCCCAGGAAAGGTGGGAGAGAAAACATCTTTCTGTATACAACAGACATTTCCTTCAGTAAAATTCTATGAGAGATTTTCAGATTGAAGATTTTCCACAATGACTTCCTGTAGTACAAGGAATGCCATATAAACCTTTTAATACAACTATTTTTTCCTACATGCATTCTTTAAAGATGAGTGAATCACTCACATGGAAGCATTTAGAGGGACAAAACAAAAATGAAAAACTTAGAAGGCCTAGTGTTTTGCTTTTTTTTTTTTATTTTTTACCAAGATATTCATCAAAATGACATTGTTTGCTGAATCACAGGATTATACAACTTTGGCAGGGCAGAAACTCCTCTTTGCATCTGGGATTTTTATGTAGAGGGCTTCAGAACCTTTTGAGGCTGGTAGGCCAATTGCTGACCTACAACCACTGCAATAGAACTAGAAAGGAACATTTGGTAAAGACAGTTGTGATTATAAGCCGAAGCTAAACATCAGCACAGGTTTTAACATAGCGTGGCCTCACATTTGCTGTGCAGACAGGTGAAAACATTAAGAGCACAGAATAGCTCACATTCAAGAAAAGCCAGGGATCATCAAATTAACTATTCTGTTCCCAAAAGGGGATACAGTTTTAACATGTTTTGTTAACCACAGTCATTCTGACTGATAAGCTTATAAGAAATAGCTCCTCCCACCAGATGAGGACACAGAGGCATCTAAAAATGGGTCATTTCTTCAAGAGGAATTTGAAATAACATATTCCTACAACTTCAGTGCTTCTATTTTCTCTCGTTAAAAAGCCCTTTGAGCATCATGCCTAGACTAGGATGGATATAGAAGGAAACTTGTGCTGCTGCAACCAGTTCAGTATTTATCCCGGACCTGGCTGTGCTTGCGCTGAAATTCATTGCAATGTTCCACGGAACTAACTGAAGTTTAGGTTACGGCTCACTGCTATGAATCCCTCTATTTATCCAGGTTCTGTGGCCGAGTTCCACATCTTTGACGCTACATTCATAAACAGAAAACTGAGCTAGCTACAGCAGCACACGGAATATTTTTCTGACAAGGAAACCACTGTATGGAAACTTACCTAGCTGCCATTTTCAGATGGGAAGCAAGACATTTCTGGAAACTTTTCCACAGGAATGATAACCTCTGAGTGAGGCTCTTAGGGAACTTTGGCTGGAGCACATTCCTCTTCCTTCTGAGGAACGATGCGTTTTGAAAACTGCTGTAAACAAACTGATGGAGGTGCTGATTTCCCTAACCATTGCTCTTGCTGCTGCTGCATTCATCCTGAGCCTCATTTCTATTTTCAACTCTGAAAAGAAAAAACCTGGAGTTGTTTCCTGCTGTCATCCTAGATAAAAATATATATAATCAGTTTTGTTCCTGAACATATAGTGCCATCTACATTTTCAGTATATTTTCATGCTCTCTGCATAAGAACAGTTATTCTCTGCCTGTCCTAAAAGCTGAATACATTTAAATGCACTCTTAATTGCCAAAGTCCTCAAATAACACATACAAAAGGATTTTCTAAAACAAAAACTGCTCCAGACTGTTTTGTTTTATGGGATACTAATTTGAGAATCCTTCAACACTCTTGAATGTAAAAAGCATGAGGTAGCTTCCTCCTTGAAATTAAGTCTCTTAAAAACACTTCAGAGTGGACACTACCTGAAGCATTTTACATTTTTACCCAACTGCTGTATGATTTCTTTCATATAAACTCTAGCCATGAAACAACACAGGAAATGTGCAGAGACTCAAAATTGGCTGTCTATAGAACCTGCTCCCATACCAGTAGGAAAATAGTTATGAAGGTCGACTTTGCTTCAGATAATTTGACCAGAAATAGCTATAAGGATAGACTTGCCTCCTTTAGAAGCTGACAAAATATACTACCTTCTGACTTCATGTTTCACTGGAAAACAAGTTTCCCAAATCAAAACAGGTTTCAGGAGGGGAAATCACACAGAGGCTCCTGCAAAAGGAGGGGGGGGAGGAAAGAAGGAAGGAAGGAAGGAAGGGGGGGGGGGAGGAAAGAAGGAAGGAAGGAAGGAAGGGGGGGGGGGGGGAAGGAAGGAAGGAAGAGGAACACAAAGTAGAAGACTCCTGTGCTCAGAAGAAGAAAAGGTCCAGAAATCTGTGTGGACTTCAGAATACTTACATACTTCAGTCTGCAAAACACTTGACTACAGAACCAATTAGATAACCTTTCTTACTAAAGCATTAGAATTCCTTCAGTCACTTTTTATTTGGGCAGTTTTCCATTAAAGCAATGCATTCTGGAAAACACCAGTGACAGACAATAGGTTCAATAGGTTTTCTTCAAGTTTACATACAGTGTTCCTTCCTTGCTTGTGTGAGCACCTGTGGGACCCACCTGGCACAAAACACTTGAATCAAGGAGTCTCGTTAAAGCTAGTGAAAGGGTAACTTTAGGAAAGGAACACAGGGACCATAGTAATGCGTGGTCCGTTTAAGATAAGTGAAGGCAAGTAGAACTGCCTTTTGCAACTCAGTGCAGGCTTGGTCCCGTGAAAAGAAGGAGAACGCAATGGTAGGTAGGGCTGCTGTTTACAACAAAGTGGAGGGTCCAGAGAAGATGAGCAGAGTTGCTGTTTGCCAGTACCTTAAGGAGTTAAGGGCTTTCTACTCTTTCCTTCCTCTCATTCCCTCTCTCCCACAAAATTTACACAATAAGAAAAATAACCTTCCATCACTCATTTATTTTCTCTCCTCACAGCTCCTCAGTATGATTTTTCAATCATTCTGGCATACAGGCAAGACACTGAACAGCTCAAGGTATTGCCAATGACTACAAAGCTTTTTGTTTATACTCTTGGTTTCAGTGCCAAATCATGGCTCTGCTGGCCTTATAGTCAGTTTTATCTGAGGCTTGTTTCATGAGGATACATAATGTGAGTTGTTGAGCTTGATGTCAGTTCCAGCAACACAGAATAATCACAGCTAGAACTTATTTTCAGTCTTGAGGAAAGAAAGGCTAAAAGCTGAAATAGAGGAGTGATTCTGTAGATGCAGATCAGTAAAGCTCCTATATTTGGAAGACTTTCTGCAAAAAAAAGTTCAAGGGAACAATTACATAAACACTTTGTGTATATTTTGAAACATCCCTTTAGAGAAATTAAAAAAAAACAAACATAAAAAGAAGGCAAGCACTTATATTGTCCTAAACATTGACAAGGGTCATTGCTTATCACCTGTACTTCAGTGCTTTCACTAAAAAACATAGCACTTGTTGACCAAATAAATCTCTTATTATTATTAGAGTTTATTATTTAGAGCTTATTATTCCATCTTTGAAAAATAAATGGTGCCAAAGTGAAACAACAAGATTGCCAAGTATCTATTTAGCCTATGTAAATTACACTTCCTTCTCTGCTGCAGATACTCTCCCTGAAAGTAAGCATGTAATACCATTTTGCAGGAATAAAGCACATGCACACTTGGTACCCTAGCAGCCGACTACAGCCTTCAGCTCCTCCATTCAGGAGAGCTTTCTGGCACGCTCTTGCTCTACTCTTTCTAACCTAATTCTCCTCTGCACACAGACACACACTACAGTAGAGATCAGAGGGCAAGGGCTAAATCCCTAAGCATGCATTAAATTAACTAGTTTAAAATTTAGAGCTGCACAGACAGGACTTGTCTCAGGGGCAATATGGTATACTGCCATCAAATAAGAGAAGCTAATGATTTCATCTGGCCAAATGTGTATGTACACATAAAATAAGCACACACACACAAACTACACATCCACATACCAGGATGCAAAAGCTGATTTTTTCTCTGGACTGCTGTAGCCACTGAATTAACATCAATGTAAGTGGTCCTCTGCAAGCCCGATGGGGAAAAACCTTGCAACCCTCTGCTTCATTTGGAAATATCTAGCCTACAGCACTGTATTTTTGAAACTGCTCTACTGTACAGCAGTAAGTTAAAAACCGCTGATCATCATGTCACAGAAGTGGCAACATTCACATTAGGGCCGAGACTGTGCTTCCATTCTTGTTGCAGCTTTGTCAGAACATAACAACAGTTAAGGCTGAAACTTCTCATGCTCCATCTCACCACAGATGTTTGTATTTATAGATTCTGGTGGTTTTGTTTTTTTTTTTTCTTTTTAAAGTAAAGGGGGATATTAGAAAGGGAAGAAAATTAAAAGAGAAAAAAAAAACCTGCAGGCTGCATATGCATCTTTTCTATTAAGACCAATATCCCAGATTATTAAAGCATGAATAATGTAAAAATCCATTTGTGTCACAACCTGCTTTCATTGTTAATCCTACTATATTTCTTTAAATGATCAGAATTTACACTTGTAATTTCAAAACTGAAAAACACCTTTGGCTTTAACTGATACATGATGTGACAGTGTGCAGTTTGTTTACTTTGCTCTAATCAATATCGTTAGTGTGAGAGAACTTCTCAAATTCTAGATCCACTTTCTGTTCAGAAGAAGCAGATGAGCAGAAATCTGGGGGTACTCTGAAGCGTGATCTGAACTAATGGACTGAATTTCAAGGCTATAAGAAAACCTCTTCCTCATCCAAGAAGAAAGAAAACTGTAAAAGAATGAAAAGTAGTAGACTTGACACACTAGATACTCTAGGCAGTTTCTTAGCAGATTAATACTCCACCGTAGATTGGTTAGCATTATGTGCAGTTTAACATGCCATGCATTTTTCAGTAACATTAAAGATGATCACAGTTTTGATAGGCAATAAAAATGATCTAAGATTTTAAGTGATTCTAACTTAGAGACATGTACGTTGAACACAGCACAGAAGGCTGGCAAACACAGAGCCTCACCATGTAAACAAATAACCATCTCTGATTTGAATCTGACTGCAGTTTTCCAAAAATGTGTATTTCCATCTAAGAGTTGATATCTCACCTGCTAGGATTACACATGTGGAAACCAGAAAAGAGCAAAGCCTCTTTGGATTAAATAATGATAATTACTACAAATAACTATTTTCCCAAATTGATCATGTGTTTAACATACAACATCTGGTACTGTAAAAATGATATCACAGGTATACGTTCCCTCAAATTTGTCTGGGGTTACTTGACAACACGTTACTATCTTCACAAAGAGATATATGCAATTAATAATCACGCTGCAAAATATACTGCCTTTACTATTGCTATGACAAGTTGACAGAGAAGAAAATTCTTACTATTTATGGAATAGTGTTTAGATATGCTAAGAAAAAGGACACATTTAAAATATGTTAATAAAAATTAGCTTATGTGAAGTAATGAATAAATAATTCCAATTTTTTTTTTACTCCATTTAAATACCTCAACTGAGATTCAGTACTCACTACAGAGAAATGAACTGTGACTTGTACTACTCAGTTGTCGTGTTTTTTTCTCTATTTAAAAGCACTGAATGAAGCAGGAAAAACTTGTCATAATGCACTGTTTCAAGAACTGTCGTGGTCTTTTCTGCTTAAAAGTATGCAGAACAGATAAGATACCCAGGTTTGGACATAACAAAAGTAGAAAAGACTCCAAAGTGATACAAAACATCGAGAATAACTCAAAAACTCGAGCAGAACAACTGCGTTTTAAGAGATAGATCTAAGTGGTCTTACAGAAGACAACTGTTCACCAATTTGCAAACTTCTCTAAATTTCGTGTTTAGTTTCAGCATTACAATGCAAAACCTCAGAACTCTAGAAGGGCACATCCAATGAAACAGAGAATACTACTACAACAAAGTGCTTTGCTTATCAACATGGACCTAAATATCTTTTGGAAATCTTTTTCACAAGGTATAACAAAGGCCAAGAGCTTAGAAGGATCAAAAATACTAAAGCAAACATAAATAAGCAGTGAATGAATCCAGAATCACATCAGCAACTTATATATAAGTGGTCATTTTATAACCACAAGGAATTTTTCATCTTTTAAAAGCATGTGGTGTTGGTCACTTCCTGATAATAAATTCCACATAAACAGAGTAAAAAAAACATTTCTCTTGTTCACATGATGAAGAAACAGTAGATCCAGTATTTAAAAACTAACAGAAAACAAAAAGAAAACCCACATTGCTGTGTGCTGAAGAAACACCTCAATGCCAATGAAGACATGAATTTGCAGTTAGCAAGATTTACTAGAAAATCCCTACTTAGAGAACTCTGGACAAGATCCCTGATTTCTGAAAGTCATGGCATCAGATTGAATGAACAAAATAATCTCTACCTAGAATTAAATTCATTAGATTTAATGACCCACTGTGGCTTCATAAACATACATGGAAGGACACCAGGAAGGATTTGGTCTTCCCAACTCCCAGCACAGCCTACTATGGACACACAAGGAACTGAAGATGTTTCTTCTCTCCCCTCCTCTTTGTATATATGGGCAGGAGAATATAAGAGAAAGGTCTTTGACTTTTGACAAGCAGTTACTGTGAATTGTTTGAGAGGATACATGCCAAGTACAACATTGAAAGAACACTTAATCAGCTTAATTTAGAAAACATCTGCTCCATAAATATATAACATAAATGAGAAGTAATAGAAAGTATGAGTCAGTATTCTCAAAAGAGACCTAGTTTTGAATCTTATTTTCCTTTGTTATGTATTTGTAAGCCTAACAATCTTTTTCTTCTTTTTAAAAAAGATTGAGTACATTAGAAAACAGACAGGCGCGTAGTACTGATGCCTAGACTTCTACAGCTTCTAATTCACTTATGTTACCTAATAATAGCTACAAGTGAACTTAGTCACAGTACCAGAAATTGAAAACAACACAGGATGATCCAGCAAGGACAAACAGCCAGGTTGCAGCCTCTGCAGCCCAGCAATCATGTCAGCTCCTGTGATGGGCTCTGCTGCTGCTCAAACCCTTGCAACAGATTCTGCACCTGCTCCAATCCCTCCAACAGGCCCTGCAGTTCCTCCTATCCTTGTGAGGGATCTGTGGATACTGTAATCCTTCTAACAGGCCCTAGAAACACCATGACCCTCACAACTAGCCTTGTGATCACTCCAATCCCTGTAAGAAGCCCCACAGTTCAACCAGAGAAGCAACCAGTGCTTGTAACTGTTATCCCCTAAAAGCAAGAAAAAAGCGTACATAAGCCAGAAAGTTTAACAAGGAGAGAAATACATAAGTTAAAATGGAGGTGGAGTGAAGCCATGACTAAAACAGGAAAAAGAAAGAAACTGACTCCAAACATTAAGTGAGCTATCATAAGTGCAAAAAGAAAACAGCCGATGGCCAGCCAAGCACCACACGCTTACAGCAGGGGAAGCAAGCACTAGATGGCTGGAAACAGATTGCATGCACCACACTACTGCCCAAAGAACTATCCCGGGCCCTGAAAAGCAAGCCCTGTGGTGACATGTCATCCCAGGAAGAACCAAATCAAACAAGAAGACTCATTTCTGAAACAATCTCATAACCATCTGGGCCAAAGAGTACAGCAGTGGGTGGGCATATCACATTACCCAACATACACTGTGCCGGGAAAACTCAAGCGATACATTGGCCTCTTAAAGACTGCCTTGAGAGCAATGGGTAAAGGCCGTTCAAAACAAGGGGCACACATTTAGCAAAA
Organism: Cyrtonyx montezumae; assembly: GCF_038088225.1. NCBI lineage: Eukaryota > Metazoa > Chordata > Aves > Galliformes > Odontophoridae > Cyrtonyx > Cyrtonyx montezumae. Next base: position 19,884,560 of record NW_027072045.1, on the reverse strand, counting down.
GCCACACGGTTAGCCAACGCTTGGTGAACTATCAGTGGGGCTGGCCCTGTCTGATCAACCTTCTGCATACTCTAGAAAGGGGACATAGTCCCAGAGATAAACATGAAAAACATGCTGAGCAAAAAAGTCGGAACAGAAACAGGAGAGGGGATCTAAACCTGGTCAGGCTGATATTCCATACATACACCACGATGGATAAGGAAGTTTGAAAAAGGACAAAAAGAGGGCAACTGATGCCTGAAGACTGGCAGGGCATCTGTCAGTGGGGGCTGAGCATCAGTTGTTAAAAACAAGGTGTGTATGCATCATGGCCACAAAGCTATTTTACACTTTCATTCTCTACATAAGTAAACAGATTTTAATCACGGTCCATGAGTTCCACCTGCATACCCATTTCCTCAGTCACTCCTCCTGCCCCTTGGGAAGCATGAGCACACTCCATTCACCCCCCCCCCCCCCCTTCCAAAAAAAATATAAAAAGAACACAGCTGAAAACACTAACAAAAAAATGCAATGAGAGCACAACTCGGCATGAGATTTCTGTACACTGAGAACATTTATTTTGCTGAAAACCTACATGAGAGCAGCTTGACAAAAGATGTGGGCAAAAATAAGAGAAAAGCGCAGCCACATCAGACAGAACACCAAAAAAAGGCAAACAGAAGCGCTAAGATAAAATTGAAGGATTCAAAAGAGAAGGAAAGAAAGCAACTAAAGCCATGATGAAAAAATCAAGCACTAAGAAAGAAATAGCTTCATAAAACCCAATAAATATTATGACACCAAAACGTAATAAGAGATACTCATTAGAAGAACAAGCAGCAAAGAACATTTAATAGCAGAGGTCGACAAAAGCACAGGAAACAAATCAAAACTTATACACAGATTAGAACCCAGAATGCAAGAGTCCAAAGATAACCGCACGAGAACAGGAAACAAGAGACGACGCTACTTGCTCCCTCCTGCCTCCCAGCTCCCCGCGCCACTGCTTCCTTCTTTCTTCCGCAGGAGCTCCTGAAACGTGAACCGGGACACCGTTGGACCCAAGGAGCAGCAAGAACCTCCACCCGAAGGAAACGGGAAACCCAGCGCGCCGAAGGAACTCGGCGCAGGAGACCACCTGCCCAGCCGAGGAAGCCCCCGCATCGCCCCTGAGCCCGGCCCCACCCTCCCTGCCCTGGCCGTCTGTAAGAGACTAATATCTTTTACCATTGCCTCAAAGGTTGCTGATGAACATGTCCGAACATGTCCAAGTTAGTCCTGGGAAAGGGTTGTGAAATCCTTTGTCTCAGGGACAAGCTGATGGGCATGTCCTGGGGCTGCCTAAGCTGCAGCTCAGTGGCCATTGAACACTTTTGTGGAACTCTCCTCCAGGGGAAGATAACCATCTCAGGTGATACTCCCCTGACGCTGCAGCTCAATGACCGGAGAACACTCGTTTATGGAACTCATCTCCAGGGGGAGATAACCATCTTAGGTGATACCCGCCTGATGCCCAAGCAGGAGAGGTTCGAGGGGTTCGTCATGTAGACTGGAGAAATCTGGGAGATAAATAGACGGGTCCTGCAGCCACGAAGTTGGAGGGTTTTCTCTGGAGTGGCTTTCTCTTGGAGAAGCTTTCTCTTAGGAGAGACCTCCCGAGCTGATCACTGCCTGCTGCTTCCCGGAGAGGCCTTCTCTTTGGAGAGACCTCACGAGCTGATCACTGTTCGCTGCTGCCCCTCCGGGGGTTGACCCCTCGCCGCTTCTCCCGTGCTGACCCCGCACCCCTCCTCCTGTGCTGACCCGGTGCTGCTTCTACGGACGACTGCTTGCTGCTCAGGGCTGCCCGTCGCTGCTGCTGTTCTCCCCGCTTCTGCCGCCCCTGCTCTTCTGCCTCGGACCGTCGGAGCCGCTTGCAACCGGACCGCCCCTGGGATCCTGGCTGGTGACTTTCCCCGCGTTGTACAAATCCTTGCTTCCTTCCTATCTTTCCTGTCGCTCGCCTTCCCTTCCCCATCACCCTAACAGTGTCCGCCTTCCCCATCTCCCTGGTTTATAGTGGTAATAAACTGGTCGGACCAACATTTGAACCGTTGTTTCTTAATCTCACGCTGGGTATATACATAATCAAATGAACCTTCGTCGCCCTCCTTTATATTGGAGCGTGACACCGTCCCAGCAAAAACTGCTAAGGGCAGCGTTTCCTCACCTCACTGACGCGCTGCAGAGCTCCAGCCGGTGCTGCACATGACGTACAGCACGAGCATCACACCTTGGGGTGTGCTTGGGACTCACTGAGTGAAAATAATTTGCCTAGGACCACATATATGTAGCTTGCTCTGAAAGTAATGCCTCCTATTTATTTTCACGGAAAGTGCTAGAGATAAAATGAGCATAGTAACTGCATTTGATAGAGCAAATGCCCAGCTACAATATGCTGTTTTTCAGAGTCATCACCATGAGCCATGCACTTTTACCAGCAATAAGCCTGAGTCCACACACTCCATTCATCAAAAACTGCATCAGCACACATGACCCACAGTCACGTCAGTACTGCTGAAATGCACTACACACCACCCCTCTGTGTTCACGTCCTTAAGTGTTCAGCAAGCACTGATGAAGGGCAGCAGATGCCTTTTTTTTTTTCTTCCACACAGGAACTCAGTGACACACCTTTGCTTCTTACGTACTGCCTGGATGTCAGGCACCTTTTTGTCAATGGTCCCCTGTTGCCATCTATCACATAGCAATAGCATATAATGGAACGCTGGCAGGAGGTTTAGCTTCTGCTCCCATACTGCCAACATTTAGCTTTGACATCATTGGCCAACACTAACTTTTTAATTCCCAGTGCACTATATGATGTTAAGTGAAATATCAATAACAAAGCATCCTAAAACCATGACAAGGGATTAACCTGAAATAGCACACAGGAAGATCGATTAAAGAAACACACCCAGGTATCGTTCAGGATCTTGTCACCTTCAATAAGTTTTAGATGTGATTTTGCCCTGGACTAGCCCAAGCATTTTTCAGGATCAGATTAGTAAGATGATAATAGAATCACCAAGGTTGGAGAAGTCCTAGAACATTATCCAGTCCAACCATCCACCTATCACCAATAGTTCTCACTAAATCATGTTCCTCAACACGAATTCTGAATGTCCCTTAATTACCTCCGGGGTTGGTGACTCCACCACTACCCTAGGCTGCACGTTCCAGTGCCTGACCACTCTTTTGTGGAAGTATTATTTCCTAATGTCCAGTCTGAATCTCCCCTGGCACAACTTAAAGCCATTCCCTCTCGCCCTATCACTAGTTACACAACAGAAGATCAAGGTAGTAGAACCATCATCACAGAAATCCAAACAGCAGCAGAACTGCCAGTTTGTAGTCACTCAAGGACCATCATGCTTGGTCACCTCTAGTAGGTTTTAAGATTATCTTAACTTTCTAATAGCTACATTCTAGATTAGATTTGGTAACAGCTGATAAAACAAACTGACTGGTATTTTTGATAGCAAATGTTATCATTTGTTATCAAAATGCGTATTCGGTGTTGATTGTTAGAGTAAAATGTTTCAAAATCGGACATCTGAGACTCTTAAGGTCAAGATTTTCAGAAGTACCTAAGCAACTTAAAAGCCTAAGTCCTTATTAGGCACTTAGAAACAAACTTCACTTTTATACAAAGAAAGAAAATGTATGTTATCACTCCCCAGAAAATGCATTCCAACACAAAAGAGAACAGAACATAGTATAGAATTAACATAGAATATTACTATTTCTCAACTGCTTTGTTCAAGATATTTATTCATTAAATGAAAGATTACCCAAGATCCAGTAAGGAGATTTAGGTTGGGTTGAAGGTGTTTCTGGAAATGAGGGGACTGCTAACCTCAAATGCCATTCACGAGTTTCATTCTTTCCAAGAATTCTCTCACGGAACTCTCTTCTCATGGAGAGAGTTGACTGAAAATCTTAAGCCCAGAAAAGATACTATAAAAGGCTTTGTATTTTTGTTCCTGTCCTCCACTGCCCTGCTCCTCCCCACGTCCCTTCCAACCCTTGCTAAAATCAATCAGTGTTGAGCAAGTATACATTCAGTAGTTTACTCTTGTATGGCTGAATGCTACAATTTCAAACTAATCTATTCTTCAACAAGTTCAAATAGGATCCCACACTTTCAGATCCTGACTTTTGGGGCTAAACTCAGGAGACTAATAACAGAGTAAGAAAATGAGTTCCTTAGGGTAGGCTTTATAAAAATTTGTCTTTTAAAGTACAGTTCTGTTCACACAACAATTTTAAGTCTCTACAGAATATTCGTTCAGCTTTATTTTCAGGTTTTTTTTTACTCAGATTCTTTTCTATTCACAAGCGAAGTCCTATTCTCAGCATTTGCTCTTGATGCTCTATGAACAAATGTAGGTTCTCTGATTTAAAAAAAAAAAAAGCTTTTTAGCTCAAATTAATGTACTGGGGTTGAAAAATACATGCATACACTAAACATTTTTCTTTCAAACCTTATCTAGTTGTAGTAAATATTAAGTCAAAAAATACAGCCTTAACTTCTGTTCTGTTCCAAGACTCTTCCTTCTATTTTAAAGCAAAAATAGGTAAAGAACTTGGAAAAAAATGTGGCAGAACAACATTTTCTGTAAAATTACTTTCTTCACAAGTAATTTACATTAATCGTTCAGTTCTTTGCAGAACTCTTGTGAAGAGCGATGCTGCCATCTTTTGGCAATGTAAGGAGAGTGTCAACATTTTTTGAGAGCGTAGGAAAGCTAACACTACTAAAAACGACTCCCCTGCATTTATATATCACATTTATCTATCATTTATATATCACTCAGGAAAACAACTCTTCTTTCCTTTACCGATGAGTACCTAAGTAATTTGGATGGAATTATTCATGCAGTGTGTCAACACTGAAAGTTTCACAACATTTAATGCTAGAATAAAGGTCACTCAGCTTTAGTATGTTTACATACATACTGTCAATTAATTTTCTTATACATCTGATTAAGTAAAAAATCTTTTAGCACTGAACATCCACAAATGTCATTGAGGAATAAACACTCACTACAATCAGCTAAACAAATTTACATGAGAATAAGTGATTAATGGAAGGAAGGTTTCATCATAATTTCTCTCAATGACTCATTAATGCTTAAGAAAGAAATTACATATCTAGGAAGCTCCAGACATAAACCCTTACACCGTAACTATGCAGTGTGTGAATATCACTCCCAAATTCCCTAACCTTCAATGAACTTTTGACACTGCCTGTCATATACTTCAAGATAAAAAATTATCTGAAGGCTTAAAATGCAGCGTTAGTTTACATTAATAGCTGTTTAAAAAAAACATGAAGTGGTCTATTTGTAGAGCAACCCCTTGCATATTGGTTTTAGTATTTTGTTGTTATTTTAAATCATCAGAACACATACACTTCAAGGGAACAAGAACTGCAGCTGGCAGCAATGATCCCAGAGCACAGATGTTCTGAGAGCTCCACAATCAGCATAGCAATTTTTTTCCTATTACCAATATGTTATTAAAATCTTATTTTAGGCTACAAAATAAACAATCTGTTACTTCCAAGTGACTAAAAATCCTGATTCTTTTTTTCACCTTCATTAAAGATGTCGTTCAGAAAATATTTTCAACTCTCTTATTCTGATTTAGTTTCTAAAATGCATCATGAGATTTTAACAGAACAGGTCTTCCACCAAGTGTGCTGATCGTTCCTTATTTCAAGCCTGCATGTAAGAGCTCAGTTCTACAAACTCAAACCCTAACCCAAAGCATTCCACATTCTGAGAGGCTTAACTTTCCAAGCAGCTCAACAAGCTTATAAAAAGACAAGTGGGTGAAGCCTACTTCAACATAACAAACAGTACACCCCAAATAAAGAGTCCAAATGTGGTTATTTCTACCCTTATTGTAACCAACAACCAATATCATGTATAGGTATGCAAATTATTTCACTCATTGAGAACCAGTCAGCTACTTTGTGCTCAGCTGGTTTTAACAAGAGCATACAGGTCTGCTATAATCACTTGAAGAAGAAACATACAATCACAACACAAAATGTAAGTCTGTTTAAAGTGATTTTGGTGAAATACTTTCTCAGCCTTAAGGGGCAAGGGTTCTTTAAAGCTACTTTTCACCCTTTGGAAGTGCAATTTATTATAACAAAGAAAGTGTTACGGTTTTATGATTTTTGGTATTGGTATTCCACATCATAACATCATGTAGCACAGTGGGAGTTAAAGAGTTAACGCTCTAGCTCCATGGATCATCGATATTTCTGGATATACGTGTCTCAGAAGAGACAAAGAACTAGGTTCCACAGAATACTTTGCATCGCTTTTTATTTTTACATTTTTCCATTCAGAAGGAAAGAAAAAGACTGTGTGTCACGAAACACTTTTTCTCTCCTTTGGGTATTGACCCAGCAGCAGGTGCTCACTAGCCTCCTTGCCTTCAGCATTTAGCATAAGGCCTTCAGTTTATCGGACACTCTCTCTTGCTCATTTTATCTATTAGCTTCAATTCCAACTGTATTGTATTATATTATGTTATTTTGCATTCAGATATCTTTTTTATTAAGTTAGCTTTCCTCCTCAGATCATTGCTGCTGTTCTGTGTCTAGGTCCATCTCCCTCTCCCTTTTTCCCTTTCCCCCTTCCCCAGGGGTCAGTCATCACAGAATCAGGCCAAACCAGCCCATGAACTGTTGACAGCAAGACAGGGAAAACTTATCGTATATACTTCATTGTATTCCATGTTAAAATTCAGGAGTACGCAATCTTTTTATCCATGGAAATGTGAGAGAATTTACATCTTCTATTTTAGTAATAAACCACATTATCAACTGCTATCCTTCACTGAATCTAATATCAGAAGTAATACCCTTATCAATTAATCATGGGGGACCAAACCAGCAACTTCTACTCATGCAAAATTGCCACAGACTCCAATGTCTAGAAATTACTGCACCCAAAAATATGCAAAACCGTGTCCTAAGTTTTCTGCCCAAGTTAATCCCATACCTACTTAAAAATTTATATGAATCTTACTACTTCTCAACACTTAACAGATATTGAATTCTTATGTTATCGGCCTTATGGGATTATTTGTTTTAATCAGCTTGGTCTCTGCTTTCATACTAACTTTTTAATTCCATTTAAGTATTTTCTTCAGTGACCTTTATATTCCTAGACATCTCTTTTATAAAACATAAATAGATCCCGTGCAAATGTTTGGCACAAGATGCACCATTTATTTAAGGAAATTCAACTGTAGGTCAGAACCGAAGGATATTGATACAGTAGCACATGGTAAACAGAAACTATTACTTTCCATACTACAGATCACTCTAGAAAGTGGTACTAATAACTAATTAACTGTAAGATACGCCTCCAATTAAAGGGGAAAAAAAAAGGACAACAAAAAAAAAATCAAAGAAAACAAGAGGTAAATACTGGCAACAAAAGCAACCAAGAAATACAAAACATGCAAATCACTAAAATAAATAGATCTCAAGGCCAGGACTTGAATTTTAATCCATGGAAGATGAAATGCTGGTCACTGTTAGCAATATCAACAAGGTCCTTTTCTAGGGAGGTCAAGCAACATTTTATTTCTAAAATAAAGTTTCAAGTTCAACTGTGTGTATTTTCAAAGCAATCTATTTGGAAGATTTGGCCACAGACCTTTGAAAATGTTCCTAACCCCCAGAAGCTTACGCATTCTATTTCTGATTCATTGTATTTTATTTTCTTCTTTCCCCATCTGAGTCTTTCTCTTCCTTGTCATACCGACCCCTTCTTTATTTGGATTCTCTTCCTTGATATTTTTCTCCATCCCATCCATTTAGAGTTATTCGTGTCCCTTTTGCCTTGTTTTCTTCTCTTTAATCTACCACTGGCAGTCACGCTGTACTTTACAAATTAACCATGTTACTCAGCATTTTTAAGACTAATCTTTCAAACAGGAGTGCTCAGCAGCTTGAAGTAAAAGGAAAATTCCCCCTGAGAAGGCCAAACTTCTAGTGTATTTTTTGAGACTTCTATATACTCTGCAGAGTGGCTTCATCCCACTGTCAAATTGCAAGAAGTAATGGTGCATGCTCTGAGCATCACCGCAACAATGGAACATGATAGTTTTTCCTCACCATGGTGAAAAGGCTACATCTAAGTGCTATTTTGGCAACTCCTGGAAACAATAAATTTCTACCATTAGTAAGCGTCCTTATTTCGTCTAGGCTTTCAGTTTGAATTTCTTTTTCATCCATATGAAACGCATACAAAAAAAAAACACCAAGAAAAAAGAAAAAGGCTCAAAAAATTACGCAGTGATTGGACAAAACATCCTGCAGTGAGAAAGTGAAACAGCTCAGTTTGCTCAAAAGGAGGGACTGAGTAGTAACTCTATTCCAGCATGCAAGTACCAGATTCTCAAGTACTCTTCAAATCCGCAGAGAAAAGCAAAACATTAAGAAAGGGCTTGACATTAAATCCAGATGAATTCCAACTGACTATAACTCATAACTATTTAACATCGTTGGTGATTAATCTGGTACTACTGAAACCATTTCTCTTGGTAATTTGAAGTTAAGGATGAGGGCCTTTTTGAGAATATGCTTTAAAGAGATAGTCACTGGTCTCTAAGCAAGGCTACATGGAGTGAAACCTTACAGGCTATGGAATAGTAAGGGGCAAACTAGACGTCCCTGCTCTGTGTTCCATAAAACTTGCTAGTCTTCACCCCGTGCTAAAAGCTCCCCATAGGTGTTAGCTTGGTATTCTCAATCATTCCTTTTGGGGATGCATAAAGGAAGCTGTGAGCTTTTTCTACAGTGGAACATGTTTCATTCTCTCAACCAAAAAAAATGATTACTCATTTCCACCACAAGTGTAAGAAAGCCTCTCTGAATAAAGGAGCAGTTGCTTTTTCCACACCCCAGCCACATTTCCAAACAAAACATAAAATAAACATTACCATTTGAAAGGCAAGTCAAAAGCTGAACTTTACAGTCATTTGAATTAACTCTGAGTTAAACAAGAAAGAGAAAAAAAATACAGAGAATTAACTCTTTGAACTATCTAATAAAAAACACATTTCTATATTTTTTAACAAACATCTCGGTTCTGAAGTATCTTCAAATAAACATCAATGACATCAAGAACCAAAGCATGTAACTTAAAGGCAACTTTTACCAGTGCCAGGCTGTATTTTTAAAGCAAATTAAAAAAAAAATAAAAACCACACGGGGGTGTGCTCACCCTCCGCAGGCAGCTTGGTCACCCTCTTTGCATAAGAAAAGTAGAATCTCTTGTGAAAGATTTACAAGATCACCAGTGAGAGATAGCAAATCAAAGATAGAATAGTAACATGTTACAGCCAAAACATATGAAAATTGAACTTCCACAAGAGTTTCAGCCATCGCTAGGTTTAACAGCCTAAAAATGAGCAGAAAGAAACAAAACAAGTGACCCAGATGCCAATATCTGTTGATACATAAAATTGTAAAAATCACATTGCCAGAATTGTGATTTTTTTTTTAAATGAAAAAGATAACACGGAAACGTTTCAGTGCTAATAATTTACTTTCTCTGTTCGACGAGAAGCTGAGAAAGCAGGACAGAAAACCACCTGTGCTTTTACTTTCTGACATCTTCCAAAGCAATGACATGAACACTTCAGGCATAGGTCCTACATCGTTAGGAGAACAAGCTTTGGAGGCGCGCCTGAAATATCTCCTGTTGTACCTACTTATTTTGGTTATGATAGTTTACCATTTATGACAAATCTATTTACATACATTATCTGCTAATACCTGGGGACAAGAAACAATAGAAAGGCTTCTAAGTTTCATACCTGTCATTTCTTGTTATATGTGTTACCTATTGGGAGCCTCAAACATCTTCACATTGAGCAGTGCATTAAATATTCCGCGCTTGTCAGTTATGGAAGAATAACTATTCAGATTAGATATCTTCCCATAGAATGCTTTAACTCCCTTCTGACCTATATGAGTTATTTGGTTTTGGGTTTTTTTCCTATGAAGGGCTAAGCTTACAAGCATTGGCCTAATCCTGCTATCAAGCAGCAGATGGAGTCTGGCACACGAGGTGGGGGGGGAGGGAACCCTGCACGGGATGGTGGGAGGGGTTCTTTTCCATTTCCTTTATTTACAAAATTTCTGACTGCTCCCCCTATAAAGGACGTGGCATCCCCTGCATGGAAGGGCCAGATAATCCCGGGGTGGGGGGCAGTGCCAGGCTGGAGGGGAGTCCCCCATGGCACAGCGGAGCCCCCCCAGGCCTCGGGCTCACCTGTGGCTAAAAAGAATATTATCACGAATAGTGACCGTAGCGATAACGACGATAGAAGAGCTGCAGCCACTCCAGTGGGCATTCCTCAAGCCGCGCTGTCCCAAGCCTATAGAACAGCACAAGTACACTACCGCTCTGTGAAGGACCGGGCCCGGCTCCCCGTGAAAGCGCTTTGCGTCGAGACCCACGAACCGCAGCGTTACCCCTTGTGCAGCTCCGGACCCGAGGCACGGCACGGTACCGCCTGCAGGCCGCGGCCCGGCTCCCTCAGCTCCACGCACCGCGGGTTACGTCCTCCCTGCTGGCTCCACCTCGGAGTGCGGCAGAAAGCAAAGGCGACAAAGCGCGAGCCCAACCGCCGCTACGCACCTGATGCGCGTGGAAAGGCGGCCGTCCGCTACGCGCCCGGCACTGCAACGGCAGCCACAGCCCAACCGTTTTTTCCGCGTGACAGCCGATCAAGCGCCCGCTGCTCTAACCGACAGCCGCGCGCACCAATCAGCAGCCGGAGCGGCGTCACGTCCCAGTGCACGAGGTGGCCAGAGGGCGGGACTCCGCGCCTCGCCCCAGCCGCGCTCGGCTGCGCTGCAAACATGCCCGTCCGACGGTTTGACAGCGGGCGCGTGCAGCCGCGGGAACGGGTCTGGCGCGCTGATTGGCTAAGCGACCGACCAATGGCTGCGGCCCGTTTCCGGAGGGGCGGGCCGTCTCGCGGCGGTTGCCTGGCAACGCGCGACGCCATCATCGGAGCAGAGCCCGACGTCCGGCAATCACGACCGCCTGGCGACGCAAGCTGACGGCAGAGCACGAGCATCTCACTGTCGGGTGTATTGCTGCCACCCCGCTCCTCACGCAGCCGCCACGAGCTGAGCCCCCTCGCCGTGCTCACCCCCTCGCCATGCTGTGCTGGCAGGGTTTCACGCTCCAATATAAAGGAGGGAGACGAAGGTGCTTTGATTATGTATATACCCAGCGTGAGATTAAGAAACAACGGTTCAAATGTTGGTCCGACCAGTTTATTACCACTATAAACCAGGGAGATGGGGAAGGCGGACACTGTTAAGGGTGATGGGGAAGGGAAGGCGAGCGATAAGAAAGATAGGAAAGAAGCAAGGATTTGTACAACGCGGGGAAAGTCAGCAGCCAGGATCCCAGGGGCGGTCCGGTTGCAAGCGGCTTCGACGGTCCGAGGCAGAAGAGCAGGGGCGGCAGAAGCGGGGAGAACAGCAGCAGCGACGGGCAGCCCTGAGCAGCAAGCAGCTGTCCTGGAGAAGCGGCACCGGGTCAGCACAGGAGAAGCAGCGAGGGGAAAGTCCAGGAACAGTATCAGTCAGCACCGGAGAAGCAGCGAACAGTGATCAGCTCGTGAGGGTTCAGATGGTAGAACACCTCGAAGGAGCGGCGAGGTCCAGGAGAAAGCAGCATGCCTCAGGCAGCAGGCCTAGGAGGGAGTTCAGCAGCAGGGATCAGCTCATGAGGTTTCTGATGGAAGAACACCACCACAGACACACCAACAAAACCACAACAACCTCATGGTGGTCGATCCCTCTTTTATCCTTCATTTCTCTTGTCTACGTGGCAAATCCCGTGCTAGCCTGCCAGGCAAGCGTCTCCTGACATGAGCAGAGGGTCCGTGCCCCCCCTTTTGCTAGTTGTCTGTATACCGTCTACATAAGCCTACTAAATAAGTAACGTCTTCTGTGCTATTTTCTTTGAGTGCCATTCTTGGCGATTATTTGCCCTACATTGCATTGTGGAAAACTTTCCACAATGCAGATAAGTTTTAATTTGGCATAATCATATGGCGGTCCGCAGAGGAGAAAAGCAGCATGAATAAGCAAGTAGAGGCATGTAAGTGTTAGAAACTAAAAAACAAATTCCTGGTTGCACTCCAGAAAAGCGAATGCAGCCCACAGAGGAACCCACAGTGCAGCAGTGGACGTGGCCTGAAGGAGGATGCAGCCCATGGACAGCCCGTGTAGGATTAACTAAGGAAGGACTGCATCCCACGGGAGGGACCTCACGCTGCAGCAGGGGCCGGGCCCCCCCCTTTTGCTAGTTGTCTGTATACCACCTACATAAGCCTACTAAATATGTACCGTCTTCCGTGCTATTTCCTTTGAGTGCCATTCTTGGCGGTTATTTGCCCTACAGGTGGTTGTCACTGCTTTCTTCTGCAGGACCCGGAGGAGCGGCACCGCCGGACGCGGGACGGCAACGGAGGGTCGGGGGCCGCCCGTTGCCCCCCCTTCCCCCCGTGTTCGGAGAGCTCACCCGGCGCGTTCCGCTCAGTGACACGGCCGCCCGTCACAGAGGGCCGCGCCCGCGGGCGCCTATAAAAGCGGAGTGGAGCGGCAGCCCCCAGTCCCGGTGCGGGTGCCGCTGCCGGTCCCACACAGCTCGGCACCGCCGCGGAGCCGTCCCGCCGCAGCCCGGCATGGCCCGCTACCGGCGCAGCCGCAGCCGCAGCCGCAGCCGCAGACGCAGACGTAGCCGCAGACGCAGACGCTACACCCGTTACCGCAGCCCCCGCCGCCGCCGCTACGGGAGACGGCGCCGCTACGGGAGACGGCGCCGCCGCCGCCGCATCTACTGAGCCGCGACCGCCCGCACCGACGCCGCCGCACCGCGCCCGGAACGCGGCCCCGCGCTGCCGCTCCGCCAATAAACCGCTGTAGCACCGGGACCCCTCGACCGTGCTTCTGTCTGCGTCCCGCCGGGCTCCGTGCGCGCGGGGTCCGTGTCCGTGTCCGTGGCTCCGTGTCACCGGGTGTCCCCGAGCGCCGCCTGGGCGCGTCCCGTGCTTGTCCACCCGTGTCCCTTGGGGCTGTGCCCCACGGTGCTCCAGTGGTGTCCCCTGGTCTTCATCCACGTGCAGTGGGTCCCTGTGCCATCGTGTCTGTCTCCAGTGATGTCCATGTGGTGTCCACGTGGTTTCCATGTCCCACGGTGTCCGTGTCTTCAGGGACACCCTGGCTCCATGTCACGGGTTGTCTATGTCCCATGGTGCCTTTGTTGCATGGGTCCGTGCCCCTTGGTGTCCCATGAGTCCACGTCCCATGTGTCCACGTGGTGTCCGTGTCCCGTGCTGCCCACGTCCCATGGTGGCCCCAGATTGTCCCGTCCCCTCTGCGTGGCTGTGTCCCCAGAGCCGTCCCGCAGTGCCAGCAGTAGGTGCTGCACCCGGTGCCGCTGTGCCGTGAGCTGTACGCACACGGGAGCAGTGGCACACGAGGTGGGGGGGAGGGGGGTACCCTGCACGAGATGGTGGGGGGGGTTCTTTTCCATTTCCTTTATTTACAAAATTTTTTTGACTAGTTGAAGGAAGGCAGGGGAAATCTTAAGGATCTGTTAGTGTCCCTCTTCATGGTTCAGCTTTGTTTGCTTCCTGTGGGACCTGGATGTTTCTGTCTAATCTCTGTCCAGTAGCTCATCACTCAGTAAGCACTCAGTAACCCTGAGCTTCTGTGTTCTGTTTCAAGCCCTTGAGGTGTGAACTGTGGAGAGCAGTGTAAATATTTCACAGTTACATCGAGTTTCACAGTTATATTCAAGCTCACATCCTTTATCTCCTTTGCCAGACCCAATTCCAGGTTGGCTTTGGCCTTCCTCATCGCATCCCTGCAGGCCCTGAAAGCATTCCTGCGTTCTTCCCAAGAGCTCAGACCCCGGGCCACGTGCCCCCATCCTGTGCTCTGCTCTTTTCCTCGCCCCCCCCCTCCCCACTCACAGCAACCGTGTGTCAGGAGGAAGAATCCCATAGCGGAGCACCTGGAAGGGTTTGTGCAATGCCACGGCACAGCGGGTTGAGATCTTCCCATTGAGAAGGAGCTCTTTGTGCACGTGACGGAGGGGCTGCGGCCGCTTCCCACAGGAATAACAGATGGGTATCCATGGGGGAAGGGATAATGGAAAATGAGGAGGGTCCATTTTTGGGTGGGTGGGGGGGAAAGATTCATGAAAATCGAAAACGGGGACAAAACTCCCAAGGGGGGTGGGTAGGTACGGTCTATTCTCAGGGGGAGGGTCCGTTTCTGTCCGGTGCCCACGCGGCGAGCAGCGGCAGCCGCAGTTTCCAACGGCCGAACGGCACGGGGGCTGCTCCGAGTGCGGTCCCGGAGGAGCGGCACCGCCGGACGGGAGATAACAATGGAGGGTTTGGGGCCGCCTGTTGCCTTACCTCCCCCCCCGCTTCCCCCGCGTGCGGAGAGCCCACCTGGTGCGTTCTGCTCAGTGACACGGCCACACGTCGCAGAGGTCCGCGCCTGCGGGTGCCTATAAAGGCGGAGCGGAGCGGCAGCCCCCAGTCGTCCATCCATCCTTGGTGTGCTCTTGAGACCCCAGTCGTCCATCCATCGTGGGTGTGCTCTTGAGCCCCCACTCGTCCATCCATCCTGGATGTGCTCTTGAGCCCCCAGTCGTCCATCCATCGTGGGTGTGCTTTTCAGCCCCCAGTCGTCCATCCATTGTGGGTGTGCTGTTGAGCCCCCATTTGTCCATCATCTCGTCGTCCATCATCTCTGTCCGTCCGTCGTCCATCTGTCCGTGTGTCCGTTTGTCGTCCGTCCATCTTCCGTCCGTCGTCCGTCGTCCATCGTCCATCCGTCGTCCGTCGTCCGTTCGTCATCCGTCCATCGTCCATCGTCCGTCCGTCGTCCGTCCGTCGTTTGTCCATCATCCGTCCGTCGTCCGTCCGTCATCCGTCCATCATCCGTCGTCCGTTCGTCATCCGTCCATCGTCAGTCGTGCGTCCGTCCGTCCTTTGTCCGTCCGTCGTCCGTCCATCGTCCGTCCATCGTCTGTCGTTTGTCCGTCGTCCGTCCGTTGTCCGTCCATCGTCCGTCTGTCGTCCGTCCGTCATCTGTCCGTCGTCTGTCTGTCGTCCGTCGTCCATCGTCTGTCCGTCGTCCGTCAAACTAACTCCGTCTGATGGATTGCCAGATGCAAAAAAATGATACCAGAATGAAGAGGATTAAACTACATTATTTATATTAAAATGTGATAAACAATAAAGTTTCTTTGACTCAGTTATATTCAAAATTTCTTCAAAGCTCAACCATCAAATGCTAGGTCAAGTGAGAAGTGAAAAACTAGAGCTAGAAAAAAGCTACATCTTTCTAATTATTATTTCTAATATAATAACCAACTTCTGAGCTTGAAGAAAATTAGAGAAAAACTATATTTTCTAAAAATTTTAAAGGTCATTCAGCAGCACACAGTATATCAGCAAACGAGAGTTACACAAACGGGCAATCTCTTCTTGAATATTCAGCTCCAGTGGGCAGGTCAGAATTTAAGAGCAGAGCTAGAGCACGAGAGAAAGAAAAAGATCAAATGAAAGACAAATTAACAAAGAAAGAAAAAACAAACGAGGGAGGGGGGGGGGTATTGGTTCTTTTAAAATATTGCTCAGTCAGCATTCACACAAGAAGCAGCCTATGTTTACAAATCCATTCACAAACACCTATTACATCCCTGAAGTCCTGAATTTGGTTACTACGTGCATTCCATCTGTAAGGTGAAGAAGCAAGCATGCCCAATTCCACACACCTGAGTGGGTAGACTTGTGCTGCCATGTGTGTTGAAGAGGTGTTTCAAGTCCTTTAGCCATTGTAACAAGCTTTCTGGCAGCATTCGTTATTTTCTTCTCAGCTCTGCGGGTGACCATGGAGCATGAAAAAAAATTTAAGCTCTCCAGACACCGCATTTCATACAAAGCTACGATAGCAAAAGTCAAAGAATACTGAGAAGACAAGGTGTGAGACAGCTCATCAAGTCTCTGTCAGCAAGCTCAGCCATGACTCCACACCCATCGCATCAGATCGGGACAGGCCAATGCTTGCTCCAACACAGGATGAACAACACTATTGGACAAACAGCATCATACCAAGTTTATATACTTCTTTTGGAACCAAAGATATCCAATCGTGCCTGAGCTTACCCTTCATGTTTCCCATGGTCAGTAAGCTGTTGGAGACATGTCAGGTAGCAATTCTGCATTTTCCGTGCCATCTCCCAGCGCTCTCTGACAACTTCTGCCTTAATCATTGCAGCAGCTCTCCGCTTACTCTCACGGATATAACAGAGCATGTCACCTAAAGAAACATACTTCATTAGGGACAGCTCTGCCACAGAGGAGACAAACACCTCCAAACAGACTGCTGATCAGACCTGCAGCAAGGCAGCAATGGCCCACCTTTACCAGCCAACCTTCTGCCCAGATCCACACGCCCACTGTGCTCCACAGGCTCTACACTGCAGAAAGACCCAGAGCCAGTACCTACAGCACACTGCATACAACAGCCTAGTTGGCTCACTCTGCACCTCCATCAGCATTTAGCTCACAGCAAACACAAGGGGCAGAGCTTCGGGATGAATGCTAATTGGCACACGCAGGGCATGTACCTTTTAAAAAACACAGGAAGTAGTGCAACAACACAGGGACAGCATAACAAGGCTTCATCCCTGCAAAGAAGCTTGCCCAAGACTATGGCAAGATTCCTGGCAGTAAGAAAGGAACTAGGAATTCTCAGGGGACTTGGCTGTCAGACTCCCAGGCCGAGTTGACTGAAGTTAGGAAGAAGTATGGAGTAAATTATTTTGCTCTCCTAACCTTTTAACTGGACTTCTTGTACTTACTCTTTATCTTAGTCACGGCTCTAATGTACTGAGCATGCAATTCTTCCAGCCCTTTCTTGCAGTCACAGGCTTTGGAGATGTTCCCCGTGGACAGCGTCCTGAAAAGCATACAAGTCTTTCAGCACAGGAGAGCTGAAACCTTAAAAACGTCCCCTTGCTCACACTGCTTTTTGAAATAGCACAAACTTCTACGTAACGCTCCTTCACTGTAGTCATCTCTCTGTTCAGTTCCTCTATGGAAGCCCTTCACAGGACGAATCACACGTTAGCAATCAACCTCTAAACTCGCAGGACACTAAGCACTTCAAAAGAGCATTTTTGAAAGCACTAATTGCCAGACATGAAGCACAAACGTTTCGTAACAATGAGAAAACTGAAAATGCTTACTTCAGGTTGGAGATAGTCTCTTCATAACTTTGAATAAGCTGCTGCTTCTCTGCAGCATACCTCTGCATCATGTCTCTCTCAAGCTGGGCTTTTGTATCCTCATGGTGCTGCTGATAAGTTCTTTCGCACCTATGATTTCAAGAAAGAAAAACACTGCCTATGTTTCTTCCTCTTCTAAATGGGGTTCAACTTCTTTAACAAAGAAGCTACGTTTCCAGGTCACATCCTCCTCATGAACGCCTGCAGTATCAAAGTTCACAAAAGAAACTAAACTATTAACAGACTTAACCTGTCAATGGCTTCTTGTTTATCCTTGTCAGATTCTTGAACCACCTTCCTCATTTGACAGCAGAGATCCTGGTTTGAGCTTTTCAGTTTTTCCTCATTTTCTTTTAGTTGTTTAATAGTCAATGCATGGTTCTGCACCAAAAGGAGACAAGTAACAGGTGAGTTTTAAGGCATCTTCTATATTTGCAGGTTTGGGTTTGTTCAGTTGTGTTGTTGTGTTGGGTTTTTTTTTTTTTAATAGGAATTCAAAGCATTTTTCTCTCACCTGAACTTCACTAAGCAAAATTTCATTCGCCCTTCTGAGTCCTAAAACTTCTTCCATAAGATTGCCAGGAACTAATGGACTGGCCACCACAGCTTCACTTTGATTTGTCACTGGCTAAAAAATAAATTTAAGATGATAACTCTCAAGACACGCTCTAGAAACAGATTCATGAAAGAGTTTCAACTGTATTTTACTTACAGAAAGCAAAACCAAGCAAGAAGGAAAATACTGCAGTGCAGTAATAGTAACGCTGTTATTCTTTAGGAATAGCAGTATGAAACTTTTCAGAAGCGTACACTCAGCACTGCATTTGTTAGCTGAATGACTGCTACTATTCCACTGAGAGACTGTACCCCTGAAGCAAACTGTATTCCTGTCCCACACCCAGGTCAGAACACACAGATTACAAAGAGTGCGTGCTACAGCTCCAATCACATTACAATTTGAAGTTGATCACGTGGCCAAGAGACAACATTAATCCCACCCAACATTAAAGAGACACAGAAGACCACAGAATTGACCAAGTTGGAAAGGGCTTTTAACGATCATCTAGTCCAACCCCCTGCCACAGGCAGGGATACTTCCCACAAAATCCAAATCCGCCCCATCCAACCTGACCTTGAATACATCCAGGGATGAGGCAACCCCAACTTCTGAGCAATGTGCCTTGCAACCATCATCAAGCAAATAATTTTCCTTAGGTGTTACTTTAATCTATTATTTCATCAACTCTAAACACTATCCCTTGTCCTGTCACTACATGCTCTTGCAAAAATCTCTCAATCTTTCCTATAAGCAACATTTAAGTACTGAAAGGCTGCAAAAAAGGTTTCATTGGATCCTTCCTTTCACCAGACTTAACAACCCCAGCTCTCTCAGGCTTTCTTCAAAGAAAGGCTCCAGCCACAGCTCCTCCAGCGCTCTGAACATTTTTGTGGTCCACTCTAACAGGTCAACGTCTCTCTTGTGCTCCAGGTTAGAGCATTGGCTGCAACACCACAGGTGAGGTCTTAGAATGGCAGAGGAGAGGGGGAATAATCACCTTCCTCAGCCTGCAGGCCATGCTTCTTTCTACGCAGCCCAGGATAGGATTGATCACACGAGAGCGTGAATACCATAAAGAAAGCAATCTGCTTTAACGTCCCATCCATTACACACATCGACTCTCAGAGAAATAACAAGTCTTCAGGGGGAAAAAGAAAACCTACTGTCCCCGGTGAAATTCAGGTTTAATTAACAAAGCACAGTGGCTATTATACACTATCAGCCAAGTAAGCTACTGTATCAGAACTTAAAAAAGACATTCTGCCCAAGTCACGCTATTCAGTTTCTTTCTTTCTCACCACAGATACAAAACAGAATATTGCCAAAACAACAAGATTTCCCTTAAGATCAAAGGCAAATCTCCTTAACTGCTCTGAATGCTACGTAGCTTTTGTTGTTGTTGCTCACTTTTCGTAAGAAATTTAAATATTGGTTTCATTTATTAAACCCCAGTACAAATTACAAGGACTTGAAAAATATGTGAAAGAACAAACCTCCGACTCTTTTGATGTTTTTTCTGCTTTCGACAACTGCTTGAATTCCTCTAATTCCTTCTGGCAATCTTTAAGATCATTTTGTAATTGAGTAATCTGCTTTCTATTTGTTTTATTACTGCTCAATAAGCGTTGCAGTTCAGCTTTTAATTCTACAATAATTTCATCTTTAGAGAGTTCTTTCTCCATGCCTTTCTTCTGAATTATACTATTGGGGAAAAATACAAAAAACAAAAGTTCAGTATTCAAAAGACAAGACACACTTATCCAGAAGTCATTCTCAGCAAGAAGAGCAACTGATACTAACTAACTGGGACTGTACTTAACTACCATAAATACAGATGTTCAACTCTAAGAGGTAAGAGTAAAAAAGGATGAAAGAACATGAAAACAAAAGCCACGTGCTTGTTCATTAAGCTGGAATTATCGTGCAGAAAACTTGTTCATTCTGCTGTTTCCCGCAGAAGGTCCATTCTCATGTGACCTGAAGTCCTTCAAGACGACTTGCTTTAAAGACAGCGTGGCCATAAAACAGCACCGTGAAATCTCTGAGCAAATAGGCATCCATGCACATAATCCACACCATCAGGAAAACAGTCATCAAGGAGTACAGTCCATGCAAGCAGGTAAATCACATTTCTCCACAGGTAAAGGTACGGCTGCCCGTTGTTGAGAAATTCAGCTGCACTCCTTATGCAGATCAGACACTCAAGTACACTGTGATATTCCCTATAACCTATTCCAGATTTTACAAGATTTAATGAAGCAGAGTTCAAGTCTTGACAAACATAAGGCTAGTCTCCCATGCTAGGCAACACTGAATGCTTCTTAGGCGTCATCAGTGGAAAAACCTCCTTACTTCGTTACACAAGTTAAATGCTTTCCACTGAACACTCGTGGCAATCAAAAAAAATAAGCACTCCAGAAAAGACAAAAAGAAAGGAATTGCACTCGAGGAACAGTAACAGTCCTTATGAAACCCGAGTGCACAGTAAGCAGCCACGAAGCATCCAACATATGGTATTAGCTCCAATTCCTGTTTCCCCAATGACCTAGGAACACAGGAAGCGTCTTTCACAAAAAAAATAGAAAGTAAAAATTGAACTTGCACATTAATTGTGTACATTACGGAGGATTTTATACTTTTTTTTCCAGTAAGAATCACTCAATGCCTGCAGAACCTTGAGTTATTCACAGATTCAGGAGATTCATAGAATGTAATTTTTTCCTTCAGTTCCATTAGTTGTTCCTTAAAGGAAGAGACCAAAAACAAGTTACACTTCAAGTAAATGCAACAAGACAATAACTCTTTCAAAGAAAAATACATGGAGCTACATAACCAGTATTTAGAAAGAATTTTCTTGAGTGATCTACTGTCTGCTCTTTTCTTTTAAACTAATCATTTTGAAAGCAAAGCATAACATTTAACAACTACAAATTTACTAGTGAATATTTTCTGTTGCTCAGTATGTTCTATTGATCTTCCAGGTCACACGTGAAATTAAATATTGCTACTTTTTTCCTCGTGATGCCCTGTTGCCATAGATTTTACCATACAAAAAGTACACAAGGATTCCTTGCTTCGAGATGATAGGTTTAAACAAACCACTTACTGAATTGGAAACACAGACTTCCAGTGATATTTAAGAGGACTCCTTAGTATTCCTTCTTGATGGCACAACAAAAATTTCAGAACATAAATCCTGCAATCCTCTCTATGGCCCAACTATATGACGACATTCCCAACACACTCAATCTGTGTCCTTCCTTTTCCATAAGCAGGTCAGATGCACGATATCAGGTTCATGCCGATACATATATACATATATATCTATGTATGAAACCACCAGCCCATCAGCTATAATGCTTACCCCTCGAAAGTCAAAACCTAATTCGAAGTCACATATTTAATAAAATAAATTAACCTGCAAAGCCTTGTTCAGGTTTTTGCTTATCCCATGAGCAGACTGAGCTCATTGCAACCGAAACCGTAACTGGTCTGTCTCCTGTATCGAGCCTAATGCTGGGAAGAAAAGGAGACAGAAAAACAGAGAGGCATGAACATGCAAGAAAGACTGTGCAACCTGAAAAAAAAATACAAAGAACAACAGCAAGAGTACTCACTGCACCAAACAGGTGAGCTTGGGTTACTCCTGTTCTCAAATGTAAGTGGCAGTTTGTTTTCAACTTTGGGGGCTACACTGACTGTACTTTTTCCAGAAGTTTTAGAGTAGCTTAAATACAAAGACCATGAGAAGGAAGATGTGCCAAAGGTGTGCTTTCTGTGTAGCTCGTCAGAATTAAAAACAAACCAACAAAACTGTGCAAACTGTGCAAAGCGGGAACAGGAAAACCTTGGAAAACGAGACACTTCTGCTTCCTCCACAGATAAGTTTTGTTCTATGAGTTTGACCATTTATTATTGGTGTAAGGCACTTGCTGAATAAAGAATGGAGGAAGATGTCACGGTGATTCTCCAGCTGGCTGTCAGGCTCTTTTTATCAATTATATGATTTCTACATTATACAGATCTAATACGTTTTTTCTCCTCCTCCATCCTCACTACTATGCTCTCTCTGGAGAGACTTTTCTTTCAGATTACCGTAGTTCTCAAGCAGAACATATGCTTAAACCCAGGATCTGGTAAGAAAGGCATTTCAGCAAGTTGTTTGCTTTCTAGGAAACAACAACATAACTATTAAATAGTTCAGCACCTAGTGGGAGGCACGAGACATAAACGTAATGAGCAGAATATTCTATATGCTGTTCCTACGGATGCAAATTGCCAAGAAGCAGTCTCCAGCTAAAAGAAAAGCTTTAAACGTTTTTATTTGGAATGGCAATTTATATTCCCTTTTCTTATTGTACAACAGTAAAGCTCTGCGTCACGAAGACCTAACTAGTGAAAACCAGATCAAGATTGCTCATACTACATGTAAAGGCTGAAATCACCACGTACACGCTGACAGACCAACTATTTGAAGCACTGTGCCTATCCAGACTATTCACATGGGATAACACCAATGTCTTTCCTAGAAGAAAGCATCTGTGGCAGCATAGCATATTGGTATAGCCCAACAAACCCAAAAACTTACATGAAAGTGAGTGGCTTGCTCAAAAGACTGTTATTTAGTCCAAAAGTTAGTTTGCATAGATGCGGCACTCGTTTCTTTAGTTGGTTGATTTTCTTACTGTAGTTTAAACTTAAGTAAACTTCATTTAAGCCTGACTAAGGTATTCCACAGGAGGTGATCCAGTATACATTTAGCTTGACGTTGATTCAATTTCAGTAGGAGCACAGATTTGCAGTGTCGAGGTGTGAGCAAAAGACTTACCTGTTTGCAGTAAGTTTGCACACTGCTTTTGGCTTTCTCCGAGGCTTCTTGTCAATCGATCTATTATTGCCATTTTTTCACATTTGGTTTCTTCCAGCATTTTCTCCAGTTCCTTAACACGCTCTCCTAGACTTTGGCAAAGTTTTCTCTAGGAAGAAAAATGATGTTTATTCAGGCTACAAACACCCAACCATCACAGATAGAGAAGTGACCTCTCAGAGCAACTAAGTTTCCACTAAGAAACCGATTCCGCTCTGTGCTAAATTCATAGATACATTAGGTTGGAAAGGACCTACAAGATCATCCAGTCCAACCATCCTCCCGTCACCATCCCAACCCACTAAGCTACTCAATCAAATCCCTTAGCACCTCATCTAAACGCTTCTTGAACAGCGCTAGGGATGGTGCCTCAACCACCTCCCTAGGCAGGCCATTCCAGCGCCTGACCACTCTTTCAGAGAAAGAATGCTTCCTCAAATCTAATCTAAATCTTCCCCGGCGCCACTTGTGGCCATTCCCTCTCGTCCTGTCTTTATTTATCAGGGAGAAGAGGCCCACCCCCTCCTCACCACAACCCCCCTTCAGGAAGTGGTAGAGTGCAATAAGGTCTCCTCTGAGCCTCCTCTTCTCCAGACTAAACAATCCCAGCTCCCTCAGCCGCTCCTCATAAGACTTGTGCTCCAGACCCCTCACCAGTTTTGTTGCCCTTCTCTGAACACGCTCCAGGGCCTCAATGTCCTTCTTGTAGTGAGGGGCCCAAAACTGAACACAGTACTCGAGGTGCAGCCGTACCAGAGCTGAGTACAGGGGGATGATCACCTCCCTGCTCCTGCTGGCTACACTATTTCTAATACAGGCCAGGATGCCGTTGGCCTTCTGGGCCGCCTGGGCACACTGCCGGCTCATGTTAAGCCAAGCATCAACCAACACCCCCAGGTGCTTTTCTTCTCTGCATTCCTCAAGCTCCACGCACCGCGGGTTACGTCCTCCCTGGCGGCTCCACCTCGGAGTGCGGCAGAAAGCAAAGGCGACAAAGCGCGAGCCCAACCGCCGCTACGCACCTGATGCACGAGGAAAGGCGGCCGTCCGCTACGCGCCCGGCACTGCAACGGCAGCCGCAGCCCAACCGTTTTTTCCGCGTGACAGCCAATCAAGCGCCCGCTGCTCTAACCGACAGCCGCGCGCACCAATCAGCAGCCGGAGCGGCGTCACGTCCCAGTGCACGAGGTGGCCAGAGGGCGGGACTCCGCGCCTCGCCCCAGCCGCGCTCGGCTGCGCTGCAAACCCGCCCGTCCGACGGTTTGACAGCGGGCGCGTGCAGCCGCGGGAACGGGTCTGGCGCGCTGATTGGCTAAGCGACCGACCAATGGCTGCGGCCCGTTTCCGGAGGGGCGGGCCGTCTCGCGGCGGTTGCCTGGCAACGCGCGACCCCATCATCGGAGCAGAGCCCGACGTCCGGCGATCACGACCGCGTCGCGACGCAAGCTGACGGCAGAGCACGAGCATCTCACTGTCGGGTGTATTGCTGCCACCCCGCTCCTCACGCAGCCGCCACGAGCTGAGCCCCCTCGCCGTGCTCACCCCCTCGCCATGCTGTGCTGGCAGGGTGTCACGCTCCAATATAAAGGAGGGAGACGAAGGTGCTTTGATTATGTATATACCCAGCGTGAGATTAAGAAACAACGGTTCAAATGTTGGTCCGACCAGTTTATTACCACTATAAACCAGGGAGATGGGGAAGGCGGACACTGTTAAGGGTGATGGGGAAGGGAAGGCGAGCGATAAGAAAGATAGGAAAGAAGCAAGGATTTGTACAACGCGGGGAAAGTCAGCAGCCAGGATCCCAGGGGCGGTCCGGTTGCAAGCGGCTTCGACGGTCCGAGGCAGAAGAGCAGGGGCGGCAGAAGCGGGGAGAACAGCAGCAGCGACGGGCAGCCCTGAGCAGCAAGCAGCTGTCCTGGAGAAGCGGCACCGGGTCAGCACAGGAGAAGCAGCGAGGGGAAAGTCCAGGAACAGCATCAGTCAGCACCGGAGAAGCAGCGAACAGTGATCAGCTCGTGAGGGTTCAGATGGTAGAACACCTCGAAGGAGCGGCGAGGTCCAGAAGAAAGCAGCATGCCTCAGGCAGCAGGCCCAGGAGGGAGTTCAGCAGCAGGGATCAGCTCATGAGGTTTCTGATGGAAGAACACCACCACAGCAACACCAACAAAACCACAACAACCTCATGGTGGTCGATCCCTCTTTTATCCTTCATTTCTCTTGCCTACGTGGCAAATCCCGTGCTAGCCTGCCAGGCAAGCGTCTCCTGACATGAGCAGAGGGTCCGTGCCCCCCCTTTTGCTAGTTGTCTGTATACCGTCTACATAAGCCTACTAAATAAGTAACGTCTTCCGTGCTATTTTCTTTGAGTGCCATTCTTGGCGGTTATTTGCCCTACATTGCATTGTGGAAATCTTTCCACAGTGCAGATAAGTTTTAATTTGGCATAATCATATGGCGGTCCGCAGAGGAGAAAAGCAGCATGAATAAGCAAGTAGAGGCATGTAAGTGTTAGAAACTAAAAAACAAATTCCTGGTTGCACTCCAGAAAAGCGAATGCAGCCCACAGAGGAACCCACAGTGCAGCAGTGGACGTGGCCTGAAGGAGGATGCAGCCCATGGACAGCCCGTGTAGGATTAACTAAGGAAGGACTGCATCCCACGGGAGGGACCTCACGCTGCAGCAGGGGCCGGGCCCCCCCCTTTTGCTAGTTGTCTGTATACCACCTACATAAGCCTACTAAATATGTACCGTCTTCCGTGCTATTTCCTTTGAGTGCCATTCTTGGCGGTTACAGGTGGTTGTCACTGCTTTCTTCTGCAGGACCCGGAGGAGCGGCACCGCCGGACGCGGGACGGCAACGGAGGGTCGGGGGCCGCCCGTTGCCCCCCCTTCCCCCCGTGTTCGGAGAGCTCACCCGGCGCGTTCCGCTCAGTGACACGGCCGCCCGTCACAGAGGGCCGCGCCCGCGGGCGCCTATAAAAGCGGAGTGGCGCGGCAGCCCCCAGTCCCGGTGCGGGTGCCGCTGCCGGTCCCACACAGCTCGGCACCGCCGCGGAGCCGTCCCGCCGCAGCCCGGCATGGCCCGCTACCGGCGCAGCCGCAGCCGCAGCCGCAGCCGCAGACGCAGACGTAGCCGCAGACGCAGACGCTACACCCGTTACCGCAGCCCCCGCCGCCGCCGCTACGGGAGACGGCGCCGCTACGGGAGACGGCGCCGCCGCCGCCGCATCTACTGAGCCGCGACCGCCCGCACCGACGCCGCCGCACCGCGCCCGGAACGCGGCCCCGCGCTGCCGCTCCGCCAATAAAACGCCGTAGCACCGGGACCCCTCGACCGTGCTTCTGTCTGCGTCCCGCCGGGCTTCGTGCGCGCGGGGTCCGTGTCCGTGTCCGTGCCCGGGGCTCCGTGTCACCGGGTGTCCCCGAGCGCCGCCTGGGTGCGTCCCGTGCTTGTCCACCCGTGTCCCTTGGGGCTGTGCCCCACGGTGCTCCAGTGGCGTCCCCTGGTCTTCATCCACGTGCAGTGGGTCCCTGTGCCATCGCGTCTGTCTCCAGTGATGTCCATGTGGTGTCCACGTGGTTTCCATGTCCCACGGTGTCCGTGTCTTCAGGGACACCCTGGCTCCATGTCACGGGTTGTCTATGTCCCATGGTGTTTTTGTTGCATGGGTCCGTGTCCCTTGGTGTCCCATGAGTCCACGTCCCATGTGTCTGGCACCATGCCAAGGTGAGCCCGAGCCCCCCTGAGCCTCCCTGCCAGGGCGAGCCCGAGCCCCCCTTGGCACCCTGCTAATTCTAGCCCTAGCCCGCCCCCCCTCCGAGCCTCCCTCTGGCATCCTGCCAGGGCGAGACCGAACCTCCATCTGGCACCCTGCCAAGGTGAGCCCGAGCCCTCCCTTGCCCCCCTGCAGAGGGTTCGTGCCCCCCCTTTTGCTAGTTGTCTGTATACCGTCTACATAAGCCTACTAAATAAGTAACGTCTTCCGTGCTATTTTCTTTGAGTGCCATTCTTGGCGGTTATTTGCCCTACAGGTGGTTATCACTGCTTTCTTCTGCAGGACCAATCTGCATCTCCAGAAGCATCTGGATACTGTCACAGTAATTAACTGTCTACAACTAAATGATTCAAGCAAGGAGGAGAGAGGTTTTTCAAGTGCTTTTATAGAAAGTTCTCTTTTAATTGAAGATAGAGGGGTGGAAGATTGCTGTGGCTGACTAGTATTAGCACCAGTGATCATATGTATTTTCAAGACAAATTAGGGTAGAGGTCTCAATTGCTGTCTTGAGTGGGGAAATTTGACGTGAGCAAAGCGGCCAAGAGATTGCATTGCTGGTGCTGACAGGTTGCACGTGGGTAAAGGGGGAACCTACAAAAGGTGAGCACTCGCCAACTGCTCTGAAAATCAGAAGGTAAATATTTGTCTAAACAGGTTATCTTAACGTTTGTGTCTCTAGTTGTCAACGGTTTACGGGCAGGTTCGGCCCGGTTCCGTGACGATTGGTGCGGGGGACCCACGGACCCATGCCCCAGGAAAGGGGAGGGGGAAAGGGAAAAGGGAAAAGGGAGATGGGCCTAGGAACAAAACAGCGGCAACGATCTGAGGAGGAAAGCTAATTTACTAAATAAGGTATCGGAAAGCAAAATAACACAATATAATACAATATAATTGGAATTAAAGCTAATAAATCAAATAAAATGAGCAAGAGAGAGAGTGTCCGATAAACTGAAGGCCTTACACTAACGCTGAAGGCGAGACGGCAGTGAGCACCCACTGCTGAGTCGATCCCAAAGGAAAGAGAGTGTCCCGTGACCGCAGACAGTTTTTATCTTGCCCTCTGAGCGTAAACACGTAAGAACGCAAAGCATCGCAAAGTCCTCTGGGGAATGCAGTTCTTCTTCTCTTCTGAGACAGGTATTCCTGGAACTATCGATGATCCACTGGAGCTGGAGCATTAACTCTTTAACTCTGAATGCACTACATGATGTTATGATGTGGAATACCAGTACCAAAAATCATAATACCATGACATTCCACTCCTTATTCCACATCACTACATCATGTTTGATATATATGCATAGAAGAACAATGATTAACGTGCATTAAATACGCACACACAACATATATATGTATATACATGGAATTACTGACTGCACTCCCCCAACATCAAATTCCCTTGTGGTACACACTGAACATCCCCATTCTTCTGCATCCCCCTCCAAGTGGACCCAGGTCCCTGAGCAAAGACAGTTCCCCGTAGAGGTTTGCTCTTTCTGGAAGCTGGAAGGACCCAAACTGCTTTCCCCAACATGTTCTTTACATGTACTACAGGGACCTTATCTCCCCCTACAGTAGGTAGAGATCTGGATTGGGCAGGACCATCGCGATTGATGGATCCTCTGCTGTTGACCAACCAGGTGGCTTCTGACAAATGCTTCTCCCAGTGCTTACATGTTCCGACACCCATTGCTTTCAACATGGCTTTTAACAACCCATTGCACCTTTCAATTTTACCAGAAGCTGGTGCGTGATAGGGGATACGATAAATCCATTCAATGCCATGATCTTTGGCCCAAGTATTTACAAGAGAATTTTTGAAACGAGTTCCATTATCGGACTCAATTCTTTCTGGAGTGCCATGTCACCACAGGACTTGTTTCTCGAGCCCTAAGATGGTGTTTCGGGCGGTAGCATGGGGTACTGCATATGTTTCAAGCCACCCAGTGGTTGCTTCCACCATGGTGAGCACATAACGCTTACCACTGCGAGATCGTGGCAAGGTGATATAATCAACCTGCCACGCCTCCCCATATTTATACTTCTGCCATCGCCCTTCCCCCCAAAGAGGTTTCATCCTCTTGGCTTGTTTAATTGTGGCGCACAGTATAAAGGCGCGTCAGTATAAAGATAAAGCACTGGCCACCTCTCTCGTTCAGCAATATCTAAGGCCAGCTGGACAGGCTTTACCTCTGCAAACTGACTTGATTCTCCTTCTTCAGTGGCCTCTGCAACTCGTCGTATGGGGCTCCACACAGCAGATTTCCATCTGCGGTGCTTACCCACAATGCGACACGATCCACCTGTGAACAGGGCGTATCTCTTTTCATTGTCTGGTAGTTCATTATATGGTGGGGCTTCTTTAGCACGTGACACCTCCTCTGCTGGCGTTGTTCCAAACTTTTTACCTTCAGGCCAGTCCATGATCACCTCCAGGATTCCTGGACGGTTGAGGTTCCCCATCCGAGCTCGTTGTGTAATCAGTGCAGTCCATTTACTCCAAGTGGCATCAGTAGCATGATGGGTAGAGGGAGCTGTCCCTTTAAACATCCAGCTCAGCACTGGCAGTCGAGGTGCCAGAAGGAGCTGCGTTTCAGTACCGATTACTTCGGAAGCAGCTCGAACCCCCTCGTACGCGGCTAAGATCTCCTTCTCAGTTGGAGTGTAGCGCTCCTCAGACCCCCTGTACGCCCGACTCCAGAATCCAAGGGGTCGGCCTCGGGTCTCTCCAGGAGCTCTTTTGCCACAAACTCCAAGTGGGACCTTCCTTTCCAGCAGCAGTGTAGAGGATGTTCTTTACATCCTGTCCCGTCCGCACTGGCCCCAGGGCCACGGCACGGGCTACCTCCTGCTTAATTTGCTCAAAAGCGTGCTGCTGCTCAGGGCCCCACACAAAATCATTCTTCTTCCGCGTCACCCGATAGAGAGGGCTCACAATGAGACTGTAGTTTGGAACATGCATTCTCCAAAAGCCCACTACACCCAGAAAAGCTTGGGTTTCTGTCTTACTGGTGGGTGGAGACATGGCAGTAATTTTGTCAATCACATCTGCTGGGATGTGACGACGTCCATCTTGCCACTTTATACCTAGGAACTGAATTTCTTGTGCAGGCCCTTTCACTTTGCTTCGCTTGATAGCAAAGCCAGCTCGTAGGAGAATTTGGATAATCTGCTCTCCTTTCTCAAAGACTTCCTCTGCTGTATTGCCCCATACGGCAATGTCATCAATGTATTGCAGATGCTCAGGAGCACCACCCTACTCCAGTGCAGTTTGAATCAACCCATGGCAAATGGTTGGGCTGTGCTTCCACCCCTGGGGCAAACGGTTCCAGGTGTATTGGACGCCCCTCCAGGTGAAGGCAAATTGTGGCCTGCATTCTGTGGCCAGAGGAATTGAAAAGAAGGCATTAGCAATGTCAGTGGTGGCATACCACTTGGCTGCCTTTGACTCCAGTTCATACTGGAGTTGTAACATGTCCAGTACAGCAGCACTCAATGGGGGTGTGACTTCATTCAGGCCCCGGTAATCTACCGTCAGCCTCCATTCTCCACTGGCTTTACGCACCGGCCATATGGGGCTGTTAAAAGGTGAGTGAGTTTTGCTGATCACTCCCTGTCTCTCTAGCTGACGGATCAAGTTATGAATGGGGAGCAAGGAATCCCTGTTGGTGCGGCACTGCCGTCTGTGGACTGTTTTTGTAGCAATTGGTACCTGTTGCTCCTCCACTTGTAGCAACCCCACAACAGATGGATCTTCTGACAGGCCAGGTAGAACAGATAGCTGCTTAATGTTGTCTGTGTCCACAGCAGCTATTCCAAAAGCCCATCGGTACCCCTTGGGATCCTTAAAGTGCCCCCAGTCCGGTCACTATGGGATGCTTCTGCCAGGTTTTTTACCAGTGAGGCTTTTTTCTGCCTCCAACACAGACGATTCCTGAGAGCCCCCAGTCACTCCAGAGATATAGATCAGTTCTGTCCCTTTATAACTCAAAGGCATTAGAGTACACTGTGCACCAGTATCCACCAGTGCCTCATATTTTTGTGGTTCTGATGTGCCAGGCCACCGAATCCACACAGTCCAATACACTCTACTATCCCTCTCCCTCCTCTGGCTGAGGGCAGGGCCCCTCTATTGGTTACCTGTAGTGACAGGAACAACTTCACTGGTCGTTGGTCTGTGTTGTAATTCTCTCACCCGTGCTCGCAGTGCAGCAGTGGGTTTTTGATGCCATTCCTTCATATCTTCTCCATTTTCACGTAAGTAATTCCACAGAGCCGTGCGCGACATGAAGTGAATGCTATCATTTGCTCGAGCAGGACGGCGTTTGCTTCCGATAGCTGCAATCTTTTCAACCCTATCGATCGGTCGGGATACTTTCTCTAACACGTCTTCCATCTGTCCTCCTAACATTGATATGGC
This sequence comes from Cyrtonyx montezumae, assembly GCF_038088225.1. Classification (NCBI taxonomy): domain Eukaryota; kingdom Metazoa; phylum Chordata; class Aves; order Galliformes; family Odontophoridae; genus Cyrtonyx; species Cyrtonyx montezumae. The sequence continues at coordinate 19,853,535 of NW_027072045.1, read as the reverse complement.
TGAAATGGAAGCGTGTGATGGCGGAAATTTTTGTTCAAAGTTTTGAAGTGTAAGAATCAGTTCAAAAACTGGGGGTTTTCTGTCTTGGTCCTCATATCTGTTGAACGTTGTCACTAGTGTACCGGCGTACCTTTCTGGTGCTGTTTTTGAAAGCTTCTGACATATTTCAGGTGTACTCCTTACTTTCTCTGGATCATGGTCCCGATCTTCAGGATCAAACGTGGGATCATACAGCATTTCCGCCACAGCCGTTTCTCTCAAATACTGGATGCCTTCCTCAATAGTTTTCCATCTTTTCGCTTTAGGTGCCAGGTCACTCTTCTAGGGATATCTTTCCCTCACAGCTACTAACATTCGCTGCCAGAGGCTGGCGATTCCATCCATATACCTGCTGATCCCTCTGTCGACAGCTGGATCACGGGCAATGTTTCCTAGTTGGCGAGCTTTGTTACTGTCGAGGGACACGCTGTTGGCCCCGTTGTCCCAACACCAAAGCAACCAAGTGACAATACTCTCATCCGGACGTCGAATAAACTCCTTTCTTGAGCCTTGGATCTCAGACATTTTCAGGGGTTGACGAAACGTGGTAACTTTGACTCTCTCATCATCCTCATCATCACTATGTCCATGCCTCTCACTTTTCTTTGTTGCCTTTCTTGGTGGTGGTGGTGTTGAGGACCCCCCCTCGCCTGGATCTTCCTCTTCTTTCGCCACCTCTTCTTTGCGTTCTAGGCGTGAGGACACACGTTTCCATTTCTGGCCTTCCACCGGGGCAACCGACTTTGATACCGGTGCTTTCTCTGGCTGGTTAGATGTGCCTGGGAGGTTTTCCTCTTTGGTCTGAGCCTCAGTTTGGACACTCTCTCTCTCCAGAACAGTATATATACCTCGGTAAGCATAAGCCAAGCCCCAGATAAGCTGTTCCACCTCAGATCTTTCTGAGCCGCAACACCCACTACTCAGATACAGGCCTAGCTCCTCAGGATCCTGCAAGTGCTCAGGAATAAAATCCCATGGCACCGGGGGACCCCATGCTTCTAATTTCTTTCCTAAAACTCTCCACTTTCCCTGCCATTCAGCATTCTCTGTTTCTGGGAAAAGCTTCCTCCATGCGATGTAAAATCCTATTACAGAGAGTACATTCAGGAGGACTGATATCCCAATCGTTAACATAGTCCCTAAGCTGTAATCTTGAAAATTCATAAGGAACTGAGAGGAGAACCTGGACACCCATTCAAATATTGTTTGGTTTGTTAACATGGTATCGTTTGTTACATTAGCCGGGGTGCCCAGGTATCTGGTAGATGCCACCATCACTGCTTTTAGTTTGTCATATAGGGACCAGGCTCCATAGATCAGACTGGCAAGCTTAACCAAGTTCCAGTACGTTTTGAGCATTACAAGGGAAAAAGCAATGAAATACAATCCCTGTAAGGGCAGTTTAAACAGAAACAGTAAAAACATTTTTTTTTCTTTTACTCAAACAAGCTGGCAGCACCCAAAAAGTTTACAAATATTCCAGAAGAACTGGCAGTACGCCTGGACTTCAAGGCCGTGTTTTGCCGTACAGGACCTGCAGTACAGATAAACTTCCTAACAAAAGACAGAGATTCCCTCTAAAAGTATGTCTCTGCCCGGCTAAGGCAGCTAGTTTTGCCCCACGTTGGGCGCCAAAAATGTCAACGGTTTGCGGGACAGTTTGACCCGGTACCGTGACAATTGATGCAGGGGACCCACAGGCCCACAGCCCGGGGAAGGTGAAGGGGGAAAAGGGAAAAAGGAGAAGGGAGATGGGCCTAGGAACAAAACAGTGGCAACGATCTGAGGAGGAAAGCTAATTTACTAAATAAGATATCAGAAAGGAAAATAACACAATATAATACAATATAATTGGAATTAAAGCTAATAAATCAAATAAAATGAGCAAGAGAGAGAGTGTCCGAGAAACCGAAGGCCTTACGCTAACGCTGAAGGCGGACGGCTGCAACAAACACCCACTGCCGAGCTCGGTCCCGAAGGGAAGAGAGAGTCCCGTGACCGCAGACAGTTTTTATCTTTCCCTCTGAGCGTAAACACGTAAGAACGCAAAGCATCGCACAGTCCTCTGGGGAATGTAGTTCTTCTTCTCTTCTGAGACAGGCATACCTGGAACTATCGATGATCCACGGAGCTGGAACATTAACTCTTTAACTCTAAATGCACTACATGATGTTATGATGTGGAATACCAGTACCAAAAATCATAAAAACATGACATTTCCACAATGCAGATAAGTTTTAATTTGGCATAATCATATGGCGGTCCGCAGAGGAGAAAAGCAGCATGAATAAGCAAGTAGAGGCATGTAAGTGTTAGAAACTAAAAAACAAATTCCTGGTTGCACTCCAGAAAAGCGAATGCAGCCCACAGAGGAACCCACAGTGCAGCAGTGGACGTGGCCTGAAGGAGGATGCAGCCCATGGACAGCCCGTGTAGGATTAACTAAGGAAGGACTGCATCCCACGGGAGGGACCTCACGCTGCAGCAGGGGCCGGGCCCCCCCCTTTTGCTAGTTGTCTGTATACCACCTACATAAGCCTACTAAATATGTACCGTCTTCCGTGCTATTTCCTTTGAGTGCCATTCTTGGCGGTTACAGGTGGTTGTCACTGCTTTCTTCTGCAGGACCCGGAGGAGCGGCACCGCCGGACGCGGGACGGCAACGGAGGGTCGGGGGCCGCCCGTTGCCCCCCCTTCCCCCCGTGTTCGGAGAGCTCACCCGGCGCGTTCCGCTCAGTGACACGGCCGCCCGTCACAGAGGGCCGCGCCCGCGGGCGCCTATAAAAGCGGAGTGGCGCGGCAGCCCCCAGTCCCGGTGCGGGTGCCGCTGCCGGTCCCACACAGCTCGGCACCGCCGCGGAGCCGTCCCGCCGCAGCCCGGCATGGCCCGCTACCGGCGCAGCCGCAGCCGCAGCCGCAGCCGCAGACGCAGACGTAGCCGCAGACGCAGACGCTACACCCGTTACCGCAGCCCCCGCCGCCGCCGCTACGGGAGACGGCGCCGCTACGGGAGACGGCGCCGCCGCCGCCGCATCTACTGAGCCGCGACCGCCCGCACCGACGCCGCCGCACCGCGCCCGGAACGCGGCCCCGCGCTGCCGCTCCGCCAATAAACCGCTGTAGCACCGGGACCCCTCGACCGTGCTTCTGTCTGCGTCCCGCCGGGCTCCGTGCGCGCGGGGTCCGTGTCCGTGTCCGTGCCCGGGGCTCCGTGTCACCGGGTGTCCCCGAGCGCCGCCTGGGCGCGTCCCGTGCTTGTCCACCCGTGTCCCTTGGGGCTGTGCCCCACGGTGCTCCAGTGGTGTCCCCTGGTCTTCATCCACGTGCAGTGGGTCCCTGTGCCATCGTGTCTGTCTCCAGTGATGTCCATGTGGTGTCCACGTGGTTTCCATGTCCCACGGTGTCCGTGTCTTCAGGGACACCCTGGCTCCATGTCACGGGTTGTCTATGTCCCATGGTGCCTTTGTTGCATGGGTCCGTGCCCCTTGGTGTCCCATGAGTCCACGTCCCATGTGTCCACGTGGTGTCCGTGTCCCGTGCTGCCCACGTCCCATGGTGGCCCCAGATTGTCCCGTCCCCTCTGCGTGGCTGTGTCCCCAGAGCCGTCCCGCAGTGCCAGCAGTAGGTGCTGCACCCGGTGCCGCTGTGCCGTGAGCTGTACGCACACGGGAGCAGTGGCACACGAGGTGGGGGGGAGGGGGGTACCCTGCACGAGATGGTGGGGGGGGTTCTTTTCCATTTCCTTTATTTACAAAATTTTTTTGACTAGTTGAAGGAAGGCAGGGGAAATCTTAAGGATCTGTTAGTGTCCCTCTTCATGGTTCAGCTTTGTTTGCTTCCTGTGGGACCTGGATGTTTCTGTCTAATCTCTGTCCAGTAGCTCATCACTCAGTAAGCACTCAGTAACCCTGAGCTTCTGTGTTCTGTTTCAAGCCCTTGAGGTGTGAACTGTGGAGAGCAGTGTAAATATTTCACAGTTACATCGAGTTTCACAGTTATATTCAAGCTCACATCCTTTATCTCCTTTGCCAGACCCAATTCCAGGTTGGCTTTGGCCTTCCTCATCGCATCCCTGCAGGCCCTGAAAGCATTCCTGCGTTCTTCCCAAGAGCTCAGACCCCGGGCCACGTGCCCCCATCCTGTGCTCTGCTCTTTTCCTCGCCCCCCCCCTCCCCACTCACAGCAACCGTGTGTCAGGAGGAAGAATCCCATAGCGGAGCACCTGGAAGGGTTTGTGCAATGCCACGGCACAGCGGGTTGAGATCTTCCCATTGAGAAGGAGCTCTTTGTGCACGTGACGGAGGGGCTGCGGCCGCTTCCCACAGGAATAACAGATGGGTATCCATGGGGGAAGGGATAATGGAAAATGAGGAGGGTCCATTTTTGGGTGGGTGGGGGGGAAAGATTCATGAAAATCGAAAACGGGGACAAAACTCCCAAGGGGGGTGGGTAGGTACGGTCTATTCTCAGGGGGAGGGTCCGTTTCTGTCCGGTGCCCACGCGGCGAGCAGCGGCAGCCGCAGTTTCCAACGGCCGAACGGCACGGGGGCTGCTCCGAGTGCGGTCCCGGAGGAGCGGCACCGCCGGACGGGAGATAACAATGGAGGGTTTGGGGCCGCCTGTTGCCTTACCTCCCCCCCCGCTTCCCCCGCGTGCGGAGAGCCCACCTGGTGCGTTCTGCTCAGTGACACGGCCACACGTCGCAGAGGTCCGCGCCTGCGGGTGCCTATAAAGGCGGAGCGGAGCGGCAGCCCCCAGTCGTCCATCCATCCTTGGTGTGCTCTTGAGACCCCAGTCGTCCATCCATCGTGGGTGTGCTCTTGAGCCCCCACTCGTCCATCCATCCTGGATGTGCTCTTGAGCCCCCAGTCGTCCATCCATCGTGGGTGTGCTTTTCAGCCCCCAGTCGTCCATCCATTGTGGGTGTGCTGTTGAGCCCCCATTTGTCCATCATCTCGTCGTCCATCATCTCTGTCCGTCCGTCGTCCATCTGTCCGTGTGTCCGTTTGTCGTCCGTCCATCTTCCGTCCGTCGTCCGTCGTCCATCGTCCATCCGTCGTCCGTCGTCCGTTCGTCATCCGTCCATCGTCCATCGTCCGTCCGTCGTCCGTCCGTCGTTTGTCCATCATCCGTCCGTCGTCCGTCCGTCGTTTGTCCATCATCCGTCGTCCGTCCGTCATCCGTCCATCGTCAGTCGTGCGTCCGTCCGTCCTTTGTCCGTCCGTCGTCCGTCCATCGTCCGTCCATCGTCTGTCGTTTGTCCGTCGTCCGTCCGTTGTCCGTCCGTCGTCCGTCCGTCGTCCGTCCGTCATCTGTCCGTCGTCTGTCTGTCGTCCGTCGTCCATCGTCTGTCCGTCGTCCGTCAAACTAACTCCGTCTGATGGATTGCCAGATGCAAAAAAATGATACCAGAATGAAGAGGATTAAACTACATTATTTATATTAAAATGTGATAAACAATAAAGTTTCTTTGACTCAGTTATATTCAAAATTTCTTCAAAGCTCAACCATCAAATGCTAAGTCAAGTGAGAAGTGAAAAACTAGAGCTAGAAAAAAGCTACATCTTTCTAATTATTATTTCTAATATAATAACCAACTTCTGAGCTTGAAGAAAATTAGAGAAAAACTATATTTTCTAAAAATTTTAAAGGTCATTCAGCAGCACACAGTATATCAGCAAACGAGAGTTACACAAACGGGCAATCTCTTCTTGAATATTCAGCTCCAGTGGGCAGGTCAGAATTTAAGAGCAGAGCTAGAGCACGAGAGAAAGAAAAAGATCAAATGAAAGACAAATTAACAAAGAAAGAAAAAACAAACGAGGGAGGGGGGGGGGGTATTGGTTCTTTTAAAATATTGCTCAGTCAGCATTCACACAAGAAGCAGCCTATGTTTACAAATCCATTCACAAACACCTATTACATCCCTGAAGTCCTGAATTTGGTTACTACGTGCATTCCATCTGTAAGGTGAAGAAGCAAGCATGCCCAATTCCACACACCTGAGTGGGTAGACTTGTGCTGCCATGTGTGTTGAAGAGGTGTTTCAAGTCCTTTAGCCATTGTAACAAGCTTTCTGGCAGCATTCGTTATTTTCTTCTCAGCTCTGCGGGTGACCATGGAGCATGAAAAAAAATTTAAGCTCTCCAGACACCGCATTTCATACAAAGCTACGATAGCAAAAGTCAAAGAATACTGAGAAGACAAGGTGTGAGACAGCTCATCAAGTCTCTGTCAGCAAGCTCAGCCATGACTCCACACCCATCGCATCAGATCGGGACAGGCCAATGCTTGCTCCAACACAGGATGAACAACACTATTGGACAAACAGCATCATACCAAGTTTATATACTTCTTTTGGAACCAAAGATATCCAATCGTGCCTGAGCTTACCCTTCATGTTTCCCATGGTCAGTAAGCTGTTGGAGACATGTCAGGTAGCAATTCTGCATTTTCCGTGCCATCTCCCAGCGCTCTCTGACAACTTCTGCCTTAATCATTGCAGCAGCTCTCCGCTTACTCTCACGGATATAACAGAGCATGTCACCTAAAGAAACATACTTCATTAGGGACAGCTCTGCCACAGAGGAGACAAACACCTCCAAACAGACTGCTGATCAGACCTGCAGCAAGGCAGCAATGGCCCACCTTTACCAGCCAACCTTCTGCCCAGATCCACACGCCCACTGTGCTCCACAGGCTCTACACTGCAGAAAGACCCAGAGCCAGTACCTACAGCACACTGCATACAACAGCCTAGTTGGCTCACTCTGCACCTCCATCAGCATTTAGCTCACAGCAAACACAAGGGGCAGAGCTTCGGGATGAATGCTAATTGGCACACGCAGGGCATGTACCTTTTAAAAAACACAGGAAGTAGTGCAACAACACAGGGACAGCATAACAAGGCTTCATCCCTGCAAAGAAGCTTGCCCAAGACTATGGCAAGATTCCTGGCAGTAAGAAAGGAACTAGGAATTCTCAGGGGACTTGGCTGTCAGACTCCCAGGCCGAGTTGACTGAAGTTAGGAAGAAGTATGGAGTAAATTATTTTGCTCTCCTAACCTTTTAACTGGACTTCTTGTACTTACTCTTTATCTTAGTCACGGCTCTAATGTACTGAGCATGCAATTCTTCCAGCCCTTTCTTGCAGTCACAGGCTTTGGAGATGTTCCCCGTGGACAGCGTCCTGAAAAGCATACAAGTCTTTCAGCACAGGAGAGCTGAAACCTTAAAAACGTCCCCTTGCTCACACTGCTTTTTGAAATAGCACAAACTTCTACGTAACGCTCCTTCACTGTAGTCATCTCTCTGTTCAGTTCCTCTATGGAAGCCCTTCACAGGACGAATCACACGTTAGCAATCAACCTCTAAACTCGCAGGACACTAAGCACTTCAAAAGAGCATTTTTGAAAGCACTAATTGCCAGACATGAAGCACAAACGTTTCGTAACAATGAGAAAACTGAAAATGCTTACTTCAGGTTGGAGATAGTCTCTTCATAACTTTGAATAAGCTGCTGCTTCTCTGCAGCATACCTCTGCATCATGTCTCTCTCAAGCTGGGCTTTTGTATCCTCATGGTGCTGCTGATAAGTTCTTTCGCACCTATGATTTCAAGAAAGAAAAACACTGCCTATGTTTCTTCCTCTTCTAAATGGGGTTCAACTTCTTTAACAAAGAAGCTACGTTTCCAGGTCACATCCTCCTCATGAACGCCTGCAGTATCAAAGTTCACAAAAGAAACTAAACTATTAACAGACTTAACCTGTCAATGGCTTCTTGTTTATCCTTGTCAGATTCTTGAACCACCTTCCTCATTTGACAGCAGAGATCCTGGTTTGAGCTTTTCAGTTTTTCCTCATTTTCTTTTAGTTGTTTAATAGTCAATGCATGGTTCTGCACCAAAAGGAGACAAGTAACAGGTGAGTTTTAAGGCATCTTCTATATTTGCAGGTTTGGGTTTGTTCAGTTGTGTTGTTGTGTTGGGTTTTTTTTTTTTTAATAGGAATTCAAAGCATTTTTCTCTCACCTGAACTTCACTAAGCAAAATTTCATTCGCCCTTCTGAGTCCTAAAACTTCTTCCATAAGATTGCCAGGAACTAATGGACTGGCCACCACAGCTTCACTTTGATTTGTCACTGGCTAAAAAATAAATTTAAGATGATAACTCTCAAGACACGCTCTAGAAACAGATTCATGAAAGAGTTTCAACTGTATTTTACTTACAGAAAGCAAAACCAAGCAAGAAGGAAAATACTGCAGTGCAGTAATAGTAACGCTGTTATTCTTTAGGAATAGCAGTATGAAACTTTTCAGAAGCGTACACTCAGCACTGCATTTGTTAGCTGAATGACTGCTACTATTCCACTGAGAGACTGTACCCCTGAAGCAAACTGTATTCCTGTCCCACACCCAGGTCAGAACACACAGATTACAAAGAGTGCGTGCTACAGCTCCAATCACATTACAATTTGAAGTTGATCACGTGGCCAAGAGACAACATTAATCCCACCCAACATTAAAGAGACACAGAAGACCACAGAATTGACCAAGTTGGAAAGGGCTTTTAACGATCATCTAGTCCAACCCCCTGCCACAGGCAGGGATACTTCCCACAAAATCCAAATCCGCCCCATCCAACCTGACCTTGAATACATCCAGGGATGAGGCAACCCCAACTTCTGAGCAATGTGCCTTGCAACCATCATCAAGCAAATAATTTTCCTTAGGTGTTACTTTAATCTATTATTTCATCAACTCTAAACACTATCCCTTGTCCTGTCACTACATGCTCTTGCAAAAATCTCTCAATCTTTCCTATAAGCAACATTTAAGTACTGAAAGGCTGCAAAAAAGGTTTCATTGGATCCTTCCTTTCACCAGACTTAACAACCCCAGCTCTCTCAGGCTTTCTTCAAAGAAAGGCTCCAGCCACAGCTCCTCCAGCGCTCTGAACATTTTTGTGGTCCACTCTAACAGGTCAACGTCTCTCTTGTGCTCCAGGTTAGAGCATTGGCTGCAACACCACAGGTGAGGTCTTAGAATGGCAGAGGAGAGGGGGAATAATCACCTTCCTCAGCCTGCAGGCCATGCTTCTTTCTACGCAGCCCAGGATAGGATTGATCACACGAGAGCGTGAATACCATAAAGAAAGCAATCTGCTTTAACGTCCCATCCATTACACACATCGACTCTCAGAGAAATAACAAGTCTTCAGGGGGAAAAAGAAAACCTACTGTCCCCGGTGAAATTCAGGTTTAATTAACAAAGCACAGTGGCTATTATACACTATCAGCCAAGTAAGCTACTGTATCAGAACTTAAAAAAGACATTCTGCCCAAGTCACGCTATTCAGTTTCTTTCTTTCTCACCACAGATACAAAACAGAATATTGCCAAAACAACAAGATTTCCCTTAAGATCAAAGGCAAATCTCCTTAACTGCTCTGAATGCTACGTAGCTTTTGTTGTTGTTGCTCACTTTTCGTAAGAAATTTAAATATTGGTTTCATTTATTAAACCCCAGTACAAATTACAAGGACTTGAAAAATATGTGAAAGAACAAACCTCCGACTCTTTTGATGCTTTTTCTGCTTTCGACAACTGCTTGAATTCCTCTAATTCCTTCTGGCAATCTTTAAGATCATTTTGTAATTGAGTAATCTGCTTTCTATTTGTTTTATTACTGCTCAATAAGCGTTGCAGTTCAGCTTTTAATTCTACAATAATTTCATCTTTAGAGAGTTCTTTCTCCATGCCTTTCTTCTGAATTATACTATTGGGGAAAAATACAAAAAACAAAAGTTCAGTATTCAAAAGACAAGACACACTTATCCAGAAGTCATTCTCAGCAAGAAGAGCAACTGATACTAACTAACTGGGACTGTACTTAACTACCATAAATACAGATGTTCAACTCTAAGAGGTAAGAGTAAAAAAGGATGAAAGAACATGAAAACAAAAGCCACGTGCTTGTTCATTAAGCTGGAATTATCGTGCAGAAAACTTGTTCATTCTGCTGTTTCCCGCAGAAGGTCCATTCTCATGTGACCTGAAGTCCTTCAAGACGACTTGCTTTAAAGACAGCGTGGCCATAAAACAGCACCGTGAAATCTCTGAGCAAATAGGCATCCATGCACATAATCCACACCATCAGGAAAACAGTCATCAAGGAGTACAGTCCATGCAAGCAGGTAAATCACATTTCTCCACAGGTAAAGGTACGGCTGCCCGTTGTTGAGAAATTCAGCTGCACTCCTTATGCAGATCAGACACTCAAGTACACTGTGATATTCCCTATAACCTATTCCAGATTTTACAAGATTTAATGAAGCAGAGTTCAAGTCTTGACAAACACAAGGCTAGTCTCCCATGCTAGGCAACACTGAATGCTTCTTAGGCGTCATCAGTGGAAAAACCTCCTTACTTCGTTACACAAGTTAAATGCTTTCCACTGAACACTCGTGGCAATCAAAAAAAATAAGCACTCCAGAAAAGACAAAAAGAAAGGAATTGCACTCGAGGAACAGTAACAGTCCTTATGAAACCCGAGTGCACAGTAAGCAGCCACGAAGCATCCAACATATGGTATTAGCTCCAATTCCTGTTTCCCCAATGACCTAGGAACACAGGAAGCGTCTTTCACAAAAAAAATAGAAAGTAAAAATTGAACTTGCACATTAATTGTGTACATTACGGAGGATTTTATACTTTTTTTTCCAGTAAGAATCACTCAATGCCTGCAGAACCTTGAGTTATTCACAGATTCAGGAGATCCATAGAATGTACATTTTTCCTTCAGTTCCATTAGTTGTTCCTTAAAGGAAGAGACCAAAAACAAGTTACACTTCAAGTAAATGCAACAAGACAATAACTCTTTCAAAGAAAAATACATGGAGCTACATAACCAGTATTTAGAAAGAATTTTCTTGAGTGATCTACTGTCTGCTCTTTTCTTTTAAACTAATCATTTTGAAAGCAAAGCATAACATTTAACAACTACAAATTTACTAGTGAATATTTTCTGTTGCTCAGTATGTTCTATTGATCTTCCAGGTCACACGTGAAATTAAATATTGCTACTTTTTTCCTCGTGATGCCCTGTTGCCATAGATTTTACCATACAAAAAGTACACAAGGATTCCTTGCTTCGAGATGATAGGTTTAAACAAACCACTTACTGAATTGGAAACACAGACTTCCAGTGATATTTAAGAGGACTCCTTAGTATTCCTTCTTGATGGCACAACAAAAATTTCAGAACATAAATCCTGCAATCCTCTCTATGGCCCAACTATATGACGACATTCCCAACACACTCAATCTGTGTCCTTCCTTTTCCATAAGCAGGTCAGATGCACGATATCAGGTTCATGCCGATACATATATACATATATATCTATGTATGAAACCACCAGCCCATCAGCTATAATGCTTACCCCTCGAAAGTCAAAACCTAATTCGAAGTCACATATTTAATAAAATAAATTAACCTGCAAAGCCTTGTTCAGGTTTTTGCTTATCCCATGAGCAGACTGAGCTCATTGCAACCGAAACCGTAACTGGTCTGTCTCCTGTATCGAGCCTAATGCTGGGAAGAAAAGGAGACAGAAAAACAGAGAGGCATGAACATGCAAGAAAGACTGTGCAACCTGAAAAAAAAATACAAAGAACAACAGCAAGAGTACTCACTGCACCAAACAGGTGAGCTTGGGTTACTCCTGTTCTCAAATGTAAGTGGCAGTTTGTTTTCAACTTTGGGGGCTACACTGACTGTACTTTTTCCAGAAGTTTTAGAGTAGCTTAAATACAAAGACCATGAGAAGGAAGATGTGCCAAAGGTGTGCTTTCTGTGTAGCTCGTCAGAATTAAAAACAAACCAACAAAACTGTGCAAACTGTGCAAAGCGGGAACAGGAAAACCTTGGAAAACGAGACACTTCTGCTTCCTCCACAGATAAGTTTTGTTCTATGAGTTTGACCATTTATTATTGGTGTAAGGCACTTGCTGAATAAAGAATGGAGGAAGATGTCACGGTGATTCTCCAGCTGGCTGTCAGGCTCTTTTTATCAATTATATGATTTCTACATTATACAGATCTAATACGTTTTTTCTCCTCCTCCATCCTCACTACTATGCTCTCTCTGGAGAGACTTTTCTTTCAGATTACCGTAGTTCTCAAGCAGAACATATGCTTAAACCCAGGATCTGGTAAGAAAGGCATTTCAGCAAGTTGTTTGCTTTCTAGGAAACAACAACATAACTATTAAATAGTTCAGCACCTAGTGGGAGGCACGAGACATAAACGTAATGAGCAGAATATTCTATATGCTGTTCCTACGGATGCAAATTGCCAAGAAGCAGTCTCCAGCTAAAAGAAAAGCTTTAAACGTTTTTATTTGGAATGGCAATTTATATTCCCTTTTCTTATTGTACAACAGTAAAGCTCTGCGTCACGAAGACCTAACTAGTGAAAACCAGATCAAGATTGCTCATACTACATGTAAAGGCTGAAATCACCACGTACACGCTGACAGACCAACTATTTGAAGCACTGTGCCTATCCAGACTATTCACATGGGATAACACCAATGTCTTTCCTAGAAGAAAGCATCTGTGGCAGCATAGCATATTGGTATAGCCCAACAAACCCAAAAACTTACATGAAAGTGAGTGGCTTGCTCAAAAGACTGTTATTTAGTCCAAAAGTTAGTTTGCATAGATGTGGCACTCGTTTCTTTAGTTGGTTGATTTTCTTACTGTAGTTTAAACTTAAGTAAACTTCATTTAAGCCTGACTAAGGTATTCCACAGGAGGTGATCCAGTATACATTTAGCTTGACATTGATTCAATTTCAGTAGGAGCACAGATTTGCAGTGTCGAGGTGTGAGCAAAAGACTTACCTGTTTGCAGTAAGTTTGCACACTGCTTTTGGCTTTCTCCGAGGCTTCTTGTCAATCGATCTATTATTGCCATTTTTTCACATTTTTCACATTTTTCCAGCATTTTCTCCAGTTCCTTAACATGCTCTCCTAGACTTTGGCAAAGTTTTCTCTAGGAAGAAAAATGATGTTTATTCAGGCTACAAACACCCAACCATCACAGATAGAGAAGTGACCTCTCAGAGCAACTAAGTTTCCACTAAGAAACAGTTCAGTATACCCATCTAAGAACAAACACAGCTCCCAACTGCTCTGTGCTTCCTATAGCAGCAGTGTGTTATCAGCTTGTCAGACAGGCCCTGGAATTAGTGATGCGTTCACAGCCCAAGCTTAACTGAAGTCAACTGAGCTTAAGCCTAGCTAGTAAGTTTCAATGCACCGTACAACAAGAAATGTAGTTTTTCACAATACAGAAAGTCCTTCCTATGGCAACGCTTAGCTAGGTGTAAAGATGAGATACTGTACCCCCCTTTCAACTCACTGCAAGAAATGCTTTTTCTTTTGCAAAATAAAACGGTTAACTTTTCAAGTGTACAGCCCATTTCATGCATATCTACGTTAAGATACAAAACAACAGGCATAGAAGTAAAGAACTTTAATTCTATTTCCTTTATATGAAAGATGACCATCTATCAAAGCCTGACTAGAATACACTGTTTGAATGTACACGGGCAGCTCCAACAGTAACACCTCCTATTTTATTATGTTGACTTAGAGCAGAGGCAGATGTTGGTGATATGGCAGTTGAGGTTTAGCCTTCCTGCCAATATTCCTTTACACTCTGTTACCATGTGACAGATGGCAGCAGAGGGGCAGTATGGAAAAATGGTACCTGACGTGGAAGAAAACATGAAGCAAAGGTGTGTTATTGAATTTCTCCGGGTAGGAAAAAACAAAAACAAAAAACAAAACATGACACTCACTGACATTAACTGACACTTGCTTAACATTTATGGAGAACAAACACTGGATGTGAGTATAGTGAGCACTCCATCTACTGCCTGGGCAAGAGATGAGGAATACACACGACACTGCAGGGCTCATTAGTTGCATCGTCATCTTATCTGTTCAGCTTTCTATGTCACTCTTGCAAAACTCAGTCTGCACTGTAAGTTCTACACTCTCTTTAGAAGAGTAAAACATAAATTAAAAAATGAAAAGGACAAAAAGATGGTGAAATACTAGTGACATAAACCTTCAGAATACCTTCTTTTTAACCTCTTGTTCTCTTGCATAGACATCTTCATTATATTCTTCACATTCTTCAATCTGAATTTCCAGAGCTTCGCTCTCAAAGTCAAGGGACATCGTATCTTCGTGGGACATGATGATACCTTCGAGCACCCAGAAAATCCTACAAGACAGGAAAATATCCCACGTGAAAGAAAGTAGAGGAGAAAAGTCTACTCCAAAAAACTCCAAAGTTAAGGAGCCAAACAGACAAATGTGCTCTTGAAAGACATGTCTTCCAGGATGAGCAATGCTTCTTATCTCTAAGAACTGACAATTGAAGGCAAATTACCTGAGTGTTTTAAACATCAGGACTTTACTATAACTCCCCTAAGACAATCTCTCGCCGATTCCGCTCTGTGCTAAATTCATAGATACATTAGGTTGGAAAGGACCTACAAGATCATCCAGTCCAACCATCCTCCCGTCACCATCCCAACCCACTAAGCTACTCAATCAAATCCCTTAGCACCTCATCTAAACGCTTCTTGAACAGCGCTAGGGATGGTGCCTCAACCACCTCCCTAGGCAGGCCATTCCAGCGCCTGACCACTCTTTCAGAGAAAGAATGCTTCCTCAAATCTAATCTAAATCTTCCCCGGCGCCACTTGTGGCCATTCCCTCTCGTCCTGTCTTTATTTATCAGGGAGAAGAGGCCCACCCCCTCCTCACCACAACCCCCCTTCAGGAAGTGGTAGAGTGCAATAAGGTCTCCTCTGAGCCTCCTCTTCTCCAGACTAAACAATCCCAGCTCCCTCAGCCGCTCCTCATAAGACTTGTGCTCCAGACCCCTCACCAGTTTTGTTGCCCTTCTCTGAACACGCTCCAGGGCCTCAATGTCCTTCTTGTAGTGAGGGGCCCAAAACTGAACACAGTACTCGAGGTGCAGCCGTACCAGAGCTGAGTACAGGGGGATGATCACCTCCCTGCTCCTGCTGGCTACACTATTTCTAATACAGGCCAGGATGCCGTTGGCCTTCTGGGCCGCCTGGGCACACTGCCGGCTCATGTTAAGCCAAGCATCAACCAACACCCCCAGGTGCTTTTCTTCTCTGCATTCCTCAAGCTCCACGCACCGCGGGTTACGTCCTCCCTGGCGGCTCCACCTCGGAGTGCGGCAGAAAGCAAAGGCGACAAAGCGCGAGCCCAACCGCCGCTACGCACCTGATGCACGAGGAAAGGCGGCCGTCCGCTACGCGCCCGGCACTGCAACGGCAGCCGCAGCCCAACCGTTTTTTCCGCGTGACAGCCAATCAAGCGCCCGCTGCTCTAACCGACAGCCGCGCGCACCAATCAGCAGCCGGAGCGGCGTCACGTCCCAGTGCACGAGGTGGCCAGAGGGCGGGACTCCGCGCCTCGCCCCAGCCGCGCTCGGCTGCGCTGCAAACATGCCCGTCCGACGGTTTGACAGCGGGCGCGTGCAGCCGCGGGAACGGGTCTGGCGCGCTGATTGGCTAAGCGACCGACCAATGGCTGCGGCCCGTTTCCGGAGGGGCGGGCCGTCTCGCGGCGGTTGCCTGGCAACGCGCGACCCCATCATCGGAGCAGAGCCCGACGTCCGGCGATCACGACCGCGTCGCGACGCAAGCTGACGGCAGAGCACGAGCATCTCACTGTCGGGTGTATTGCTGCCACCCCGCTCCTCACGCAGCCGCCACGAGCTGAGCCCCCTCGCCGTGCTCACCCCCTCGCCATGCTGTGCTGGCAGGGTGTCACGCTCCAATATAAAGGAGGGAGACGAAGGTGCTTTGATTATGTATATACCCAGCGTGAGATTAAGAAACAACGGTTCAAATGTTGGTCCGACCAGTTTATTACCACTATAAACCAGGGAGATGGGGAAGGCGGACACTGTTAAGGGTGATGGGGAAGGGAAGGCGAGCGATAAGAAAGATAGGAAAGAAGCAAGGATTTGTACAACGCGGGGAAAGTCACCAGCCAGGATCCCAGGGGCGGTCCGGTTGCAAGCGGCTTCGACGGTCCGAGGCAGAAGAGCAGGGGCGGCAGAAGCGGGGAGAACAGCAGCAGCGACGGGCAGCCCTGAGCAGCAAGCAGCTGTCCTGGAGAAGCGGCACCGGGTCAGCACAGGAGAAGCAGCGAGGGGAAAGTCCAGGAACAGCATCAGTCAGCACCGGAGAAGCAGCGAACAGTGATCAGCTCGTGAGGGTTCAGATGGTAGAACACCTCGAAGGAGCGGCGAGGTCCAGAAGAAAGCAGCATGCCTCAGGCAGCAGGCCCAGGAGGGAGTTCAGCAGCAGGGATCAGCTCATGAGGTTTCTGATGGAAGAACACCACCACAGCAACACCAACAAAACCACAACAACCTCATGGTGGTCGATCCCTCTTTTATCCTTCATTTCTCTTGCCTACGTGGCAAATCCCGTGCTAGCCTGCCAGGCAAGCGTCTCCTGACATGAGCAGAGGGTCCGTGCCCCCCCTTTTGCTAGTTGTCTGTATACCGTCTACATAAGCCTACTAAATAAGTAACGTCTTCCGTGCTATTTTCTTTGAGTGCCATTCTTGGCGGTTATTTGCCCTACATTGCATTGTGGAAATCTTTCCACAGTGCAGATAAGTTTTAATTTGGCATAATCATATGGCGGTCCGCAGAGGAGAAAAGCAGCATGAATAAGCAAGTAGAGGCATGTAAGTGTTAGAAACTAAAAAACAAATTCCTGGTTGCACTCCAGAAAAGCGAATGCAGCCCACAGAGGAACCCACAGTGCAGCAGTGGACGTGGCCTGAAGGAGGATGCAGCCCATGGACAGCCCGTGTAGGATTAACTAAGGAAGGACTGCATCCCACGGGAGGGACCTCACGCTGCAGCAGGGGCCGGGCCCCCCCCTTTTGCTAGTTGTCTGTATACCACCTACATAAGCCTACTAAATATGTACCGTCTTCCGTGATATTTTCTTTGAGTGCCATTCTTGGCGGTTATTTGCCCTACAGGTGGTTGTCACTGCTTTCTTCTGCAGGACCCGGAGGAGCGGCACCGCCGGACGCGGGACGGCAACGGAGGGTCGGGGGCCGCCCGTTGCCCCCCCTTCCCCCCGTGTTCGGAGAGCTCACCCGGCGCGTTCCGCTCAGTGACACGGCCGCCCGTCACAGAGGGCCGCGCCCGCGGGCGCCTATAAAAGCGGAGTGGCGCGGCAGCCCCCAGTCCCGGTGCGGGTGCCGCTGCCGGTCCCACACAGCTCGGCACCGCCGCGGAGCCGTCCCGCCGCAGCCCGGCATGGCCCGCTACCGGCGCAGCCGCAGCCGCAGCCGCAGCCGCAGACGCAGACGTAGCCGCAGACGCAGACGCTACACCCGTTACCGCAGCCCCCGCCGCCGCCGCTACGGGAGACGGCGCCGCTACGGGAGACGGCGCCGCCGCCGCCGCATCTACTGAGCCGCGACCGCCCGCACCGACGCCGCCGCACCGCGCCCGGAACGCGGCCCCGCGCTGCCGCTCCGCCAATAAAACGCCGTAGCACCGGGACCCCTCGACCGTGCTTCTGTCTGCGTCCCGCCGGGCTTCGTGCGCGCGGGGTCCGTGTCCGTGTCCGTGCCCGGGGCTCCGTGTCACCGGGTGTCCCCGAGCGCCGCCTGGGTGCGTCCCGTGCTTGTCCACCCGTGTCCCTTGGGGCTGTGCCCCACGGTGCTCCAGTGGCGTCCCCTGGTCTTCATCCACGTGCAGTGGGTCCCTGTGCCATCGCGTCTGTCTCCAGTGATGTCCATGTGGTGTCCACGTGGTTTCCATGTCCCACGGTGTCCGTGTCTTCAGGGACACCCTGGCTCCATGTCACGGGTTGTCTATGTCCCATGGTGTTTTTGTTGCATGGGTCCGTGTCCCTTGGTGTCCCATGAGTCCACGTCCCATGTGTCTGGCACCATGCCAAGGTGAGCCCGAGCCCCCCTGAGCCTCCCTGCCAGGGCGAGCCCGAGCCCCCCTTGGCACCCTGCTAATTCTAGCCCTAGCCCGCCCCCCCTCCGAGCCTCCCTCTGGCATCCTGCCAGGGCGAGACCGAACCTCCATCTGGCACCCTGCCAAGGTGAGCCCGAGCCCTCCCTTGCCCCCCTGCAGAGGGTTCGTGCCCCCCCTTTTGCTAGTTGTCTGTATACCGTCTACATAAGCCTACTAAATAAGTAACGTCTTCCGTGCTATTTTCTTTGAGTGCCATTCTTGGCGGTTATTTGCCCTACAGGTGGTTATCACTGCTTTCTTCTGCAGGACCAATCTGCATCTCCAGAAGCATCTGGATACTGTCACAGTAATTAACTGTCTACAACTAAATGATTCAAGCAAGGAGGAGAGAGGTTTTTCAAGTGCTTTTATAGAAAGTTCTCTTTTAATTGAAGATAGAGGGGTGGAAGATTGCTGTGGCTGACTAGTATTAGCACCAGTGATCATATGTATTTTCAAGACAAATTAGGGTAGAGGTCTCAATTGCTGTCTTGAGTGGGGAAATTTGACGTGAGCAAAGCGGCCAAGAGATTGCATTGCTGGTGCTGACAGGTTGCACGTGGGTAAAGGGGGAACCTACAAAAGGTGAGCACTCGCCAACTGCTCTGAAAATCAGAAGGTAAATATTTGTCTAAACAGGTTATCTTAACGTTTGTGTCTCTAGTTGTCAACGGTTTACGGGCAGGTTCGGCCCGGTTCCGTGACGATTGGTGCGGGGGACCCACGGACCCACGCCCCAGGAAAGGGGAGGGGGAAAGGGAAAAGGGAAAAGGGAGATGGGCCTAGGAACAAAACAGCGGCAACGATCTGAGGAGGAAAGCTAATTTACTAAATAAGGTATCGGAAAGCAAAATAACACAATATAATACAATATAATTGGAATTAAAGCTAATAAATCAAATAAAATGAGCAAGAGAGAGAGTGTCCGATAAACCGAAGACCTTACACTAACGCTGAAGGCGAGACGGCAGTGAGCACCCACTGCTGAGTCGATCCCAAAGGAATGAGAGTGTCCCGTGACCGCAGACAGTTTTTATCTTGCCCTCTGAGCGTAAACACGTAAGAACGCAAAGCATCGCAAAGTCCTCTGGGGAATGCAGTTCTTCTTCTCTTCTGAGACAGGTATTCCTGGAACTATCGATGATCCACTGGAGCTGGAGCATTAACTCTTTAACTCTGAATGCACTACATGATGTTATGATGTGGAATACCAGTACCAAAAATCATAATACCATGACATTCCACTCCTTATTCCACATCACTACATCATGTTTGATATATATGCATAGAAGAACAATGATTAACGTGCATTAAATACGCACACACAACATATATATGTATATACATGGAATTACCGACTGCACTCCCCCAACATCAAATTCCCTTGTGGTACACACTGAACATCCCCATTCTTCTGCATCCCCCTCCAAGTGGACCCAGGTCCCTGAGCAAAGACAGTTCCCCGTAGAGGTTTGCTCTTTCTGGAAGCTGGAAGGACCCAAACTGCTTTCCCCAACATGTTCTTTACATGTACTACAGGGACCTTATCTCCCCCTACAGTAGGTAGAGATCTGGATTGGGCAGGACCATCGCGATTGATGGATCCTCTGCTGTTGACCAACCAGGTGGCTTCTGACAAATGCTTCTCCCAGTGCTTAAATGTTCCGACACCCATTGCTTTCAACATGGCTTTTAACAACCCATTGCACCTTTCAATTTTACCAGAAGCTGGTGCGTGATAGGGGATACGATAAATCCATTCAATGCCATGATCTTTGGCCCAAGTATTTACAAGAGAATTTTTGAAACGAGTTCCATTATCGGACTCAATTCTTTCTGGAGTGCCATGTCACCACAGGACTTGTTTCTCGAGCCCTAAGATGGTGTTTCGGGCGGTAGCATGGGGTACTGCATATGTTTCAAGCCACCCAGTGGTTGCTTCCACCATGGTGAGCACATAACGCTTACCACTGCGAGATCGTGGCAAGGTGATATAATCAACCTGCCACGCCTCCCCATATTTATACTTCTGCCATCGCCCTTCCCCCCAAAGAGGTTTCATCCTCTTGGCTTGTTTAATTGTGGCGCACAGTATAAAGGCGCGTCAGTATAAAGATAAAGCACTGGCCACCTCTCTCGTTCAGCAATATCTAAGGCCAGCTGGACAGGCTTTACCTCTGCAAACTGACTTGATTCTCCTTCTTCAGTGGCCTCTGCAACTCGTCGTATGGGGCTCCACACAGCAGATTTCCATCTGCGGTGCTTACCCACAATGCGACACGATCCACCTGTGAACAGGGCGTATCTCTTTTCATTGTCTGGTAGTTCATTATATGGTGGGGCTTCTTTAGCACGTGACACCTCCTCTGCTGGCGTTGTTCCAAACTTTTTACCTTCAGGCCAGTCCATGATCACCTCCAGGATTCCTGGACGGTTGAGGTTCCCCATCCGAGCTCGTTGTGTAATCAGTGCAGTCCATTTACTCCAAGTGGCATCAGTAGCATGATGGGTAGAGGGAGCTGTCCCTTTAAACATCCAGCTCAGCACTGGCAGTCGAGGTGCCAGAAGGAGCTGCGTTTCAGTACCGATTACTTCGGAAGCAGCTCGAACCCCCTCGTACGCGGCTAAGATCTCCTTCTCAGTTGGAGTGTAGCGCTCCTCAGACCCCCTGTACGCCCGACTCCAGAATCCAAGGGGTCGGCCTCGGGTCTCTCCAGGAGCTCTTTTGCCACAAACTCCAAGTGGGACCTTCCTTTCCAGCAGCAGTGTAGAGGATGTTCTTTACATCCTGTCCCGTCCGCACTGGCCCCAGGGCCACGGCACGGGCTACCTCCTGCTTAATTTGCTCAAAAGCGTGCTGCTGCTCAGGGCCCCACACAAAATCATTCTTCTTCCACGTCACCCGATAGAGAGGGCTCACAATGAGACTGTAGTTTGGAACATGCATTCTCCAAAAGCCCACTACACCCAGAAAAGCTTGGGTTTCTGTCTTACTGGTGGGTGGAGACATGGCAGTAATTTTGTCAATCACATCTGCTGGGATGTGACGACGTCCATCTTGCCACTTTATACCTAGGAACTGAATTTCTTGTGCAGGCCCTTTCACTTTGCTTCGCTTGATAGCAAAGCCAGCTCGTAGGAGAATTTGGATAATCTGCTCTCCTTTCTCAAAGACTTCCTCTGCTGTATTGCCCCATACGGCAATGTCATCAATGTATTGCAGATGCTCAGGAGCACCACCCTACTCCAGTGCAGTTTGAATCAACCCATGGCAAATGGTTGGGCTGTGCTTCCACCCCTGGGGCAAACGGTTCCAGGTGTATTGGACGCCCCTCCAGGTGAAGGCAAATTGTGGCCTGCATTCTGTGGCCAGAGGAATTGAAAAGAAGGCATTAGCAATGTCAGTGGTGGCATACCACTTGGCTGCCTTTGACTCCAGTTCATACTGGAGTTGTAACATGTCCAGTACAGCAGCACTCAATGGGGGTGTGACTTCATTCAGGCCCCGGTAATCTACCGTCAGCCTCCATTCTCCACTGGCTTTACGCACCGGCCATATGGGGCTGTTAAAAGGTGAGTGAGTTTTGCTGATCACTCCCTGTCTCTCTAGCTGACGGATCAAGTTATGAATGGGGAGCAAGGAATCCCTGTTGGTGCGGCACTGCCGTCTGTGGACTGTTTTTGTAGCAATTGGTACCTGTTGCTCCTCCACTTGTAGCAACCCCACAACAGATGGATCTTCTGACAGGCCAGGTAGAACAGATAGCTGCTTAATGTTGTCTGTGTCCACAGCAGCTATTCCAAAAGCCCATCGGTACCCCTTGGGATCCTTAAAGTGCCCCCTGTCCGGTCACTATGGGATGCTTCTGCCAGGTTTTTTACCAGTGAGGCTTTTTTCTGCCTCCAACACAGACGATTCCTGAGAGCCCCCAGTCACTCCAGAGATATAGATCAGTTCTGTCCCTTTATAACTCGAAGGCATTAGAGTACACTGTGCACCAGTATCCACCAGTGCCTCATATTTTTGTGGTTCTGATGTGCCAGGCCACCGAATCCACACAGTCCAATACACTCTATTATCCCTCTCCCTCCTCTGGCTGAGGGCAGGGCCCCTCTATTGGTTACCTGCAGTGACAGGAACAACTTCACTGGTCGTTGGTCTGTGTTGTAATTCTCTCACCCGTGCTCGCAGTGCAGCAGTGGGTTTTTGATGCCATTCCTTCATATCTTCTCCATTTTCACGTAAGTAATTCCACAGAGCCGTGCGCGACATGAAGTGAATGCTATCATTTGCTCGAGCAGGACGGCGTTTGCTTCCAATAGCTGCAATCTTTTCAACCCTATCGATCGGTCGGGATACTTTCTCTAACACGTCTTCCATCTGTCCTCCTAACATTGATATGGCTGAAATGGAAGCGTGTGATGGCGGAAATTTTTGTTCAAAGTTTTGAAGTGTAAGAATCAGTTCAAAAACTGGGGGTTTTCTGTCTTGGTCCTCATATCTGTTGAACGTTGTCACTAGTGTACCGGCATACCTTTCTGGTGCTGTTTTTGAAAGCTTCTGACATATTTCGGGTGTACTCCTTACTTTCTCTGGATCATGGTCCCGATCTTCAGGATCAAACGTGGGATCATACAGCATTTCCGCCACAGCCGTTTCTCTCAAATACTGGATGCCTTCCTCAATAGTTTTCCATCTTTTCGCTTTAGGTGCCAGGTCACTCTTCTAGGGATATCTTTCCCTCACAGCTACTAACATTCGCTGCCAGAGGCTGGCGATTCCATCCATATACCTGCTGATCCCTCTGTCGACAGCTGGATCACGGGCAATGTTTCCTAGTTGGCGAGCTTCGTTACTGTCGAGGGACACGCTGTTGGCCCCGTTGTCCCAACACCGAAGCAACCAAGTGACAATACTCTCATCCGGACGTCGAATAAACTCCTTTCTTGAGCCTTGGATCTCAGACATTTTCAGGGGTCGACGAAACGTGGTAACTTTGACTCTCTCATCATCCTCATCATCACTATGTCCATGCCTCTCACTTTTCTTTGTTGCCTTTCTTGGTGGTGGTGGTGTTGAGGACCCCCCCTCGCCTGGATCTTCCTCTTCTTTCGCCACCTCTTCTTTGCGTTCTAGGCGTGAGGACACACGTTTCCATTTCTGGCCTTCCACCGGGGCAACCGACTTTGATACCGGTGCTTTCTCTGGCTGGTTAGATGTGCCTGGGAGGTTTTCCTCTTTGGTCTGAGCCTCAGTTTGGACACTCTCTCTCTCCAGAACAGTATATATACCTCGGTAAGCATAAGCCAAGCCCCAGATAAGCTGTTCCACCTCAGATCTTTCTGAGCCGCAACACCCACTACTCAGATACAGGCCTAGCTCCTCAGGATCCTGCAAGTGCTCAGGAATAAAATCCCATGGCACCGGGGGACCCCATGCTTCTAATTTCTTTCCTAAAACTCTCCACTTTCCCTGCCATTCAGCATTCTCTGTTTCTGGGAAAAGCTTCCTCCATGCGATGTAAAATCCTATTACAGAGAGTACATTCAGGAGGACTGATATCCCAATCGTTAACATAGTCCCTAAGCTGTAATCTTGAAAATTCATAAGGAACTGAGAGGAGAACCTGGACACCCATTCAAATATTGTTTGGTTTGTTAACATGGTATCGTTTGTTACATTAGCCGGGGTGCCCAGGTATCTGGTAGATGCCACCATCACTGCTTTTAGTTTGTCATATAGGGACCAGGCTCCATAGATCAGACTGGCAAGCTTAACCAAGTTCCAGTACGTTTTGAGCATTACAAGGGAAAAAGCAATGAAATACAATCCCTGTAAGGGCAGTTTAAACAGAAACAGTAAAAACATTTTTTTTTCTTTTACTCAAACAAGCTGGCAGCACCCAAAAAGTTTACAAATATTCCAGAAGAACTGGCAGTACGCCTGGACTTCAAGGCCGTGTTTTGCCGTACAGGACCTGCAGTACAGATAAACTTCCTAACAAAAGACAGAGATTCCCTCTAAAAGTATGTCTCTGCCCGGCTAAGGCAGCTAGTTTTGCCCCACGTTGGGCGCCAAAAATGTCAACGGTTTGCGGGACAGTTTGACCCGGTACCGTGACAATTGATGCAGGGAACCCACAGGCACACAGCCCGGGGAAGGTGAAGGGGGAAAAGGGAAAAAGGAGAAGGGAGATGGGCCTAGGAACAAAACAGTGGCAACGATCTGAGGAGGAAAGCTAATTTACTAAATAAGATATCAGAAAGGAAAATAACACAATATAATACAATATAATTGGAATTAAAGCTAATAAATCAAATAAAATGAGCAAGAGAGAGAGTGTCCGATAAACCGAAGGCCTTACGCTAACGCTGAAGGCGGACGGCTGCAACAAACACCCACTGCCGAGCTCGGTCCCGAAGGGAAGAAAGAGTCCCGTGACCGCAGACAGTTTTTATCTTTCCCTCTGAGCGTAAACACGTAAGAACGCAAAGCATCACAAAGTCCTCTGGGGAATGCAGTTCTTCTTCTCTTCTGAGACAGGCATACCTGGAACTATCGATGATCCACGGAGCTGGAACATTAACTCTTTAACTCTAAATGCACTACATGATGTTATGATGTGGAATACCAGTACCAAAAAATCATAAAAACATGACATTTCCACAGTGCAGATAAGTTTTAATTTGGCATAATCATATGGCGGTCCGCAGAGGAGAAAAGCAGCATGAATAAGCAAGTAGAGGCATGTAAGTGTTAGAAACTAAAAAACAAATTCCTGGTTGCACTCCAGAAAAGCGAATGCAGCCCACAGAGGAACCCACAGTGCAGCAGTGGACGTGGCCTGAAGGAGGATGCAGCCCATGGACAGCCCGTGTAGGATTAACTAAGGAAGGACTGCATCCCACGGGAGGGACCTCACGCTGCAGCAGGGGCCGGGCCCCCCCCTTTTGCTAGTTGTCTGTATACCACCTACATAAGCCTACTAAATATGTACCGTCTTCCGTGCTATTTTCTTTGAGTGCCATTCTTGGCGGTTATTTTCCCTACAGGTGGTTGTCACTGCTTTCTTCTGCAGGACCCGGAGGAGCGGCACCGCCGGACGCGGGACGGCAACGGAGGGTCGGGGGCCGCCCGTTGCCCCCCCTTCCCCCCGTGTTCGGAGAGCTCACCCGGCGCGTTCCGCTCAGTGACACGGCCGCCCGTCACAGAGGGCCGCGCCCGCGGGCGCCTATAAAAGCGGAGTGGCGCGGCAGCCCCCAGTCCCGGTGCGGGTGCCGCTGCCGGTCCCACACAGCTCGGCACCGCCGCGGAGCCGTCCCGCCGCAGCCCGGCATGGCCCGCTACCGGCGCAGCCGCAGCCGCAGCCGCAGCCGCAGACGCAGACGTAGCCGCAGACGCAGACGCTACACCCGTTACCGCAGCCCCCGCCGCCGCCGCTACGGGAGACGGCGCCGCTACGGGAGACGGCGCCGCCGCCGCCGCATCTACTGAGCCGCGACCGCCCGCACCGACGCCGCCGCACCGCGCCCGGAACGCGGCCCCGCGCTGCCGCTCCGCCAATAAACCGCCGTAGCACCGGGACCCCTCGACCGTGCTTCTGTCTGCGTCCCGCCGGGCTCCGTGCGCGCGGGGTCCGTGTCCGTGTCCGTGCCCGGGGCTCCGTGTCACCGGGTGTCCCCGAGCGCCGCCTGGGCGCGTCCCGTGCTTGTCCACCCGTGTCCCTTGGGGCTGTGCCCCACGGTGCTCCAGTGGTGTCCCCTGGTCTTCATCCACGTGCAGTGGGTCCCTGTGCCATCGTGTCTGTCTCCAGTGATGTCCATGTGGTGTCCACGTGGTTTCCATGTCCCACGGTGTCCGTGTCTTCAGGGACACCCTGGCTCCATGTCACGGGTTGTCTATGTCCCATGGTGCCTTTGTTGCATGGGTCCGTGCCCCTTGGTGTCCCATGAGTCCACGTCCCATGTGTCCACGTGGTGTCCGTGTCCCGTGCTGCCCACGTCCCATGGTTGCCCCAGATTGTCCCGTCCCCTCTGCGTGGCTGTGTCCCCAGAGCCGTCCCGCAGTGCCAGCAGTAGGTGCTGCACCCGGTGCCGCTGTGCCGTGAGCTGTACGCACACGGGAGCAGTGGCACACGAGGTGGGGGGGAGGGGGGTACCCTGCACGAGATGGTGGGGGGGGTTCTTTTCCATTTCCTTTATTTACAAAATTTTTTTGACTAGTTGAAGGAAGGCAGGGGAAATCTTAAGGATCTGTTAGTGTCCCTCTTCATGGTTCAGCTTTGTTTGCTTCCTGTGGGACCTGGATGTTTCTGTCTAATCTCTGTCCAGTAGCTCATCACTCAGTAAGCACTCAGTAACCCTGAGCTTCTGTGTTCTGTTTCAAGCCCTTGAGGTGTGAACTGTGGAGAGCAGTGTAAATATTTCACAGTTACATCGAGTTTCACAGTTATATTCAAGCTCACATCCTTTATCTCCTTTGCCAGACCCAATTCCAGGTTGGCTTTGGCCTTCCTCATCGCATCCCTGCAGGCCCTGAAAGCATTCCTGCGTTCTTCCCAAGAGCTCAGACCCCGGGCCACGTGCCCCCATCCTGTGCTCTGCTCTTTTCCTCGCCCCCCCCCTCCCCACTCACAGCAACCGTGTGTCAGGAGGAAGAATCCCATAGCGGAGCACCTGGAAGGGTTTGTGCAATGCCACGGCACAGCGGGTTGAGATCTTCCCATTGAGAAGGAGCTCTTTGTGCACGTGACGGAGGGGCTGCGGCCGCTTCCCACAGGAATAACAGATGGGTATCCATGGGGGAAGGGATAATGGAAAATGAGGAGGGTCCATTTTTGGGTGGGTGGGGGGGAAAGATTCATGAAAATCGAAAACGGGGACAAAACTCCCAAGGGGGGTGGGTAGGTACGGTCTATTCTCAGGGGGAGGGTCCGTTTCTGTCCGGTGCCCACGCGGCGAGCAGCGGCAGCCGCAGTTTCCAACGGCCGAACGGCACGGGGGCTGCTCCGAGTGCGGTCCCGGAGGAGCGGCACCGCCGGACGGGAGATAACAATGGAGGGTTTGGGGCCGCCTGTTGCCTTACCTCCCCCCCCGCTTCCCCCGCGTGCGGAGAGCCCACCTGGTGCGTTCTGCTCAGTGACACGGCCACACGTCGCAGAGGTCCGCGCCTGCGGGTGCCTATAAAGGCGGAGCGGAGCGGCAGCCCCCAGTCGTCCATCCATCCTTGGTGTGCTCTTGAGACCCCAGTCGTCCATCCATCGTGGGTGTGCTCTTGAGCCCCCACTCGTCCATCCATCCTGGATGTGCTCTTGAGCCCCCAGTCGTCCATCCATCGTGGGTGTGCTTTTCAGCCCCCAGTCGTCCATCCATTGTGGGTGTGCTGTTGAGCCCCCATTTGTCCATCATCTCGTCGTCCATCATCTCTGTCCGTCCGTCGTCCATCTGTCCGTGTGTCCGTTTGTCGTCCGTCCATCTTCCGTCCGTCGTCCGTCGTCCATCGTCCATCCGTCGTCCGTCGTCCGTTCGTCATCCGTCCATCGTCCATCGTCCGTCCGTCGTCCGTCCGTCGTTTGTCCATCATCCGTCCGTCGTCCGTCCGTCGTTTGTCCATCATCCGTCGTCCGTCCGTCATCCGTCCATCGTCAGTCGTGCGTCCGTCCGTCCTTTGTCCGTCCGTCGTCCGTCCATCGTCCGTCCATCGTCTGTCGTTTGTCCGTCGTCCGTCCGTTGTCCGTCCGTCGTCCGTCCGTCGTCCGTCCGTCATCTGTCCGTCGTCCGTCGTCTGTCTGTCGTCCGTCGTCCATCGTCTGTCCGTCGTCCGTCAAACTAACTCCGTCTGATGGATTGCCAGATGCAAAAAAATGATACCAGAATGAAGAGGATTAAACTACATTATTTATATTAAAATGTGATAAACAATAAAGTTTCTTTGACTCAGTTATATTCAAAATTTCTTCAAAGCTCAACCATCAAATGCTAAGTCAAGTGAGAAGTGAAAAACTAGAGCTAGAAAAAAGCTACATCTTTCTAATTATTATTTCTAATATAATAACCAACTTCTGAGCTTGAAGAAAATTAGAGAAAAACTATATTTTCTAAAAATTTTAAAGGTCATTCAGCAGCACACAGTATATCAGCAAACGAGAGTTACACAAACGGGCAATCTCTTCTTGAATATTCAGCTCCAGTGGGCAGGTCAGAATTTAAGAGCAGAGCTAGAGCACGAGAGAAAGAAAAAGATCAAATGAAAGACAAATTAACAAAGAAAGAAAAAACAAACGAGGGAGGGGGGGGGGGTATTGGTTCTTTTAAAATATTGCTCAGTCAGCATTCACACAAGAAGCAGCCTATGTTTACAAATCCATTCACAAACACCTATTACATCCCTGAAGTCCTGAATTTGGTTACTACGTGCATTCCATCTGTAAGGTGAAGAAGCAAGCATGCCCAATTCCACACACCTGAGTGGGTAGACTTGTGCTGCCATGTGTGTTGAAGAGGTGTTTCAAGTCCTTTAGCCATTGTAACAAGCTTTCTGGCAGCATTCGTTATTTTCTTCTCAGCTCTGCGGGTGACCATGGAGCATGAAAAAAAATTTAAGCTCTCCAGACACCGCATTTCATACAAAGCTACGATAGCAAAAGTCAAAGAATACTGAGAAGACAAGGTGTGAGACAGCTCATCAAGTCTCTGTCAGCAAGCTCAGCCATGACTCCACACCCATCGCATCAGATCGGGACAGGCCAATGCTTGCTCCAACACAGGATGAACAACACTATTGGACAAACAGCATCATACCAAGTTTATATACTTCTTTTGGAACCAAAGATATCCAATCGTGCCTGAGCTTACCCTTCATGTTTCCCATGGTCAGTAAGCTGTTGGAGACATGTCAGGTAGCAATTCTGCATTTTCCGTGCCATCTCCCAGCGCTCTCTGACAACTTCTGCCTTAATCATTGCAGCAGCTCTCCGCTTACTCTCACGGATATAACAGAGCATGTCACCTAAAGAAACATACTTCATTAGGGACAGCTCTGCCACAGAGGAGACAAACACCTCCAAACAGACTGCTGATCAGACCTGCAGCAAGGCAGCAATGGCCCACCTTTACCAGCCAACCTTCTGCCCAGATCCACACGCCCACTGTGCTCCACAGGCTCTACACTGCAGAAAGACCCAGAGCCAGTACCTACAGCACACTGCATACAACAGCCTAGTTGGCTCACTCTGCACCTCCATCAGCATTTAGCTCACAGCAAACACAAGGGGCAGAGCTTCGGGATGAATGCTAATTGGCACACGCAGGGCATGTACCTTTTAAAAAACACAGGAAGTAGTGCAACAACACAGGGACAGCATAACAAGGCTTCATCCCTGCAAAGAAGCTTGCCCAAGACTATGGCAAGATTCCTGGCAGTAAGAAAGGAACTAGGAATTCTCAGGGGACTTGGCTGTCAGACTCCCAGGCCGAGTTGACTGAAGTTAGGAAGAAGTATGGAGTAAATTATTTTGCTCTCCTAACCTTTTAACTGGACTTCTTGTACTTACTCTTTATCTTAGTCACGGCTCTAATGTACTGAGCATGCAATTCTTCCAGCCCTTTCTTGCAGTCACAGGCTTTGGAGATGTTCCCCGTGGACAGCGTCCTGAAAAGCATACAAGTCTTTCAGCACAGGAGAGCTGAAACCTTAAAAACGTCCCCTTGCTCACACTGCTTTTTGAAATAGCACAAACTTCTACGTAACGCTCCTTCACTGTAGTCATCTCTCTGTTCAGTTCCTCTATGGAAGCCCTTCACAGGACGAATCACACGTTAGCAATCAACCTCTAAACTCGCAGGACACTAAGCACTTCAAAAGAGCATTTTTGAAAGCACTAATTGCCAGACATGAAGCACAAACGTTTCGTAACAATGAGAAAACTGAAAATGCTTACTTCAGGTTGGAGATAGTCTCTTCATAACTTTGAATAAGCTGCTGCTTCTCTGCAGCATACCTCTGCATCATGTCTCTCTCAAGCTGGGCTTTTGTATCCTCATGGTGCTGCTGATAAGTTCTTTCGCACCTATGATTTCAAGAAAGAAAAACACTGCCTATGTTTCTTCCTCTTCTAAATGGGGTTCAACTTCTTTAACAAAGAAGCTACGTTTCCAGGTCACATCCTCCTCATGAACGCCTGCAGTATCAAAGTTCACAAAAGAAACTAAACTATTAACAGACTTAACCTGTCAATGGCTTCTTGTTTATCCTTGTCAGATTCTTGAACCACCTTCCTCATTTGACAGCAGAGATCCTGGTTTGAGCTTTTCAGTTTTTCCTCATTTTCTTTTAGTTGTTTAATAGTCAATGCATGGTTCTGCACCAAAAGGAGACAAGTAACAGGTGAGTTTTAAGGCATCTTCTATATTTGCAGGTTTGGGTTTGTTCAGTTGTGTTGTTGTGTTGGGTTTTTTTTTTTTTAATAGGAATTCAAAGCATTTTTCTCTCACCTGAACTTCACTAAGCAAAATTTCATTCGCCCTTCTGAGTCCTAAAACTTCTTCCATAAGATTGCCAGGAACTAATGGACTGGCCACCACAGCTTCACTTTGATTTGTCACTGGCTAAAAAATAAATTTAAGATGATAACTCTCAAGACACGCTCTAGAAACAGATTCATGAAAGAGTTTCAACTGTATTTTACTTACAGAAAGCAAAACCAAGCAAGAAGGAAAATACTGCAGTGCAGTAATAGTAACGCTGTTATTCTTTAGGAATAGCAGTATGAAACTTTTCAGAAGCGTACACTCAGCACTGCATTTGTTAGCTGAATGACTGCTACTATTCCACTGAGAGACTGTACCCCTGAAGCAAACTGTATTCCTGTCCCACACCCAGGTCAGAACACACAGATTACAAAGAGTGCGTGCTACAGCTCCAATCACATTACAATTTGAAGTTGATCACGTGGCCAAGAGACAACATTAATCCCACCCAACATTAAAGAGACACAGAAGACCACAGAATTGACCAAGTTGGAAAGGGCTTTTAACGATCATCTAGTCCAACCCCCTGCCACAGGCAGGGATACTTCCCACAAAATCCAAATCCGCCCCATCCAACCTGACCTTGAATACATCCAGGGATGAGGCAACCCCAACTTCTGAGCAATGTGCCTTGCAACCATCATCAAGCAAATAATTTTCCTTAGGTGTTACTTTAATCTATTATTTCATCAACTCTAAACACTATCCCTTGTCCTGTCACTACATGCTCTTGCAAAAATCTCTCAATCTTTCCTATAAGCAACATTTAAGTACTGAAAGGCTGCAAAAAAGGTTTCATTGGATCCTTCCTTTCACCAGACTTAACAACCCCAGCTCTCTCAGGCTTTCTTCAAAGAAAGGCTCCAGCCACAGCTCCTCCAGCGCTCTGAACATTTTTGTGGTCCACTCTAACAGGTCAACGTCTCTCTTGTGCTCCAGGTTAGAGCATTGGCTGCAACACCACAGGTGAGGTCTTAGAATGGCAGAGGAGAGGGGGAATAATCACCTTCCTCAGCCTGCAGGCCATGCTTCTTTCTACGCAGCCCAGGATAGGATTGATCACACGAGAGCGTGAATACCATAAAGAAAGCAATCTGCTTTAACGTCCCATCCATTACACACATCGACTCTCAGAGAAATAACAAGTCTTCAGGGGGAAAAAGAAAACCTACTGTCCCCGGTGAAATTCAGGTTTAATTAACAAAGCACAGTGGCTATTATACACTATCAGCCAAGTAAGCTACTGTATCAGAACTTAAAAAAGACATTCTGCCCAAGTCACGCTATTCAGTTTCTTTCTTTCTCACCACAGATACAAAACAGAATATTGCCAAAACAACAAGATTTCCCTTAAGATCAAAGGCAAATCTCCTTAACTGCTCTGAATGCTACGTAGCTTTTGTTGTTGTTGCTCACTTTTCGTAAGAAATTTAAATATTGGTTTCATTTATTAAACCCCAGTACAAATTACAAGGACTTGAAAAATATGTGAAAGAACAAACCTCCGACTCTTTTGATGCTTTTTCTGCTTTCGACAACTGCTTGAATTCCTCTAATTCCTTCTGGCAATCTTTAAGATCATTTTGTAATTGAGTAATCTGCTTTCTATTTGTTTTATTACTGCTCAATAAGCGTTGCAGTTCAGCTTTTAATTCTACAATAATTTCATCTTTAGAGAGTTCTTTCTCCATGCCTTTCTTCTGAATTATACTATTGGGGAAAAATACAAAAAACAAAAGTTCAGTATTCAAAAGACAAGACACACTTATCCAGAAGTCATTCTCAGCAAGAAGAGCAACTGATACTAACTAACTGGGACTGTACTTAACTACCATAAATACAGATGTTCAACTCTAAGAGGTAAGAGTAAAAAAGGATGAAAGAACATGAAAACAAAAGCCACGTGCTTGTTCATTAAGCTGGAATTATCGTGCAGAAAACTTGTTCATTCTGCTGTTTCCCGCAGAAGGTCCATTCTCATGTGACCTGAAGTCCTTCAAGACGACTTGCTTTAAAGACAGCGTGGCCATAAAACAGCACCGTGAAATCTCTGAGCAAATAGGCATCCATGCACATAATCCACACCATCAGGAAAACAGTCATCAAGGAGTACAGTCCATGCAAGCAGGTAAATCACATTTCTCCACAGGTAAAGGTACGGCTGCCCGTTGTTGAGAAATTCAGCTGCACTCCTTATGCAGATCAGACACTCAAGTACACTGTGATATTCCCTATAACCTATTCCAGATTTTACAAGATTTAATGAAGCAGAGTTCAAGTCTTGACAAACACAAGGCTAGTCTCCCATGCTAGGCAACACTGAATGCTTCTTAGGCGTCATCAGTGGAAAAACCTCCTTACTTCGTTACACAAGTTAAATGCTTTCCACTGAACACTCGTGGCAATCAAAAAAAATAAGCACTCCAGAAAAGACAAAAAGAAAGGAATTGCACTCGAGGAACAGTAACAGTCCTTATGAAACCCGAGTGCACAGTAAGCAGCCACGAAGCATCCAACATATGGTATTAGCTCCAATTCCTGTTTCCCCAATGACCTAGGAACACAGGAAGCGTCTTTCACAAAAAAAATAGAAAGTAAAAATTGAACTTGCACATTAATTGTGTACATTACGGAGGATTTTATACTTTTTTTTCCAGTAAGAATCACTCAATGCCTGCAGAACCTTGAGTTATTCACAGATTCAGGAGATTCATAGAATGTAATTTTTTCCTTCAGTTCCATTAGTTGTTCCTTAAAGGAAGAGACCAAAAACAAGTTACACTTCAAGTAAATGCAACAAGACAATAACTCTTTCAAAGAAAAATACATGGAGCTACATAACCAGTATTTAGAAAGAATTTTCTTGAGTGATCTACTGTCTGCTCTTTTCTTTTAAACTAATCATTTTGAAAGCAAAGCATAACATTTAACAACTACAAATTTACTAGTGAATATTTTCTGTTGCTCAGTATGTTCTATTGATCTTCCAGGTCACACGTGAAATTAAATATTGCTACTTTTTTCCTCGTGATGCCCTGTTGCCATAGATTTTACCATACAAAAAGTACACAAGGATTCCTTGCTTCGAGATGATAGGTTTAAACAAACCACTTACTGAATTGGAAACACAGACTTCCAGTGATATTTAAGAGGACTCCTTAGTATTCCTTCTTGATGGCACAACAAAAATTTCAGAACATAAATCCTGCAATCCTCTCTATGGCCCAACTATATGACGACATTCCCAACACACTCAATCTGTGTCCTTCCTTTTCCATAAGCAGGTCAGATGCACGATATCAGGTTCATGCCGATACATATATACATATATATCTATGTATGAAACCACCAGCCCATCAGCTATAATGCTTACCCCTCGAAAGTCAAAACCTAATTCGAAGTCACATATTTAATAAAATAAATTAACCTGCAAAGCCTTGTTCAGGTTTTTGCTTATCCCATGAGCAGACTGAGCTCATTGCAACCGAAACCGTAACTGGTCTGTCTCCTGTATCGAGCCTAATGCTGGGAAGAAAAGGAGACAGAAAAACAGAGAGGCATGAACATGCAAGAAAGACTGTGCAACCTGAAAAAAAAATACAAAGAACAACAGCAAGAGTACTCACTGCACCAAACAGGTGAGCTTGGGTTACTCCTGTTCTCAAATGTAAGTGGCAGTTTGTTTTCAACTTTGGGGGCTACACTGACTGTACTTTTTCCAGAAGTTTTAGAGTAGCTTAAATACAAAGACCATGAGAAGGAAGATGTGCCAAAGGTGTGCTTTCTGTGTAGCTCGTCAGAATTAAAAACAAACCAACAAAACTGTGCAAACTGTGCAAAGCGGGAACAGGAAAACCTTGGAAAACGAGACACTTCTGCTTCCTCCACAGATAAGTTTTGTTCTATGAGTTTGACCATTTATTATTGGTGTAAGGCACTTGCTGAATAAAGAATGGAGGAAGATGTCACGGTGATTCTCCAGCTGGCTGTCAGGCTCTTTTTATCAATTATATGATTTCTACATTATACAGATCTAATACGTTTTTTCTCCTCCTCCATCCTCACTACTATGCTCTCTCTGGAGAGACTTTTCTTTCAGATTACCGTAGTTCTCAAGCAGAACATATGCTTAAACCCAGGATCTGGTAAGAAAGGCATTTCAGCAAGTTGTTTGCTTTCTAGGAAACAACAACATAACTATTAAATAGTTCAGCACCTAGTGGGAGGCACGAGACATAAACGTAATGAGCAGAATATTCTATATGCTGTTCCTACGGATGCAAATTGCCAAGAAGCAGTCTCCAGCTAAAAGAAAAGCTTTAAACGTTTTTATTTGGAATGGCAATTTATATTCCCTTTTCTTATTGTACAACAGTAAAGCTCTGCGTCACGAAGACCTAACTAGTGAAAACCAGATCAAGATTGCTCATACTACATGTAAAGGCTGAAATCACCACGTACACGCTGACAGACCAACTATTTGAAGCACTGTGCCTATCCAGACTATTCACATGGGATAACACCAATGTCTTTCCTAGAAGAAAGCATCTGTGGCAGCATAGCATATTGGTATAGCCCAACAAACCCAAAAACTTACATGAAAGTGAGTGGCTTGCTCAAAAGACTGTTATTTAGTCCAAAAGTTAGTTTGCATAGATGCGGCACTCGTTTCTTTAGTTGGTTGATTTTCTTACTGTAGTTTAAACTTAAGTAAACTTCATTTAAGCCTGACTAAGGTATTCCACAGGAGGTGATCCAGTATACATTTAGCTTGACGTTGATTCAATTTCAGTAGGAGCACAGATTTGCAGTGTCGAGGTGTGAGCAAAAGACTTACCTGTTTGCAGTAAGTTTGCACACTGCTTTTGGCTTTCTCCGAGGCTTCTTGTCAATCGATCTATTATTGCCATTTTTTCACATTTGGTTTCTTCCAGCATTTTCTCCAGTTCCTTAACACGCTCTCCTAGACTTTGGCAAAGTTTTCTCTAGGAAGAAAAATGATGTTTATTCAGGCTACAAACACCCAACCATCACAGATAGAGAAGTGACCTCTCAGAGCAACTAAGTTTCCACTAAGAAACCGATTCCGCTCTGTGCTAAATTCATAGATACATTAGGTTGGAAAGGACCTACAAGATCATCCAGTCCAACCATCCTCCCGTCACCATCCCAACCCACTAAGCTACTCAATCAAATCCCTTAGCACCTCATCTAAACGCTTCTTGAACAGCGCTAGGGATGGTGCCTCAACCACCTCCCTAGGCAGGCCATTCCAGCGCCTGACCACTCTTTCAGAGAAAGAATGCTTCCTCAAATCTAATCTAAATCTTCCCCGGCGCCACTTGTGGCCATTCCCTCTCGTCCTGTCTTTATTTATCAGGGAGAAGAGGCCCACCCCCTCCTCACCACAACCCCCCTTCAGGAAGTGGTAGAGTGCAATAAGGTCTCCTCTGAGCCTCCTCTTCTCCAGACTAAACAATCCCAGCTCCCTCAGCCGCTCCTCATAAGACTTGTGCTCCAGACCCCTCACCAGTTTTGTTGCCCTTCTCTGAACACGCTCCAGGGCCTCAATGTCCTTCTTGTAGTGAGGGGCCCAAAACTGAACACAGTACTCGAGGTGCAGCCGTACCAGAGCTGAGTACAGGGGGATGATCACCTCCCTGCTCCTGCTGGCTACACTATTTCTAATACAGGCCAGGATGCCGTTGGCCTTCTGGGCCGCCTGGGCACACTGCCGGCTCATGTTAAGCCAAGCATCAACCAACACCCCCAGGTGCTTTTCTTCTCTGCATTCCTCAAGCTCCACGCACCGCGGGTTACGTCCTCCCTGGCGGCTCCACCTCGGAGTGCGGCAGAAAGCAAAGGCGACAAAGCGCGAGCCCAACCGCCGCTACGCACCTGATGCACGAGGAAAGGCGGCCGTCCGCTACGCGCCCGGCACTGCAACGGCAGCCGCAGCCCAACCGTTTTTTCCGCGTGACAGCCAATCAAGCGCCCGCTGCTCTAACCGACAGCCGCGCGCACCAATCAGCAGCCGGAGCGGCGTCACGTCCCAGTGCACGAGGTGGCCAGAGGGCGGGACTCCGCGCCTCGCCCCAGCCGCGCTCGGCTGCGCTGCAAACATGCCCGTCCGACGGTTTGACAGCGGGCGCGTGCAGCCGCGGGAACGGGTCTGGCGCGCTGATTGGCTAAGCGACCGACCAATGGCTGCGGCCCGTTTCCGGAGGGGCGGGCCGTCTCGCGGCGGTTGCCTGGCAACGCGCGACCCCATCATCGGAGCAGAGCCCGACGTCCGGCGATCACGACCGCGTCGCGACGCAAGCTGACGGCAGAGCACGAGCATCTCACTGTCGGGTGTACTGCTGCCACCCCGCTCCTCACGCAGCCGCCACGAGCTGAGCCCCCTCGCCGTGCTCACCCCCTCGCCATGCTGTGCTGGCAGGGTGTCACGCTCCAATATAAAGGAGGGAGACGAAGGTGCTTTGATTATGTATATACCCAGCGTGAGATTAAGAAACAACGGTTCAAATGTTGGTCCGACCAGTTTATTACCACTATAAACCAGGGAGATGGGGAAGGCGGACACTGTTAAGGGTGATGGGGAAGGGAAGGCGAGCGATAAGAAAGATAGGAAAGAAGCAAGGATTTGTACAACGCGGGGAAAGTCACCAGCCAGGATCCCAGGGGCGGTCCGGTTGCAAGCGGCTTCGACGGTCCGAGGCAGAAGAGCAGGGGCGGCAGAAGCGGGGAGAACAGCAGCAGCGACGGGCAGCCCTGAGCAGCAAGCAGCTGTCCTGGAGAAGCGGCACCGGGTCAGCACAGGAGAAGCAGCGAGGGGAAAGTCCAGGAACAGCATCAGTCAGCACCGGAGAAGCAGCGAACAGTGATCAGCTCGTGAGGGTTCAGATGGTAGAACACCTCGAAGGAGCGGCGAGGTCCAGAAGAAAGCAGCATGCCTCAGGCAGCAGGCCCAGGAGGGAGTTCAGCAGCAGGGATCAGCTCATGAGGTTTCTGATGGAAGAACACCACCACAGCAACACCAACAAAACCACAACAACCTCATGGTGGTCGATCCCTCTTTTATCCTTCATTTCTCTTGCCTACGTGGCAAATCCCGTGCTAGCCTGCCAGGCAAGCGTCTCCTGACATGAGCAGAGGGTCCGTGCCCCCCCTTTTGCTAGTTGTCTGTATACCGTCTACATAAGCCTACTAAATAAGTAACGTCTTCCGTGCTATTTTCTTTGAGTGCCATTCTTGGCGGTTATTTGCCCTACATTGCATTGTGGAAATCTTTCCACAGTGCAGATAAGTTTTAATTTGGCATAATCATATGGCGGTCCGCAGAGGAGAAAAGCAGCATGAATAAGCAAGTAGAGGCATGTAAGTGTTAGAAACTAAAAAACAAATTCCTGGTTGCACTCCAGAAAAGCGAATGCAGCCCACAGAGGAACCCACAGTGCAGCAGTGGACGTGGCCTGAAGGAGGATGCAGCCCATGGACAGCCCGTGTAGGATTAACTAAGGAAGGACTGCATCCCACGGGAGGGACCTCACGCTGCAGCAGGGGCCGGGCCCCCCCCTTTTGCTAGTTGTCTGTATACCACCTACATAAGCCTACTAAATATGTACCGTCTTCCGTGCTATTTCCTTTGAGTGCCATTCTTGGCGGTTACAGGTGGTTGTCACTGCTTTCTTCTGCAGGACCCGGAGGAGCGGCACCGCCGGACGCGGGACGGCAACGGAGGGTCGGGGGCCGCCCGTTGCCCCCCCTTCCCCCCGTGTTCGGAGAGCTCACCCGGCGCGTTCCGCTCAGTGACACGGCCGCCCGTCACAGAGGGCCGCGCCCGCGGGCGCCTATAAAAGCGGAGTGGCGCGGCAGCCCCCAGTCCCGGTGCGGGTGCCGCTGCCGGTCCCACACAGCTCGGCACCGCCGCGGAGCCGTCCCGCCGCAGCCCGGCATGGCCCGCTACCGGCGCAGCCGCAGCCGCAGCCGCAGCCGCAGACGCAGACGTAGCCGCAGACGCAGACGCTACACCCGTTACCGCAGCCCCCGCCGCCGCCGCTACGGGAGACGGCGCCGCTACGGGAGACGGCGCCGCCGCCGCCGCATCTACTGAGCCGCGACCGCCCGCACCGACGCCGCCGCACCGCGCCCGGAACGCGGCCCCGCGCTGCCGCTCCGCCAATAAAACGCCGTAGCACCGGGACCCCTCGACCGTGCTTCTGTCTGCGTCCCGCCGGGCTTCGTGCGCGCGGGGTCCGTGTCCGTGTCCGTGCCCGGGGCTCCGTGTCACCGGGTGTCCCCGAGCGCCGCCTGGGTGCGTCCCGTGCTTGTCCACCCGTGTCCCTTGGGGCTGTGCCCCACGGTGCTCCAGTGGCGTCCCCTGGTCTTCATCCACGTGCAGTGGGTCCCTGTGCCATCGCGTCTGTCTCCAGTGATGTCCATGTGGTGTCCACGTGGTTTCCATGTCCCACGGTGTCCGTGTCTTCAGGGACACCCTGGCTCCATGTCACGGGTTGTCTATGTCCCATGGTGTTTTTGTTGCATGGGTCCGTGTCCCTTGGTGTCCCATGAGTCCACGTCCCATGTGTCTGGCACCATGCCAAGGTGAGCCCGAGCCCCCCTGAGCCTCCCTGCCAGGGCGAGCCCGAGCCCCCCTTGGCACCCTGCTAATTCTAGCCCTAGCCCGCCCCCCCTCCGAGCCTCCCTCTGGCATCCTGCCAGGGCGAGACCGAACCTCCATCTGGCACCCTGCCAAGGTGAGCCCGAGCCCTCCCTTGCCCCCCTGCAGAGGGTTCGTGCCCCCCCTTTTGCTAGTTGTCTGTATACCGTCTACATAAGCCTACTAAATAAGTAACGTCTTCCGTGCTATTTTCTTTGAGTGCCATTCTTGGCGGTTATTTGCCCT
Source organism: Cyrtonyx montezumae (assembly GCF_038088225.1). NCBI lineage: Eukaryota > Metazoa > Chordata > Aves > Galliformes > Odontophoridae > Cyrtonyx > Cyrtonyx montezumae. The sequence continues at coordinate 19,813,941 of NW_027072045.1, read as the reverse complement.
ACAGGTGGTTATCACTGCTTTCTTCTGCAGGACCAATCTGCATCTCCAGAAGCATCTGGATACTGTCACAGTAATTAACTGTCTACAACTAAATGATTCAAGCAAGGAGGAGAGAGGTTTTTCAAGTGCTTTTATAGAAAGTTCTCTTTTAATTGAAGATAGAGGGGTGGAAGATTGCTGTGGCTGACTAGTATTAGCACCAGTGATCATATGTATTTTCAAGACAAATTAGGGTAGAGGTCTCAATTGCTGTCTTGAGTGGGGAAATTTGACGTGAGCAAAGCGGCCAAGAGATTGCATTGCTGGTGCTGACAGGTTGCACGTGGGTAAAGGGGGAACCTACAAAAGGTGAGCACTCGCCAACTGCTCTGAAAATCAGAAGGTAAATATTTGTCTAAACAGGTTATCTTAACGTTTGTGTCTCTAGTTGTCAACGGTTTACGGGCAGGTTCGGCCCGGTTCCGTGACGATTGGTGCGGGGGACCCACGGACCCATGCCCCAGGAAAGGGGAGGGGGAAAGGGAAAAGGGAGATGGGCCTAGGAACAAAACAGCGGCAACGATCTGAGGAGGAAAGCTAATTTACTAAATAAGGTATCGGAAAGCAAAATAACACAATATAATACAATATAATTGGAATTAAAGCTAATAAATCAAATAAAATGAGCAAGAGAGAGAGTGTCCGATAAACTGAAGGCCTTACACTAACGCTGAAGGCGAGACGGCAGTGAGCACCCACTGCTGAGTCGATCCCAAAGGAAAGAGAGTGTCCCGTGACCGCAGACAGTTTTTATCTTGCCCTCTGAGCGTAAACACGTAAGAACGCAAAGCATCGCAAAGTCCTCTGGGGAATGCAGTTCTTCTTCTCTTCTGAGACAGGTATTCCTGGAACTATCGATGATCCACTGGAGCTGGAGCATTAACTCTTTAACTCTGAATGCACTACATGATGTTATGATGTGGAATACCAGTACCAAAAATCATAATACCATGACATTCCACTCCTTATTCCACATCACTACATCATGTTTGATATATATGCATAGAAGAACAATGATTAACGTGCATTAAATACGCACACACAACATATATATGTATATACATGGAATTACTGACTGCACTCCCCCAACATCAAATTCCCTTGTGGTACACACTGAACATCCCCATTCTTCTGCATCCCCCTCCAAGTGGACCCAGGTCCCTGTGCAAAGACAATTCCCTGTAGAGGTTTGCTCCTTACAGAAGCTGGAAGGACCCAAACTGCTTTCCCCAACATGTTCTTTACATGTACTACAGGGACCTTATCTCTCCCTACAGTAGGTAGAGATCTGGATTGGGCAGGACCATCGCGATTGATGGATCCTCTGCTGTTGACCAACCAGGTGGCTTCTGACAAATGCTTCTCCCAGTGCTTACATGTTCCGACACCCATTGCTTTCAACATGGTTTTTAACAACCCATTGCACCTTTCAATTTTACCAGAAGCTGGTGCGTGATAGGGGATACGATAAATCCATTCAATGCCATGATCTTTGGCCCAAGTATTTACAAGAGAATTTTTGAAATGAGTTCCATTATCGGACTCAATTCTTTCTGGAGTGCCATGTCGCCACAGGACTTGTTTCTCGAGCCCTAAGATGGTGTTTCGGGCGGTAGCATGGGGTACTGCATATGTTTCAAGCCACCCAGTGGTTGCTTCCACCATGGTGAGCACATAACGCTTACCACTGCGAGATCGTGGCAAGGTGATATAATCAACCTGCCATGCCTCCCCATATTTACACTTTTGCCATCGCCCTTCCCCCCAAAGAGGTTTCATCCTCTTGGCTTGTTTAATTGTGGCGCACAGTATAAAGGCGCGTCAGTATAAAGATAAAGCACTGGCCACCTCTCTCGTTCAGCAATATCTAAGGCCAGCTGGACAGGCTTTACCTCTGCAAACTGACTTGATTCTCCTTCTTCAGTGGCCTCTGCAACTCGTCGTATGGGGCTCCACACAGCAGATTTCCATCTGCGGTGCTTACCCACAATGCGACACGATCCACCTGTGAACAGGGCGTATCTCTTTTCATTGTCTGGTAGTTCATTATATGGTGGGGCTTCTTTAGCACGTGACACCTCCTCTGCTGGCGTTGTTCCAAACTTTTTACCTTCAGGCCAGTCCATGATCACCTCCAGGATTCCTGGACGGTTGAGGTTCCCCATCCGAGCTCGTTGTGTAATCAGTGCAGTCCATTTACTCCAAGTGGCATCAGTAGCATGATGGGTAGAGGGAGCTGTCCCTTTAAACATCCAGCTCAGCACTGGCAGTCGAGGTGCCAGAAGGAGCTGCGTTTCAGTACCGATTACTTCGGAAGCAGCTCGAACCCCCTCGTACGCGGCTAAGATCTCCTTCTCAGTTGGAGTGTAGCGCTCCTCAGACCCCCTGTACGCCCGACTCCAGAATCCAAGGGGTCGGCCTCGGGTCTCTCCAGGAGCTCTTTTGCCACAAACTCCAAGTGGGACCTTCCTTTCCAGCAGCAGTGTAGAGGATGTTCTTTACATCCTGTCCCGTCCGCACTGGCCCCAGGGCCACAGCACGGGCTACCTCCTGCTTAATTTGCTCAAAAGCGTGCTGCTGCTCAGGGCCCCACACAAAATCATTCTTCTTCCACGTCACCCGATAGAGAGGGCTCACAATGAGACTGTAGTTTGGAACATGCATTCTCCAAAAGCCCACTACACCCAGAAAAGCTTGGGTTTCTGTCTTACTGGTGGGTGGAGACATGGCAGTAATTTTGTCAATCACATCTGTTGGGATGTGACGACGTCCATCTTGCCACTTTATACCTAGGAACTGAATTTCTTGTGCAGGCCCTTTCACTTTGCTTCGCTTGATAGCAAAGCCAGCTCGTAGGAGAATTTGGATAATCTGCTCTCCTTTCTCAAAGACTTCCTCTGCTGTATTGCCCCATACGGCAATGTCATCAATGTATTGCAGATGCTCAGGAGCACCACCCTACTCCAGTGCAGTTTGAATCAACCCATGGCAAATGGTTGGGCTGTGCTTCCACCCCTGGGGCAAACGGTTCCAGGTGTATTGGACGCCCCTCCAGGTGATGGCAAACTGTGGCCTGCATTCTGTGGCCAGAGGAATTGAAAAGAAGGCATTAGCAATGTCAGTGGTGGCATACCACTTGAATACACCACCAGTTCATACTGGAGTTGTAACATGTCCGGTACAGCAGCACTCAATGGGGGTGTGACCTCATTCAGGCCCCCGTAATCTACCGTCAGCCTCCATTCTCCACTGGCTTTACGCACTGGCCATATGGGGCTGTTAAAAGGTGAGTGAGTTTTGCTGATCACTCCCTGTCTCTCTAGCTGACGGATCAAGTTATGAATGGGAAGCAAGGAATCCCTGTTGGTGCGGCACTGCCGTCTGTGGACTGTTTTTGTAGCAATTGGTACCTGTTGCTCCTCCACTTGTAGCAACCCCACAACAGATGGATCTTCTGACAGGCCAGGTAAAACAGATAGCTGCTTAATGTTGTCTGTGTCCACAGCAGCTATTCCAAAAGCCCATCGGTACCCCTTGGGATCCTTAAAGTGCCCCCAGTCCGGTCACTATGGGATGCTTCTGCCAGGTTTTTTACCAGTGAGGCTTTTTTCTGCCTCCAACACAGACGATTCCTGAGAGCCCCCAGTCACTCCAGAGATATAGATCAGTTCTGTCCCTTTATAACTCGAAGGCATTAGAGTACACTGTGCACCAGTATCCACCAGTGCCTCATATTTTTGTGGTTCTGATGTGCCAGGCCACCGAATCCACACAGTCCAATACACTCTACTATCCCTCTCCCTCCTCTGGCTGAGGGCAGGGCCCCTCTATTGGTTACCTGTAGTGACAGGAACAACTTCACTGGTCGTTGGTCTGTGTTGTAATTCTCTCACCCGTGCTCGCAGTGCAGCAGTGGGTTTTTGATGCCATTCCTTCATATCTTCTCCATTTTCACGTAAGTAATTCCACAGAGCCGTGCGCGACATGAAGTGAATGCTATCATTTGCTCGAGCAGGACGGCGTTTGCTTCCGATAGCTGCAATCTTTTCAACCCTATCGATCGGTCGGGATACTTTCTCTAACACGTCTTCCATCTGTCCTCCTAACATTGATATGGCTGAAATGGAAGCGTGTGATGGCGGAAATTTTTGTTCAAAGTTTTGAAGTGTAAGAATCAGTTCAAAAACTGGGGGTTTTCTGTCTTGGTCCTCATATCTGTTGAACGTTGTCACTAGTGTACCGGCGTACCTTTCTGGTGCTGTTTTTGAAAGCTTCTGACATATTTCGGGTGTACTCCTTACTTTCTCTGGATCATGGTCCCGATCTTCAGGATCAAACGTGGGATCATACAGCATTTCCGCCACAGCCGTTTCTCTCAAATACTGGATGCCTTCCTCAATAGTTTTCCATCTTTTCGCTTTAGGTGCCAGGTCACTCTTCTAGGGATATCTTTCCCTCACAGCTACTAACATTCGCTGCCAGAGGCTGGCGATTCCATCCATATACCTGCTGATCCCTCTGTCGACAGCTGGATCACGGGCAATGTTTCCTAGTTGGCGAGCTTTGTTACTGTCGAGGGACACGCTGTTGGCCCCGTTGTCCCAACACCAAAGCAACCAAGTGACAATACTCTCATCCGGACGTCGAATAAACTCCTTTCTTGAGCCTTGGATCTCAGACATTTTCAGGGGTTGACGAAACGTGGTAACTTTGACTCTCTCATCATCCTCATCATCACTATGTCCATGCCTCTCACTTTTCTTTGTTGCCTTTCTTGGTGGTGGTGGTGTTGAGGACCCCCCTCGCCTGGATCTTCCTCTTCTTTCGCCACCTCTTCTTTGCGTTCTAGGCGTGAGGACACACGTTTCCATTTCTGGCCTTCCACCGGGGCAACCGACTTTGATACCGGTGCTTTCTCTGGCTGGTTAGATGTGCCTGGGAGGTTTTCCTCTTTGGTCTGAGCCTCAGTTTGGACATTCTCTCTCTCCAGAACAGTATATATACCTCGGTAAGCATAAGCCAAGCCCCAGATAAGCTGTTCCACCTCAGATCTTTCTGAGCCGCAACACCCACTACTCAGATACAGGCCTAGCTCCTCAGGATCCTGCAAGTGCTCAGGAATAAAATCCCATGGCACCGGGGGACCCCATGCTTCTAATTTCTTTCCTAAAACTCTCCACTTTCCCTGCCATTCAGCATTCTCTGTTTCTGGGAAAAGCTTCCTCCATGCGATGTAAAATCCTATTACAGAGAGTACATTCAGGAGGACTGATATCCCAATCGTTAACATAGTCCCTAAGCTGTAATCTTGAAAATTCATAAGGAACTGAGAGGAGAACCTGGACACCCATTCAAATATTGTTTGGTTTGTTAACATGGTATCGTTTGTTACATTAGCCGGGGTGCCCAGGTATCTGGTAGATGCCACCATCACTGCTTTTAGTTTGTCATATAGGGACCAGGCTCCATAGATCAGACTGGCAAGCTTAACCAAGTTCCAGTACGTTTTGAGCATTACAAGGGAAAAAGCAATGAAATACAATCCCTGTAAGGGCAGTTTAAACAGAAACAGTAAAAACATTTTTTTTTCTTTTACTCAAACAAGCTGGCAGCACCCAAAAAGTTTACAAATATTCCAGAAGAACTGGCAGTACGCCTGGACTTCAAGGCCGTGTTTTGCCGTACAGGACCTGCAGTACAGATAAACTTCCTAACAAAAGACAGAGATTCCCTCTAAAAGTATGTTTCTGCCCGGCTAAGGCAGCTAGTTTTGCCCCACGTTGGGCGCCAAAAATGTCAACGGTTTGCGGGACAGTTTGACCCGGTAACGTCACAATTGATGCAGGGGACCCACAGGCACACAGCCCGGGGAAGGTGAAGGGGGAAAAGGGAAAAAGGAGAAGGGAGATGGGCCTAGGAACAAAACAGTGGCAACGATCTGAGGAGGAAAGCTAATTTACTAAATAAGATATCAGAAAGGAAAATAACACAATATAATACAATATAATTGGAATTAAAGCTAATAAATCAAATAAAATGAGCAAGAGAGAGAGTGTCCGAGAAACCGAAGGCCTTACGCTAACGCTGAAGGCGGACGGCTGCAACAAACACCCACTGCCGAGCTCGGTCCCGAAGGGAAGAGAGAGTCCCGTGACCGCAGACAGTTTTTATCTTTCCCTCTGAGCGTAAACACGTAAGAACGCAAAGCATCGCACAGTCCTCTGGGGAATGTAGTTCTTCTTCTCTTCTGAGACAGGCATACCTGGAACTATCGATGATCCACGGAGCTGGAACATTAACTCTTTAACTCTAAATGCACTACATGATGTTATGATGTGGAATACCAGTACCAAAAATCATAAAAACATGACATTTCCACAATGCAGATAAGTTTTAATTTGGCATAATCATATGGCGGTCCGCAGAGGAGAAAAGCAGCATGAATAAGCAAGTAGAGGCATGTAAGTGTTAGAAACTAAAAAACAAATTCCTGGTTGCACTCCAGAAAAGCGAATGCAGCCCACAGAGGAACCCACAGTGCAGCAGTGGACGTGGCCTGAAGGAGGATGCAGCCCATGGACAGCCCGTGTAGGATTAACTAAGGAAGGACTGCATCCCACGGGAGGGACCTCACGCTGCAGCAGGGGCCGGGCCCCCCCCTTTTGCTAGTTGTCTGTATACCACCTACATAAGCCTACTAAATATGTACCGTCTTCCGTGCTATTTTCTTTGAGTGCCATTCTTGGCGGTTACAGGTGGTTGTCACTGCTTTCTTCTGCAGGACCCGGAGGAGCGGCACCGCCGGACGCGGGACGGCAACGGAGGGTCGGGGGCCGCCCGTTGCCCCCCCTTCCCCCCGTGTTCGGAGAGCTCACCCGGCGCGTTCCGCTCAGTGACACGGCCGCCCGTCACAGAGGGCCGCGCCCGCGGGCGCCTATAAAAGCGGAGTGGAGCGGCAGCCCCCAGTCCCGGTGCGGGTGCCGCTGCCGGTCCCACACAGCTCGGCACCGCCGCGGAGCCGTCCCGCCGCAGCCCGGCATGGCCCGCTACCGGCGCAGCCGCAGCCGCAGCCGCAGCCGCAGACGCAGACGTAGCCGCAGACGCAGACGCTACACCCGTTACCGCAGCCCCCGCCGCCGCCGCTACGGGAGACGGCGCCGCTACGGGAGACGGCGCCGCCGCCGCCGCATCTACTGAGCCGCGACCGCCCGCACCGACGCCGCCGCACCGCGCCCGGAACGCGGCCCCGCGCTGCCGCTCCGCCAATAAACCGCTGTAGCACCGGGACCCCTCGACCGTGCTTCTGTCTGCGTCCCGCCGGGCTCCGTGCGCGCGGGGTCCGTGTCCGTGTCCGTGCCCGGGGCTCCGTGTCACCGGGTGTCCCCGAGCGCCGCCTGGGCGCGTCCCGTGCTTGTCCACCCGTGTCCCTTGGGGCTGTGCCCCACGGTGCTCCAGTGGTGTCCCCTGGTCTTCATCCACGTGCAGTGGGTCCCTGTGCCATCGTGTCTGTCTCCAGTGATGTCCATGTGGTGTCCACGTGGTTTCCATGTCCCACGGTGTCCATGTCTTCAGGGACACCCTGGCTCCATGTCACGGGTTGTCTATGTCCCATGGTGCCTTTGTTGCATGGGTCCGTGCCCCTTGGTGTCCCATGAGTCCACGTCCCATGTGTCCACGTGGTGTCCGTGTCCCGTGCTGCCCACGTCCCATGGTGGCCCCAGATTGTCCCGTCCCCTCTGCGTGGCTGTGTCCCCAGAGCCGTCCCGCAGTGCCAGCAGTAGGTGCTGCACCCGGTGCCGCTGTGCCGTGAGCTGTACGCACACGGGAGCAGTGGCACACGAGGTGGGGGGGAGGGGGGTACCCTGCACGAGATGGTGGGGGGGGTTCTTTTCCATTTCCTTTATTTACAAAATTTTTTTGACTAGTTGAAGGAAGGCAGGGGAAATCTTAAGGATCTGTTAGTGTCCCTCTTCATGGTTCAGCTTTGTTTGCTTCCTGTGGGACCTGGATGTTTCTGTCTAATCTCTGTCCAGTAGCTCATCACTCAGTAAGCACTCAGTAACCCTGAGCTTCTGTGTTCTGTTTCAAGCCCTTGAGGTGTGAACTGTGGAGAGCAGTGTAAATATTTCACAGTTACATCGAGTTTCACAGTTATATTCAAGCTCACATCCTTTATCTCCTTTGCCAGACCCAATTCCAGGTTGGCTTTGGCCTTCCTCATCGCATCCCTGCAGGCCCTGAAAGCATTCCTGCGTTCTTCCCAAGAGCTCAGACCCCGGGCCACGTGCCCCCATCCTGTGCTCTGCTCTTTTCCTCGCCCCCCCCCCTCCCCACTCACAGCAACCGTGTGTCAGGAGGAAGAATCCCATAGCGGAGCACCTGGAAGGGTTTGTGCAATGCCACGGCACAGCGGGTTGAGATCTTCCCATTGAGAAGGAGCTCTTTGTGCACGTGACGGAGGGGCTGCGGCCGCTTCCCACAGGAATAACAGATGGGTATCCATGGGGGAAGGGATAATGGAAAATGAGGAGGGTCCATTTTTGGGTGGGTGGGGGGGAAAGATTCATGAAAATCGAAAACGGGGACAAAACTCCCAAGGGGGGTGGGTAGGTACGGTCTATTCTCAGGGGGAGGGTCCGTTTCTGTCCGGTGCCCACGCGGCGAGCAGCGGCAGCCGCAGTTTCCAACGGCCGAACGGCACGGGGGCTGCTCCGAGTGCGGTCCCGGAGGAGCGGCACCGCCGGACGGGAGATAACAATGGAGGGTTTGGGGCCGCCTGTTGCCTTACCTCCCCCCCCGCTTCCCCCGCGTGCGGAGAGCCCACCTGGTGCGTTCTGCTCAGTGACACGGCCACACGTCGCAGAGGTCCGCGCCTGCGGGTGCCTATAAAGGCGGAGCGGAGCGGCAGCCCCCAGTCGTCCATCCATCCTTGGTGTGCTCTTGAGACCCCAGTCGTCCATCCATCGTGGGTGTGCTCTTGAGCCCCCACTCGTCCATCCATCCTGGATGTGCTCTTGAGCCCCCAGTCGTCCATCCATCGTGGGTGTGCTTTTCAGCCCCCAGTCGTCCATCCATTGTGGGTGTGCTGTTGAGCCCCCATTTGTCCATCATCTCGTCGTCCATCATCTCTGTCCGTCCGTCGTCCATCTGTCCGTGTGTCCGTTTGTCGTCCGTCCATCTTCCGTCCGTCGTCCGTCGTCCATCGTCCATCCGTCGTCCGTTCGTCATCCGTCCATCGTCCATCGTCCGTCCGTCGTCCGTCCGTCGTTTGTCCATCATCCATCCGTCGTCCGTCCGTCGTTTGTCCATCATCCGTCGTCCGTCCGTCATCCGTCCATCGTCAGTCGTGCGTCCGTCCGTCCTTTGTCCGTCCGTCGTCCGTCCATCGTCCGTCCATCGTCTGTCGTTTGTCCGTCGTCCGTCCGTTGTCCGTCCGTCGTCCGTCCGTCGTCCGTCCGTCGTCCGTCCGTCATCTGTCCGTCGTCTGTCTGTCGTCCGTCGTCCATCGTCTGTCCGTCGTCCGTCAAACTAGCTCCGTCTGATGGATTGCCAGATGCAAAAAAATGATACCAGAATGAAGAGGATTAAACTACATTATTTATATTAAAATGTGATAAACAATAAAGTTTCTTTGACTCAGTTATATTCAAAATTTCTTCAAAGCTCAACCATCAAATGCTAAGTCAAGTGAGAAGTGAAAAACTAGAGCTAGAAAAAAGCTACATCTTTCTAATTATTATTTCTAATATAATAACCAACTTCTGAGCTTGAAGAAAATTAGAGAAAAACTATATTTTCTAAAAATTTTAAAGGTCATTCAGCAGCACACAGTATATCAGCAAACGAGAGTTACACAAACGGGCAATCTCTTCTTGAATATTCAGCTCCAGTGGGCAGGTCAGAATTTAAGAGCAGAGCTAGAGCACGAGAGAAAGAAAAAGATCAAATGAAAGACAAATTAACAAAGAAAGAAAAAACAAACGAGGGAGGGGGGGGGGGTATTGGTTCTTTTAAAATATTGCTCAGTCAGCATTCACACAAGAAGCAGCCTATGTTTACAAATCCATTCACAAACACCTATTACATCCCTGAAGTCCTGAATTTGGTTACTACGTGCATTCCATCTGTAAGGTGAAGAAGCAAGCATGCCCAATTCCACACACCTGAGTGGGTAGACTTGTGCTGCCATGTGTGTTGAAGAGGTGTTTCAAGTCCTTTAGCCATTGTAACAAGCTTTCTGGCAGCATTCGTTATTTTCTTCTCAGCTCTGCGGGTGACCATGGAGCATGAAAAAAAATTTAAGCTCTCCAGACACCGCATTTCATACAAAGCTACGATAGCAAAAGTCAAAGAATACTGAGAAGACAAGGTGTGAGACAGCTCATCAAGTCTCTGTCAGCAAGCTCAGCCATGACTCCACACCCATCGCATCAGATCGGGACAGGCCAATGCTTGCTCCAACACAGGATGAACAACACTATTGGACAAACAGCATCATACCAAGTTTATATACTTCTTTTGGAACCAAAGATATCCAATCGTGCCTGAGCTTACCCTTCATGTTTCCCATGGTCAGTAAGCTGTTGGAGACATGTCAGGTAGCAATTCTGCATTTTCCGTGCCATCTCCCAGCGCTCTCTGACAACTTCTGCCTTAATCATTGCAGCAGCTCTCCGCTTACTCTCACGGATATAACAGAGCATGTCACCTAAAGAAACATACTTCATTAGGGACAGCTCTGCCACAGAGGAGACAAACACCTCCAAACAGACTGCTGATCAGACCTGCAGCAAGGCAGCAATGGCCCACCTTTACCAGCCAACCTTCTGCCCAGATCCACACGCCCACTGTGCTCCACAGGCTCTACACTGCAGAAAGACCCAGAGCCAGTACCTACAGCACACTGCATACAACAGCCTAGTTGGCTCACTCTGCACCTCCATCAGCATTTAGCTCACAGCAAACACAAGGGGCAGAGCTTCGGGATGAATGCTAATTGGCACACGCAGGGCATGTACCTTTTAAAAAACACAGGAAGTAGTGCAACAACACAGGGACAGCATAACAAGGCTTCATCCCTGCAAAGAAGCTTGCCCAAGACTATGGCAAGATTCCTGGCAGTAAGAAAGGAACTAGGAATTCTCAGGGGACTTGGCTGTCAGACTCCCAGGCCGAGTTGACTGAAGTTAGGAAGAAGTATGGAGTAAATTATTTTGCTCTCCTAACCTTTTAACTGGACTTCTTGTACTTACTCTTTATCTTAGTCACGGCTCTAATGTACTGAGCATGCAATTCTTCCAGCCCTTTCTTGCAGTCACAGGCTTTGGAGATGTTCCCCGTGGACAGCGTCCTGAAAAGCATACAAGTCTTTCAGCACAGGAGAGCTGAAACCTTAAAAACGTCCCCTTGCTCACACTGCTTTTTGAAATAGCACAAACTTCTACGTAACGCTCCTTCACTGTAGTCATCTCTCTGTTCAGTTCCTCTATGGAAGCCCTTCACAGGACGAATCACACGTTAGCAATCAACCTCTAAACTCGCAGGACACTAAGCACTTCAAAAGAGCATTTTTGAAAGCACTAATTGCCAGACATGAAGCACAAACGTTTCGTAACAATGAGAAAACTGAAAATGCTTACTTCAGGTTGGAGATAGTCTCTTCATAACTTTGAATAAGCTGCTGCTTCTCTGCAGCATACCTCTGCATCATGTCTCTCTCAAGCTGGGCTTTTGTATCCTCATGGTGCTGCTGATAAGTTCTTTCGCACCTATGATTTCAAGAAAGAAAAACACTGCCTATGTTTCTTCCTCTTCTAAATGGGGTTCAACTTCTTTAACAAAGAAGCTACGTTTCCAGGTCACATCCTCCTCATGAACGCCTGCAGTATCAAAGTTCACAAAAGAAACTAAACTATTAACAGACTTAACCTGTCAATGGCTTCTTGTTTATCCTTGTCAGATTCTTGAACCACCTTCCTCATTTGACAGCAGAGATCCTGGTTTGAGCTTTTCAGTTTTTCCTCATTTTCTTTTAGTTGTTTAATAGTCAATGCATGGTTCTGCACCAAAAGGAGACAAGTAACAGGTGAGTTTTAAGGCATCTTCTATATTTGCAGGTTTGGGTTTGTTCAGTTGTGTTGTTGTGTTGGGTTTTTTTTTTTTTAATAGGAATTCAAAGCATTTTTCTCTCACCTGAACTTCACTAAGCAAAATTTCATTCGCCCTTCTGAGTCCTAAAACTTCTTCCATAAGATTGCCAGGAACTAATGGACTGGCCACCACAGCTTCACTTTGATTTGTCACTGGCTAAAAAATAAATTTAAGATGATAACTCTCAAGACACGCTCTAGAAACAGATTCATGAAAGAGTTTCAACTGTATTTTACTTACAGAAAGCAAAACCAAGCAAGAAGGAAAATACTGCAGTGCAGTAATAGTAACGCTGTTATTCTTTAGGAATAGCAGTATGAAACTTTTCAGAAGCGTACACTCAGCACTGCATTTGTTAGCTGAATGACTGCTACTATTCCACTGAGAGACTGTACCCCTGAAGCAAACTGTATTCCTGTCCCACACCCAGGTCAGAACACACAGATTACAAAGAGTGCGTGCTACAGCTCCAATCACATTACAATTTGAAGTTGATCACGTGGCCAAGAGACAACATTAATCCCACCCAACATTAAAGAGACACAGAAGACCACAGAATTGACCAAGTTGGAAAGGGCTTTTAACGATCATCTAGTCCAACCCCCTGCCACAGGCAGGGATACTTCCCACAAAATCCAAATCCGCCCCATCCAACCTGACCTTGAATACATCCAGGGATGAGGCAACCCCAACTTCTGAGCAATGTGCCTTGCAACCATCATCAAGCAAATAATTTTCCTTAGGTGTTACTTTAATCTATTATTTCATCAACTCTAAACACTATCCCTTGTCCTGTCACTACATGCTCTTGCAAAAATCTCTCAATCTTTCCTATAAGCAACATTTAAGTACTGAAAGGCTGCAAAAAAGGTTTCATTGGATCCTTCCTTTCACCAGACTTAACAACCCCAGCTCTCTCAGGCTTTCTTCAAAGAAAGGCTCCAGCCACAGCTCCTCCAGCGCTCTGAACATTTTTGTGGTCCACTCTAACAGGTCAACGTCTCTCTTGTGCTCCAGGTTAGAGCATTGGCTGCAACACCACAGGTGAGGTCTTAGAATGGCAGAGGAGAGGGGGAATAATCACCTTCCTCAGCCTGCAGGCCATGCTTCTTTCTATGCAGCCCAGGATAGGATTGATCACACGAGAGCGTGAATACCATAAAGAAAGCAATCTGCTTTAACGTCCCATCCATTACACACATCGACTCTCAGAGAAATAACAAGTCTTCAGGGGGAAAAAGAAAACCTACTGTCCCCGGTGAAATTCAGGTTTAATTAACAAAGCACAGTGGCTATTATACACTATCAGCCAAGTAAGCTACTGTATCAGAACTTAAAAAAGACATTCTGCCCAAGTCACGCTATTCAGTTTCTTTCTTTCTCACCACAGATACAAAACAGAATATTGCCAAAACAACAAGATTTCCCTTAAGATCAAAGGCAAATCTCCTTAACTGCTCTGAATGCTACGTAGCTTTTGTTGTTGTTGCTCACTTTTCGTAAGAAATTTAAATATTGGTTTCATTTATTAAACCCCAGTACAAATTACAAGGACTTGAAAAATATGTGAAAGAACAAACCTCCGACTCTTTTGATGCTTTTTCTGCTTTCGACAACTGCTTGAATTCCTCTAATTCCTTCTGGCAATCTTTAAGATCATTTTGTAATTGAGTAATCTGCTTTCTATTTGTTTTATTACTGCTCAATAAGCGTTGCAGTTCAGCTTTTAATTCTACAATAATTTCATCTTTAGAGAGTTCTTTCTCCATGCCTTTCTTCTGAATTATACTATTGGGGAAAAATACAAAAAACAAAAGTTCAGTATTCAAAAGACAAGACACACTTATCCAGAAGTCATTCTCAGCAAGAAGAGCAACTGATACTAACTAACTGGGACTGTACTTAACTACCATAAATACAGATGTTCAACTCTAAGAGGTAAGAGTAAAAAAGGATGAAAGAACATGAAAACAAAAGCCACGTGCTTGTTCATTAAGCTGGAATTATCGTGCAGAAAACTTGTTCATTCTGCTGTTTCCCGCAGAAGGTCCATTCTCATGTGACCTGAAGTCCTTCAAGACGACTTGCTTTAAAGACAGCGTGGCCATAAAACAGCACCGTGAAATCTCTGAGCAAATAGGCATCCATGCACATAATCCACACCATCAGGAAAACAGTCATCAAGGAGTACAGTCCATGCAAGCAGGTAAATCACATTTCTCCACAGGTAAAGGTACGGCTGCCCGTTGTTGAGAAATTCAGCTGCACTCCTTATGCAGATCAGACACTCAAGTACACTGTGATATTCCCTATAACCTATTCCAGATTTTACAAGATTTAATGAAGCAGAGTTCAAGTCTTGACAAACATAAGGCTAGTCTCCCATGCTAGGCAACACTGAATGCTTCTTAGGCGTCATCAGTGGAAAAACCTCCTTACTTCGTTACACAAGTTAAATGCTTTCCACTGAACACTCGTGGCAATCAAAAAAAATAAGCACTCCAGAAAAGACAAAAAGAAAGGAATTGCACTCGAGGAACAGTAACAGTCCTTATGAAACCCGAGTGCACAGTAAGCAGCCACGAAGCATCCAACATATGGTATTAGCTCCAATTCCTGTTTCCCCAATGACCTAGGAACACAGGAAGCGTCTTTCACAAAAAAAATAGAAAGTAAAAATTGAACTTGCACATTAATTGTGTACATTACGGAGGATTTTATACTTTTTTTTCCAGTAAGAATCACTCAATGCCTGCAGAACCTTGAGTTATTCACAGATTCAGGAGATTCATAGAATGTAATTTTTTCCTTCAGTTCCATTAGTTGTTCCTTAAAGGAAGAGACCAAAAACAAGTTACACTTCAAGTAAATGCAACAAGACAATAACTCTTTCAAAGAAAAATACATGGAGCTACATAACCAGTATTTAGAAAGAATTTTCTTGAGTGATCTACTGTCTGCTCTTTTCTTTTAAACTAATCATTTTGAAAGCAAAGCATAACATTTAACAACTACAAATTTACTAGTGAATATTTTCTGTTGCTCAGTATGTTCTATTGATCTTCCAGGTCACACGTGAAATTAAATATTGCTACTTTTTTCCTCGTGATGCCCTGTTGCCATAGATTTTACCATACAAAAAGTACACAAGGATTCCTTGCTTCGAGATGATAGGTTTAAACAAACCACTTACTGAATTGGAAACACAGACTTCCAGTGATATTTAAGAGGACTCCTTAGTATTCCTTCTTGATGGCACAACAAAAATTTCAGAACATAAATCCTGCAATCCTCTCTATGGCCCAACTATATGACGACATTCCCAACACACTCAATCTGTGTCCTTCCTTTTCCATAAGCAGGTCAGATGCACGATATCAGGTTCATGCCGATACATATATACATATATATCTATGTATGAAACCACCAGCCCATCAGCTATAATGCTTACCCCTCGAAAGTCAAAACCTAATTCGAAGTCACATATTTAATAAAATAAATTAACCTGCAAAGCCTTGTTCAGGTTTTTGCTTATCCCGTGAGCAGACTGAGCTCATTGCAACCGAAACCGTAACTGGTCTGCCTCCTGTATCGAGCCTAATGCTGGAAAGAAAAGGAGACAGAAAAACAGAAAGGCATGAACATGCAAGAAAGACTGTGCAACCTGAAAAAAAAATACAAAGAACAACAGCAAGAGTACTCACTGCACCAAACAGGTGAGCTTGGGTTACTCCTGTTCTCAAATGTAAGTGGCAGTTTGTTTTCAACTTTGGGGGCTACACTGACTGTACTTTTTCCAGAAGTTTTAGAGTACCTTAAATACAAAGACCATGAGAAGGAAGATGTGCCAAAGGTGTGCTTTCTGTGTAGCTCGTCAGAATTAAAAACAAACCAACAAAACTGTGCAAACTGTGCAAAGCGGGAACAGGAAAACCTTGGAAAACGAGACACTTCTGCTTCCTCCACAGATAAGTTTTGTTCTATGAGTTTGACCATTTATTATTGGTGTAAGGCACTTGCTGAATAAAGAATGGAGGAAGATGTCACGGTGATTCTCCAGCTGGCTGTCAGGCTCTTTTTATCAATTATATGATTTCTACATTATACAGATCTAATACGTTTTTTCTCCTCCTCCATCCTCACTACTATGCTCTCTCTGGAGAGACTTTTCTTTCAGATTACCGTAGTTCTCAAGCAGAACATATGCTTAAATCCAGGATCTGGTAAGAAAGGCATTTCAGCAAGTTGTTTGCTTTCTAGGAAACAACAACATAACTATTAAATAGTTCAGCACCTAGTGGGAGGCACGAGACATAAACGTAATGAGCAGAATATTCTATATGCTGTTCCTACGGATGCAAATTGCCAAGAAGCAGTCTCCAGCTAAAAGAAAAGCTTTAAACGTTTTTATTTGGAATGGCAATTTATATTCCCTTTTCTTATTGTACAACAGTAAAGCTCTGCGTCACGAAGACCTAACTAGTGAAAACCAGATCAAGATTGCTCATACTACATGTAAAGGCTGAAATCACCACGTACACGCTGACAGACCAACTATTTGAAGCACTGTGCCTATCCAGACTATTCACATGGGATAACACCAATGTCTTTCCTAGAAGAAAGCATCTGTGGCAGCATAGCATATTGGTATAGCCCAACAAACCCAAAAACTTACATGAAAGTGAGTGGCTTGCTCAAAAGACTGTTATTTAGTCCAAAAGTTAGTTTGCATAGATGCGGCACTCGTTTCTTTAGTTGGTTGATTTTCTTACTGTAGTTTAAACTTAAGTAAACTTCATTTAAGCCTGACTAAGGTATTCCACAGGAGGTGATCCAGTATACATTTAGCTTGACGTTGATTCAATTTCAGTAGGAGCACAGATTTGCAGTGTCGAGGTGTGAGCAAAAGACTTACCTGTTTGCAGTAAGTTTGCACACTGCTTTTGGCTTTCTCCGAGGCTTCTTGTCAATCGATCTATTATTGCCATTTTTTCACATTTGGTTTCTTCCAGCATTTTCTCCAGTTCCTTAACACGCTCTCCTAGACTTTGGCAAAGTTTTCTCTAGGAAGAAAAATGATGTTTATTCAGGCTACAAACACCCAACCATCACAGATAGAGAAGTGACCTCTCAGAGCAACTAAGTTTCCACTAAGAAACAGTTCAGTATACCCATCTAAGAACAAACACAGCTCCCAACTGCTCTGTGCTTCCTATAGCAGCAGTGTGTTATCAGCTTGTCAGACAGGCCCTGGAATTAGTGATGCGTTCACAGCCCAAGCTTAACTGAAGTCAACTGAGCTTAAGCCTAGCTAGTAAGTTTCAATGCACCGTACAACAAGAAATGTAGTTTTTCACAATACAGAAAGTCCTTCCTATGGCAACGCTTAGCTAGGTGTAAAGATGAGATACTGTACCCCCCTTTCAACTCACTGCAAGAAATGCTTTTTCTTTTGCAAAATAAAACGGTTAACTTTTCAAGTGTACAGCCCATTTCATGCATATCTACGTTAAGATACAAAACAACAGGCATAGAAGTAAAGAACTTTAATTCTATTTCCTTTATATGAAAGATGACCATCTATCAAAGCCTGACTAGAATACACTGTTTGAATGTACACGGGCAGCTCCAACAGTAACACCTCCTATTTTATTATGTTGACTTAGAGCAGAGGCAGATGTTGGTGATATGGCAGTTGAGGTTTAGCCTTCCTGCCAATATTCCTTTACACTCTGTTACCATGTGACAGATGGCAGCAGAGGGGCAGTATGGAAAAATGGTACCTGACGTGGAAGAAAACATGAAGCAAAGGTGTGTTATTGAATTTCTCCGGGTAGGAAAAAACAAAAACAAAAAACAAAACATGACACTCACTGACATTAACTGACACTTGCTTAACATTTATGGAGAACAAACACTGGATGTGAGTATAGTGAGCACTCCATCTACTGCCTGGGCAAGAGATGAGGAATACACACGACACTGCAGGGCTCATTAGTTGCATCGTCATCTTATCTGTTCAGCTTTCTATGTCACTCTTGCAAAACTCAGTCTGCACTGTAAGTTCTACACTCTCTTTAGAAGAGTAAAACATAAATTAAAAAATGAAAAGGACAAAAAGATGGTGAAATACTAGTGACATAAACCTTCAGAATACCTTCTTTTTAACCTCTTGTTCTCTTGCATAGACATCTTCATTATATTCTTCACATTCTTCAATCTGAATTTCCAGAGCTTCGCTCTCAAAGTCAAGGGACATCGTATCTTCGTGGGACATGATGATACCTTCGAGCACCCAGAAAATCCTACAAGACAGGAAAATATCCCACGTGAAAGAAAGTAGAGGAGAAAAGTCTACTCCAAAAAACTCCAAAGTTAAGGAGCCAAACAGACAAATGTGCTCTTGAAAGACATGTCTTCCAGGATGAGCAATGCTTCTTATCTCTAAGAACTGACAATTGAAGGCAAATTACCTGAGTGTTTTAAACATCAGGACTTTACTATAACTCCCCTAAGACAATCTCTCGCCGATTCCGCTCTGTGCTAAATTCATAGATACATTAGGTTGGAAAGGACCTACAAGATCATCCAGTCCAACCATCCTCCCGTCACCATCCCAACCCACTAAGCTACTCAATCAAATCCCTTAGCACCTCATCTAAACGCTTCTTGAACAGCGCTAGGGATGGTGCCTCAACCACCTCCCTAGGCAGGCCATTCCAGCGCCTGACCACTCTTTCAGAGAAAGAATGCTTCCTCAAATCTAATCTAAATCTTCCCCGGCGCCACTTGTGGCCATTCCCTCTCGTCCTGTCTTTATTTATCAGGGAGAAGAGGCCCACCCCCTCCTCACCACAACCCCCCTTCAGGAAGTGGTAGAGTGCAATAAGGTCTCCTCTGAGCCTCCTCTTCTCCAGACTAAACAATCCCAGCTCCCTCAGCCGCTCCTCATAAGACTTGTGCTCCAGACCCCTCACCAGTTTTGTTGCCCTTCTCTGAACACGCTCCAGGGCCTCAATGTCCTTCTTGTAGTGAGGGGCCCAAAACTGAACACAGTACTCGAGGTGCAGCCGTACCAGAGCTGAGTACAGGGGGATGATCACCTCCCTGCTCCTGCTGGCTACACTATTTCTAATACAGGCCAGGATGCCGTTGGCCTTCTGGGCCGCCTGGGCACACTGCCGGCTCATGTTAAGCCAAGCATCAACCAACACCCCCAGGTGCTTTTCTTCTCTGCATTCCTCAAGCTCCACGCACCGCGGGTTACGTCCTCCCTGGCGGCTCCACCTCGGAGTGCGGCAGAAAGCAAAGGCGACAAAGCGCGAGCCCAACCGCCGCTACGCACCTGATGCACGAGGAAAGGCGGCCGTCCGCTACGCGCCCGGCACTGCAACGGCAGCCGCAGCCCAACCGTTTTTTCCGCGTGACAGCCAATCAAGCGCCCGCTGCTCTAACCGACAGCCGCGCGCACCAATCAGCAGCCGGAGCGGCGTCACGTCCCAGTGCACGAGGTGGCCAGAGGGCGGGACTCCGCGCCTCGCCCCAGCCGCGCTCGGCTGCGCTGCAAACATGCCCGTCCGACGGTTTGACAGCGGGCGCGTGCAGCCGCGGGAACGGGTCTGGCGCGCTGATTGGCTAAGCGACCGACCAATGGCTGCGGCCCGTTTCCGGAGGGGCGGGCCGTCTCGCGGCGGTTGCCTGGCAACGCGCGACCCCATCATCGGAGCAGAGCCCGACGTCCGGCGATCACGACCGCGTCGCGACGCAAGCTGACGGCAGAGCACGAGCATCTCACTGTCGGGTGTATTGCTGCCACCCCGCTCCTCACGCAGCCGCCACGAGCTGAGCCCCCTCGCCGTGCTCACCCCCTCGCCATGCTGTGCTGGCAGGGTGTCACGCTCCAATATAAAGGAGGGAGACGAAGGTGCTTTGATTATGTATATACCCAGCGTGAGATTAAGAAACAACGGTTCAAATGTTGGTCCGACCAGTTTATTACCACTATAAACCAGGGAGATGGGGAAGGCGGACACTGTTAAGGGTGATGGGGAAGGGAAGGCGAGCGATAAGAAAGATAGGAAAGAAGCAAGGATTTGTACAACGCGGGGAAAGTCAGCAGCCAGGATCCCAGGGGCGGTCCGGTTGCAAGCGGCTTCGACGGTCCGAGGCAGAAGAGCAGGGGCGGCAGAAGCGGGGAGAACAGCAGCAGCGACGGGCAGCCCTGAGCAGCAAGCAGCTGTCCTGGAGAAGCGGCACCGGGTCAGCACAGGAGAAGCAGCGAGGGGAAAGTCCAGGAACAGCATCAGTCAGCACCGGAGAAGCAGCGAACAGTGATCAGCTCGTGAGGGTTCAGATGGTAGAACACCTCGAAGGAGCGGCGAGGTCCAGAAGAAAGCAGCATGCCTCAGGCAGCAGGCCCAGGAGGGAGTTCAGCAGCAGGGATCAGCTCATGAGGTTTCTGATGGAAGAACACCACCACAGCAACACCAACAAAACCACAACAACCTCATGGTGGTCGATCCCTCTTTTATCCTTCATTTCTCTTGCCTACGTGGCAAATCCCGTGCTAGCCTGCCAGGCAAGCGTCTCCTGACATGAGCAGAGGGTCCGTGCCCCCCCTTTTGCTAGTTGTCTGTATACCGTCTACATAAGCCTACTAAATAAGTAACGTCTTCCGTGCTATTTTCTTTGAGTGCCATTCTTGGCGGTTATTTGCCCTACATTGCATTGTGGAAATCTTTCCACAGTGCAGATAAGTTTTAATTTGGCATAATCATATGGCGGTCCGCAGAGGAGAAAAGCAGCATGAATAAGCAAGTAGAGGCATGTAAGTGTTAGAAACTAAAAAACAAATTCCTGGTTGCACTCCAGAAAAGCGAATGCAGCCCACAGAGGAACCCACAGTGCAGCAGTGGACGTGGCCTGAAGGAGGATGCAGCCCATGGACAGCCCGTGTAGGATTAACTAAGGAAGGACTGCATCCCACGGGAGGGACCTCACGCTGCAGCAGGGGCCGGGCCCCCCCCTTTTGCTAGTTGTCTGTATACCACCTACATAAGCCTACTAAATATGTACCGTCTTCCGTGCTATTTTCTTTGAGTGCCATTCTTGGCGGTTACAGGTGGTTGTCACTGCTTTCTTCTGCAGGACCCGGAGGAGCGGCACCGCCGGACGCGGGACGGCAACGGAGGGTCGGGGGCCGCCCGTTGCCCCCCCTTCCCCCCGTGTTCGGAGAGCTCACCCGGCGCGTTCCGCTCAGTGACACGGCCGCCCGTCACAGAGGGCCGCGCCCGCGGGCGCCTATAAAAGCGGAGTGGCGCGGCAGCCCCCAGTCCCGGTGCGGGTGCCGCTGCCGGTCCCACACAGCTCGGCACCGCCGCGGAGCCGTCCCGCCGCAGCCCGGCATGGCCCGCTACCGGCGCAGCCGCAGCCGCAGCCGCAGCCGCAGACGCAGACGTAGCCGCAGACGCAGACGCTACACCCGTTACCGCAGCCCCCGCCGCCGCCGCTACGGGAGACGGCGCCGCTACGGGAGACGGCGCCGCCGCCGCCGCATCTACTGAGCCGCGACCGCCCGCACCGACGCCGCCGCACCGCGCCCGGAACGCGGCCCCGCGCTGCCGCTCCGCCAATAAAACGCCGTAGCACCGGGACCCCTCGACCGTGCTTCTGTCTGCGTCCCGCCGGGCTTCGTGCGCGCGGGGTCCGTGTCCGTGTCCGTGCCCGGGGCTCCGTGTCACCGGGTGTCCCCGAGCGCCGCCTGGGTGCGTCCCGTGCTTGTCCACCCGTGTCCCTTGGGGCTGTGCCCCACGGTGCTCCAGTGGCGTCCCCTGGTCTTCATCCACGTGCAGTGGGTCCCTGTGCCATCGCGTCTGTCTCCAGTGATGTCCATGTGGTGTCCACGTGGTTTCCATGTCCCACGGTGTCCGTGTCTTCAGGGACACCCTGGCTCCATGTCACGGGTTGTCTATGTCCCATGGTGTTTTTGTTGCATGGGTCCGTGTCCCTTGGTGTCCCATGAGTCCACGTCCCATGTGTCTGGCACCATGCCAAGGTGAGCCCGAGCCCCCCTGAGCCTCCCTGCCAGGGCGAGCCCGAGCCCCCCTTGGCACCCTGCTAATTCTAGCCCTAGCCCGCCCCCCCTCCGAGCCTCCCTCTGGCATCCTGCCAGGGCGAGACCGAACCTCCATCTGGCACCCTGCCAAGGTGAGCCCGAGCCCTCCCTTGCCCCCCTGCAGAGGGTTCGTGCCCCCCCTTTTGCTAGTTGTCTGTATACCGTCTACATAAGCCTACTAAATAAGTAACGTCTTCCGTGCTATTTTCTTTGAGTGCCATTCTTGGCGGTTATTTGCCCTACAGGTGGTTATCACTGCTTTCTTCTGCAGGACCAATCTGCATCTCCAGAAGCATCTGGATACTGTCACAGTAATTAACTGTCTACAACTAAATGATTCAAGCAAGGAGGAGAGAGGTTTTTCAAGTGCTTTTATAGAAAGTTCTCTTTTAATTGAAGATAGAGGGGTGGAAGATTGCTGTGGCTGACTAGTATTAGCACCAGTGATCATATGTATTTTCAAGACAAATTAGGGTAGAGGTCTCAATTGCTGTCTTGAGTGGGGAAATTTGACGTGAGCAAAGCGGCCAAGAGATTGCATTGCTGGTGCTGACAGGTTGCACGTGGGTAAAGGGGGAACCTACAAAAGGTGAGCACTCGCCAACTGCTCTGAAAATCAGAAGGTAAATATTTGTCTAAACAGGTTATCTTAACGTTTGTGTCTCTAGTTGTCAACGGTTTACGGGCAGGTTCGGCCCGGTTCCGTGACGATTGGTGCGGGGGACCCACGGACCCACGCCCCAGGAAAGGGGAGGGGGAAAGGGAAAAGGGAAAAGGGAGATGGGCCTAGGAACAAAACAGCGGCAACGATCTGAGGAGGAAAGCTAATTTACTAAATAAGGTATCGGAAAGCAAAATAACACAATATAATACAATATAATTGGAATTAAAGCTAATAAATCAAATAAAATGAGCAAGAGAGAGAGTGTCCGATAAACTGAAGGCCTTACACTAACGCTGAAGGCGAGACGGCAGTGAGCACCCACTGCTGAGTCGATCCCAAAGGAAAGAGAGTGTCCCGTGACCGCAGACAGTTTTTATCTTTCCCTCTGAGCGTAAACACGTAAGAACGCAAAGCATCGCAAAGTCCTCTGGGGAATGCAGTTCTTCTTCTCTTCTGAGACAGGTATTCCTGGAACTATCGATGATCCACTGGAGCTGGAGCATTAACTCCTTAACTCTGAATGCACTACATGATGTTATGATGTGGAATACCAGTACCAAAAATCATAATACCATGACATTCCACTCCTTATTCCACATCACTACATCATGTTTGATATATATGCATAGAAGAACAATGATTAACGTGCATTAAATACGCACACACAACATATATATGTATATACATGGAATTACTGACTGCACTCCCCCAACATCAAATTCCCTTGTGGTACACACTGAACATCCCCATTCTTCTGCATCCCCCTCCAAGTGGACCCAGGTCCCTGTGCAAAGACAATTCCCTGTAGAGGTTTGCTCCTTACGGAAGCTGGAAGGACCCAAACTGCTTTCCCCAACATGTTCTTTACATGTACTACAGGGACCTTATCTCTCCCTACAGTAGGTAGAGATCTGGATTGGGCAGGACCATCGCGATTGATGGATCCTCTGCTGTTGACCAACCAGGTGGCTTCTGACAAATGCTTCTCCCAGTGCTTACATGTTCCGACACCCATTGCTTTCAACATGGTTTTTAACAACCCATTGCACCTTTCAATTTTACCAGAAGCTGGTGCGTGATAGGGGATACGATAAATCCATTCAATGCCATGATCTTTGGCCCAAGTATTTACAAGAGAATTTTTGAAATGAGTTCCATTATCGGACTCAATTCTTTCTGGAGTGCCATGTCGCCACAGGACTTGTTTCTCGAGCCCTAAGATGGTGTTTCGGGCGGTAGCATGGGGTACTGCATATGTTTCAAGCCACCCAGTGGTTGCTTCCACCATGGTGAGCACATAACGCTTACCACTGCGAGATCGTGGCAAGGTGATATAATCAACCTGCCATGCCTCCCCATATTTACACTTTTGCCATCGCCCTTCCCCCCAAAGAGGTTTCATCCTCTTGGCTTGTTTAATTGTGGCGCACAGTATAAAGGCGCGTCAGTATAAAGATAAAGCACTGGCCACCTCTCTCGTTCAGCAATATCTAAGGCCAGCTGGACAGGCTTTACCTCTGCAAACTGACTTGATTCTCCTTCTTCAGTGGCCTCTGCAACTCGTCGTATGGGGCTCCACACAGCAGATTTCCATCTGCGGTGCTTACCCACAATGCGACACGATCCACCTGTGAACAGGGCGTATCTCTTTTCATTGTCTGGTAGTTCATTATATGGTGGGGCTTCTTTAGCACGTGACACCTCCTCTGCTGGCGTTGTTCCAAACTTTTTACCTTCAGGCCAGTCCATGATCACCTCCAGGATTCCTGGACGGTTGAGGTTCCCCATCCGAGCTCGTTGTGTAATCAGTGCAGTCCATTTACTCCAAGTGGCATCAGTAGCATGATGGGTAGAGGGAGCTGTCCCTTTAAACATCCAGCTCAGCACTGGCAGTCGAGGTGCCAGAAGGAGCTGCGTTTCAGTACCGATTACTTCGGAAGCAGCTCGAACCCCCTCGTACGCGGCTAAGATCTCCTTCTCAGTTGGAGTGTAGCGCTCCTCAGACCCCCTGTACGCCCGACTCCAGAATCCAAGGGGTCGGCCTCGGGTCTCTCCAGGAGCTCTTTTGCCACAAACTCCAAGTGGGACCTTCCTTTCCAGCAGCAGTGTAGAGGATGTTCTTTACATCCTGTCCCGTCCGCACTGGCCCCAGGGCCACAGCACGGGCTACCTCCTGCTTAATTTGCTCAAAAGCGTGCTGCTGCTCAGGGCCCCACACAAAATCATTCTTCTTCCGCGTCACCTGATAGAGAGGGCTCACAATGAGACTGTAGTTTGGAACATGCATTCTCCAAAAGCCCACTACACCCAGAAAAGCTTGGGTTTCTGTCTTACTGGTGGGTGGAGACATGGCAGTAATTTTGTCAATCACATCTGTTGGGATGTGACGACGTCCATCTTGCCACTTTATACCTAGGAACTGAATTTCTTGTGCAGGCCCTTTCACTTTGCTTCGCTTGATAGCAAAGCCAGCTCGTAGGAGAATTTGGATAATCTGCTCTCCTTTCTCAAAGACTTCCTCTGCTGTATTGCCCCATACGGCAATGTCATCAATGTATTGCAGATGCTCAGGAGCACCACCCTACTCCAGTGCAGTTTGAATCAACCCATGGCAAATGGTTGGGCTGTGCTTCCACCCCTGGGGCAAACGGTTCCAGGTGTATTGGACGCCCCTCCAGGTGATGGCAAACTGTGGCCTGCATTCTGTGGCCAGAGGAATTGAAAAGAAGGCATTAGCAATGTCAGTGGTGGCATACCACTTGAATACACCACCAGTTCATACTGGAGTTGTAACATGTCCGGTACAGCAGCACTCAATGGGGGTGTGACCTCATTCAGGCCCCCGTAATCTACCGTCAGCCTCCATTCTCCACTGGCTTTACGCACTGGCCATATGGGGCTGTTAAAAGGTGAGTGAGTTTTGCTGATCACTCCCTGTCTCTCTAGCTGACGGATCAAGTTATGAATGGGAAGCAAGGAATCCCTGTTGGTGCGGCACTGCCGTCTGTGGACTGTTTTTGTAGCAATTGGTACCTGTTGCTCCTCCACTTGTAGCAACCCCACAACAGATGGATCTTCTGACAGGCCAGGTAAAACAGATAGCTGCTTAATGTTGTCTGTGTCCACAGCAGCTATTCCAAAAGCCCATCGGTACCCCTTGGGATCCTTAAAGTGCCCCCAGTCCGGTCACTATGGGATGCTTCTGCCAGGTTTTTTACCAGTGAGGCTTTTTTCTGCCTCCAACACAGACGATTCCTGAGAGCCCCCAGTCACTCCAGAGATATAGATCAGTTCTGTCCCTTTATAACTCGAAGGCATTAGAGTACACTGTGCACCAGTATCCACCAGTGCCTCATATTTTTGTGGTTCTGATGTGCCAGGCCACCGAATCCACACAGTCCAATACACTCTACTATCCCTCTCCCTCCTCTGGCTGAGGGCAGGGCCCCTCTATTGGTTACCTGTAGTGACAGGAACAACTTCACTGGTCGTTGGTCTGTGTTGTAATTCTCTCACCCGTGCTCGCAGTGCAGCAGTGGGTTTTTGATGCCATTCCTTCATATCTTCTCCATTTTCACGTAAGTAATTCCACAGAGCCGTGCGCGACATGAAGTGAATGCTATCATTTGCTCGAGCAGGACGGCGTTTGCTTCCGATAGCTGCAATCTTTTCAACCCTATCGATCGGTCGGGATACTTTCTCTAACACGTCTTCCATCTGTCCTCCTAACATTGATATGGCTGAAATGGAAGCGTGTGATGGCGGAAATTTTTGTTCAAAGTTTTGAAGTGTAAGAATCAGTTCAAAAACTGGGGGTTTTCTGTCTTGGTCCTCATATCTGTTGAACGTTGTCACTAGTGTACCGGCGTACCTTTCTGGTGCTGTTTTTGAAAGCTTCTGACATATTTCAGGTGTACTCCTTACTTTCTCTGGATCATGGTCCCGATCTTCAGGATCAAACGTGGGATCATACAGCATTTCCGCCACAGCCGTTTCTCTCAAATACTGGATGCCTTCCTCAATAGTTTTCCATCTTTTCGCTTTAGGTGCCAGGTCACTCTTCTAGGGATATCTTTCCCTCACAGCTACTAACATTCGTTGCCAGAGGCTGGCAATTCCATCCATATACCTGCTGATCCCTCTGTCGACAGCTGGATCACGGGCAATGTTTCCTAGTTGGCGAGCTTTGTTACTGTCGAGGGACACGCTGTTGGCCCCGTTGTCCCAACACCAAAGCAACCAAGTGACAATACTCTCATCCGGACGTCGAATAAACTCCTTTCTTGAGCCTTGGATCTCAGACATTTTCAGGGGTCGACGAAACGTGGTAACTTTGACTCTCTCATCATCCTCATCATCACTATGTCCATGCCTCTCACTTTTCTTTGTTGCCTTTCTTGGTGGTGGTGGTGTTGAGGACCCCCCCTCGCCTGGATCTTCCTCTTCTTTCGCCACCTCTTCTTTGCGTTCTAGGCGTGAGGACACACGTTTCCATTTCTGGCCTTCCACCGGGGCAACCGACTTTGATACCGGTGCTTTCTCTGGCTGGTTAGATGTGCCTGGGAGGTTTTCCTCTTTGGTCTGAGCCTCAGTTTGGACACTCTCTCTCTCCAGAACAGTATATATACCTCGGTAAGCATAAGCCAAGCCCCAGATAAGCTGTTCCACCTCAGATCTTTCTGAGCCGCAACACCCACTACTCAGATACAGGCCTAGCTCCTCAGGATCCTGCAAGTGCTCAGGAATAAAATCCCATGGCACCGGGGGACCCCATGCTTCTAATTTCTTTCCTAAAACTCTCCACTTTCCCTGCCATTCAGCATTCTCTGTTTCTGGGAAAAGCTTCCTCCATGCGATGTAAAATCCTATTACAGAGAGTACATTCAGGAGGACTGATATCCCAATCGTTAACATAGTCCCTAAGCTGTAATCTTGAAAATTCATAAGGAACTGAGAGGAGAACCTGGACACCCATTCAAATATTGTTTGGTTTGTTAACATGGTATCGTTTGTTACATTAGCCGGGGTGCCCAGGTATCTGGTAGATGCCACCATCACTGCTTTTAGTTTGTCATACAGGGACCAGGCTCCATAGATCAGACTGGCAAGCTTAACCAAGTTCCAGTACGTTTTGAGCATTACAAGGGAAAAAGCAATGAAATACAATCCCTGTAAGGGCAGTTTAAACAGAAACAGTAAAAACATTTTTTTTTCTTTTACTCAAACAAGCTGGCAGCACCCAAAAAGTTTACAAATATTCCAGAAGAACTGGCAGTACGCCTGGACTTCAAGGCCGTGTTTTGCCGTACAGGACCTGCAGTACAGATAAACTTCCTAACAAAAGACAGAGATTCCCTCTAAAAGTATGTCTCTGCCCGGCTAAGGCAGCTAGTTTTGCCCCACGTTGGGCGCCAAAAATGTCAACGGTTTGCGGGACAGTTTGACCCGGTACCGTGACAATTGAGGCAGGGAACCCACAGGCACACAGCCCGGGGAAGGTGAAGGGGGAAAAGGGAAAAAGGAGAAGGGAGATGGGCCTAGGAACAAAACAGTGGCAACGATCTGAGGAGGAAAGCTAATTTACTAAATAAGATATCAGAAAGGAAAATAACACAATATAATACAATATAATTGGAATTAAAGCTAATAAATCAAATAAAATGAGCAAGAGAGAGAGTGTCCGAGAAACCGAAGGCCTTACGCTAACGCTGAAGGCGGACGGCTGCAACAAACACCCACTGCCGAGCTCGGTCCCGAAGGGAAGAGAGAGTCCCGTGACCGCAGACAGTTTTTATCTTTCCCTCTGAGCGTAAACACGTAAGAACGCAAAGCATCGCACAGTCCTCTGGGGAATGTAGTTCTTCTTCTCTTCTGAGACAGGCATACCTGGAACTATCGATGATCCACGGAGCTGGAACATTAACTCTTTAACTCTAAATGCACTACATGATGTTATGATGTGGAATACCAGTACCAAAAATCATAAAAACATGACATTTCCACAATGCAGATAAGTTTTAATTTGGCATAATCATATGGCGGTCCGCAGAGGAGAAAAGCAGCATGAATAAGCAAGTAGAGGCATGTAAGTGTTAGAAACTAAAAAACAAATTCCTGGTTGCACTCCAGAAAAGCGAATGCAGCCCACAGAGGAACCCACAGTGCAGCAGTGGACGTGGCCTGAAGGAGGATGCAGCCCATGGACAGCCCGTGTAGGATTAACTAAGGAAGGACTGCATCCCACGGGAGGGACCTCACGCTGCAGCAGGGGCCGGGCCCCCCCCTTTTGCTAGTTGTCTGTATACCACCTACATAAGCCTACTAAATATGTACCGTCTTCCGTGCTATTTTCTTTGAGTGCCATTCTTGGCGGTTACAGGTGGTTGTCACTGCTTTCTTCTGCAGGACCCGGAGGAGCGGCACCGCCGGACGCGGGACGGCAACGGAGGGTCGGGGGCCGCCCGTTGCCCCCCCTTCCCCCCGTGTTCGGAGAGCTCACCCGGCGCGTTCCGCTCAGTGACACGGCCGCCCGTCACAGAGGGCCGCGCCCGCGGGCGCCTATAAAAGCGGAGTGGAGCGGCAGCCCCCAGTCCCGGTGCGGGTGCCACTGCCGGTCCCACACAGCTCGGCACCGCCGCAGAGCCGTTCCGCCGCAGCCCGGCATGGCCCGCTTCCGGCGCAGCCCGACCCCCATCCCCATCCCCAGCCGCAGCCGCAAACGCTCCACCCGTTACCGCACCCCCCGCCGCCGCCGCTCCGGGAGTGCCCGGTGCTCCGCCCGCTCCGCGGGGAGACTGCACCGCCGCTACGGGAACCGCCGCCGCCGCCGCCGCATCTACTGAGCCGCGACCGCCCGCACCGACGCCGCCGCACCGCGCCCGGAACGCGGCCCCGCGCTGCCGCTCCGCCAATAAACCGCCGTGGCACCGGGACCCCTCGACCGTGCTTCTGTCTGCGTCCCGCCGGGCTCCGTGCGCGCGGGGCCCGTGTCCGTGTCCGTGCCCGGGGCTCCGTGTCACCGAGTGTCCCCGAGCGCCGCCTGGGCGCGTCCCGTGCTTGTCCACCCGTGTCCCTTGGGGCTGTGCCCCACGGTGCTCCAGTGGCGTCCCCTGGTCTTCATCCACGTGCAATGGGTCCCTCTGCCATCGTGTCTGTCTCCAGTGATGTCCATGTGGTGTCCACGTGGTTTCCATGTCCCACGGTGTCCGTGTCTTCAGGGACACCCTGGCTCCATGTCACGGGTTGTCTATGTCCCATGGTGCCTTTGTTGCATGGGTCCGTGTCCCTTGGTGTCCCATGAGTCCACGTCCCATGTGTCCACGTGGTGTCCGTGTCCCGTGCTGCCCACGTCCCATGGTGGCCCCAGATTGTCCCGTCCCCTCCGCGTGGCTGTGTCCCCAGAGCCGTCCCGCAGTGCCAGCAGTAGGTGCTGCATCCGGTGCCGCTGTGCCGTGAGCTGTACGCACACGGGAGCAGTGGCACACGAGGTGGGGGGAGAGGGGGGTACCCTGCACGGGATGGTGGGGGGGGTTCTTTTCCATTTCCTTTATTTACAAAATTTCTGACTGCTCCCCCTATAAAGTACGTGGCATCCCCTGCATGGAAGGGCCAGATAATCCCGGGGTGGGGGGCAGTGCCAGGCTGGGGGGGGAATCCCTCATGGCCCAGCGGAGCCCCCCCAGGCCTCGGGCTCACCTGTGGCTAAAAAGAATATTATTACGAATAGTGACCGTAGCGATAACGACGACAGAAGAGCTGCATCCGCGTCCGGGGGCTCCGGCTGCTGGAGGGGCCGATGGAGGGGGGGCAAAGTGCTGTGCCCCACGGGGGGTTCTGCATGGGGGGGGGCACGCACCCCCTAGATGGGCGTCCTGACATGGCCCCGCTCCTGCGTGGGGCTGAGGGCACAGAGCCAGCCTGGGAGCTGTGAGTGGGCGGCTGCGCATCTGGAAATGCACATCTGGAGGCAGCACGGGCAGAGAGCTGGGGGGGAAGGAGGACAGCAGGGCCAGAGGGGGCGTCCCGGGATGGAACATCCCACCACGGAGCATCCCACTACAGAAGACCATCCTGTATGGGAACTGCCGAATCACGGCCTGAACCACTGATTGGTCACCTGAGGTGAGCACCGAGTCAGCCACAGGGGCACAGGTGAAGGTGATATACCTGTGTGATTGGAAGGGCTGGAGCCTGTCTCCACCTCTCCCAAACCCCATTTAAGGGCTGACCACCACCAGGGAAGGATCTCTTCCTGGAGATCCCTCTCGCGTGGAGTCCACAGTGAGCCTTTATCATCCTTAAGGTGTGCCAAGTTCTTTTTCTTACTCTTTGTGTACCATCTCTCTAGACCTGCCATCTTCTATACTATTTTTTGAGAACTATCCTTGGGAATTATTTACCTTACACTCCTTGTGAACTTGAGCCCCCCTCTGGCACCTGTCAAGGCGAGCCTGAGCCCTCCCCTGCCCCCCCCCCCTGCGCCAAGGTGAGCCCAAGCTCTCTGGCACCCTGCGCAGGCGAGCCTGAGCGCCCCCAATCCTCCTCTGGCACCCTGCAAAAAGCAGAAGCAAAAACAAGAGTCCAGTTGGAACCGTCTATGCTTAAAGAAATGAATATGATCAGACTAGCTGCATCTAATGGATTGCCAGATGCAAAAAAAGACACCAAAATGAAGAGGATTAAACTGCGTTGTTATATTGGCGCACTCTTGCTTCTCATGGTAGTTTGTCAGAACCAGGATGGGGGCTTTCTCAAATTGAGCTGTTGAAGAAACGCTTTGACACTTTGTGTAACTGGGTTTGCAGCATTTGTCCAAGGTTAACCCAGAGTGACGTGGGGAAGAATACACATGTTCAATGTGAACAAGCTTCGATTTATTGTTGGTTACATATCTGCTTATATAGTTATTCGGTTGCTAAGATTAAGTTTACAGCACACAATATTTAGCTACGTGATTGGTTAAAAGAAACTTACATAAAAGTTATAGTGATTAATAACCACACGGTTTTCATTGTTTAGTAGTTTCTATAACATCCAATTCCTTAGATTAGGTTTCCATAACATTCAGTTCCTCAGATAATGTCCAGTTCCATTGAAATCAGATCCAGCCGTCTTGGCTTCTGTTATTACGTATGGTTTCTCGTAAACTTTGCACGCAACATTGCTCTTATAACTAAAAACCATTATTTAGTGTTAACCATAAAAACCACTATAAAGTCATTATTCTTACCCAGGCTCCATATCCTAAGACCATTATTCTTACCCAGATTTATTACATCCCTGACATTGACGCTTTGTGTAACTGCAGTAGTCAGAACCAGAAGAGTGCGTGTACTGCAAAGCTGGATTCACTGAGACCCTGCTCAAATTTGCTGGAAAGCTAGAACACTACTTGCTGCTTCATGCTGAGCGCTGAGCTGGTTCCAAAGGGAAAAAGGTAGGGTAATGAATGTGTGACAAGAGGAAGTCAGCTAACGATTAAAAAGATGTTCATTAAATGAAAACACTGTGTACTTCTGGACAATTAAAGTTAGAACGTCCCTTATGCATAAGTCAGTTTCTGACTGAAGACTAATGCTGCTGTTAAGTACACCAAGAGGACAGCTCCAGGAAGTACCTTGGACCAGCCCTGCAGCACTGCTGGTACATGTGCATTCTGTGCCATTCCTGCAGTGCTGAAGTAGACAGTTTGGCACTTTGTCGCTGCGCGTAGATCTGTCGTCAAAGTCTGTATAACCACTTTTTCCCAGGAGGGAGAGGACATCAAATTATTTGGCAGACTTCCTAAGAATAATGCAGAGTACCTCCCCTTCTATTCTTTGTCTTCAGAAACCTGTCTGTACTGGGACATGAACTAAAACAAGGTGCCTTTACTCCTTTAGATGTTGAAGCGGGAAGTAGACATAAGATTTATGTTGGCCCAGAGAGGATGGGAAATGTGCGTGCTGGAGTCACAAAACATACATGAGAAGGAATTGTTACTTCCAAAAAGCTTCAAATGGCAGTATTTTCTGCTTGGTACATACAGGCATTCACGCAAAAGACATTGCACTGCTACTGGCCCTGCCTATATCAGCTTTATAAAGACCAAGAGAGAATCAAGACACCTTGTTACGGAGGGCATACCTCATTAAATCTGATTCTGTTTCCATCTCAATTCCCACACCTTCTTTTCTGACAGACTGTATCAATATTTGGAGGCAATGTAAACATTTCCTATTGCTTTGGTTATCAGTTACTCTGATGTATGTCTGCTTTATCAATACCCGATCTGGGGTAATGACTCAGTTTTGTCTGCACTCTATGTTCCTGTATCATGTGCTGTTTCCCTCATGTGTAAATGTCAGTGGGAAACTGAGCGTTCACCTCTGTTGCCAGGGAGCATTTCTCTTCGGAGTGCTCTGTTGACTATTTCAATATCTTCTCGTTGTGTTTCAGTCAATAGCTGCAATCTGTATTGATGCTACTGCTAATGACTAATCTCAAACATACATATCCATTATTGGTGGCTGATTTGGAATGGAAGAAGTGGAAGTGGCAGCTGGTCTCTCCCAGGTGCTAAAACGATGAGTAGATTATATATTTGAGGATCACTAGTGATTTAAATTTAAGGGTTACATTTCTCCAGTTGTTTAAATTAGTGCTATTCTTTTTGCTGAACTCTGTAGAATTTAGATTGGACTGCTGGAAAAAAATCTGATCGTGAAAATATTTTCCCAAACTCTTTTAAGCGGCAACATACTCGATTTAATTTTGGTGAAGACTTGCCTACAATTGACAGTATATCCAGTACGTGTAGGGTAATGTGTTCCTGACTGAGTCAGAATCTCGGTGCTTCCCAGAATGGATCCTTAATCCTGAAGAGATGAGCTTTTCCCATAGCAGCTCAGACTCACTTAGGATGCTGCTCCCCATGGGCCTGGAGTCCATGTGGGCTAAGGCAGCTCCCCTCCATTTAGTTAACTCTGCATCTATTGCTTTTCTTTGCAATAAGACACTAACTGGCAGTTCCATCTTTCAGAAACGTTATTTTTGCCTTTAAAAATGAGAGATTTTGCTCCGGTATCATTCAGTCCATTATTCCTATTCCTGCCCTCTCCAACTACCTTTCGGTGTTATTTTTCCCCTGTTATCTGAGTCTAGTGACTTAAAGCTCTATCTCTGCTACCTCTTTAGAAGGCCGTTCTCCCTGACTGATGAGAAGAACATCATAAGAAAGCTGAGGGCTCTCTCTGCCTTGCTTCCAACAGAGAGTCAAGATGAGGATGAGGGTTATCTACCTGAGGCAGTTTTCTTGTATGAGCATTTTGACTTGGTAATATCAGAGAGCTCGGGCTCTAAAATGCTTCCATGTGTTGGTGTGGAGGGATAAAAGGATAGGTCAGTTCTGTTCAGCCTGTAGCCTTTCTCCTAATGGATCATACTGCAAACAGCTTATTGCTGTGACCTAGAAGGTCTTCAGCCACCTGTGGGGATCAGAAAGGATTTGACTAGTTGAAGGAAGGCAGGGGAAATCTTAAGGATCTGTTAGTGTCCCTCTTCATGGTTCAGCTTTGTTTGCTTCCTGTGGGACCTGGATGTTTCTGTCTAATCTCTGTCCAGTAGCTCATCACTCAGTAAGCACTCAGTAACCCTGAGCTTCTGTGTTCTGTTTCAAGCCCTTGAGGTGTGAACTGTGGAGAGCAGTGTAAATATTTCACAGTTACATCAAGTTTCACAGTTATATTCAAGCTCACATCCTTTAGCTCCTTTGCCAGACCCAATTCCAGCTCTTCAGCCCCCACTCGTCCATCCATCGTGGGTGTGCTCTTGAGCCCCCACTCGCCCATCCATCGTGGGTGTGCTCTTGAGCCCCCACTCGTCCATCCATCGTGGGTGTGCTCTTGAGCCCCCACTCGTCCATCCATCCTGGGTGTGCTCTTGAGCCCCCACTCGTCCATCCATCCTGGGGGTGCTCTTGAGCCCCCACTCGTCCATCCATCCTGGGGGTGCTCTTGAGCCCCCACTCGTCCATCCATCCTGGGTGTGCTCTTGAGCCCCCAGTCGTCCATCCATCGTGGGTGTGCTCTTGAGCCGCCACTCGTCCATCCATCGTGGGTGTGCTCTTGAGCCCCCAGTCGTCCATCCATCCTGGGTGTGCTCTTGAGCCCCCACTCGTCCATCCATCCTGGGGGTGCTCTTGAGCCCCCATTTGTCCATCATCTCGTCGTCCATCATCTCTGTCCGTCCGTCGTCCATCTGTCCGTGTGTCCGTTCGTCGTCTGTCCATCTTCCGTCCGTCGTCCGTCCGTCGTCCGTCCGTCGTCCGTCCATCGTCCGTCCGTCATCCGTCCGTCATCCGTCCGTCGTCCGTCCATCGTCCGTCCGTCATCCGTCCGTCATCCGTCCGTCGTCCGTCGTCCGTCCGTCATCCGTCTGTCGTCTGTCCGTCATCCGTCCGTTGTCCGTCCATCGTCGGTTGTCCATCCGTCGTCCGTCCGTCCTTTGTCTGTCCGTCGTCCGTCCATCATCCGTCCATCGTCTGTCGTTTGTCCGTCGTCCGTCCGTCGTCTGTCCGTCATCTGTCCGTCGTCCGTCGTCTGTCTGTCGTCCGTCGTCCATCGTCTGTCCGTCATCCGTCCGTCTTCCGTCAAACTAACTCCGTCTGATGGATTGCCAGATGCAAAAGAATGATACCAGAATGAAGAGGATTAAACTACATTATTTATATTAAAATGTGATAAACAATAAAGTTTCTTTGACTCAGTTATATTCAAAATTTCTTCAAAGCTCAACCATCAAATGCTAAGTCAAGTGAGAAGTGAAAAACTAGAGCTAGAAAAAAGCTACATCTTTCTAATTATTATTTCTAATATAATAACCAACTTCTGAGCTTGAAGAAAATTAGAGAAAAACTATATTTTCTAAAAATTTTAAAGGTCATTCAGCAGCACACAGTATATCAGCAAACGAGAGTTACACAAACAGGCAATCTCTTCTTGAATATTCAGCTCCAGTGGGCAGGTCAGAATTTAAGAGCAGAGCTAGAGCACGAGAGAAAGAAAACGATCAAATGAAAGACAAAGATCAAATGAAAGAAAAAACAAACGAGGGAGGGGGGGGGTATTGGTCCTTTTAAAATATTGCTCAGTCAGCATTCACACAAGAAGCAGCCTATGTTTACAAATCCATTCACAAACACCTATTACATCCCTGAAGTCCTGAATTTGGTTACTACGTGCATTCCATCTGTAAGGTGAAGAAGCAAGCATGCCCAATTCCACACACCTGAGTGGGTAGACTTGTGCTGCCATGTGTGTTGAAGAGGTGTTTCAAGTCCTTTAGCCATTGTAACAAGCTTTCTGGCAGCATTCGTTATTTTCTTCTCAGCTCTGCGGGTGACCATGGAGCATGAAAAAAAATTTAAGCTCTCCAGACACCGCATTTCATACAAAGCTACGATAGCAAAAGTCAAAGAATACTGAGAAGACAAGGTGTGAGACAGCTCATCAAGTCTCTGTCAGCAAGCTCAGCCATGACTCCACACCCATCGCATCAGATCGGGACAGGCCAATGCTTGCTCCAACACAGGATGAACAACACTATTGGACAAACAGCATCATACCAAGTTTATATACTTCTTTTGGAACCAAAGATATCCAATCGTGCCTGAGCTTACCCTTCATGTTTCCCATGGTCAGTAAGCTGTTGGAGACATGTCAGGTAGCAATTCTGCATTTTCCGTGCCATCTCCCGGCGCTCTCTGACAACTTCTGCCTTAATCATTGCAGCAGCTCTCCGCTTACTCTCACGGATATAACAGAGCATGTCACCTAAAGAAACATACTTCATTAGGGACAGCTCTGCCACAGAGGAGACAAACACCTCCAAACAGACTGCTGATCAGACCTGCAGCAAGGCAGCAATGGCCCACCTTTACCAGCCAACCTTCTGCCCAGATCCACACGCCCACTGTGCTCCACAGGCTCTACACTGCAGAAAGACCCAGAGCCAGCACCTTACAGCACACTGCATACAACAGCCTAGTTGGCTCACTCTGCACCTCCATCAGCATTTAGCTCACAGCAAACACAAGGGGCAGAGCTTTGGGATGAATGCTAATTGGCACACGCAGGGCATGTACCTTTTAAAAAACACAGGAACTAGTGCAACAACACAGGGACAGCATAACAAGGCTTCATCCCTGCAAAGAAGCTTGCCCAAGACTATGGCAAGATTCCTGGCAGTAAGAAAGGAACTAGGAATTCTCAGGGGACTTGGCTGTCAGACTCCCAGGCCGAGTTGACTGAAGTTAGGAAGAAGTATGGAGTAAATTATTTTGCTCTCCTAACCTTTTAACTGGACTTCTTGTACTTACTCTTTATCTTAGTCACGGCTCTAATGTACTGAGCATGCAATTCTTCCAGCCCTTTCTTGCAGTCACAAGATGTACAGGCTTTGGAGATGTTCCCCGTGGACAGCGTCCTGAAAAGCATACAAGTCTTTCAGCACAGGAGAGCTGAAACCTTAAAAACGTCCCCTTGCTCACACTGCTTTTTGAAATAGCACAAACTTCTACGTAACGCTCCTTCACTGTAGTCATCTCTCTGTTCAGTTCCTCTATGGAAGCCCTTCACAGGACGAATCACACGTTAGCAATCAACCTCTAAACTCGCAGGACACTAAGCACTTCAAAAGAGCATTTTTGAAAGCACTAATTGCCAGACATGAAGCACAAACGTTTCGTAACAATGAGAAAACTGAAAATGCTTACTTCAGGTTGGAGATAGTCTCTTCATAACTTTGAATAAGCTGCTGCTTCTCTGCAGCATACCTCTGCATCATGTCTCTCTCAAGCTGGGCTTTTGTATCCTCATGGTGCTGCTGATAAGTTCTTTCGCACCTATGATTTCAAGAAAGAAAAACACTGCCTATGTTTCTTCCTCTTCTAAATGGGGTTCAACTTCTTTAACAAAGAAGCTACGTTTCCAGGTCACATCCTCCTCATGAACGCCTGCAGTATCAAAGTTCACAAAAGAAACTAAACTATTAACAGACTTAACCTGTCAATGGCTTCTTGTTTATCCTTGTCAGATTCTTGAACCACCTTCCTCATTTGACAGCAGAGATCCTGGTTTGAGCTTTTCAGTTTTTCCTCATTTTCTTTTAGTTGTTTAATAGTCAATGCATGGTTCTGCACCAAAAGGAGACAAGTAACAGGTGAGTTTTAAGGCATCTTCTATATTTGCAGGTTTGGGTTTGTTCAGTTGTGTTGTTGTGTTGGGTTTTTTTTTTTTTAATAGGAATTCAAAGCATTTTTCTCTCACCTGAACTTCACTAAGCAAAATTTCATTCGCCCTTCTGAGTCCTAAAACTTCTTCCATAAGATTGCCAGGAACTAATGGACTGGCCACCACAGCTTCACTTTGATTTGTCACTGGCTAAAAAATAAATTTAAGATGATAACTCTAGAAACAGATTCATGAAAGAGTTTCAACTGTATTTTACTTACAGAAAGCAAAACCAAGCAAGAAGGAAAATACTGCAGTGCAGTAATAGTAACGCTGTTATTCTTTAGGAATAGCAGTATGAAACTTTTCAGAAGCGTACACTCAGCACTGCATTTGTTAGCTGAATGACTGCTACTATTCCACTGAGAGACTGTACCCCTGAAGCAAACTGTATTCCTGTCCCACACCCAGGTCAGAACACACAGATTACAAAGAGTGCGTGCTACAGCTCCAATCACATTACAATTTGAAGTTGATCACGTGGCCAAGAGACAACATTAATCCCACCCAACATTAAAGAGACACAGAAGACCACAGAATTGACCAAGTTGGAAAGGGCTTTTAACGATCATCTAGTCCAACCCCCTGCCACAGGCAGGGATACTTCCCACAAAATCCAAATCCGCCCCATCCAACCTGACCTTGAATACATCCAGGGATGAGGCAACCCCAACTTCTGAGCAATGTGCCTTGCAACCATCATCAAGCAAATAATTTTCCTTAGGTGTTACTTTAATCTATTATTTCATCAACTCTAAACACTATCCCTTGTCCTGTCACTACATGCTCTTGCAAAAATCTCTCAATCTTTCCTATAAGCAACATTTAAGTACTGAAAGGCTGCAAAAAAGGTTTCATTGGATCCTTCCTTTCACCAGACTTAACAACCCCAGCTCTCTCAGGCTTTCTTCAAAGAAAGGCTCCAGCCACAGCTCCTCCAGCGCTCTGAACATTTTTGTGGTCCACTCTAACAGGTCAACGTCTCTCTTGTGCTCCAGGTTAGAGCATTGGCTGCAACACCACAGGTGAGGTCTTAGAATGGCAGAGGAGAGGGGGAATAATCACCTTCCTCAGCCTGCAGGCCATGCTTCTTTCTACGCAGCCCAGGATAGGATTGATCACACGAGAGCGTGAATACCATAAAGAAAGCAATCTGCTTTAACGTCCCATCCATTACACCATTGACTCTCAGAGAAATAACAAGTCTTCAGGGGGAAAAAGAAAACCTACTGTCCCCGGTGAAATTCAGGTTTAATTAACAAAGCACAGTGGCTATTATACACTATCAGCCAAGTAAGCTACTGTATCAGAACTTAAAAAAGACATTCTGCCCAAGTCACGCTATTCAGTTTCTTTCTTTCTCACCACAGATACAAAACAGAATATTGCCAAAACAACAAGATTTCCCTTAAGATCAAAGGCAAATCTCCTTAACTGCTCTGAATGCTACGTAGCTTTTGTTGTTGTTGCTCAGTTTTCATAAGAAATTTAAATATTGGTTTCATTTATTAAACCCCAGTACAAATTACAAGGACTTGAAAAATATGTGAAAGAACAAACCTCCGACTCTTTTGATGTTTTTTCTGCTTTCGACAACTGCTTGAATTCCTCTAATTCCTTCTGGCAATCTTTAAGATCATTTTGTAATTGAGTAATCTGCTTTCTATTTGTTTTATTACTGCTCAATAAGCGTTGCAGTTCAGCTTTTAATTCTACAATAATTTCATCTTTAGAGAGTTCTTTCTCCATGCCTTTCTTCTGAATTATACTATTGGGGAAAAAAACAAAAAACAAAAGTTCAGTATTCAAAAGACAAGACACACTTATCCAGAAGTCATTCTCAGCAAGAAGAGCAACTGATACTAACTAACTGGGACTGTACTTAACTACCATAAATACAGATGTTCAACTCTAAGAGGTAAGAGTAAAAAAGGATGAAAGAACATGAAAACAAAAGCCACGTGCTTGTTCATTAAGCTGGAATTATCGTGCAGAAAACTTGTTCATTCTGCTGTTTCCCGCAGAAGGTCCATTCTCATGTGA
This sequence comes from Cyrtonyx montezumae, assembly GCF_038088225.1. Taxonomy (NCBI): domain Eukaryota; kingdom Metazoa; phylum Chordata; class Aves; order Galliformes; family Odontophoridae; genus Cyrtonyx; species Cyrtonyx montezumae. The sequence continues at coordinate 19,773,662 of NW_027072045.1, read as the reverse complement.
CCTGAAGTCCTTCAAGACGACTTGCTTTAAAGACAGCGTGGCCATAAAACAGCACCGTGAAATCTCTGAGCAAATAGGCATCCATGCACATAATCCACACCATCAGGAAAACAGTCATCAAGGAGTACAGTCCATGCAAGCAGGTAAATCACATTTCTCCACAGGTAAAGGTACGGCTGCCCGTTGTTGAGAAATTCAGCTGCACTCCTTATGCAGATCAGACACTCAAGTACACTGTGATATTCCCTATAACCTATTCCAGATTTTACAAGATTTAATGAAGCAGAGTTCAAGTCTTGACAAACACAAGGCTAGTCTCCCATGCTAGGCAACACTGAATGCTTCTTAGGCATCATCAGTGGAAAACCTCCTTACTTCGTTACACAAGTTAAATGCTTTCCACTGAACACTCGTGGCAATCAAAAAAAATAAGCACTCCAGAAAAGACAAAAAGAAAGGAATTGCACTCGAGGAACAGTAACAGTCCTTATGAAACCCGAGTGCACAGTAAGCAGCCACGAAGCATCCAACATATGGTATTAGCTCCAATTCCTGTTTCCCCAATGACCTAGGAACACAGGAAGCGTCTTTCACAAAAAAATAGAAAGTAGAAATTGAACTTGCACATTAATTGTGTACATTACGGAGGATTTTATACTTTTTTTTCCAGTAAGAATCACTCAATACCTGCAGAACCTTGAGTTATTCACAGATTCAGGAGATCCATAGAATGTACATTTTTCCTTCAGTTCCATTAGTTGTTCCTTAAAGGAAGAGACCAAAAACAAGTTACACTTCAAGTAAATGCAACAAGACAATAACTCTTTCAAAGAAAAATACATGGAGCTACATAACCAGTATTTAGAAAGAATTTTCTTGAGTGATCTACTGTCTGCTCTTTTCTTTTAAACTAATCATTTTGAAAGCAAAGCATAACATTTAACAACTACAAATTTACTAGTGAATATTTTCTGTTGCTCAGTATGTTCTATTGATCTTCCAGGTCACACGTGAAATTAAATATTGCTACTTTTTTCCTCGTGATGCCCTGTTGCCATAGATTTTACCATACAAAAAGTACACAAGGATTCCTTGCTTCGAGATGATAGGTTTAAACAAACCACTTACTGAATTGGAAACACAGACTTCCAGTGATATTTAAGAGGACTCCTTAGTATTCCTTCTTGATGGCACAACAAAAATTTCAGAACATAAATCCTGCAATCCTCTCTATGGCCCAACTATATGACGACATTCCCAACACACTCAATCTGTGTCCTTCCTTTTCCATAAGCAGGTCAGATGCACGATATCAGGTTCATGCCGATACATATATACATATATATCTATGTATGAAACCACCAGCCCATCAGCTATAATGCTTACCCCTCGAAAATCAAAACCTAATTCGAAGTCACATATTTAATAAAATAAATTAACCTGCAAAGCCTTGTTCAGGTTTTTGCTTATCCCGTGAGCAGACTGAGCTCATTGCAACCGAAACCGTAACTGGTCTGCCTCCTGTATCGAGCCTAATGCTGGAAAGAAAAGGAGACAGAAAAACAGAAAGGCATGAAGATGCAAGAAAGACTGTGCAACCTGAAAAAAAAATACAAAGAACAACAGCAAGAGTACTCACTGCACCAAACAGGTGAGCTTGGGTTACTCCTGTTCTCAAATGTAAGTGGCAGTTTGTTTTCAACTTTGGGGGCTACACTGACTGTACTTTTTCCAGAAGTTTTAGAGTACCTTAAATACAAAGACCATGAGAAGGAAGATGTGCCAAAGGTGTGCTTTCTGTGTAGCTCGTCAGAATTAAAAACAAACCAACAAAACTGTGCAAACTGTGCAAAGCGGGAACAGGAAAACCTTGGAAAACGAGACACTTCTGCTTCCTCCACAGATAAGTTTTGTTCTATGAGTTTGACCATTTATTATTGGTGTAAGGCACTTGCTGAATAAAGAATGGAGGAAGATGTCACGGTGATTCTCCAGCTGGCTGTCAGGCTCTTTTTATCAATTATATGATTTCTACATTATACAGATCTAATACGTTTTTTCTCCTCCTCCATCCTCACTACTATGCTCTCTCTGGAGAGACTTTTCTTTCAGATTACCGTAGTTCTCAAGCAGAACATATGCTTAAACCCAGGATCTGGTAAGAAAGGCATTTCAGCAAGTTGTTTGCTTTCTAGGAAACAACAACATAACTATTAAATAGTTCAGCACCTAGTGGGAGGCACGAGACATAAACGTAATGAGCAGAATATTCTATATGCTGTTCCTACGGATGCAAATTGCCAAGAAGCAGTCTCCAGCTAAAAGAAAAGCTTTAAACGTTTTTATTTGGAATGGCAATTTATATTCCCTTTTCTTATTGTACAACAGTAAAGCTCTGCGTCACGAAGACCTAACTAGTGAAAACCAGATCAAGATTGCTCATACTACATGTAAAGGCTGAAATCACCACGTACACGCTGACAGACCAACTATTTGAAGCACTGTGCCTATCCAGACTATTCACATGGGATAACACCAATGTCTTTCCTAGAAGAAAGCATCTGTGGCAGCATAGCATATTGGTATAGCCCAACAAACCCAAAAACTTACATGAAAGTGAGTGGCTTGCTCAAAAGACTGTTATTTAGTCCAAAAGTTAGTTTGCATAGATGCGGCACTCGTTTCTTTAGTTGGTTGATTTTCTTACTGTAGTTTAAACTTAAGTAAACTTCATTTAAGCCTGACTAAGGTATTCCACAGGAGGTGATCCAGTATACATTTAGCTTGACGTTGATTCAATTTCAGTAGGAGCACAGATTTGCAGTGTCAAGGTGTGAGCAAAAGACTTACCTGTTTGCAGTAAGTTTGCACACTGCTTTTGGCTTTCTCCGAGGCTTCTTGTCAATCGATCTATTATTGCCATTTTTTCACATTTGGTTTCTTCCAGCATTTTCTCCAGTTCCTTAACACGCTCTCCTAGACTTTGGCAAAGTTTTCTCTAGGAAGAAAAATGATGTTTATTCAGGCTACAAACACCCAACCATCACAGATAGAGAAGTGACCTCTCAGAGCAACTAAGTTTCCACTAAGAAACCGATTCCGCTCTGTGCTAAATTCATAGATACATTAGGTTGGAAAGGACCTACAAGATCATCCAGTCCAACCATCCTCCCGTCACCATCCCAACCCACTAAGCTACTCAATCAAATCCCTTAGCACCTCATCTAAACGCTTCTTGAACAGCGCTAGGGATGGTGCCTCAACCACCTCCCTAGGCAGGCCATTCCAGCGCCTGACCACTCTTTCAGAGAAAGAATGCTTCCTCAAATCTAATCTAAATCTTCCCCGGCGCCACTTGTGGCCATTCCCTCTCGTCCTGTCTTTATTTATCAGGGAGAAGAGGCCCACCCCTCCTCACCACAACCCCCCTTCAGGAAGTGGTAGAGTGCAATAAGGTCTCCTCTGAGCCTCCTCTTCTCCAGACTAAACAATCCCAGCTCCCTCAGCCGCTCCTCATAAGACTTGTGCTCCAGGCCCCTCACCAGTTTTGTTGCCCTTCTCTGAACACGCTCCAGGGCCTCAATGTCCTTCTTGTAGTGAGGGGCCCAAAACTGAACACAGTACTCGAGGTGCGGCCGTACCAGAGCTGAGTACAGGGGGATGATCACCTCCCTGCTCCTGCTGGCTACACTATTTCTAATACAGGCCAGGATGCCGTTGGCCTTCTGGGCCGCCTGGGCACACTGCCGGCTCATGTTAAGCCAAGCATCAACCAACACCCCCAGGTGCTTTTCTTCTCTGCATTCCTCAAGCCCCAAGCTTCTGCCCCAAGCCTATAGAACAGCACAAGTACACTACCGCTCCGTGAAGGACCGGGCCCGGCTCCCCGTGAAAGCGCTTTGCGTCGAGACCCACGAACCGCAGCGTTACCCCTTGTGCAGCTCCGGACCCGAGGCACGGCACGGTACCGCCTGCAGGCCGCGGCCCGGCTCCCTCAGCTCCACGCACCGCGGGTTACGTCCTCCCTGCTGGCTCCACCTCGGAGTGCGGCAGAAAGCAAAGGCGACAAAGCGCGAGCCCAACTGCCGCTACGCACCTGATGCGCGAGGAAAGGCGGCCGTCCGCTACGCGCCCGGCACTGCAACGGCAGCCGCAGCCCAACCGTTTTTTCCGCGTGACAGCCGATCAAGCGCCCGCTGCTCTAACCGACAGCCGCGCGCACCAATCAGCAGCCGGAGCGGCGTCACGTCCCAGTGCACGAGGCGGCCAGAGGGCGGGACTCTGCGCCTCGCCCCAGCCGCGCTCGGCTGCGCTGCAAACGTGCCCGTCCGACGGTTTGACAGCGGGCGCGTGCAGCCGCGGGAACGGGTCTGGCGCGCTGATTGGCTAAGCGACCGACCAATGGCTGCGGCCCGTTTCCGGAGGGGTGGGCCGTCTCGCGGCGGTTGCCTGGCAACGCGCGACCCCATCATCGGAGCAGAGCCCGGCGATCACGACCGCGTCGCGACGCAAGCTGACGGCAGAGCACGAGCATCTCACTGTCGGGTGTATTGCTGCCACCCCGCTCCTCACGCAGCCGCCACGAGCTGAGCCCCCTCGCCGTGCTCACCCCCTCGCCATGCTGTGCTGGCAGGGTTTCACGCTCCAATATAAAGGAGGGAGACGAAGGTGCTTTGATTATGTATATACCCAGCGTGAGATTAAGAAACAACGGTTCAAATGTTGGTCCGACCAGTTTATTACCACTATAAACCAGGGAGATGGGGAAGGCGGACACTGTTAAGGGTGATGGGGAAGGGAAGGCGAGCGATAAGAAAGATAGGAAAGAAGCAAGGATTTGTACAACGCAGGGAAAGTCACCAGCCAGGATCCCAGGGCGGTCCAGTTGCAAGCGGCTTCGACGGTCTGAGGCAGAAGAGCAGGGGCGGCAGAAGCGGGGAGAACAGAAGCAGCGACGGGCAGCCCTGAGCAGCAAGCAGCTGTCCTGGAGAAGCGGCACCGGGTCAGCACAGAAGAAGCAGCGAGGGGAAAGTCCAGGAACAGCATCAGTCAGCACCGGAGAAGCAGCGAACAGTGATCAGCTCGTGAGGGTTCAGATGGTAGAACACCTCGAAGGAGCGGCGAGGTCCAGGAGAAAGCAGCATGCCTCAGGCAGCAGGCCCAGGAGGGAGTTCAGCAGCAGGGATCAGCTCATGAGGTTTCTGATGGAAGAACACCACCACAGCAACACCAACAAAACCACAACAACCTCATGGTGGTCGATCCCTCTTTTATCCTTCATTTCTCTTGCCTACGTGGCAAATCCCGTGCTAGCCTGCCAGGCAAGCGTCTCCTGACATGAGCAGAGGGTCCGTGCCCCCCCTTTTGCTAGTTGTCTGTATACCGTCTACATAAGCCTACTAAATAAGTAACGTCTTCCGTGCTATTTTCTTTGAGTGCCATTCTTGGCGGTTATTTGCCCTACAGGTGGTTATCACTGCTTTCTTCTGCAGGACCAATCTGCATCTCCAGAAGCATCTGGATACTGTCACAGTAATTAACTGTCTACAACTAAATGATTCAAGCAAGGAGGAGAGAGGTTTTTCAAGTGCTTTTATAGAAAGTTCTCTTTTAATTGAAGATAGAGGGGTGGAAGATTGCTGTGGCTGACTAGTATTAGCACCAGTGATCATATGTATTTTCAAGACAAATTAGGGTAGAGGTCTCAATTGCTGTCTTGAGTGGGGAAATTTGACGTGAGCAAAGCGGCCAAGGGATTGCATTGCTGGTGCTGACAGGTTGCACGTGGGTAAAGGGGGAACCTACAAAAGGTGAGCACTCGCCAACTGCTCTGAAAATCAGAAGGTAAATATTTGTCTAAACAGGTTATCTTAACGTTTGTGTCTCTAGTTGTCAACGGTTTACGGGCAGGTTCGGCCCGGTTCCGTGACGATTGGTGCGGGGGACCCACGGACCCACGCCCCAGGAAAGGGGAGGGGGAAAGGGAAAAGGGAGATGGGCCTAGGAACAAAACAGCGGCAACGATCTGAGGAGGAAAGCTAATTTACTAAATAAGGTATCGGAAAGCAAAATAACACAATATAATACAATATAATTGGAATTAAAGCTAATAAATCAAATAAAATGAGCAAGAGAGAGAGTGTCCGATAAACTGAAGGCCTTACACTAACGCTGAAGGCGAGACGGCAGTGAGCACCCACTGCTGAGTCGATCCCAAAGGAAAGAGAGTGTCCCGTGACCGCAGACAGTTTTTATCTTTCCCTCTGAGCGTAAACACGTAAGAACGCAAAGCATCGCAAAGTCCTCTGGGGAATGCAGTTCTTCTTCTCTTCTGAGACAGGTATTCCTGGAACTATCGATGATCCACTGGAGCTGGAGCATTAACTCCTTAACTCTGAATGCACTACATGATGTTATGATGTGGAATACCAGTACCAAAAATCATAATACCATGACATTCCACTCCTTATTCCACATCACTACATCATGTTTGATATATATGCATAGAAGAACAATGATTAACGTGCATTAAATACGCACACACAACATATATATGTATATACATGGAATTACTGACTGCACTCCCCCAACATCAAATTCCCTTGTGTTACACACTGAACATCCCCATTCTTCTGCATCCCCCTCCAAGTGGACCCAGGTCCCTGAGCAAAGACAGTTCCCCGGAGAGTTTTGCTCTTTCCGGAAGCTGGAAGGACCCAAACTGCTTTCCCCAACATGTTCTTTACATGTACTACAGGGACCTTATCTCTCCCTACAGTAGGTAGAGATCTGGATTGGGCAGGACCATCGCGATTGATGGATCCTCTGCTGTTGACCAACCAGGTGGCTTCTGACAAATGCTTCTCCCAGTGCTTACATGTTCCGACACCCATTGCTTTCAACATGGTTTTTAACAACCCATTGCACCTTTCAATTTTACCAGAAGCTGGTGCGTGATAGGGGATACGATAAATCCATTCAATGCCATGATCTTTGGCCCAAGTATTTACAAGAGAATTTTTGAAATGAGTTCCATTATCGGACTCAATTCTTTCTGGAGTGCCATGTCGCCACAGGACTTGTTTCTCGAGCCCTAAGATGGTGTTTCGGGCGGTAGCATGGGGTACTGCATATGTTTCAAGCCACCCAGTGGTTGCTTCCACCATGGTGAGCACATAACGCTTACCACTGCGAGATCGTGGCAAGGTGATATAATCAACCTGCCATGCCTCCCCATATTTACACTTTTGCCATCGCCCTTCCCCCCAAAGAGGTTTCATCCTCTTGGCTTGTTTAATTGTGGCGCACAGTATAAAGGCGCGTCAGTATAAAGATAAAGCACTGGCCACCTCTCTCGTTCAGCAATATCTAAGGCCAGCTGGACAGGCTTTACCTCTGCAAACTGACTTGATTCTCCTTCTTCAGTGGCCTCTGCAACTCGTCGTATGGGGCTCCACACAGCAGATTTCCATCTGCGGTGCTTACCCACAATGCGACACGATCCACCTGTGAACAGGGCGTATCTCTTTTCATTGTCTGGTAGTTCATTATATGGTGGGGCTTCTTTAGCACGTGACACCTCCTCTGCTGGCGTTGTTCCAAACTTTTTACCTTCAGGCCAGTCCATGATCACCTCCAGGATTCCTGGACGGTTGAGGTTCCCCATCCGAGCTCGTTGTGTAATCAGTGCAGTCCATTTACTCCAAGTGGCATCAGTAGCATGATGGGTAGAGGGAGCTGTCCCTTTAAACATCCAGCTCAGCACTGGCAGTCGAGGTGCCAGAAGGAGCTGCGTTTCAGTACCGATTACTTCGGAAGCAGCTCGAACCCCCTCGTACGCGGCTAAGATCTCCTTCTCAGTTGGAGTGTAGCGCTCCTCAGACCCCCTGTACGCCCGACTCCAGAATCCAAGGGGTCGGCCTCGGGTCTCTCCAGGAGCTCTTTTGCCACAAACTCCAAGTGGGACCTTCCTTTCCAGCAGCAGTGTAGAGGATGTTCTTTACATCCTGTCCCGTCCGCACTGGCCCCAGGGCCACAGCACGGGCTACCTCCTGCTTAATTTGCTCAAAAGCGTGCTGCTGCTCAGGGCCCCACACAAAATCATTCTTCTTCCACGTCACCCGATAGAGAGGGCTCACAATGAGACTGTAGTTTGGAACATGCATTCTCCAAAAGCCCACTACACCCAGAAAAGCTTGGGTTTCTGTCTTACTGGTGGGTGGAGACATGGCAGTAATTTTGTCAATCACATCTGTTGGGATGTGACGACGTCCATCTTGCCACTTTATACCTGGGAACTGAATTTCTTGTGCAGGCCCTTTCACTTTGCTTCGCTTGATAGCAAAGCCAGCTCGTAGGAGAATTTGGATAATCTGCTCTCCTTTCTCAAAGACTTCCTCTGCTGTATTGCCCCATACGGCAATGTCATCAATGTATTGCAGATGCTCAGGAGCACCACCCTACTCCAGTGCAGTTTGAATCAACCCATGGCAAATGGTTGGGCTGTGCTTCCACCCCTGGGGCAAACGGTTCCAGGTGTATTGGACGCCCCTCCAGGTGAAGGCAAATTGTGGCCTGCATTCTGTGGCCAGAGGAATTGAAAAGAAGGCATTAGCAATGTCAGTGGTGGCATACCACTTGGCTGCCTTTGACTCCAGTTCATACTGGAGTTGTAACATGTCCGGTACAGCAGCACTCAATGGGGGTGTGACTTCATTCAGGCCCCCGTAATCTACCGTCAGCCTCCATTCTCCACTGGCTTTACGCACCGGCCATATGGGGCTGTTAAAAGGTGAGTGAGTCTTGCTGATCACTCCCTGTCTCTCTAGCTGACGGATCAAGTTATGAATGGGGAGCAAGGAATCCCTGTTGGTGCGGCACTGCCGTCTGTGGACTGTTTTTGTAGCAATTGGTACCTGTTGCTCCTCCACTTGTAGCAACCCCACAACAGATGGATCTTCTGACAGGCCAGGTAAAACAGATAGCTGCTTAATGTTGTCTGTGTCCACAGCAGCTATTCCAAAAGCCCATCGGTACCCCTTGGGATCCTTAAAGTGCCCCCAGTCCGGTCACTATGGGATGCTTCTGCCAGGTTTTTTACCAGTGAGGCTTTTTTCTGCCTCCAACACAGACGATTCCTGAGAGCCCCCAGTCACTCCAGAGATATAGATCAGTTCTGTCCCTTTATAACTCGAAGGCATTAGAGTACACTGTGCACCAGTATCCACCAGTGCCTCATATTTTTGTGGTTCTGATGTGCCAGGCCACCGAATCCACACAGTCCAATACACTCTATTATCCCTCTCCCTCCTCTGGCTGAGGGCAGGGCCCCTCTATTGGTTACCTGTAGTGACAGGAACAACTTCACTGGTCGTTGGTCTGTGTTGTAATTCTCTCACCCGCGCTCGCAGTGCAGCAGTGGGTTTTTGATGCCATTCCTTCATATCTTCTCCATTTTCACGTAAGTAATTCCACAGAGCCGTGCGCGACATGAAGTGAATGCTATCATTTGCTTGAGCAGGACGGCGTTTGCTTCCGATAGCTGCAATCTTTTCAACCCTATCAATCAGTCGGGATACTTTCTCTAACACGTCTTCCATCTGTCCTCCTAACCTTGATATGGCTGAAATGGAAGCGTGTGATGGTGGAAATTTTTGTTCAAAGTTTTGAAGTGTAAGAATCAGTTCAAAAACTGGGGGTTTTCTGTCTTGGTCCTCATATCTGTTGAACGTTGTCACTAGTGTACCGGCGTACCTTTCTGGTGCTGTTTTTGAAAGCTTCTGACATATTTCGGGTGTACTCCTTACTTTCTCTGGATCATGGTCCCGATTTTCAGGATCAAACGTGGGATCATACAGCATTTCCGCCACAGCCGTTTCTCTCAAATACTGGATGCCTTCCTCAATAGTTTTCCATCTTTTCGCTTTAGGTGCCAGGTCACTCTTCTAGGGATATCTTTCCCTCACAGCTACTAACATTCGCTGCCAGAGGCTGGCGATTCCATCCATATACCTGCTGATCCCTCTGTCGACAGCTGGATCACGGGCAATGTTTCCTAGTTGGCGAGCTTTGTTACTGTCGAGGGACACGCTGTTGGCCCCGTTGTCCCAACACCAAAGCAACCAAGTGACAATACTCTCATCCGGACGTCGAATAAACTCCTTTCTTGAGCCTTGGATCTCAGACATTTTCAGGGGTCGACGAAACGTGGTAACTTTGACTCTCTCATCATCCTCATCATCACTATGTCCATGCCTCTCACTTTTCTTTGTTGCCTTTCTTGGTGGTGGTGGTGTTGAGGACCCCCCCTCGCCTGGATCTTCCTCTTCTTTCGCCACCTCTTCTTTGCGTTCTAGGCGTGAGGACACACGTTTCCATTTCTGGCCTTCCACCGGGGCAACCGACTTTGATACCGGTGCTTTCTCTGGCTGGTTAGATGTGCCTGGGAGGTTTTCCTCTTTGGTCTGAGCCTCAGTTTGGACACTCTCTCTCTCCAGAACAGTATATATACCTCGGTAAGCATAAGCCAAGCCCCAGATAAGCTGTTCCACCTCAGATCTTTCTGAGCCGCAACACCCATTACTCAGATACAGGCCTAGCTCCTCAGGATCCTGCAAGTGCTCAGGAATAAAATCCCATGGCACCGGGGGACCCCATGCTTCTAATTTCTTTCCTAAAACTCTCCACTTTCCCTGCCATTCAGCATTCTCTGTTTCTGGGAAAAGCTTCCTCCATGCGATGTAAAATCCTATTACAGAGAGTACATTCAGGAGGACTGATATCCCAATCGTTAACATAGTCCCTAAGCTGTAATCTTGAAAATTCATAAGGAACTGAGAGGAGAACCTGGACACCCATTCAAATATTGTTTGGTTTGTTAACATGGTATCGTTTGTTACATTAGCCGGGGTGCCCAGGTATCTGATAGATGCCACCATCACTGCTTTTAGTTTGTCATACAGGGACCAGGCTCCATAGATCAGACTGGCAAGCTTAACCAAGTTCCAGTACGTTTTGAGCATTACAGGGGAAAAAGCAATGAAATACAATCCCTGTAAGGGCAGTTTAAACAGAAACAGTAAAAACATTTTTTTTCTTTTACTCAAACAAGCTGGCAGCACCCAAATTTGTTGTCTTGAGTGGGGAAATTTGATGTGAGCAAAGCGGCCAAGGGATTGCATTGCTGGTGCTGACAGGTTGCACGTGGGTAAAGGGGGAAGCTACAAAAGGTGAGCACTCGCCAACTGCTCTGAAAATCAGAACGTAAATATTTGTCTAAACAGGTTATCTTAACGTTTGTGTCTCTAGTTGTCAACGGTTTACGGGCAGGTTCGGCCCGGTTCCGTGACGATTGGTGCGGGGGACCCACGGACCCACGCCCCAGGAAAGGGGAGGGGGAAAGGGAAAAGGGAGATGGGCCTAGGAACAAAACAGCGGCAACGATCTGAAGAGGAAAACTAATTTACTAAATAAGATATCAGAAAGGAAAATAACACAATATAATACAATATAATTGGAATTAAAGCTAATAAATCAAATAAAATGAGCAAGAGAGAGAGTGTCCGAGAAACCGAAGGCCTTACGCTAACGCTGAAGGCGGACGGCTGCAACAAACACCCACTGCCGAGCTCGGTCCTGAAGGGAAGAGAGAGTCCCGTGACCGCAGACAGTTTTTATCTTTCCCTCTGAGCGTAAACACGTAAGAACGCAAAGCAAGTCCTCTGGGGAATGTAGTTCTTCTTCTCTTCTGAGACAGGCATACCTGGAACTATCGATGATCCACGGAGCTGGAACATTAACTCTTTAACTCTAAATGCACTACATGATGTTATGATGTGGAATACCAGTACCAAAAATCATAAAAACATGACATTTCCACAATGCAGATAAGTTTTAATTTGGCATAATCATATGGCGGTCCGCAGAGGAGAAAAGCAGCATGAATAAGCAAGTAGAGGCATGTAAGTGTTAGAAACTAAATAACAAATTCCTGGTTGCACTCCAGAAAAGCGAATGCAGCCCACAGAGGAACCCACAGTGCAGCAGTGGACGTGGCCTGAAGGAGGATGCAGCCCATGGACAGCCCGTGTAGGATTAACTAAGGAAGGACTGCATCCCACGGGAGGGACCTCACGCTGCAGCAGGGGCCGGGCCCCCCCCTTTTGCTAGTTGTCTGTATACCACCTACATAAGCCTACTAAATATGTACCGTCTTCCGTGCTATTTTCTTTGAGTGCCATTCTTGGCGGTTACAGGTGGTTGTCACTGCTTTCTTCTGCAGGACCCGGAGGAGCGGCACCGCCGGACGCGGGACGGCAACGGAGGGTCGGGGGCCGCCCGTTGCCCCCCCTTCCCCCCGTGTTCGGAGAGCTCACCCGGCGCGTTCCGCTCAGTGACACGGCCGCCCGTCACAGAGGGCCGCGCCCGCGGGCGCCTATAAAAGCGGAGTGGAGCGGCAGCCCCCAGTCCCGGTGCGGGTGCCGCTGCCGGTCCCACACAGCTCGGCACCGCCGCAGAGCCGTTCCGCCGCAGCCCGGCATGGCCCGCTTCCGGCGCAGCCCGACCCCCATCCCCATCCCCAGCCGCAGCCGCAAACGCTCCACCCGTTACCGCACCCCCCGCCGCCGCCGCTCCGGGAGTGCCCGGTGCTCCGCCCGCTCCGCGGGGAGACTGCACCGCCGCTACGGGAACCGCCGCCGCCGCCGCCGCATCTACTGAGCCGCGACCGCCCGCACCGACGCCGCCGCACCGCGCCCGGAACGCGGCCCCGCGCTGCCGCTCCGCCAATAAACCGCCGTGGCACCGGGACCCCTCGACCGTGCTTCTGTCTGCGTCCCGCCGGGCTCCGTGCGCGCGGGGCCCGTGTCCGTGTCCGTGCCCGGGGCTCCGTGTCACCGAGTGTCCCCGAGCGCCGCCTGGGCGCGTCCCGTGCTTGTCCACCCGTGTCCCTTGGGGCTGTGCCCCACGGTGCTCCAGTGGCGTCCCCTGGTCTTCATCCACGTGCAATGGGTCCCTCTGCCATCGTGTCTGTCTCCAGTGATGTCCATGTGGTGTCCACGTGGTTTCCATGTCCCACGGTGTCCGTGTCTTCAGGGACACCCTGGCTCCATGTCACGGGTTGTCTATGTCCCATGGTGCCTTTGTTGCATGGGTCCGTGTCCCTTGGTGTCCCATGAGTCCACGTCCCATGTGTCCACGTGGTGTCCGTGTCCCGTGCTGCCCACGTCCCATGGTGGCCCCAGATTGTCCCGTCCCCTCCGCGTGGCTGTGTCCCCAGAGCCGTCCCGCAGTGCCAGCAGTAGGTGCTGCATCCGGTGCCGCTGTGCCGTGAGCTGTACGCACACGGGAGCAGTGGCACACGAGGTGGGGGGAGAGGGGGGTACCCTGCACGGGATGGTGGGGGGGGTTCTTTTCCATTTCCTTTATTTACAAAATTTCTGACTGCTCCCCCTATAAAGTACGTGGCATCCCCTGCATGGAAGGGCCAGATAATCCCGGGGTGGGGGGCAGTGCCAGGCTGGGGGGGGAATCCCTCATGGCCCAGCGGAGCCCCCCCAGGCCTCGGGCTCACCTGTGGCTAAAAAGAATATTATTACGAATAGTGACCGTAGCGATAACGACGACAGAAGAGCTGCATCCGCGTCCGGGGGCTCCGGCTGCTGGAGGGGCCGATGGAGGGGGGGCAAAGTGCTGTGCCCCACGGGGGGTTCTGCATGGGGGGGGGCACGCACCCCCTAGATGGGCGTCCTGACATGGCCCCGCTCCTGCGTGGGGCTGAGGGCACAGAGCCAGCCTGGGAGCTGTGGGTGGGCGGCTGCGCATCTGGAAATGCACATCTGGAGGCAGCACGGGCAGAGAGCTGGGGGGGAAGGGGGACAGCAGGGCCAGAGGGGGCGTCCCGGGATGGAACATCCCACCACGGAGCATCCCACTACAGAAGACCATCCTGTATGGGAACTGCCGAATCACGGCCTGAACCACTGATTGGTCACCTGAGGTGAGCACCGAGTCAGCCACAGGGGCACAGGTGAAGGTGATATACCTGTGTGATTGGAAGGGCTGGAGCCTGTCTCCACCTCTCCCAAACCCCATTTAAGGGCTGACCACCACCAGGGAAGGATCTCTTCCTGGAGATCCCTCTCGCGTGGAGTCCACGGTGAGCCTTTATCATCCTTAAGGTGTGCCAAGTTCTTTTTCTTACTCTTTGTGTACCATCTCTCTAGACCTGCCATCTTCTATACTATTTTTTGAGAACTATCCTTGGGAATTATTTACCTTACACTCCTTGTGAACTTGAGCCCCCCTCTGGCACCTGTCAAGGCGAGCCTGAGCCCTCCCCTGCCCCCCCCCCCTGCGCCAAGGTGAGCCCAAGCTCTCTGGCACCCTGCGCAGGCGAGCCTGAGCGCCCCCAATCCTCCTCTGGCACCCTGCAAAAAGCAGAAGCAAAAACAAGAGTCCAGTTGGAACCGTCTATGCTTAAAGAAATGAATATGATCAGACTAGCTGCATCTAATGGATTGCCAGATGCAAAAAAAGACACCAAAATGAAGAGGATTAAACTGCGTTGTTATATTGGCGCACTCTTGCTTCTCATGGTAGTTTGTCAGAACCAGGATGGGGGCTTTCTCAAATTGAGCTGTTGAAGAAACGCTTTGACGCTTTGTGTAACTGGGTTTGCAGCATTTGTCCAAGGTTAACCCAGAGTGACGTGGGGAAGCATACACATGTTCAATGTGAACAAGCTTCGATTTATTGTTGGTTACATATCTGCTTATATAGTTATTCGGTTGCTAAGATTAAGTTTACAGCACACAATATTTAGCTACGTGATTGGTTAAAAGAAACTTACATAAAAGTTATAGTGATTAATAACCACACGGTTTTCATTGTTTAGTAGTTTCTATAACATCCAATTCCTTAGATTAGGTTTCCATAACATTCAGTTCCTCAGATAATGTCCAGTTCCATTGAAATCAGATCCAGCCGTCTTGGCTTCTGTTATTACGTATGGTTTCTCGTAAACTTTGCACGCAACATTGCTCTTATAACTAAAAACCATTATTCTTACCCAGGCTCCATATCCTAAGACCGTTATTCTTACCCAGATTTATTACATCCCTGACATTGACGCTTTGTGTAACTACAGTATTCAGAACCAGAAGAGTGCGTGTACTGCAAAGCTGGATTCACTGAGACCCTGCTCAAATTTGCTGGAAAGCTAGAACACTACTTGCTGCTTCATGCTGAGCGCTGAGCTGGTTCCAAAGGGAAAAAGGTAGGGTAATGAATGTGTGACAAGAGGAAGTCAGCTAACGATTAAAAAGATGTTCATTAAATGAAAACACTGTGTACTTCTGGACAATTAAAGTTAGAACATCCCTTATGCATAAGTCAGTTTCTGACTGAAGACTAAAGCTGCTGTTAAGTACACCAAGAGGACAGCTCCAGGAAGTACCTTGGACCAGCCCTGCAGCACTGCTGGTACATGTGCATTCTGTGCCATTCCTGCAGTGCTGAAGTAGACAGTTTGGCACTTTGTCGCTGTGCGTAGATCTGTAGTCAAAGTCTGTATAACCACTTTTTCCCAGGAGGGAGAGGACATCAAATTATTTGGCAGACTTCTTAAGAATAATGCAGAGTACCTCCCCTTCTATTCTTTGTCTTCAGAAACCTGTCTGTACTGGGACATGAACTAAAACAAGGTGCCTTTACTCCTTTAGATGTTGAAGCGGGAAGTAGACATAAGATTTATGTTGGCCCAGAGAGGATGGGAAATGTGCGTGCTGGAGTCACAAAACATACATGAGAAGGAATTGTTACTTCCAAAAAGCTTCAAATGGCAGTATTTCCTGCTTGGTGCAAACAGGCATTCACGCAAAAGACATTGCACTGCTACTGGCCCTGCCTATATCAGCTTTATAAAGACCAAGAGAGAATCAAGACACCTTGTTACGGAGGGCATACCTCATTAAATCTGATTCTGTTTCCATCTCAATTCCCACACCTTCTTTTCTGACAGACTGTATCAATATTTGGAGGCAATGTAAACATTTCCTATTGCTTTGGTTATCAGTTACTCTGATGTATGTCTGCTTTATCAATACCCGATCTGGGGTAATGACTCAGTTTTGTCTGCACTCTATGTTCCTGTATCATGTGCTGTTTCCCTCATGTGTAAATGTCAGTGGGAAACTGAGCGTTCACCTCTGTTGCCAGGGAGCATTTCTCTTCAGAGTGCTCTGTTGACTATTTCAATATCTTCTCGTTGTGTTTCAGTCAATAGCTGCAATCTGTATTGATGCTACTGCTAATTGATTGACTAATCTCAAACATACATATCCATTATTAGTGGCTGATTTGGAATGGAAGAAGTGGAAGTGGCAGCTGGTCTCTCCCAGGTGCTAAAACGATGAGTAGATTATATATTTGAGGATCACTAGTGATTTAAATTTAAGGGTTACATTTCTCCAGTTGTTTAAATTAGTGCTATTCTTTTTGCTGAACTCTGTAGAATTTAGATTGGACTGCTGGAAAAAAATCTGATCGTGAAAATATTTTCCCAAACTCTTTTAAGCGGCAACATACTCGATTTAATTTTGGTGAAGACTTGCCTACAATTGACAGTATATCCAGTACGTGTAGGGTAATGTGTTCCTGACTGAGTCAGAATCTCGGTGCTTCCCAGAATGGATCCTTAATCCTGAAGAGATGAGCTTTTCCCATAGCAGCTCAGACTCACTTAGGATGCTGCTCCCCATGGGCCTGGAGTCCATGTGGGCTAAGGCAGCTCCCCTCCATTTAGTTAACTCTGCATCTATTGCTTTTCTTTGCAATAAGACACTAACTGGCAGTTCCATCTTTCAGAAACGTTATTTTTGCCTTTAAAAATGAGAGATTTTGCTCCGGTATCATTCAGTCCATTATTCCTATTCCTGCCCTCTCCAACTACCTTTCGGTGTTATTTTTCCCCTGTTATCTGAGTCTAGTGACTTAAAGCTCTATCTCTGCTACCTCTTTAGAAGGCCGTTCTCCCTGACTGATGAGAAGAACATCATAAGAAAGCTGAGGGCTCTCTCTGCCTTGCTTCCAACAGAGAGTCAAGATGAGGATGAGGGTTATCTACCTGAGGCAGTTTTCTTGTATGAGCATTTTGACTTGGTAATATCAGAGAGCTCGGGCTCTAAAATGCTTCCATGTGTTGGTGTGGAGGGATAAAAGGATAGGTCAGTTCTGTTCAGCCTGTAGCCTTTCTCCTAATGGATCATACTGCAAACAGCTTATTGCTGTGACCTAGAAGGTCTTCAGCCACCTGTGGGGATCAGAAAGGATTTGACTAGTTGAAGGAAGGCAGGGGAAATCTTAAGGATCTGTTAGTGTCCCTCTTCATGGTTCAGCTTTGTTTGCTTCCTGTGGGACCTGGATGTTTCTGTCTAATCTCTGTCCAGTAGCTCATCACTCAGTAAGCACTCAGTAACCCTGAGCTTCTGTGTTCTGTTTCAAGCCCTTGAGGTGTGAACTGTGGAGAGCAGTGTAAATATTTCACAGTTACATCAAGTTTCACAGTTATATTCAAGCTCACATCCTTTAGCTCCTTTGCCAGACCCAATTCCAGCTCTTCAGCCCCCACTCGTCCATCCATCGTGGGTGTGCTCTTGAGCCTCCACTCGTCCATCCATCGTGGGTGTGCTCTTTAGCCCCCACTCGTCCATCCATCCTGGGGGTGCTCTTGAGCCCCCACTCGTCCATCCATCCTGGGGGTGCTCTTGAGCCCCCACTCGTCCATCCATCCTGGGGGTGCTCTTGAGCCCCCACTCGTCCATCCATCCTGGGGGTGCTCTTGAGCCCCCACTCGTCCATCCACCGTGGGTGTGCTATTGAGACCCCACTTATCCATTCATCCTGGGGGTGCTCTTGAGCCCCCAGTCGTCCATCCATCCTGGGGGTGCTCTTGAGCCCCCACTAGTCCATCCACCCTGGGGGTGCTCTTGAGCCCACACTCGTCCATCCACCCTGGGGGTGCTCTTGAACCCCCAGTCGTCCATACATCGTGGGTGTGCTCTTGAGCCCCCAGTCGTCCATCCATCCTGGGTGTGCTCTTGAGCCCCCAGTCGTCCATCCATCGTGGGTGTGCTCTTGAGCCCCCAGTCGTCCATCCATCCTGGGTGTGCTCTTGAGCCCCCAGTCGTCCATCAATCCTGGGGGTGCTCTTGAGCCCCCAGTCGTCCATCCATCCTGGGGGTGCTCTTGAGCCCCCACTCGTCCATCCATCCTGGG
Source organism: Cyrtonyx montezumae (assembly GCF_038088225.1). Taxonomy (NCBI): domain Eukaryota; kingdom Metazoa; phylum Chordata; class Aves; order Galliformes; family Odontophoridae; genus Cyrtonyx; species Cyrtonyx montezumae. Next base: position 19,755,389 of record NW_027072045.1, on the reverse strand, counting down.
GGTGCTCTTGAGCCCCCACTCGTCCATCCATCCTGGGGGTGCTCTTGAGCCCACAGTCGTCCATCCATCGTGGGTGTGCTCTTTTGCCCACAGTCGTCCATCCATCGTGGGTGTGCTCTTGAGCCCCCATTCGTCCATCCATCGTGGGTGTGCTCTTGAGCCCCCAGTCCTCCATCCATCGTGGGTGTGCTCTTGAGCCCCCAGTCCTCCATCCATCGTGGGTGTGGTCTTGAGCCCCCATTCGTCTATCCAGCGTGGGTGTGCTCTTGAGCCCCCACTCGTCTATCCATCGTGGGTGTGCTCTTGAGCCCCCACTCGTCCATCCATCGTGGGTGTGCTCTTCAGCCCCCAGTCGTCCATCCATTGTGGGTGTGCTGTTGAGCCCCCATTTGTCCATCATCTCGTCGTCCATCATCTCTGTCCATCCGTCGTCCATCTGTCCGTGTGTCCGTTCGTCGTCCGTCCGTCGTCCATCCATCGTCCGTCCATCCGTCGTCCGTCCGTCGTCCGTCCGTCGTCCGTCCGTCGTCCGTCCGTCCTTTGTCCGTCCGTCGTCCGTCCGTCCTTTGTCCGTCCGTCGTCCGTCCGTCCTTTGTCCGTCCGTCGTCTGTCGTTTGTCCGTCGTCCGTCCGTCATCCGTCCGTCGTCCATCTGTCGTCCGTCGTCCATCATCTGTCCGTCGTCCGTCCGTCTTCCGTCAAACTAACTCCGTCTGATGGATTGCCAGATGCATTAAAATGATACCAGAATGAAGAGGATTAAACTACATTATTTATATTAAAATGGGATAAACAATAAAGTTTCTTTGACTCAGTTATATTCAAAATTTCTTCAAAGCTCAACCATCAAATGCTAAGTCAAGTGAGAAGTGAAAAACTAGAGCTAGAAAAAAGCTACATCTTTCTAATTATTATTCTAATATAATAACCAACTTCTGAGCTTGAAGAAAATTAGAGAAAAACTATATTTTCTAAAAATTTTAAAGGTCATTCAGCAGCACACAGTATATCAGCAAACGAGAGTTACACAAACGGGCAATCTCTTCTTGAATATTCAGCTCCAGTGGGCAGGTCAGAATTTAAGAGCAGAGCTAGAGCACGAGAGAAAGAAAACGATCAAATGAAAGACAAAGATCAAATGAAAGAAAAAACAAACGAGGGAGGGGGGGGGTATTGGTCCTTTTAAAATATTGCTCAGTCAGCATTCACACAAGAAGCAGCCTATGTTTACAAATCCATTCACAAACACCTAGTACATCCCTGAAGTCCTGAATTTGGTTACTACGTGCATTCCATCTGTAAGGTGAAGAAGCAAGCATGCCCAATTCCACACACCTGAGTGGGTAGACTTGTGCTGCCATGTGTGTTGAAGAGGTGTTTCAAGTCCTTTAGCCATTGTAACAAGCTTTCTGGCAGCATTCGTTATTTTCTTCTCAGCTCTGCGGGTGACCATGGAGCATGAAAAAAAATTTAAGCTCTCCAGACACCGCATTTCATACAAAGCTACGATAGCAAAAGTCAAAGAATACTGAGAAGACAAGGTGTGAGACAGCTCATCAAGTCTCTGTCAGCAAGCTCAGCCATGACTCCACACCCATCGCATCAGATCGGGACAGGCCAATGCTTGCTCCAACACAGGATGAACAACACTATTGGACAAACAGCATCATACCAAGTTTATATACTTCTTTTGGAACCAAAGATATCCAATCGTGCCTGAGCTTACCCTTCATGTTTCCCATGGTCAGTAAGCTGTTGGAGACATGTCAGGTAGCAATTCTGCATTTTCCGTGCCATCTCCCGGCGCTCTCTGACAACTTCTGCCTTAATCATTGCAGCAGCTCTCCGCTTACTCTCACGGATATAACAGAGCATGTCACCTAAAGAAACATACTTCATTAGGGACAGCTCTGCCACAGAGGAGACAAACACCTCCAAACAGACTGCTGATCAGACCTGCAGCAAGGCAGCAATGGCCCACCTTTACCAGCCAACCTTCTGCCCAGATCCACACGCCCACTGTGCTCCACAGGCTCTACACTGCAGAAAGACCCAGAGCCAGCACCTTACAGCACACTGCATACAACAGCCTAGTTGGCTCACTCTGCACCTCCATCAGCATTTAGCTCACAGCAAACACAAGGGGCAGAGCTTTGGGATGAATGCTAATTGGCACACGCAGGGCATGTACCTTTTAAAAAACACAGGAACTAGTGCAACAACACAGGGACAGCATAACAAGGCTTCATCCCTGCAAAGAAGCTTGCCCAAGACTATGGCAAGATTCCTGGCAGTAAGAAAGGAACTAGGAATTCTCAGGGGACTTGGCTGTCAGACTCCCAGGCCGAGTTGACTGAAGTTAGGAAGAAGTATGGAGTAAATTATTTTGCTCTCCTAACCTTTTAACTGGACTTCTTGTACTTACTCTTTATCTTAGTCACGGCTCTAATGTACTGAGCATGCAATTCTTCCAGCCCTTTCTTGCAGTCACAAGATGTACAGGCTTTGGAGATGTTCCCCGTGGACAGCGTCCTGAAAAGCATACAAGTCTTTCAGCACAGGAGAGCTGAAACCTTAAAAACGTCCCCTTGCTCACACTGCTTTTTGAAATAGCACAAACTTCTACGTAACGCTCCTTCACTGTAGTCATCTCTCTGTTCAGTTCCTCTATGGAAGCCCTTCACAGGACGAATCACACGTTAGCAATCAACCTCTAAACTCGCAGGACACTAAGCACTTCAAAAGAGCATTTTTGAAAGCACTAATTGCCAGACATGAAGCACAAACGTTTCGTAACAATGAGAAAACTGAAAATGCTTACTTCAGGTTGGAGATAGTCTCTTCATAACTTTGAATAAGCTGCTGCTTCTCTGCAGCATACCTCTGCATCATGTCTCTCTCAAGCTGGGCTTTTGTATCCTCATGGTGCTGCTGATAAGTTCTTTCGCACCTATGATTTCAAGAAAGAAAAACACTGCCTATGTTTCTTCCTCTTCTAAATGGGGTTCAACTTCTTTAACAAAGAAGCTACGTTTCCAGGTCACATCCTCCTCATGAACGCCTGCAGTATCAAAGTTCACAAAAGAAACTAAACTATTAACAGACTTAACCTGTCAATGGCTTCTTGTTTATCCTTGTCAGATTCTTGAACCACCTTCCTCATTTGACAGCAGAGATCCTGGTTTGAGCTTTTCAGTTTTTCCTCATTTTCTTTTAGTTGTTTAATAGTCAATGCATGGTTCTGCACCAAAAGGAGACAAGTAACAGGTGAGTTTTAAGGCATCTTCTATATTTGCAGGTTTGGGTTTGTTCAGTTGTGTTGTTGTGTTGGGTTTTTTTTTTTTTAATAGGAATTCAAAGCATTTTTCTCTCACCTGAACTTCACTAAGCAAAATTTCATTCGCCCTTCTGAGTCCTAAAACTTCTTCCATAAGATTGCCAGGAACTAATGGACTGGCCACCACAGCTTCACTTTGATTTGTCACTGGCTAAAAAATAAATTTAAGATGATAACTCTCAAGACACGCTCTAGAAACAGATTCATGAAAGAGTTTCAACTGTATTTTACTTACAGAAAGCAAAACCAAGCAAGAAGGAAAATACTGCAGTGCAGTAATAGTAACGCTGTTATTCTTTAGGAATAGCAGTATGAAACTTTTCAGAAGCGTACACTCAGCACTGCATTTGTTAGCTGAATGACTGCTACTATTCCACTGAGAGACTGTACCCCTGAAGCAAACTGTATTCCTGTCCCACACCCAGGTCAGAACACACAGATTACAAAGAGTGCGTGCTACAGCTCCAATCACATTACAATTTGAAGTTGATCACGTGGCCAAGAGACAACATTAATCCCACCCAACATTAAAGAGACACAGAAGACCACAGAATTGACCAAGTTGGAAAGGGCTTTTAACGATCATCTAGTCCAACCCCCTGCCACAGGCAGGGATACTTCCCACAAAATCCAAATCCGCCCCATCCAACCTGACCTTGAATACATCCAGGGATGAGGCAACCCCAACTTCTGAGCAATGTGCCTTGCAACCATCATCAAGCAAATAATTTTCCTTAGGTGTTACTTTAATCTATTATTTCATCAACTCTAAACACTATCCCTTGTCCTGTCACTACATGCTCTTGCAAAAATCTCTCAATCTTTCCTATAAGCAACATTTAAGTACTGAAAGGCTGCAAAAAAGGTTTCATTGGATCCTTCCTTTCACCAGACTTAACAACCCCAGCTCTCTCAGGCTTTCTTCAAAGAAAGGCTCCAGCCACAGCTCCTCCAGCGCTCTGAACATTTTTGTGGTCCACTCTAACAGGTCAACGTCTCTCTTGTGCTCCAGGTTAGAGCATTGGCTGCAACACCACAGGTGAGGTCTTAGAATGGCAGAGGAGAGGGGGAATAATCACCTTCCTCAGCCTGCAGGCCATGCTTCTTTCTACGCAGCCCAGGATAGGATTGATCACACGAGAGCGTGAATACCATAAAGAAAGCAATCTGCTTTAACGTCCCATCCATTACACACATCGACTCTCAGAGAAATAACAAGTCTTCAGGGGGAAAAAGAAAACCTACTGTCCCCGGTGAAATTCAGGTTTAATTAACAAAGCACAGTGGCTATTATACACTATCAGCCAAGTAAGCTACTGTATCAGAACTTAAAAAAGACATTCTGCCCAAGTCACGCTATTCAGTTTCTTTCTTTCTCACCACAGATACAAAACAGAATATTGCCAAAACAACAAGATTTCCCTTAAGATCAAAGGCAAATCTCCTTAACTGCTCTGAATGCTACGTAGCTTTTGTTGTTGTTGCTCACTTTTCGTAAGAAATTTAAATATTGGTTTCATTTATTAAACCCCAGTACAAATTACAAGGACTTGAAAAATATGTGAAAGAACAAACCTCCGACTCTTTTGATGCTTTTTCTGCTTTCGACAACTGCTTGAATTCCTCTAATTCCTTCTGGCAATCTTTAAGATCATTTTGTAATTGAGTAATCTGCTTTCTATTTGTTTTATTACTGCTCAATAAGCGTTGCAGTTCAGCTTTTAATTCTACAATAATTTCATCTTTAGAGAGTTCTTTCTCCATGCCTTTCTTCTGAATTATACTATTGGGGAAAAATACAAAAAACAAAAGTTCAGTATTCAAAAGACAAGACACACTTATCCAGAAGTCATTCTCAGCAAGAAGAGCAACTGATACTAACTAACTGGGACTGTACTTAACTACCATAAATACAGATGTTCAACTCTAAGAGGTAAGAGTAAAAAAGGATGAAAGAACATGAAAACAAAAGCCACGTGCTTGTTCATTAAGCTGGAATTATCGTGCAGAAAACTTGTTCATTCTGCTGTTTCCCGCAGAAGGTCCATTCTCATGTGACCTGAAGTCCTTCAAGACGACTTGCTTTAAAGACAGCGTGGCCATAAAACAGCACCGTGAAATCTCTGAGCAAATAGGCATCCATGCACATAATCCACACCATCAGGAAAACAGTCATCAAGGAGTACAGTCCATGCAAGCAGGTAAATCACATTTCTCCACAGGTAAAGGTACGGCTGCCCGTTGTTGAGAAATTCAGCTGCACTCCTTATGCAGATCAGACACTCAAGTACACTGTGATATTCCCTATAACCTATTCCAGATTTTACAAGATTTAATGAAGCAGGGTTCAAGTCTTGACACACACAAGGCTAGTCTCCCATGCTAGGCAACACTGAATGCTTCTTAGGCATCATCAGTGGAAAACCTCCTTACTTCGTTACACAAGTTAAATGCTTTCCACTGAACACTCGTGGCAATCAAAAAAAATAAGCACTCCAGAAAAGACAAAAAGAAAGGAATTGCACTCGAGGAACAGTAACAGTCCTTATGAAACCCGAGTGCACAGTAAGCAGCCACGAAGCATCCAACATATGGTATTAGCTCCAATTCCTGTTTCCCCAATGACCTAGGAACACAGGAAGCGTCTTTCACAAAAAAATAGAAAGTAGAAATTGAACTTGCACATTAATTGTGTACATTACGGAGGATTTTATACTTTTTTTTCCAGTAAGAATCACTCAATACCTGCAGAACCTTGAGTTATTCACAGATTCAGGAGATCCATAGAATGTACATTTTTCCTTCAGTTCCATTAGTTGTTCCTTAAAGGAAGAGACCAAAAACAAGTTACACTTCAAGTAAATGCAACAAGACAATAACTCTTTCAAAGAAAAATACATGGAGCTACATAACCAGTATTTAGAAAGAATTTTCTTGAGTGATCTACTGTCTGCTCTTTTCTTTTAAACTAATCATTTTGAAAGCAAAGCATAACATTTAACAACTACAAATTTACTAGTGAATATTTTCTGTTGCTCAGTATGTTCTATTGATCTTCCAGGTCACACGTGAAATTAAATATTGCTACTTTTTTCCTCGTGATGCCCTGTTGCCATAGATTTTACCATACAAAAAGTACACAAGGATTCCTTGCTTCGAGATGATAGGTTTAAACAAACCACTTACTGAATTGGAAACACAGACTTCCAGTGATATTTAAGAGGACTCCTTAGTATTCCTTCTTGATGGCACAACAAAAATTTCAGAACATAAATCCTGCAATCCTCTCTATGGCCCAACTATATGACGACATTCCCAACACACTCAATCTGTGTCCTTCCTTTTCCATAAGCAGGTCAGATGCACGATATCAGGTTCATGCCGATACATATATACATATATATCTATGTATGAAACCACCAGCCCATCAGCTATAATGCTTACCCCTCGAAAGTCAAAACCTAATTCGAAGTCACATATTTAATAAAATAAATTAACCTGCAAAGCCTTGTTCAGGTTTTTGCTTATCCCGTGAGCAGACTGAGCTCATTGCAACCGAAACCGTAACTGGTCTGCCTCCTGTATCGAGCCTAATGCTGGAAAGAAAAGGAGACAGAAAAACAGAAAGGCATGAACATGCAAGAAAGACTGTGCAACCTGAAAAAAAAATACAAAGAACAACAGCAAGAGTACTCACTGCACCAAACAGGTGAGCTTGGGTTACTCCTGTTCTCAAATGTAAGTGGCAGTTTGTTTTCAACTTTGGGGGCTACACTGACTGTACTTTTTCCAGAAGTTTTAGAGTACCTTAAATACAAAGACCATGAGAAGGAAGATGTGCCAAAGGTGTGCTTTCTGTGTAGCTCGTCAGAATTAAAAACAAACCAACAAAACTGTGCAAACTGTGCAAAGCGGGAACAGGAAAACCTTGGAAAACGAGACACTTCTGCTTCCTCCACAGATAAGTTTTGTTCTATGAGTTTGACCATTTATTATTGGTGTAAGGCACTTGCTGAATAAAGAATGGAGGAAGATGTCACGGTGATTCTCCAGCTGGCTGTCAGGCTCTTTTTATCAATTATATGATTTCTACATTATACAGATCTAATACGTTTTTTCTCCTCCTCCATCCTCACTACTATGCTCTCTCTGGAGAGACTTTTCTTTCAGATTACCGTAGTTCTCAAGCAGAACATATGCTTAAACCCAGGATCTGGTAAGAAAGGCATTTCAGCAAGTTGTTTGCTTTCTAGGAAACAACAACATAACTATTAAATAGTTCAGCACCTAGTGGGAGGCACGAGACATAAACGTAATGAGCAGAATATTCTATATGCTGTTCCTACGGATGCAAATTGCCAAGAAGCAGTCTCCAGCTAAAAGAAAAGCTTTAAACGTTTTTATTTGGAATGGCAATTTATATTCCCTTTTCTTATTGTACAACAGTAAAGCTCTGCGTCACGAAGACCTAACTAGTGAAAACCAGATCAAGATTGCTCATACTACATGTAAAGGCTGAAATCACCACGTACACGCTGACAGACCAACTATTTGAAGCACTGTGCCTATCCAGACTATTCACATGGGATAACACCAATGTCTTTCCTAGAAGAAAGCATCTGTGGCAGCATAGCATATTGGTATAGCCCAACAAACCCAAAAACTTACATGAAAGTGAGTGGCTTGCTCAAAAGACTGTTATTTAGTCCAAAAGTTAGTTTGCATAGATGCGGCACTCGTTTCTTTAGTTGGTTGATTTTCTTACTGTAGTTTAAACTTAAGTAAACTTCATTTAAGCCTGACTAAGGTATTCCACAGGAGGTGATCCAGTATACATTTAGCTTGACGTTGATTCAATTTCAGTAGGAGCACAGATTTGCAGTGTCGAGGTGTGAGCAAAAGACTTACCTGTTTGCAGTAAGTTTGCACACTGCTTTTGGCTTTCTCCGAGGCTTCTTGTCAATCGATCTATTATTGCCATTTTTTCACATTTGGTTTCTTCCAGCATTTTCTCCAGTTCCTTAACACGCTCTCCTAGACTTTGGCAAAGTTTTCTCTAGGAAGAAAAATGATGTTTATTCAGGCTACAAACACCCAACCATCACAGATAGAGAAGTGACCTCTCAGAGCAACTAAGTTTCCACTAAGAAACAGTTCAGTATACCCATCTAAGAACAAACACAGCTCCCAACTGCTCTGTGCTTCCTATAGCAGCAGTGTGTTATCAGCTTGTCAGACAGGCCCTGGAATTAGTGATGCGTTCACAGCCCAAGCTTAACTGAAGTCAACTGAGCTTAAGCCTAGCTAGTAAGTTTCAATGCACCGTACAACAAGAAATGTAGTTTTTCACAATACAGAAAGTCCTTCCTATGGCAACGCTTAGCTAGGTGTAAAGATGAGATACTGTACCCCCCTTTCAACTCACTGCAAGAAATGCTTTTTCTTTTGCAAAATAAAACGGTTAACTTTTCAAGTGTACAGCCCATTTCATGCATATCTACGTTAAGATACAAAACAACAGGCATAGAAGTAAAGAACTTTAATTCTATTTCCTTTATATGAAAGATGACCATCTATCAAAGCCTGACTAGAATACACTGTTTGAATGTACACGGGCAGCTCCAACAGTAACACCTCCTATTTTATTATGTTGACTTAGAGCAGAGGCAGATGTTGGTGATATGGCAGTTGAGGTTTAGCCTTCCTGCCAATATTCCTTTACACTCTGTTACCATGTGACAGATGGCAGCAGAGGGGCAGTATGGAAAAATGGTACCTGACGTGGAAGAAAACATGAAGCAAAGGTGTGTTATTGAATTTCTCCGGGTAGGAAAAAACAAAAACAAAAAACATGACACTCACTGACATTAACTGACACTTGCTTAACATTTATGGAGAACAAACACTGGATGTGAGTATAGTGAGCACTCCATCTACTGCCTGGGCAAGAGATGAGGAATACACACGACACTGCAGGGCTCATTAGTTGCATCGTCATCTTATCTGTTCAGCTTTCTATGTCACTCTTGCAAAACTCAGTCTGCACTGTAAGTTCTACACTCTCTTTAGAAGAGTAAAACATAAATTAAAAAATGAAAAGGACAAAAAGATGGTGAAATACTAGTGACATAAACCTTCAGAATACCTTCTTTTTAACCTCTTGTTCTCTTGCATAGACATCTTCATTATATTCTTCACATTCTTCAATCTGAATTTCCAGAGCTTCGCTCTCAAAGTCAAGGGACATCGTATCTTCGTGGGACATGATGATACCTTCGAGCACCCAGAAAATCCTACAAGACAGGAAAATATCCCACGTGAAAGAAAGTAGAGGAGAAAAGTCTACTCCAAAAACCTCCAAAGTTAAGGAGCCAAACAGACAAATGTGTTCTTGAAAGACATGTCTTCCAGGATGAGCAATGCTTCTTATCTCTAAGAACTGACAATTGAAGGCAAATTACCTGAGTGTTTTAAACATCAGGACTTTACTATAACTCCCCTAAGACAATCTCTCGCCGATTCCGCTCTGTGCTAAATTCATAGATACATTAGGTTGGAAAGGACCTACAAGATCATCCAGTCCAACCATCCTCCCGTCACCATCCCAACCCACTAAGCTACTCAATCAAATCCCTTAGCACCTCATCTAAACGCTTCTTGAACAGCGCTAGGGATGGTGCCTCAACCACCTCCCTAGGCAGGCCATTCCAGCGCCTGACCACTCTTTCAGAGAAAGAATGCTTCCTCAAATCTAATCTAAATCTTCCCCGGCGCCACTTGTGGCCATTCCCTCTCGTCCTGTCTTTATTTATCAGGGAGAAGAGGCCCACCCCTCCTCACCACAACCCCCCTTCAGGAAGTGGTAGAGTGCAATAAGGTCTCCTCTGAGCCTCCTCTTCTCCAGACTAAACAATCCCAGCTCCCTCAGCCGCTCCTCATAAGACTTGTGCTCCAGGCCCCTCACCAGTTTTGTTGCCCTTCTCTGAACACGCTCCAGGGCCTCAATGTCCTTCTTGTAGTGAGGGGCCCAAAACTGAACACAGTACTCGAGGTGCGGCCGTACCAGAGCTGAGTACAGGGGGATGATCACCTCCCTGCTCCTGCTGGCTACACTATTTCTAATACAGGCCAGGATGCCGTTGGCCTTCTGGGCCGCCTGGGCACACTGCCGGCTCATGTTAAGCCAAGCATCAACCAACACCCCCAGGTGCTTTTCTTCTCTGCATTCCTCAAGCCCCAAGCTTCTGCCCCAAGCCTATAGAACAGCACAAGTACACTACCGCTCCGTGAAGGACCGGGCCCGGCTCCCCGTGAAAGCGCTTTGCGTCGAGACCCACGAACCGCAGCGTTACCCCTTGTGCAGCTCCGGACCCGAGGCACGGCACGGTACCGCCTGCAGGCCGCGGCCCGGCTCCCTCAGCTCCACGCACCGCGGGTTACGTCCTCCCTGCTGGCTCCACCTCGGAGTGCGGCAGAAAGCAAAGGCGACAAAGCGCGAGCCCAACTGCCGCTACGCACCTGATGCGCGAGGAAAGGCGGCCGTCCGCTACGCGCCCGGCACTGCAACGGCAGCCGCAGCCCAACCGTTTTTTCCGCGTGACAGCCGATCAAGCGCCCGCTGCTCTAACCGACAGCCGCGCGCACCAATCAGCAGCCGGAGCGGCGTCACGTCCCAGTGCACGAGGCGGCCAGAGGGCGGGACTCTGCGCCTCGCCCCAGCCGCGCTCGGCTGCGCTGCAAACGTGCCCGTCCGACGGTTTGACAGCGGGCGCGTGCAGCCGCGGGAACGGGTCTGGCGCGCTGATTGGCTAAGCGACCGACCAATGGCTGCGGCCCGTTTCCGGAGGGGTGGGCCGTCTCGCGGCGGTTGCCTGGCAACGCGCGACCCCATCATCGGAGCAGAGCCCGACGTCCGGCGATCACGACCGCGTCGCGACGCAAGCTGACGGCAGAGCACGAGCATCTCACTGTCGGGTGTATTGCTGCCACCCCGCTCCTCACGCAGCCGCCACGAGCTGAGCCCCCTCGCCGTGCTCACCCCCTCGCCATGCTGTGCTGGCAGGGTTTCACGCTCCAATATAAAGGAGGGAGACGAAGGTGCTTTGATTATGTATATACCCAGCGTGAGATTAAGAAACAACGGTTCAAATGTTGGTCCGACCAGTTTATTACCACTATAAACCAGGGAGATGGGGAAGGCGGACACTGTTAAGGGTGATGGGGAAGGGAAGGCGAGCGATAAGAAAGATAGGAAAGAAGCAAGGATTTGTACAACGCAGGGAAAGTCACCAGCCAGGATCCCAGGGCGGTCCGGTTGCAAGCGGCTTCGACGGTCTAAGGCAGAAGAGCAGGGGCGGCAGAAGCGGGGAGAACAGAAGCAGCGACGGGCAGCCCTGAGCAGCAAGCAGCTGTCCTGGAGAAGCGGCACCGGGTCAGCACAGAAGAAGCAGCGAGGGGAAAGTCCAGGAACAGCATCAGTCAGCACCGGAGAAGCAGCGAACAGTGATCAGCTCGTGAGGGTTCAGATGGTAGAACACCTCGAAGGAGCGGCGAGGTCCAGGAGAAAGCAGCATGCCTCAGGCAGCAGGCCCAGGAGGGAGTTCAGCAGCAGGGATCAGCTCATGAGGTTTCTGATGGAAGAACACCACCACAGCAACACCAACAAAACCACAACAACCTCATGGTGGTCGATCCCTCTTTTATCCTTCATTTCTCTTGCCTACGTGGCAAATCCCGTGCTAGCCTGCCAGGCAAGCGTCTCCTGACATGAGCAGAGGGTCCGTGCCCCCCCTTTTGCTAGTTGTCTGTATACCGTCTACATAAGCCTACTAAATAAGTAACGTCTTCCGTGCTATTTTCTTTGAGTGCCATTCTTGGCGGTTATTTGCCCTACAGGTGGTTATCACTGCTTTCTTCTGCAGGACCAATCTGCATCTCCAGAAGCATCTGGATACTGTCACAGTAATTAACTGTCTACAACTAAATGATTCAAGCAAGGAGGAGAGAGGTTTTTCAAGTGCTTTTATAGAAAGTTCTCTTTTAATTGAAGATAGAGGGGTGGAAGATTGCTGTGGCTGACTAGTATTAGCACCAGTGATCATATGTATTTTCAAGACAAATTAGGGTAGAGGTCTCAATTGCTGTCTTGAGTGGGGAAATTTGACGTGAGCAAAGCGGCCAAGGGATTGCATTGCTGGTGCTGACAGGTTGCACGTGGGTAAAGGGGGAACCTACAAAAGGTGAGCACTCGCCAACTGCTCTGAAAATCAGAAGGTAAATATTTGTCTAAACAGGTTATCTTAACGTTTGTGTCTCTAGTTGTCAACGGTTTACGGGCAGGTTCGGCCCGGTTCCGTGACGGGGGACCCACGGACCCACGCCCCAGGAAAGGGGAGGGGGAAAGGGAAAAGGGAGATGGGCCTAGGAACAAAACAGCGGCAACGATCTGAGGAGGAAAGCTAATTTACTAAATAAGGTATCGGAAAGCAAAATAACACAATATAATACAATATAATTGGAATTAAAGCTAATAAATCAAATAAAATGAGCAAGAGAGAGAGTGTCCGATAAACTGAAGGCCTTACACTAACGCTGAAGGCGAGACGGCAGTGAGCACCCACTGCTGAGTCGATCCCAAAGGAAAGAGAGTGTCCCGTGACCGCAGACAGTTTTTATCTTTCCCTCTGAGCGTAAACACGTAAGAACGCAAAGCATCGCAAAGTCCTCTGGGGAATGCAGTTCTTCTTCTCTTCTGAGACAGGTATTCCTGGAACTATCGATGATCCACTGGAGCTGGAGCATTAACTCCTTAACTCTGAATGCACTACATGATGTTATGATGTGGAATACCAGTACCAAAAATCATAATACCATGACATTCCACTCCTTATTCCACATCACTACATCATGTTTGATATATATGCATAGAAGAACAATGATTAACGTGCATTAAATACGCACACACAACATATATATGTATATACATGGAATTACTGACTGCACTCCCCCAACATCAAATTCCCTTGTGTTACACACTGAACATCCCCATTCTTCTGCATCCCCCTCCAAGTGGACCCAGGTCCCTGAGCAAAGACAGTTCCCCGGAGAGGTTTGCTCTTTCCGGAAGCTGGAAGGACCCAAACTGCTTTCCCCAACATGTTCTTTACATGTACTACAGGGACCTTATCTCTCCCTACAGTAGGTAGAGATCTGGATTGGGCAGGACCATCGCGATTGATGGATCCTCTGCTGTTGACCAACCAGGTGGCTTCTGACAAATGCTTCTCCCAGTGCTTACATGTTCCGACACCCATTGCTTTCAACATGGTTTTTAACAACCCATTGCACCTTTCAATTTTACCAGAAGCTGGTGCGTGATAGGGGATACGATAAATCCATTCAATGCCATGATCTTTGGCCCAAGTATTTACAAGAGAATTTTTGAAATGAGTTCCATTATCGGACTCAATTCTTTCTGGAGTGCCATGTCGCCACAGGACTTGTTTCTCGAGCCCTAAGATGGTGTTTCGGGCGGTAGCATGGGGTACTGCATATGTTTCAAGCCACCCAGTGGTTGCTTCCACCATGGTGAGCACATAACGCTTACCACTGCGAGATCGTGGCAAGGTGATATAATCAACCTGCCATGCCTCCCCATATTTACACTTTTGCCATCGCCCTTCCCCCCAAAGAGGTTTCATCCTCTTGGCTTGTTTAATTGTGGCGCACAGTATAAAGGCGCGTCAGTATAAAGATAAAGCACTGGCCACCTCTCTCGTTCAGCAATATCTAAGGCCAGCTGGACAGGCTTTACCTCTGCAAACTGACTTGATTCTCCTTCTTCAGTGGCCTCTGCAACTCGTCGTATGGGGCTCCACACAGCAGATTTCCATCTGCGGTGCTTACCCACAATGCGACACGATCCACCTGTGAACAGGGCGTATCTCTTTTCATTGTCTGGTAGTTCATTATATGGTGGGGCTTCTTTAGCACGTGACACCTCCTCTGCTGGCGTTGTTCCAAACTTTTTACCTTCAGGCCAGTCCATGATCACCTCCAGGATTCCTGGACGGTTGAGGTTCCCCATCCGAGCTCGTTGTGTAATCAGTGCAGTCCATTTACTCCAAGTGGCATCAGTAGCATGATGGGTAGAGGGAGCTGTCCCTTTAAACATCCAGCTCAGCACTGGCAGTCGAGGTGCCAGAAGGAGCTGCGTTTCAGTACCGATTACTTCGGAAGCAGCTCGAACCCCCTCGTACGCGGCTAAGATCTCCTTCTCAGTTGGAGTGTAGCGCTCCTCAGACCCCCTGTACGCCCGACTCCAGAATCCAAGGGGTCGGCCTCGGGTCTCTCCAGGAGCTCTTTTGCCACAAACTCCAAGTGGGACCTTCCTTTCCAGCAGCAGTGTAGAGGATGTTCTTTACATCCTGTCCCGTCCGCACTGGCCCCAGGGCCACAGCACGGGCTACCTCCTGCTTAATTTGCTCAAAAGCGTGCTGCTGCTCAGGGCCCCACACAAAATCATTCTTCTTCCACGTCACCCGATAGAGAGGGCTCACAATGAGACTGTAGTTTGGAACATGCATTCTCCAAAAGCCCACTACACCCAGAAAAGCTTGGGTTTCTGTCTTACTGGTGGGTGGAGACATGGCAGTAATTTTGTCAATCACATCTGTTGGGATGTGACGACGTCCATCTTGCCACTTTATACCTGGGAACTGAATTTCTTGTGCAGGCCCTTTCACTTTGCTTCGCTTGATAGCAAAGCCAGCTCGTAGGAGAATTTGGATAATCTGCTCTCCTTTCTCAAAGACTTCCTCTGCTGTATTGCCCCATACGGCAATGTCATCAATGTATTGCAGATGCTCAGGAGCACCACCCTACTCCAGTGCAGTTTGAATCAACCCATGGCAAATGGTTGGGCTGTGCTTCCACCCCTGGGGCAAACGGTTCCAGGTGTATTGGACGCCCCTCCAGGTGAAGGCAAATTGTGGCCTGCATTCTGTGGCCAGAGGAATTGAAAAGAAGGCATTAGCAATGTCAGTGGTGGCATACCACTTGGCTGCCTTTGACTCCAGTTCATACTGGAGTTGTAACATGTCCGGTACAGCAGCACTCAATGGGGGTGTGACTTCATTCAGGCCCCCGTAATCTACCGTCAGCCTCCATTCTCCACTGGCTTTACGCACCGGCCATATGGGGCTGTTAAAAGGTGAGTGAGTCTTGCTGATCACTCCCTGTCTCTCTAGCTGACGGATCAAGTTATGAATGGGGAGCAAGGAATCCCTGTTGGTGCGGCACTGCCGTCTGTGGACTGTTTTTGTAGCAATTGGTACCTGTTGCTCCTCCACTTGTAGCAACCCCACAACAGATGGATCTTCTGACAGGCCAGGTAAAACAGATAGCTGCTTAATGTTGTCTGTGTCCACAGCAGCTATTCCAAAAGCCCATCGGTACCCCTTGGGATCCTTAAAGTGCCCCCAGTCCGGTCACTATGGGATGCTTCTGCCAGGTTTTTTACCAGTGAGGCTTTTTTCTGCCTCCAACACAGACGATTCCTGAGAGCCCCCAGTCACTCCAGAGATATAGATCAGTTCTGTCCCTTTATAACTCGAAGGCATTAGAGTACACTGTGCACCAGTATCCACCAGTGCCTCATATTTTTGTGGTTCTGATGTGCCAGGCCACCGAATCCACACAGTCCAATACACTCTATTATCCCTCTCCCTCCTCTGGCTGAGGGCAGGGCCCCTCTATTGGTTACCTGTAGTGACAGGAACAACTTCACTGGTCGTTGGTCTGTGTTGTAATTCTCTCACCCGCGCTCGCAGTGCAGCAGTGGGTTTTTGATGCCATTCCTTCATATCTTCTCCATTTTCACGTAAGTAATTCCACAGAGCCGTGCGCGACATGAAGTGAATGCTATCATTTGCTCGAGCAGGACGGCGTTTGCTTCCGATAGCTGCAATCTTTTCAACCCTATCAATCAGTCGGGATACTTTCTCTAACACGTCTTCCATCTGTCCTCCTAACCTTGATATGGCTGAAATGGAAGCGTGTGATGGTGGAAATTTTTGTTCAAAGTTTTGAAGTGTAAGAATCAGTTCAAAAACTGGGGGTTTTCTGTCTTGGTCCTCATATCTGTTGAACGTTGTCACTAGTGTACCGGCGTACCTTTCTGGTGCTGTTTTTGAAAGCTTCTGACATATTTCGGGTGTACTCCTTACTTTCTCTGGATCATGGTCCCGATTTTCAGGATCAAACGTGGGATCATACAGCATTTCCGCCACAGCCGTTTCTCTCAAATACTGGATGCCTTCCTCAATAGTTTTCCATCTTTTCGCTTTAGGTGCCAGGTCACTCTTCTAGGGATATCTTTCCCTCACAGCTACTAACATTCGCTGCCAGAGGCTGGCGATTCCATCCATATACCTGCTGATCCCTCTGTCGACAGCTGGATCACGGGCAATGTTTCCTAGTTGGCGAGCTTCGTTACTGTCGAGGGACACGCTGTTGGCCCCGTTGTCCCAACACCAAAGCAACCAAGTGACAATACTCTCATCCGGACGTCGAATAAACTCCTTTCTTGAGCCTTGGATCTCAGACATTTTCAGGGGTCGACGAAACGTGGTAACTTTGACTCTCTCATCATCCTCATCATCACTATGTCCATGCCTCTCACTTTTCTTTGTTGCCTTTCTTGGTGGTGGTGGTGTTGAGGACCCCCCCTCGCCTGGATCTTCCTCTTCTTTCGCCACCTCTTCTTTGCGTTCTAGGCGTGAGGACACACGTTTCCATTTCTGGCCTTCCACCGGGGCAACCGACTTTGATACCGGTGCTTTCTCTGGCTGGTTAGATGTGCCTGGGAGGTTTTCCTCTTTGGTCTGAGCCTCAGTTTGGACACTCTCTCTCTCCAGAACAGTATATATACCTCGGTAAGCATAAGCCAAGCCCCAGATAAGCTGTTCCACCTCAGATCTTTCTGAGCCGCAACACCCATTACTCAGATACAGGCCTAGCTCCTCAGGATCCTGCAAGTGCTCAGGAATAAAATCCCATGGCACCAGGGGACCCCATGCTTCTAATTTCTTTCCTAAAACTCTCCACTTTCCCTGCCATTCAGCATTCTCTGTTTCTGGGAAAAGCTTCCTCCATGCGATGTAAAATCCTATTACAGAGAGTACATTCAGGAGGACTGATATCCCAATCGTTAACATAGTCCCTAAGCTGTAATCTTGAAAATTCATAAGGAACTGAGAGGAGAACCTGGACACCCATTCAAATATTGTTTGGTTTGTTTACATGGTATCGTTTGTTACATTAGCCGGGGTGCCCAGGTATCTGGTAGATGCCACCATCACTGCTTTTAGTTTGTCATATAGGGACCAGGCTCCATAGATCAGACTGGCAAGCTTAACCAAGTTCCAGTACGTTTTGAGCATTACAAGGGAAAAAGCAATGAAATACAATCCCTGTAAGGGCAGTTTAAACAGAAACAGTAAAAACATTTTTTTTTCTTTTACTCAAACAAGCTGGCAGCACCCAAATTTGTTGTCTTGAGTGGGGAAATTTGACGTGAGCAAAGCGGCCAAGGGATTGCATTGCTGGTGCTGACAGGTTGCACGTGGGTAAAGGGGGAACCTACAAAAGGTGAGCACTCGCCAACTGCTCTGAAAATCAGAAGGTAAATATTTGTCTAAACAGGTTATCTTAACGTTTGTGTCTCTAGTTGTCAACGGTTTACGGGCAGGTTCGGCCCGGTTCCGTGACGATTGGTGCGGGGGACCCACGGACCCACGCCCCAGGAAAGGGGAGGGGGAAAGGGAAAAGGGAGATGGGCCTAGGAACAAAACAGCGGCAACGATCTGAGGAGGAAAACTAATTTACTAAATAAGATATCGGAAAGGAAAATAACACAATATAATACAATATAATTGGAATTAAAGCTAATAAATCAAATAAAATGAGCAAGAGAGAGAGTGTCCGATAAACCGAAGGCCTTACGCTAACGCTAAAGGCGGACGGCTGCAACAAACACCCACTGCCGAGCTCGGTCCTGAAGGGAAGAGAGAGTCCCGTGACCGCAGACAGTTTTTATCTTTCCCTCTGAGCGTAAACACGTAAGAACGCAAAGCAAGTCCTCTGGGGAATGTAGTTCTTCTTCTCTTCTGAGACAGGCATACCTGGAACTATCGATGATCCACGGAGCTGGAACATTAACTCTTTAACTCTAAATGCACTACATGATGTTATGATGTGGAATACCAGTACCAAAAATCATAAAAACATGACATTTCCACAATGCAGATAAGTTTTAATTTGGCATAATCATATGGCGGTCCGCAGAGGAGAAAAGCAGCATGAATAAGCAAGTAGAGGCATGTAAGTGTTAGAAACTAAATAACAAATCCCTGGTTGCACTCCAGAAAAGCGAATGCAGCCCACAGAGGAACCCACAGTGCAGCAGTGGACGTGGCCTGAAGGAGGATGCAGCCCATGGACAGCCCGTGTAGGATTAACTAAGGAAGGACTGCATCCCACGGGAGGGACCTCACGCTGCAGCAGGGGCCGGGCCCCCCCCTTTTGCTAGTTGTCTGTATACCACCTACATAAGTCTACATACTAAATATGTACCGTCTTCCGTGCTATTTTCTTTGAGTGCCATTCTTGGCGGTTACAGGTAGTTGTCACTGCTTTCTTCTGCAGGACCCGGAGGAGCGGCACCGCCGGACGCGGGATGGCAACGGAGGGTCGGGGGCCGCCCGTTGCCCCCCCTTCCCCCCGTGTTCGGAGAGCTCACCCGGCGCGTTCCGCTCAGTGACACGGCCGCCCGTCACAGAGGGCCGCGCCCGCGGGCGCCTATAAAAGCGGAGTGGAGCGGCAGCCCCCAGTCCCGGTGCGGGTGCCGCTGCCGGTCCCACACAGCTCGGCACCGCCGCAGAGCCGTTCCGCCGCAGCCCGGCATGGCCCGCTTCCGGCGCAGCCCGACCCCCATCCCCATCCCCAGCCGCAGCCGCAAACGCTCCACCCGTTACCGCACCCCCCGCCGCCGCCGCTCCGGGAGTGCCCGGTGCTCCGCCCGCTCCGCGGGGAGACTGCACCGCCGCTACGGGAACCGCCGCCGCCGCCGCCGCATCTACTGAGCCGCGACCGCCCGCACCGACGCCGCCGCACCGCGCCCGGAACGCGGCCCCGCGCTGCCGCTCCGCCAATAAACCGCCGTGGCACCGGGACCCCTCGACCGTGCTTCTGTCTGCGTCCCGCCGGGCTCCGTGCGCGCGGGGCCCGTGTCCGTGTCCGTGCCCGGGGCTCCGTGTCACCGGGTGTCCCCGAGCGCCGCCTGGGCGCGTCCCGTGCTTGTCCACCCGTGTCCCTTGGGGCTGTGCCCCACGGTGCTCCAGTGGCGTCCCCTGGTCTTCATCCACGTGCAATGGGTCCCTCTGCCATCGTGTCTGTCTCCAGTGATGTCCATGTGGTGTCCACGTGGTTTCCATGTCCCACGGTGTCCGTGTCTTCGGGGACACCCTGGCTCCATGTCACGGGTTGTCTATGTCCCATGGTGCCTTTGTTGCATGGGTCCGTGTCCCTTGGTGTCCCATGAGTCCACGTCCCATGTGTCCACGTGGTGTCCGTGTCCCGTGCTGCCCACGTCCCATGGTGGCCCCAGATTGTCCCGTCCCCTCCGCGTGGCTGTGTCCCCAGAGCCGTCCCGCAGTGCCAGCAGTAGGTGCTGCACCCGGTGCCGCTGTGCCGTGAGCTGTACGCACACGGGAGCAGTGGCACACGAGGTGGGGGGGAGGGGGGTACCCTGCACGGGATGGTGGGGAGGGTTCTTTTCCATTTCCTTTATTTACAAAATTTCTGACTGCTCCCCCTATAAAGTACATGGCATCCCCTGCATTGAAGGGCCAGATAATCCCGGGGTGGGGGGCAGTGCCAGGCTGGGGGGTGAGTCCCTCATGGCCCAGCGGAGCCCCCCCAGGCCTCGGGCTCACCTGTGGCTAAAAAGAATATTATTACGAATAGTGACCGTAGCGATAACGACGACAGAAGAGCTGCATCCGCGTCCGGGGGCTCCGGCTGCTGGAGGGGCCGATGGAGGGGGGGCAAAGTGCTGTGCCCCACGGGGGGTTCTGCATGGGGGGGGGGCACGCACCCCCTAGATGGGCGTCCTGACGTGGCCCCGCTCCTGCGTGGGGCTGAGGGCACAGAGCCAGCCTGGGAGCTGTGAGTGGGCGGCTGCGCATCTGGAAATGCACATCTGGAGGCAGCACGGGCAGAGAGCTGGGGGGGAAGGAGGACAGCAGGGCCAGAGGGGGCGTCCCGGGATGGAACATCCCACCACGGTGCATCCCACCACAGAAGACCATCCTGTATGGGAACTGCCGAATCACGGCCTGAACCACTGATTGGTCACCTGAGGTGAGCACCGAGTCAGCCACAGGGGCACAGGTGAAGGTGATATACCTGTGTGATTGCTTAAAGAAATGAATATGATCAGACTAGCTGCATCTAATGGATTGCCAGATGCAAAAAAAGACACCAAAATGAAGAGGATTAAACTGCATTGTTATATTGGCGCACTCTTGCTTCTCATGGTAGTTTGTCAGAACCAGGATGAGGGTATTCTCAAATTGAGCTGTTGAAGAAACGCTTTGACGCTTTGTGTAACTGCAGTAGTCAGAACCAGAAGAGTGCGTGTACTGCAAAGCTGGATTCACTGAGACCCTGCTCAAATTTGCTGGAAAGCTAGAACACTACTTGCTGCTTCATGCTGAGCGCTGAGCTGGTTCCAAAGGGTAAAAGGTAGGGTAATGAATGTGTGACAAGAGGAAGTCAGCTAACGATTAAAAAGATGTTCATTAAATGAAAACACTGTGTACTTCTGGACAATTAAAGTTAGAACATCCCTTATGCATAAGTCAGTTTCTGACTGAAGACTAAAGCTGCTGTTAAGTACACCAAGAGGACAGCTCCAGGAAGTACCTTGGACCAGCCCTGCAGCACTGCTGGTACATGTGCATTCTGTGCCATTCCTGCAGTGCTGAAGTAGACAGTTTGGCACTTTGTCGCTGTGCGTAGATCTGTCGTCAAAGTCTGTATAACCACTTTTTCCCAGGAGGGAGAGGACATCAAATTATTTGGCAGACTTCTTAAGAATAATGCAGAGTACCTCCCCTTCTATTCTTTGTCTTCAGAAACCTGTCTGTACTGGGACATGAACTAAAACAAGGTGCCTTTACTCCTTTAGATGTTGAAGCGGGAAGTAGACATAAGATTTATGTTGGCCCAGAGAGGATGGGAAATGTGCGTGCTGGAGTCACAAAACATACATGAGAAGGAATTGTTACTTCCAAAAAGCTTCAAATGGCAGTATTTCCTGCTTGGTGCAAACAGGCATTCACGCAAAAGACATTGCACTGCTACTGGCCCTGCCTATATCAGCTTTATAAAGACCAAGAGAGAATCAAGACACCTTGTTACGGAGGGCATACCTCATTAAATCTGATTCTGTTTCCATCTCAATTCCCACACCTTCTTTTCTGACAGACTGTATCAATATTTGGAGGCAATGTAAACATTTCCTATTGCTTTGGTTATCAGTTACTCTGATGTATGTCTGCTTTATCAATACCCGATCTGGGGTAATGACTCAGTTTTGTCTGCACTCTATGTTCCTGTATCATGTGCTGTTTCCCTCATGTGTAAATGTCAGTGGGAAACTGAGCGTTCACCTCTGTTGCCAGGGAGCATTTCTCTTCGGAGTGCTCTGTTGACTATTTCAATATCTTCTCGTTGTGTTTCAGTCAATAGCTGCAATCTGTATTGATGCTACTGCTAATTGATTGACTAATCTAAAACATACATATCCATTATTGGTGGCTGATTTGGAATGGAAGAAGTGGAAGTGGCAGCTGGTCTCTCCCAGGTGCTAAAACGATGAGTAGATTATATATTTGAGGATCACTAGTGATTTAAATTTAAGGGTTACATTTCTCCAGTTGTTTAAATTAGTGCTATTCTTTTTGCTGAACTCTGTAGAATTTAGATTGGACTGCTGGAAAAAAATCTGATCGTGAAAATATTTTCCCAAACTCTTTTAAGCGGCAACATACTCGATTTAATTTTGGTGAAGACTTGCCTACAATTGACAGTATATCCAGTACGTGTAGGGTAATGTGTTCCTGACTGAGTCAGAATCTCGGTGCTTCCCAGAATGGATCCTTAATCCTGAAGAGATGAGCTTTTCCCATAGCAGCTCAGACTCACTTAGGATGCTGCTCCCCATGGGCCTGGAGTCCATGTGGGCTAAGGCAGCTCCCCTCCATTTAGTTAACTCTGCATCTATTGCTTTTCTTTGCAATAAGACACTAACTGGCAGTTCCATCTTTCAGAAACGTTATTTTTGCCTTTAAAAATGAGAGATTTTGCTCCGGTATCATTCAGTCCATTATTCCTATTCCTGCCCTCTCCAACTACCTTTCGGTGTTATTTTTCCCCTGTTATCTGAGTCTAGTGACTTAAAGCTCTATCTCTGCTACCTCTTTAGAAGGCCGTTCTCCCTGACTGATGAGAAGAACATCATAAGAAAGCTGAGGGCTCTCTCTGCCTTGCTTCCAACAGAGAGTCAAGATGAGGATGAGGGTTATCTACCTGAGGCAGTTTTCTTGTATGAGCATTTTGACTTGGTAATATCAGAGAGCTCGGGCTCTAAAATGCTTCCATGTGTTGGTGTGGAGGGATAAAAGGATAGGTCAGTTCTGTTCAGCCTGTAGCCTTTCTCCTAATGGATCATACTGCAAACAGCTTATTGCTGTGACCTAGAAGGTCTTCAGCCACCTGTGGGGATCAGAAAGGATTTGACTAGTTGAAGGAAGGCAGGGGAAATCTTAAGGATCTGTTAGTGTCCCTCTTCATGGTTCAGCTTTGTTTGCTTCCTGTGGGACCTGGATGTTTCTGTCTAATCTCTGTCCAGTAGCTCATCACTCAGTAAGCACTCAGTAACCCTGAGCTTCTGTGTTCTGTTTCAAGCCCTTGAGGTGTGAACTGTGGAGAGCAGTGTAAATATTTCACAGTTACATCAAGTTTCACAGTTATATTCAAGCTCACATCCTTTATCTCCTTTGCCAGACCCAATTCCAGCTCTTCAGCCCCCACTCGTCCATCCATCGTGGGTGTGCTCTTGAGCCTCCACTCGTCGATCCATCGTGGGTGTGCTCTTTAGCCCCCACTCGTCCATCCATCCTGGGGGTGCTCTTGAGCCCCCACTCGTCCATCCATCCTGGGGGTGCTCTTGAGCCCCCACTCGTCCATCCACCGTGGGTGTGCTATTGAGACCCCACTTATCCATCCATCCTGGGGGTGCTCTTGAGCCCCCAGTCGTCCATCCATCCTGGGGGTGCTCTTGAGCCCCTAGTCGTCCATCCATCATGGGTGTGCTCTTGAGCCCCCACTCGTCCATCCATCCTGGGGGTGCTCTTGAGCCCCCATTTGTCCATCATCTCGTCGTCCATCATCTCTGTCCGTCCGTCGTCCATCTGTCCGTGTGTCCGTTCGTCGTCCGTCCATCTTCCGTCCGTCGTCCATCGTCCGTCGTCCGTCCGTCGTCCGTCCGTCGTCCGTCCGTCGTCCGTCCGTCGTCCGTCGTCCGTCCGTCATCCGTCCGTCGTCTGTCCGTCATCCGTCCGTTGTCCGTCCATCGTCGGTTGTCCATCCGTCGTCCGTCCGTCCTTTGTCTGTCCGTCGTCCGTCCATCATCCGTCCATCGTCTGTCGTTTGTCCGTCGTCCGTCCGTCGTCTGTCCGTCATCTGTCCGTCGTCCGTCGTCTGTCTGTCGTCCGTCGTCCATCGTCTGTCCGTCATCCGTCCGTCTTCCGTCAAACTAACTCCGTCTGATGGATTGCCAGATGCAAAAAAATGATACCAGAATGAAGAGGATTAAACTACATTATTTATATTAAAATGTGATAAACAATAAAGTTTCTTTGACTCAGTTATATTCAAAATTTCTTCAAAGCTCAACCATCAAATGCTAAGTCAAGTGAGAAGTGAAAAACTAGAGCTAGAAAAAAGCTACATCTTTCTAATTATTATTCTAATATAATAACCAACTTCTGAGCTTGAAGAAAATTAGAGAAAAACTATATTTTCTAAAAATTTTAAAGGTCATTCAGCAGCACACAGTATATCAGCAAACGAGAGTTACACAAACGGGCAATCTCTTCTTGAATATTCAGCTCCAGTGGGCAGGTCAGAATTTAAGAGCAGAGCTAGAGCACGAGAGAAAGAAAACGATCAAATGAAAGACAAAGATCAAATGAAAGAAAAAACAAACGAGGGAGGGGGGGGGTATTGGTCCTTTTAAAATATTGCTCAGTCAGCATTCACACAAGAAGCAGCCTATGTTTACAAATCCATTCACAAACACCTAGTACATCCCTGAAGTCCTGAATTTGGTTACTACGTGCATTCCATCTGTAAGGTGAAGAAGCAAGCATGCCCAATTCCACACACCTGAGTGGGTAGACTTGTGCTGCCATGTGTGTTGAAGAGGTGTTTCAAGTCCTTTAGCCATTGTAACAAGCTTTCTGGCAGCATTCGTTATTTTCTTCTCAGCTCTGCGGGTGACCATGGAGCATGAAAAAAAATTTAAGCTCTCCAGACACCGCATTTCATACAAAGCTACGATAGCAAAAGTCAAAGAATACTGAGAAGACAAGGTGTGAGACAGCTCATCAAGTCTCTGTCAGCAAGCTCAGCCATGACTCCACACCCATCGCATCAGATCGGGACAGGCCAATGCTTGCTCCAACACAGGATGAACAACACTATTGGACAAACAGCATCATACCAAGTTTATATACTTCTTTTGGAACCAAAGATATCCAATCGTGCCTGAGCTTACCCTTCATGTTTCCCATGGTCAGTAAGCTGTTGGAGACATGTCAGGTAGCAATTCTGCATTTTCCGTGCCATCTCCCGGCTCTCTCTGACAACTTCTGCCTTAATCATTGCAGCAGCTCTCCGCTTACTCTCACGGATATAACAGAGCATGTCACCTAAAGAAACATACTTCATTAGGGACAGCTCTGCCACAGAGGAGACAAACACCTCCAAACAGACTGCTGATCAGACCTGCAGCAAGGCAGCAATGGCCCACCTTTACCAGCCAACCTTCTGCCCAGATCCACACGCCCACTGTGCTCCACAGGCTCTACACTGCAGAAAGACCCAGAGCCAGCACCTTACAGCACACTGCATACAACAGCCTAGTTGGCTCACTCTGCACCTCCATCAGCATTTAGCTCACAGCAAACACAAGGGGCAGAGCTTTGGGATGAATGCTAATTGGCACACGCAGGGCATGTACCTTTTAAAAAACACAGGAACTAGTGCAACAACACAGGGACAGCATAACAAGGCTTCATCCCTGCAAAGAAGCTTGCCCAAGACTATGGCAAGATTCCTGGCAGTAAGAAAGGAACTAGGAATTCTCAGGGGACTTGGCTGTCAGACTCCCAGGCCGAGTTGACTGAAGTTAGGAAGAAGTATGGAGTAAATTATTTTGCTCTCCTAACCTTTTAACTGGACTTCTTGTACTTACTCTTTATCTTAGTCACGGCTCTAATGTACTGAGCATGCAATTCTTCCAGCCCTTTCTTGCAGTCACAAGATGTACAGGCTTTGGAGATGTTCCCCGTGGACAGCGTCCTGAAAAGCATACAAGTCTTTCAGCACAGGAGAGCTGAAACCTTAAAAACGTCCCCTTGCTCACACTGCTTTTTGAAATAGCACAAACTTCTACGTAACGCTCCTTCACTGTAGTCATCTCTCTGTTCAGTTCCTCTATGGAAGCCCTTCACAGGACGAATCACACGTTAGCAATCAACCTCTAAACTCGCAGGACACTAAGCACTTCAAAAGAGCATTTTTGAAAGCACTAATTGCCAGACATGAAGCACAAACGTTTCGTAACAATGAGAAAACTGAAAATGCTTACTTCAGGTTGGAGATAGTCTCTTCATAACTTTGAATAAGCTGCTGCTTCTCTGCAGCATACCTCTGCATCATGTCTCTCTCAAGCTGGGCTTTTGTATCCTCATGGTGCTGCTGATAAGTTCTTTCGCACCTATGATTTCAAGAAAGAAAAACACTGCCTATGTTTCTTCCTCTTCTAAATGGGGTTCAACTTCTTTAACAAAGAAGCTACGTTTCCAGGTCACATCCTCCTCATGAACGCCTGCAGTATCAAAGTTCACAAAAGAAACTAAACTATTAACAGACTTAACCTGTCAATGGCTTCTTGTTTATCCTTGTCAGATTCTTGAACCACCTTCCTCATTTGACAGCAGAGATCCTGGTTTGAGCTTTTCAGTTTTTCCTCATTTTCTTTTAGTTGTTTAATAGTCAATGCATGGTTCTGCACCAAAAGGAGACAAGTAACAGGTGAGTTTTAAGGCATCTTCTATATTTGCAGGTTTGGGTTTGTTCAGTTGTGTTGTTGTGTTGGGTTTTTTTTTTTTTAATAGGAATTCAAAGCATTTTTCTCTCACCTGAACTTCACTAAGCAAAATTTCATTCGCCCTTCTGAGTCCTAAAACTTCTTCCATAAGATTGCCAGGAACTAATGGACTGGCCACCACAGCTTCACTTTGATTTGTCACTGGCTAAAAAATAAATTTAAGATGATAACTCTCAAGACACGCTCTAGAAACAGATTCATGAAAGAGTTTCAACTGTATTTTACTTACAGAAAGCAAAACCAAGCAAGAAGGAAAATACTGCAGTGCAGTAATAGTAACGCTGTTATTCTTTAGGAATAGCAGTATGAAACTTTTCAGAAGCGTACACTCAGCACTGCATTTGTTAGCTGAATGACTGCTACTATTCCACTGAGAGACTGTACCCCTGAAGCAAACTGTATTCCTGTCCCACACCCAGGTCAGAACACACAGATTACAAAGAGTGCGTGCTACAGCTCCAATCACATTACAATTTGAAGTTGATCACGTGGCCAAGAGACAACATTAATCCCACCCAACATTAAAGAGACACAGAAGACCACAGAATTGACCAAGTTGGAAAGGGCTTTTAACGATCATCTAGTCCAACCCCCTGCCACAGGCAGGGATACTTCCCACAAAATCCAAATCCGCCCCATCCAACCTGACCTTGAATACATCCAGGGATGAGGCAACCCCAACTTCTGAGCAATGTGCCTTGCAACCATCATCAAGCAAATAATTTTCCTTAGGTGTTACTTTAATCTATTATTTCATCAACTCTAAACACTATCCCTTGTCCTGTCACTACATGCTCTTGCAAAAATCTCTCAATCTTTCCTATAAGCAACATTTAAGTACGGAAAGGCTGCAAAAAAGGTTTCATTGGATCCTTCCTTTCACCAGACTTAACAACCCCAGCTCTCTCAGGCTTTCTTCAAAGAAAGGCTCCAGCCACAGCTCCTCCAGCGCTCTGAACATTTTTGTGGTCCACTCTAACAGGTCAACGTCTCTCTTGTGCTCCAGGTTAGAGCATTGGCTGCAACACCACAGGTGAGGTCTTAGAATGGCAGAGGAGAGGGGGAATAATCACCTTCCTCAGCCTGCAGGCCATGCTTCTTTCTACGAAGCCCAGGATAGGATTGATCACACGAGAGCGTGAATACCATAAAGAAAGCAATCTGCTTTAACGTCCCATCCATTACACACATCGACTCTCAGAGAAATAACAAGTCTTCAGGGGGAAAAAGAAAACCTACTGTCCCCGGTGAAATTCAGGTTTAATTAACAAAGCACAGTGGCTATTATACACTATCAGCCAAGTAAGCTACTGTATCAGAACTTAAAAAAGACATTCTGCCCAAGTCATGCTATTCAGTTTCTTTCTTTCTCACCACAGATACAAAACAGAATATTGCCAAAACAACAAGATTTCCCTTAAGATCAAAGGCAAATCTCCTTAACTGCTCTGAATGCTACGTAGCTTTTGTTGTTGTTGCTCACTTTTCGTAAGAAATTTAAATATTGGTTTCATTTATTAAACCCCAGTACAAATTACAAGGACTTGAAAAATATGTGAAAGAACAAACCTCCGACTCTTTTGATGCTTTTTCTGCTTTCGACAACTGCTTGAATTCCTCTAATTCCTTCTGGCAATCTTTAAGATCATTTTGTAATTGAGTAATCTGCTTTCTATTTGTTTTATTACTGCTCAATAAGCGTTGCAGTTCAGCTTTTAATTCTACAATAATTTCATCTTTAGAGAGTTCTTTCTCCATGCCTTTCTTCTGAATTATACTATTGGGGAAAAATACAAAAAACAAAAGTTCAGTATTCAAAAGACAAGACACACTTATCCAGAAGTCATTCTCAGCAAGAAGAGCAACTGATACTAACTAACTGGGACTGTACTTAACTACCATAAATACAGATGTTCAACTCTAAGAGGTAAGAGTAAAAAAGGATGAAAGAACATGAAAACAAAAGCCACGTGCTTGTTCATTAAGCTGGAATTATCGTGCAGAAAACTTGTTCATTCTGCTGTTTCCCGCAGAAGGTCCATTCTCATGTGACCTGAAGTCCTTCAAGACGACTTGCTTTAAAGACAGCGTGGCCATAAAACAGCACCGTGAAATCTCTGAGCAAAGAGGCATCCATGCACATAATCCACACCATCAGGAAAACAGTCATCAAGGAGTACAGTCCATGCAAGCAGGTAAATCACATTTCTCCACAGGTAAAGGTACGGCTGCCCGTTGTTGAGAAATTCAGCTGCACTCCTTATGCAGATCAGACACTCAAGTACACTGTGATATTCCCTATAACCTATTCCAGATTTTACAAGATTTAATGAAGCAGGGTTCAAGTCTTGACAAACACAAGGCTAGTCTCCCATGCTAGGCAACACTGAATGCTTCTTAGGCATCATCAGTGGAAAACCTCCTTACTTCGTTACACAAGTTAAATGCTTTCCACTGAACACTCGTGGCAATCAAAAAAAATAAGCACTCCAGAAAAGACAAAAAGAAAGGAATTGCACTCGAGGAACAGTAACAGTCCTTATGAAACCCGAGTGCACAGTAAGCAGCCACGAAGCATCCAACATATGGTATTAGCTCCAATTCCTGTTTCCCCAATGACCTAGGAACACAGGAAGCGTCTTTCACAAAAAAATAGAAAGTAGAAATTGAACTTGCACATTAATTGTGTACATTACGGAGGATTTTATACTTTTTTTTCCAGTAAGAATCACTCAATACCTGCAGAACCTTGAGTTATTCACAGATTCAGGAGATCCATAGAATGTACATTTTTCCTTCAGTTCCATTAGTTGTTCCTTAAAGGAAGAGACCAAAAACAAGTTACACTTCAAGTAAATGCAACAAGACAATAACTCTTTCAAAGAAAAATACATGGAGCTACATAACCAGTATTTAGAAAGAATTTTCTTGAGTGATCTACTGTCTGCTCTTTTCTTTTAAACTAATCATTTTGAAAGCAAAGCATAACATTTAACAACTACAAATTTACTAGTGAATATTTTCTGTTGCTCAGTATGTTCTATTGATCTTCCAGGTCACACGTGAAATTAAATATTGCTACTTTTTTCCTCGTGATGCCCTGTTGCCATAGATTTTACCATACAAAAAGTACACAAGGATTCCTTGCTTCGAGATGATAGGTTTAAACAAACCACTTACTGAATTGGAAACACAGACTTCCAGTGATATTTAAGAGGACTCCTTAGTATTCCTTCTTGATGGCACAACAAAAATTTCAGAACATAAATCCTGCAATCCTCTCTATGGCCCAACTATATGACGACATTCCCAACACACTCAATCTGTGTCCTTCCTTTTCCATAAGCAGGTCAGATGCACGATATCAGGTTCATGCCGATACATATATACATATATATCTATGTATGAAACCACCAGCCCATCAGCTATAATGCTTACCCCTCGAAAGTCAAAACCTAATTCGAAGTCACATATTTAATAAAATAAATTAACCTGCAAAGCCTTGTTCAGGTTTTTGCTTATCCCGTGAGCAGACTGAGCTCATTGCAACTGAAACCGTAACTGGTCTGCCTCCTGTATCGAGCCTAATGCTGGAAAGAAAAGGAGACAGAAAAACAGAAAGGCATGAACATGCAAGAAAGACTGTGCAACCTGAAAAAAAAATACAAAGAACAACAGCAAGAGTACTCACTGCACCAAACAGGTGAGCTTGGGTTACTCCTGTTCTCAAATGTAAGTGGCAGTTTGTTTTCAACTTTGGGGGCTACACTGACTGTACTTTTTCCAGAAGTTTTAGAGTACCTTAAATACAAAGACCATGAGAAGGAAGATGTGCCAAAGGTGTGCTTTCTGTGTAGCTCGTCAGAATTAAAAACAAACCAACAAAACTGTGCAAACTGTGCAAAGCGGGAACAGGAAAACCTTGGAAAACGAGACACTTCTGCTTCCTCCACAGATAAGTTTTGTTCTATGAGTTTGACCATTTATTATTGGTGTAAGGCACTTGCTGAATAAAGAATGGAGGAAGATGTCACGGTGATTCTCCAGCTGGCTGTCAGGCTCTTTTTATCAATTATATGATTTCTACATTATACAGATCTAATACGTTTTTTCTCCTCCTCCATCCTCACTACTATGCTCTCTCTGGAGAGACTTTTCTTTCAGATTACCGTAGTTCTCAAGCAGAACATATGCTTAAACCCAGGATCTGGTAAGAAAGGCATTTCAGCAAGTTGTTTGCTTTCTAGGAAACAACAACATAACTATTAAATAGTTCAGCACCTAGTGGGAGGCACGAGACATAAACGTAATGAGCAGAATATTCTATATGCTGTTCCTACGGATGCAAATTGCCAAGAAGCAGTCTCCAGCTAAAAGAAAAGCTTTAAACGTTTTTATTTGGAATGGCAATTTATATTCCCTTTTCTTATTGTACAACAGTAAAGCTCTGCGTCACGAAGACCTAACTAGTGAAAACCAGATCAAGATTGCTCATACTACATGTAAAGGCTGAAATCACCACGTACACGCTGACAGACCAACTATTTGAAGCACTGTGCCTATCCAGACTATTCACATGGGATAACACCAATGTCTTTCCTAGAAGAAAGCATCTGTGGCAGCATAGCATATTGGTATAGCCCAACAAACCCAAAAACTTACATGAAAGTGAGTGGCTTGCTCAAAAGACTGTTATTTAGTCCAAAAGTTAGTTTGCATAGATGCGGCACTCGTTTCTTTAGTTGGTTGATTTTCTTACTGTAGTTTAAACTTAAGTAAACTTCATTTAAGCCTGACTAAGGTATTCCACAGGAGGTGATCCAGTATACATTTAGCTTGACGTTGATTCAATTTCAGTAGGAGCACAGATTTGCAGTGTCGAGGTGTGAGCAAAAGACTTACCTGTTTGCAGTAAGTTTGCACACTGCTTTTGGCTTTCTCCGAGGCTTCTTGTCAATCGATCTATTATTGCCATTTTTTCACATTTGGTTTCTTCCAGCATTTTCTCCAGTTCCTTAACACGCTCTCCTAGACTTTGGCAAAGTTTTCTCTAGGAAGAAAAATGATGTTTATTCAGGCTACAAACACCCAACCATCACAGATAGAGAAGTGACCTCTCAGAGCAACTAAGTTTCCACTAAGAAACAGTTCAGTATACCCATCTAAGAACAAACACAGCTCCCAACTGCTCTGTGCTTCCTATAGCAGCAGTGTGTTATCAGCTTGTCAGACAGGCCCTGGAATTAGTGATGCGTTCACAGCCCAAGCTTAACTGAAGTCAACTGAGCTTAAGCCTAGCTAGTAAGTTTCAATGCACCGTACAACAAGAAATGTAGTTTTTCACAATACAGAAAGTCCTTCCTATGGCAACGCTTAGCTAGGTGTAAAGATGAGATACTGTACCCCCCTTTCAACTCACTGCAAGAAATGCTTTTTCTTTTGCAAAATAAAACGGTTAACTTTTCAAGTGTACAGCCCATTTCATGCATATCTACGTTAAGATACAAAACAACAGGCATAGAAGTAAAGAACTTTAATTCTATTTCCTTTATATGAAAGATGACCATCTATCAAAGCCTGACTAGAATACACTGTTTGAATGTACACGGGCAGCTCCAACAGTAACACCTCCTATTTTATTATGTTGACTTAGAGCAGAGGCAGATGTTGGTGATATGGCAGTTGAGGTTTAGCCTTCCTGCCAATATTCCTTTACACTCTGTTACCATGTGACAGATGGCAGCAGAGGGGCAGTATGGAAAAATGGTACCTGACGTGGAAGAAAACATGAAGCAAAGGTGTGTTATTGAATTTCTCCGGGTAGGAAAAAACAAAAACAAAAAACAAAACATGACACTCACTGACATTAACTGACACTTGCTTAACATTTATGGAGAACAAACACTGGATGTGAGTATAGTGAGCACTCCATCTACTGCCTGGGCAAGAGATGAGGAATACACACGACACTGCAGGGCTCATTAGTTGCATCGTCATCTTATCTGTTCAGCTTTCTATGTCACTCTTGCAAAACTCAGTCTGCACTGTAAGTTCTACACTCTCTTTAGAAGAGTAAAACATAAATTAAAAAATGAAAAGGACAAAAAGATGGTGAAATACTAGTGACATAAACCTTCAGAATACCTTCTTTTTAACCTCTTGTTCTCTTGCATAGACATCTTCATTATATTCTTCACATTCTTCAATCTGAATTTCCAGAGCTTCGCTCTCAAAGTCAAGGGACATCGTATCTTCGTGGGACATGATGATACCTTCGAGCACCCAGAAAATCCTACAAGACAGGAAAATATCCCACGTGAAAGAAAGTAGAGGAGAAAAGTCTACTCCAAAAAACTCCAAAGTTAAGGAGCCAAACAGACAAATGTGCTCTTGAAAGACATGTCTTCCAGGATGAGCAATGCTTCTTATCTCTAAGAACTGACAATTGAAGGCAAATTACCTGAGTGTTTTAAACATCAGGACTTTACTATAACTCCCCTAAGACAATCTCTCGCCGATTCCGCTCTGTGCTAAATTCATAGATACATTAGGTTGGAAAGGACCTACAAGATCATCCAGTCCAACCATCCTCCCGTCTTCATCCCAACCCACTAAGCTACTCAATCAAATCCCTTAGCACCTCATCTAAACGCTTCTTGAACAGCGCTAGGGATGGTGCCTCAACCACCTCCCTAGGCAGGCCATTCCAGCGCCTGACCACTCTTTCAGAGAAAGAATGCTTCCTCAAATCTAATCTAAATCTTCCCCGGCGCCACTTGTGGCCATTCCCTCTCGTCCTGTCTTTATTTATCAGGGAGAAGAGGCCCACCCCCTCCTCACCACAACCCCCATTCAGGAAGTGGTAGAGTGCAATAAGGTCTCCTCTGAGCCTCCTCTTCTCCAGACTAAACAATCCCAGCTCCCTCAGCCGCTCCTCATAAGACTTGTGCTCCAGACCCCTCACCAGTTTTGTTGCCCTTCTCTGAACACGCTCCAGGGCCTCAATGTCCTTCTTGTAGTGAGGGGCCCAAAACTGAACACAGTACTCGAGGTGCAGCCGTACCAGAGCTGAGTACAGGGGGATGATCACCTCCCTGCTCCTGCTGGCTACACTATTTCTAATACAGGCCAGGATGCCGTTGGCCTTCTGGGCCGCCTGGGCACACTGCCGGCTCATGTTAAGCCAAGCATCAACCAACACCCCCAGGTGCCTTTCTTCTCTGCATTCCTCAAGCCCCAAGCTTCTGCCCCAAGCCTATAGAACAGCACAAGTACACTACCGCTCCGTGAAGGACCGGGCCCGGCTCCCCGTGAAAGCGCTTTGCGTTGAGACCCACGAACCACAGCGTTACCCCTTGTGCAGCTCCGGACCCGAGGCACGGCACGGTACCGCCTGCAGGCCGCGGCCCGGCTCCCTCAGCTCCACGCACCGCGGGTTACGTCCTCCCTGCTGGCTCCACCTCGGAGTGCGGCAGAAAGCAAAGGCGACAAAGCGCGAGCCCAACCGCCGCTACGCACCTGATGCGCGAGGAAAGGCGGCCGTCCGCTACGCGCCCGGCACTGCAACGGCAGCCGCAGCCCAACCGTTTTTTCCGCGTGACAGCCGATCAAGCGCCCGCTGCTCTAACCGACAGCCGCGCGCACCAATCAGCAGCCGGAGCGGCGTCACGTCCCAGTGCACGAGGCGGCCAGAGGGCGGGACTCCGCGCCTCGCCCCAGCCGCGCTCGGCTGCGCTGCAAACGTGCCCGTCCGACGGTTTGACAGCGGGAACGGGTCTGGCGCGCTGATTGGCTAAGCGACCGACCAATGGCTGCGGCCCGTTTCCGGAGGGGTGGGCCGTCTCGCGGCGGTTGCCTGGCAACGCGCGACCCCATCATCGGAGCGGAGCCCGACGTCCGGCGATCACGACCGCGTCGCGACGCAAGCTGACGGCAGAGCACGAGCATCTCACTGTCGGGTGTACTGCTGCCACCCCGCTCCTCACGCAGCCGCCACGAGCTGAGCCCCCTCGCCGTGCTCACCCCCTCGCCATGCTGTGCTGGCAGGGTGGCAACGGCATGAGACGTCCACGTCGCCAGGCCTCTGTCCCCCGAAGCCCTGCAGGGGCACAGCCAGAAAGTGGCTGCACTTGGGGGGCCGTGCAGAGGGAGCCGTGTGCCCTCCAGGCGTGGCCACGATCAACTTTCTGTGAGCTCGCAAACTCCTTACATAGTGTAGCCTGCAGCAAACGTCCAAAATAAATGAAAAAAAAAAAAAAAAAAGGCTTCTTTTCGAACAATGAGTGCTTTCGTCAGCCGTGAGGAAAAGATGCAATAGCTCCATCTGGTGACAGTTAGCCTCAGCTGTTAGAAAGCTTCCTGCCCAACTGCTGAAAATATTTGGAAGTTGGAGTCGGGGAGAGGCGTTTCATTATTATTGATGGAAGCAAACAGATACCCGCATTAATGTGCTTCAGTGAAATTTACAGGCGCTTTGAAGTGGAACTGACATGCTAAGCCTTGTAAACGGGGCTTGATAGGCAACATGAGTTGTTTTTCCCAGGGGTACTAGTAACCAGTACAACAGAGATTAACCAATGCTCACAATTTCCTCAACGTTTCCACTAGCAGTTTTAAACGAAGTCCAACTTAAGTTACTTTTAAAAGAAGTCTGTGTGTGCCAAAAGTTCAAATTAACCTCCCCAAGATGGATGTTTTGGAAATCTTTCCACAATGCAGATAAGTTTTAATTTGGCATAATCATATGGCGGTCCGCAGAGGAGAAAAGCAGCATGAATAAGCAAGTAGAGGCATGTAAGTGTTAGAAACTAAAAAACAAATTCCTGGTTGCACTCCAGAAAAGCGAATGCAGCCCACAGAGGAACCCACAGTGCAGCAGTGGACGTGGCCTGAAGGAGGATGCAGCCCATGGACAGCCCGTGTAGGATTAACTAAGGAAGGACTGCATCCCACGGGAGGGACCTCACGCTGCAGCAGGGGCCGGGCCCCCCCCTTTTGCTAGTTGTCTGTATACCACCTACATAAGCCTACTAAATATGTACAGTCTTCCGTGCTATTTTCTTTGAGTGCCATTCTTGGCGGTTACAGGTGGTTGTCACTGCTTTCTTCTGCAGGACCCGGAGGAGCGGCACCGCCGGACGCGGGACGGCAACGGAGGGTCGGGGGCCGCCCGTTGCCCCCCCTTCCCCCCGTGTTCGGAGAGCTCACCCGGCGCGTTCCGCTCAGTGACACGGCCGCCCGTCACAGAGGGCCGCGCCCGCGGGCGCCTATAAAAGCGGAGTGGAGCGGCAGCCCCCAGTCCCGGTGCGGGTGCCGCTGCCGGTCCCACACAGCTCGGCACCGCCGCAGAGCCGTTCCGCCGCAGCCCGGCATGGCCCGCTTCCGGCGCAGCCCGACCCCCATCCCCATCCCCAGCCGCAGCCGCAAACGCTCCACCCGTTACCGCACCCCCCGCCGCCGCCGCTCCGGGAGTGCCCGGTGCTCCGCCCGCTCCGCGGGGAGACTGCACCGCCGCTACGGGAACCGCCGCCGCCGCCGCCGCATCTACTGAGCCGCGACCGCCCGCACCGACGCCGCCGCACCGCGCCCGGAACGCGGCCCCGCGCTGCCGCTCCGCCAATAAACCGCCGTGGCACCGGGACCCCTCGACCGTGCTTCTGTCTGCGTCCCGCCGGGCTCCGTGCGCGCGGGGCCCGTGTCCGTGTCCGTGCCCGGGGCTCCGTGTCACCGGGTGTCCCCGAGCGCCGCCTGGGCGCATCCCGTGCTTGTCCACCCGTGTCCCTTGGGGCTGTGCCCCACGGTGCTCCAGTGGCGTCCCCTGGTCTTCATCCACGTGCAATGGGTCCCTCTGCCATCGTGTCTGTCTCCAGTGATGTCCATGTGGTGTCCACGTGTTTTCCATGTCCCATGGTGTCCGTGTCTTCGGGGACACCCCGGCTCCATGTCACGGGTTGTCTATGTCCCATGGTGCCTTTGTTGCATGGATCCGTGTCCCTTGGTGTCCCATGAGTCCATGTCCCATGTGTCTGGCACCATGCCAAGGTGAGCCCGAGTGCCCCCGAGCCTCCCTGCCAGGGCGAGCCCGAGCCCCCCTCGGCACCCTGCTAATTCCAGCCCTAGCCCCCCCCCCTCTAAGCCCCCTCTGGCATCCTGCCAGGGCAAGACCGAACCTCCATCTGGCACCCTGCCAAGGTGAGCCTGAGCCCTCCCTTGCCCCCCTGCGGAGGGTCCGTGCCCCCCCCCTTTTGCTAGTTGTCTGTATACCGTCTACATAAGCCTACTAAATAAGTAACGTCTTCCGTGCTATTTTCTTTGAGTGCCATTCTTGGCGGTTATTTGCCCTACAGGTGGTTATCACTGCTTTCTTCTGCAGGACCAATCTGCATCTCCAGAAGCATCTGGATACTGTCACAGTAATTAACTGTCTACAACTAAATGATTCAAGCAAGGAGGAGAGAGGTTTTTCAAGTGCTTTTATAGAAAGTTCTCTTTTAATTGAAGATAGAGGGGTGGAAGATTGCTGTGGCTGACTAGTATTAGCACCAGTGATCATATGTATTTTCAAGACAAATTAGGGTAGAGGTCTC
Organism: Cyrtonyx montezumae; assembly: GCF_038088225.1. NCBI lineage: Eukaryota > Metazoa > Chordata > Aves > Galliformes > Odontophoridae > Cyrtonyx > Cyrtonyx montezumae. The sequence continues at coordinate 19,717,946 of NW_027072045.1, read as the reverse complement.
AATTGCTGTCTTGAGTGGGGAAATTTGACGTGAGCAAAGCGGCCAAGGGATTGCATTGCTGGTACTGACAGGTTGCACGTGGGTAAAGGGGGAACCTACAAAAGGTGAGCACTCGCCAACTGCTCTGAAAATCAGAAGGTAAATATTTGTCTAAACAGGTTATCTTAACGTTTGTGTCTCTAGTAGACAGACAAAGTTCTTTATGTGATGAGAGGAAGGCTTCAGCTAGGCAAACTCGAATTTTGTTGTTTGCAACTGATTAATCCCTATCTCTGTAGAGTATGTACCAGCGTCCGTCTCAGCTTCATGTGGTGCTGAATGCTTTAGCCTCTTCTAACTAAAAGATTTTGGTACTACAATTGCTGAAGAAAGCTTCTTTTAAAACAGCAGTTTAGGAGCCTGCAACTTCTGTGCTGCAAACCCAGGCACTGCTTTAACAACACGTGCAGAGCTGCAACAGTAGCTGTCAGAATCCTCCTGGCAGATAGGACAGAGAAACAAACACAATGTCATCCATCAGTGCCTGAGGTCAGACATGGCAGTGGGTATCATAGCCAGTGACAAGCCTCATGTTAGTACCTATTCTGAAATACAGTGTAAATTTATTGGTGATGCTGTCCAGGCCTAAAATCAGGAGGGCTTGTGATGCTTGAAGCTTCAGCCACCTGAAACTTTATGCTGGTAATAACCAGAGCTGCCTTGCACTTCTGGATTTTGCCTCACTGTGGGTAACAACTGGCAGCTCTATGGAGAGCGCTCTGTCTGTGTAGTAGGACAACTGAATTGCTGCAGTACATTACTTTTGTCCTTCAGCTGAGGCCATTGTATTGCCTGGCAGGGTTTCACTGGTTCATAATCTTTTATGAGGGCATTTAGATAACTGAATGGTACTAAGCTAACAGTTGTTGGACGTGGGCCACACATGCAATAACCAGTATATTTTTTTATTGTCATGGATGGAATGGTTACTTGAAAATAGAAAACACTGCTTATAATTGTCACTGTGTTATCCGTGACAGTGACCCGAGGGAAAACCGAAGAGAGAGAGAGAAGAGAAAAAGAAAAAAAAATGCGTCAGTGCCCACGCGGCCGCCCGAGCAGAGCGGCGCGCTCCGGGGGGAGGGGGAAACAGCGGGAAGAGATGGGTCTACAAAAAGAAACAACTGATCTGAGAAGGAACGGCAACTTTACTAAACCTAATAAAACTGAACAATTGAGAGAGAAACAGTTTCCAAACCAAAAGCCGTGAGCTTACGTTAAGGAGGAACTGCAGGGGAAGCACACGCACTGAAGCTCCACGGAACCGAGAGGAACGCGCCCAGGCAGAGCGCCGCCTGGCTTCCGGTGCGGAGCTCCGCCCCTCTGCTGCTCCCAACAGCATTAACTCCTTCACTGCTGCGTGATGCTCTTGCGTGGAATACCGGCATCGAAACCACGAAACCACAACGTTCCTGAAGTGACCACGAGTCCCTGTGCAGTAGACTCGGTACTAAGTTACATAGTTATTAAGTGTCGATTTGTTATTGTTACTGTCTAATATAGATTATAGTAATAAACTTGAGTTTTAAGTATAAAAAAAAATATATACCATGTTCCGCACTGTTTTCCGTGAGTATCATTCTTCGGGGTTATTTGCCCTACACAAGTATAATAGAGTTGTTATATAGGGTTCCCTACACGCGTGGGGCTGGGAGAAAGCAGTGGCCGCTACGGCAGGAGCAGAGCCCATGGCAGAGGACGGGGACGCGGAGGTGAGCGGGTCGCAGCCCCCCCGCGACCCCACTGCCCGGGGGCCGAGGCCAGCCCACCTCCATAGGGCCCTGGCGGCCGTCGCTGCCCGGCAGCCCGGCCGTAGGGCTCCCCCCTGCCGCCTCCCATCCGCCGCGGGGCCGGGGGCGGTGGGGCGGGCGGGGCCTGCCGAGGCCCGGGCCGGCGGGGAGCGGCGGAGCGGCGGGTGAGCGCGGGCGGCGGAGGCCTGGGCTGGGCAGAAGTGGCGGCGGGGCCGAGGGAGGCTCCGTGGGGCGCTTCGGAGGGTCGGGGGAGGGGGGGTGTGGAAGAGGGAGGGTCCTTAGTCCCGCTCTCCTTTCCTTTTCCCGGCACAGGGGGCGGTGGAACCGGGCTGGGACCCGCCGGACGGATGGGCCGCGACCGGCGAGGTGAGAAGCGGGGACCCGGAGTCACCCCCGGGGTGATGCTGGGGGCGGTGGAAGCGGGGGGCGGCCCCGGGGCGGTGCCAGCGCGGCGGGCGGAGCGCGGCGGTCCGGCGGCCCGAGCGCATCATGGGGCGGCCCGGCCCGGGTGGGTTCGACTCGGCCCTATGGGAGCGCCCCGCTGCGGTGCTCCGACGCGGGCGCTGCGCCGGGGGGGTGAGGGCCTGTGGGGGAGGGGCGGGGGAGAGGGGCGTAGAGACGGGCTGCGGGTGCCGTGGGCGCCGGGGGGGCGGAGGATGCTTTAGGACGGGTTGTTGGGGGGCATCCTGATGGCTGAGGGGCGGGAGGCGCAAGGGGTGTGGGGTGGGGAAGGCACGGTGGGGGCCCTGCTTGTTGCATGGGGCTGTCCCTGCTCTGCGTGGGAGTCTTTGGGCCTCGCAGGGGAGCATTGGAGCTGTGTGAGCCCCCAGCGTACCCCATGACCCCTCCCCACTCGGCTAATCTCGGCTTTATGCTGCTCTGCTCGATGCCTCCTTCTGTCCAGCGTATCTCTTGCAGCCATCCTACATCTGCTTGCCCTATTATGCGGGTCTTGTACTCATTGGTGTCCTATGGGATGAATGAGTGGGCTCGCTGCTTGATGACCCCACGCTGCCTTTCTCTTACAGGCTCCCCGTGCCCCCTTGCCTGCTGGGGGCCGCCCTGCCATGGCCATCGTGCAGATGCTGCCGGTTTCCATTGAGGCCACCCCTGAGGGGGCCGCCCAGCTCCGCACGGCTGCCTGCTCCCCGCTGCCCACCCACAGCACCATGGGCAGTGTGGGCAGCCTGATTGCCAGCCGGCCCTACCATGACCGCTCCTACCAGCCTGCCAGTGCTGGGGGTTCCTTCCATGTGCAGGATGTGTTGCTGCAAGCCAGCCCCCCGGACCCCCTGCTCCACACTTTGCCGCCCAAGAAGCCGTGCTCAGCCATTGCCCATGCCTACACCAATGAAGTTTTCCATGGGGAGTGGCTGGAGGCCACCTCTCCTGTCAGCCTCTGCAGTGACTCAGAAGAGATGCGGGATGAACAAGCCCCAAGTGGTGGCATCCAGGGCCCACCCCCAAAGCTTGTCCCTGTCTCTGGCAAGCTGGAGGAGGTAAGGGGGCAGCGATGCTGGGGGATCTGCACAGTGCCCTATGCCACACTAGGCAGTTGGGCTTGGTGAGAGGTGCTGGGGTGTGCAAGGAGAGAGGAACATGGTCTGTGTCTCTGTGGGTCGTGCTGATCTCTATGCTCCTGTTGCCCTCTTCCTCATGTCAGGAGTGGCCATGCATGTGTGGGAGCCTCTCTGAAACCGCTGCATGAGGCAGAGGGCACCTAGTGATCATCTTCTTCCGAGCCAGCATACCCTGAGGTGTTGGGTGGGAGCAGAATTGGTGGTGTTACCAAGTCCTCCCTAGTGCTCTTACAGCATTTCCAGTCTCTGCCAGGCCACCTCTGGAAAGTGCCTGGTCCCCACATCCCACTCTTTCCTATTGCAGAATGTGGAGAAGACCCTGATCCGCCCCATGGCATTCAAGCCGGTGGTACCCAAAATCAGGACTGCTCCAGGGCCAGCCAACCAGGGGGTGCGCCCAGGGACTGCAGCATTGTCGGAGAGCCAGGTGAGCCTCACTCACCTTCTGGGGACTACTGGGACCGACAAGCCTGGCTCACTGAGCTGCCGTGCCAGCAGCCACTCAGGCACGCTCTCGGACTCTGGGCGCAACTCCCTGTCCAGCTTGCCCACGTGCAGCACAGGATGCAGCCAGCATACTGAGCCTGGCAACCTCCCAGTCACCCCTCACGGCCACCCTGAGCCCCCGGGTGGGTATCGCCCACCAGCTGGCCCCTCCAACTCGGACAGTGGGCGCTCGTCCTCCAGCAAGAGCACGGGCTCTCTGAGTGGTCGGGGCCGGCCCTCCTCTGAGAGTGGCTCCTGTGGGCGCTCGCCACTGCCTGGTGAAGAAGTCCTGCTGCTGCGTGAGCTGGAGGACAAGCTGCGGGAGAGGGAGGCCGAGCTGCAGCAGCTGCGGGACAGCCTGGATGAGAATGAGGTGGCCATTTGCCAGGTAGGCACCCTGCAAGGGCATGGAGAACCAGGGGAGTTCCCAGGGCTGGGGATGCCCATACTGCCCCATCGTGTGGGTTTGGGTTGTACATGCAGTGGTGTGTTTGGGGAACCCCATGGAGGCTCCCCAGTGTGGAGAGACGTGTGGGTGGTGGTGTGGGATGTCCCTGTGTCAGTGTGCACCTGTGCCCAGGTGTACGAGGAGAAGCAGCGTCGCTGTGAGCAAGAGCTGGAGGGTTTGCGGCAGCACTGCGCGGCCCAGGTGCGACAGGCGGCCCAGCAGGCGCAGCGTGGGCAGCAGGTCCTGCAGCTCCAGGTGCTGCAACTGCAGCAGGAGAAGAAGCAGCTGCAGGAGGATTTTGCTCAGCTGCTGCAGGAGCGGGAGCTGCTGGAGCGCCGCTGTGCATCCTTCCAGAGGGAGCACACTGAGCTGGGGCCACAGCTGGAGGAGACCAAGTGGGAGGTGAGCCATGCTGGGGACAACTGTGGTGTACCCGTGTGACCAGGATGGGGCCATGGCCGCTTTCCTGAGCATCCTCTGTCCACAGGTGTGCCAGAAATCAGGTGAGATCTCACTGCTGAAGCAGCAGCTGAAGGAGTCACAGGCAGAGCTGGCGCAGCGCGGCACAGAGCTGCTGGTGCTGCGTGCACAGCTGCGTGAGGCACGGGCTGAGCTGCAGGCTGGTGAGCAGCAGACACGGGGGCTGCAGGAGGCTGCCCGGCTGAAGGCTCTGGAGCTGGAGGTGTGCGCCAACGAACTGCAGCGACGTAAGAGCGAAGCTGACCTGTTCCGAGCCAAAGCGGGCCGGCTGGAGCAGGAGGTGGCTGGGCTACGGGATGCTGCCCGTGGACGCTGCCCTGAGCCCAGCGAGGGCTGCCCCGAGTCCGGTGAGGAGCCATGGGGGGTGGCGGGGCTGCGGCGGCAGCTGGAGCGGCTGCGGGCAGAGGTGGCTCTGGAGAGGCGACGCGGGCAGGAGCAGTGGGATGCCTTCGAGCAGGAGCGCAGCACGTGGCAGGGAGAGAAGGAGAGGGTGATCCGCTACCAGAAGCAGCTGCAGTACAACTACATCCAGATGTACCGCCGTAACCGGCGCCTGGAGCAGTGGCTGCAACACCTCCGCCTGCAGGGGGAGGACCCCCCGACGGAGCCCTGTGAGACCCCCGGCCCTGATCTGTCCTTCGAGGAGATCACGGCCACTGAGATATGAGACACTGCCTGCCCCAGCCCCTGGGATTTTGGGAGCTGGGGCTGAGAGCGGGAGTTCCTGCTCGCCACTGCTGTGCACTGGGAGGGGGCATTGGGGACCTCAGGTGCTGCCCCCTCCCCAGCATTGCGGTGTAGGTTGAGGTTGTGTTGGCTGAGCCATGGCTGGGGGGGGGAGGTGCCCATGAGCCTGTGGGGCTGAGGGGATGCTATATCCCAAAGCTGGTTCCTGCTGATCCTCTTAGTAGCCAGGGATTAGTGCGCTGACTTCAGCCAGGGTCACCTTGGGGAGGGTGTGTTGTCACCTCCCTCACATCCCTCCCAGCACTGTCACCCAGCCGCTTCCCATAGGGACAGCGTGTGTCATGTCCCTGCTCATGCCAGCCTTCCCCCCATCTTCCCCAGTGTGTTTGTCAGGAGGGGATTCATTTCTGTGCCATTTTAAATAACTCTATTTTTATAGGATCTACCAAAAGACACCTTCTCCCCCCTTGCTCACGCTCTGCCTGACCATGGTCTTACCCCTACCATGGGGCACATTGCCCTTAGTGCCTTCCCTGTACCCTTGACCCTGTGTGCCCCCTTAAAAGCCCAGCCGTGCCCCTGTGATTCCCAGCCTGCTTGGTGGGGGGAGGGGCTTGGTGCCAGGAGCCAGTGCTGGCCACCAGCATGGGGACACCAGGGATGGGGACAGGCTGTGTGCCCGCGGAGTCAAACCAAAGGAAGAGTCTGGCCCTGTCCAGCTCTGGCTTGCTTGCCCCTGGCTGCTGGGGGGGTTATATTTTTGTACTTTTATTTCTGTTGTGTACCACTTCCAGAGCCCCAGCTTGCCCTCGTACCACCTAGAAACACTGATTAAAGACAAGCCCCTGGCTGTGTTTCTCAGGGCAGTGTTTTTCAGTGTCCGTGTATTTGCAGTGGGGTCAGGGCTGCCTGCTCTACTCCCTTATCCCCAACGTGCCTCCACCTCAGTCCCTCTTCGGGCAGCCCCTCTGTGCCTGCAGGTCCCTTGGTCTCTGCTGGTTGAGGCTGGCTGCACCTCGGTGCAGAGTGAGCCAGCTCCATGGGGGTGTGGGATGGCTCCTGGGGAGGTGCAGTGTCACTCTGGGGGGGCAGCGGGCACCCGCACCACCAGCTCCATGGGCTCCTTGGCTTTGTTGCGGTATGCCTGGCGGATGATGTCCACAGCGCGCTGGTGCGTGACGTTCTGCAGGCTCTCCCCATCCACTGACACCAGCTCGTGCCCTGCCTGGTGCCGGGAGGAAAGGGATGAGATGCACTGCAGGAGGGCTCAGTGATGAAGTCCCCCAGAGCTGCTCCCTACCTTGAGGACACCGCTGAGGAAGGCGGCACCCCCAGGGAAGATCTTCTCAATCTTCACCATCGGCTGTGCTCGTGACTCAATGCCACCAGAGATGCTGATCCCTGCAATGGAACCACAGTGCCCTCAGATAGGACGTGGGGACCCCCATGGCAACCCCATCACTGGGCTGCATGGCCTCTGCCCTGTTTTGGTAGGTCCTACACAACTGCAACTGACAGTGCTCAATGTTTTGTTTTATATGGTTATCCCATTCCTCGCTTATCCTGACCATCCCAAAGATGCTAGTGCCCAAATAGGGGTCCCCATCCCCTCCCCACCCAAACCACGAGGCCCTCACGCACCCAGTGAATGCTTCAGCTTGGACAAGGTGACAGTCAGCAGCCGCTCCTCCTCTTCCTCTTCCTCCATGGGGCCATTGGTGAGCGGCATGGCCCCCTTCTCCCCTCCTGATGTGAGAGGGGCCCGTCCTCTCCGGGCTTTTACCGGCACCGAGCAGCGCCCATCCTGGGGCTGTGGGCTGTGTGGGGGCTCGGTCAGCAGCCAGTTGGGGGGCCTGGGGCTACGGGTGGGCAGGGGGCTGCCGGCATAGGCATAGGCATCCACTGGCACATCAGGGAGTGGGGTGTAGGTGCGGGGGTGCAGCCGGTGGGGGCTTGGGGAGGCCCGCAGCCGGGCTGGGCTCTGTGGCAGCCCCTCAGTTTCCTCTGGTTCGGGGGCTCCCACTGGCTTCAGCAGGAACCCACCACGGTAATCTGCAGCAAGAGGGGCTCAGTGGAGGGGTGGCACCCTTGGCACCACCCCATCAGAGCCCAGGGCCCCTCTTCCTTGGAGATCCCATACCCCCCGTCCCAGAGACACGTACCAGGCACAGGTGTGATGAGGTGTCGCTTTGGGGGGACATCGTGGTGGGCTGGGCGCAGGGCAGGTGAACGCACTGCAGGAGAGGAACAGTGGGATCAGTATGGTGCCCGCCCCCCCCTGCCCCCCAGCTCCATGCTGGGCTCTACCTGAGCGGCTCTTAAGGGCATCAAAAGCCTCCAGCTCCAGTGGCATCACCATGCTGTCAAAGCGTCCCAGGTCTGTGGGTGCCACCACACTCCTGTAAGGACAAATGGGGCTCACACTGCAGCGTGAGCAGGGTGCAGGGCTCCAATCCATCCCAATGGCACCTGGGTGCTCACCTGACATCCCGCAGCAGCAGCACCTTCTCAGGCCTGTCCAGGATAGCAAGCAGCGGCCGCACCAGGTCCTCCACACCACCCTCATGCAGGTACTGTGGGCATAGAGTGGGTGTCAGCCCCAAACCTGTGCCCTAGTTTCCCTCCCAGTAACACCTGTGGTGCCATACCCGAGTGCAGTGGCGGAGCACAGCTGACACCTCATCAGGGCTGAGCAGCCGTGCTGCTGTGTCCTGGATAAGCGTAAGCCGTGCCTCAGGGTCACCGCTGTCCGACTGTGGTGTGCCTGGGCTGCAGAACTGGGCTGGGATGGGGCCACGGCGGCTTTTCTCTAGGAGAACAGAGCAGGAGGTGGCCAGCAGGGCATGGGCACCCTGTGTCCACTGTCCACTACCGCCCCCAAAACCATATTGTGGTCTTGATCCATGCCAAAGTCACACAAAAAAGCACCAGAAAAGGGGACCCGCAGTGCCCACCCCTTGCTTGGCCACACCATGCAAAGACAGATGCATGCAGGGTTTCCCCCCAGCCCCCCCCATTACCCCGCTTCAGGCTCCGGATGACAAACTTCTGCACAGCACCTACTGCAAGGGAGATGGAGATGGGGTGAGCAACTGAGGTGGCAGTGAAATTATGCACATAAGGGACCCTGTCCCCACAACCCCGTTGTCCTATCAGTGGGGCCCCGTGCCTGACCTCTGTCCCCATTCTGGTACCTCTGTCCCCATCAGAGCGCCCTGGGGACTTGGTGCATGCCCAGCGCTCAGAGCTGGGGGCCTCAGGGCTGGGGGGGGCCCAGCTCTGGCTGCTGGTACGGCTGCCCTTGAAGAAGAGGTTGACAAGAGTCTTGGAGCGGTGCAGCCCAGGAGGAGCCCCTCGTGGCCCCTGTCCCTCCGGCTTCTTCTTCCGCTTCTCCTCTGGGAACAGAGCAGGAGGTTGGGGAGAGATCCCAAGTGGGGGTTGGGGATGGGGGGCTATGAGTGCTGAACTCCTACCAGCCACCGTGAGGTCGCTCTGGGAACGTGTGATGGGCTGCCGGGGCCGGCTCAGTGCCAACAGCAGTGCAGTTTTGGGGGAATGGGAGAAGGTGCGGCGCGGGTGGGTGCCGGGGGGATCACGGGCACCCTGGCCTCGGATGGCCGTGTCCCGCAGCAGCTCTGGGGGCCGCACCGTGCGCCGTGTCTCCTGCAGCCCCTCGGTGGCTGGTTCCGTCTGCATGGCCCGTTCAGCACGATCCCGCAGCCAGCCCCGCCGAGGCCCATCCTCTGTGGAGATGGCCACATCCACAGTGCGGGTAGGTGGCCCAGGGGTCACTGTCCCCAGCCCGTTCACTGTCCCCGGCAGCGGACCCGAGGAGTAGGAGGAGATGGAAGAGCTGGTCTCTGAGGTCTGAGAGAGCTGCTGCAGCTGCCCGTTGGTCACTGCAAGGCATGGCAGGGACAGGTGGTGATACACCAGGAAACACAGGGTGACACACTGAGGGGACATGGGGCGGCTCACCAGGGGTTACAGGAACTTTGCATCCCTCCTCAAGGACAGGGACATGAGGATCATAGGGCCACAGGGACAGCAGGCTGCTAGCATTGCAAAGGGATGGGAATGTAGGACCACAGAGCTCCAGGACACGGCATAGGGATCTTTGTGTCGCTGAGGATTTTGTGTTCCCTCCAGGGATGGGAACTGTTCCCACATGCAGGACTGCAGAGATGCTGGCCATGGCACATGTCCCCTCCCAGGACAGAGGACACACAGGACCCCATGGCACATAGACCTTCTCCCTCTCCATTGGGGCCCTCTGGACATCCTTGCTCTGAGGGTCCCAGTCCCACCGTGTGCCCCCCCAGTACCCAAGTGACACGGTCCTTACAGCGGCTGAGCCAGCAGTACTCGGCTACCAGCTCCTTGTAGGCAGGGAAGCGGCCGGTCTCCTACACACAGGGAAAAGATGAGGGGTCAGCGTGTGCCGGCCGAACCCGATCCGAGTGCCAGCCATGAATAATGCATCCCCCTCCCACCAGCCATGAAACCCAAGCGGCCCACGGCTGTGCCAACCCCCCCGGGAACTGGGATGTGCTGGGACAGTGCCAACGTGGGGGCTCACTGACCCCCCAGGGCTGGGCACAGGTACCTTGATGGTAAGCATGATGTGGGTCTGCCCCTTGAGCACCTCCACCGCCTTGCTATGGCTTATGTCTTCAAACTTGACTCCATTGGCTGCAAGGACTTGGTCGCCCACTCGAATGCCATTCTGCTCCGCCAGTCCCCCGGGGTCCACCCTAGGGCGACAAAGGAACAGGCTGGGGACAGAGCCCCTAACATTCTTCCCAGGCAGCCCAATGTGGTGATGCCCCAGCACACAGCAGAGAGATACCCCAACACCCAATGTAGTGATGTCCCAGCACCCACTGATGTACCAGCATCAATCAGGGATGTATGCTCAGCCCCAGAGCGGTCACAGCAGAAACTGAATGCTGTGTCCCCCTGGTGCCCCCCAGGATGAGGACACACAAGCGACCGTACTTGGAGACATAGATGCCAAGGCCAAACTCCCGACCTCCGCGGATATTGAAGCCCAGGCAGTAATCATCAGAGGTGGTGTACAGGTGGACAATGCGACGCAGACCATCCTCAGAGCCACTTTCTGATGGCGTTGAGCCACTCTTCTCCACCACCAGGCGTCTGTTCACCACGTCCACCCTGGGGCATGGACATAGCATCAAAGGGGCATCTCTTGTCAACCATTAGAGCGAGGGTCTCCCACCTCTGGGCTCCTACTTGACCTCAAGCATCCCCACTGAGCCACCCCATTCCATGGGACCAGGTTTGGGGTGTGGATGTCCTGCTCACCAGGCTGTCTTCTCCTTGGAGAACTTGATGCCTGGCACACGACCCATCCTCCGGACCACCATGCGAAGGCGGTTGTTGCCAGTGAGGACCTTGACAGCGCTGCTCATGGTGATGTTCTCCAGGCTCACACTGTTCACCTCTGTGATCTTGTCCCCCACACACAGCCCGGCCTGCTCTGCAAGGGGTGAGCAGCTTAGCTGGGCACCCAACCTGACATCACTCACCTTGCCAGGTGCTCTGTTCCCACGTGGGTTAACCTGCCCCAAGAGGGTTGACCTGCCCCCAGGTAAGCTTATCTGTCCCCTCTCTGTATGTCCCCAATCTCATCACAGCCCAGCAGGAACAAGAAGCACAAGGTGGGTGCAGGTGATGGCATGAAGGATGGCATCACCACTGTGGCACATGTCCCTGAAAGCTCCCTGGTGTCCTGGTGGCATGTATCTGCCCCTTGCTCAGTGCCACCTACCAGCAGCGCTGCCCTCCTCCACTTTGCTGACGAAGATGCCCAGCCCATGCTCGGAGCCACCACGGACACTGAAGCCCAGCTTGCCATCCGTGCTCTTCTCCACCGTGATGGCATTGATGATATCGCTCTCATTGCTGCTGGCTGCAGGGACAGATGTATCATCAGGTCAGACCTGTGCTAGGGGGACACAGCCATCCCTAGGTGGGGACAGTTGTCCGGTTGGGTGCCCACGTACCTTCGATGGGTGAGTTGATGAGGATGACACGTCCCATGGGGGACGTGGCACGGGCGCTGCGGGTGACCCCATTGAGCAGGCGGCTCTGCTTGCTGAGCAGGCAGCGGGGCGCCAGGCTGACCTCGCTGCTGGAGCTCCGCGACCGCCCGGCCACCGTCATCTCTGCATCCTCCCAGCCCTGGGCCATGGCGGCGGCCGAGGAGTAAGACCGCGGCTCGCCAGGTGCTCACGGGGCAGGGGCTGCCCTCCAGCGGGGGGAGACCGTGGCACCGTCCCGCAGCACATGCCCACGCTGGGGCATGATCTTCAGCAGCGCAGCGCTGGGGCCGGCTGGGGGGCAGTGGGAGGGGTCCCGGTGGCACAGCCTGTTTGGGGGGAAGATGAGTGGCGTGGTGTGACCTCCTCTGCTGCCCCAACTTGCCGCATCTCAATGGGATCACCGATGGCACCGCAGGAACTTCGGCCTCAGAATGTGGATTTGCACAGAGCACCCCCCTTCCCCCCTCCGCAAGCCTCATGAATCACCCTGTTCTTGGTGGAAGGATGGGGGGAGGGTGGGGGGGATTTTCCCAACGCCCCCCGCTCGCCCTGGCCTGACCTCCATAAATAAGTGATGTCGCCACTGTGTGCGTCCCCTTCGCGGTGTCCCCGCCGCCCGGCAGCCCCCCCTCCCAAGGGCCACCTCTTCTCACTCCAGCGATGCTCCCCCACGACGGGGCGCCCGGCGCTGGGGTCCCTCTGCCACCTCCGTACCCCCCCTCCCCGTGCCCTCCTCACCTGTCCCCATGGTGCCACCTGCGAAAGAGACACCGCTCGGCGCGGGGGGGATGGAGAGGACGAGGGGGGGGTGGGGGAGGGGGTTGGAAAAATAGCACCGCCTCCCGCCTGTGGGTGCCCGCGGGGATTGGCTGTCCCGGCGGCGTGCCGGCCGTGGGAGCTGTCACTCAGATGGCCGGGGCCGGCCCTGGGCACGGGGGGAGCCCCGTGTCACACCCCCCTCCTCCCGTGGGATAATCCCCCACGGCGGGGCCGCGAGCGGGACCAAGCACCGCGCACGGGAAGGCTGAGGCACGAGGTGGGGTGTGGGGGTGCCTCCCCCCTGCCCGAGCGATGCCAGCCGGTGTCCCCCCAACCCCCGCCCCGGGGTTGGCCGTGACCCACGTCGAGGCTGGCGCCGGCTGCGCGAACCCGACACCGCGCCGGTTTCAGGTGATGTGCGGCAGCGGGGGGTGGTGCGGGGCAGCCGGGCGGGTCGGGAGGGCCCAACGGCGCTCCTCATTGGACGCCCGCAGCCCACGCGCCGCCGCGAACACGCGTGTGCCCCCCGCGCGCGAGGCGTATGCAAGGGCGGCCGGTCCCCGTCTGCCATGCACAATGGTGCTGTGCCACGCGTGGGCGCGCTGTCACGCGTGGAACGCACACGGAAACGCGCCCAAACGCAGACACACACGCGCACCCACGTCATCACGTCCACGTGACCACCCCCGCCTGAGCTCTCCTACGCCGCGCTCGGCCCCACGCGCGCCCCCGGCAGCGTGGCCGTGCCGCACCGCACGTAGCTCCGTACGGCGCAGATGGCCACGCTCAGGCACAGCCGCAACCGCCGCGGCCCCCCCCGTGCCCCCACCCCCAGCGTGGGGCGGCCCCGTGACGGGCTCCGACGTCATCGGGGCGGAGCGGCGCGGAGCCGAGCAGGCGCTGCCCGGAGCCGTGAGTGCCGGCCGGGAGAGGGGGTCCGGGGGTGTGTGTGGGGGGGGGGTCACCCCACGGGGGTGGCGGGGACAGCGCTCCGAGCTGCCGGGCACTGGGAGCGGCTGCAGGGCGGGTGCGAGCGGGGCCGGTGCGGAGCTTTCCTGGGGGGGCGGCTCTGGGGCTGCGTGTCACTACATCCCCTTGTGCTCCCTCCCTCCCCCCTCCTCCCCCCCCCGCCACCACTAGACGATGCCCTCCACGCTGCCCACCACCATTGACATCCGCGAGCCCCGCTGGGACCAGAGCACGTTCATGGGCCGGGCCAAGCACTTCTTCACCGTCACCGATCCCCGCAACCTCCTGCTGTCGGGGGCCACCCTGGATGAGGCACGCCGCCTGGTGCTGGCCTACAGGTACGGGATGGGGGGAAGGTCCCACGTGGGACAGCGGTGGGTGCTGTGCCACAGCTGTGCACTCCCCACAGGGCGGGCACAGTGCCCCCGGGACTGACCGAGGATGAGCTGTGGCGTGCCAAGTACATCTATGATTCCGCTTTCCACCCCGACACGGGCGAGAAGATGCTGCTTATCGGGCGCATGTCGGCCCAGGTTCCCATGAACATGACCATCACTGGCTGCATGCTGACCTTCTATAGGTACCAGCCCATCCCCAGCACCCATGGGTGCCTGCGTCCCTCCCCCATCCCCATGGGCACCCCCCAGTGACGCCAGTGCCCGCAGGACCACGCCGGCTGTGGTGTTCTGGCAGTGGGTGAATCAGTCCTTCAACGCCATCGTCAATTACACCAACCGCAGTGGGGATGCCCCCATCACCCCCAGGTGAGTTTCCACAGCACTGTGGGACATCCATCCGTGGGGTGGTGGGACATGAGTATCACCTCCCACTTTTGCAGCCAGCTGGGGACAGCCTACGTGAGCGCGACCGGCGGGGCGGTTGTCACAGCACTGGGTCTCAAGTCCCTCACCAAGGTAAGGGTGTCCCAGATGTTAGGGGACAGCCAGCTGTGTCCCCAGAGCCTCTCGGTGACCCACTCTGTGCTCCCCCCTCCAGCACCTGCCAGCCATCATCGGGCGCTATGTGCCTTTCGCGGCTGTGGCTGCTGCCAACTGCATCAACATCCCACTGATGAGGCAGAGGTGGGTGCCCAGCTGCAGGAGGGACGTGGGGACATTGTGGGGAGCAGTGCCTACACTCTGCAGGGGCTTCCCAGGGTCCCATACACCAAAGGGCTGGTTTGGGGGTACCAGCACCTGCTCGCATCCCAAGAGCGGTGGGTTAATGCCAGCATCCCTAGATGTGCACATGGAGTCCATCCAAGAGTCCCAACATATCATATAGCGCATGGGTGGGGGGATGTGAAGGGACACCAACTGCCCTCCTTGCTGTGCTCCTGACCACCCTCAGCCCTGCTGTCCGTGCAGGGAGCTCAAGGTGGGGATCCCCATCACAGACGAGAATGGGAACCGCCTGGGTGAGTCCACAGCAGCTGCCCAGAAGGCCATCTTCCAGGTGGTGGTGTCCCGCATCGGGATGGCAGCCCCAGCCATGGGTGAGTGCCCAGCCTTCAGCCCTGGCTGTGAGGGTCAGGGTCCTATGGAGCTCATTTCCTTCTTCTCTGCCCCAGCCATCCCCCCGGTGATCATGAATGTGCTGGAGAAGAGAGCCTTCCTGAAGGTACAAGGGCAGGAGGGTGGGCGTTGGGATGGCCCACTGGCACTGTGCTGGCACCCCGCTGGGGAGCAGCATCTGCTCACCCTGCTGACACCAAGCTGTCCCTACAGCGGTACCCGTACCTGAATGCTCCCCTGCAGGTTGGCCTGGTGGGACTCTGGTAAGTGACCCCAGGGTGCATCCCAGGGAAGTGGGATGGGGGTGATGCCCTGTGACAGGAGCAGGTTTGCTCTTGGCAGGACGGATGAAGCCTCAGCATCCTTGTTGGCCCCACACTGGGGTCTGAGATCTGGGGCTGGGAGGACCTCTCCTCATCTCCTGGCTTCCCTCTCTCCTCTCCTTGTCCTCCCCACACAGCTTGGTGTTTGCAACCCCGCTGTGCTGCGCGCTCTTCCCACAGAAGAGGTAAGGACAAGCGTAGTGCCCGTCTCTCCAGAGATGCTTTTACTCCTTTCAAGCCAAAACTTTGCAACTGCCTGTGCCCCCCTTGACACCCTGTGTCCCTCCGCAGCTCGATGCAGGTGAGCCGCCTGGAGCCCAGTGCCCAAGCTCAGATCCGGGAGGTGGATCCACAACTGCACACCGTCTACTTCAACAAGGGGCTGTGAGCATGGGGCCACTGTGTCGCTGAGCTCAGAGCATCCCAAGGATGCTGCTGCTGCCCCATGCTACCACCTGTCTCTGGGTGCTGGGGTACAGATGAGCCCCTGAACCCAGTGGGCTCCTTTCCCAGCACCTCCCCTGAGCTGTGCTTTGCTGCCCCATGTGGGGCTGTCCCAAGGGCCACCAGCCCAGTGCCAGGAGGAGGGGACATTTCCCTGGTGGCACAAGGCTGGTGGGCAGAGGGGCCGGGCACTGGGCACACTGTGCTTCCCAAGGATGGGGACAAAGGGACCCTGTGCAGTGCTGCCATCCTCCTGCTGTGCTGCATGATGCAGGGGTACCCATGTGTCCCAACCTTGGGCATTGTCATGGGGTGGCTGTGCTGCTGCTGTCCCTGCAAGCTCCAACCCATGTCGTGCCAGGTGTCCCCACTCCTGGCTGTCACCCAGCGTGTTTCCCATACCCAGTGTGTATGTGGCTGTGTTGTGCCTCTGTCCCATGGCATCCCCAAGGCTGGGGTCTCGAGGGCAGCAATCCGTACCCATGGGCATGGCATCTTGAAAACACAGCCCTCAAAAGCCAGAGGTGAGCACTATGGGATGTACATCGCGGCGGGGGAGGCCACTCCAGCCCGGGTGTGCGTGCACAGCTCCCCGTGTGCTCTGCTCTGCACTGATCCTGGGCTGTAATCTGGCTTTTCCTGGAGCAAATGGCACATTTTAATCTCAGCAGTCCCCATTTTATTCCCTTTAACACCGCCTGTGCTCAAGGCTTGGCTCCCACGTGGCTTCCTCCATGGACCTTCTCATATGGCTTTAAGCACATCGCTGTTTCCTGTGGTTATTTTTGATATACATACTCAGTACCTGTATCTACCAAATAATAAAAGCAGGTTGTTTGTACACAAGCAGAGAGAAGTGCATTTCTTACCACATCCCATGCCATGGAAAGGGGCTGGGGTCCACCACAGGGATGCTATGGGATGGATGCTCAGTACAGAGCACGCAGCACCCATTAAGAATGCAGGAGCAGCCCCCGCTCCCCCCAGCCCCAGCATATTGCACATATCTCCCCCGAGCCAGCCATTGGCAGCTTATAAATAATGCAGCCCCTCGCTGCGCAATAAGGGCTTGTCAATTGCTGTTCTGCTCTCATAAATTAAAGATGAAAAGGTACAAGGCTCTTGCCAGAAAAATGAAGACAAATTTTTAATAGCTTGCCAAGACGCAGGGAGAAAGGGAGCGCTCGGGAAAAATGAATTACGTTTTTATTATGTGTTTTATTGTGGTGTAATTGAACGGGATTAGCTGAGAATACAATATATTTCCAGGGCAGAGCAAAGAAAACAAAAATAATGATGACACTTCTCCCTCCCCCCCTCCAACCTGTGCAGGGACTGCTCCTGCTGCTCTTGGAGCAGCAGATATGAGGCCATGGAGGGTGACATGCTGCAGGTGGCACTGCCGCCACCCCGGGGACACCGTCGCACCCCAGAGGTCGCGGTGCTGGGGGTGTCGGGGTGGGGGGTGGGGCATCGATTGCTCCCTGGCATTGTTAATGAGCCGCCCAACCACAGGCTTTAACCTTGCCCATAATGAGGGCGAGCGGCAGCAATCCCTCCCGCTCCCCCAGCCTTAATGAGCTAATCAATACTTGTTCTCAGCTTAATTTCCAGCTAATTGCTCTTTAATGACGCCTGGAAATGGGCTGCCTGCTGGCAGGCTCCCCCCTCCCCACCGAGCGTCCCTGGGGCAGGGGGTGCCGGGTGGGGGTCACCTTCCCCGGCTGCGTCCCCAAGATCCCTATTAGAGGGGACACGACGTATACTCTGGGGGGGGGGAAGGTCTTCAGGGTGGTCGCATGGTTTGGGGCTGTGTACCTGAAGGGACAACAGGGTCAGGGTGGCACAAGGGGACGCGGACGAGGCCAGCAGCGCCCTGGAGGTGGCAGCAGAGACTCCAGAGACTGTCTCCACAGCTTCAGAGCATCGTCAACCCCCAGGGCCCTTGGAGGAAACGTTCAGGCCACCAAACTCGAGGGTCCCCTCCATCCCGACTGCAGCTCATAGGGGTTGGGGCACCCTGTAGCGAAACGGGGACAGAGTTCTCAGTCCAGAACCCCAAATCCCAGCCAGGAATGACCCTTGGTGGAAGTGCTGGAGGTGACCTCATTGTGAGGGGAACGCTGGTGGCAAGGAGACCACTAGCACCAGGATGGCTGTCCCCCCATTGCAGAGCCTGGCTGAGCCCCTGCTTGCTCTGTGCCCTGGGGCAGTGGGAGAGCCCGGTATGTGGCAGGGGGGTGGGAACTGTGCTCCTGACCCCAGGGTGTCACAGCTGGCAGGAAAATGCTGAACAGCACACTTGAGGAGGGGGCAGTCCACGCAGCCCTCAGGGTCTGGGTGACTCACAGAGGTGACAGGTACAGTGAAGTGCCCAGGGACAGACACCACTCAGACACTACTGCTGGGGGCCCCTTGAGAAACCCACATCCCTCCTGCACGCAGCTGCACCCGTTTCCACAGGAATTTGCTGACGGGTTTGTTCTGTGCAGGAATTTGCTGTGGGGAAACCTGAGCCTGGTGCTGTGGGTCCCGCCTGGCACATGGGGCAGGGGCCTCATCCCCAACAGGGTCCTGTGGGATGCAGCCAGAACCCTACCGAGACCCACATTGACTAATGGTCAGAATGGCAGGAAGCAGAGAGGGGCACTGAACTGAAGCACAGGAGATTCGGGTTATGATTGGAATCAGCCTTTCATGCTCTGAGAGTCATTCAGTGGGCCAGCAGCCCTGCTGACACGTGCTCTGCCCCGGGCGTCACGCAGCCTCCCACCCAGCCAGAACTGACATAGTGTTGAGTCATCTGGCCCATGTCCTCTTTTCCAGGGTGGGATTTTCCTGGTCAGCCTCAGTCCATTGGAATCAGCCAGGATGTCAGCCCAGGGCATGGCCGGGGCAACCTGGGGTGGGCACAGAAGTGGTGATAGTGACACGTGATAGGATACCACAGCCAATGAAGCATCTCAGGGGGACCACAGTGGGGAAATGGTGATGAGAGCAGGTGAAACCTTCTCACAGCCCCAGGATGTGTTATACAATGGGGTGCACTGACTGAAGCAGAGCATAGCACCACATTAAGCACAGGTTAGATCTCCCACCCCCTTAATTCAGAGCTGCTGCTATTTATTAGCACATTCAACAGTCTCATTAAACAGGAGGTTTAATAACCTGCCATGCTAGAGCTCTATCTTATTCCCAGGGCTGAGCTAAACTGATTCCAGGTGATGGGTCGGGTAAGGGATGCCTCAACACGGGGGGGACTAACTTCCTCCCAGCTCTGCAACTCCAAAACGCTTCTAGAGGTGCATAGAGTGGTACCCCAGCTCCCAAAGCAGCCCCAGCAGCGTTTCTCCAACACAGCTGTCCCAAATCCCACAGCCCCCAGCCAAACTGTGGGGCTGGGGGCCACCGAAGGGGGAGCAGAGCCGGCAGGAAGCCCCTCGGCAGCACAGAGCCTCGTGCATTTTCCATCCTTAGCCCCGGCCAGATTTGCGGCGTGCCTGAACGAAAGCTCTGAAGCCCAGAATGGATTTGCAGCGGGGTTTTGGAAAGCAAAAGCAGATTCTTGCACTGCGGAGAAAGAAACCAGATCCTCCGAGGGGTCCTGGGACGCTTTTGGCTTCGCAGATTTGCCGCGGAAGCAAATCCCACAAATTCCTCGCCGAGAAGTGGTTGGGGGGGGCGGGGGAGCTGCAGCAAAGCGCTCGTGCTCAACCCAGGAAGGCGCTGGGTGCCCCCATAGATCCCACCTGGGGAAACTGAGGCACGGGGGCTGTGGGGCTGCTCGTTGATGAGGGACAGAAGATCCCGGCCCGGCACCCGGCAGGGAAGGGGTGGCCGCCAGCGCGGGGCCCGACCGGAGCTGGGCCGGGGCCGGCGGGGGGCGTGGGGACTGGCGTGGCGCTGACATCACGGCCGGTGGCAGCGGAGCCCCGCGCCGCGCGGCTGCCAAAGCCATTGTGCACCGCAGCCGTCGGCGGGGCCCGCACCGCGCTCCGGTAAGTGCTGCCGCGAGTGGGACCCCGGGACAGCCCCTGTAGAGATTCAGGGTAGCATTGCCTCGTCCCCCCTTTTCCTGGCCCCTTTTCCTGGCCCCTTTTCCTGGGGTTGGAGCTTTCTTTCGTTCAGCTGCGGGCAGGGAGGGAGAGCAAGCAAGTAGGACCCCTCCCGGCCCCTTTCCCCTCTCTTGACAGGGGGGTCTGCAGGCGGTGGGGCAGAGCTCTGAGTTCCCTTTTGTAATCTGGGGGGTAACAAATCCCTCTCAGGCTGGCCTTACTCCTGCTCCTATGGGTCTATCACGGGGCTGAAACCCTGATGATGGGGGGGGGGAAAGGTCTGGAGGGGGTTGCTCCCAGCAGTGTGTCAGGTGCAGTTCCCCCCCCCGAAGTTTATCTCTCAGCCTCTACTCGGTGCTGTAGGGTGGTCATGGGGCAGGTGGCTGTAACTTCACTCTGTTCCTCCAGTGCAGGAGGTGAAAGCTGGGGGAGTGCACAGTTATTCTGGACTCTGCACATCCTCCACAGCAGAGAGAGGATGTCTGAGGGCCAGTCAGCCCCTTTGCTTGCTGCAGGAGAGCGGTTAAAGCAGTCTGGGGGATGGTGACCTTGTTGTTTCCACTTGTGCTCTGAGTTCCCTGGTGCTCAGCCACCAGTGTAATAACTCTGGGATTTGCAGAGCTTTTCTGGTGTGGCTGAGATGTGGGGCTCAGAGCAGGGAGTGGAGGACAAAAGCCAGGCGTGAGTGGGAGCATCCTCCTGGCTCAGCTCCCCTGGACAGGCTGCTTCCAGCATGGAAAGAGCCCTTTGTCAGTTCCTCTGGGCAGTGATGGAGAGAAAAATCATCGGTATTCTTGGGGAGAGGTTGAGAAAGGGAGGGGAGCCTGGATCCAGAGCTGCTCTCCAGGGGGAGCAGAACACGAAGCAGCTTGGACAGTGAAGGACAACCCCTCAGGTGGGACCGTGGCAGATCAGTCTCTACTTGCCAGGGGAAAAGGCTAAAGCCTGTGGGTATGGGTCAGCATCCAGTCTGGGCTGCAGGCAGGAGGAATGCACAGCATCACATTTTGGGGGTGGGAGCTTCTTTTGTAGCATGCTAGGAGAGTCCTGAGATGTGGCACATCCCACAGTGCTGCTAACACATGTCCTCTTCCTTGCAGATCATGATGGCCGCTCAGCTCTGACCCATCCGAATCTCCATCCAAGTGATGCTGGTGCCAGGCTCTGGGAATGGCCACGAGGATGCCTGAGGTGCAGAGCTCCTCCTGCCTGTTGCTCTCCCTGCTCGCCCTGCACTGGGCTTACCTCCAGCCGGGCCGAGCTTTCCCCAGCAGCGCTGAGTACCTGCAGCGGGGCTGGCAGCGGCTGCTGGAGGAGGGTGAGGGCTGTGCTGAGTGCCGGCCAGAGGAGTGCCCAGTGCCGCGTGGCTGCCTGGCCGGCACGGTGCGGGACTCCTGCGACTGCTGCTGGGAATGTGCCAACCTGGAGGGACAGATCTGTGACCTGGACAACACCAACCACTTCTATGGCAAATGCGGGGAGCACCTGGAGTGCCGGCTGGAGGCTGGTGACCTGCAGCGTGGCGAGGTGCCCGAGCCCCAGTGCACCTGCCTCTCGCACCAGGCACTGTGCGGCTCTGACGGGCGCACCTATCCCCAGATCTGCCGCTTCCTCGAGTCTGCCCGTGCCCATCCCGATGCCAACCTCACCGTGGCCCACGAGGGTCCCTGCGAGGCAGGTAGTGCCTGGGGAGAGGGAGCACAAGGACGGGAGGTTGGCTTAAGTATTTCAGCCAGGGGCCCCTCTGCAGTGGGTCTGGTGCGTGGAGTGGCTGTGCCAAGTCGGCTCGGGATTTACAGGAGGCAGCGAGCGCTGCTGGCTGGGGCAGAGCCAGGCATCGTTAGTGAGCTCTTGGCTGCAGCATGGCTGGAGCGTGGCTGGGGCCAAGGAACGCCCCAGGAATGCAGCTCCTTCACAGAGAGCTAGGCCGGGTCCGGGGGCTGCACTGTTTCCATTGTCCTGTTTGAAGCTGAGTGTGTGACTATGAGTTTGGGACAACCTGCTGACACCACTCACTGCAGCTCAAGGAGGGGATCGGGGTTGACTTTGTTTTCTGTATTTCATGGTATCTTTGAGATTTTTCCCTCTTGGCTACCCACAAGAGCTCTCTTTGTTCCTGGGGCAGGCACGAAGAGAGAAGAGGTTTGTGACCAGGGCAGGAGACCCAAAACCTGCATCTCTGGGGGGCTCCCACTGTGGGTTGGGGAAGTGAGACCAGAAGGGGTTGGAGCCCCTAGTCCTGGCACAGTGACCTTCTGCAAGGGTGGATAAGGAGAAGGGAGTGGGAAGGGTTCTGGCATCACTACCTGAGTCTGATACCCCAGCCTAGTGTGCTCCCCTGTCTCCTTCCTGTCCTCCATTCCCAGAGCCTCAGATCATCTCCCCTCCTTATGATGCCTGGAACGTCACTGGCCAGGATGTCATCTTTGGCTGCGAGGTCTTTGCCTACCCCATGGCATCCATTGAATGGAGGAAGGATGACATGGAGATGCTCCTGCCTGGAGATGATCCCCACATCTCTGTCCAGGTGAGCAGTTGGCATAGGGGATATGACTGAAATGTGCAGAGGTCTTTGGTCATTGCTGTACTTGAGCACAAAGGGCTGCACAGGGAGACCGGCCCAGTTCATCCCTGCATGCATCCTGCCCGTGGCCAGCCCCAAATATAGCCTTGTTGGGCCATACCCGGCTATTATAGGATGTGGGCAGAGGCGTGGATGGAGGCATCCCCCATCCCTGGCCACTTCACTGAAATAGCTGCCTTGCAAGCACAGCTGCAGCACAGCTGGGACCAGAGGAGACTGTTTCTTGCTGGGGACAAACAGAACATAGAGTTGTTGGCGCCAGGAAGTTTAGGGCTGGCTCCCACCCCAGAGTAGTGCTTAATAGGGCAAAAAGAGTTTCCCCACGTCCCACTCCTCACCAACACAATGGGTCATCCCACAGGGTTATCCCCCATCCTGGGGTTTACTGCTGTCTCTCCCTTCACAGTTCAGAGGCGGCCCCCAGAAGTACGAGGTGACCGGCTGGCTGCAGATCCAGGGTGTGCGGGTGACAGATGAGGGCACGTACCGCTGCTTCGCCAGGAACAGGGTTGGGGCTGTGGTGGCAGTGGCCAGCCTGACTGTCCTCACACCAGGTGAGCAGTGGGAGAGGATCTTTGGGCAGGGTGCTAGCATCCAAGGGTGGCAGTGTCACAGTATCCCCGTGTTGCTGTTTCAGACCAGCTCAACCTGACGGGCTTGTTACTGCCGGAACCCCACGCCCTGCCTGAGGACTACGGGGACAGCGAGGAGGACTATTACTAGCCCAGCTGCAAAGCTTGGCACTGGGCAATGCTTGCTCCATGGTGCTTTGGGGGCAGGGATGGATAGAGAGCAAACACTCCCACCCCTGAACTCCTCTCTGGACACATCTCTTTTGGGCTGGGGACATGATGACGCAGTGTGGCTCGTGTGTCGCCCTCAGGCAGGGACACCCAGGAGCTTGCTGCCAAAATGCCCTTCTTTCCCATTTTGTTTTTAACCAGAAAAGTAGTGATTTGATGCAACCTGACATTTGTGGTTTCACCCCTGGACAACGTTGGCCTGGAAGACCACATGGCCACGAATGCTTTGGCCTTTTTGGATTGGCATTACGCTTCTCCCAGGCAGCTCTCTGCGCTGACATCTCAGTGAATGCTGGGCTAAGTGTACATGCAGGGCTCCAAGCAACAAACATCATCCCACAGGGTCCCTCCAGGTTGGCTGCTCTCCTTCCCTTTCTTCTTTTTTCCCTTCCTCTTTCTCTTGAGAGCTGGCTCAGACGATGCAATTACGGCATCAAAACCTGAACAAGAAAATAAAAGGGATTTGTCTGGAGTTGGCAGTGGCCCGAAATTCCTGCAGCCAGTGAGGTTGGGCTGGCCCCCACTCCGTGCTGCAGCCAGCAGTGCTGCCTTCCCAACCCTATTGGGTCCCCGCACCTCTGTGGTGGTTCCTGGGCTCTTTCTGTGATGATGAACCCCTTGGAGCTGGGACAGCCCCAGCTCCTGGTCTGCTTCTGCTGCTGCCTGGGCCTTTTTCCCTGGTGTTGATCCCCTCCCTGTACACTGGGTGTTTAGTGGAACTGGGCCATGCTGTGGCTGCAGTAGGGAAACCTGAGATCATCCCATGGCTCAGAGCCACCTGGCCCTTTGCTGGCCCCCAGCCATGCTCCTGTGCCAGCTCTGCTTGTGCCACTGCGTCACCAGGCTGATGGGGACCAAGGGGCTGGATCACATCCATAGGGCAGCAGCTGCAGATCCAAGGCTCCTCTCTCTGCAAGGCAGTGGGGTTGGTGTCCCCTGTGCCACTTAAAAATTAAAGGGGCTGATATCACTGCATGCCTGGAATCGGTCACTGCCACACTGCATAATTGAGGCTATTTGTTGCCTCAGAAATGTTTGGTCAGGTGTACACTGGTGTGTCCCCAAGGGGATGTGTGAGGACAATGCTCAGCTCCAGGCACCTGGGGGGGTTCTGGGATCCTTGCTAACATGGCCACTGGGCACATATGCCCCAGCATCTCCTGTCTGCCCAGGGTACCCCATGTTACCGAAGTCTACTGCAGGGCTGGGAACAAAGGAAAGGGTCTCATCCTGCTGGAGCCCAGAGACGTGTGCTTAAAGGGCAATTAAACATCCACCAGACCCAAAGCCCTCCAGGGTGTGTGCAGGGCTAAGTGCTTCTTGGCCGCACCAAATGTTTTGGCAGCTCTGGTTGTGTGCTCAGAGCTCAAGCTCCCAAACCAGCTGCTTTCTGACCCAAACCTGCAGTTCCTTGAGCCCAATTCTGCAGTGCCTCCAACCCCTGCTGCTGGCTTTTCCCACGGCCTCTGGTACGGGGGCACAACATGGTCCCAAGACTGTGGTGGTGACTGCCCAAGGGTGACTCCAGAGTGTCCCACTCCCCTAAGGGGCAGATGGACACCCCCAGCGCTCACCCCATACTCGTATCCTGGTGCTGCCGGTGGCTTGCACAGGCTCGCGCATCCAGAGCAGACACCGAACCACGGGGTGGGAGCCAGGAGCAGGAGCTGCAGACCCCCCCTCCCCCCCAAGAGCAGCTGCTGCTGTCCTTCCCCGGGCTCCGGGGCCCGCCGTGCTGTCCCAATCCGTCGCCGAACAGTGCCACCTCCCGGCGGAGCCATTGCGGGACGCGGGGCTGAGCAGCCGGCGCAGCTCCCTCGTTTGGCCACGGGGAAACTGAGGCACGGAGAAGCCAAGAGACGGGGATTCAAGCACAGCGGCCACCTGCGCACAGGACCTCTACCCCCAACCTGTCCCCAACGCTGGGGACAGCAGCATCCCTTGTGCCCTCTGCATGACGGCCCCTCCTCACCCCGATTCGGGTTGTAGAAGAGCGTTTCCCTGCCTCTGCCCAGCACTTATGCCGTCTGATAAATAAAATGGAAACAAGTCCTCCTGCGTTTGCAGCAAATAGGTCTCCACGGGGGGTGGCTTTCAATAATTCGAATGCCGCCGCAGCACAGAGCCCACGCCAATGGGTTTTAATAAACAGAGCCGTAATGTGACATGCAATTTATTATTCAGCTTAAAACAGGAAGCAAAGAGTTTAATAACAGCGGCAGGTTGCCGTCTCTGGCGCTGCGAGGTGCTGGCTGCGGGGGGGTGACTCGTCCCCCGAACTGAGGGGTTGGTGGTGGGGCTGGGGTATACGCTTCGAGGATCACTGGTTTGGCTGTGCCTGGTGTTTGGGGGGGTTATCTGGGCAGTGCGAGGGGATGGCCTTATCGCAGGGCTGGCTGCTGTCTCTCCTCACAGTGTTTTTGGCCCTGGGGCTGCTCTCTGTCACTTCTCTGCTCCGTAACAGCCGGAGGCAGGCAGAAACGGGAGCCTCCGTGCCTGGTCCCTGCTGCTTCCGAAGTGAGGGGAACTGGCTCGCAATTACCATGCCTTGGGCTTGGTGGGCCTCAAAGTGTGAGTGATGGCAGCAGCCCCTGTGCTCATGTGGGCTGGGGGATGCCTGTGCTCTTCCACTGTCTCCCATCCCCATGCTCCAGGAGAGCTGCAGTTCCAGGGTGAACAACCTGAAAACGCACATCCCAGATCTGGGATGTCCTGGGAGAGCAGCGATGGATTGGAGCACATCAGGATGGGGTCTCCTGGCCTTGAGTCACCCCAGACTCCACCTCTCCCTCGCTGCCACCCACCCACAGGGACGGAAGGGTTAAGCTGCAGGACCCAGCAGAGCAAGTGCTCTCCGGGACAGCTCACAGCTGCCTAGCCTCTGCCCTTATCCATCTCTCTTATCCTCACTGGCAGGAGCAGGGTGCTTCCCTCTGCCTCCTGATGAGGAGCAGAGCTGGCGGAAGCAGGGATGGGGTCCTTAAAGAGGAATCCCTGTCCCTGGGTCAGGGGGACAGCATCTGGGCAGGGGCATTTTGCCTGTCCTGTGCCAGAGCATCCCTAGCAGCATGGATGCAGGCTTGGATGTGCCGTTTAATTAAATGTGAAGGGCTCCTGTGCTTCAGCCCTTGCTGCAGCCTGAGCGACTTCGGGAAAGAGGCCTTTTATTAAAAGAGAGAGAGGCTCTGCCAGGCAGCCATCAAATGGCACATTTAATTGTCTCAGCTTGTTTAGCTGTCACGCGGGGAGGGACGTGCTCCCATCCAGGTCCCCAGGCTGTGCAGCTGGGGGGATTGCTGGGGCCAGGAGATGCACCTGGGGCACCAAACCCATGGCTTCATCCTTTAGGAGAATGTTTGGTGCTGTGTTTGGTCCCTGGGGAGGAGCTGCAGCCTTTCCCCTGACTGGGCTGGGCTAGAGCTCAGCATTTGGAGAGGAAAACAAAGATCAAGAGGGGGAGGAAATGTGGGCTTTTATCAAAATCTACTTCAAAGTTGTCCGGCTGAAGTGCTCCCCTTTGGTTTAATTTGAAGTGATGTTTCCTTCAGCAACTGCAGCTAAATGGCATCAAATGAAGCTGAAGCAGCCGGAAAGCCTGGAGAGGAAGTGCGTCCTTTGGGAACGGTTGGAGTCAGACCTTCCCTGCGGGTTCAGCCATAAGATAGGGACAGGAGATGGAGCTCCTGCCCTGCCCTGGGGCTCTCTAGAGCAGCTCTGGGGCCAGTTGCTTCCAGCCCCACCGCCTCAGTGTTCTCTGCCCCTATCCCACTGGGGCAACCCCTGGTTTTGAGGGTGATGCAGCTGCAGCTCTACTCTTGTGCATCCCCCATCCCTCAGCCCTGGGGCTTTGGCAACCCCTGCACAAGGCTGAGAGCTAAACCAGATCACAACAAGCTGCAGGCGGCTTGCAGGGGAAGGGGCACAAATCCATCTTCCTGATGGAGCACTCCGGGCTGCCCTGAAACAGAAGAAGCTATTCCCTGTTCCCTGCTCCCATGGCCATGGAATGGCCCCTCTTCAGTGGCATATAAAGGACGAGCAGAACTGTACCCACTTCTCCCAGCCTGGCATCCCTGCTCCACTCTGTCAGGTCACTGCTTCCTCCCCATGCCCCCTCCTCTGCCTCCCCCCAGCTCTGCTCAGCGCTCCTGGCTGCTCTGGGATGGTGCAGGCGGGCGCAGAGTTCACGGAGAGCCGTACCTGTGCTTTGTCTTCATCTGTCACCCCTGCTGACAGTCAGATCCATCTTAAACTGGGAGCGAGAGGGGAAGAGAAGGAAGCAATAATTAACCTCTGTCCGGGCCGCTCCCGAAATGCCGCGCTCTGGTGATGCACGAGGAGACGGCCGTGACACTTTTATTGCTGCTCCAGCATTGTGCAGTGTGTGGAGGAGGTGATGTGGCCAGGCTGGGACACCTGAGGTTTTATTATGGCACTCAGTTGGGGTGTGGAGAGGGGGGATCTGCACAGCTCTTAGGGGGAGATTTGGGGTCCATGTTGATACGGTGATGCGTGACATGTGCTGGGCCTTGTCTGGCACTGCTGGGACTGTCATAGCAGTGGAAGCATTTCCCTGCATACCGATGCCCACTAAGCAGGTGTTGCAGCTTCATCTCTTAGAAAAGTGGAAGCAAATCAGTGCCAGGTGTGTTTGCAGCCAAACCCTGGGTTGTGCCATTCCAAAGGGACTCTTGGCACAGCCAGGGAGGCACCAAGCCCAGGTGGGCTGGCATCCTGGCAAGGGGCAGCAATCTGAACTGCAAACATCCCAGTAAGCCACAGAACAGAGCACAGTCCCTATACTGAAGTAGAGTTCACCTGTATCAGTTGGAGATGGGGGAACTGAAGCATGGAGGGTGGGGATGATGTCTCTGTCTCATACACTTCCCCCTTCTAACTGTAAGAGCATCCACTGGGAACCAGTGTGTGGGCTGAGGAATGTCCAGCACCAGGGAAAACAAGCACCATACTCCCCAGTTCAGCAGGGGTACTTTGCCAGGGGCAGAGGGGGAAGATGCCCCTTACCACCATTACTGACCCAACAGGCTGCAGGCAGGGCCATGCACAAGTGCTGCCAGCTCCCTGCATCAAGCAGTGCAAAGCTTGGCTGCTCCCTGCACAGATGGGGGTTTAATCAGCCCCAATTTAAGCACATGGGTGTTCAGTGCTAATCCAATTTCCCTCCATTCATTAGGATGGTTATTCATCACTCGGGAGTGATGAAAGGCTGAGGGTCCATCCAGGTACTGGGGAGTGGTGCTGTATGATGCCAGTGTGTGGCCAAGCATCCTTCCCATACAGATCACCAGGGATGGGGGTGGTTCCTCAGCCCCTCAGTGGCACCAAGGAGCATACTGGGCTTGCTCTGCTGGGGTCTGGAGCTGGGTTATCCTCAGGGTCACCCAGCAGCTGGCTGGGGTAGGAGCTGATCTACAATGGAATGCACACAGGTGAAGGGTTGTGGGGTTGGGAGAGGGGTGGGAAGACATTTCCATGTCCCAAAGACATGGAAGTTCTACTGCTCACATCCATGGAGACGACTCTTAGCTATAGATCTGTACTGTGCCCACTCTGGCTGAGAGCTGGCATGTAGGGTGCCCTCCTTCTGGACCTGAATACACTTTGGGGCCCTGAGATCACCCCCATTGGCATGGTGTCTCCTTTACCTTCATCCTCACACTTCCCCATTCTCCTTGCCCTCCAGCAAGCATGGATCTCACTGCCAGCTCATGGCACCCTTCACCCCCCCCCTCAGCCCCACTCTATCCAGCACCCTTCTTCCCATACTGTGCCCTGGCCACGTGGAGGTGCACCAGCACCGGCACCCCTCTACCTTCTGAATGGGCTGGTGGTTGTGTTTGACAGGAGCAATCCATCTCCATCAATGTAATGACCATTCCCATTAATCGGCCATAAACTAATAAAGTAAGCACTTTCCCCTCCATCCCCGCCACCCCCCCTAAACTTCATTAAGTCTTTAGCACATTAATATGTCTTACTCAGTGTCTGCTTTGGCCTCTGATGTTGGTTTTCTTTTATTTTTTCTCTCTTTTTCTGTGGGTAGCAGGGGTTTACCTGCTAGTGCTATTCCCTGCAGCCCCAAGGAAGCTCTGACAGCCCAGCCCATCCCCACAGCAGCAGCATGGTGCAGGCAAGTGGGGAAGAAAGGGAAAGAGATGGAGGGGAGGGGTGGTTAAAAGAGGCGGGGATAAAAGATCCCATACTCCTCCAAATTAAATTTGTGATGCCTGGCATCAGATGGGCCCGCAGCCAGAGATTAATTCAACTGATCAAGTTATAAAGAGCGCTGCGGCGGGTAATCAATCTTGGAGCTGTCAGGCAAATAGGCAGCGGTATTAACCTGGCAGGGCTCACACACATGCGCGCACACAGAAACACTTTTAATTCCTTTTGCATGGAGCATTATTTCCCAGTCCCATTGGGTTGGGAAGGGCTGGAGAGAGGGCAGCATTCTCTTGTCCCGCAGCCCAGCAGCGGCCTCATCCAAGAAGAGCATAATTCTTCCCCTTGCCATCCCTAAATGGTAGCGTGTGGCCTTGAAGTTGGAAGCCTTTAGGGTCAGTTTTCTGGTCTCATTCAGTTCAGTACCAGGTAGATGGGGCAGGTCCTAGGCACTTGGGATGTGGAGTCCAAATGACCTCAGATAGACTCAAAGGGTAAAATGATGTTCATTGGAAAGTATGGGGACAGGGTCTGGCTGGGAATGGGCTGCTTGGGAAAATGGATCTGGGGCAGGGGTTGGAGAGTGCTACAGTGATTGGGAGACCTCCAGTGCCCAATAGGATCACTGCCTGGAAATAGTCCCGGTGCTGGTCTCAAGGCTGATTGAGCAGGCAAGGCCCTATTCCTGATGACCTCTCCAACCCCATCCATGTTCAAGGTCTGGGTTTGTGAAACCCTCCAGGCTCTGGGTGCTCCTCTGCATTGAATCCTCCCTCTGCTGCAGGTTCTGGGGGGCTGCAAGCCCACATGGAGTCATTTGGCTCCAAGCTGCGCTGCCTCGTGACTGATTAAATGCCAGAGTTCTGCGGTGGCCCTGGTGTTCTTCCCAGTGTCAAAGCTGCAAGCCATCAGCGTGACACAGGCAGGGCACGTGGTCCAGGCTGCTGGGAACGCCGTGGCCTTTCCTAGGGGCTCAAGTGGGTCCTTGCAAACTGCATAGGATGTTCTGAGAAATGCGTTGGGGTGGGAACCAGCATCCCTGCAAGAGGGATGCTTTGCAAGCCAGGACCCCGGTCAACCATCTCAACATCCTTTCGCTCCCACGGTTTCCCTGAGTGTCCCCTTCAAGGGCTGTCACTCAGCCTGGGCACCCAGCACGGCTACAGCTGGCAGCCAGAAATCCCATCTGTGCCTGGAATGTACAGAGGTGAGACCACTGCTTTTGGAGTTGGGACCCTAAGGGGGTGGACATAGGGGAAGGATCTTTGGGGCCACTCTCACCCAGTGCCAGACACATAGCCAGAGGTCTCCTCCTCTCTGCTGGTCTTCTCCTCTCTGCTCAGAGAACAAGGCCATGACTAGGGGACACCAGTACCCGACCCACCTCCCACTCCCCCCACCTCTGATTGATGTTGCACCATCTTCTCACTGGCAAACACCTGTATCCTTCTCCAGCTATGGGGCTCCAGGTGAGGGGCCGCATACCGCTGCCAACCGCTCCTTCTCAGCTCATGTTAGTGGATATTGGAACTGGTCGGTGCCAAAGTCTTCTCCAATTAATCTTCTCTCTTCCCCTCCTCACTGGACTGAATCCTGGGGAAGACCCATCGATCTCAGCAATGTCCAATGGAGCAGCTGGAGCTTGGCTGGAGCACCTTCTGCAGGTTGCTGGGCACCGGTGCAATGCTGTCTTCATATTTGATGGGATTATTAGCACAGAGGGTGGAGGAGGGGGGAAAGCAAGCACTAATTGATCTGGTAATAAAGTTAATAGAATCTCTTATGAGCTTGTCCATTAAGAATAATGACGGAAGGGTGAGGGAGGGGAGGGGTGTGTGAGGAAACCCCTAGAGACTTGATGGGGGCTACAGCAACCCTTCCACTGACCCCACAGGACTGTGGGATCTTCTTCCAAAAATGTCCCAAGCAAGGTTTGCAGCAGGTTCCATGGACTGCTCAGGGATGTTCAGCTGCACATCATCCCTGTCCCTTGCTCCTGGGCCAAGTGAGGACCAGAGCACCCCCAAGCTGGGTGCTGGACCCCCACTGCTTTGCCATAGGTGATTGGCAGAGGGACCTGCGAGGAGGTCGGTGACATCTTAAAAGCTGCTGCAACACGAGCTGCCGGCTTGGGAACACCCATATGCTCTGCTGGGCCCCCAGGGGGGGATAGCTGGGCCTGGCAGGCTCCAAATATTGATCATGGCTGGGATGCTTATGGAGCCTCTCCCGTGCAGCCGTGGCCAGATGTCACTGCTTAAAGTGGAGAGACAGGACCCCCAGCACTGCCAGAGGAGCAAGTGCTCTGCAGAGTCACCTCAAGTTCCCCCTGTGTCTGTCATTGCCCACGGGTGAGAGATCCACTGGTGGCCATGCAGGCTGGGCACATCATGTGTGAACTGAAGGGTGCAGCCCCTTTTCCCCGGTGAATACATGCTGGCTAATGGGGCTTGGGATGCTGCGTGGTAATCCAGAGCAATGATTTACATTTAATTAGCCAAATGAATACGAAAATAGACTCTGCCCAAGAGCCTACTAATAACTTTCTGTGTTAATGGGTCAGACTCATATCACTCCAATCTGGAAGATCGCAGTGCAGCAGGGGGCGAGTGCCTTCCCCTTTGCTGCAGCTTGTCCCGATCCTGAATGCAGACTTCCTCTGCTGATTTCTGGCTGCTCAGGAACCCATCAGCACCTGTAATTGAATGCAGGAACTGCAGTCTGAAGGAGCAGCACTGCATTAATCACTGCAGCCTGTCGGGGCCAGACTGATAGATCTTCCTACCACATAAAATAACTCATGTTAATCATTGCCTGCAATTTATCCTCTTCTATGTCTTGTACATGAATTATTCAGTGTGATGCCAAAGCAAGGAAAACCATGTGAAAGTCCCGTGGCTGGTGCCAGTGGCCCTGCTACCCCAAACAGAAGGGTAGCATGGAATGCAGTGGGACTGACCTGCCCCATGGGCACCACATGCCATGCACATCCCATCTTGTGGACAGCCCATCCCAAAAATCTCTCATCCCATGGGCGTCCCATCTCATGGACAACCCATCCCATGGACTTTCCATCCCATGAACACCCCATCCCATGAGCAACCCATCTCCTGGGCATCCCATTGCACAAACACTCCTTGTTGTGGTTCCCCCCATTCTGCCCCATGGCTCTGAGTGAATCTGGCATGGGGGCTGCCCATATCTCCCCCCTCCAGGCGGGCATGCTGCAGGTTTGTGACTGAGGTCTTTGCTCTCAGAAGGGTGGCTAGAAATTAATCATTTGGACAACAGCCGCGTGTTGAACTCTCCAGTCATCTCCACCTTGGAGATCTCCACCTGCTTGGACAGGCTCTCCTGCCATCTGTCCTCGGCTGCAGTGCTGTGTCCATCATTGGCGCCACGTTTGTTTTGCTGTGGGTATTTTGCTTTAGCCCCAATTATGCTCAGGCTTACACCAAAACAAACAAGCCGTGGGACGCAGAGGTACCTGCCAGGCTCAGACAGGCTGGTGCCGTGCCTGGCCCCGGGGCTGATAAAGGACCTGCGGGTGTCGCTGCGTTGGAGTCTGGGCTTGCAAAATGTGACACGCTTTCTCCCAACAATTAATCACCAGGGAGCAAGCAGCACCAATTAATGGGTAATTGGCCCCATTTTCAGCCAGGTTTTCTGGGCCCAGCTCCCGATGTGTGCTGTAGGATGAGCATTCCCATTGCAACGCTGGGTCGGGATGGGAGAGAATAGGAGAGAAACCTGATGCTGCAGTGTCCAGGGGGGATCCTGTTGGAAATACCCATCTGACACTGCTTGAGATAAAGCAGGGAGGCTGCTCCACTTGGGCTTATCGGACACATTTCCTCTAGAGAGATCTCCATCAGCTCGGGGAGGAAACTACCGAATTTTTATCTTTTTTTTTTTTTTCGATTTCAGAAGAAAGAAAGCTTTCAGATACTATTGGGGAAAATAGACCTATATCATGCTTGGTCTGTATCTTGTTAGTGAGGAAAGTTTTTAAGTGGAAAATCTGGGTCTGTTTTCTTCCAGTACCAGAAATAGAACATCTTAATATTATTTCTTTTTTCAATGGCTGAGATGAAGTTAAAAACTGATGCCTGGAGAACGAGGTGGAAGGGAAGTTTTAAAGCTGAGAAAGAGCAAGTGATGCTCCTGAAAAGCTGCATTCTTCCTAATTGTCCAATGGAGACAAAGTGAAGCGCTGGCACAGTGTGGGGATTTTCCCCTCTTCTTCAAAGCAGATTTAATGAAATTCCATTCTTTTTTTCAGCAAAAGTCACGCTGGAAGCATTTCCACAGCACTTGCAGAGCCTCTGCACATCTGGGGGGTGTAAAAAGATAAGTGGGCACCAGAGAGGCTTCCCAGTGCACTGCCTCATGGCTGCAGCACTTGAGGCTGCAATGGGCTCAAAGGTTTCCATGGGCACTGGCAAAACATGGGAAGTAAACCCTCTCCCCAGTAATAGTAGTAATAATAATACTAATAACAACAACAATAATAATCATGAATCCCAAAAACAAATGAAGAAGCCTTCCCACAGCTGTGGGCGTTTAATCCTGCCAAATGCTGAGCACCTGGGGCACAGCTCTGTCTCAGCCGTATAACCCTCAGCAGGAGCACAGCCCTCCTTTGGCTGATTTCACCACGGGGATGGTGGCTTTGCAGGGGACATCAGGGCTCAGTGCTGTCCTTCCTTGAAGTATTACTGACCCCAGGGTGCTAGGGCTTTTGGGGAGCTTCTGTTCTCAAAGGTGAGATCAGGTGTGGGAGGTTCTGGGCAGTAATGTATGGATTTGTATGGGATCAAGTCAGAGCCAGGGTTGTCTTGGGCAACACAGGAGCTTAATGTGGCTCCCTCCAGCCCTGAAACTCCCAATCTCCTCACCTCCATGCTGTGCCAAATGTTGTCCCTGGGTAGGGAGTGCTGTGCTGTACCTGCAGCACACGATGTTCATCTCTGCACTTCCTGGAGCAGCAGGCAGAGGACAGGAAGCAGGTTAGCAGACCACTTTGTGTCTGTTATCCCAGTCCCTGAAAGGGCTACAGATGAACTAAGTGAGGGGCTGAGTAAATAAAGGATTGACCTTTCACCCTTGGGGGCCAGAGGGCAGCTCCAAACTAGTGTTAATGTGAAATGGAGAGGCAAACTTTGCAGGCTCTGGAGGAATTTGCCCTGGAAGCATCAAAGGAGGCAAAGGACTTGTGTGTCACGCTGTCTGCACCGACATGGGGTGATGGCCCTGCCACCCATGGCAGTGAGTTCTGGTGAGGATGCTGCAGATGAAGGAGGTCTGAGGGAAAGGTGAAGGGGAATTCAGTTGCTGGAGCTGAGTGTCTCAGGCTGAGCAACCAACATTTGGCCATCAATGAGCCCATGGCTGAGACATATGATAGAGGCAGAAGACCACAAGGGATAGGTGGGTCAATAAGAGGTGGCAGATGGACGTGGCTGCTGGGGGGCTAAAGTGGATAAAGGGCACAGCTTGGAGACTTGGGGATGGGCAGAGTGGAGCTAGGTTTGTTGAGGGTGTTTTCTTCTAATGGGTGAGGACTGGAAACAGCTGAAAACACCCTCATTTCTTGGTCCCAGCTTAGTAGTGCATCAGTGTTCATAGGGGAGCATCAGATGGCAGCAGGTGCTATCCACAAATCCATGGGCACTGCTCTTCCTCTGACACAACTGATGCCGTGGTACTGTTGTGTAAAACTTCCCCACGGAGTGCAAAATCCTCCGTCCCCCAAAGCGCCCTGTTAAGAACTTCCACACCTCATTGAGCTGTTATTAATAGAGGGTTTGTCGAGTGTCACAGTGCAGGCATAAAATACATTAACATTATCACATAATCTTATTTAGCAAATGCTTGTGCTGCTTTGCCCTTGGTAATTGCATTTGGGAGATGTAATATTTATGGAAGGGGAAAAGGAAATGTCTTGGCTCATCTCTTCTGAGCAGTAAAAGTCCTGGGGAAAATAAAGGAGACGAGAGGGATTGGGGGAACCTGGGATGGGGACATCAGAGCTGCAATGTCAGTGTTTGATGGGACTCTGAAGGTGGGAGCTTTGCCCCTGGAACTGAACGGGACATGGATCCAGGCTTTGCTGGGACTTTTCCTCCTGTGTGGGACCCCAGCGCTTCCCTGGAATCCCTGCTTGGACCTGGGGCTGCTCTGCGGTCCCACATGCCCTGCGGCGAATCATTCCCCAAACCGCCCTTGTTTTTAGAGGCACTTCGTGATGGCGATGGCTCGGAACCGAAACCTCCTCATCGCCTCCTGTCTCCCCGATGTGTGCGGGCGCGGTGTGCGTGTCCGCTTGCTGTCGGGCCCGGCTCGGGGCAGCGATACTGGATATCGCAACTAATTACTAGTGGAAAACGCAATTAATACACTTGTAAACAATGCAATTAATCAGTTTAATTTACAAGTGTGGAGAACGTTGTTCGTGCAAACCCACGATGGCGTTTAAACCCCGACAATTCCCCCCGATTGGGTACGGAGTGCGCGGCACGGTCTGGGAGCTGCACACGGAAACTCCATTGTTATCAAACTTTCCGTCATCCCCCCTTTTTTGGTCACAGGTAACCCCACCCCCCCTGCGTTGCAAGGGGCAGAACTCGGCTGTCCACCTGCGGGAGGGTGAAGAGGTGCGGAGCGCGGTGTCCCCCCAGTTTTTGAGGCAATGGAGGCATCCGAGCACGGCTCGTTCCCGTTGCTACAGCCCGAGCGGGGCTAACCGACCTCACCCGCGTCCAGTCCGGCAGCGGTGCCTCCGGCCCTGCTCTCCGAGGACTAATGCAAACAGCAGCAAATTAGGTTTAAGTTTACCTATTGGCTCTGCCATAATTTCTATTTGCTTTTTGTGTGCTAATTAACCTCGGGGAGGGGAAGAAGAAAAAAAAAAAAACCAACAAATAAACAAAAGCGAAGAGGGTTTTGGAGGTTTTACGGTTAAGCCCGTAACAATGTTTGCATTAATTAAGATCGTTATTATTGGATCTTCTTGTTAGTGAAAGCTGCTCTGGTAGCGGAGTTGGGCGTGCCGCTCCCCGTCCGCACGCCCTTTGCAGAGCTGCCCCTGCCCTCGGGGGCTGCTTTTAAACTGGGAGGAGAAAGAGAAGGGAAGAGACAAAAATCTGTTGGCAAAACAGGACTTTGTCTGATCGCGAAAAGGCCCGGGGGCTGGAGAAGGAGCAGACAAAAGCCGCTCCCCCGGCAAACAAACATGCGGGGCAGCTGCCGGCAGCCCCGACAGCACGAAGCCAGCCGCTCGGTCGCGACAGGCCTGTCTGTCGCAGGGGGCAGCGCTTCGGGAGCCCACGCGTGCTCTCTCGTTGAATTCGGAACCGCAATTAGTTGGCACGAGGGGTGTGTAATTAAGCCGGGAGTTATTAACGGGGCAGAGCCCCCGGTGTCCCTCGCTGCCGTCGGTGCCTGCGGGGATGGCGGACAGACGCAGTTCATTAGCGGGGCTGGTGCGGGGCGGGTGGCCGAGGAGAGGGGGCTAATGGGATTTCACGCATTTCTGCACGGTGGGGAGAGGGGCTGCTGCCGCAGGACCAATAACTTCTTGGCAGATGCTCCTCCGGCGTGCGGGAACGTTGAATATTCATGGGCTGCCCCCGGGTGCTTCAGCCCCCACCGACCGAAGTCTCGTCCTCACCGAGGGGACCCAGCCTAGCGGCTTTGTCCCTACCGGGCCGCCGGCCTGTTGCATGCCCTTGTGCCAAGAATAGAGGGCACACAGCAACGGGAGGCACTGGGCAGCACTGGGACCCCTCAGCCCCGACGTGCGGCCCCGAGCTCCCCTCCCCCGTCCCCGCCGCCCTCTGAGCTCCTGGAGGCTCGGTCGTTTGTAACCATAAAGGAGAGGAATATCGTGCGGACGAAGTTTGCGCGGTGCCGCTCCCGCAGCGCCGGGCACTTTATACTCATTATGTGCAGCGGCGCTAAGTCATTACCGTAATAAGGAGTTATGCTGAATACAAGGGGCCACGTTTCCAAAGCCATAAATTACAACTGTCAGTGCATATTCGAGGGATCAACGGAGCTGGGAGTAATTATTTACAGCATGCTTTATAGAGCAATTAAAAATTCCCCAAATGGTGTTAATTGCTTTCAGTGCCCAGGAAGCGCGGCCCGCCCTTCCCGAGCCCGAGGTAAGCCGCTGCCCGCCCGGCCCCGACGGGGCGGGGGCTCCGGGGGCTGTTTTCCGACTGGAAATGCGGGAAACGAGATTCGGAGCTGCGAAACCCGCACGGCTTCGGCTGCTGCGGGGAGACGGAGGGAAGACCCGCCGCTCAGCCTCTGTCGCGACGGATCGCGACGGGCTGAGGCGTGGCGGCTTTCCGAGGGGTTGAATCTCGACCCCACGTGTGACGCATTCGGTAATTGATTTCACAGTGGACGGGGACGGAGAGAAAGAAGTTCGGCGAGTGATGGATGTGAGGAAGGGTGACTAATTGCCCGG
This sequence comes from Cyrtonyx montezumae, assembly GCF_038088225.1. Classification (NCBI taxonomy): domain Eukaryota; kingdom Metazoa; phylum Chordata; class Aves; order Galliformes; family Odontophoridae; genus Cyrtonyx; species Cyrtonyx montezumae. The sequence goes on along the minus strand of NW_027072045.1, from coordinate 19,680,297 downwards.
GGCCTGGAAAGCACCCCCCCGGGGCAAACGAAATAAACGAATTAAGGAAGGAGAAAGGAAAGGAGACGCTCGGAGGTGCGGGTGCCGGTGTCGAGGTGAGGTCTGCCCACAACCATCGCTCGATCTGCTTTTAGGACATCGGCAAGATACTGCAAGTTCCTGAAAGCGCTGCTCGAAACACAGTCTTTGAAGGAAGAGCAGCGCGTTTGCTGGGACACTGCCAAAGTGCCAGGCGTCCCACTTTTGTCCCCGGTCCCCGCAGGAGGGCTTTGTGTTTCACAGCAGCTGCCGGGCCAGGGGCAGCTCGCAGCACTTCTGGGAGCTCTGGGGGAGAGTGGTGTCTGAGGGGAGCCCTCGAAATTCAGCAAAGCAAAAGGAAATGGGAGCAGAGGGTGGAGGTCAGGCCCCGGTTGGGCTGTCCCTCTCGGCTAGCAGGAGGCAGATGCACCAGATCAATGAGAAAACCTGAGAAAGGGTCCCAGATCTTTGTGGAGAGGGGAGAGAGGGAGTCTTGTCTCCACTGCCATCTCCTAAAAGGGCTTTTCCCAGTCCCTAAACGTGAGCTGGAGCAGGGCTGAGCCGCTGCTTTGGGAATGAGCCTGTCCCTGCAGCTGCTTGAGGATGGATGAGTGGGAACAAAAGTTTCAAGGCTGCCAGGAACGTGTAATGCTGAGCTGGCTGTCCTGGGACACCTCTACCACCAGGATGTCAATTTCTAGGGGCTCTGAATGTACCACAAAGTGAGTGCCGATCCTCATAAGCTCTCCTGTATGGATGTGAACCTGAAAGCACCAAGACCGACCCTGATTTATCCAGGTGTGGGAACCTGTGGCACTGCATGTAAGCCCCTTTTAATCCGAGTTAGAGAGTTGAATGCAGAAACGAGCTGTTCTATGGCACTCTTCGAGCCCTGGCCACTTACAGCCCATGGGGAAATGGAGGACAGGAGCAGTTTCAGCTGGAGAATCTGAACCAGGTGTTGTCCAGGGGCTGAGACAAGCAGTGCCCTAACTCCCAGTGCTAGGAGTTGCTGCATGGCTTCCCCAAGACTGCAGGTGAGGTCTGTAGCTCGTGCAGGAATAAAATCCTGGGGTTGTGCATCATTCCCAAACCCATCAGCATGCAGAGGTCTCAAAAGCCCAGTTGTCCCGTGTGCCCCACATGTAAAGGGGCTGGAGAAGAGGCTCAGGCTTGTCCCCGAAGAAGGATGAAGGCAGCTGCAGCCTCAGGGGATAGGAAAGCCCCTGTCTGGGCGCAGCCCCCTGGACCCTCTGGCCCCGGCCCTCGTTCCCTCCCTCCCTTCCTAGCTCCTCCTAACCACAAGGACTTTGGTTGATGGAGCTGGCGCCAGCGAGTTCCCTGAAGAGTTCAGAAGTCAAGAACTGAGGCAGGTATGGGGAGGGGGGAAACCTGACCCCGGCAGGCAGGGGGGGAAGCGGCCAACTGGGCACTGGGCCGGGCATGGGGCTGCTAGAAGCTGCTGCCCACTGTGCACCCATGGTACCCCCTCAGTGTCCCTGCAGTGTCCTTGCTGTGGGGCTGTGGTGATGGAAGGGCCCCCAGTGAGGGTTTTGGGGTGCCACAGCATCCTGATCCTGGGATGTATGGGTGGACAGGCACACAAGAATGCAGCTGTGCTAGTGATTGTGGAGGTATTGTGGGGTAGCATGATGAATAAAATACTTCTCTCTCCACTGGCAAGTGCAGGAGGTGGTGGTGGCATAAAATCACAACAGAGGCAGGGACAAAGCAGGAGACAACCAGGAGCAACATACACCTGTTCTGCCCTCACCCTGGGGGAAGCAGCTGGGGCCAGTTTGTGCCACGGTCAATGAAGCCCCACAGCAAAACCTCACAGCAGTTTCCTGGGTGGGAGGTAGGCCTGGGCCCCCACGACCTCCTCCTGTGCTCCCCCATCCAAGGGCAACACCCTACAGGTCTGGACATCTGTGGGGACACTCCACCTGTGCCTCCACTCAGGGGTCTGGAAAATAGGGGTACCTCCTCTCGCTCAGCTTTTGAGAGGTGCTGAGATTTGAAATTGTGAAAACCTATCCTGGAGAAAGGGGAGAGACAGAGGTCCACCAGAACTATTGCTGCTCCTGTTTCCTCACCTGGGACAAAAAAAAACCCCTCCTACCCCACACTGGGTCCCATTGGTGCTCTGGAACTGGGAAACACTGTCTTCAGAATCTCCTTTGCCCACTGCAACATCTCTACACTGCCCTGCTCACAGCAGTGCTGCCTTTATAGGTCCGAGCTGGGTGGTGAATTTTTTTCTTTTTTCTTTAAGGGGGGGGGGGAGCCAGGGAAGAAGAAACTCCTTTTCTCTCGTGCTCCTTTCCGCTGTCATTCACTCGGCTCCTTTCAGCATGCAGCCAATGGAGAGTGAGGGCCTGGGAGCAGCAGGCCTTGGGTAGCGTGATTGATGGGCAAACAGGACGGAGGGGCTCTTGCACTCACACTCCGCCGCTCTCCGCTCCGAGACGCGGGGCTTCGGCTCCACATTGCCGGCGAGGGCTTCTGGTCCTCGCGTGTCGGTGCATGGGTGCCTCGGGTGTGGGGGTGTGAGGTGCTATTGGGGTCCGAGGGTCTCGGGATCTGGGCTGCGTCTGCTGTGTGCGCCCCGGCGATGCGTGGCTCTGAGAGTGGGGCTGGCGTGGAGCGGTCGCGTGTGGCTCTGTCGTGGTGTCCCGGGGTGCGCAGCTGTGGCGCGATGGGTCTGAGTGCGTAGTGCCTGCTCGCGTCTGGCTCCTACGTTCTGCTGCCGTATTTTGGGGTCCTTGCGGCTGTGCCGGGGTCCTGCAGTGGGGCCCCGGGGCTCGGTACACGGCTCCGTTGCCGCAGCGGGGACGGACGGCGGCGGCATGGAGCACCTCGGGGCTCACCACCTGCACCAAGGCCAAGCCGAGCCCATCAGCTTCGGCATCGACCAGATCCTCAACACGTCGGAGCCGGGCAGCTGCATGGTGTCCCACCCGCGGCTGCAGGACTCGGCGGAGTACGGCCTGGGTTGCATCGTGGGCAGTGCCTACAACACGGTCACCGGCGGCTACGGGGCGAGCGGCGGCGGGGCCGGAGCCTACGGCGGTACTTCGTGCAGCATGGGAGCCTTACCCGGCTCCTACAACGTGAACATGGCGGTGAGCATGAACGGCAACACACTGAGCTCGGCCGGGGGGGTGATCCGCGTCCCGGCCCACCGCCCTGTAGCTGGCAGCGTGCACCAGCCCCTCTCTGCCGCCGTGCCGCCGGTGAACGGCGTGAACAGTCTGACGGGGCTCACCTTCCCCTGGATGGAGAGCAACAGGCGGTACACAAAGGACAGATTCACAGGTGAGTCGGAACCCTTTCCCCGCTCCCCTCCTCGCTGGGGCAAGCAGGAGCCGGCGCCGGGCCGCGCCGGGCCGTCGGGGCTGGCACAGGCCGGGAACACGGAGGGGTGGGAATGAGGGAGCAATTCGGCTCCCCGACGGTTTCCTGTAGTTATTATTATTCCTGGGGAAGGGCGAAGAACTCCTAAAGCCCCCGCGAGCCGTGCAAGCACCCACCCGAAGTTGCCTCGTCAATCGGGGTGCCGTCAGAAGCCCCGGCGGGGTACGGGGGAACGCGGCGGTCCCGCTCCGTGCGGTCGCTTCGGTCCCCGCCGCGCTCAGCCCTTCCCCGACCAACGGGGACTTTAAACAGCCCCGAGCGGGGTTGAAGCCGCTCCCCGGAGCCGCCGCCTTTTCCAGGTGTAGCCGTGCTCGTTTATTATTTTCGTGGGTTTTTTTTGTTTGTTTTGTTTTTTGTCCCCTAACAAAGCAAAAAATCCGACAACGAAAATAAGGGGGGAAAAACGGAACAACCGAACAAACAAAGAAACCAACAACGAATTCGTAACTGGGAAAATTTTCTCGGCCGCGGCATCGGGGCCGCTTTTGTCCAAGTTCCCGTTTCGTTTTGGTCCGCTCGCATTTGGCCCCGTCCCGGCGGCCCCGACTCTGCCCGCAAACGCCGCGGGTTTTATCCAGTTATTACTATTATTTTGTAATTATTTCTTTTCGTGGAGAAAAACGAAACGAAACAAAAACTAAAAGCGAGTCCCGTTCTCAAAGCGGGAAGTTATTTTTCGGGTAAACTATCGGGCCAAAGCCGGTTACCGCAACGCCGAACCGAAATTGTCCCGGGGCGAGGAGCACAGGGCCGGGCCCGCTGCAGCGCTCCCGGGTCGGAGCGGTGGGACAGGAGCCGGACTGCAGGCGGGCACACCCTGTCCCCAAACTCCCACTCTACGCTGCTTCACCGCCGCTTTTTCGTCTCTTTCCCAAAGCGCCGTGCTGCCCCCCGCCCCAACCCCGCCATTGTTTGTTGAGGTTTTTTTTGTTTTTTTCCTTTTTCTTTCTCTCGTTTTTTTTTTCTTTCTTTCTTTTTTTTTTCTTTCTTTTTTTTTTTTTTTCTTTTTTCTTTTCCCGGACATTAGAGCTGGAAAAAAACGGGTCAAAGCCGGGCGAGGAGCTGCCCGCCCCACCGGGCCCACAGCTCAGCGGCCGCCCCGGGCTCTCCCCTCCCTCCCCCCCCATATGGCCGCTGAAATCAGAGTTCGGTGCCCAGCTGCATTCCTCTGCCCGTGCCCAACTCTGCCCCGTGGATCCACAGTGGGGGGGGTCCCCAGCCCAGCGCCCGGGAGCCGGAGCCCTTGTGCTGATGTGTCACTGCTTGCTTCTTTGCCTCTCATCCCCCCTTCCATGTCCCCCCCAGTGGCCCTCTCACCCTTCACTGTAACACGCCGTATAGGTCACCCCTACCAGAACCGCACACCCCCCAAGAAGAAGAAGCCGCGCACGTCCTTCACCCGCCTGCAGATCTGTGAGCTGGAGAAGCGTTTCCACCGTCAGAAGTACCTGGCCTCGGCTGAGCGTGCAGCCCTGGCCAAGGCCCTCAAGATGACGGACGCTCAGGTGAAGACCTGGTTCCAGAACCGGCGCACCAAGTGGAGGTGAGGGGCTGGAGGCCACGGTGCGGGGCCGGTACTGCGCTGGGGGATGTGGTGGTGGGAGCACTATGGGGTCTGCGTGTGTATGTACGTGTGGAGGTGCCTTGGTGTATGCACATGGATGGTGCATAGTGTGCACGCACAGCTGTGTGTGTGTGCCAGCAGGGCACGTGTGCATGGCTGCACGGTGTGTGATTGTGTGTAGGCCGTGGATGTGTGGATGTGCATAGTGTGTGCATGTGTGACTTCGCACGCAGTTGTGTGTGTGTGTGTGCGTTCAGTGTGAGTACAGGGAGTGAGTATGGACGGATGCATGTGCATGTGAGCAAGAGCACGGATGACAGGCACACTGTGCTTGTGTTCTTGGGATGCAGCATGCAGGACCCCCAAGTTGGCAGGGAGCTCTGGGGGGACCTGTCATGGAGTGATGGCTGCAGCTGCACATCTCCAGTGCTGCATGAGCAGCGTGGGACCCTCCGGGATCCATTTGTACTGGGGGCCTGGGCTGGGACCTGAACCCGGTGCTATTGGGATATGGAGCCCTGCATATGCTCAGATTTTGCTCCCCGCAGGGCTTAGTGCTCCTCCTTGCAGAAATGCATTTTTTCCTCCTGGATGTGCCAGTACATGCTGGCAGGAGAGGAGGAGGTTGGGTTCTCATGGAGCAATCAGGCTCTGCCCGATGCTGCAGCTTCCCGAGGTACCCCTGTAGAGGAAATCAGCTTTAGCAACAGGCTGCAAAGCTGGGTGAAAGGCAGCTGGGTGCTGGGGAGCTGTGTGTTGGGTGCAGAAAGGAGGTATCTTTTGCTTTTCCCTGCCTGAATGGGTGCACACTGCCAAAGCAAAGGGTTCCAGGCAGGAAAATGGGGCCTTCCCTCCACCCCCTCCTCCCCCCACTTTCTCAGATGGATACTCCATGCTCAAAGGACTGAATCCCTCCCTAGGAAGACCAAGCTGATCCTGAGTATTTTGCAAGTTAAAGCTTCGCTCCTGATTGTTTCTACATTTTCTCCAGTGTGGGGGATACAGTCTTCCCTAGGAGCTGTGTGGGTTTGGATGAGCACCGCAGGATAGAGAGCTTGAAACCAAGGGGTTAATCCCCCAGAGGGTGTCCACTCCTAAAGAGTCCATGGAGAAGCAGCTCCTCCAGCACAGGGAATCTGTGGGCTGGGGGAGTTTCTGCTGGCTAAGAATGAGGTCCTGGAGGAGGAGGAACAGCCCTGCACAACAGGGTCAGCTGTCTTCGAACCTGGTTTCCTAAGGAAGTGAGGCAAATGTGGCTTGGCTGGCTCCACTTGCGTCTGTCAATACTCCTTGCGTCTGTTGGCTAAGTTCAATCCCCTTTGGCAGGGGAGCAGAGGATACAAACCTATTCATACACTTGACAAAGAAAAATAGCTGGGTGAAGAAAAAGGAATGACTGGTTTTGTCAGAGGGAAAGGCTGCAGCCTGACCTCAGCCATGGTATTAGACATGGGAGAATCCACACAGACCTGAGTTTAAATAAATACAGGCTGGGGGAGAGCTGTGCCTGCATCTGGAGCCCCTTCCCCACATGTATCCAGGGGATTGAGGTGGCTGAGTCGTCCCCTCCCCATATTTGGATGCTTGCTTGAGGCATGGACGTGAGGTTCGGTTCCTTCCTCTGACCGAATAGATCTGAACCTGCAAACCCCAGCCTGCAGCAGGTGAGCACACAGCCAGGTGCTGGTGGTATCATGCTCCTGCTGTCCTGCTGTGGGGCTCCCTGTTCCCACCCCGGGAGCACCCCCTCCGTGCAGGCAGTCATTAAAAATTCATTGCAGTGCAGAATGAGCGGCGTGAGCCCCCATCTTCGGGATGTGTGACACAGGGAGATGCTGACACTGTGATTAGGACAGGGACTGAGCCCTGAGCCGTGCACTCCCCATGCACACCTGACAGCCTCGTGCCCCGTGTCCCCAGCCCTGTTCCAGGTGTCACCGCCACACTCAGAGCTGCCACCTCCGATCCCTATGGAGGAAGAAGACAAGATGACTTGTGTTCCCTGCGAGTTGCCAAATTAAAAAGCTGTCATTACCCCTGTCTGTAAGCAAGGGAGAGGTGCCAGGGATGCTCCCTGGTGGGAGCTGGGACACTGCAGGCTGTAGACATTGAGGCAGGGATGTGGGATTTTCCTTGTGGACTGAAGCACATTGAGGCCATTCTTCTCCTTTCCCTTTCTCCCAGATACTCCAGGGCTTGCACCTGCAGGGGACCTCCACAGCCGCCGCCCCCCCCCCCCGCCTCTGGTCCACCCCCTGGTGGGCTCAGCTCTGCCTCTGTCATTCCAGACAGATGTGTCTGACCTGTTCTTAAAACCTTCCTCCTCTGCCCTGCCCAGTCGGTGTGTTCTGGCATTTGATGTTTCTCAGTTCTCAGTGTGTTTCTAGTATTTATGCTATGTTTTGCTGCTTGCAAGGTGTGATTTTTGTCCTGCCTACTGTGAGCATCTCTTTCCTTCCATCTCAGCACTGCAGCCCAGGGGAAGAGATGGCAGATCTGAGCGCAGGAAAAGGTGGGATGCTGCCCATCTCCCTCACTGCTAGGGTGCCACAATTCCCTCTGGGTCATCCCCTTGGTCCCTGCTGCTGCATTGCAGGGAATTACACTTTGCAGCCCCCCTCTTTGCTCCTTTGGGTGCTTTGATTTCTGTGTGGATTTCTCCCAGGGCCACAAACAAAGCGTAGCTTTTCACCTTTCCACTTGAGGGAGAAATTTTTCTTGGGAAAAAGAAGATATCCACAGGTTCCACTGCATGGGTCTGCGGACCTTTTCCTCCCCATTCCCACCCCACAACCTGCTGATGGCTGTCTTTTTTCTAGGAGGCAGACGGCGGAGGAGCGGGAGGCAGAGCGGCAGCAAGCGAACCGCATCCTCATGCAGCTGCAGCAGGAGGCCTTCCAAAAAACCATCAACCAGCCCATCCAGGCCGACCCCATCTGTGTGCACAACTCCTCCCTCTTCGCCCTGCAGAACCTTCAGCCCTGGTCTGATGACTCCACCAAGATCACTAGCGTCACCACCGTCGCCTCCGCCTGCGAATAAGGGCTGGCACCTGCGGGTGTCCCCTTTGTCACCGGCAACACTTGCGTCCCATGGAGCATCCCTCTACGAGGACCGACGGGAAAGAGAAATTCGCCCCCCAACGTCTCCACGCCCGCAGGGCTGCGGAGCGGCAGCGGCTCGCCTCCCCCCAGTCCTTTTGTTTTTCTAAAAGTCTCTGGTGCCGGCTTCAAACTTCCTGACACGCTGCCAGACAAAGCCGAGTCCTGACAGATGTGGCCGCGGGCGAGTGCCCGGCTGGGGGAACTTCCTCTGGGTTCTGTAGGGCTCGGGGCACCCCGTAGGTCCGAATGTATATAGGATGTGCATCTATAGGTACGCACTTTGGACTGATTGGAACAGAAAAGACACGGCTCCCTGGGAAATCTGTGCAGCCAGGCACTGTGCTGGGCCCTTGGCGCTGGAGAAGTTTGGGGATTCAACAAACGGAGAAAGCCACTCGTCTCTTCACCACCCAATTTCTGCAGGCGACAGTGGCGAGCCCTTCGGATCTCACCCGGCTGCTTCTCCTCCCCCCCTTTTTCATTAATTTTTTTTTTCCTGCGAGGTAGGGGGGGAAGAAGCGAAGGAACAGACAGCCTCCTGAGGACGGTAAATGTGATATCTCAATTGTACGAAGAGCCCAAACTGTCCCCATCTCCACGGCCCGTGCTTTAATAACGAGGGGAGCCCTGCGGCGCCGGGCAGCGGTGGTGCCGCTCTGTTCCGTGGGTGATTTCCATATCATTTGCAAAGCTCTGCCCGACGGTTTGTTTTCCCCGTGTCCCTTTATGAGGCGGTTTGCGAGGGCGAAAATCGATTTCACTTCCGACTTTGTTGTTTCTTTAATTGTTCTGAGGGAATGAGATACAATTAAGCAAAGCACTTCCTATAGCAAACGCCGGGAATATATAGATATTACATATACAGTATATATTTTTCAGTTACTTATAATCTAAAACAGCACTGCCAATTTAAACAGCTAGTTCAGGCAAGCAATCAGAAAACCTATTTTCAGTGAGATTTTTTTTAAGGCTTTTTTTTTTTTAAGTTATGCACTTATAAGGTGTTTCCTGTGTATTCATTTTTATAAAGTGCTTGTGTAATTTATGTGGAAATGGAAAAAATAAAAAAATAAAAAAAAATAATGTCTCCAGGGTACTGAATAAATCATGGAGTGCCTTGCTCTTCCCTGTCTGTTAGCTCCCAGGGAAGGGATGTGGATCGGAGCCGTGGAGGCTCGGCTGTTTAAGATGAAAATAGAGTTAGTGTTTTTTTTCCATTTGGCTTTTCTCAAGTCTGCTTGGTCTGGAAGCTCTGGGTGGGCTTAACTCCCCGTCCCAGAGCAGTTTGCAGGTTCCTGTGTTAAATGCTGTGGGGCTCGTGGGTGTGGGAGGAACCGCGGGGCTCTGCCTTCAGCACGAGTGGGGAAGTTCCCTGAGCGGCACTCACAGTGTTGGAGCTGGCTGTTAGCGTCGGGACTGCGTGCAGAAAGCAGGGCTGGTGGGAAGGAAACCTCCAGCAGCAGTGCGGTTTAGATGCAGCCTGATGGGGAATTATTCTACTTTCCATTTTTGCTCAGCCTTGTTCTGGGACATCACCCTGAGCAGAAGGAGGAAAACTCTATGGGTGGGAAAATTCTACCCTGCTTCCCCCCGGGACATGGCCTTAGCTCCTGCCTGGCCTTTCTCTCAGCACTGGGACTGTGAGAGGAGGATTGTGACCTGGCTGGTCCCAGCTCCTGGCACAGGGAGTGTGCCACCACACAGACCAGGGCTCAGTCCTGGGCAGGACAGTGCAACTCTGGGAGACTGGGAAGTGAGAGTATAAGCTGTATATTGGGTTAGGTTTTGTTTTCCCCAAACCAAGTATTGCAAGATTGGATTCAGTACTTGTGTTCTTTCAGGATTTTCCCACCCTGCAATCCAATGCAAAAATGAGTGCAGAGAGAAACACCTGCTGAGGTGGAAAATCAAAAATTAAAAAAAAAGGGGGGGGGGAGGGGAAAGAAAAGAGAGAAAGCACAGGAGAATGCAGAGAGCAGAGATTTGTGGGGATATCTTTGGGAGATTCCTGCTTACTCACAAAGAAACAAGCAATAAAACAAATCGTGGGGTTTTTTTTGCTTGTTTGTTTTGTTTTGTTTCGTTTTATTTTGTTTTTCTAGGATAAATTTGACAGAAGTCTTTCGTTTAAATTCTGTTTGATGCCATAGAGGTTTGCAGGAGTCGGCTGGGCTCCTTGCTCTGTACATGCCCGAGTGGGACGACAAAGAAATCGCCGTGCTTCGGGCCTCACCTCCAGGAGGCACTGCCGCCCGCGGGGTGGGGCTGCTCGCCTTCTCCTTACCAAGGTTTCCGTGCAGGAAAAAGAAACCAAGGGCCACGAAATAAATGAAAACGGGATCACACTGCTCAGCGCTGATATTAAAAGTGTTTTCTATTTTATTATCGTGACACATCAATATCTTAAAATCTAATTCCAAGACAGCCATTTTATAATATCCACGTTACTCATTTCATATTCCAAAATGTTTCCCAGCAAAGCTGAATGTATGATAATGCACATTCGAGGGTGTGTGCTTAGATACAATATTTAGCTACACCTTGTGCTAGAGGCTGTTGACTTCCTCCTTTTCTTATCAATCTTTCCTGTTTAAAAAAAGACAAAACAGAATAAAAGAGGTTCTTGATGTGAAATGACAAAATGCATAACATTAGAGACAGAAAAGTACAAAAAATACTTAAAATATATCTTCTGTAATTGCACTTACAGAAAAATACTCATCTGGTCTTTCTTGCAATAATTGCATCTGGAAAGGGTTTCTGTTAGAATGTTTTTTCCTGGATTCATTTCTGAAGTTGGTTTTGTCACTGGGGGATTTTGCTATTTGCGTACATTCTTCCAGGCATCAGCAATGATCTGTGCCCAGACAACAAGAGTTGCCTGAAACATGATGGAACTAAACCCATAAGCAGTGATGCAGAATGGTGACATACAACTGCATGCTTTGTGGACACATCCTGGGGCCATCCGCACCACGCCGACGGCAGACTTCACTTTTTGTGCTGTACCTATTTCGGAGCAGGAATGCAATCGCACTGAGAAGCGTTGAAAGTCATTTCCCCCTTCTGCTTATCTCACAACGTAGCAAATCCCAAATGTGAAGCTGGGGTTAGTGCAAGTTGGTTTTTCAGTGTCTGTCCAACTGCCTTGAGGAAATACAGAACCTCGGCCAGAGGGGAAGAATTGGCATGAAACGTGACCAAAGCTACAGATGTGCTGAGCTTTTGAAGGCAAAATTTGGATTTGGGGGGAGGTGGGGGGTGGGGAGCACGGCAGTGAAAGGAACACCAAACATCTGTGCAGAGCTGGAGGAGACGAAGTACAGCTGGATGGGCTGCGGTCATCTGGGCTCAGTCCCAGCTTAGCAAGCTCCATGGGCACAGGAGAGTGAGAGACCTGGTCTCAGTAGTGAGGCTTGGCCTCCCTCAAGAATCCCAGTTCCATTGAGTGGCCTTGTGCTCAAATACAAACCTGACACCCATCGAGCAGCCTGGTTCCTATCCAGCCAATTAGCTGAGTACCAGGCTCATCCAAACTAGGGATGGCTGCTTCGGGTCCACCAGGCTGGGAACGTTGCTGGAGCCCTGGGCTGGGGACAAAGGAACATTCTGTGATTCTACAGAGATAAGCATGCTCCATCAGCGTCCCTGCAAGCAGGCTGTGAGGGTGCATGTGGCTTCTCTGGGGCTGTGCTGTCCTGTCTCTGAAGTGTTTGGTTCATGGCTGACAGCTCAGGGTCACCTGCAGCTGGCATTTTTGGGAGGATCACGAGGCAGGTGTGCCTAGCCCCAGACACAGCTTGCTGTAATTAATAATGAAGGGAGGATCTGCTCCCCAGCAGCTATATATAGGATCATCATTCCCCCTGCTTCCCTAGGGTTGTTAATAGGTTGTGTTTTTTGTTGTTATTTTGTTTTTAACCCTCCTAGTCAGCAATTGGCTCTTCCTGCTGCTGTGCTCATAATTAACCTGTAAGGTTTTAATCAGTGCTACTGAGTAAGGTGGGAGCAGGGACTGCTGAGGGCAATTTGGATTTTGGGGGTGGTGGGAGTGCAAAAGCTGTTCTGTTGAAAGCTTGTTCGGTTGCGTGGTAAAGAAAACAATGTCAGGACAGCTGGGACCTCTTAAATTATTTTTTTGTTTTGTTTTCTGCCAGAAAAATACCCATTGAGTGATGCCCATTTCTTATTTCAGCGATGAAGATTTGCTGCTGTTTCTTTGCAAAGCCTCTTGTGGAATAAGGTTTGGGTTTATCAGAATCTTGAAGCTTTATTAATGGGAAGATCTCAATTTGTGAGGAGAATCTGAAATTCTTTTTTAAGTGCTTTTCAACAAATATTACGCAAAGAAGTACGTAAAGTAATAGATGATCACAGCAAGCTGCTGCAGTCAGATCATCCAGATTGTCTCTGTTTCTATAGACCTTTTCTTTATGAAACTAACTGGGACTCTGATTTGATTATTGTTGTTATTTTTGGCCTTAGTTACAGTAGGAAACCTTCAGCATGATATGTCAGTGCTCAACCAATACCAGGATGCAAGTTCTTTGCCCTGTTCATATCCTTTGCTCAGAAGCATTTTGTTTTAAATGAAGTCTGTAAATTTATTGAAGTAGAACTTAAATATATTCAAAAGATATTCCCCCCCCCCCGCCCCCAAGGGAAAAGTTATCTTGATTTTTCTGAGGCAGGAAAGAAATGTCTGGCTTCCCCCTCTTCTTGTGTGGGGCAGCCTGGGCAGCAGCAAGCTGCGTGCTCCCTAGCCACCAGCTGAGAGCAAACTGAAAAAGCAAGCTGAAAGCAAAAGCAAACTGCTGAGATGGAGGTGAGTTGTCCCGGGTCTAATTTTTGGGTGGGAACAAGAGCAGCTTGAGAAAACTCGTTTTTCTCCTTCCCTCCAAAGAATGTGAAGCTGCTTGTCATGGGGAAGCTGCGGTTAGCTGCCTGTCTCCTAGACAGCAGTAGCCTAAAAATAACAAACGCGTGATTAAAGAAAATCAATCAATATATACTTTTTCTTAACTACAGTTGGAAAGCCTCACAATGAGTGAGATATAGGAAAACGTGGAGAGAACTCTGCTTCCCAGGAACTTTCATTTCTCAGCAAGAGGGATATCTTGGGCAGTGGCATTACTTGGTAGTTGCTGTCCCTAGCCTGTGTGTGGCTCCTGGCACATGGCAGATCCACTGGACTCCTCTCTGGGACTTTAGCAAAGAGCACTGGGTTCATGATGCTGGTGGTCAGCATTGTGAGTCCACACCTGGGATGTTGAGTGTGCTGGATACGAACTGTGCTTGGGGTTATTGCAGGTAAGTGAGCACATGCACAGCAAGTTGTGGTCAGGTACCTGTGTGGTGCCCCTGCATCATGATTTCACTGACATGAATTCACTGAGCTGAGTATGCTTTCTGCACCCTCATCCTCATGGAGATGCCTGCAGAGACCAAGTTTCCATCCCAGGCTGGAAAGCAAATGTTGAGAACTTACTGGTTATTATGCTAGGTCTGAAGCTGTCACCTGTCCCAAGGTGGGAGGTGGCACACAGAGCACAGTGTGCTCTCCAGAACTGCAGGACGTGTCCCCTGGAGCCGTACATCAGGAAACTTGCAGCAGTTGGTCGCGTTAGCAGGATGTGTGCCAAGCCCAGGGGGTCCATGCTATGAGCACAACAGGGGAAACCCAGACAGGCAGAGCCACGCCTGCAGTGTTACCTGCATGAAAGAACATCCTGAGAGCACTCATGGATGGAAGATGCTGCTGAAATAAGGGTGCTGCGCTGCTCAACTTCTGCACTGAGTATGCTGGTCCTCTCTCCTTGCCACCAGCCACTGCCCCCTCCTTGTGGAAATCCGTAGCAGCAGCTCAGATGGGCCCTGGTGGGATGTGGGGAGAGACCTGCTGCAGTGCAAAATCAAGTGTGTGTGTGGGGGGGGGGGGGGGGGGGGGGTTGGGGAGGAGGGGAGGGAGAGCTTGCCTGGCAGTGCTGCCTTGCGTGGCTCTGGGATCAGGGTTCTTCCTCCCTGATGCCCTCCTGCAGCCACCAATCGGTAAACCACGGGTGGCTTGGACGCGCAGGACGAGGTTCCCAGCCCCACTCCCTTTCCCTTGTACTGTGGGGAAAGCAGCCCTGCAGCATCTCCGGCTTTGGGGTCGTTCTGTAGTAAACGCGGGTGCCGGGCTCCACCTAGGGGCTGCTCGGGGACACGGGGCTGAGCCCGGCTGGGAGCCGGGAGGGGGCTCCGGGCCGCCCCCTGCATCCCTGGCTCGGGTGCGAGCCCAGAAGCACAGGGCTGGGGGGTTTGAATTAAAACAATGGGATTTGGATGCAGGGAAGCGAGTGCGTTGAGCACCAGGAAAAGCAGATAACGCTGAAAGAGATAAACAAGGAAGAAATGACTTTTCATCAATAACGCTGAAGGAAATCACCTGTATTTTATTATCCCATTCGTATGTTTAATGCTATTAAAGCAGGAGTCTGGGCTGAGCTGCAGGAAATCAAAACACTTAATGGGGCAGATGCAAGCCCTCCCCCCTCCCTCCCCAAAGGTGATTTGAACCAGTTTAAAGAAATGTGTCTTCTCTTAAAATAATTATGTGATTTAGAGATGCTTTTCCCTGGCTCATATCAAATGACTTTAATGGGGTCTGCTCGTATGTGTGTGTCTGTTTAACCAGTTATTGCTTTTTAAAGCTGCATTCATTCCCCTGTTTTTGCCAGAAAAGTAATTCTCTCCGAGATGGGATTATTTGTGCTCCACCATCACTTTGTATTTATTCCATGGTGCATTTAGCAGTGAAATGGTGCCCAGAGGGCAGAGGCCAAAATGTGATCTAAAATGATGTGCTGAAATTTGGGAATAATATCCTCTGGATGACTTATCAGCTGTGAAGTTTCTTTTCTTCTCTCTGCCCATGTACACCCTCCCCCCCCCCTTTATTTATTTTGCCCAATTTTCAGAAAAGCAAAGTGTTCATGTGAACGTATTCAGGTGAGTCTGTGGATGTGTGCCTGTCATCTTCACCTAACACTTGTCTCCTCTGGCCCAGCCCAGCCCAAATCAGTCTTGGAGACTCTGCTTTCCTATGATTGGTTGTGAATAGTGGGGGCTTGCAGGGTGATGCTGAGCTGTAGCAGAATATGTACCGAGCCTGGGGGATGCACACTGTGATCACACCAGGGGAAACCCTGACAGGCAGAGCCACTCCTGCAATGTTACCCGCATGAAAGGACGTCCTGAGAGCACCTGTAGCTTGTTCTTCTATGAAATAGAGGTGGGGAGGAAGCTGGGAAGTCAGAAGCTGCTTTCTTGTTTCCTTTTGCAGGAAGGAGAGAAGGAGAACACAAAGCACTGGCATTGCAAAGAAACCTTCATAGCAATGAATGAAGAAGGTTTGGGCTGCATGGCCACGCTTTGCTTGGCAAATCTGTCTCCTTTCCTGAACCTCACACCTTGGAGCACCCACCCCTATGTGGCTTTTCCCATGTTAAAGCTATGAATTTAACCTCATCTGGTTTTGTCTCACTGAGTCCTTGGCGTCTTCTCAGGGTTAAAGCAGCAGCTTCCAGTGGAAATATACTTTGTTCCCATATAGCTTAAATCTTTTCTGGAGGAAGAAACCAGATCAGCTCGTGCATCCTTTCTGCCTGCAGGAGCTGTGATGCACATGGCTGCAGTCCCTGCTCTGTCACAGTGCTGTAGAGCTGCACTGTTATTCTCTGCTGACCTTTAGAAGTTCAGAGAAAACAACTTCAGCTCCTTTTAAATGGTCTCTCCTGCTGCTGCGTTGCTCCCCGCCTCACCAGGGACTGCCCAGAGCACCTATCCTCGCCCCCGCATGGGAAGGTCATGTGGATGCAGAATGGGGGTTGCTGGAGAGTGCATCTTGGTCCTTGTCCTCCCTTCTCTTGCCATTTTGGGTAATTGGTTTCACAGCTAATTACAGGCTCTGCCTTGGTCTCTCTAAAGGACACTGGTTCACTTGGCTGTGCCCTCATCACCTACAGCTGTGGATGCCCTTTCCATGGAAGTGCTGAGCTCTGATGCCAGGTTGGTGAAAGAAGTTCTGAGCTGGATGGACTGAACTGCCAGCCTCATGTGGACACTGGCACCGGAGTGCCTCAGAGCACAGTGGGGGATTGGGCATGGCATGAAACCCGCCCTCAAGTCTCCCTTGGAGAGGAGTTTTTGGCTGTTCCCAGATTGGTCCTGAGGACCTTTTGAAGTGTACAGTGCTGGAATGGGAATTGCTCATCTGGCTGGAATGAGGGAATGTTCTGGGGTTTTATGAGGGGAGAAAAGGCTCTTGGACTGCAGCAATCTGGGGTGGCTTAGGCAATGCCAGGAAAATATCTCTATCCTCAAATCTATATGGTACCCTGTAAGGTGGGTTTCACAGGGTGATGCTGGTAAAATCTTCCATGGATTTAGGAGGCTCAGAGGGGACCTTACTGCACTCTACCACTTCCTGAAGGGAGGTTGTGGTGAGGAGGGGGTGGGCCTCTTCTCCCTGATAAATAATGACAGGACGAGAGGGAATGGCCAGAAGTTACGCCGGGGAAGATTTAGATTAGACCTGAGGAAACATTTTTTTTTTTCTGAAAGAGTGGTCAGGCACTGGAATGGCCTGCCTAGGGAGGTGGTTGAGGCACCGTCCCTAGCGCTGTTCAAGAAGCGTTTAGATGAGGTGCTAAGGGATTTGATTTAGTAGTTGGGTAGGGATAGTGATAGGAGGATAGTTGGACTAGATGATCTTGTAGGTCCTTTCCAACCTTATGAACCTATGAGACAAGGAGCAGCTGATAGCAGCTCAGCATCAGCCCATACCCCAGCAGTCCTGTGTCTAGGGGTTATCCTGGCAGGGGGGAATCTACCTCCAGCCCCTGTCCCTCCCCTGCCCTCTCTTTGTACATCCCCTTCTTCTGCTTCAGAAATCCAGGGCAGGGGCTCAGTGGCATCTCTTTGTTTTGCAGACAGCAGCATGCTGGGGTAAGGTAACTCATTCGGGAAGTGATTCTGGCTATCAATTTCCTGAATGAGTTGGTGGGAAAGGCTTTGAAGTATAAGCCAGATCTCACACACTCTCTGCCGTCTGCTTGGTCATGAATTACCCTTTTATTTTACTTCCTCCTTGTTCTCATTGCCACACCACTCAAACTAAAATTATTCGCCTACAACAGCAAACGCAGGGATATATCACCTGGAGTGCTGTAGGGCTGTCGCCATATATAATGCTCTGAGCTCAATATTTATAGAGCTACATACGGCACAAATCATATCCAGAAGGCCCGTCGAGCTGGAGAGCTAGGTATAAACTCCAGAAATATCGCAAGCCATCGCTCACAAGAGACTGCCCGGCAGAGCTGCTGGCCGTACATCACGCTGTAATGCCATCCGAGTCCGCGCTCGGTGCTGGAGCAGAGCAGAGGTCACTGCCAAGCTTTCCTTCTATAAATTCTAGGCGCTGTCTCTGAGCAAGGTTAGGGGCTGGGGAGCCCTGCTCCTGGTGCTGCTTCTTGCTGTTGTTGACACCAAGGAGTCCTAGCTTTAAGAGAGGGTGCTTGTCTGTAGGGTCTTGTCCTCGCTCTCTGCTGTGGGAAGTGGAGGGGGAGGCAGAATAGAGGTGATGGCTCACTCGGACCAATTCTGAAAGCTGTGGGGAGTGTATGGCTCACCTGAAATGGGATTTTGCTAGGTTTTAGGGGAGGTCTGAGTCTCTTCTTCTTACCCTTCTGGATCACGTTTTCCTTCGTGCCCTTACATTGTGTAAGGCTGTGAGTTTTCTCTGAGTCTCTATTTTCTACAAGCCTTTGTGGTTAAGAGCACACAGTAACCTGCCTGTCCACATGGCAAAGATGTGAACATCTTTTCCAAGAAAGACTAGATCCCATGGCCCCTCTAGGAGTTCCTGCTTGGTGATGGAGCTTACCTATTGCTGGGGCACACTTCTCCTAGGGCAGACCCTAGTGCTCCCCTGGACTCTGATTCTTCCTTGGGTAATCCAAAGAGTGACCACATCCCAGGTAATACGAATACTCCAGGTCCCTGCCAGCTGCAGGAGGACTTTCTGAAGCAGGGGCACTGATGTGGTGGAAATGAGCAATCAGATTTTGCTGAAGCAATTGTAATCTGACAGTTACTTGTGATTCTAACCCATGATGGACTTGAGCTAAGTGGTCTCTGGCTCTCCCCCCTCCCCCAGCAGCGTGGCAGGAAGGCTCTGACATTAAGCAAAATAAAATCCTAACCCTTAGCATTAAGTAAAACTCCCAGCATGATGGGTTTGTGGCTTGCAGCAACAGCACAGCAGGAGCGTGTTAAAGCCAGTCTCCAGTGAGTGGAAGAATGGAGCTTTCAAAACCCTGACGAGGCAAAGCTCCTAAAATAATAATTGAATTAAACTTAATTCATTTTCACTTAATACCCTAATAGTGCCTTTAGCAAATGAGACTGTTATTATTTTGAGGAGGAAAACGGGGAGGCTCAGTCTGCATGCAACTCACATCTCCTTAGTGTGAAAGAAAGAAAACTGCTGGAAATAAATAACCATGAGAAGCAGTGCAGACAATTTAGAGCTTTCCTTTGAGAATAAACACTCCCAACCCTGAATATATTCATATTCCAGACCAAGGAGTGTGCAAAACTAATTTTTTCCAGACCCTGTGGGTTTGCTAAGTTTGGGTCACACTCAGCACCCCACGGTTGCTTGGACTTCCCTCCTGTCCCTTTGCTGTGAAGCCCTTTGCTTGGGAATGCTGCAGATCCCACACTGCCGGGCCTTGACTCAGCAGGCAGGTGAGCACAAACTTGTGCCATCCAGTGCACAATGCCCTGAGCACCCACCATGTGCTGGATCCTTATTTCCAGCCATGCCTCCTCTGTGCTTGAGCCTACCCTCATGATGCTGCAGCAGGATTTCACTAAGCCAATATCGCAGCCTGTGTGCTCTGCAACGGCCATGCTGGCACTGAACTACACTTCCCAGGAGGCCGCAGAGTAAGAGCAGTGCTCTCTATGATGAGTGCAGGAAAAACGCTCCCTTCGGCTGCTCGTGCTTGGTGGTGAACGGGACAGCAGCGGGGTGTTGGCCGGAGGCAGCACCGCTCTGCTAGCTGCTGCAGGCATTGCAGCAAAATGGGTTTCTCTTAACACAGCTCTCCACTGTTACTGCAGCCTTCCTCCAGCAAATAGCCGGGACTGGCTGTGCAAGGTTGGCCTCGCCCTCTGCCTCTCTTACAGGCAGGCTCTGCTAATCCACTCCTGACAGATGTTTTTGTCTCTCATTCATAGATCACCTTTCTCCCCCTTCCCTGCTTGGAGCAGGCAGCTCCTTAGCTTCAAGAAAAAGAGTTAGAAACTTTCAGAGCTCTCTGTTCATCTTCTCAGCTAGGGCTGGTTGATTTTAGGGTTATAGTACCAAATGCAATTGGAGGTTGCTGGGACAGCAAGCTTTCTTCTTATTGCAGATTGGAAAGGAGGTCAGGTGTGGGGGCTGCACTCCACCATCTCCAGGGCTGATTTCAGCTATTTGCCTTCTAGATCTTCATCTACAGAATGGATTCTTTGAGCACTGTTCCTTTGAAGAGAGATTCTTGACTTTGGTAGCAGTCAAGGACTAAGAAAACAAGGCCCTGAGTGTCCCTTAGCCAGTGTACAGCACAGAACCCCCACACCTTAGGAGACTTGAATAGAGACCCCCAGCCTCAATGCAGTGAAATGAGCACGGTAATATCAGGGCCTTTTGGGGAGCACTGCTGACCTCTTGTGCCTGGCTTTGGGGATGCCATTGGTATAGGAGTAAGGTATACTTTGCACCTGGGCACAGTTCTTTCAGAGAGCAGAGCTTTATCACCAAACCCCACAAAAAGAGGGTCACAGCAAGGTGAAGGGCAAATTCCCTCCACTCTGGGACACAGTTTCTGCTCTCTGGGATGGGCAGGGCATGAGGATTGAAGACAGGAGCTGTTTTGCTACGTTGCTCATGGGCAATGCAGCTGATTTCTCCTGCAGGACAAAGAAAAAGAGAAGGAAGTGAGAGAAATTAAAGCTATTAGTATCAAGCGAATAAAAGCTGTGGTTGAATTAGGTGAGAAACAGACGGTGTTATTTGGGAAAAGCATGAATGGATCATAAAACAATGTGTTTTTAAGAAACAAGAAATAGCAGCTGATCACAGGCTGGCTCTGCATTGCCGCTTGTGCCGGCGAGCTGGGAATATCCCAGAAAGGGACATTTTGCGAGCACCCTCTGCTTTTTCGCTTTCTAAACTTACTTTCCCTAATAATTATAATAACGAACTTCCAGGCGGAAGCCCTCCCTGCTCCATCGCACCGTGCGATGCAGGCAGGGAGCTGCAGGACCCGCAGCCTGCAGAGGTCCCCCTCGCCCAAGCTTTGCGAGCCAGGCAGGGCCCGACGCGGGGCTGCGCGCAGGGAAGGGCTGAGCTGAGCCCGAACCCCCCCGCAGCCCCCGGCTCACTGCTCGGCACCGGCCCGACCGGGTGCTGCCCTCGGGATGCTGTCCCCGTAGGGGTTGTTTTCCCTAGGGATGTGGGCCCGGGCAGGTAAGGCAGGTAAATTAGCAGCCAAGTTAATTAGCACCGTGGCAACCTGGGAACTAGCGGAGAGCCCGAGTTTGGGGCAGAGGTATTCAAGCCGTGGGTTCACACGAGTGATGTGAACCCCACCACGACCTCTGTCCAAACGCTCGGGTAGGGTTGAGGGGGTAGAGTGTGCTCTGCACACTCCTGATTTCCTTTTTTTTTTTTCGCAGAAAATCATTCTGTGGCCACGGCAATGCACCCACACATGTGTCAGCACCCGCAGTGCCAGCATGTGAGCGAGTACAACTCCTGAGCATGGATGTGACTTCTGTGCTTGGGGACCACGTAGCCTCACTCCACTCCACTTTTCCACCAAATACTGTGTCCGTGCTCTGAGGGAAGGGAGCAGAAAATAAATGGGAGAAGAGCAGCGTGGCCTCCTGCCAGGGCAAAGAGGGAAACCCCGTGAGTGGGCCCTCCTGAGGAGCTGGCACGGGCTGCAGTGCTCCCTGCCCTCTGCTCCGTCCTCTGAGGACAGGGGGAGCTCCTGCCCAGGAGGACATTCCCTCTGTAATAATTGGGGTGAGGAGGACTGGAGAGGTGTCTCGGCTTCGTCAGGAAAGGACAGATCAGCAGTGATTTGTTTCGATGAGTTCGACACCTTGTCAAACTCCGATCTGGGTGTAATAATCATGTTGTTACTGTTGCAGTAATATCTATTTACTTAAAGGAAAGGAGCACTTGTGTGACATGCAGGGCCACATTCAGGCCTCAGCAGTGCTCCGCACCATGAGATCACCAGGGATCCTCTGTGTCTGTCTGAGTGCCCTGGCTGTGTTTCAGTCGTGGGTCCCTATGGGCTCATGGTGGGGAGGCTGGGTGAGGAGGGGGGACAGTGGCAAATCGGACACCTCTACTTCAGAGCCTTTGTACTCCTATGGGGACCTGCAAGCAGCAGCCTAGTGACATCCCCTTCCCCACTGACAGCTGTGGGCTGTGAACTTCAGCCACCCCCCCGGCCCTGCTTGGCTGCAGTGAAGGGGGGAGTGCTGCCACATTCAGGAGATGGGAGACGGGTTTGGAAGGAGGGAGAAAAGCTTTTGCCAGAGGAAATCGATACCCCATGAAAAGTAATTATTGAAGCATAAATTTATCATAAGGGTGATCACCAATAAAACATCTCTTGGCGACATTTTAATTTAAAATCAAATTCGAGAAGGCCCACCTCCCCCTTCAAAAAAAAAAAAAATCCTTAACAAGCAGAAAAATAACTGCAGCCCTTGGAACACTTCATTATACGTTCAAAGGGAGCTCCATCATCTTCGCACCGACGCCGGGCTCTGCTCTTCTGATGGATCCAATGCAGCTGATTTATGGAAATGACTTGCAAATCCATAAATGTAGTTTGCAGTGACAGCCGTGCATATCACGAGTAATTCCTTTAAAGTATGCAAAGAATAATGATTCATATCTGGTTGGACCTCGGCTTTTCCAAGGGTCGCCACTCTCGAGTCTTGATGTGTTTGTCTGTATTGCTTTCCCCCGTTGATTTTTTTAACTTGGTGATGGATGAGGCGGAGATCTTAGAGCTGAAAGCCGGGACCTCGAGGCGGCCGGCGAGCAAAGGGTTAACTCAGTGGGCAGGTGGCTGCGTCCCCGTCCTCCCCTCGAGGACACGCGTGGGTGGGACGTGACACGCACCACCGCTCTCGGTCCCCTCACCCCGCTTTTCTTCGCACCCCCCTCGCCGTAGGTTTCAGCCCCGGGACTCGAAAGCTTAATTGTGATAATTAATTAGCCCTTCGCGCGTGATTGCTGGGCGACTGCAGGGCGGGGACAGGGGGGACCGGGGAGGACCCCGGAGACACGGCGCGCCCGTGCCTCAGTTTCCCCATTTACAAAGAGTGGGCAGCGCCCGGGGCGGGAGGGGTGGGGGGATGAGCTCCGGGTTTGAGGGCAGGGTTAAGCCCTCCCCGGGGACATAACGGGGCGCACAGCAAGAGGGTTAGGGAATATCTCCCTCTTCTCGTTGCTATCCCAGGTGCTCCCCCACCCCCTGTCGTCTCCCCAAAGATCATCCCCCGGCGGTGTCTCTGCTGATGCATTCCTAAGGTTTCGTGATGCAATAACCAGAAAACGCAGCATATTTTCACATTATCATCCAATTTCCCTTCCTGGGTATTTAGTTCAACTCTTTAACACCAGCCACATAATTAGAATTTGGATTTCCATTAATTTTCCTTGGGCCTGCAACCATTTGAAGATCACACTGGTAATTAACGTGATACATCACTAATTTCGCCGAGCACGAGCTATAAGCGGGCGCTCCCCCTCCTCCCGACGGAGGGGACGGGGTGTGGGCGCCCGGGAGCGGGGTGGGAGCCGCGACCTCCCCCCTCCCCCTTCCCCAAAGCAGCAGTGCGGGTCCCAACCGCATCCCGCACCGCTTGCGACGGAGAACGCAC